>NC_064575.1:53743919-55030169 GCF_937001465.1 Orcinus orca | reverse complement strand
TTATGCTTGTTAGTATTTGCCTTATGTATTGAGGTGCTCCTATGTTGGGTGCATAAATATTTACAATTGTTATGTCATCTTCTTGGATCAATCCCTTAATCCTACGTAGTGTCCTTTTTTGTCTCTTGTAATAGTCATTATTTTAAAGCCTATTTTGTCTGTTATGAGAATAGCTACTCCAGCTTTCTTTTGGTTTTCATTTGCATGGAATATCTTTTTCCATCCCCTTACTTTCAGTTTGTATGTGTCCCTAGGTCTGAAGTGGGTCTCTTGTAGACAGCATATATATGGGTCTTGGTTTTTTTTTTTGTTTGTTGGCTTTTTACATCTTTATTGGAGTATAATTGCTTTACAATGGTTTTTCAGTTTCTGCTTTATAACAAAGTGAAGCAGTTATACATATACATATGTTCCCATATCTCTTCCCTCTTGTGTCTCCCTCCCTCCCACCCCCCCCCATCCCACCCATCCAGGTGGTCACAAAGCACCGAGCTGATCTCCCTGTGCTACGGGGCTGCTTCCCACTAGCTATCTATTTTACGTTTGGTAGTGTATATATGTCCATGCCACTCTCTCACTTTTTCACAGCTTAGTTTTCCCACTTCCCATATCCTGAAGTGCATTCTCTAATAGGTCCGTGTCTTTATTCCCATCTTACCCCTGGGTTCTTCATGACATTTTTTCCCCCTAGATTTCATATATATGTGTTAGCATACGGTATTTGTCTTTCTCTTTCTGACTTACTTCACTCTGTATGACAGATGCTAGGTCCATCCACCTCACTACAAATAAGTCAATGTCATTTCTTTTTATGGCTGAGTAATATTCCATTGTATATATGTGCCACATCTTCTTTATCCATTCATCCGATGATGGACACTTAGGTTGTTTCCATGTCCTGGCTATTGTAAATAGAGCTGCAATAAATATTTTGGTACATGACTCTTTTTGAATTATGGTTTTCTCTGGGTATATGCCCAGTAGTGGGATTGCTGGTCATATGGTAGTTTTATCTGTAGTTTTTAAGGAACCTCCATACTGTTCTCCATAGTGGCTGTACCAATTCAGATTCCCACCAGCAGTGCAAGAGTGTTCCCTTTTCTCCACACCCTCTCCAGCATTTATTGTTTCTAGATTTTTTGAGGATGGCCATTCTGACCGGTGTGAGATGACATCTCATTGTAGTTTACATTTGCATTTCTCTAATGATTAATGATGTTGAGAATTCTTTCGTGTGTTTGTTGGCAATCTGTATATCTTCTTTGGAGAAATGTCTATTTAGGTCTTCTGCCCATTTTTGGATTGGATTGTTTGTTTTTTTGTTATTGAGCTGCTTGTAAATTTTGGGGATTAAATCCTTTGTCAGTTGCTTCATTTGCAAATATTTTCTCCCATTCTGAGGGTTGTCTTTTCGTCTTGTTTATGGTTTCCTTTGCTGTGCAAAAGCTTTGAAGTTTCATTAGGTCCCATTTGTTTATTTTTGTTTTTCTTTCCATTTTTCTAGGAGGTGGGTCAAAAAGGATCTTGCTGTGATTTATGTCATAGAGTGTTCTGCCTATGTTTTCCTCTAAGAGTTTGATAGTTTCTGGCCTTAGATTTAGGTCTTTAATGCATTTTGATCTTATTTTTGTATGTGGTCTTAGGGAGAGTTCTTATCTCATGCTTTTATATGTACCGCTCCAGTTTTCCCAGCACCACTTACTGAAGAGGCTGTCCTTTCACCACTGTACATTCCTGCCTCCTTTATCACAGATAAGGTGAACGTATGTGCGTGGGTTTATCTATGGGCTTTCTCTCCTGTTCCAGTGATGTATATTCCTTTTTTGTGCCAGTACCATACTGTCTTGATTACTGTAGCTTTGTAGTATAGTCTGAAGTCAGGAAGCCTGATTCCTCTAGCTCTGTTTTTCATTCTCAAGATTGCTTTGGCTATTTTGGGTCTTTTGAGTTTCCATACAAATTGTGAATTTTTTTGTACTAGTTCTGTGAAAAATGCCAGTGGTAGTTTGATAGGGATTGCATTGAATCGGTAGATTGCTTTGGGTAGTAGAGTCATTTTCACAATGTTGATTCTTCCAAGCCAAGCACATGGTATATCTCTCCATCTATTTGTATCATCTTTAATTCCTTTTATCAGTGTCTTATAATTTTCTGCATACAGGTCTTTTGTCTCCTTAGGTAGGTTTATTCCTAGATATTTTATGCTTTTTGTTTCAGTGGTAAATGGGAGTGTTTTCTTGATTTCACTTTCAGATTTTTCATCATTAGTGTATAGGAATGCCAGAGATTTCTGTGCATTAAATTTGTATCCTGCTACTTTACCAAATTCATTGATTAGCTCTAGTAGTTTTCTGGTAGCATCTTTAGGATTCTCTCTGTATAGTATCATGTCATCTGCAAACAGTGACAGCTTTTTCTTCCTTTCCGATTTGGATTACTTTTACTTAGTCTTCTTCTCTGATTGCTGTGTCTAAAACTTCCAAAACTATGTTGAATAAGAGTGGTGAGAGTGGGCAACCTAGTCTTGTGCCTGATCTTAGTGGAAATGCTTTCAGTTTTTCACCATTGAGGATGATGTTGGATGTGGGTTTGTCATATATGGCCTTTATTATGTTGAGGAGAGTTCCCTCTATGCCTACTTTCTGAAGCGTTTTTCCCATAAATGGGTGTTGAATTTTGTCAGTTGCTTTCTCTGCATCTATTGAGATGATCATATGGTTTTTCCCCTTCAATATGTTAATATGGTGTATCACGTTGATTGATTTGCTTATGTTGAAGAATCCTTGCATTCCAGGAATAAAGCCCACTTGATCATGGTGTATGATCATTTTAATGTGCTGTTGGATTCTGTTTGCTAGTATTTTGTTGAGGATTTTTTCATCTATGTTCATCAGTGATTTTGGCGTGTAGTTTTCATTCTTTGTTACATCCTTGTCTGGTTTTGGTATCAGGGTGATGGTGGCCTCGTAGAATGAGTTTGGGAGTTTTCCTCCTTCTACTATATTTTGGAAGAGTTTGAGAAGGATAGGCATTAGCCCTTCTCTAAATGTTTGAGAGAATTTGCCTGTGAAGCCATGTCGTCCTGGGCTTTTGTTTGTTGGAATATTTTTAATCACAGTTTCAATTTCAGTGCTTGTAATTAGTCTGTTTATATTTTCTGTTTCTTCCTGGTTCAGCCTTGGAAGGTTATACCTTTCTAAGAATTTGTCCATTTCTCCCACGTTGTACATTTTATTGGCATATAGTTGCTTGCAGTAATCTCTTAGGATGCTTTGTATTTCTGCAGTGTCTGTTGTAACTTCTCCTTTTCCCTTTCTAATCTTATTTATTTTAGTCCTCTCCCTCTTTTTCTTGATGAGTCTGGCTAATGGTTTATCAATTTTTTTTATTTTCTCAAAGAACCAGCTTTTAGTTTTATTGATCTTTGTTATTGTTTTCTTTTTTCTATTTCAGTTATTTCTCCTCTGATCTTTATGATTTCTTCCCTTCTGCTAACTTTGGGTTTTGTTTGTTCTTCTTTCTCTAGTTCCTAAAGGTGTAAGGTTAGATTGTTTATTTTCGATTTTTCTTGTTTCTTGAGATAGGCCTGTATAGCTCTAAACTTCCCTCTTAGAACTGCTTTTGCTGCATCCCATAGGTTTTGGATCATCGTATTTTCATTGTCATTTTTCTCTAGGTATTTTTAATTTCCTCTTTGATATCTTCAGTGATCTCTTGGTTATTTAGTAACGTATTGTTTAGCCTCTATGTGTTTGTGTGTTTTACGTTTTTCCCCTGTAATTCATTTTTAATCTCATAGTGTTGTTGTCATAAAAGATGCTTGATATGATTTCAGTTTTCTTAAATTTACTGAGGCTTGATTTGTGACCCAAAATATGATCTATCCTGGAGAATGTTCCATGCGCACTTGAGAAGAAAGTGTAATCTGTTGTTTTTGGATGGAATGTCCTATAAATATCAATTAAGTCTATCTGGTATTGTGTCATTTAAAGCTTCTATTTCCTAATTAATGTTCCTTTTGGATGATCTGTCCATTGGTGTAAGTGAGGTGTTAAAGTCCTCCACTATTATTGTGTTACTGTCAATTTCCTCTTTTATAGCTGTTGGCAATTGCCTTATGTATTGAGGTGCTCCTATCTTGGGTGCATATATATTTATAATTGTTATATCTTCTTGGATTGAGCCCTTGATCGTTATGTAGTGTCCTTCCTTGTCTCTTGTAACATTCTTTAAAAGTCTATTTTATCTGATATGAGTATAGCTACTCCAGCTTTCTTTTGATTTCCATTTGCATGGAATATCTTTTTCCATCCCCTCACTTTCAGTCTGTATGTGTCCCTAGGTCTGAAGTGGGTCTCTTGTAGACAGCATATATATGGGTCTTGTTTTTGTATCCATTCAGCAAGCTTGTGTCTTTTGGTTCGAGCATTTAATCCATTCACATTTAAGGTAATTATCGATATGTATGTTCCTATGACCATTTTCTTAATTGTTTTGGGTTTGGTTTTGTAGGTCCTTTTCTTTTCCTGTGTTTCACACTTAGAGAAGTTCCTTTAACATTTTTTGTAGAGCTGGTTTGGTGGTGCTGAGGTCTCTTAGGTTTTGCTTGTCTGTAAAGCTTTTGATTTCTCCATTGAATCTGAATGAGATCCTTGCCAGGAAGAGGCATCTTGGTTGTAGGTTCTTCCCTTTCATCACTTTAAGTATATCATGCCAATTCCTTCTGGCTTTTAGAGTTTCTGCTGAGAAATCAGCTGTTAACCTTATGGGAGGTCCCTTGTATGTTATTTGTCATTTTTCCCTTGCTGCTTTCAATAATTTTTCTTTGTCTTTAATTTTTGTCAATTTGATTACTATGTGTCTTGGTGTGTTTTTCCTTGGGTTTATCCTGTATGGGACTCACTGCGCTTCCTGGACTTTGGTGGATATTTCCTTTCACATGTTAGGGAAGTTTTCAACTTTAGTCTCTTCAAATATTTTCTCTGGTCCTTTCTCTCTGTCTTCTCCTTCTGGGACCCCTATAATGCAAATGTTGTTGCATTTAATGTTGTCCCAGAAGTCTCTTAGGCTCTCTTCATTTCTTTTCATTCTTTTTTCTTTATTCTGTTTCACAGCAGTGAATTCCACCATTCTGTCTTCCAGCTCACTTATCCATTCTTCTGCCTCAGTTATTCTGCTATCGATTCCTTCTATTGTATTTTTCATTTCAGTTATTGTATTGTTCATCTCTGTTTGTTTGTTCTTTAATTCTTCTAGGTTTTTGTTTAACATTTCTTGCATCTTTTCAGTCTTTGCCTCCATTGTTTTTCCGAGATCCTGGATCATCTTCACTATCATTATTCTGAATTCTTTTTCTGGAAGGTTGCCTATCTCCACTTCATTTAGTTGTTTTTCTGGGGTTTTATCTTGTTCCTTCATCTGGTATATAGCCCTCTGCCTTTTCATGTTGTCTGTGTTTCTGTGTATGTGGTTTTTGTTCCACAGTCTGCAGGATTGTAGTTCTTCTTGCTTCTGCTGTCTACCCTCTGGTGTGTGGGGCTATCTAAGAGGCTTGATGGGAGGGACTGGTGGTGGGTAGAGCTGACTGTTGCTCTTGTGGGCAGAGCTCAGTAAATCTTTAATCCACTTGACTGTTGATGGGTGGGGCTGGGTTCCCTCCCTGTTGGTTATTTGGCCTGAGGCAACCCAACACTGGAGCCTACCTGGGCTCTTTTGTGGGGCTAATGAGAGACTCTTGGAGGGCTCACGTCAAGGAGTATGTCCCAGAACTTCTGCTGCCAGTGTCCTTTTCCACATGGTGAAACAGAGCCACCCCCCACCTCTGCAGGAGACCCTCCAACACTAGCAGGTTGGTCTGGTTCAGTCTTTTTCAGGGTCACTGCTCCTTCCCCTGGGTCCAGATGCGCACACTACTTTGTGTGTGCCCTCCAAGAGTAGAATCTCTGTTTCCCCCACTCCTGTCGAAGTCCTGCAGTCAATTCCCACTAGGCTTCAAAGTTTGATTCTCTAGGAATTCCTCCTCCCATTGCCACACCGCCAGGTTGGGAAGCCTGACTTGGGGCTCAGAACGTTCACTCCAGTGTGTAGACTTCTGTGGTATAAGTGTTCACCAGTCTGTGGGTCACCCACCCACCAGTTATGGGCTTTGATTTTTACTGTGATTGCACCCCTCGTACCATCTCATTGTGGCTTGTCCTTTGTCTTTGGATGTGGGGTATCTTTTTTGGTGAGTTCCAGTGTCTTCCTTTCGATGATTGTCCATCAGCTAGTTGTGGCTATGGTGTTCTCGCAAGAGGGCATGAGAGCACATCCTTCTATTCCGCCATCTCGGTTCCTCCTCCCCAGCTCTTGGTTTTATTGATTTTTTTTCTATTTTTTTTAAAAATCTCTATTTTATTTATTTCTTTCCTTCAGCTGTCTTTAGGTTTTGTTTGTTTGCTCTTCTTTTTGTAATTCTATTAGGTGGTAGGTTAAGATATTTATTTGAGATTTTTCTTGTTTTTTGAGGAAGGCCTGTATCACTATGAACTTCCCTCTAAGAACTGCTTTTGCTGCATCCCATAAATTTTATATGGTTGCGTTTTCATTGTCATTTGCCTCAAGATATTTTAAAATTTCTTCTTTGATTTCATCGTTGATCTATTTGATTTTTAGTAGCATGTTGTTTAGTCTCCATGTGAGTGGGGTTTTTTTCTCATTTCTTTTTCAGTGGTTGATTTCTTGTTTAATACCATTGTGATTAGAAAAGATGCTTGAAATAATTTCTACACTCTTAATTTTTTTGAGGCTTGTTTTGTGGCCTAGTATGTGGTCAATCCTAGAGAATGTTCCATGTGTACTTGAAAAGAATGTGTATTCTGTTTTTTTTGGATGTACTGTCCTGAAAATATAAAGTCTAACTGTTCTATTGTATCATTTAGGATCTCTGTTGCCTTACTGATTTTTTGCCTCAAAGATCTGTTCATTGATGTGAGTGGGGTGTTAAAGTCTCCTACTATTATTGTCTTCCCATCAGTTTCTCCGTTTATGTCTGTTAGTATTTGTTTTATGTATTTCAGTGCTCCTATATTAAGTGCATATATGTTGACGAGTGTAAAATTCTCTTCTTGTATTGATCCTTTTAGCATTATATAGTGTCCTTCTTTATCTTTTTTTATGCCCTTTGTTTTAAAGTCTATTTTGTCTGATGTGAGTATTGCAACCCCTGCTTTCTCCTCATTTCTGTTTGCATGAAATATCTTTTTCCATCCCCTCACTTTCAATTGATGCGTATCCTTTGCCCTAAAGTGGGTCTCTTGGAGCAGCATATTGTCAGCTCTTGTTTTTTTAACCAATCTGTCACTGTGTGTCTTTGGATTGGAGCATTTAGTCTATTAACATTTAGGGTAATTATTGATAGATATGTATTTATTGCCATTTTAAACCTTGTTTACCCATTGATTTTGTATTTCTTCTTTTTTCCTTTTGTGATTTGATGATTTTCTTTTGTATTATGCCTATGTTCTCTTCTTTTTGTTTTTTTGGAATCTATTATATGTTTTTGATTTATGGTTGCCTTGTTTTCTCAAGTATATTAACCCCTTTCTCTATCTACTTGCTTTAGACTGATAGTCATATAGCCTCAAACACATTATAGAAAAAAAAAATTCTACAATTTTTTTTTTTTTTTTACTCTTCTTCCCCATATTTTGTGACTTTGTTCCCTTTATATCTTCATGTTCATCCTTTTGCTGCTCATTGTGGTTATCATCTCACAGATTTTTTAAAAAATCTCTCTACTGGCTTATTTAAGTAATTTACTTTCCAATTGTGATTTTCTGTTTCCTATAGATTCTTACTTCTTTCCTTTTTAGAGAAGACCTTTAATATTTCCTTTAGGATATGTTTTTTATTGCTGTATTCTTTTAATTTTTGCTTGTCTGAGAAATTCTTTCTGTCTCCTTCTAAATGAAGATCTTGCTGGGTAGAATATTCTAGGTTGCAGATTTTTCCCTCAGGACTTTGAATATGTCTTGCTACTCCCTTCAGGCCTGCAACGTTTCTATAGAGAGATCAGCTGATTGCCTTATAGGGGTTCCCTTGTAATTAACTCTTTGTTTTTCTCTTGCTGCCTTTAGAATCCTCTCTTTAATATTTGCCAACTTAATTATACTATGTCTTGGTGTAGGTAAAGGAACCCTCTGTGCTTCCTGTACCTGGATATCTGTTTCCTTCTTTAGGTTTGGGATGTTTTAGCCATAATTTCTTCAAATACATTTTCAATCCCCTTTTGTCTTCTCCTTCTGGGATTCCTATTATGCATAGATTGGCATGCTTTGTATTATCCCATAGGTCTCCTGTGTTCTTTCATTTTTTTTTTTTTTCATTTGGGTATCTGTCTGCTGTTCTAATTGGGTGATTTTCATTATTCTGTCTTCCAGATCATTTATTCGTTCTGCATTATTCATCATGCTATTCATTGCCTTTAGGTCAGCTTTTGTCTCTGCGAATGAATTTTCTAATTTTTCTTGGCTCCTCTATATTGTTTCTAGTTTGTTTGTTTGTTTTTACAGTAATCTGCATTTCTGTCAATAGCCTTTCTTAATTCCTTCAGTATTTTCATTACCTCCTTTGTGAACTCGGTGTCTATTAGACTGAAGAGGTTTGTTTCACGGTTTGTTCCTTCAGGGAAATTCTCTTGATCTTTCAATTGAGAGTGGTTCCTCTGCTTCTTCATTTTTTCCCCTTATATTTCTCCTACTCTGTGAGTTTAGGAGAAATAATTAACTACTGTGGTCTTGGAGGGTTATTTTTATGTGGGAGCATCCCTGTGTAGCCTGCGTGAGTTTAATATTTTTTGGTGCGAGGGCTGTTTTTAGTATGGATGCCTGCTGCCCCTTTCCTCAGTGTATGCTGGCCATTATCCCCTTAATAGGAGGTGTGACTGGTATTTTGGTGACCAGAACCTGCACTGGATATTGAGTGGGGCCTCCTCTTTGCTCTGTGGTTGTCACTGCCCTGTCACTGTCACTGCCCTGTCAGGGGCAGGGTCTGCTCCCTAGTTGTTGGAGTAGAAGCCCCCAATCCATTTCTGAGCCGTGTTTCTGAGCTTCAGTATGAGATAGGCAGGACTGGAGTGTACCCACTGGAAAGGAGCCCCTGGGTATTCCTCCGCTGGAGCTGTTGACCAGTGAGTGTGCGCTGTTGTGTCACCGTCTTATCTGTTGTGCAGGCTCACCAAGTACATTGTTGTTTGCACTGCCCTTGGCCCCACCCTCAACCTTGGGAATGCCAGCACTTGGCCCTAGCGTCCCTCAGGCGTCGTTTTCACAAGGCCACCAGCACAGATCCACTGAAGTCAGGCTTTAGGACCACAGCAGTTGCGCGCCTGGACCCAATGTGGAAGGCTATGGAGGCAGCCCAGACCCTGGCCAAGCCCCCATGTGCACGTGCCCGCACAGTCCAGCCCACGGCTGCTAAGGCCAGACCTGTCCCAGTGGCAGAAGCACCCGTTGTGCGTTTGGATGTCCCACAGGCGCTGAATTTACAAAGCTGGTGGCACAGGTGTAAAACTGTGGCTCACGCAGTCGCTGGGAGAGATTTCAGCCCTGTTTCCTAAGTCACGTGACCCCTGGCACTCAGCTGTGGGTGCTGCTTTTAAAGTGTTCAACAGGGAGAAACAAGAAAGATGATGCAAAACGAAATGCCATGTTTTGGCTGTGGCATTGGATTCCAGGAAAGCGAGTAACCCGAAGGGAGGTAAGCCACGACAGTAAGGAGCAATGTACTTACTGTAAGGAGGAAGAACATTGGAAAACAGATTGCCCTAGGCTGAATCATGAGAAGAAACACAGTAAGACGAGAGCCTCTCACATGGTAGAAAGAGAGGAACACTCTGATGAATGGAGAGGCCTGGGGCTCCCTTGGACTTGGTGCCTAATTCCCCACACCCGGAGCCCTGGGTAGAATTGCCAGTGGGGAATGAGCTGCAAGTTTGCTGGGATGAAGGAGAAGACTGATCATTATTCTGGGAAAAAGCTGGAAGATGGCCCCAAATTCTTGTGATGTTGATATGGTTCCTGGCAAGTCCACTGTGTTGAGACCTTCTCTGACTACCCTGCTGTGGACCACTTTGCTGGTGGTGACATGAGACAGACGGTTGCTATAGGTGTTATCAAAGCAGTGGACAAAAAGGCAGTTGGAGCTGGCAAGGTCACCAAGTCTGCCCAGAAAGCTCAGAAGGTTAAATGAATATTATATCCGCCACCCCAGTCTTAATCAGTGGTCAAAGATGGTCTCAGAACAGTTGGTCTCAACTGGCCATTTAAGTTTCATAGTAAAAGACTAGTTAATAACAACAATTCATCGTAAAACCTTCAGAAAAAGGAGAATTTTTTGTGGACCATTTGTTTTGTGTGTGGCAGTTTTAAGTTATTAGTTTTTAAAATCAGTATCTTTTAATTGGTTAAGGCCCTCCTTAAGGAAATTATCCCCTGATTTGGATTAAGGCATTGGAATTACATTCATCCTGGAGACCACAATAGGAAAAACTGAGAAAATGGATACTAATTTAACTTGAGATAAGGCCTTGCCAGTTGCCCTGCTATGAATCAGTGGCTCCCAGTAGCAGGCTTAAATTAAGTCCCTTTGAAACACTGAATGGTAGGCCATTCCAGGTGTCTGCCCAGGTGATAGAATGTATAGATGCTTTAAAAGACCTAGCAGTTGCCAATGATGTTGAAACTTTGGGCACTATACTAATCTCTGTTCATGAATTTGCCTCCAACAGGTCTGCCTATCTAACTGAAGTAGATGGGAATTTCATTGTAGCTGGAGAAGGGTCAACCAAGTTGTTTATTTTTGTCTAAATAAATAGCACAGGAATTTAGTATATGTACTAAGAACTGGAACCAAAACACCCAAGTTCAATTACAAATTAGACAACAAAGTGCTAACGGGCTTCATCAGGTTCAGATAGTTGTAGATATATAAAAGGACAGACTAAATATTCTAAGGAATGTTTGTCACCTCCGGAAGTAGCCAGAGTGGTCCTCGTCCTTTTCGCACAAGTTGGTGGAGTGGACATTGGCAGTCAGGAATTGTAATAGGAAAGAACCTTTGTATTCTATTACAAGTTAATCACTATAAGTATGTTGCCTATAAGCTTAGGTTATACATAGTGGCCCATCTCTGGGAACCCTGTCTCCCAGGTAATGAGCATTAAGCTAAAATAAACCTTTGTTTAGCTCACAGGAAACACCCTGACCAGGCCCACCTGTGAATGACTGCAGGCAGGAAGAAATTAACACATCCCCTATGGAGGTGGACCAGAACCAGGAAATGTTTGACTTTACTCCCTCCTCTTTTAGTATAAAAGAAGCCTGAGTTCTAACTCAGGCACGATGGTTCTTTGGGGCACAAGTTCACCATCTTCTTGGTCTGCCAGCTTTTCGCTATTCCTTGCCCCAACAACTCATCTCTTGATTTCTTGGCCTGTTGTGTGGTGAGCAGTATGAGCTTGGACTTGGTAACACTGAGCCCAGGAAGTGCAAAATACCAGAAGGGAGATTTAGGTTAGGTGCTGGAAAGGAGAGTCTGCTAGAGACCATAGAACGAGCTATATTCCCGAATTCATCTCTCCAGCCACTTGCAAGCAGAGGTTTGATGGCCACCTTTTAGGGTTTCTCTTAACGCTATGAGATTGTCCTAGGTAACCTCAAAGGCTCCTTCAAGGTTCTATGATTCCATCAGCCTTGTCCTTGGCCAAATGTATTAATTAGGACTTGTGACTTCATATAGCAGGCACCCAACTAACCAGAGCTTGAATGTATGGGCTCTCTTGGAAGAGCAAAGATGCAGCCGATCCTCAGTCGTAACGGAACCAGGAACGTGAAACCTGCAGGACTCTCTTCAGTTCATGCCTCCACTTTGGCTTTGCTGACTTTCTTCTCTTTCTTAATCCAATTTCCATCATATATCAGAAAACATAGCCACTGACAGCTCCTGGCCTTTTTTTTTTTTCCCCCATCTAATAGTTTCTGTCACTGGAGATGAACTGCCTCTTTGGTATCAAGGCAAAAAATAACACATCTTCACAGGCCAGGGTACAGACTGACCCATTTTAGGAGTCTGCACCCCCTATACCACCATCAGTTGAAGCCAGAAGAATGGGACTAGTTAGAAAATGGCAGGTCTCTTGGGAACACTATGGATAGATCAGAAAAGGAAGCGTACTAAACAAAATAGTCCCCTACCTCAAAGCAAAATGGCAGGAAGCTGGTGCTCGGGCATTAAGAACACCACAGGTTTAAAGTCTTTCTAACTGCACCGTATACAAACTATGAACATAAATTTTAGGACTCGGGAATCTTCCAAGTTGATAACCACAATCTTTCCGAGAATATCTGAAAGGGATATTCACTGTTAGTCTGTGTATTCGGCAACTGTAATGTGCTTAGTGCTGAGCTAGGTGCTATGCTGGGTACAGAGCTGTAGACCATGGTTCCTATGTTCAAAGATCTAACAATTGAATGGGATTAGGACTGAGGAGCATTCTGAGAACCATCTTAAATATAATAGAGGATTATCCCTCACCAATGACTATTTATGCATAGTCCTCGCATCAAGTTTAAGTTAAAACTATCTTCTCAAGGAAAACCTCAATGGTTCAGAAATAGCTTAGGCTACAGAAATCTGTGTTGTTTATTCACTTGTTCACTCATAAACACTTCGTATGAACTCATCTTTGCTTTAGACACACCACTAAGTGGTAGAGTTACAGTTCCCTACCCTCAAATTTCTCAGCTGCTGTTCTCTCTGCCTGGAATATTCTTCACCTAACTCCCATCTCCCATTGCCACCATCACCTTGTATTTAACTCCTGTTCATTTTTATAGATATTAGCCTTCCTCGACTCTCTTGACTGGGTTAAAACACTGCTGTATATTCCCATAGCTTTTATCCCCTTTGGAAAGTTATCTTACTTGTAATTTTTTACCCAATGTGTGTCTTCCTTAGTAGAATGGAAGTCCCATGGGGATAGGGCCATGCTTTTTCTGTTCACTACAATGCCTGAAATAGTGTCTCAAAATAGCAAGGACTAAATATTCATTAATTTGGCGATATTTATGGAACATCTATGTGTCCAGCATTGTTCTTATCACTGAGGATACAAGAGGGGGGAAAACCCATATATGGTTCCTTCCTTGAAGGAGATTATAAGTTAGTCAAAGTGTTGATTTAATGATGGAAGAATGTTTAACTCAAACTCCTTATTTCCCAGGTGAAGAAATGATTGCCAGAGAGACTAAGTGACTTAAGTCATATGAAGAATTTGAGTGCCATAGGTTGTTTTTTTTGTTTTTTATTCCCTTTTACACACTGCTTCTCAATACACATTTCACAAACCAAAGGTGGATGTATGAACTTCTGTTCATTCAGTCCATGGATGCTAGAGGATATTGAGGCATCATGAGCTGTGTGAGTGGAGACAAACATGCAGAGAATGTGATTTTTATGCCAAGAATGTTAAAGGTTAAGTCAGTACAGACAGCTTTGGTGATTTCTTGGCCAGTTCTCCCACAGCCCTCATGATAGTGACCATCATGTCCTTCATCTTTGCTTGTGGACCCTCGGTGTCTGGAGTTCCTGGGAAGGTGAAGGTGTTGGCGTCGATGCAGCCATGTGGTTAGGGTTTAGTCAGGAACTGCTACAGGAGAGCTCAGTCCTGAGCCAGGAATTGCAGGAAGGGACTAACATGGATCACTTCTGAGAAAGTAGAAGGGCTTTTCAGGAGAGGGCATATAAAAAAGGCAAGGAGATTTTTAGGAGTGTATGAACAGCAAATAGCTTGCTAGAGCAGAGAGTATATATTAAATCGTGAAAATATGGGATGGATATGGGGGACTGGGCTGGAATCGAGTCCTTGGAAATGAAAGAAATGGCTGGGTCAAGGAATGGAGAGAGAACTAGGTTTGGATTTCAGTTGGATTTCTAATTAATCAAACTCGCTCTTAAATTTAGAGCCGGGGAGGACTTCCACTGGAACTCTGCTGGGGTTCCTTCTCGCAGTTTGAGGAACCACCCTAGAAGGGTATGGAGAGACCCTCTCCTCCACTCATACTCACTCAATAGAAGCCAGTCTTTGGACAGGTTGTTATATATCAGTTGCTCCATGTCAGGTTACCACGTGTGTGTCCCCAACTGAAAATGCACCCCACCCCAGTCCCCCACAAAGTTGAACTGACACATCAGTGGAAACACATAGCATAGTGCCAACTGTCACCCTCGCCATCTCCAACCAGGGAATGGCAGAGCCTGTGCGTGATTCTCTTTGACTGCTGTCAGTGGAGGCCACACTGACTCAGAAATCTCACTCGTTTAAATCTGTAAGTTGCTGAGTCATTTCGTCAGAAAGCACCTCAATTCTGCAATAATCTTTTTTAAAAGCAACCAGTTTTAATGATGTGAGCCGAAATCCTTTGGCATTTTAAAGTGCTCTACTGAGGGCTATCTGCTAAGACTAGCGGTTTGCTTCTGTTATGGAGAGGCGGAAAAGATGATTTCATTGTCTTTAAATCATGTGCGGGCTCAGGGAATGAGCTGTAGCAGGCTTGGGAATGTGTGGGAAGAAGTCAGAAGGCCATGCATACAACATCTGCAAAGAAAATGTTTTATTTAAAGTGTTAAATACCATCACGAGAATGAATTTGAGTTTTACATTAGTTGGTGTTCATTACAGGACTAATCTGCCCTTTTTTTTTTCCAGCTGGAATTCCCTTTACTTTTAAAACATACTATGTACAGGGCAGCAGTGGTCACTGGAATAGTGCTATTTACATGACTAAACCACAAGTCGAGGTGCAGACATGTGAAAATTAAAAAAAAAAATACACCAACGTTAAAATAAATACTGCATAATGACAGGTATGTACAAATATTCCATACAGTCATGTCCTTCTTATTAAAATTAGAAATAATTTATATAGGAATATGCACAAAAGATTATGTGACTGCGTCTTAGTATCAGGAAAATGGTAAACGTTTATTCTAAGGGAGAGTATAGACACTATAGGTCTAGTAAGTCAATTGTTGCTGGTACACAAGTGTCTAAATTATTTCCGTAGAGTTTTATTCATTCTTTTCAACTTTACCTGGGTCCATCGTAGGTCTCAGAATGTCAAGACACAGTCCCGGTGTATTTCGTATTGCACCACATAAAGAGAAGGCATTTTTAGTGATACTCATTTTTAACTTTTGCACCGTATCAAGCATGATAGTTTTGAATGGTCAACACTGAACTTAAAAAGGAACACAAGAGAGCAATTTTTGTGCGTGGCCTTAAACAAATGGTATGTACGTGGATTTCAAAAGTTGTGGCAAGAAGTTAAAATCCATCTATAAGAATGTGTTATCAAAGTGCACAGAAAGAAACAAAGAAATATGGGTGGTTTATTACATTACTCGGTGACTTTTCTCCTAAGTCGGGGAACTTAAGAGAAATTTGACCTTGCAGCACCACCCAATGGTAATAACTGTCTGTAAAACCAAAGGCAGGGGTTTGATTTTGGGGATTCGGGTGTAGACTTTTGGTGATGGCATCAAAGAACTGTAAATAGGCAGACTGACTTTCTTTGAGTCACCTAAAAATTGGAGCTTTAAAATTATCTGTTGCAAATTTATGTTTGCTATATTTCTTTAGAAATATAATTTGTGAAAAATTGAATTTTACTACGGATAAATGAATTAATACACAGTCTTGTGTTTCAGGGCTCCAAACTGTTAGCGTTTCTATTCACATAGTAAATGGAAATTGGCTAAAGGAATTGCTTCATGCTTTAATTAATTAGAAAACAAAACACAAAACCGAAGACCTTCTAAAAATAATACTTTAACCCCTGTATGAATAATGCTGGTGCTAAAAACAAATTAGACATTACAATGGCCACATGATTTTAGGATTTTCCTGTAAACTGAACTTTGAAGATGAAAATAAAATTACCATGCACTGTACAATAAATTGCAAAAGTTCAAATATCTTCTTTATCAAATACATGCTGACTTGCTCTAATGTACTCCCAAGTCATGTTGCAAAATCCTTTTCAACATGCTTGAAATAAAGAAAGCTCTTAGTTTTTTCCCCGCCTTGAGAAATTCAGAGATTCAGAAGCATCTACAGCTCTGAATCAAACATGGGGTATAAGAGAGTATCAGGTCAAAAACTTGTGATTTTTTAGCATAATGTTCACTCTGGTAGGGAGAAAGAAAATAAAAGCTTAAAAGAGAGAGAAGAAGAAAAGTGAGATAGAGGAAGAAAGATGTGAACAATTTGCACATATTGAACTTTAATATTTGTATATTTAACATGGAAATAAATTGAATATGTTATACTTATTTGTCACATGAAGAGAATTTTAAGTATTTTCTAGAAAGTATTTTCTTCTGTAATGTCTGCCAAAACACAGACTATGATTACTTTAAAGAATAAACATGGTGTGTCTTTGTATCACCCTGTTGCATTCTCTCCCTTTTTTAAAACCATGCACTAGTGAAATTTATTTTTAAAAATAATATAAATTGTTGAAAATGGCTGATTTTTATTTTTATTTTTTGCAAGTTGCAGCCCCAAGAAAATAATTTAAGTATTCAGCTAATCTGTGTCCATGCAAACAAAAGTTTAATTTCATTCAGTACAGTGGAGCCACAGAATTTTGTTTTTCAGAGTCCAACTCATCTTGGCATTAGTGGGTACCATGCCTGCTGGAGCTCTGAAGTCTGCCACTGTTCACGCTGTCACACGACTGGCTGCTCCGGTCCCCGTCCAGAGGATCACTGACGTTTTCGTCCTGGACCAAATCTTTGGTCTCTTGCTTTTCACCTGATGCTTCCTAGGACTTCATGCCTTGACTTGTAACATGGCTTAATGGCTGGATAGCTCCATTTCTGTGGCATCACAGGACTTTGGGGTCAGAGAAATGAAGAAAAAGGAATGATAAAAATATAAAGGTGCCATTGAAAAGGGCTTTTGTTGCATGAAACTGATTCTTTGAGATTAATCCATGGCTTCAGATTGGACCAAAACGTGAGTGTTATTGAACTCCAAACCTGATAGTTCGTCATAGCTCCGCTCTTTCACCTGAGGGCCTTCTTTAGGGCACAATGTGTGCAACTTCCTCTGAGAACACAGGATCGCTTTGTATCCCTAGAAACAGGCTCAGAAGACACAACATTAAGCATGCAGTGTTACCAGGGTTTGCGACCTGTGGGGTTTTTTTCTTTTTTTGTAACGCTGGTTGCTATGACAACAGTTTTACAGCTGCTATGAACGAGAGTAAGAAGGTCCAGTTGAACTTTCCAGAGATGATTGGGAAGCTCTTCTTGTCAGAGGGGCCAAGGTTGGATCTACTAGGGAGGAAGTGGGGAAAAGTTTGAACCAGCCAATCACCATATTGGATAGCTCCAGTTCATCTAAAAGTATCTGGGCCACTCCCATAAAGGATTTGTGATCCATGCGGCCATAGTCTCCCCAGACTATGATCTGTTGACAAAATTAAAAGAGCAATGTCAGTATAATCATGTATGTAAAAGCTTGTCAACTAAAATACATTCAGTTAGTGTGTCGACATCAAACATCAAGTTATGTAGTTGTATTTAATTACTGGGATAGTTGTCTTTGCAGAATCCGAAGGTACGTGAGGAAAACTTTACAGGAGAGTTAAGACCATAAGGAAGATGGGAGCTCATGTGTGATGGGGGTTTACAAGTCTATAGTCACTTTAAAGGAAACAACAGTGTGTATAGCTTTTTTTTTTCTTTCTCACATTCATTTCCATTATGGTTTATTACAGGATATTGAATATATTGATAGTTCCCTAGTGTGTATAGCTTTATAGCACTGGCCACTACTTTGAAGTTTCCCAAGAATTTCAGCTGTGAGGAATGGAAAAGGATGTGATAAGAAAAGATGTTGGATACAAAGTTTGACTCCATGAAGACACTTTCTTAGGTAAGGAATATATAATTCAGTAAGTACCTGTAAAACCTTTCCTTGGGGACTTTCTTCAAAAGATAATAGTTGCTGGTAGAGGGGTTCCAGCGTCTTTCTTGCCACTTTTGTTTTCCTTTTGGCTATGCAGACTCCATTATCTAATAGATACACCTTTACATATGGTGCTTGGGAAAGAAAACACAGAGGAGAGTTAAGTGATGAGCTATGGTTACGGAACACACAGCTTACATGTGACATCTGCCACAGCTTAATCTTAGGCTGGAAGAGCCAGCGGTCAAAAATCACTGGCCTTTCCACATCACGTCAAAATCATTAGCTAAACAGTAGATAACTATGAGCCATTCAGGTAGTTTTAGGCAATGTTAACACAGCATCTGAGTTGATTACTATTTTGCCATCAACTGGTTATATGGATTGGAACAACCGCGTTAAAAAAAAGGAGAAATGCTTCCAGTCCCTAACAATTTCAAGAAAGAGGTCTCGCTCAGTTTTTCATGTGTCAATACTTAAATCTAATTAAACGTGCTTGAAATTAGATTGTTTTACTCACCCATCCCCACAAATCATTGATCACTCAAAAGGGTTTATTTATTGATGGTGTGGGTACACAACAGGGGTGGGGTTTGATGTAATATGTTCAAATTAGCCAGGAAGAGGCAACTAATTATGAATACCATGGGTTCAAGTTTTTCTGACAGAGTCTTCATAAAAACATTTTCGTGCTTGTACAAACTGCAGGATTCTTTCCAGCAGAGTCAGTTGACTAAGCGCCAAGACGTTTATGAACACAACCGTCTTAATCACCACTGCAAGGTTGTACAATAGGTAACAACATACGTTACAATTTGGAATTTCTGCAGGGACAGGGAAGCTAGAGATTCAAAATGACAGTTCAGTCAGTGGAGGTGCTGAGGTGAGAAACCAAGTTTCAGAATTGTTCTATACATCAGATCCAGTGTTCTCTACATCTCTGCATCAGACATCTGGAATCTGTGGCATTCCCCATGGCTCGAAGCACCTTAGATTATGACATTTCGGTATGAAATAAGTGACATCACAATAAAAACTTATAATGGTGCCCCTCTATACATTACAGGAAGTAAGAATCTTAGAATGTCCTTCACATATGGGCTTATGCTACTTTGGGAACCTGTGACTATTTTTATTCTAATTCCAGGACTCTAAGGATTCTTAAGGAGAATTTAGAAGCTCCAGATAAACTGAAGAATAACACAAAACACTAGCTAACAAGAACTTCTTATGTACGTGTCCTACAAAATGAATGTGATAGGTTTTGTTTTGCAGTGGTTTCTACCATATATGCGCTTATCTTAACGACTTGTCTTATCCCCATCTGGCCACTCTCACTGGGTGCTCACTCAGGACAAACACACAAACTACCACTTAACTGTCTCATTTATTAGTATCCTTGATCATTTAAGAGCAAAGCTTCCAGTATCTAATCAAAAACAAAGTCTCTGAATTGAAAAGTGTGGATTATGAACAATAATAGAAGAATCTCTTCTGTTCTTACCTGGCAGTGTCTTGGAACCTGGTTTTACAACAAGGCCACGGGCCCGAATGATTTCCACCTCCAGCTGTCCCTTTTTGTCCATCATGCCTACCTGAATGTCACCTAATGGCGTGTGAGGAGGAAACAAACAGTGAGAGAAATGTCTGTGCCAAAGACCTTGGTTTAACATTGTTTCATCATTTCCTACATCTTTTCCTAAATTCAAATATATTTAAAAATTTATCAATGATACTTTACTTTAAAAAGCATACAAATTAAAATGGAAAAATTTAGTCAAAGTTTTTTGTTTAAATCTAAGATACTCATTCCTGATAATACTGTTAAAGATCCTATGAAATTAAAGAATGTGATTTTCAATAATCTAAAAGAAAAACAATGAATCACGTGACAAATTCTTACCCATGGCAGGTGTGGCCAGAGTCTGCCGCCCCACTAGCTGGGCAGGGCCAAGGCCATCCAGAAAATCACTGAATTGGCTATCAGAGGCCAAGCGGACACCAGGGAAAATCAGACTAAAAGTAAAATAACACACAGGATTAAACCCTCCACTCCTGTTTCCATCTAGCCCCCTTTCCGTGGCAGGAACAGCTGGTACCACTATTTTGCCACCTACATTAATTGGATCCCAACCTCCCCACTGCACCTCCATGGCTCTCCCTCCTTATCCTCTAGCAGCCCTCGTCCTGTATTGCAAGCCTCTGTTTATGTGCCTTTCTTTTCCTTGTCTGGAGGGCATGAACTGTGATTTCTATGTATAGCACTCAGTACACTTTGAGCACTTATTCCATGACAGGCATTAGCACACTGAATCTCTTAGCTGCACTATGACAGAGGTTCTATTATTTAACCCATTTTATCGATGAAGAAAGTCTTCAGATCAGATCATTCCCATCAACACCCAAACACACTGCTATTTCTTCCACCTTAAAATAATCCCTTTCCTAACCTCCTTCCCTCCCCAGCTACCACCCCGTTTCTCTCCTTGAAACTTCGTAGAGCTGTCTCTATGTACCATCTTCAATTTCTTTCCTCTCATTCTCCTTTGAAAATCGAATCCGTTTTTCCTTGCTCTCTTCCTCAATTTTTCTCCACTCCACCAAAATTTCTCTGATCAAGGTTACCTAACAGCCACAGTGGTAAATCCGACCGTTAATGCTCCAGACTTGTCTAATTGAACATATTAGCCTCATTTGACCCAACTGATCCCTCCCTCTTCCTTGAAATACTTTCTCCACTTTGCTTCCTGGACTCTCTAGCCTCCTGGTTTTCCTCTTTGGCTATTCTTCCTCAGTCTCCTTTGCTAATTTTGCCACTAAATATAGGAGGCGCCATCTTTTGACTTCTTCTCTTCAAGCCATCATTTTCTCTTTCTGTATTGCTGCGACAGCCTTCTGAATGATCTCCCCATTGCCACCTTTCTCTCCACTCCCACAGCAATCAGCGTGATCTGTTAAAACTGAAGCCAGATAATGTCAGGCCTCTGCTCACAATCCTCCATTGGTTTCTCATCTCGATCTGGGTAAAAGCAAAGTCCTTGCAATGATGTATAAAGACAATACAGCCTGTCCACCCCTGCCCCCCATATCTTAATTCCTAGTTTCTTACTACTCCTGCCCTCATTCCCCGGTGCCGCCATTCCCACTACTGATGCCAGGTGAGCTCCAGCCTCAGCGTTGCTTCAGCCTGAAATGTTCTTCCTTCAGACATTCATGTGTTCACTAACTTCCTTCAGATTTTAAATCAAATGTGCCCTTTTTCCTGTCTAACCTACATAAAACCCTACCCTTAACCTCTGCCATCTCTTCTCTCACCTTTTTCTCCTTAGCACTTATACCACCTAATCTATTATATATTAAATATTATATATTTTCCTAATTTTTCTTTTATTTGAACAATTTTTCAAGTTTATTGTCCATCTTATCTGTTAGACTGTAAGTTTGATGAGGGTAGGGTTTTTTTCTTATTTGTTCACTGATATATATCCAGCACTAGAACCATGCCTGAAATACTGTAAGTACTTGTTAAACTCAATCAATTAATTAAAATGAATCTTAAAAAAATTACATAACTTGCCCAAGTTTCTATAGCACCAAAAAACAGATTAGAATTTAAGCCTATATGATTCTAAAGCCTATGGTCTAACCACCAACTGATTTTTGCTTCCTCGTATGACATATATCCCCAACTCATAGCAAAGTGCCTAGAACACTAGAAGGTATGGAAATATCTGTTGAATTAATTTATGAGTATTCATCCCATGTCTCCAATAAGACTATAAACACCTGGAGCACAGGGGTCATAGTTTGAACATTTTTATATCCCTAACAGTGTCTAACGCAGTGCTTTGCAGTGATGAGTGCTCACTGCACATTTCTTTTTTACTTGATTCTCCATCTCTTTTAAGACTTCCTTGATTAACGTCAAATCTATTTCGTCCCCCAAGCTTAATTAATTCCCAAATATACAGTTAATCCGAACATTTTTAATGCTTCCATAAATATCCCATATAACCTTACTTAATAAATGTATGGAAACCATATATATCTCGTATTTATATAATTGTGCTAGACAAATGATCCCTAGGGCAAGTCATCAGCACTCTGCCAGCTGCTCCTATGGCCTCACATCTGTGAACTGACGACACATGTTTGCCTAAGCACCTGATGCTTCCATGGTGATGACAGATGAGGTCAGTAAACCCCACTTTCCTCTATTAATGTCCTTTATGCACCCATCTACGATCTGCAGTTGCTAATTACGCACCCATCTACGATCTGCAGTTGCTAATTATTGTTAATTTGTTGGTGACAGGGCTGTACAATCTTGACAAATGCTTTAAAAATATCTCAGACACAGTGGAGTCAAGGGAAAGCTACATGATAACTACATAAAGGAAAGGCTCACCAACTTTGTGGCATTTCATTTTGGCTGTTACATTTATCTGAACTCTTTGTTACTGGATGGAACTAAGTATGTATCGATATTCTGTATTTTTTAGTAATAACTCTTAGAGCAAAGATTTAAAAAATTAGCACCGTACATGTGGCATAGGCACAAGTGCTTATTAGTTCTGTGCTTTTATGTATTATTTCAAGGTAGGGCAAACTTCTATTTGTGACAGTCACATTTTAGCATCTTGCCCTTAAATTGAAACACTTTATCCCCAAACCTATTTCCATTGATATACAAAGCCAGATATGTCACATTTCTCAGTGGCGGGGAAGCAAAAGTTTTCTTCACAGCAAATCAGCCAGTGAAAGTTAAAATGGTGCTAAAGGGCATGTGAGTTAGCTTTGGTGAAAGCGCAGAGAGTGAGGTAGAGAAGAAGGTCTCCAGCAAGGCATGGAGACCACGGCCCAGCCAGCCATCACTCACTTTCCTTCTGAGCTATAGCTGTTCATGCTGCCATCCGTAGATTCTCGGCTTGCCTGTCGAGTCATCCAGTTCCTCATTTCCACAGCCAAGCCTGTTTCTGTACTTCTCTGCACGGTGCTCCGTAGCTTTTTACCACTGGCTTCTGCACGGACAGAAAACAAAAGGGGTGATAGTTTTGTCATCATCATCTGGTAACAAAAAATAGCAGCCAATGCTTTGAGGTCCTCAGATGAAGAATCTGCGTAAATACAAAATGCTTTTATGAAGGAGACAGAGAGAAAAGGTATTCCAAATCACCTCTTGTTGAGGGATGAAAACTTTCTAAAAAGTCTTCAAGAAGCACAAAATACCATTGTTTTATTTTCATTTAAAACAGTGTTCAAATTGGTAACAAAAGGAACAAAAAGGTTCAAGCTATGTAAAATAAGCTTTGTTTTCATTGTAATATTTAAATCAAGATTAATTTACGCCTTTTTCTTTTTTCTTTCTTTTTGTCATAGTCAAAGAAGTAGGCCTTCACATTATTTCCAAAGAATAGGTGGTGACTAATCCTCAATTCTAGCTTTAACTTGCACACAAAAACCTGTTTTTGCAGGGTGATCAGTATTAGAAAGCAAAGAAAGCTACACTAAGGAGATAGCCTCGCCTGGTAACACTTTCACATCTGTTCGTCACTTTCAGAGAGGTTCTCATAAGGAAGGCAAAACCCAGCAATGCCATGTGAAAAAAGAGCTTTTAAATTTTTGGTCATGGATAGTCATGTTCTTAAGGATCTTCAACAGTCTGAATAGGAGGTTTGCTTACGGAAGCCAATTAGAAGACCAAACAGGAAACTGAGTCAAGTACCACAGAGGTAACAGAGGTGCGAAGTGCCATCTGCAGAGGTCAGGGAGGAAGGAGCATCACAGAGGGAGCTGGGACGTGAGCTGGGGTTGAAAAATGGGCAGATGGGGATCCAAGAAACAGTCCCAGTTATCAAAGGCCTTGCATGTTGTAATGTGGAGCTGAGAGATGACTGAAGCTGCAGCAACAGGGGGATGGTTCAAATTACTTGTATTAATTTACTTCCTGTCAGGTCTAAATATTTATCCACATTGACTATTCATATCATTAGTATTCTGGGATATGGTAAGCTCTTTTAGTGCCTGGTATTAATAATTTCATTTTAGATCAATAAATATTTGGTGATATTGACAGTGACTTGTGGAAATCCTTTCCATCAAACCGCTTATAATATCTGCTCACCATTTTGAAACACTGCTTTAAATTTCATCTCTTCTCCACTTCCAACTTTAATGTACATCAAAATGCTTTAAAAAGTATATATAAAATATGTTATCACTGATCTACAACTCAGTTCCCTAATCTGAGCCTATTTTAGATAATTGATAGTAAAACATGTTGTACTGATATGAACTACTGAGAGGAGCTAAAGCATCCCCCATTGATGACGGAAGGCTCTTCCTTCCAGAGAAATGGTTAGTTAATACATGTAAAAAGTGAGAAAACTTTAAAATTACCAATTGGCAACCTCCAGTGGAATAAGTGATTCAAATAAGGCACATCAACGGATGCTAATGCCATTAGATAAAAGGATATTCATACGAGCCAAAAAAAATCATCCCACAAATAGTTCTAATTGTTAAAGGAAAACAGGTACTTTACTACTGGGAAACCTGGCTATTGCCATCTTAATCAGGTGAGCAAACTTAGCACTAATAGTGGGGCAATCACTGTAGCACCTATCAAGTTGTTCTAGACAAAAGTACACAACCTGTTTCTAATCAGGTCTTTGCAACCAACTTCTAAGTTGGTTTCTAAAAACATTTCTAAAAAGTTTCTAAAACTTTTCTAAGGTTTCAAAAATAGAGAGGATAGAATAACAAGATAAAGGATACACACAAAATCAGACAAACCCAGAGTATGGGATTTTGTTCAAGAGAATTGACCTAGTCTCTTAAAGTTAATATCATGAAAACAAACTAACAAGGTGGGGGAATTGTTCCAGCTTTAAAAATATCACAGGGATGTAACTATTAAATGCTTTAAGTATACTTTGACTGGTTTCTTTTCAAGAAAAAAAACAACAAAAAAAGAAACCCTAAAAGCAAAACACTAAAAGCAATGTTAGGACAAGTAGGGAGAATATGAATATGAATTGAGTATTAGATGGGATAAGAAAATTGTTAATTTCCTTAGGTAGATAGTGGCATATGTTATAAAAAATTTCCTTATCATTAGGAGATACATACGCTGAAGTATTTAGACATGAAATGTTATATTGTTTGCAACTTACTTTCGAACAGTATAGCGAAAAATACACATATACTTAAAGAGGATGAAATAACAACAACAATAACAAAAAGGATGGGGATGAAGAGTAGACCTTGCTAGCCATACATTCAATATCTATGATTTCATTTGAGAGTGATCCCCAAATGGCCACATTAAACTGAATGAAGTAAGTCAGACAGAGAAAAACAAATATCATATGATATCGCTTATATGTGGAATCTAAAAAAATGGTACAAATGAACTTAGTTACAAAACAGAAATAGAGTCACTGATGTAGAAAACAAACTTATGGTTACCAGGGAATAAAGGGTGGGGGAGGGATAAATTGGGAGATTGGGAATGACATATAGACACTACTATGTATAAAATGGGTAACTAATAAGAACCTACTGTATAGCACAGGGTACTCTACTCAGTACTCTGTAATGATCTATATGGAAAAGAAATCTAAAAAAGAGTGGATATATGTATATGTATAACTGATTCACTTTGCTGTACAGCAGAAACTAACACAACATTGTAAATCAACTATACTCCAAAAAAAATTAATAAAAAAAAAGTAGTAAAATTTTGTCCAGGTGTGAACTAGAATCATGAAAGGTGCTGGGCTGGTGTGAGGGAGCCAGGCCAATGCTGAGTCCTGGCCACTCCGTGTAGCTTTACCGTTCGCTTCCTGTGAAGAGTGCCTATGAAGCATGAAAAACCACCACCAAGTGAGATATACAACTTCAGTAACGTTTGAAAATGCAGAATGAGGATAAGTACAGAAAACATGACTTCCTAAAGGTCTCAGGACATGGCCTTTGCAGTGTCAAAAATCTACTGGTTTTCATTTAATGCCTGACTCTTATCACAACAAAAGTGACTTGAAAATCTGCTATTACAGGCTGATGAGAACTAGTGACCATTTGGCAAAGAATAACAATACAACGAGCATGTACTCCTTTTGTTTACAGATTGCTTTTTACACGTGTCCTCTACAGAACAACTCTCCTAATCCCCATTTTACAGATCCAGTATCCAAGGGCCCCAGCGGGTTACACAATTCCCTGAAGCCAAACAAAAAATGACAGAACCAGAGTTTATACACAGTTCCCCGACCCCAAGTTCTCTGCTATTCACTATTTTGTCGTCAGAATATAAGCAATGGGTAGCTTGGACAGCTGTCCATGGAGATGATACTAAGCTAACTCTGAGTACATGTGGAAGGCCCTGCTGGAAGCAGCTGGTGGGGTGGAAAGAGCAGAGAATAGTGAAGAGGTCAGGCCCTGCTGTCCAACTGTTTCTCTTAGAATCCCTACTCTATCATGTACTCGCTGGGTGACATGAAGCAAGTTACCTTCTCTGTGACTCAGCTTTCTCAAACTGTGAAATGGCAATGATAATAGTAATGCCTACCTGATATAATTTTTGTGACAGTTAAGGAAAATAATACATTTAAAGTGCTTAGGATAGTGCCTGCTATACAGAAAATCTTCAATTAATGGTACTGTTATTTCTACCAGAAAGGAAATCAGAAAACATGTATTCTAGGCCAATCTTTATCACTGACTAGCTGGCTCTATGGCCTTCTCTGAGTCATATCCCTCTCCGAGTTTCAGGTTCCTCATTTATGAAAAAAAAAACAAAGGAGGGGGCTTCCCTGGTGACGCAGTGCTTGAGAGTCCTCCTGCCGATGCAGGGGACACGGGTTCGTGCCCCGGTCCGGGAAGATCCCACGTGCCGCGGAGCGGCTGGGCCCGTGAGCCATGGCCGCTGAGCCTGCGCGTCCGGAGCCTGTGCTCCGCAACGGGAGAGGCCACAACTGTGAGAGGCCCGCATACCGCAAAAACAAACAAACAAACAAACAAAAGAACAAAGGAGGGGGAGGGTGCCAGAAGATCTCTGATCTCTTTTAGCTCTAAAGTCTATGAGTTTGTGTCATTAATGAATGACCAAGACCATGATTAATAGCATATATTGAGGAGATAAGGCTACTCCCTGTCATCTGATGGAATCAAAGAATTCTAGGCATATGCTGAGCATTTATAATAGATTTTTTTTTTTTCCGGTACGCGGGCCTCTTACTGTTGTGGCCTCTCCCGTTGTGGAGCACAGGCTCCGGACGCGCAGGCTCAGCGGCCATGGCTCACGGGCCCAGCCGCTCCGCGGCATGTGGGATCTTACCGGGCCGGGGCACGAACCCGTGTCCGCTGCATCGGCAGGCGGACTCTCAACCACTGTGCCACCAGGGAAGCCCTATAATAGCTTTTTAAAATATGTCTTTTAAATGTACTTTTATCTGATATATTTATAGACTTATTTAAAAAGTATGTATTTTTCTTTTTTTTTAACATCTTTATTGGAGTACAATTGCTTTACAATGGTGTGTTAGTTTCTGCTTCATAACAAAGTGAATCAGCTCTACATATACATACATCCCCATATCCCCTCCCTCTTGTGTCTCCCTCCCACCCTCTCTACCCCACCCCTCTAGGTGGACACAAAGCACGGAGCTGATCTCCCTATGCTATGTGGCTGCTTCCCACTAGCTATCTATTTTAAAGTATGTATTTTTCAATACCACAAATCCTTTGCATCACATTCACAATAAAAGTAATTTAACCTAAATATAATTCATTATGGTGATTCACATTTAATGTTTTGAATGCTGTCATGTTATTCAACCTAAAAACTGAATCTATATAACAGAATGCCTATATAAAGTATAGTAGGCAGAATTCTAAGATTGCCCCCATGACTATGTTACTTTACATGGCAAGAGGGATTTTGCAAACATAATTAAGGTTACTAACCAGTTGACCTAAAGATAGAAAGATTATCTCGGTGGGCCTAACACATCCACATGAAAACTTTAAAAGCAGAGTGCTTTCTCTGGCTGGTTCCAGAAAAGTCAATCAGGGAGATCTGAAACACAAGAAGGATTTGGTGTACCTTTCCTGGCTTGAAGATGGAGGGGACCATATGGGAAGGACCTGAGAGCAGCCGTCAGCAATGCCTAGCTGACAGGCAGCAAAAAACTGGATTCTTCCAACAGCCTGAATGATCCTGGAAGCTGACTTTCCCCCAGAGCCTCCGGACAAGAACTCAGCCCAGCCTACACCCTGATTTCAGCCATGCAATACCCTAAGCAGGATCCCAGTCATGGCCTGCCAGACATGTGTCCTACAGAACTGTGAACTAATAAATGGGTGTTGTTTTAAGCTGGTAAAAATTTGTGATAATTATCAAGCAACAACAGGTAATTCTTTAGATTATTTTTTTAATGGGAGATCTATAAAAATAACCTGTTGTGACCACAGGAGTAGAACACCTGAAATTATCTGTAAGAACTCAACAGCGATGATAAGAAAAAGTATATATTTTAAAAAGTATATATACATATATACACTACATACATATCATACATTTTTATATATGATATGTGTGTGTGTATAAAGATGTTTAAAGATACTCAGGTAGCAAACGACAAAACTAAGGCCCAGATTACGTTGTTGCAGAGTTCTTAAACCACTCATTCTGGTGTGGTATTTTAAGCCGAAGTATATTTGGAGAAGGTGCCTGTAGGTAAAAATCAACTTTTGAATTACAAAAGGTCACAAGCATAAAGCAACACAGGAGGTGTCCTTGTTATTCTGCTCTACTTAGTCTGATGACTCATTTGCTTGGCACCCTCTAAATTCAAAGAAAGCCACTTGAGTAAATAAACAACCAAAGTGTCAGTTTCCCGTAACAATGCTGAAAACCACGAAACCCTTTGAGTGACTTGACAACAAAAATCAGAAAGTCCTCCAAATGTAAAATAGCTAGCTAGTGGGAAGCAGCTGCATAGCACAGGGAGATCAGCTCGGTGCTTTGTGACCACCTAGAGGGGTGGGATAGGGAGGGTGGGAGGGAGGGAGATGCAAGAGGGAAGAGATATGGGAACATATGTGTATGTATAACTGATTCACTTTGTTATAAAGCAGAAACTAACACACCATTGTAAAGCAATTATACTCCAATAAAGAGGTTAAAAAAAAAAAAAGGTCCTCTCTGCTACTGATTGGAAAACTCTCCTAAGCCCCAAGATGAGACTCACAATTAAATGCCTAACTTAATGTCAGGGCGACCTCTTTCCAAATCTTGGGTCCACAGAACCCATTCCCGCTTGCTCTCACCTGGAAAGTCTCATCCCCTTTTGCAGACAGACTCACTTTAGACTCAAGATTTTCTTGATGTTAATATGGGAAGTGATTTATGGAAACAGGCTGAAGACAGGTTGGTAGATTCTGAAAAATGACTTCCCATCAGCAGATATTACATCTGGACATAAAGAGGTTGATTTATTTACCTATTTGGTCCTGCAAGACCTCAATATGGGGACACTCATGAGTAGATTACTGTAGTTGTGTATAAAAGCTTGTGCACTTATGTTTGTCGGGGCTTCTTACTATAATAAACATAATTCAAATCTCAGAAAGTTTAAACAAAATACGGACAAATATCTGACAATTTCTTTTGGGCTAATCCAGGATTGGCATTTACAATTAAAATAAATAGAAATTAACAGTTGATTTCCAAAACTGTTTCAGAGTTTAACACAAATCCATTCATTCCAACAGCTTTGTCACAGCTATTATGAAGTAGTAAGTGAGCTGCAAGTAGAGGTCACAATTATGGTAGACATTAGGGCTGTCTAAATATATTCACATTTCCCTCATTTATGAAGTTCAGTGCAGTCATGTAACTTGCTTGGCCAATGAAATGTGAGCAAAACTGGTCTGTGTAACTTTAGGGTAGAAGCTTCAAATCCAACAATGTATAAAAAGAATTACACACCATGATGAAATGGGATTTATCCCAGTTACGCAATGCTGTTTCAACTTTCAAAAGTCAACTAATGTAATGCATCACATCAACAGGCTAGAAAAGAAAAATCACATGATGGTATCAACAGGTGCAGAAAAAGCATTCAACAAAATCCAACACCTATTCATCATATAAACGCTCAGTAAAGTAGGAATAGAGAAGGGCTTCCTCAACTTGATAAAGAATATCTACAAAAAACTTACAGCTAACATCCTACTTAATAGTGAGAAACTTGAAGCTTTCCCACCAAGATCAGATACAAAGCAAGAACTTTCCTTTTTACCACTCCTTTTAACATCATACCGAAAGTTCTAGCTAATGCAATAAAACAATAAAAGGAAATAAAAGGTATAGAGATTGAGAAGAAAGAATTGTTCACAGGAATTGTTCACAGGCAGCATGACTGTCTATGTAGCTAATGCAATAAAACAATAAAAGGAAATAAAAGGTATAGAGATTGAGAAGAAAGAATTGTTCACAGGAATTGTTCACAGGCAGCATGATTGTCTATGTAGAAAATCTGAAAGAATCGACATAAAAACTCCTGGAACTAGTAAATGATTACAGCAAGGTTGCCAAATAGAAGGTTAATATACAAAAGTCAATTGCTTTCCTATATGCCAGCATGAACAGGTGGAATTTGAAATTAAAAACACAATATCATTTACATTAGCATCCAAAATATGAACTACTTAGGTATAAATCTAACAAAATATGTACAAGACCTATATGAGGAAAACTACAAAACTCTGATGAATAAAATCAAAGAAGAACTAAATAAATGGAGAGCTATTCCATATTCATGGATAGGAAGACTCAATATTGTTGATATGTCAGGTCTTCCCAACTTGATCTATAGATTCAATGCAATCCCGATCAAAATGCCAGCAAGTTATTTTGTAGATATTGACAAACTGATTATAAAGTTTAAATGGAGAGGCAAAAGACCCAGAATCACCAACACAATATTGAAGGAGAAGAATAAAGTTGGAAGATTGATACTACCCAACTTCAAGAGTTACTATAAAGCTACAGTAATCAGGACAGTGGTACTGGTGAAAGAATAGACAAGTAGATCAATGGAACAGAAATATAGAACCCAGAAATAGACCCACATAAAAATAGTCAACTGATATTTGACAAAGGAGCAAAGGCAATACAATGGAGCAGAGATAGTCTCTTCAACAAATGGTGCTGGAACAACTGGATATTCACATGCAAAAAAAAAAGAAGAAAGAAAAAAAAGAATCTAGATACAGACCTTAAACCCTTCACAAAAATTAACTCAAAATGAATCACAGACCTAAATGTAAAATGTAAAACTATAACACTTCTGGAAAATCTAGATGACCTTGAGTATGGTGATGACTTTTTAGATACAACACCAACAGCATGATCCATGAAATACAGAATCGATAAGCTGGGCTTCATTAAAATTAAGAAGTTCTGCCCTGCAAAAAATCCTGCCAGGAGAATGAGAAGATAAGCCACAGGCCGGAAGAAAATATTTGCAAAAGACATATCCAATAATGGACTGTTATCCAAAATATACAAAGAACTCTTAAAACTCAACAATAAGAAAACAGACAACCTGATTATAAGATGGGCCAAACACCCTAACAGGTACCTCACCAAATAAGATAGTACATAGGTGGCAAATAATCATATGAAAAGGTGCTCTACATCATATGTCATCAGGGAAATGCAAATTAAAACAATGGGATACCAGTACACACCTATGAGAATGGTCAAAATTTAGAACACTGACAACACCAAATGCCGGTGAGGATGTGGAGCAACAGGAACTCTCATTCAGTGCAAACTGGTACAGCCACTCTGGAAAACAATTTGGTGGCTCCTTACAAGAGAAAGAGACTACCCCAGAGAATCAGAACACTCTGCTTCTGTTGTTATTACTTGTTACTATTGTTAATAATTATTAATCCTTATTTTAGCAAGAAATAAAACCAAGCTTATGACTCTTTTGCAGTAAGACCATTCTAATATTTTTCCATAAAAGTTGAGGCTTATCATTTTGGTGTTTTTTTGTTTTTAATAACAAACCACCCCAAACTTAGTGACTTTATTTATTTTTGGCCACACGGCATAGCATGCGGGATCTTAGTTCCCCGACCAGGGATTGAACCTACACCCCCTGCAGTGGAAGTGTGGAGTCTTAACCACTGGACCACCAGGGAAGTCCCTCATCTTGGTATTCTTAACACATTTAAATATAAGAAATTATAGCTCTCACTGTACTCTTTTGGGGGTTGTCTTTTTTATGGTACTTTTTTGTTCCTACTACCTGACGTTGCTATTATGGCAAATGAAATTATTTAGAAAATTGTTCCCCCTGCTTTTTGGCTTTTTTTTTTTTTTAACTGACATCTGTCCTTGGTCACGCATCAGCCCACTGATATTTGTGCCTGTTTCTCTCTCAAAAATGGACATGAAATATCACGAACCTCTTCTTAACTCTCAAGTTAGCTATTTTGAGGCAGTATTTTTGTGGTGAGAAGAGCATGCCATTTTAGAATCAGATGATATGAGTTCAAGTCTTTATTTGATCATTAGCAAACTCTGGGCAGGTAACTCCCTTTCCAAAGCTCAGAGTTCTTTTGTGCAAACTTGAGGTCAGACTTAGCCTATGTCATAGAATATATGAAATGTAGTGGTATTTAATGAGTAGTGATAAATAAGGACCAGATACTGTAAGCTCTGTGAAAAAGTTTTGAAAACTGTAAAATGCTATACAAAACCTTCTTTGAAAAATGACTGGAATAATGTGAAATTATCCTAAACTTGCAGGAAGAAAACTATATATAAAAAAGTGAGGGGCTTCCCTGGTGGCGCAGTGGTTGAGTCCGCCTGCCGATGCAGGGGACGCGGGTTTGTGTCCCCGTCCGGGAAGATCCCACATGCCACGGAGCGGCTGGGCCCGTGAGCCATGGCTGCTGAGCCTGCGCGTCCGGAGCCTGTGCTCCATAACGGGGGAGGCCACAAAGTGAGAGGCCCGCGTACCGCAAAAAAAAAAAAAAAAAAAAAAGTGGGGCCTTGCCATAGAAATGGGGAGAGCCTGCTGGCCAAACTGGATTAAGGGGTTGCCTTCCCACACAAACCCACAGATTTCAGATGATATCAAGGTGGTTGCCACTGAGAACAAAGGGAGTAGGCAGGGCACAGAGGGTGGAAACTAAAAGAACAGAATCTCGAGGCTTAAAATCTTTGTCCAATGAGGTGTTTGGTTGGAGTCACTCACACTTGAAACTGACTGGAATCAAACAGCCTCCTGAATTTTTGAACGATCTGTATAGAAAAAAATAATTACTAGCCCATTTACAAAAGCCTGTTTAGGAATTCCCTGGCTGTCCAGTGGTTAGAACTCCAGGCTTTCATTGCTGTGGGCCTGGGTTCAATCCCTGGTTGGGGAGCTGTGCAGCATGGCCAAAAAATAAAAAATTAAAAAAAAAGCCTGTTCAACCCCTAAGGTAACTCCTACTTTTTTCCTAATCTGCACTAGGAAGAAGTGGGCTATGAAAGCTATGAAACCCCCTCTTCTATGCAAACCTTTGTGGCCATAAAGAATAAAGGACAAAGAAACACTTTCCAGAAAACAGAACCCAGAGTCCCAGATGAGTAAACCAAGAGATGTATTCTACTCTCAATCTTCGCCATTCCCTCCAAGTGGGAAGATTCCTGTGGACGAAAATTTTTATTTTGGTTATCCTGCTGCTGCTTTACCACTTAAATTGGATGTACTGGAGGCAGATACTGTGTCTTTAGGTTTACAGGTCACTATAACCTGAAAAGCCACATGTGGATATGAAGGAGAGGACCATACATCACTCAAAGATCCTAGATTTCAATCTGCATGGTATATGGATGACATTTTAAGGTTGTCTTTCTGGGGGAGGGATTGACTATGTTCTATATGCAAAATAAAAATGTCCACAGATATTTTGGGTGGCCAAATCTGCAGGAAAAGTTAAAATTAAGAGAGCCACATATACTTTACCTTATTGAGCAAAGACCAAATAGCAAGCCAGTATTTTTAAAGACTTAAAAATAGGTAATTAGGCTGAGCTTAACGTTTCCCCCCCGCAATGGTAATTATATAATTAGATGGATATTTGTTAGGGTTTTTGGGTCACCAGCATTTGAACCCTCTTCCTATGTATGAGAAATAACCCATCCTTTAACTGTAGAAGCTAAAATTGTCAGCTGTCATTTTTCCAATCTGCCTGGCAATTACGACGTGAGTAAATGGCTGAGGTTCTGCTGATCAGACACCACTGCCCCAAACTTTGAATCTAAAGCTACTGAATTTAGAGATAAAGCACAAAAAAGCTTAGTTCTACTGATTCACTGGGCTCCTAAAGGGCTTTGGAAGGTAGGGAAGCTAAACTGAATGTAAGAACCAGATTGTGAAAGACTTTGAATGTTAGGCTAAAGGTTTTATTTAGTAGGAGATGGGAATCTACTGAAGTTTTTGGAGAGACAGTAATGTCAAGATCAAGATGATGGGGACTTCCCTGGTGGCGCAGTGGTTAAGAATCTGCATGCCAATGCAGGGGACACAGGTTTGATCCCTGGTCTGGGAAGATCCCACATGCTGTGGAGCAACTAAGCCCATATGGTACAACTACGGAGCCTGCGCTCTAGAGCTCACGAGCCACAACTACTGAGCCTGCGTGTTGCAACTACTGAAGCCCGCACGCCTAGATCCCATGTTCCTCAACAAGAGAAGCCACAGCAATAAGAAGCCCATGCACCGCAACGAAGAGTAGCCCCCGCTCGCCGCAACTGCAGAAAGCCCGTGCACAGCAACGAAGACCGAACGCAGCCAAAAATAAAAAAATTAATAAAATTTAAAAAAATGATACTTTAAAAGTAGAACTGATAGTATCTTTTTTTTTTTTTTTTTTTTTTGCGGTACGCAGGCCTCTCACTGTTGTGGCCTCTCCCATTGCGGAGCATAGGCTCCGGACGCACAGGCTCAGCGGCCATGGCTGACGGGCCCAGCCGCTCCGTGGCATGTGGGATCTTCCCGGACCGCGGCAAGAACCTGTGTCCCCTGCATCGGCATGCGGACTCTCAACCACTGCGCCACCTGGGAAGCCCTGATATTATCATTTTTGTGTTAGCTTTTTCTTCAACTGAAAATGATTTCAAAGATGGACTAATTCAGTCCTAAATTATCAAGGACTAATGACATCAAGGTGATAATGAGGATGGGAAGGAAGAAAAAGAACTGAAAAAATCTGGGAAGGAACCATTTCCTTGGCAGAAGGTGCCAACTGGTGGCACACATTTAAGCCACACTTGGTCAATAGGTATGTGGGTTCAATTAATAGTGTTTAAAGTTTTTCACTTAGGCACTAACATTTTAAAATTTAAAGGCTTTAAGTAAACATTCAGATTTATAGCTTCTCTTAGGGAAAAGAGAAGAATAAATTTGCCAACCCCGGGCTGATATTCAATTTGGCATCAATTAGCTAGAACTGAGGATTCACCATTCCTTTTTGGATGGACAAGCTTTCTCCAGATTTTCAGAGTTCCTGCATTTTCCCTTTTGTATTATATCTGGCCTACTTCACTGATGTATGTTACTTTCCTGGCCCTCGGCTTACAGGAATAATAAGAGAACAACTGATCACTGGAATAGCTAAAATAAATGACCCTTTCATTTCAGTCTCATTAGGCAAAATGTAAACCTTAAGAAATGATACTGCAGGGACTTCCCTGGTGGTGCAGTGGTTAAGAATCCGCCTGCCAATGCAGGGGACACAGGTTTGGGCCTTGGTCCGGGAAGATCCCACATGCTGTGGAGCAACTAAGCCTGTGCGCCACAACTACTGAGCCTGTGCTCTAGAACCCGTAAGTCACAACTACTGAGCTCGCATGCTGCAACTGCTGAAGCCTGCATGCCTGGAGCCTGTGCTCCACAACAAGAGAAGCCACCGCAACGAGAAGCCCGCGCACGGCAACAGAGTAGCCCCCGCTCACCGCAACTAGAGAAAGCCTGCGCACAGCAACGAAGACCTAATGCAGCCAAAAATAAATAGATTAATTAATTTAAGAAAAAAAGAACTGATACTTTAAAAGTAGAACTTATCATTTTTGTGTTAGCTTTTCTTCAAGTGGTCAAATAGTATTGTATATACATGGCATTAGGTAAATCCCCTCCTCTCCAATCAAATACCATTACAACATGAGATAGAACAAATATACAGAACCATCTTTTCTGGTCAATAATAATGGTCTATGAAGACCAGCAGAGAGCACTTAACCATAGTCCTTGGCAGCAACTGGAAGCTGCCATTACAGCTAGTGAAACTTACTAGTGGGTTTCTTTTATGTCATTATACACAAGATGTCTTCATAGGAAAGTTTGTCCCCATTTCTAGTTTTTTGAATTTAGTGAACCTGCTGAAGGATGATAGCAAATTGGGGTTTAACTTGACTTTTGTATTAAATTTAAATTAGTTTAAGGGTATATTTGGACACTTGGCAGTGAAAGATTCTGAATCTTAGATTAAAAATGTAATATCTGATAAGCATTCTGAGTGGAACTGTTCTTTGATTTATCCTTTCAAATTCCAAAATATTTTGCTTCACTTTATCGACCTAGAATCTAATATAAAAATTTTGCTATTGTTGAATATGATGTGGACTCGTATAAGAAATGATTTATTATACATAACCAATCATAATCTAGGAAAAATAATATCCCCTAAGAAAAGACACGTATTTGGACTATTACTATCCATGTCCTGTCCCCAATATTGGCATTGTGAAAATGTACAAAAACTATGATCACTGAATTTTAGTAAGTCTAGATCACATGTTATAATTTTAAAATAGTATAAATATGATGGCTAGCAGTCAGTTACATTGATATTCAGCTTGAAAAGAATGGTAGAACTATATACTGTTATTCTTTTACTGTTGTTATTAATAGACACTTACTGAATACCTACTGTGCTAGACATGATGTCTGTACTTAGGAGGATTATATTTAAGTGTATGGAGAATTTTTTATTCCAGTGAAGCATGGGCAAAGTGTTAAGCTCCATTTTAATCAAATGGGACTGTTTATTAAGAATTAAGTGCACAGGGAGCTATATTCAATATCCTGTGATAAACCATAATGGGAAAGAATATAAAAAAGAATGTATATATGTATAACTGAACCACTTTGCTGTACAGCAGAAATTAACACAACATTGTAAATCAACTATACTTCAATAAAAAATAAAAATTAAATTAAAAGAGAATTAAGTGTATTATTTACAAAAGGATTAGAATAAGATAACGTAGTAGCCTCTTAAGGAGTGGGGGATAGTTAACTAGGTCTTCCGGTAACAGTCTGTTTAGTTCCTTTTATATTAATTCCTCATAGCTTCACTATCACCTGTAAAGATACTTTCCTCAGTTTTTCTGGTGATTTTTAAACAATTCTTGTTTCTTAGATGATTTTCCTGTAACTTAATTTTCAAGATAGTGGCATGTAAAAGAAATTAAATAAGTTAATTTATTCAGTTAAATAACCTTAAGATGATAGGATCTCTTCTGTGTAATTGCCAAGCCATATTTTAAACAAAGAAGGAAGGCCATCAAATCAAGCAAATCAAATTCATCACATATTATAGGTACATTACTGAACAAGAATCACTAGCCCAGAAACACAAGTCACTTTAAGATAGCTTGAGAAACCAGATCTACAAATATTAGGATATGTGCAATTTCCCTACATTATATGACCATACCATTTGCCCTTGGAGCTGTCGGTGGGAGGCTTGCTCCTCCTGCTAAGAATGGTAACCATTTCAATGGTTCCTTCTCTCTCAGAATTATCTGTCATGTTTAAAAATTCTACATACAGTAATATTCTATATTAGGGAGGTGGATTCAATGTTGGGGCCAAGTACTTTATATAGTGAAGCTAATACTTATCTCAGAGGGCTCAATGATAAATAAACATAATTTATAAACAGTTAAAGAACATGTAGGTGCTATTATCCTTACTTTTACTTGAAAAAAAAATTACCCAGAGATTTGGAGAACAGTTATCTGGAATATATCCCGAGACAAAGAACAAAAAGTAAAGTAAAATAAAAAAGAACTACAAGCAAACAAAAGAGATGCTACAAAGACCAGTCAACAATCTTAACTTATTTTGCTTATACGAATGTCCCTTTCCTCCTCGCTTAAGTCAGCCCCACTGAGATTATAACCTGTGGCCAAGTTGTTTAATTTCTCTAAATCTCAGTTTTCACATATATAAAGTAAAAATGATAATCTCCTTGAAGAATCATCATGAAATCAAAGGTATACGGCACAGAGAAGGTGCTCAATAAATGGTAACTATTATTATTGTACTTGATTTGCAAAACACAGCATATTATAAGAAAATGCAGTATAATAACGAAGAAACAATACACAGAGTAGTTGGGATTTTAAACTTCGGAGCCAGATTATGGGTTTTGATCTCAGCTCCCCCACTTACTGGCGTGGACTCTGGGCAAATTGCTTTCAAAGGTGTGCAGGAGGCAATGAGAGCTATCACTGTTTAACCCTCCCTGTCTCAGGGTACCTACCCTTCTCTAACTCCTCAATTAGGTTTTTGTATCATCTCTTATTGCGCTCTGTACTTCACCCTCCTAAGCCCTGTCACAGTTTTAATTACATAGTTATTCCTATTAATATCTATCTCCATTAGACTGTGAGCTCTAAGAAGGTAGGGAGCATATTCAGCTAATTCAGGGACTAGCATAGCGACTAACACATCTCAGAGCCTCAATAAATATTTCTGAATGAATGAATGAGTGAAAAGAATATGGTCTCTCAATAAATTTCTCAGCACTTCTTGTGTAGAATGGTAATGCCTGGATGTGCTGTCCAAGAATAAAATGAGAATATGGAACTGGAAGGCAGAGTACATTTGAGATTAGTTAGCTATTGCACTGTATCTGAAAAGACAAAAAAAAAAAAAAAAAAAGAGAGAGTGTGTGAGAGTGAGAGAGAGAAGCTGTAAAATGAGATTGACTTACTGATCAGTTACTTCAGTCAAATCACACTGGTTGGTAGACCACTGCTCTCTTTAGAAAAGCTGTTCTCAACCAGTGTGACAATCATCTGTTGTGATGGGTTTTCTTTATAAATTAGGATGGGTTTCACAGTTATGACTATAATAACATAGTCCTGAGTAAGCTTATGAGAGTATGTTATCCACATGAACTTTATGTGTCCTGTGTGGGTGTCTCAAGAGAAAATAATTGCAGAGAAGCACTGCTCCAGGCCAGTGATTTCTAACTTTTATAACTCTGCAGGGTATGTTGAAATACCCTCAAAAATCTCAGGATTTTCAAGGGTGGTAGGAGTATAATAGCAAAATCAAAGAAGAAAGTTAGGATTTCTTCTCTTGGCTGTAAAATGACTACACCCCAGTGGAAAGCCCTCTATTTTATGGGGAATGCCTCCTCTCTAGTTACTTACTTTGGCTTCATTTTGTCTTGGCGACTCAAGAAACCATATTATAGGACAGAAATCTGTTCCAATTTCCCATGTGTAGATGTAGGAATTTCCTTTGGGATTAGTCTGTATGAGCCAAGGTTAAGTCAATGTACGTTAAATTTTGAAAAAATTTCACATTTACATAAGTTTTTCTTGTCTCAAAAAGGCTTTTAGGATGGCATTTTGTAAATCCAATTAACTCTAGCTACAACTTAAGAAAGAATGATGGTAGTTCAACTGAAGCAAAGTCAAGGCTGAAGACTTGGTGTAAAAACTAAAAATTGAGAAATGAGTGTATAATAATGTGTTTTATCTAAATATGTATTTTTAGGCACACCTGGCTTTGAGTTCTAGTTTCACCACTTACTAGGTATGTGACTGTGGCCAAGTATATGCAAATAATAAACTAATATAGCTTGGGTTGGGTGCACAGATTGTGTTGTTGACTGCCTGGGTTCATATGCTAACTCTATTACCTACTATCTTGGGGACCTTGAGCAAATTTCTGAATTTCTCTGCCTCAGTTTCCTCCCTTGTTAACTGGAGATAATAAAAGCACTGTCTCGTAAGGTTGTTATGGGCCTAAAAGACTAAGTGCATGTCAGGTTCTTAGAATAGTGCCTGGATAATAGCTGATACTGAAAGTTTTAGCTACAATTATGATCATTCATTTACCCAATTTGATTTTCTAATATCTTGACTTGCTTACATTTCCTGAAATGTTAAACATTTAATAGTAGAAAATGAGCAAACTGTAAATGTACAAACAAGAACAGCAAAAAATTAGTATGAAAATTAAAAGTCACATTTATATAGAGAAGTACCCTACCATTAAACCTGTACTGATCTAGTGCAAACTGATATTGCAACAATAAGCTAGAAGAAACCTGGATAGCTCTAACTAGTGAATTATCTTAAAGAACACTTTTCAGACATATTATTAATCAGCCATCTTCCTCCTCCCTGCCTTCCACTGGGAAAAATAGGGGAAAAAAATATTTCTACCTGTTCTCAGAGCAGGTAGTTTCTTCTAAATCAGGGGTCACTACAGATTTCCTAGCAAGAGGTCATTGATTGTCACAGAATAAAAGCAAAATAAATCCTATTCTATACAATGATATATACAATAATAGAGGTAACATGATGATGATAACCAACCCACTCTGGATATATGTGCGTGCAAAGATGAACACAGTTTGCAAATAGCTTATCAATAAATTAATAAACAGCATTTCAAACGTTGGGATGCTATTATTTAGCAGTCAATTCTTACTTTGATTTACAAATTATGTTTTTAGCATTAGTTGTTAAATCTTATAGGAAAGTTCTTCACAAAGAAAACGTAATGTTTTGAAAACTTTATAAAGGACCTGAAGTCTCTTGGTGAAAAGTTTGAGTCCCCTTTGCCGTTTTTCTCATTAGCTTAATTATAATGAAACAAACACCAGAGACAAACAACCAATGGTGAGATTCAAAGTGTGCCTGCCAACGAAGTTCCAAAGGCCCACAGCACAAACCAGCCTCCTTTAGTACTATCAACCTTTGACCTGCCCATTGTATCACTCTTTCCCCTCATTTGGACCTTAAGTGTTCACAGGCGGGGATTCCTGTTTCAAAGTTTTGCTGCTGCTTTTCCCTTTAAGTTTTGATTATTTCTGTCCTCGAAATCATATGCGAATACCAAGACTGCGGGAGTAAACGAAAACAAAACAGTTGGGTGCACCCAACGGGGCCGCCTTGCCTCCCACCTGTCTCCATCCTCATCCAACTGCCAAGCACTGTTTAACTCAACTTCATTAGGAAAGCCTCTTCCCAGTCAGCGCCTGTGGAGTTCCCCAAATCACCAATCAACAGAACTTCTCCTAGGCTCAGCTGGCGCTCTGGGGGGTCTCCTGCTCCACAGTCCCCCAGAGACGAGGGGGTAGGGACACTGCTACCTGGAGTTCTCCAACCCTGTCAACCCTCCAACCACCGACTTTCCGAGATGCGAGATGTACACAGACAGACACAATAACTACAGGCTCACCTCCTTCTTCCTCTTCCAGGGAGTTCATGCAGGGAAAGTAGCCGGCCAGCGCCTCGAAGGAGGCGGAGAGGCTGCTCCGGCTCTGGGAGCGCTGCATGGAGCGCCCCGCGGCGCCGGCGCCCCCCAAGCCCTGCCGGCCCATCTTGGACGAAGACCCGCTTTTCCCGCGGTACAAGATACGAGGCGTCTTGGCGGCTGAGGCGCGGCGACCGCAGCGCTTCGGGGGCCGGGGTGCTGCCGCGGGACCCTGGGGTACTGGCCCCTGCCTCCCTAACCCGGTCCGGACCAGTCGTGGCCTTCCTGGCTGCCGGGGCCTCCACTCTTCTGGGGAGGGGTACGAGGTGGGGATCCGGGCGGTGGCGAGCGGGGACGCGGCTGCTCGCTGTGGAAGTCCGAGGTCTCGCCAGGAGGGAGCTGAGGTGCCCGGAGGCTGCGGCTGCGAGTCGGTCTGGCCGCCCTCCCCTCGCAGGGAGATGTTGCTGATGCTGAGGTCCCCGCCAATCAGCAGCCGGACGGGGAGGCGGGCTGGCAGCTCCGGAGCGCGCTCCTCAGGCTCTGGGCAACTCTGAGCCCCGAGGAGCTCCTGCTGTTTCCGTTTCTTCCCTTTCCTCGCGTGATTAACACCAGGGAATGGTCGTTAATGAGACGCAATACGTTAGGCATCACAGATGGGAACTATCTCAGGCAAATTTTGGTAGTCACTTAGTCTCGCTTAAAATTTGTTAACGTTCCTCAAGCATAGATAGGAAATAATTTTCTCCAAATCATAAAACAAAGCCTCCCCAATTTTTAACAGGTCCCATGAAAACCTAGAATTAAAGCGTTCTCGTTTACCTTCTTTTTTAAAAAGATTAAAAAGTCAACGGAAGGTAAAAAAAGATTTAAAAAATATCAAGAGCCTGAAAAAGAACCAACACTAAAAAAGTACTGTGATGTTTATCAATTTTGCTTTAATCTGGTGAATTTTTAATGCTTTTTTTCCCCTCCTGATTAGATAATCTGCTACCTATTGTTGCTAAGAATGACAATGAACACTGTAAGGCTTTAGCATCTAAATAACAGGTAACATCCTCTTAACATAAATTTGGAAGCAACACAGACATACCACAAACAAAACAGTTTATAAGTGAAATAGCATCACATTCTGCAAACTGCAAATCTCTATCCCAGAACATAAAGCAACCGTAAGTCTATTTTAGCATAAGTCAGAAGACTGTCCTACTTTTTGTAACTTTAGACAAGTCACTAGACCTCTCAATTTCCCTATCTAGGCAGGTGGGAAGGTAGGGCACAATGATTCCAGTCCTAACCATGTCATAGCTTGATTGTTGGCTGTGTGTTTTAGGGGATTTCAAAAGTGTTCTGTAAGATGTAAATTATACAATCTAAAATGGTTCTTTCATACAATAAATATTTACTGAGTACTATATATGAACAAGTTCTTTGCTTGATGTACTGGGAAATACAAATATTCATTCAATTAATAGTAATTGAGCTCCCAGTGTATGTCAGGTACCTTTGTAAACACCTAGGACATATAGTGATCAAAGCAGATAAAAATCTCTGCTCTCATGGAACTTACATTCTAGTAGGGGGAGAAAGACACAGTAAATCAGTAAATTATATAGTGTTAAAAGGGAGATAAATGAAAATGGCAAAAAATAAAGTTAAGGGGTATGGGACAGTCTGCGATTTAAACAAGAGCTGTCAGGGTAGGTATCATTGACAAGGCAACATCTGAATAGATGTATGAAGAAGTTGAGGAAGTAAGCCATTCGGATATGTGAGGAAGAGAGTTAGTTTGAGGCAAAGAGAGCCTGCAGTGCAAAGGCCCTAAGATATGATGTCCTGGTGTGTCCCTGGAACAGCAAAGAGGCCAGGGTAGCTGGAGTGGAGTGAGTAGGAAGGAAAGGAGGTCAGAGAGATAAGAGGCAGAGAAGGGGACAGATCACACAGAGCCTTCTAGGTATGTTAACAGCTTTGGCCATAGCACATCACAATTTAGGAAGTACAAAACAACGCACTCAAGTAATAATCCTCCCAAATCTTTCTAAAAATTAGGAAACTTTCGAATAAGAGTGCTCTAACATAATAACAGCTTTTGGTTGCTTAGACTTAGGATCATCCAGGTTTCTCGCTTCTGTTTTTCTGATAGGCTTTTGTCGTTTCTCATTAATATTCCTACAATTCTCTCTTAGTTCAATTTCCTATTCATTATTCACCTTCCTAAAATACCCGCATTTCAATAGACACTGATAAAACCAGGAACTCTATGAGTAATTTTTCATACCATATTGCTTTTATTCAGAGAATAGAAATGTTTTCATTAAATGAAACTTTCATTCTAAGAATAAAGAGAATCATAGAATTTTGGAAACTGAAAGGACTATTGTAAGTCATCTAAGTCATCTGATGTATTTTTTATAACTGTGGGTCACAAATTTTTAGTGAGTCACGAAAATAACTTATCATTAGAATGATCAGCATTCTAAAAAATAAAATGAAATAAAATATTAGAGTGTAGCCCATGTAGTTATTGTATCAATTGCAGTATTGTTTCATGAATATGTATGCACCCCTGCGTGTCTGTGTGTGTTCACATGTGTGTACTAAGTTGTGATCAAGAGAAACGTTTCAAGGAAGAGGGACTAAGTGGGAAAATCCTAGGAAAATAAATTGGTCAAGGGTGGAAAAGTTTGATTTTGGCACCCAGGGACATCATAATGATAGTTGAAAGTCACTTAGGAAGGGAATTATCTTGGGTTTCTACTAGTGACTGCATGGGGACAGGGAATCTGAGAACTCAATCAGCGGTCACACTCAAGTTGCTTGGGCCCTGCCTTCTCTATGTTAATAACCTGACTTTATGCACCAGGAAGAGGTTAGTCTGGAATAGCCCGGATGCATCTGTTTCTTCATGAGCATCACTTCTCTCTTGCAGTTTCAGAACAAAGTTGTCCTGGGAAGCTTTTTGATATTTTTTCCTAGAGCTGGGATTTGAGAGTTATAGATAAGTGATAAAAGAATGACACAAAGAGAAACAGGAAGTACTAAAGAGGAAAATCACCTTATTTCAGGGAAGAAAGCTTCAAAGAAAAAGAAGACTATTGGCACACAGGTATCAGAGAGACAAACCACAGTAATGGCCAAGAGACTTCTAGTCTTGAATGATAACCTGTGGAATATACTGAATTTACTGAGAAAACATAAAATTCCACTTTTTTTTGTCCTATGCTCAATTGTTTTCCTATATAATAAATATTATATAAATAATATTTCTGGTTTACATATATTTTAAAAGTTGATTTACTATTCCTTATCCCATTCTGATATAGGAACTACCAACCCTAACGGAATTTAAAAATTTATATAAAAAAGAAACTACTGATAAAAGATAGGAAATGTCATTTCCTCCATACCAGAAAGTACATTCAAATGGCTTTGGATGTAGTTTTCAAATGATGGGCTACTATATAGTTTCATTATATAAAACAAAGTGTAATTCCAGAACAATTATAGTCTAGTATTCAAATTATTTATAATATATTTATAACTTTCTTACTCATCCAAAATAATCAGAAAAAGTGACTCACAAATATACATACTAATCGCTTTCTAAATGCAAATTCTGGCCTTGAAACAAGATTCCACTACTGTACAAGAAAATCATATTTTTGAAGAAAAGATATATAGATTGATATAACTTGCATAAAAAAATCATAGCATTCTATTTGATGAATATGAAACATATCACACCAATTATGCCACTTAATTCTTACATCAATCCTGAGAGTGTCATCATTATTTCTTCTTTACAGATGAGCTAATAAAGACTCAATAATATTAAATGACTTGTTTAATTAGAAAGTGGCAGAGCCAGTGATTTTCTGATTTCAGGTTCAGTGCCCTATACACTGTATCACAGGTGTCTCATACCATATACATAAGCACAGATGAAACACATGCAAAACATAGATGATAGATATAATATGAACTATGTAGTAAATTATTTGGTTCAAAATAAAATAAATATTGAAAAAATATATTTAAAAGCCATAATGTTTATTCTAACTATATACCAATGTTAAATCCATATTTGCCCTTTTAATCAAAACATATTAATATTACATAGCCATATATGTATTTCAGTTCATCAATTCTTAACAGGGCTAGAAAGTTACATGTCATTTATGTATCAGTTTTTGTAATAGTTTCCTCGCCAAAGTAAATCACCAAAATTTTAAAGTATGTTAAATTAGTTTATTCTTGAAATAGAGGCTTGGTCACTGATGTGAATGCATAAAAAGGTTATTTTGTGAAGTAGTTACGTAGTGTCTAGACCATGGATTAGTTCAGCTGGGAACATACTCATGCCTTTGGCAGCCTTGCCCTTTTCTATGCTAGAAATGATGTAGGTGATGATGATGAGAATGCAAACTACTACTAATAAAGAGAAGGAAAGACGAAGTAAGTCCTTTTGGGAAGTATTGGAACAAACAAATAATAAGGCCTAGAAGTGGATATGCAAAAAAGAGATAGAAAAAGGACTCTTATTGCTACTCCATTGTCACTATTTAGTGTATCCAGTCAACCCAGAAATGGCTGGTTGCTAAAAGAGATAGGAATTGCTCAGGATAGGCTATAAAGCCACACTGCAGACTGAATTAACCTCTTTCTTCTTGATACACATTTGCTCTTGATAATATAGGAATTCACCTCTACCTCAGTCTTCACAATTGATGTCAATTACCTTTGCCACTTTGGATTATTCCGCCCTACAGCAAATAATTCTATTCTAAATAGAAATATTTGTGTATATATTTTGGTTTGTTTTATTCAAAACCAACTCTCAAAATACTTGCAAACAATGTGACCAACAAGGGATTAATCTCCAAAATATACAAACAGCTCATGCAGTTCAATATCAAAAAACCAAACAACACAATCAAAAAATAGGCAGAAGATCTAAATAGACACTTCTCTAAAGAAGACATACAGATGGCCAAAAAGCACATGAAAAGATGATCAGCATTGCTAAATATTAGAGAAATGCAAATCAAAACTACAGTGAGGTATCACTACCTCACACCAGTCAGAATGGCCATCGTCAAAAAGTCTACAAGTAATAAATGCTGGAGAGGGTGTGGAGAAAGGGAACCCTCCAACACTGTTAGTGGCAATGTAAATTGGTGCAGCCACTACGGAGAACAGTCTAGAGGTTCCTTAAAAAACTAAAAATAGAGCTACCATATGACCCAGCAATCCCACTCCTGGGCATATATTTGGAGAAAACCATAATTCAAAGATATATGCACCCCAATGTTCATTGCAGCACTATTTACAATAGCCAAGACATAGGAGCGACCTAAATGTCCATTGACAGAGGAATGGATAGATGTGGTACATATACACAATGGAATATTGCTCAGCCATAAAAAAGAATGAAATAATGCCATTTGCAGCAGCATGGATGGACCTAGAGATTATCACACTAAGTGAAGTAAGTCAGACAGAGAAAGATAAATATCATATGATATCAGTTATATGTGGAATCTAAAAAGTGATACAAATGAACTTATTTACAAAACAGAAACAGACTCATGGACTTAGAAAACCAATTCAGTGTTACCAAAGGGGAAAGGTTGGTGGAGGGATAAATTAGGAGGTTAGGATTAACCTATACATACTATTATATAAAATAGATAGTCAACAAGGACCTATTGTATAGCTCAGCGAACTCTAGTCAATACTCTGAAATAACCTATATGGGACAAGAATTTGAAAAGAATAGATATATATGTATATGTATAACTGAATCACTTTGCTGTACACCTGAAACTAACACAACATTGTAAATCAACTAGGCTCCAATATAAAATAAAAATAAAATAAAAATAAATAATAATAAATAAAAATTAAATTAAAAAACCCAACTCTCAGAGTCCTTTAGGACAGTGATCATGGCAAGGATGGTTTCCAAGTTTGAGAAACTTCCGGCTCCAATATTCTCTTCCACTATTCCAGCCAGTGCTCTGGCTTTGTGATAAATTTACACAGTCTTCATAGTAACATTCTCAAACATTTGAGAGAGAAGAAGAAACATCTCTTCTATTTATAAATGCCTTGGGATTCTAGATGAACATCACCTAGCAACTTCTCATATCACTATGAGATCAATAGCATCACAATTTTGTGAGTGTAAACATTCTGCCCAAATACACAGCAAGGTTTAAAAATTAGATATACATTTCAGGTACCAATGCCAGTAACTATACAATAGTTATAAAAAGTGCGTTCATTTAAACTGCTTTATTCATTCATTATTAATTTATTCATTCACTACTCATTTACTCATTACTCATTTATTCCTTACACCACAGTGTGATGAGAATAATATTAGGTTTGCATGGAAAATAGAGGGATTCTCTTAATTACAATTAAGTCTAATTCCTACTTGTCACTGTTTCTTCTTTTTCTTTACTGGCTAAAGCTTCATGTATTCACTTCAACATACACAGCATAAAAGACTTCTGATTACCATTTAGTTTAACTGAATCATATGTTTGTTGTATATAAATGGTTATACACTGTTTAAACTGCTTGATACCATGCTGATATAAAAATAGAAAACAACATTTTTCACAGAAATTTGGCTTAATTGTCTGGCTGACTTTTAAATTGCAGGCACCTTAATTATTTTTCATTATATATCAAGGCATAAAATTTATAACAAAGTTATTTAAAGTTGTTAAAAATCAAAGGCAGTAAAAAAGAATGAGGATTCTCTCAAAGCGTTAAAAATTGCAGGATTTTAAATAGTATATTGCAAAAATAAAAAGCCCAGGAAAAACATTCATGGTATACAGATCCAGGTCAAACATCACCTAGATTGGGCATAAGTGAATTGCTGACTGAAGGAAGTTCTATTCAGAGCTCAGTACCTTTGGTAAACAGTTAAGATTGTGTGCAAAGTGGCCGACTTAGGAACCAAACTAAGCAACTCATTATCAGCTGACACCCACTTAAGGTACTCTGTGTTAAAGACGCCTTTAAAGTAACAGTTCATCTGTCGTGTTGATATGAAACTTCATAATAGGAAACAGCAATACAGATTAAACATGTTTCCCTCCTAAAATTCAATTCAAAATGGTTCCATCTAATATGCTTTATTTATCCTCCCACAATAAGATGAGAAGCTCAGGTCTAAGAAGACAGAGGTTTATTTTCCAGAGAAAACAGTCTCAGTAAGAGGTAAATTTGTGGTGTCATACAAAAAATCTCTAAGAAACGCAAGTAATTATAAAAAGGCAAATCAGTTTGTGTTCTAGTTATGGGGATATTCTGTAATGCTTCTCCCCGACCACTGCTTTATAACTTGGATTCTTCTGCTTGGCAACTCCTTCTGCAACTCAGCCTAACAGAGTAGTGTTTCAAATCCCAGCCTCCTTTCCCATACTTGACACCAAACTGGGAAAAGACATTTAGGGAGGAGCCAGAAGTCTCGATTCACAGCCTAAAAAATAACTAAATATGCAACTGTATATAGATATATACTTAAATTTGGCCACACCATTTAAAAAGCTTTTCCAGAAATGTTTATTTGCAGTGTAACCAGCATTTGGACAGAGAAAAACTGTGGTGTAGAATTTCTGAGTTCCTTTATTTTTGGTTCTGTTACTTATTTTTTTGTGATTATCTGGCATTTGATCTAACATCTAGAAGAAAGTCATTGCTTCACAACTCACTGTTATAAACTATTAATTTCATTTCAAATAATAGTGTATTTCACACTATGAAGGCAGCATTTCAGGGGTTCTCTGGGTGAGGCAAAAATACAAACTTTATATCTTAATAAATCTTGTACTGCAACTGAATAAACACTGAAAGACTTTTCAAGGACAGTGACCTTAAAAAATGTAATTGTTACATATTTCATCACAATTCAAGGTGACTGCAATTTTAAACCAATGTAACATTTTTGGTTCTATTTCTAATTTCATTTATTAAAATAATTCATTTTTATTCTCAACTTCAGATTATAGGCTAAGATCAGCTGACAAAGGGTACGTTTTCTGGTTTCTACAGCCACTTAGAAGGTGCTTGTCAGAGAGCACTAGAGTTCAGGAGTCAATGAGAAGTCATAGCACGAGTGAACAAGCCCCTTGTCAACCTTGTAAGACACAGTTTGCCCCCATCCTTGCAGAACTAGAGCTCCACTCACCTCCTTACTCTTAGATCTGAGTCCCACCTCCATCCACAGTCTTATCCCAACTTTACTCTCAACCTCGTTCATTATTACTCGGATCCCGTGATTACCCCGGATTTACCAAACCACCATGTCTCCTTTGCTTACACCACTCTGTGGTTGAACTTTTGACCTAGATGATGGGATGGAAATGTCCCCCTATAACTGAAGTTCCTCTTTGTGTCCATACATTACAGTACTTCTTTTAATACAAGTTTTTGTGAGGAAGATCATAGTTTTTTTCCATAGTGGAGTCCATTAAGAAAAATGTAAAACAGCACTGGAGACTAAATAACTCTATGAGAATCTATTATTAACATGTATTTCTCACTATAATGATCACAATAACTATAAGAAAAATTCTCCAAATTATATTTTCTATAATGTTCTGTGTGTGTGCCGGTTTAAAAAAAATAATGCCAACGAAACAATTATTGACAGTTATGTCAACAATATTATAAGAATCTCTATAAAAACTTTTCCTGGGCTTCCCTGGTGGCGCAGTGGTTAAGAGTCCGCCTGCCAATGGAGGGGACACGGGTTCGTGCCCCGGTCCGGGAAGATCCCACATGCCGCGGAGCGGCTGGGCCCATGAGCCATGGCCACTGAGCCTGCGCGTCCGGAACCTGTGCTCCGCACCGGGAGAGGCCACAACAGTGAAAGGCCCGCGTACCGCAAAAAAAAAACTTCTCCTGTAAATTTCTTATCTGTACGGGCCTCCATTCATTGTTTGTCTTGCATTTGTGGACCACTGCTTAAAATTTTAATGTTTCACGTTAAACACCTATTAGAATTCATTCTTTCAGAGTCATTCTAGAGGGAGCAAGCCCTTACACACTCCTTGAGCTTACTAACATCTTCTACTACAGTTGAAAATAATTTATTCCAATTTTAAGGGACAGTCCAAGAAACAGAAAACAATTACTTTGGTCTACTGAAAACTCCACATACAGTTCCAAACGCTCAGCTTCTGACATTTATTTCCCGTGGTTTAGTTTTTCCCATGTTTTTAGATATTATGTCAGTCTAATGCATAATACTTTTGTTTTATACAATGACTTTCTCTCAAGTATTTTTTCAAAATCTCTACATTCATGTCTAAAACATCTCTATGTAACCTGTCAGTGCTATTCCCCATTTCTTACGTGCTAAAGTATAAGGAAGATAAAAGGTTACACATCCATTAGTGATAGGATCTGATGAAGCCTAGACAGTTAAACTATGGGTTTAAACCTTTTTTACATTTCTGCACATTGAAAAATTGTTCACAAAAAATATATATGTAAAGGGTCAATGAATATATTCCTATCAAAAGGTAATCTACTGAAAGTGTTTAACAAAGACAACTGATTGTTAGCCTAGTAGAACTAATTGACCATCCAAACATTTGTTATTGAACAATATTAAATAAATATTTACTGAATGCCACCATGTCCACGCACAGTGCTAAGCAGCAGAAGTAGTAAACTGTATCATTTACTAATTAACTGACCATCGATTAAATCTATTACTTTTACTCATTTATTACTATTTCAACTGATAAATAGAGAAAAGCTAAGGAAACAGATCAAGTAATGCTATGTAATTAAAAATAAAGAGATAATGATGCACTAGCATGTATCTGGAACATGTGTATGCAGCTCAAAAGCATTTAAAATATGAGCACCAAAGCAAAACAAAGACAGCTTAAGTATTCCTGTTTGGATTATAATAATGCCACACTTTCAAGTTCATGAGACATTAATTTTAAAAATTATAGGACTAACATTTCTAAAATACAAGTTTGGAAAAGCACAGTTTTCAACAGGAAAATAGAACTAAAGGGGAAATCTGAAGAAAAATTACTTTGGTTATTACACACGCACTCAGAGAGGCATTAAATTGTAGAGGCATAAAATGACTCAGAAAGAATAAACCAACAAAAATATAATCAATTGAAAATAAATCTGCTCTTTAGAAGGTCCAAAATGACCACCATGTTGTCACGTCCAGTGGGACTTTCAAGTCCTCATCTTACTGGCTCCCTGAGCAGCATTCTACAGAGTTGATCACTCTCTGGTCTGAAAGCATTATCTTCTCTTGACTTCCATTGGATCACATTCTTAGAGTTTTCCTCCCATTTCTCTGGCATCTCTTCATCAACCCCTGTGGCTGACTTCATCTCTTCTATCAAATTTCTACCTTTAACATCTTTAACACAACCTGGACCACCTTCTCTCATTATACTTTCCCCCTATATGATCAGCTCCATTTCCAGTTTTAAAAACCATTTGAATTCACTCAAATTTATTATTGAGTGCAGACCTCTTGAGTTTCAGAGCTGATAACCATCTATTTGACATCACCACCAGAATATCTCACAGACCTCTCAAACTACACTCTTGATTTCTTTCCCACAGAAATCTACTTCTTATCTTCTCTCTTAATAAATGACATCATCAGCCAAATGGCTGCTCAAACCAGAAATTTGAACAACCTCTTTTATTCCTTATTTTCCCATACTGTATGCCTCTCTCATTCAATCATCATCAGACTCTATTGATTCTACTTCTAAAATAGATCTCATATCTATCCATTTCTCTAATCCTATTCCAAGCCACTTTCACTCTTACCCTCAAGATATTATTCATAAAGCAGCCAGAATTATCTTTTAAAAATATATATGGGATCATGTTACTACCCTGCTATCACTGCAATTACATAAAACACAAACACACAGCATGACCTCCCTCTAAGATTATATTTACTTCTTCATATTAAATGGTTTTCCTTATTACCCATTAAGACTTGTGTGGTGTCCAGTTTCTCTTATTTACTCTAAAAATCACTGAGCATCTTTCTCCATTGTGGTTTTTCTTGTTTTGCCATAGTGATATCCACTACAGAAAGTATTCTGCAATTTTAAATAGATCCTTTCCTCCTTGCTTCTCATATTGCAGTTTAAAGAGAACTATGTAAAGGTTAGTCAATTCCTACCAAACGTGTTTTTCCAGGTCTCATGAAAGGTACTGCATCTCTGGCCAGGAATCCTTCATAGCTGTATCTCAACTTGGAGATTATTTAACACAACAATCACTTGCTACAAGAGGGCTTTAAAACTTAACACCTGCTTCCCTGAAGAACCTGTGACTCATTTATGCAGTGAGCTGCTATTACTGATGAGAAAGTATCACATTCTTTTGATGAAAAACAGTGGTGGTAGGCTCAGAACCTCAGAACCATGATACAGGCTGTCAAGTATTGTATATTATTATTAGTTAACATTTCATAATTTAATATTATTATTATATTATTTGATCCCATCTACATAACTATTTGCACAGTGGTTAATGGTGTGAACTCTGGAATTAGACAGGCTTGGATATGTATCCTAGCTCTTCCACTTCCTAGCTGTATGACCTTGGGCAACTACTTAAACACTCTGTGCCTCAGTTTTCTCATCTGTAAATGGGACATAATAATAGTAATGACCTTGTAGGTTGTTGTGAGAATGATCTCATTTAACAGTGAGCATGAAGCTCAGAAATTCCAAATCATCAGCTCCATATTTCTCCTCTTCCAATTAAGACTTCTACTCTTGAAGCACTGCTACCTTCAGGCCGGTTTTAAGATTAACATGAACTGGTGAAATGGATTCATCTTTCAGACATATTTTCATTTTCAAACAATATCCTTAACTAATTGGTGAAATTTCAGGCAGTGCTAAGTGATTTTTAAAAATACCTAGGCAAATTTAGGGAAGAACTGGTACATTTTCTCACATATAAACAAGGCTCTCCTGAGATTTTTCTCTGAGCTCAGTTCTCCTGAGAACCAGCTCTGTTACAGCTTTTCTCTGTCCTCTAAAAATGAACAAAGGCCAAATAATTTCTTTTAAAAATCAGGTGTTCTAGAGGTGTTCTACAGGTGGAGGTTGAGGGGTTGGGGCCCGCTTTTCAGACAGGCATTCGTATGTTAAAGAATTATCTGTGCATATATTTTTAACATATTCAAATTTCATTAATACTATATAAGAAATTTAACACCAGCCTCTGTGAAACACTCCTTTGAGGCAGAGGGAGAACACCACACACAAATATTACACATTAACCTAACAGCATTACGTTGGACAAGACAGGTTCTTGATTAAACCAAGCCTGACAAAGCAGCCACCTCAAGGTGATTCATTCCACTTTCAGGACATAAGTTTATCAGGTAGTTTGCATTACTTCATGACTATGATGTGAACATCACAAAGATTATTAAAGTGTCACATGCATTTACAGAAGTTCAGAATTTCCCCTAACATTGTATACGTACATAAACAGGTCCACAATGTGGAATACTGTACAGTACATTTATTTATATTTTAATGTAAGTCCATATGTGAATAACTGCTCACAGATTTTATTTTATTCAAGTGGCCAGATGGATTCAGGATAAATTTATGTCCCCAAATGATTTTGCTATGTTTTATCTAGCATTTTCACGTGGGTGGAGTGGAAGGCGGAGGGTCTTGCTGCATCGACTACTCCTGCCACATTGACTGTAGAACAACTTTGAAGATGTGGAAAGTGTCAATTTAAAATATTCAAACTATTGGTTTTGCCTCTTCCCTTACTCAGTGAGAAGTAGCTATAGCCATTCTCTACATAAATCAACAAAGCAAAAAGGCAAAGTTTGAACTGAATGCTTCAGAAGTAGTTCCTAGTGGATGAATTCTTTCAATCATTTCATATAGTGTAATTTTTAAAATTATAGCTTCTAGTTGCATGAAAAATAACTTTTAAAACTTGTGTTGAAAATTCAATTGGTTTTATATGGTCCTAAGTTGCTCTCTTAACTTAGAGCCCATCTGATCATTTATTTTATTTATTTTATTATTATTTTTTTTGACCACGCCTTGTGGCATGGTATCTTAGATCCTGGACCAGGGATCGAACCCGTGTCCCGTGCATTGGAAGTGCAGAGTCTTAACCACTGGACTGCCAGGGAAGTGCTGAGCCCACCTGATCATTTAAATAGGTTTCTGCATTTGGGTCATAATATATTTATGAGACATGATAACAGTTTAAGAAATTTACTATTAAAAAAAACCCTCTCACACATCTTTTCTAATGTAATTCTTTTTTGAATATAATAATAGACATATATTACATAATGAAATTTTGTGGTATTAAAAATTATATGTAACTTTCTATTCTCAAAATTAATTTGTTTCTGGTAAAAGAACTGGATAATTATATTGTGTGTTACTACCACAAATTTTTTGTAGTTTCTAGGCCTGATAAATCATTTTGTATTTGGGGGATTAGGAAGAATGACAATAACTTTAAGATCTGAAAATGTCTTGAGAATGTACTGGTATAATTTCTGTCTATAAGTACAACTTTACATGAAGTCAATCAATTATACTTCTCTTCTAAATATTTCGAAAGATGCTTCCTAACCTCCTGTACTTCCAGGGTCATGGAAGTCTTAGAGACACAACCCTTTACATTTCATTCCATCCTTGGTCCTAGTAAATTGAAGAAAATGTATCGTGATTCGTATCTCTTATATATAATGCCACTTCACAGGTGTTATGGCTGAATTGTGTTCTCTCAAAATTCATGTGTCGAAGTCCCAACCCCTAGCATGTCAGCATGTGATTGCATTTGGAGATAAGGTATTTAAAGAAGTGATTAAGTTAAAATGAAGCTGTATGAAGCGTTCAAACCTAATCCAATGTGACTGGTGTTCTCATAAGAAGAAATTTGGGCACACAAACTGACACCAGGGATGTGTGTGCACCAAGAAAAAACCATGTGAACAGGCAGCAAGAGGGTGCCCTCTACAAGTCAAGGAGAAAGGACTTCCAGCCTCCAGAACTGCGAGAAAATAATGTCTGTTGTTTAAGCCATGCAGTCGGTAGTATTTTATTATGGCAGCCCTAGCTGCCTATCCTTTGGGATAGATTAAGTCCCCTATAATCTTTCTCTTTACAGTGCTTTCAAAAGCTTTCATTTTTTTCCCTAAAAGTTTAAGAAGTTTACTTAGCATATTTAGATCTATTCTAATTTTTTTAAACACCCTGTACAATTTTGATGTCCCAATAAACCAGGTCTTTTTGTATCATAAAAGTTTAGCTGTAAAGTGAATTTCCATAAATCAAATGGTATTTTCTAATTACTTTTGCTGTTTTAACAGCTGGTGTTTCTATGCCAATGGTGGATATTATGTTTCCAGTTTAAAAAAAGGTAAATTATTTACATAGTCTCTTAAAAAAACACACGTGCCAGAAAAACCCCAGACTTTTCACTACATTTTTATATACATAAGACTAAGTTTCTTAAGTGCAGAAATTGTACTTTATTGATGATATTATTTGCATTCCCAGAGCCTACCACCATGATCGGGGCCTAGTTCACTGACTTGCTTCTAAGGACACTATTTTACCTAAATAAATTCTGCTAAAGGAGCTGTTCGTTACCAACATGCATACTCAAATTCTTATTTCATTATTCTGTTAAAGAAAAGGGTTAAAATGAAAACTGCTCATGCCAGCTTCTGTGGTGAATGTGAATGAATCATCTGACTACTATTGTCGTGGATGTGGCTCCTGAAATTGATTTTTCTTCATTAGCATTCCAAATCATTACTTACAATTACATGTTTTTTGATATTTAAAAGGCTCTACCGAATGCAGTTCTAACTTACCCAATTCAGCAAAGTAAATGGATGCCCTGAACACATCTTTTATTACCTCCACTTATCAGGAAGCAAATCAAAAGTAAACATATGTTTCTTACTTTCATCATATGAAGTGTTCAATACTAGAAGCCAAGCTAATTTTTTAAACACTGAATACATTAAAAATTAACTGTGTCATTTTCTACCTAATTAATTAAATATAACAGAAATGTAAAACCTTGTATTTCTAGTTTGTCTTAATCCAATATCATCATTTAAACCTGTGATGCTGAATTCTTATACCCCTCAAATTGTTCATTTGCTTTCATGACCATCTCCTTCTCCTGGACATCATTAATGACACATATCAAACTGAAGTGAGTTAAAGTTTATTTTGTGAATATTTTGAAAATTTTGTGATAGTTCTGAAAGAATATAGAAAACTGAAGTGTTGTTCCTAAATTAGTGTTGGAATGCACCGATCCACCTAGCAGTTTTAAATTCCCATAAATTTGAGTATGTATTTATGATCCTAAACCTATGTCATTCACACACACACAGGCACACACACACACGGACAAAGCAAATATATCTAATTATGTTCTTGAAATTATTTCAAAGATCAATTCTTATGCTAGGATTAAAACTTCGTTTCAGGGCACACTGGCATAGTTTTAAGATAAAAATAACTACTGATGCTGGTACCAACCCAGATTTACAAACTGATATGATGAATATTTCTTCTTTTCGGCCTCCAGTCCCCACGCCCTGGCCCCAGACTTCTTTACTGGTGTCTGGATTCTTTCACAACCCACTCATTGGCATTCCTGCCTCCAGTCCCTCCCTTTTAATCTATCCTGGACATTTTTGCCAGGTACATTTTCGTAGAATAGATTTATTATCAAGTCTCTTTCTAAGAAAAATAACAAACAAACCTTCAGCGAGTTGAGAGCACAAAATCTATTCCACCCATCTTGGAATTCAGGGCTTCAGACAAAAAGAACTTTCCAATGTCACTCCTACTTTTCAAACACATACAGCTTTAATCAAACTTTGCACCTCTATCCACTGCCCCCCACACACCTTTTTGCTTCACATTTCTTATTTTCGTTCATGTGAGCCCATTACTAGGGTGGGGAATTCGTCTTCTTGTCCAAAGCCTCCTGTCTGCTGCGCCAGAGCTAAGTGCAACCCTGACTCTTCCTTTATCCTGGAGCTGGAAGCTATTGGATTCCCCATACCCTCAGCCTCTAGACCCTCAGCATCACTGATAGAGCTTCTAGTCTGACTCCGAATATTGCCATTTCTAGGCAGTTTCTCTTGTCACCTCGCCCCTCCCCACTTCCTTTCATCAAGTGGGTCCCAGTTTCATCACATCTCTCTTTACAGCACACTTTAGACTGTGAGTCAGGACGCTAAGGAAGAGGGTCCTGCTCTATAGCATCTCCATCACCATCCAGTTCAACTTTCCTTCCTCCCAATCCTAGGCTTATGAATTCAAGGTCCCAGGGGCCTTGTAAATACAGAGCCTGTTACAGACACGAATGTGTGCTGGTCAGAATGCTCTCCTGCATCCCTGCTTATATACAGTGCCTGTCCTTCAAGATTCAGTTTCATTCCACCAGCTCTCTGAATCCCCTGGCCCATAGTGATGCCTTCCTACTCTGAAATCCCTTTATCTCGTTCGCTCTTTGGGTACTTATCATAGTCTACCTGCATTATTACTGAACTTTTCTTTTTCAACTGCCTACTGTACATCTTTAGTTGAAAGTTCTAGAGATATAAACCTCTCAAAATATCCCCAAATGCCTCATCCTCTGCCAAACTTGCTCCTAATTCTGTACTCCCTCTCTTAGCAAGTGACAGTACCATTCATTCACTCAGTCCCTCAGGCAGAAAACTGGGGTCATTTTTGACTTCTCCCTCTTCTTCACACCCCCATCCATATCTGATCAATCATCAAGTCCTAATTCACACCTTCTAAATATCTATGAAACTGATTCTTCTTCATCCCAAGTTCAAGGCCCCACAACCTCTCACTTCTGTTATATAAGACTCCTAATTTGTTGTTCTATCTTTAATCCAAGTACTTTTCAATCTATTTTTCATGAAGCCAGATGATCTTTTTTTTTTTTTTTTTTTTGCAGTACGCGGGCCTCTCACTGTTGTGGCCTCTCCCGTTGCGGAGCACAGGTTCCGGACGCGCAGGCTCAGCGGCCATGGCTCACGGGCCCAACCGCTCCATGGCATGTGGGATCTTCCCAGACCGGGGCACGAACCCGTGTCTCCTGCATCGGCAGGCGGACTCTCAACCACTGCACCACCAGGGAAGCCCCAGATGATCTATTTAAATAGCAAGTTAGCCCATGTCACATTGCTTTGCTTGAAAATTTTGCAGTGGTTTTCCTTCTCTTGGCCTAAAAGGCATGCCTACTATCCTTCTTTCTCTCTTGCTTCTTCCTGCCTCTCACTCCAGGCTCTAGCAATACTGGATTGTGTGAGTTGCCATGCACCTTCCGGGCTACTACTTACCTCCCACATGTATTTGAAGGTGGGATACCTGGAATGCCTTCCTCCCTCCTTTTCTCTTTACCTAGACATTTTCTACTTATATGTTCAGCTATCTTCCAGGGAACAAGTTCTAATCTCCTGAGGAAGCAAATGCTCCTTCTCTGAGATTCCACAGTATCTGGAGTCTGTCTCTACTACACAGTATTAAAAGCTATGTCATAATTATGTTCATTCATTCATTCATTCAAGTACTTATTGAATACCTATGACAGGAAACTTTTTGTGCCATGTAATAGACATTCAATAAATGATTTTTGCTAATGAATGAGTGAATATGCCCAACTGAACTTTAAGAGGAACACTGTTATATTTTATTTATTTGAATTTATTTCCATTCACCCTCATGTCCTTACTCTATGTCTAACATAGCATTTTATATGTAGTAATAGCTCAAAACACACTTTGTTTGATTTATTTTTACATTTAGTCTTGACATTAAGATGTTTTTGAGAAAAAAATTATCATTGACTACAAAACACTATGAAAATTTTAAAAATTATATGATCATACAGTATATGTATGTATAAATAATGCACAATAATATTTGTATAAATAATGCACAATAATATTTGTAAATAATGCACAATAATATAAATAATGCATAAATAATGCACAATAATGTATAAATAATGCACAATAATATTTGTAAACTCTGAAGTCTTAAATGCTCATAATTCTGGTAAACTATTGGCAGAAAGCTTGCTCTCTCCAAAAGATGAATTTTGGAGTCACAGTATCTGAAGGTTACAGAGTAATCATATGCAACGAAGAATCAAATACAAAAGTGGAATATAGGAGCATTTTGGTAACATTGAAAAAAGAAAACTCTCGTAATATTGATGTTTTCTATGGGAATTTACTCTAAGCAGTCTGGAAAATATTGCAGCTACTGTGAGAAAGACCATTTAAAGATCCTCACAGGGTCTAGGCACTATGCCTACACTACCTAATGGTTAACAGTCTAGTTTGAGGGATTCTGGATTCTTCCAGATTTTACCCCACCACGTTCATAATGAAAAAGAAACCTTCCAGATGATAGATTTGGAAAAATTTTCTGTAATATCTCAAACCAAAGAATGAATTAGTATCAGAAACTGTTGAAAACCAAAATGATGAAGACAGCAGTCCCAACCAAAAAAAAATGAGCAAGTTAGAAACAGGCAATTCACATAAGAGCAAACAAAAAGATTGATGGGTATAAAAAGATTTTCAAACTTATTAGTTATTAGAGAAAAGCAAGTTAATACAACAATGAGAAATCACTCATTGCTAATATCACTCATATGATCAGAAATACTTGTATTAGATATTAAAAATTAGGAAGTAATGCCAATTGCTGGCATGGATGTTGGGATATAGAGACTCTTATGCACTGCTGTTTGGATAGTAGACTAGAGCAGGAGATCTGGTGAAAGGCTGACAGAACTTGGCCAAATTAATTAAACACACACTGAACAACTCAATAAATCTAGTTCTGGGTATATATAGATATATGTAAAAGAAATTCTCACCCAGGCTCATAAGGAGACATAAATGAGGATATTCATCTCAGTGTTATTTGTGGTGGCAGGAGTTGGAGTCTATCTGGATGTCCAGCATTGGAAGAACAGAGAGGAAAAATGTGGTAAATGCACACCATGGAGCACACTACACAGCAGTTAGAAATATAGGAATAAATGTACACACAGATGCTCTGAAAACAAAATGCTCAATGAGAAAAATAAAAAGGGAATGTAACTTTAAAATGCACAAACACATATATGTATACATAAAACAATAATGCACATTTTATAAGAGCACATAGATATACTGAAGGTACACATTAAACACATTAAAATAACCATCTAACAGATGGAGGGAGGAAAATAGGGATTAAAGGGGATTCAGTAAAGAGGGAGAAGACAGAAGCAGAGAGAAAGGAAGAGAGAGATGGAGAGAGAAACTCTTCTCTCAGTGTGGACCTGTGTGACCCCTCTTCACCCTGTTTCCCTAAGTGTTTCCTTGTGCTAACTCCTTTCAACCACTCCACAGTGTGATTATAGGTTAAATGTCTCTACAGCCAGGTCTTAATTCACATGATGATGGGTACCATGTGTCTGTCTCATTCACTGCTGTATCCTCAGTACCTGGTACTATGCTTGCACACAGTAGGTATTCAAGGAATATTTGTTGAAGGAATGAATGAATGCACAATTTTACATTGGCTGACCCATGCTAACAGAAAGAAAACCAAAAGCTGAACTTAAGATCTTGAAAAAAAATTTCACATGGATCTTTTCAGTGTTAAATTCCAGGTTTCATCTCAAGAAAGGTAAGTTCTTAGGTTTCATTCAAGTGAAGCAGATAGAGCAGCAATTCTGTTTTCAATGATACTCACATGTGGCACTGGCTGAACCCCTTTTGTATTAGGTTCTACATTTAAAATGGAGAGAATAAAGATTTTTATCTTCAGCTTTTTTTTGTTAGCAAGATAAAGAGATACTACTGTTCAAATGGCAAGAAATGCTTTTCTCTTTTAAAATTTAAAGTGTGCATATTATAATTTTCCTATCAAAATAGGATTATTATGCTCTCTTATATTGGAATTTCTGAGTCACAAAAGCTCTCAGTGAGTTTTCCTTCAGCATGTAATGTAACATTACAACATGATTCAGAATAGCATTTGACCTACAGTTTCACGAAGTATGCATTTACAACGTATTTCACTTAGAACCAAATAATGTACTGCCAAAGAGCTATATACAGTATGGAACAAATGACCCTCTCTCTCCTTTCAGTGCAGATACTGTTGATCCTTGATTTTTCCACCAGAATTCATAAATGCCCATTCACTACTGCCTGCAATTGAAAGAACTCTTACCTATGAATAAACTTCCCAAACGAAGGCTCTTTTAATTGCTTTAGCATCCTAGCTTCTCTTTTACAGTAGAACTACATTTTTTTGTTCATACACATTACAGTGAAAATTTTCATTAGACTTAATTCTTCTGGGAATGAACATTTTTCTAGGATAACTGCTCTTCTTGGGAAATGAACTTATTTTTCAGGACATAAGATAATTTACTTAAATAGAATTCTGCCATAGGGCTATGCTGATCAGCTCTAAACTAACAAGTCTGCATTGTACCATTTGATTGCTTACTATTAACAGATTAGAAATAGTCAAATATTTTAGGGTTAAATACTAATTAATGCAAGATAATTTGCACTTAGACAATAGTTTCTTTGGAACTGCTAAAGCTTCTAAATAATCTCTTCTGGCTTTTAATCATGTGTTACTTTCAATACATTTCCTTCCAAACCTCTTTCTATATTGGTCTTGAGCTCAATTATTTCTTGGAAAAGCACAGAAGTCACTCTAGTATGCATAGTGCCTCACTTTACTAAATCAGATCTTTACTGATCTGAAAAACCAGGGTCCTGAGACACACACACACACACACACACACACACACACACACACACACACACACATATATATAATAGGTAATTAGAAGTTTATTTCACCACAAAATACCTATTAGGTAGAGTGTGCTGATTCATAAAAATGGAAATTTACAAACAGCTGTATTCTTTGCAGGAGCCTATTCATTTCCTAGAAGCCATGGCACAATCTTTACAAAAATAAGCCTTGAAATGATAGGCTTGATTCTCACTGTCTTGAGAAGCCCACCATAAATCCCACAGGAATACAGACTACATTTCACTTCACAGATTAATTTTTTTTTAGTAGCCAATAATGAAAATTAGATCCTGCTAATAGAGAGACTCCAAAAAAGCAGAACACTTTAGGTAACGAACTCTTTGTCTCTTCTGGTTTTTAGAAATGATCACTAAGAACTGACTGGATATTTTTGCTTGATTCTATGTATTACCAAATTTCCCTACTCTTTCCCACCCCAGAAAAGAAGGAGATTTAAACACACTCACAAACAGAAAAGAGAAAGATTAAATGTAACATTCCTCAAATGTTTGAGAAAACATTAAAAGCACAGGCTTTTAAAATAGTTGCAACCCCTCTACAACAACGCAAAACCTGACAGCAGTTAACTGCATCTTTCTTATTTTTGATGGTTTGAAATTATCTGTGAAATGGTAGTGCTGTTAACTAGTTTTCCCAAAAGTCAGGGTGCTCTTAGGCTGCCAAAAGAGATGAATACTTTCAAATCTATAGGAAAGGAGGTGACAGTCCATTTTGCGTCAATGTTGTCACTGCACACTCAGAACCTTACTCACTTTTCAGTGCCAAACTTAAGGAGAAATACAGGCAAACTTGAACACATTTGGAAGAGTAGAATCAAAGCATTTGGAGACTTGGAGAGTAAAGACAAAAAGGGTAAATAATAAAAAGGAAACTCAGGCAGGACATCAGAACTGTCTTTGAAAATATGGAAAAATGTCATATGAGTTACACGAGTCCAACAAGTAGAACTAGACCAATGATTGGAAGTCATAGCAAGTTAGATACAAATCATAATCAAAGCTCTTGGAAAGATGAAGTAAGTATCCTTATCTTTAAGTAGTGAGTTCCCTGTCACTGGAGGTGGTTAGCATAGGACAATGACCCTGGAAGGTGATATGACAAGATTCAAGCAACAAATGGGTAGTTGGATTAGATGGTCCCTTCCAGTTCTGGCATTCTATGATCTCTGAAGCAAAGTGATGAATGAGTTTTTATTTGTCTTCAGAGATTCATATTAAAATTGGCTTGTTTCGTAAGTTAATAATGAATAAAAATATACCACCTCAAATTATAATTTTGCAGCCATTATTCAGCATTAATTGCATATATATTTTATATATATATATATTTGAAATATATATACATGTGGAGCATATATTTCTTGCTTTCCATATTGACATTTAGCCAGGACTTTCCAGAGTTTATGCTAGATATCAAATAATGCTACTATTGCATTCTTTTGGACCTCTAGAGAAACAATAGGTTCAGTTCAACAGTAAGAGGGTATCAGAGGTAAAGGGAGCACCTAAGGGAGTGCACAGTTCTGTGCCATCCCCAGGTCTGGAAGATGGACCAGTGACCTCACGACAAAAGCCTAACGATTTGTTCTCCATCAGAGACCTAAGCATGTACCTTCTGGAATGTTTCTCTATGCCAAGAGCTTTATAAGTCTTAAGGAGATAGAAGATGTTCTTTTCCAGTTCCTTCTCATTTCTTCTTTTGGAAACACACTGGAGGCTTCCTTTTCTTTCTCTGATTTTCATAGAAACAGCAATACTGTAGGATAACTTATGGAAAATTCTGGCTATTTACTGGTCTTAAAATAACTATTAAGAAGCTGACTCACAATTTATTTTTTAAAACACAAAAATATAATTTTATTTATAAAGCAATTAAAGTTAAGGAAGATTGAGCAACTTGTAAACATGGGCAAACCAATAGAGGAATACTTAGGAAAGGTCAATATTTGTAATTCTCAAGACTAGTCATGCTCACTAGCAGTGCTATACAACTATTTTTATTTCTTTTAAGAATATAAAAGAATGTATAATTTTTTTTTTTTTTTCGGTACGCAGGCCTCTCACTGTTGTGGCCTCTCCCGTTGCGGAGCACAGGCTACGGACGCGCAGGCTCAGCGGCCATGGCTCACGGGCCCAGACACTCCACGGCATGTGGGATCTTCCCAGACCGGGGCACGAACCCGCGTCCCCTGCATCGGCAGGCGGACTCTCAACCACTGCACCACCAGGGAAGCCCAAGAATGTATAATTTTTAAATATGATTGGTTTATTGTAGAAAACCTGGAAAATACTGAAAAGTCTAATGAAAAAAATAAACTTTATACTTCTACTACCTGAATGAAGGAAACTATATTTTGGTGTATTTATTATCTGTAATTAAATTTAATGAAAACTGAATCATACCCTATAATTTTGTGTCCTTTTAAAAAAATTTACTCATTGTGAGCCTTTTCCCATGCAAACATTGCAAATGCTCATTTGGATACCACAGTTCTCCACAATATCCACTAAAATGTTAATTATTTCACACCTCTCAGATGGGGCACACATTATATCTGACTTATTTGATAGATTTTGAGTGTTTCATGCATAGGAAATATATAAATTTTATTTATATTTGACCATCTAGGAGTTCTATAATGCCTCGCACATAATGGACACTAGATATGTTTATTATTTACTCTTTGTGAATTGAATACAAGATTATCCTGAAGTGAATACTGGGAATCTTGAGGAGTTTTTAGTTCAGGATAGCTCTAGGTAAAAAATTAGATAGATCAACTATATACTTTGATGATTTTATATATACACACAGACATATACCCTCTCTATTTAAACAACTCAAAGTCTTACTTCTTTCATAAAACCTTACAGTACACAAGCTGAACTCCCCTTTCTGTAACTTTCATTACCAGCCAGTAAGCACTGTCCTATTGAACAGATGTGTTAGGCTCCATCAATTCCCATCTTATAAACTATCATTTTTTGATGACTCTTAGATTTCCTATTCTGTCTATGCAGCCCAACCCAATCCCCCAATTGGTGTATCTGCTGCCTCCTAGCTTTTTCCGTAGGAATGTCAAAACTCATCATTCCTAAGATGGAAATAGTATTTCTCTCCTTGCCTTCATTCATTTTTTGATAAATGCTTCTACCATCACTATGGACTAAATTGTGTCCCTCTCTTAGATTCATATGTTGAAGCACCAACCCTCCAATGTGAAGGTATTTAGAGATGGGGACTTTGAGAGGTAATTAGGTTTAGATGAGAGTGGGGCCCTCATGATGGAATTAGTGCCCTCATAAGAAGAGACACCAGAAAGCTTGCTTTCTCTCTCTCTCCCAGGCATTAGAGGACATAGTGAGAAGGTAGCTGTCTGCAAGCCAGGAAGTGAGCCCTCACTGGAGAACCAAATTAGCTGGCACCTTGATCTTGGACTTCTCAGCCTCCAGAACTGTGAGAAACAAAGTCCTCTTGTTTAAGCCACCCAGTCTATGGTATTTTGTTATAGCAGCCTGAGCAAACTACAATAGCTACTAAATCAATCATATATCTCAAGTATGGAAAACTTTCTAGATTCCCTCTCACATTCATTTATCACATCTAATGTCTGTAGTTTAGTCAACATTATTGTACCGATTTAGATTTCCTGGTTTTGATATTATACTATATCTATTGAAGATATTACCACCAGGGGAAGCTGGCTGAAGGATACATGAGACACTATGCATTATTTTTGAAACTTCCATAATTATTTCACAATAAAAAAGTTATTAAAAACCCCTTTTGTATTATTTCAACCTCTAGTAATAAGAATTTATGACAAAGAAGTGTGTGATGTTTGAAGATATTCACTGTTAAGAGAAGCATGTTGGATTCAAGCCTGATAAATTTTATCAAAATTAAGACTTAAAGGGTCTGGCTGGTCTTACCCTCTACAGAATATCACGATTTCTAAGTAGTAAATAATATACTTGAAATATGATTATGTTTTACTTCCTTAATTATTCATAAAATCATTTAAAATAATTCAATAAAAATATAAGAATAAAAGAAAAACCTTCAGCCAAACAAAATGGATTTCATGCCTCAAAATAAAACTTTAAGAAGCACACAGTGTTTCGCTTTTCATGTTGAAAGCAAGAGATTTAGTTTTCAAGTAGGTACATAGCTAAATAAAAATAAAGTTACATTCCTATGGTAGATCTAAACATAGTGATAGAACAAAAGACTCTTGCTTTGAAATGTTTCAGTTTCACCTACAGATTTATTTTCTAAGGCTATTTTAACTCTGCATTGATATTTCACTAGCAGCAGGAAATTATTTGCCTGTCACATCACTATGTTCCTTGAGATTTATTCTTAAACACACTATAGATTATCATCATTATATTGTTCACATTAGAATCACTGAATAGAAATTCTCACAGTGAAGAGGAACGACAAACCACAGAACCATGTGCCTACATTTTGAATTCTTTTGGAATTTACGAGAACATATATTTTCCACACTTAAATTTCTGTGGAGTGGGCCTCATGAAATCTATGGAGGAAAAGCAAGAGTCATATAACGACTTTTGCATGGATTATCTTTGCTCCAAAGGCAACCATTTGACTTCTTGTAACAGAAAGCATATTAAAATCACATAACTTGAGACTTAAGACTAATTGTGGCTTTGTTCTACTTCTTAGTCTGTCAGTACTGTCTTCTCATCCTTTCTTTCTTTTTCTCAGACCTCCCTGCGGAAATAGGTTCTTCCCTCTATTTTCCTTTGAATCATATTCTTTCCTGCACTTTGGAAAAACCAGTTGATTACTAGAGTCAAGCAAGGGGTATGGCCTCTTTTAGGCCAGAAGAGCTTTGGTTTTTTTTGGATCCTGAGTTGGTCCTTGAATAAGTAAAAGGACAAGGAGATGGAATATCAAATATTCTCTAATACAGATGCTGGAAGCTATCTGACTTTATGTGGAGAAGCTTTCTACACTGCAGCTCAGCAATCTATGAGCAGGTGAGGCCTAAAAGAACAAAAGGATGTAGCTGGTGGAAGGCATTAACACAGAAGGCCAGAGGCCTAACTATTAACATGAAGGGCCATTCTCAGCTCTTGGAGTTCTGAGAATGTAGTAACATTGGTAGTCAGCCCTACAGACAAAAAGAATTATTAATTCCCCAACTTTTTCTGCCTCCCCACTCTCTACCCTGGCAATGCTAGAAGTCAGAGCTCTGAGAGTAAAGAGTGGTAGAAATATAATTAAGGAGATCTTTAGTGAGGGAGAAAACCATGAATTTATGTTTAACCTTTAGATGTTGATTATATTTGGAGTTTTAATGATGAATCTTTTTAATGTCTATTTATATCTCTTAGCTGAAGTCTCTCTTTAAATATAATTTTACTATTTGCATTAGTGAATTTGGGCTACAGATAACACTGATCAGGCAAACCTAAAAAGAATGAATGGCCTTAGGCCTTTTGGAAATAACACCTATATATTATTTAGACATGTCGAATGACACTTCATTCTAATCAGAAAATAAAAGAACACTTAAAATGACAGCTTTGAAAGGTTACAGAGATCAGGGATACTTAAAAATTTATGTATAACCTGCTATCACCAGGAAGGAAAAACATAAAAGTTTAATAAATCATTTTTGTTTGCAATGAAATATAATTAATTACTGGCTTAAGCAAGATCTTATGCTTTATTCTCAGGGGTTACTGAGCTGAAATTAAGTTACTGGGATAAAATGTAAATGTTAACTGTAGAAATTTAAACACATTTTCATTTATTCATATGCATAAAAATAAATAAATAAATCTTCATTTATTCATATGTGTAAAAATAAATATTTAAGGCAATTATACTTCACACAAACCAGGGTTAATGCTGAAAATATTTTACAATTTACCAGTCGGAACAGATGCTAACTAGTACTATTGGTATATGCAAAACAGCAGAAGTGAAGCAAAAAACTATTCCATAGTCCATGAATTTTCTTTTTTTCTTCTCTATTATAAACTTTTGCTAGAATCTTACTTTCTTACCATGGTATGTATGTACATATATCTAAACTAAAAGGTTTCCTAAACACAGTACTTTTCAAAGGAGGTAGATGAGTCTTAAATGACTTGTTCTTGATTACTTCCAAAATCAATCTTTGTTTTACTAACAATTTCTAGGAAGTACATCACTTTATTTTATCTTAATTTTTTACTGAATATTTTAGGATTAACCAAAATAAAATAAAAAGTCATTCAATAGCAACTACAAGAACACTGAAAACTTCTTTGATCTATTTGGAAACAGTTCCAAACCTAGACACTGAAGAGAAATCATAGAGACTTAGGACCATAGTCAGTGAGTGCTTTTATCTTGATACTCTAAGAAAGAGTATTTATGACCCATCAAGAAAGACATACCTGTCACACTATCCAATAAAAATACTGGTTTAGATATCACAAGATAGGTAAAAGAGTTAGAGTAAACGGCGTTTTCTCTCTAGTAGTTTTTTAATCTAGCTGGGTGACTAGTAACTCAAATTAAATAAAAAATAAAACACATAAGGTTGAATGTAGATGCTTTAAGAATAATAGTTTCTAAAGAAGATAAAATCTTTGTGTTTGAGAAGCATATAATCTAATTCAGTATGAGCAATCTAAGGAGAGTGTAGACATGATAACCTTGAGAAAATAAATACAGGGCATCAGAAATAGCGTCTGTCTAAAGTTCATGTCATAGAATTGCTACCTTTTTTGTCTCTGGTGCATAGATGACCTGTTTTTAAAAAATCACGTTATATACCGTCTTCTACATAATGAGGTAGAGTACAAGTTATGACATAGACAGCTCACAGTTTCTTTATTTCTCTTTTTCCTTTCTCCCTCCTTTCCTTCCTTCCTTCCTTCCTCCCTTCCTTCCTTCCTTCTTTTTTTCCTTCCTCCCTTCCTTCCTCCCTTCCTTCCTTCCTTCTTTTTTTCCTTCCTCCCTTCCTTCCTTCCTCCCTCCCTTCCTTCCTTCCTCCCTTCCCCCGTCCTTCCTCCCTCCCTCCCTTCCTTCCCTCCTTCCAGGAACCTTTCCATGCATGTTTTCATAATCTTTATAGATGAACCCATACTAAAACCAAGATTCTTCAATGTTAACTGAAAAAACAATAATTTTCTCCTTGTAGATCCCCAAAACGTAAGACTACTATTGAGCGTTATAGGAAGTTTTACCAAAAGTATGTTGCTTTCATAGTTTTTAACTCTAGCGCAGAATTCAGAAGTTATCTATATCTGCAGAACTTAGACTACTTACTGCTTTCCCCAAAAGTCCTCTAATGATAAAAATATATATAATTAATGGGACTATCAAATATAGACTATAGATTTAATTCTATTACACATGGTTATGTAAAAACAGTGTTATGGTAAAAGCAGTGGCTCTCACCTCCAACAAAATCATATTCTTTTATATTCTGATGACTGTCCAGAATTTAATTTTTTAAAGGATTATCTATAGCATTTCCTAAATTTCAGTTCTATATTTTTTGATAACTTAGCTTTTTCTTCTTATAAAAAAGTCAAAGTTTATTTTCAAAATAATGTTCTTTTTTTTTCATGGTATTCTGGAACTTTTGCATTCTGGTGTGAATAATATTTTAGTATTCAGAATTGTCTAATTAATGTCTATCCTGTTAACTTTAAAAATCTGTAAAATTTGTATTTATTTACATTTCTGGTTTTACAAAATATACGAGTTTACTTAAGAAGGATAAGTGGAAAAAATAATGGTAAAATAAAGTAGAAAAAAAGAATGAAAAATAGCAAAATGTAAATAAGTAGAAATATACTGCTATAAAGTCCCACTTAATTGTTATAATTAAACTTCATATTTAACTTTGAACTTCTTGGTAGACAAAGTAATAAGGAGTACAGAATTAAATATTTAGACAGAAAAAAAATCCAATTCTTCCATAGAAAACCAACTTTTTCCTAATTTAATTCTTTCGAAGACTAGTACGTGAAAGGGTTTATCTTGTTTAGCTGTACTCCATCAGAAAGAATAGAACACAGAGCAGCAATACAACTTTCAATATGGGGTGAAAGTTGTAGTTGCTTCTATATTTTCATGGATTCATTTTCAACACCTTTATTTATTTCATTTTTTCTGAGGCTTAAAGGAAGAATGTGCTTTTAGTTGCATCTCTGGAACAACTGCAACTGCAACATGACATACTATAAAAATCATCAATATTAGTAAACAACTGACAAAATATCTTCACATACATTTTATAATTTGATTCTTATAGTAACCCATTGAAATGGATATTATTTCCATTGTACAGATGAGGAAGCCAAAGCTCAAGAATATGCACATCTACAAAGGGGAGGAGTCTGAACCTGCGCTGTCCAAGACAGCAGGCACAAGCCACACATGGCAAATGGGCACTTGAAATGTGTCTGGTCTGAATTGAGATGTGCTATAAATATAAAATGCATACCAGGTTTCAAATACATGGTACCAAAAATTGAATGTAAAATATCTCATTAACAATTTTTATTGATTATACAACGAAACTATAGTGGGCTAAATAAAATATATTAAAATTAATGTCACTTGTTTCCTTTTACTTTTTCAATAGTGTTACTAGAAAATGTAAATTTATAGATGTAGCTGACATTCTATTTCTTTTGGACACACTTCTCTAAACTAAATCTCAGAGCCCTATTTGACACTTTCCCAATATACTCTGCCCTTAATATTCACATTAATAATTCTATTTTATAAATAAATAATCCTTTTTGTAAAAATTTCTCAATTGTTGCCTTTGGTAGTTGTAGCTTTCATCATTTGTGGTATAAATCTTACTCTATGTCCCTCAAGGTTATCCCCAGATTCTACATACACAACATTAAGGACATTTAAAAATAATTACAATATTCATAGTATGTTTTATCACCACAATGTATTTCAAAGCTACACGTCCCATTAATGCCAAAGGTACCACTTAAGATTATACCAAATCATTTCCAGCTAGATCACTGTACCTTTATTTCACCTGATTCCTTTTCTCTATCATTGCATCTTTCTTCTTCTCACTACACCTCTCATCTCACTTATTACCAGTGCTGCTCGTTCTGAGTGGTCTCTTTATGATTCAGTGAAAGAATGGGGCAGAGACACATAAATCAGCTAAGAAGGCCATTTTAGTCCTTAGTCAATCCATTTAATGTAAAATGTAACTAGAGATATGCAACTAGATAATCAAAGAAAAGTTTGTCATCTACTTCTAACTCTATGTTTCCTTAAAAACATATGCTGCAGGGCTTCCCTGGTGGCGCAGTGGTTGAGAGTCTGCCTGCCGATGCAGGGGACGCCGGTTCGTGCCCCGGTCCGGGAAGATCCCACATGCCGCGGAGCGGCTGGGCCCGTAAGCCATGGCCGCTGAGCCTGCGTGTCTGGAGCCTGTGCTCCGCAACGGGAGAGGCCACAACAGTGAGAGGCCCGCGTACCGCAAAAAAAAAACAACCCAAAAAACATATGCTGCAATTTAAATTTAAGGATGTTTAGGTGTTTTCCAAGGATATTAATTCCAAGATATGCTTCACAGACAAAGGGTTCGTCAAAGTGAGTCAGAGAGAAGTTACATATTCTAACTTTCTTTCGAAAAGTCAAAAAGTACATAAACATAGCAAAGGACTTTATTATGAAGTCCTGCAATTACAGAAAACACATGTTAAAACTGTTTAACCCACACTTTCTATACTTATTTGACCATGAGCCCTATTTTTCTGCTTAACATCTGTTGGCATCCAGAGACCTATTGTTCTGAGGTATACTTTTCAAGAAATGATACTTTAGGTGAAAACTTTTCCATTTTCACGCCTGATATTGTCCATTTTTAACGAGTAACACATTTAAATGAGGAAAGTTAGAATGCCACAGGCATAGAAGCCTTTATTAAGCATGCTTCTTTCTGATTACTTTTGCCCTTGTTCCTGTCACTTTGTTAATTCATTTTTAAAATTTACTTTTCATGCCTTTGAAAACACTGATAGCTGGAAATAGATCTTATATTGGCAAAAGGCCCAATGTCATATCAATACATTAAATAGTGCAATGACTTTAAAAAGCAATAAATCACAGATAAAAGTTTATGCTTCAAAGAACTACACAGGATACACTACAAAGGAAAACAATTTTGCTTTCTTTTTTGACAACATGACATATAATGCAGATTTGGGGTTGGGAAGGAAAAAATATTGCTTTTTCTACTCCCTCCCTTTTTTAAAAAGCAGAGAGTCATATTGATCCATTTTCTAGAGTAGCAGGGAACAAATGCAAAATAATTTCTGAACATATCTCAAGTCAACGCTCCAACTAATCTGTGATAGACCTGGGCTGATGCACCTTGAAAGTACACTTGGAGGAAGAGAGGAAATTATTTTCAGAAGATCTGAGGTTGTATTTAGGAAATCTAAAGAAAAAACTAGTAGAATTAAATATTAACTAAGAATTAAGTATATGAGAAAAAAGTATTAACTAATCAGAGTTCAGTTAGGTGGTACAAGATTTAAAGCACTATTTAAATCAATAATTTTAACAGATGAATACCAAAAATAACCAGTTAGAAAATGTAATAGAAAAAAAAAAACATGGTATTTACAATAGTAGTATACATTACAAAATACCTGGGAATAATATTAACAAGTTATGTTTAGAAGATATATGATGAAAATTATGTAATGTTACTGAAGGACTTAAAAGAAGGTCTGAATCAATGGAAAGACATACTATGAGTCTAAATAGGAAGAATCAACATTATAAATATGCCAATTGTCCCCAAATTAGTCTAAATTTTAATGCAACTTTAACTCTACAGTTTACCAAGTAAAGAAAATATGGGAGTTTAGACGAGAGAATTTTGAAGATGAATAATAATGGTAGTCTTGCCCGCAAGTTGGTAAACTGAATTATAAAGATAGATTAGTATTTAAAACATTATGGTACTGCTTTAACTCCTAAACTTGATAGAACAGAATAGAAAATAATCCAGGAACAATAAAAAATAAGGACAATTTGATACATATAAAGGATGGGATTTTATGAAAATAAAGTTTGGGTTATTCAATTAATTACCTAGGGCCAGCTATCTATATGGAAAAAATAAACTTAGATTTCTAATTTTCATCATCTATAAAAGAAATTCCAGCTGCATCAAAGATCTAAACTCATAAAAACTTTATAGACACATCTGAGAATAAAATATAATAAGATTTTTATAGCATTGGAGAGGAAAAGTGTTTACTAAATATGATGGCACAGAACTAGGAAAAACTATGAACTAGTATTTCACAGGAATAAAGAAATAAAAATGTTTAATAAACCAATAAGTACATTGAAATATTTGTTACCCCACCAATAATCAAAGAACGCATTGTTTGTTAAATACTGAATTAAATGAAAATTTGTGCTAAACTAGCAAAAACAGAAAAAATAAACACTAGTATGGCCAAGAGTGGGCAAAAATGAGTTCTCTCATATTCTCTTGGAGAGGATGTAAATAGTACAATGCTTCTGGACAGCAATTTGCAATATTTTTCAAAATTTAAAATGAGCACACCCTTTTACCTATTCTACTTGCAGGAATTACTCTACAAATAAGTCAGACATACACTAGGATCAGTATAAGGATGTTCACTGTAGCATTAAATAGAAAAGCCTAAATGTCGTTCAATAGAGCATTATGTTAAATCTATGAGGTAAAAGAGTAGTCAATAGAATTCCCTGAAAGATGAGATAAATCTATACATACTGACATATAAAGATGCCCAAATACATTTTGAAGTGAAAAACCCAAAGCAAATTGCAATAGAACATGTGGAGAGTGTATATGAAAGATGCATAGATGAAAGTCTGGATGATTAGCTTCTGCAACAAAATGTTAACAGTGGTTATCTCTGGGAGGTGATATCAGAGGGGAGGAGGTGGGTAAGTGAGGAAGCAACTTTTTTTTTTTTTGAGGAAGCAACTTTTATTTTCTATTATAGGTGTTTGTATTATTTCGTTTCTTAAAAAAGAAAAGCAAATATTGTTTTTTTAAAATAGAAACACAGAAAAGCAAATATTTTTGATGCATGTTTTCCTGGACAGACAAGGTGATGATTACACTTAGTAGATGCATATTCATTGGAGATTTACAATTTGAAAATAAAGTGCTATTATTTTATTACATTTTCCTTAGTCAATCCACTTACTTCAGTGGCTCAGTTTACTTAACAACAAAATAGATATACAAATTCTAAAGGAGAAAATTTGTTGTAGTAAGTAATTAGTGGTTACATAAATTTCTGAATAAAATACCATATTTTAGTTTATGAAGCAAAAACTGACTCTCCTGTGCATTATTATTAATAAAGGCTAGTCAGAGTATAGGAGAAATCAAAATTTTCAGTACAAATCCAGAAAAGATCTTCTTAGAATCCAATTCAATAAAATAATAAACATGAGCATGAAGAACTGAGTGATTACCAGAAGCTTATCATTATAGAAATCCAATTATCCCATTGCACTGATATTTCATACATAGTCACTATTACCGAACTATTACAATGTATGTCTGTTGTCCTTGAAATAAGAAGATAACCAAAAAGATTCTGATTCTTAATTAGTAGGAGACATCTACTTTGGGTTTTTATAGATTAACCTGAGCTATTCTTATTATTATACCCAGTCTTCCTATGTCTAATGACACAAATGTCAGCAAAAACCTGAAGGCCACTAGTCATACCAGGACTATGGTCCAACAGTCAAGAAACTCAATTCAAACAACAAATAAACCAATTAAAAGGAAACTATTAAAGACTGTATTTTAAATTTAAAAAAATCACTTCAGGTAAACATCTAATAATTACGATTTATCATGGTTATTCCCTAGCAACTGCAAAGATACTCATGTCCTTAATAAAATAAAATCCCAGTTTTCTCAAGCCAGCAATATTGTAAGAATTTCTACATGGAGAAGCACATTTTGAGCACAGTTTCTCTTACTATTCAAGAAAGTCTTTGAGGTTTTCCTGCTAACTGCTGTTGCCACCACCACACTGATCCTCCTCCAACGCTGTTTTAAGTATGTGTGGTTGAGTGTCCAACTTTTTCCTTAATTTCACTGAGACATAGTAGAGAGATGATTGGAACAGTTAAATATGACTCCACAAATGCTTGTAATATCAACAACAAATAAATGTTAATTTTTAACTGAAACTAGATAATCTCATTTATAAAATATAGCTTACTGTTTCTAGGGTCCTGTGGTAGGCAGAATTCCAAAGATGTCCCACTAAGATTCCTATCCTGTGGTTACTTAATCAAATACTAATCTAGGTGCTGATGTTAAAATTAGGAGATTGTCCTGGATTATTCACATGAGCCCACTGTAATTAAGTGAGCCTTGAAAGCAGAAGAGGAAGGCAGAAGAGTCATTTATAGAGTTGTATTAAAAGAGGAAACTGGATCCACCAGAGGGCAGACAGCAGAAGCAAGAAGAACTACAATCCTATAGCCTGTGTAACGAAAACCACATTCACAGGAAGACAGACAAACTGAAAAGGCAGAGGGCTATGTACCAGATGAAGGAACAAGATAAAACCCCAGAAAAACAATTAAATGAAGTGGAGATAGGCAACCTTCCAGAAAAAGAATTCACAATAATGATAGTGAAGATGAGCCAGGACTTCAGAAACAGAATGGAGGCAAATACCCATGCAATGTTGAACAAAGACCTAGAAGAATTAAAGGACAAACACCTAGAAGAATTAAAGAACAAACAAACAGAGACGAACAATACAATAACTGAAATGAAAAATACACTTGAAGGAATCAATAGCAGAATAACTGAGGCAGAAGAACAGATAAGTGACCTGGAAGACAGAATGGTGGAATTCACTGCTGCGGAACAGAAAAAAGAAAAAAGAATGAAAAGAAATGAAGACAGACTAGGAGACCTCTGGGACAACATTAAATGTAACAACATTCACATTATAGGGGCCCCAGAAGGAGAAGAGAGAGAGAAAGGACCAGAGAAAATATTTGAGGAGATTATAGCGAAAACTTCCCTAACATGGGAAAGGAAATAGCCACCCAAGTCCAGGAAGCGCAGAGAGTCCAGGCAGGATAAACCCAAAGAGAAACACAATGAGACACATAGTAATCAAATTGACAATACTTAAAGACAAAGAAAAATTATTAAAAGCAACAAGGGAAAAATGACAAATAACATATAAGGGAACTCCCATATGGTTAAGAGCTGATTTCTCAGCAGAAACTCTACAAACCAAAAGGGAGTGGCACGATATATTTAAAGTGATGAAAGGGAAGAACCTACAACCAAGATTACTCTACCCGGCAAGGATCTCATTTAGATTCGATGGAGAAATCAAAAGATTTATAGACAAGCAAAGCTAAGAGAATTCAGCACCACCAAACCAGCTCTACAACAAATGCTATAGGAACTTCTCCAAGAGGGAAACACAAGAGAAGAAAAGGATCTACAAAAACAAACCCAATAAAGATGTTAAAAAAACAAACAAACAAAAAAACAAACCCAAAACAATTAAGAAAATGGTCATAGGAACATACATATCGGTAATTACCTTAAATGTAAATGGATTAAATGCTCCAACCAAAAGACACAGGCTTGCTGAATGGATACAAAAACAAGACCCATATATATGCTGTCTACAAGAGACCCACTTCAGACCTAGGGACACATACAGACTGAAAGTGAGGGGATGGAAAAAGATATTCCATGCAAATGGAAATCAAAAGAAAGTTGGAGTAGCAATACTCATTTCAGATAAAATAAACTTTAAAATAAGAATGTTACAAGAGACAAGGAAGGACACTACATAATGATCAAGGGATCAATCCAAGAAGAAGATATAACAATTATAAATATATATTCACCCAACATAGGAGCACCTCAGTACATAAGGCAAATGCTAAAGCTATAAAAGAGGAAACTGATAGTAACACAATAATAGTGGGGGACTTTAACACCTCACTTATATCAATGAAGAGATCATCCAGACAGAAAATTAATAAGGAAACACAAGCTTTAAATGACACAATAGACCAGCTAGATTTAATTGATATTTATAGGACACTCCATCTGAAAAGAGCAGATTACACTTTCTTCTCAAGTGCACATGGAACATTCTCTAGGATACATCATATCTTTGGTAACAAATCAAGGCTTGGTAAATTTAAGAAAACTGAAATCATATCAAGCTATTCTTCCGACCACAATGCTGAGATTAGAAATAAATTACAAGAAAAAAATGTAAAAAACACAAACACATGGAGGCTAAACAATATGTTACTAAATAACCAAGAGATCACGGAAGAAATCAAAGAGGAAATCAAAAAATACCTAGAGACAAATGACAATGAAAACACGATGATCCAAAACCTATGGGATGCAGCAAAAACAGTTCTAAGAGGGAAGTTTATAGCAATACAATCCTACCTCAAGAAACAAGAAAAATCTCAAATAAACAATCTAACCTTATACCGAAAGGAACAAGAGAAAGAAGAACAAACAAAGCCCAAAGTTAGTAGAATGAAAGAAATCATAAAGATCGGAGCAGAAATAAATGACATAGAAACAAAGAAAACAATAGCAAAGATCAATAAAACTAAAAGCTGGCTCTTTGAGAAGATAAACAAAATTGATACACCTTTAGCCAGACTCATCAAGAAAAATAGGGAGGACTTCCCAGTTGGTGCAGTGGTTAAGAATCCACCTGCCAATGCAGGGGAAATGGGTTCGAGCCCTGGTCTGGGAAGATCCCACATGCTGCGGAGCAGCTAAGCCCATGTGCCGCAACTACTGAGACTGCATTCTAGAGCCTGCAAGCCACAACTACTGAAGTCCATGAACCTAGCACCAGTGCTCCACATAAGAAGCCACTGCAATGAGAAGCCTGTGTACCACAACAAAGAATAGCCCCCAACTAGAGAAAGCCTGGGCACAGCAACGAAGACCCAACACAGCCATAAATAAATAAATAAATAAATAAAAGAAAAAGAGGTAGAGGACTCAAATCAATAAAATTAGAAATGAAAAAGGAGAAGTTACAACGGACGCCACAGAAACACAAAGCATCATAAGAGACTACTACAAGCAACTCTTGCCAATAAAATGGACAACTTGGAAGAAATGGACAAATTCTCAGAAAGGTATAACCTTCCAAGACTGAACCAGGAAGAAATAGAAAACATGAACAGACCAATCACAAGTAATGAAACTGAAACTGTGATTAAAAGTCTTCCAACAAACAAAAGTCCAGGACCAGATGGCTTCACAGGTGTATTCTATCAAACATTTAGAGAAGAGCTAACATCCATCCTTCTAACTCTTCTAAAAAGTTGCACAGGAAGGAACACTCCCAACTCATTCTACGAGTTCACCATCACCCTGATACCAAAACCAGACAAAGATACTACAAAAATGAAAATTACAGACCAATATCACTGATGAATATAGATGCAAAAATCCTCAACAAACTACTAGCAAACAGAATCCAACAACACATTAAAAGGATCATACACCATGATCAAGTGGGATTTATCCCAGGATGCAAGGATTCTTCAATATACACAAATCAATCAATGTGATACATACACCATATTAACAAATTAAAGAATAAAAACCATATGATCATCTCAATAGATGCAGAAAAAGCTTTTGACAAAATTCAATACCCATTTATGATAAAAACACTCCAGAAAGTGGGCATAGAGGAAAACTACCTCAACATAATAAAGGCCATATTTGACAAACCCACAGCAAACATCATTCTCAATGGTGAAACACTGAAAGCATTTCCTCTAAGATCAGGAACAAGACAAGGGTGTCCACTCTTGCCACTATTATTCAACATAGTTTTGGAAGTTTTAGCCATGGCAATCAGAGAAGAAAAAGAAATAAATGAATACAAATCGGAAAAGAAGTAAAACTGTCACTGTTCGCAGATGATATGATACTATACATAGAAAATCCTAAAGATGCCACCAGAAAGCTACTAGAGCTAATCAATGAATTTGGTAGAGTTGCAGGATACAAAATTAATGCACAGAAATCTCTGGCATTCCTATACAGTAACAACGAAAGATCAGGAAGAGAAATGAAGGAAACAATCCCATTCACCACTGAAACAGAAAGAATAAAATACCTAGGAATAAACCTACCTAAGCAGGTAAAAGAGTTGTACTCAGAAAACTATAGGGCATTGATGAAAGAAATCAAAGATGACACAAACAGATGGAGAGATATACCATGTTCTTGGGTTGGAAGAATCAATATTGTGAAAATGACTGTACTACCTAAAGCAATCTACAGATTCAATGCAATCCCTATCAAAATACCAATGGCATTTTTCACAGAACTAGAACAAAAAATTTTAAAATTTGTATGGAGACACAAAAGACCCCGAATAGCCAAAGCAATCTTGAGGGAAAAAAACAGAGCTGGAGGAATCACACTCCCTGACTTCAGACTATACTACAGAGCTACAGTAATCAAGACAATATGGTACTGGCACAAAAACAAAAATATAGATCAGTGAAACAGGATAGAAAGCCCAGAGGTAAACCCACACACCTACAGTCAACTAATCTATGACAAAGGAGGCAACGATATACAATGGAGAAAAGACAGTCTCTTCAATAAGTGGTGCTAGGCCACATGTAAAAGAATGAAATTAGACCGTTCCCTAACACCATACACAAAAATAAACTCAAAATGGATTAGAGACCTAAATGTAAGACTGGACATTATAAAACTCTTAGACGAAAACATAGGAAGAACACTCTTTGACATAAATCACAGCAAGATCTTTTCTGACCCACCTCCTAGAGTAATGGAAAGAAAAACAAAAATAAACAAATGGGACCAAATGAAACTCAAAAGCTTTTGCAAAGCAAAGGAAACTACAAACAAGATGAAAAGACAACCCTCAGAATGGGAGAAAATATTTGCAAATGAATCAATGGACAAAAGATTAATCTCCAAAATATATAAACAACTCATGCAGCTCAATATTAAAAAACCAAACAACCCACTCCAAAAATGGGCAGAAGACCTAAATAGACATTTCTCCAAAGAAGACATACAGGTGGCCAAGAAGCACATGAAAAGGTACTCAACATCACTAATTATTAGAGAAATGCAAATCAAAACTACAGTGAAGTATCACCTCACACCGGTTAGAATGGGCATCATCAGAAAATCTACAAACAACAAATGCTGGAGAGTATGTGGAGAAAAGGGAACCCTCATACACTGTTGGTGGGAATGTAAATTGATACAGCCACTATGGAGAACAGTATGGAGGTTCCTTAAAAAACTACAAATAGAACTACCATATGACCCAGCAATCCCACTACTGGGCATATACCCAGAGAAAACCATAATTCAAAAAGGTACATGCACCCCAATGTTCATGGCAGTACTATTTACAATAGCCAGGTGATGGAAACAACCTAAATGCCCATCAACAGACAAATGGATAAAGAAGATGTGGTAGATACATACAATGGAATATTACTCAGCCATAAAAAGGAATGAAATTGGGTCATCTGCAGAGATGTGGATGGACCCAGAGACTGTCAGACAGAGTGAAGTAAGTCAGAAAGAGGAAAACAGATACTGTATATTAATGTATATATGTGGAATATAGAAAAATGGTACAGATGAACTGGTTTGCAAGGCAGAAATAGAGACACAGATGTAGAGAACAAACATATGGACACCAAGGGGGGAAAGCCCGGGGCGGGTGGTGGTGGTGGTGGTGGTGGTGGGATGAATTGGCAGATTGGGATTGACATGTATATACTAATATGTAGAAAATAGATAACTAATAAGAACCTGGTGTATAAAAAAATAAACTAAAATACAAAAAATAAAAAAGTTTAAAAAAATAAGAGGAAAGTGAAGGAGAGATGAGGCAGAAGGAGAGGTCAAATAGATTGGGAGGCTGAGATGGACCTGACCAGCTGTTGCTGGCTTTGACAATGAAAGAAGGTACCCAACAACAAAGGAATGCTGGCTGCCTCTAGAAGCTGAGAATGAGCCCCATCTGACAGCTAGCAAAGAAATGGGAACTTCGGTCCCACAACTGCATGGAATGAAATTCTGCCAACAACTAAATAAGCTTGAAAGAAACGAGGTTGAAAGAGGATTCATTCCCCAGAGCCAACAGAAAGGAACACAATCCTGCCAACACCTTGATTTTGGTCTTGTGAGAGTCTAAGCAGGGAATCAGCTGAGCCACACTGGACTTCTAGCTAAAGAAAGTGTTAGATAATAAATTTGTGTTGTCTTAAGCCTCTAAATTCATGGTAATTTGGTACAGTAGCAACAAAAAACTAATATAATCTCCCAGACTCTAGCTCATCTTAGTTTCTTGCCTGCTTGCATGTGGTAGACCCAGTCCATCATTACTATTCCTTATCTGCAGCTTTAGTATCTTCCTTTAAGTCTAGAACCAAGAAAGCAAGAGCCAGAGAGAAACGCGTTGTGGAGACACTATTACCAAATACCACTTTGCCTCAGTCTGTTACAGCCTTACATATGTATTCAATGTGTGGTTCTTCCTTCTTTGCCTGTGTAACTAATCTGAACAAATCTCCTTTAAGCATTGTTATTTTAACTTTATAATCATTTATTATATGTCAGGAAAATTTTTCAGAAGCAGTTCATCTTGACTGACATGTAAAAGCTATAAATTGGGCATAAATTTGTGATATCAAATTTAGTTCTGAAAAAAGTAAAGATAGTACATATGTTATATAAATTTACCATCCTGATGTACTCCTTCTGAAAATAGCTACTATATAGACAATAGCTATGAATTTACATAGAAACTTTCCTAGTACAAAGGCAGCACAATCACATTATTAAACAAAGAACTAGCTTTGATCTTTGCTATATTATTATTATTATGAGAACTCAAGAAAGTCACATTTTTTGCTTTAGTTTCACATTCACAAATAATCTCACCAATATTTAAACATATTATAGTTGACTAACTCATATTATAAAATTGTTCTACACACGTGTATATTGGCCTTTCATATTTCAATATATACTCAGTTGTTGAATTTGTGACATTTCTCACGTATGTCAAATAACCATACTGCTTGTAGTTAAGTAAATATTTGTAAAGGTTGCTAATGATAAAATAAGAGTAATACGTAAAACCACGTGCTTTCTGCCCTTCCGTTATAAGTTCAAAAGTACACCTAACTTCTATATAGTTCAGAAATATTGAAAAACCTGGTGGAAGAAATATGACTATCATTTAATAATATCTGATAAATTTATTTGTTTAAAAAGAACGCTATCATATAATGTGTATGCATCTCTTCATTATGCCTCACCTTTCCTCTCCACAGCTATGGTGATACTATTACTTGTACTATGGAAATAGTTTCTATAAGTTAACATCAAAGAGGAGAGAATAAATAAACCAGTAGCTTAAAGCAGCAGAATTAAAGCCAGAATTAAATGCCCATTATGTTACGAAGCCAGGCCAGGACTGGTGTAAGGGAATAGACTGGCAAGAATGATGATGGTGGTGGTGGTACTAACGGTGGTGGTAGGTGGTCAATGTTATAGTCCAATCAGAGAAAGTTTCTAGATTTTTTCCTGATTCAGCATCCTATTACAATCAGAAGAAAAATGCTTAAGAAATCCACCTATTACCTTAGTTCTTTGGATGAGTTTAGAATGGAAGACAGGAAGAGAAGCCAGAGCTGGAGAGCTGGAGATACAGGTAAAGCCATGAATCAGAACCAGCCAAGAAGCTGGAAGGGAGGGAGCATGTGTTGCCAGGGGGTCAATGCAAGACAGCACAGCTGTAAGAAGGTCAGAGTAACAGATATGAAACTGTAGGGCCAAGGGCTCCTGATATGGAGATATTTCCTGCCTTAGATAGAACTGTAGATAGAACAAGAGGAGAGAGAGAATGAATTTGCCATCCTGAGAAGCTGAACCGGTTTTGGAACATAGCTACGGACTTTATTCCTTTCCCAAGATAGAGAGGAATATGCAGCTTGGCTCAGTTCTTTTTCCTCTTTAGGGGAAAGAAGAGTGAAAGAAGAGAACATACATTCGTGACTGGTCACCTCTAGAAACTGTGCCACAACCTGGATCTATAGAGATTACTGGGTCTGCTCAGTGATGTTTCAGATGTTGGTACTTCTGCAAGCTTTATGGAAAGAACTCCAAGGTGTGAAAGCCGTACATGACTAATGATGGTACACTTTTCTCTACTTGTTCTTTGTCCTTGTATCTCTGTTCCTCAAAATCCATATTGAGGAATAGTAAGTTTATTGCACCTAGGAGGGATTTAACTTCCAATGATGTGAATAGGGAAGTCTCTGTGCTTGTTAGTGCAACTTACAAGTTCCTGAAAAGCCGTTATGCTAAAACCATAATATTTTAGCAGGTAACACATCACTTGGCTTAACAGAAATGGCAGCTCTTCAAAAGTGGACTTGGGTATGGAAAAGAAAGATTATATAATCATCATAGGGGTGATTTTGGAGATACAGGGAGACTCTTTGCCTGTCCAAACTTTTCTCTCCATTTGTTGATGCCTGAAATCTCAACAATACAGCTTCAGTACTTTGGTTTAAGACTTTCCAATTCTGAATGTACAAATACTTGTAGAGGGCTTTTAAGCATTCCCAACTATTATTTTATACCCTAATGGTAATGAGTAGTCAATTATTTCCTGAAAAAAGAAAAAGGTGAAAGAGTCTGGAAATATTTAAGGGGGATCAGCTATAGAAAGGAAGGGAGTCCATTCAAAGAGAACAGAAAGTAGAGACCATCAGAGAAAATTCTCCTGCTTCACAATTTTGAATAGGACTTGCTCAAGGCACTGTTCCTCTCCTTCCCCCGCTACCCTCACCATCATTCTTTCTATTGCTTCTTTCAGTTTCCTCATATAAAAAATGAAAGGTAGGGATTATAATCCCCACTTTGAAGAGCAAATATGGAGAGCAAAAGAGTTAATAAGTTAGAACATAGCTGGTGCTCCAGTAAATGTCCATTACTCTTTTTCTGTGGCTCTTGGCTCTGTTTCATTTGGCTTAAGAGGGAAAGCATTTTCTCAATGAATTTGACGGTAAATAAACAGATCTCAAGAAGATGATATATTAACATTATTCCTAAACTTTTTTTTTTTTTAGCCCTATGGGCCTTTTTAAGTTCAAATTTTTTCAACTTGCCATTTAACCTTCATCCCCAAGAAAAGATTTCAGGAACCTATTAACAACTCTCACAAGGGCCTGCTTTAAATTTCACTTATTCGATTCCTTTTTGTCAAACATTTTTAGTAATGGCTAAAATGTTCCCTTTGATGTTACGCATTATCTATAACAGATAATGCATAACTTAAGAGTCCTAGAATCAGATTCAATTACAAAAAGTCACAAAAGCTACAGCAGTAAATATTTTAAGAAAGCAATAGCTTATACTTTTTTCTTCTGTATAAAACAGACTTTTGTTTCATAACAATATAGAAGCTCATGACTAAATTCATAGTAAAACACACTGACTATTACTTCAGTAACATAACCTGATGTTTATTAAAATAAATAGCATTCAATGTTAATTACACAATTATCCACAAAGAACAGAACTTGCTAAACTACACACATCTGGAAGAAGCATGGCTTAACTGCTATGATCGTGTCATTTTTCTCAAAGAGTGCCAAAATCCAGAGATAAAAATTCTAGGTTACAGGGTAAGAAACAAGGATCTTCCAATAGCATTCTGGACAAAGTGGAGAAATGATAAGGAACACTGCAAAGAATTTTTTCTTTTAACGTGTATTGAGTTTGTTATACTTGTTTTACAATCTTAAATGCTTATGCTATATTAATCCGAAAAACAAAATGAGAAGATCAAAAGTGAGAGGAAGCATTGTTCAGTGAACCAAAGGCAGAGGTGGTAAGCAGGACAGCTGTCATTTTATGCAGAGCGTATGACAAATGTGCTAGATGGCAAATGTATGGACACTGATAAAATTTCGAGGTTATTTTAGTGGAAAACCCCACTCTCTCACAGCAAGGGAGCAACACTTCCTGACTGGATACTCCTGGAGTGATCAGCTTTGCCAGGGTAGAGAACTCCTTTTGGAGTTTGAAAGAACTAAAAATTAAGCAGGAGGTGGAAAGCTGGCTGGACTAAGTGACATTTAAAGTCTTTTTATATTTGAGATTTTAAAATTATCCAATAAAAATGTTTGGGAGTCTCTTTCTACACTTAGTCATTTCCTCTCTTATCTTCAATTAATCCCTTCCCTATAAGTGCAATCATAAAAAGATTTTTCTCATCTTGGAGGATTAAAAATCATGTTTGGATCTCCACCTGCAACAAACTAGACAAGGGCTTGGCCAACTTTCCCTGTAAAGGGCCAGATGATAAATACTACAGGCTTTTTGGATCACATTATTTTCTCTGGCAACCACTCAGCTGAGCTGCTATAGCACAAAAGTAACCATGGACAATATGTAAATAAATGGACTTGGTTGTGTTCCAATAAAACTTTATCAAATGAAAAAATTATTTATCGAGAAAAAAGCAGCATGGCCAAATTTGACCTTTGATCCATAGGTTGCCAGCCCCTGAACTAGAGCTTCTCTATAGCAGGGACCTCCAGATTCTACCACCCATTTCCTCCTTAAAGCCCTGATGATCTGGCTTTCTTCCATCTTAAAAGCTAATATTTATTCAGGATTAAATTAGGTAATACATTAAAGATAATTAATAGATAATGCATTGAAGACAGTGTATATGAAACTCTTAGCACAGTGCCTGGCAAATAGTAAGTACTAATACAGATTTATATTCATCAAAGTAACCTCAGTGGTTCTCATTGCCTATCTCAATAAATAGCAAAACAACTGTCTACCCAGTTGCTCAAGCCAGACTTTCAGAAATCGGCTTTGATTCCTCTCACTGCCTCACCTCTACCATCTACTCCTATTAATTCTTTCTAATCACACCCATTCACATCCTCCCTCCCCCCATTATTACCTGGTGGTCCAGGCCATTACCTCCCTTGAAAAATCACTGCAAAGCTCTCCAGCAGCTTCTCCCTACCTCTAGTCTCCCTTTAGCAAAACTGTCAATAGTTTTAGGTTAAAATTCAATTTCCTGAACATGACTTTTAAGATATTCCATGACCTGTCCTCTGCCCAGCTCTCCATCCTCACATCTCAACCCTATCTCTTGTACTCTATGCTTTGGGTACCCTGAACATAGCTTAGTTCCTTGAGCATGCCATACTCCCCTCTGAACACCCTTACAGATTATACTGTCTGGCTCTTCCAAATATTAAAAGGTCTCCAACTGCTTAGAAAAAAGTTTGAAAACCAACACTTGAGTCAAATTAGATCACTGATATTTCTCTGATGCATACTCTATGTTTTCCTAAACTTATAATACTAAAGTTTTCTATGCTTGACATGCACTCCTATATCATTTCATTAATCTTAAAATTCTGGCTACTTAATCTTCAAATTCTAGCTCAAATCATAAACCTTCCAAGAAGTCATCCAAAATTTCATTCCAGTCAGAAGTGATCTTTCTGAAATCTTACAGTATTTTCTGTTACTGAAATGCTATCTAACACATCTTCCCTAATAGATTTTAAGCTTTTTGAAGATGTGTCTGTGATTTGTAGAATTTTTGTATAATTTGTATAATTTTTTAGTAGTCCACAGTACCTGCACAGCACTCTTACTTTATTAGAAACACAGTTAATCATATTGACTGAATATTTTAAATGTGTAATACTTTTAAAAAGTCAAAGTTCAGTGCTAGTTTAATAGTCTATTTAAAATTTTAAGCAATAGTTAAATGCAATGCAATTTTAACTGACCTTAGTATATTAAAATATCTCATTGGAAACAAAATGAAACTAAATGGGGACTCTTACAAGAACAAAAATCAAATTACACCAAGAATAGATAAAGAATTAGCAACCATAAAAGACCAAAAAGATAAAACAGATTAAAACTAAATGAACTCATACAGTTCTCTTATTCAAAATGAAGCAAAGCGCCATCATAAGATTTTTCTGACACACAAATATTCCATGAAAATTTCAGTATGTTTATAAAACATTTGTATAATATTTTCCAGTTCAAGTTTCTACTCATTAAGATAAATGCAGAATAAATACACATCCAGGGAATACTGAATATGATTGAAAGGATTAAAAAGAGGAATAGTCCATTATGCAGTCAGTGAGGAAATTTTATTGAAGTTGAGATTATGTAACTCAGAATAAGAAGGCTAATTCAGATCTAAATATGTGAAATATTATTCAGCTATACAGAGAATGTGAACCACTTGGTCTTCATCACTTAAAATATAAAACAAAAAACGATTTGATTGTAAGTTGGATTAAATTCTAGAATATGATTCAAAGAGAGGACCCTAAGTAGGCTTAAAATTGTGCATGTGCTGTATGATTTGGAAGAAGAAATATTATACTTCCTTGAGGAAGGAAATAAACTTAAGTTTTCCATTTCAGTTGGAAATAAGAAATGAACTTTCAAACATACAGTTATAGGTATTTAGTTATATGGTATGCCATCTCTCTCATTGTTCAGTACATTTACTATTTTGTTTCTAAAACACAGGTATTTTCATTTGTGCAAAATAATTTTTAATGTCCTTATTTTGGGGGGAAAACTTTCAAAATGGAAGAAGTCAAATGAACGCAGATTCTTAAATAGAATTTGTATTTTTTTTTTTTTTTTTTTGCGGTACACGGGCCTCTCACTTTGTGGCCTCTCCCATTGCGGAGCACAGGCTCCGGACACACAGGCTCAGCGGCCATGGCTCACGGGCCCAGCTGCTCCACGGCACGTGGGATCTTCCCGGACCGGGGCACAAACCCATGTCCCCTGCATCGGCAGGCGGACTCTCAACCACTGCGCCACCAGGGAAGCCCTCATTTGTATTTTTTAAAGGAATCTATTTTAACATATTGAAGTAGAACTAATAAATTGTCGTTTCCTGAAAGATAATTTTACAACTGACTGGTTAAAAGAAGAATTCAGCCTGGTTGCGAGGAAGTAAGAAACCTCTGGTCACACATCTTCCCTTTGACACAGATAGCTCTAATTCAGGATAAATTAGCTCTGGCAGAGGAAGGAGGAAGACACAAGAGGAGGCTGGTGGCCATTGTTCTCCTACATTTTGCTACTATCTTTCCCTTAGAAAGGAGGGTTTGGATGAAAGGTGCTGAACTAGAAATGACTCAGTTATGAGCACATACCCCTGCAGGTTCTCTGTGGTTTTCTGCAATTATTTCCCTGTCTCTACACATTTCTATTTTTTCTTACTTCTGCATTCCATGCTGCCTCACCATCAATTGCCTCATCAGTATATTCCCCCACCTCATCTCATACTTCACTATCAGCTATTGTTCCAATCTCATTTTGTAAGCCACCATGAAGCTTCAAGTAAAAAGCAATGGATTCCTCACATACTAGAACAAAATAAAAACCCAAACCCAAACCAAACCAAACCATTCTTTGGACTAAAAGGTACAGAAATTACATTCTCATGTCAGTACCAAACTTTAATGTGTAAGAGAATTATACTGGATCCACTTTCTCACTGTTTCAACCAAGCACATATCTAGGTTAAATTGGTATCTATGGCCTCTCTCCCTCAGAATATACATAGTATACACATTCAGATCCTATACAGTTGAATTTAAATCCCTTTTCAAAAGGTCATTTGGCTTTCAACTGTTTTTAACAGAAACACACACAGATGCCACAGGGAAATTATTTGTGGACCATATTCATAAACGTGGAGATTGCTGAATAAACCATACATAAAGACAGAAGGGCACTGTACGGATGTGCATATCATTCAATAGGCATTTGTTGAAACCCGACTATGTGCAAGAGCCGGGGTGGATGTAAAGATGAGCCAGACTAAGTTAGCATCTCCTGTGATACGCTTTCATGCTACGTGGTACATTTCCATCAAGGCAAACTTTGTAATTCTGACTAATTATTACTTTATTTATTTGTTAAGGCCTGTCTTTCCCACTGGAACATAAATACCATATGAAGAGGATCCCACTTAATATATACCATGGTGTCTGCCACAGAGTAGAATTTCAATAAATATTTATTAAATAACAATATGGGGACTTCCCTGGTGGCGAAGTGGTTAAGAGTCCACCTGCCAACCCGTGCAGTGGACACAGGTTCGAGCCCTGGTCCAGGAAGATCCCACATGCCGCGGAGCAACTAAGCCCGTGCGCCACAACTACTGAGCCGGTGCTCTAGAGCCTGCCAGCCACAACTACTGAGCCCACGTGCCACGGCTACTGAAGCCCACGTACCTAGAGCCCATGCTCCTCAACAAAGAGAAGCCACCACAATGAGAAGCCCGTACACCACAACAAAGAGTAGCCCCTGTTTGCCGCAACTAGAGAAAGCCCATGCGCAGCTACAAAGACCTAATACAACCAAAAATAAATAAATAAATAAATAAATTAAAAAAAACAATATGTTAAGATGTTATAAGGTAGTGAATAGGAATGTCAGTTTTTTTGAAAAGTCATACAATAAAAAGTTAGAAGGATTTGTCTACTTAGAGCAGCATCAGAGAGGAAAGATAGATTCTGCCTTAGTGTTTTTCATTCTATAAAGTCTGTGATACCAAAGAGGTTTCAAAGCCCAAGGGGCAATGAGCCAACACTCCTACCTTCTTCCATATGTTGAAAAAACAAATTATGATTACTCCTAGTAGAATTTTACACTGCTTAGCTAGGGCTTTATTACATTTCCAACAAACACCTGCAACTGTCTCTTTGGAAGTCTTCCTAGTGGGTAAGAGAAAAAGGACTCATCAAATAAAAAGCATCTAGTAGCTCCATATACCTATTCAGAGTATATGGGAATTTCACTAAAAATGGCCTTTAACTTAAAATCAGATTTTTATGCTCTGTTTATACTCTGTGCTCAAAAACCTTAAAGCACTTAATTTTAATAAAATTAAAAGACTTCTTTTCTTTAATATGTGCTGCTGAGCTTACAATTAAACTCATTATGGTTTAGTTATTTATTGGGCCTTTACTGATAACTAGGATGTACAATCCAATCCTCTGGCTATTTACATCTTAAAATTATGTCCAATTACATTAAATAAAACCTACATTAAATTAAAAGTAGTTCCCTGATAAACTTTTATTTTGAAGAGAATGTTTTTTTCCTCTTAATGATATGAAAAGAACTAATTATTAAAACATTCTGTTTGCAGCAGTGGGGTCGCATAAAGAGTACCAGCTTTGAGTATATCTGCCCACCATACAAATTCTAAGTCTCAGTTTTCTAACATGTGAAATGAGGATGATAAATTATATATCTCAGTTTGTGAAAATTAAAATGAACAAACTCATGCTATTGCTAATTATGTCTTTTTAATGACTGACAAGTTATTTTCTTAATTTTATATTAGAAAAAAAAGCTTATATCTTAATGACTGGTATGTGTTCTTTGGTCAGATAGTGTAAATTGTGAAAGTTAACTTTTATTTCCATTTTGCATTGACTCCCAGGAAGCATACAGGATGTAAATAATACATTAAAAAATATATCTACAATATTTCTTGAATCTCCCCACTTTTCCATCTCTATCCACTATCATCATTTGTGATAGGCAGAATTGTCCCTAAAGATGTCCATGCACTATTCTCTGGAATCTATAAATACGTTACATTATATTGCAAAAGGCACTTTGCAGATGTAATTAAGGTTAAGGAGCTTAAAACAGAGAGATATCCTGGATCATCCGAGTGGGCCCAATCTAATTACATGAGCCCTTAAAAGCAGAGAGCTTCCTCTGGCTAGAGAGGTGCAGCCGAATGGGTACTCAGAGAGATTAGAAGCACAAGAAAGATTCGATGTGACACTGTCGGCTTGAAGATGAAGGGGGTCATGTGTCAAAGAAAATGGAAACCTTAGTCCTACGAAGGAAAGGAACAGAATTCTGCCAACAACCTGAATGAACTTAGAGAAAGAGTCTTCTCTTGAGCCTTCAAATAAAAGCCCAATACTGATGACACCTTGATTTTGGTCTTGTAAGACACAGAGAAGAGAAACCAGCCAAGATCACCTAGACTTCGGACAGAGTGGTAGATTTCCACTGTTTTAGGTAACTAAGTTTGTTTTTGGTAATTTCTTATGGCAGCAACAGAAAACTAATACACCATTGATTAGGCCTGCATCATCTCTGCTCTAAACTAATAAAACTGTCTCTTATTTTTGATCTCAAGTCTTTATTGACAAAATCTTTCCAGCTCTGATTGTCATGACCCTGCTCCAAATCCTGCAATAGCTCCCTACTGCCAACTCTACAGTCTGAACTATTTGGCCTGACATTAAGTTTTTTGTAATCTTGCCCCAACCTATATTGCTCGTGTCATCTCCCATTAAGTGTCAACTACTCTTTGCTCTGCTCATACAAAAACTGCATGTCCATGTCTCTGGGTCTAATATTGCCCATGTCTGAAATATCCATGCCTATTCCCGGCATCTTCACAAGTTTAAACAACATTTAAAATTCAAGGCTCAGATCAACTGTCACCTTGGCATCAGTGTTGAAAGTAATCATTTCCACTGCTATACTAATGATAATATAATAATAATACTATTAACAGTAACAGTTAAACTGTTAATGATATTAACAGTCGCAGCCACCATTCATTGAGAACTTGTTGGACAACGTTTTACGTGCTTTCATAAGTGCGCATAACAACCTCATGAGGTAGGAAGACAGATTCCATTATTTATACAGCTGAGAATGGAGGTTTAGAGAGGTTAAGTAACATGCCCATGTAGCAGAGATGGGCTCTAGTATCTAAAACTCTAAAATCTCTTTTCTCCATTCTGTTACACTCCCTTATAGAATATTCTTTTTACCTCTCGCTTGTCCTCATCATGTTCCAATTTGCTTTATATTTACTCAAGCCTACAACTCATTTCTTCTAGTAGATTTTAAGATTGAGTATAACAGCTATGAGAGAGTGGGGACTCCATTTTGTTAAGTTTTGTCTTCCATAGCACCCACTAAGATGCCTTCCTTGCAAAGAGTGATAAAAATGTTTACTTAATGAGATGAATAAATGCATGGTAATGTCTGTGCTTTAGGGAAATTATTAAAATACCATAAGAATTCATTAGCAAATTTTTAATAATTTGATTAAGAGTATAATATTTAGGCTTGAGAAGGGATAATGAAAGATAATTTGTAGATGTAAGTGGATACTTCCTTAACAATATCTTTCAAGAGCTCTGTTATTCTTTCCATAAAAAATAATAACAAAACACTAGAATATGAGATGAGAAATAAGAAATATTTGACATATATTTATATGATCATTTATAGCTTTTAAAACTCCAGTGTAGCAGTTTAACATCTGGAGGAATATAGTTTTTTTTCTTGTCTAGAACAAAGATGCACTGAATTGTTCATTCATTCATTCAAAAAAATATTGAGTATTTAGTAGATACCAGCTATCATCTTAGGTACCATAGATATAAAAATGAATGAGATATAGTTCTTTCCATCAAGGATTTGAAGTCCAATGGGATTCAGACAAATTCAAATAAGTTACATATAAAATGTTATTAATACACAGATGACCCTTAAGAATCTAAAAAACAGGTTTATATTTTTTTGCCATAAAAAATATTTTTCAACTCAACAACAACAACAAAATAAAGTCCAATTAGAAATTGGGTTTCTATACACTAATAATGAACTATCAGGAAGGAAAAATTAAGAAAGCAATCCCATTTACAATTGCATCAAAAAGAAAAAATTACCTAGGAATAAATTTAACAAAAGAGGTTAAAGGCCTGTGCATTGAAAACTATTAGACGTTGGTGAAAGAAACTGAGGAAGACACAAATAGATGGAAAGATATTCTGTGCCCATTGATTGGAAGAATTAATATTGTTAAGATGTCCACACTACCCAAAGCAATCTACAGGTTCAATGTAATCTCTATCAAAATTCCAATGGCATTTTTCACAGAAATAAACAATCCTAAAATTTGTACGGAACCACAAAAGGCCCTTCAAATAGCCAAAGCAAACTTGAGAAAGAAGAACAAAGTTGGAGGCATCACACTCTCTGACTTCAAATTATATTACAAAGCAATAGTAATCAAAATAGTATAATACTGGCATAAAGACAGACACATAGATCAATGGCACAGAATAGAGAGCCAAGGAACAAACCCATGCATTTTTGTCAATTAATTTACAACAAAGGAGCCAAGAATATACAATGGGGAAAGCACAGTCTCTTCAATAAATAGTGTTGGGAAAACTGGACAGCCACATGCAAAAGAATGAAACTGACCACCATCTTACACCATACACAAAAATTAACTCAAAGTGGATTAAAGACTTGAAGGTAAGACCTGAAACCATAAAACTCTTAGAAGAAAACACAGTAAGCCCCTTGACATCCATATTAGCAATGATTTTTTGAACTTGATACCAAAAGCAAAGGCAATAAAAGCAAAAATAAACAAGTGGGACTACATAAAACTAAAAAGCTTCTGCACAGCAGAGGAACCGTCAACAAAATGAAAAAGCAACCTACTGAATGGGAGAAAATATTTGCAAATAATATATCTGATAAGGGGTTAATATCCAAAATACATAAAGAACTCTGAGAACTAGTAGTAAAAAACCCAAACAATTCAATTTAAAAATGGGTAAAGGATCCGAAGAGACATTTTTTCAAAAGGACATACAGATGGCCAACAGGTACATTAAAACATGCTCAACATCACTAATTGTCAGGGAAATGCAAATCAAACCCACAATGAGAATATCACCTCATACCTGGTAGAATGGCTATTATCAAAAAGACAAGAAATAACAAGTGTTGGTGAGGATGTGGAGGAAAGGAAACCTTTATACACTGCTGGTGGGAATGTAAATTGCTGCAGCACCTAAAGAAAACAGTATGGAGGTTGCTCAAAAAATTAAAAAGTAGAGCTACCATATAATCCAGCAATTCTACCTCTGGGTGTTTATCTGAAGAAAATGAAAACCCTAACTTGAAAAGATATTTGTACTCCATGTTCACTGCAGCATTATTTATAATAGCCAAGATAGGGAAACAACCTAAGTATCAACTGATGGATGAATGGATAAAGAAAATGTGATACACACACACACACACACACACACACTATTCAACCATAGAAAAGAATGAAATCTTGTCATCTGTGAGAACATGGATGGACCTTCAGGCTTATGCCAAGTAAAGTAAGTCAGACAGAGAAAGACAAATATCATTCTGTTTGACATACATATGGAATCTTAAAGAAAAACAGAAAGCACTAAGCTCATAGATACAGGGAACAGATTGGTGGTTGCTAGAGGCCAGGCGGGGGTATTGGTAAAATGGGTGAAGGGATTCAAAAGGTACAAACTCCCAGTTGTAAAATAAACAAGTCATGGGAATGTAATGTACAGCGTGGTGACTAATAATAATGTTGTAATAATAATACTGTATTGCATATTTGAAAATTATTAAGAGGTTAGATCTTAAAAGTTCTCATCCCAAAAAAAAATCCTGTAACTATATAAGGTGATAGGTGTTAACTAGACTTATTGTAGTGATCATCTCACAACATATACAAATACTGAATCATCATGTTGTACACCTGAAACTAATATAATGTTGTATGTCAGTTATACTTCAATTAAAAAAAAGAAAATGGGCAAAGGACTCAAATATACATTTCTACAAAGAAGATACACAAACAGCCAATAAGCTCATGAAAAGATGCTCAATATCACTAATCATTAGGGAAATACAAATCTGAACTACAATGAGAGACCACCTCTATTTCAGTAAAAAGAAAATTATAAATTATGTATTTACTTTTAGAAAACATAAAATACATACAAATATTTTAAAAGATTAAAATGCAATAAATATTTGCAAATCATTATTTCAAGTGGTGAAATAAGGCTTTATGCTCTCAAGAAAAATGTTTGAAGTAATGTACATTATAGTTTTTAAAAATATTGGTTTGCTTACAAAACTGCTTCCTCTTTTTCCTGAGCACTCCCTAGACTACATTTCCCAACCTCCCATTTTCTAGCATCAGCCTTGTGACTGAGTTGTAGCCAATGAAATAAAGGCAGAAGTGACTTCATTATTTCCAAATCTTGCCCATAAAAGCTTCCCATGTGCTGGCTGAATACAGAGGGCCCCAAGGCCCTAGAAGACGGTAGAGCCACGAGATGAAAAGAGCCTCAAACTCTGAATGACCAGAGGGCAGGCCACCGGTCCACTGGGAATAACTGCATTGGACTGATATTTGCTCAATGAATGAACTTCTTTTGTACTAAGTTTTCAAGGTTTATATTTTATTGCAGCTGGTATTATGTCAGCTACTAAATAGAGCAACTTGAAGGTGTGCTTCCAAATTCAGTTTTCTCACACTTAGCTTTAATAATGTCATAGTTGAAAAAGAAACTTCATAACAAAAACACCATAGATCATATAAAGTATAAATGTAGGGTAAAGTTCATTGTTAATAATAGTGGATATAAATCTGTATTTTATTAATTTTCCTGAGAACTTAGGATTTTTTAGTGACTTCTTGTCAGATCTTAGAGTGTCACTTTGTTTATTTCATCAGTGGCTAACGAAAAGCCTGACTAGGGGTAGAAGTTTCAGGACTACATTTTTGTGTAGTTGCAGTATTAGTATCACACTTAATCCAGTTTCATTGCAGGAATCTCTGTGAGCCTCTTGCCCATTTTCTTGTGGTTAAGGAAACTAACACCTCCAGAAAGGCATGCAACACCTGACTGACATCCAGACCAACTGAGAAAACTAGGGTGAAGCCATATATTAAATATGGTAGTGCTTAATTTCTTTTTTGTCTTTTAGATTAAAAGGAAAAATAAGTTCTACCATTTTCGTTCCATCCTCCAGAGAACTTCATCATGAACCCCAAAGGAGTACATGGGCCTTTCATCGGAGATCACTATATTTGATACTATACCAGACACTGAGAAGGATGTACAAAATAAGAAAAAACAGTCTAGCCAAGAGATAGACAAATACATAAATGATTACAGTTACTCAGTATTATAATTAGAGGAAGTATAAAGTACTGGGTGAGCTTAGAAATTACTACAAGATGAAAAGAGCAGAGATTCCTGAGTGGCCACAGGTTATAACAGCTGATCTCTACTTAAGCTCTGGATCCGAAGCTCTCTCACCCACTCAGTTGTTCCCACAAGTATCCCCTCTCATTAAAAAACCAAAACTCTTCTTTGATCTATTTCTTCCAAGCTATAGTCCTATTTTTTTAATTTCCCTTTTTATCAAAAAATCCTAGAAATTGTTTTTATTTGCACACAGTAGTCACTAATCATATGTGCCTACTTAAAATTATATAAATTAAAAATGTAAAAAAATTTAAAATTCAGTTACTCAGTCACACAAGCCACATTTCAAGTGCTCAATAGCCACATGTTGGTTGTATGGTAGCCACATGTTGGCTACCATATTGTATTGGATAATGCAGATATAGAGCAATGCCAACACTGCTAAAAGTTCTATTGGACAGTGCTGGTCTAGACTATAACAGAATAATTAAGAACGAAGTCTCCAGATCTATACTGCCTGGATTTAAATCCCAATTTCGACCCTTAACTAGTTAAGTAAACTTGGGGAAGTTACTCCCCTTCTGCCTACTTTGATTCCCTCATCTATAAAATGAGGGTAATAGTAATTAATTCTTGCTCCATAACATTGTAAGATTTAAATGATTTACATGTAAAGTGCTTAAAACAGTGCCTAGCACATGAAAGTGCTCAATAAGTATTAAGTGTTCTAATTTTTATTCTTGAAATTATTCTCAGGGACTCTACTTCACCTCCCATTTTTGTTAACCTGCTCCAATCAGGCTTTGTCCACCATTGCAAGGTTTGTCAAGGTTTACCAAATTCCTCCATCTTGCGAAATCCAATGGTCAACTCCCAATCTTCATCTTATCTGAACTACCAGAAGCACTTGACAGAGATGATCAGCTTTCTTAAAATATTTTCTTCCTTTGGTTTCCAAGATACCATATTCTTCTTTTTCATTTTCTTTAATGGCTGCTCTCTCTTAAGTTTCCTTATTGGACTCTCTTCCTGATATCTAAATGTTGGCATATACCAGGGCTCTGTCTTTAGTTTTCCTCTTGATTCAAGTTACACAAAGTAATATTATCTAGTGCCATGGCTTTAAATATTACCTGCTGATTACTCCCAAATTACATGCTTAGCCTTGACCTAATATGGATGCATATCCAGCTAACCATATAATGACGGTACTTAGACGTCTCATGGGCATCTCAAAATTGACATGTCTAAAATAGAATTCCTGATTCCCCATGAGGCTGAATTTGCTATTTATAGCTTACATCTATAAAATGATTTTTAAGTTCTGAAGGCATTTTCTTATACATTTAAAGTATTATCTTTATAAAAACTCTGTTAGGACAGCAGGTGTTAAATACAACTGTCAGATGAACATTCTATGACTCAGATATGTTGGGCAGGTTTTTTTTTTTTTTTTTTTTTGCGGTACGCGGGCCTCTCACTGTTGTGGCCTCTCCAGTTGCAGAGCACAGGCTCCGGACGCGCAGGCTCAGTGGCCATGGTTCACGGGCCCAGCCGCTCTGCGGCATGTGGGATCCTCCCGGATCGGGGCACGAGCCCGTGTCTCCTGCATCGGCAGGCGGACTCTCAACCACTGCGCCACCAGGGAAGCCCCTGGGCAGGTTTTCTTAAGAGGCCATATTTGATATCTTATATAACCCAGAGTAAGCAATAGCATCCAAGTCTCCTTATTCACCCTATGTGCTTTCTACAAGGTTGTGATGTTTAGCAAGATATATTTAAGCTTCAAAAATGGTGAGTTTCCACTCAACAGTCAAAGAAGGATACAAAATAGCCTGGGAAAAGAAGAGAGATATGACTTAGCTACTATGTGTATTAACCAACATATCTTTATAAATGGTTTCCCCTTCATCAATTATTGTTTATGTATGATTACTGATCCTACATAATCATACATAATCATAATCCAGAATAATTTTGACATTCTTTAGAAAGATACCATTTTGCTGAGTTTTCTACTCTTCAGAAGTCAAGTAAGCCGTCTTTATCTGGTCTTGAAATCCATACTGGTAAAATGATATTTACTTTTACAATGAGTATCATTTTAAGAAGTTGAAGATATTATGGTATATCATTAATTAAATAACTATAAATTAATTACATGCAGATCTCCATGCAAAGGCCAGAAAAATCAAAACAAAGGATCTATTGTAAGATGCAACATCATAAATCCATTCATTGTTTTAGATAATGTTATCATATGATCAAAGAGTTTAGGTATTAAATGTGAAGATTTCAGTTTTAAACACTGTTAGAGCTTGTTACTGCATTTTTAAGAAAAGAAAACATAAAAACCTTACTTGAGACATATACACAGAAATACAGAATTTAGAAACCCACTGGAAGTTTGGAGTCCAGTAATTACAAAACAATCTCTGTTGGCTATTCTACAGTTAATCTCTGGCTTTAAAATGAGAGATATTCTGAATTCTATTGTCAATGTAGGTCGAAGCTATACGTTGTGTACGTAGGAATGCAACTGCACATTTTAAGAATGATAAAAAATTTAACAATTATAATGTTACTGAATATAAATGTAGACAACAACAAAAAGGAACACGTTATTTTCTGCTATGCTATATACATAAGAAGGGGCTATATGATATAACAAAGAACTAAACTACATTTCTTAAATCTGCTAACATCACAGTGTTTTTGACAATAAAAATCAAATCAGTGTATGGTCAACAGATCTCTATTTTTAAATAAAAATATTGTCAAAGAAAGATATATGGGATATTAATGCCAAAACTATGAAGACATGAAATTGATCATTGAGAAATATTGACCATCTTCTTCAAACGTTCTATACTCTTAGCTTCTGTGACACTACTCTCTCAGAGTGTTTGTCCTTTCTTCATGATAATTTCTTCTTGGTCTTCATTGGCTCCTGTTCCTCTGTCCAATTCTAAAAGGTTAATCTTCCACAGAGCACTGCCTTCACCTACTGCTCTTTTATCTGCAGTGTTCTTCTTGGGCAGTCTCACTCATGTTCATGGTTTCAAGCAACCTCTAAACGTTATAACTCCCAGATTTATGTCTCTGGTTCTGACACGAGCTTTAGAAGAGTTTATTTAAATATGTTCTAGACATTTCTACTTGGATGTTCCATAGATATCTCAGATTCAAAGTATCCTAAATTGACACCTCTCCTTCTCCCAACCTATTCCTTCTTTTATACTTCCAATATCCATTAATAGCACCACAACCATCCATCCAGGGATGTTAAGCCAGAAATATGGGGATTACCTTAGAATCTTCTCTCCTTCACCTCCCCACATCCGACCCATGAATAAATCGGGTGACTGACTACTAATTTTGCTTGTTAACAATCCCCTGAATTTATCAACCACTCTCTATCTTTATTATAACTGACAACTCACTTAGTTCAGGATCTTATCTCTTATCTGAAATATTGTACTATTCTGCTAATTTATCCTAAAATCCTCTTTACCAGATGCTGACTTAGGTTTACTTCTTCATTGCAGCTCCACTAGATATAAGCTCCAAGAGAAGGATCTCATCTTGTCCATGTTTTCTTTAAAATACAGCATATGGTAGATGCTCAAAAAATATTTGTTAGATAAGTAAATGGCTGCCTGAATGGCCTACAAAATATATATTATGCAAATCTATCCATATCAATTCTCTACTGAAAACCCTTTAAAACTTCCTATCACCTACAAATTAATATGATCTATGAGACTCTCCATGACCTATCGACCTTGCCTCTAGCCACATTCAGTCCAAAATTTTTTGTTAAAATCACATCTATTTCCTATCATTCCTGTATATGTAATACTTCCATTCCTTTGTCATTACGGTTTCTATCTGGAACACCTTTCTAATTGGCCTTTACCTGGTTAGCAACCACTCTTTTTTCAGGCCTTGGATCAGGCAACATCTCCTCCAGGTATTCACTCCTGGAATTCAAACAATCCTCCTCTGAGCACTCAGCACACTTTCTATGTAATTCTAGTTTTACCACTGACATAGGATCTTGAAGCAATCTGTTGAAGTATCTATCTTCTACTAGAGTATAAGCAACTCAGGTTATAAATGATTTCTTATTCATCTGTGTTCTCCATGTGCCTGGCACATAGTAAGTGCTCAAACCCCTGAATGAATAGAATTATTTATTTCATTTAACACCACATATTCTCTAACTTGTAGTTTTATCAGTGCCTATTTTAGGTTCTTCATTTTTTAGATTAATAGACTTTTTTTAGAGCAGTTTTGGGTTTACAAATGTTTGTAAGTTTTAAAGAGAAAAATGCAATAAATAAAGTTCTAACTGCGAGAGAAAAAAACCTCTCAATTTCAAAAGGCCAACATCTATCATTTTAGCACAACACAGTTAATTATGTGTAAATGCTAGCAATTTAAAAAATCCTTTAAATATGATCTCTATGTCCATAAATTAAATTTCTAATTCTATATTAAAATGCAAAGTAACATTTTAAAACACCAAGTGAAAAATTACTCTAACATAATCACATGAAATATATAGTAAGTTACAACCAGGATATAAGGAATGCCATCAAATAATTATTTCAAAATAATACTATTATATAAGGCTCAAATTCCAGAATCACTGTTACAGTTTGTAAAACCAAGGTTAGCCGGGTCCAGGAATTAACATATCCTTAAATTCTTTTGTGCTGTAGATTTAAGCCCTGGCTTCTCTGTACCAGAACCCTAGTATTCAGACACAAATGAGATTTAATCCATTTGCCTATAATTTATTTGCTGTAAAAGAAACACCATATTATATGCTTTTGTTTGTGTGTTAAGTAGAAGATATGCTATTATTTCCAAGATACCAGGGACTTAATGCTTAATTATCAACACCCATTTGAAAAAGCCATTGCTTTGACTCACAAATTTCTTAATTACTAACAGTAGCTTTTCTGAGTAGGAGTGTGGTATCTAATTTATTTTTGCAGATGTGATTCGAGACTGAATTTTAAAGTAGCAAAGCTTTGAGTATCTTCCCTGTCAGCAGAAAATTCCTCCATCCCTGCTGCTGGAGAATATTGCTGCTTGAAGTGTTAACAGGGAAATAAAAACTGCATGAGAAAATTGATACAACTGGTAAATGCTGCTTACAAACTGAAAAAGAAGTTAGGCTGTCAGCAATAAATGAAGTATGTTATTCACACAAAATACGTGGCGTCATCTTCATCACGGTAACTTGCTGGGAGGGGAAATTAACTTGGCTGGTTCCAACTTGAGGAACCTAAAGAAAAGTAAATATCTCACAGATCAGAGTACCTTTACAGAGGACCAGCAACTAACAATCAGGAGGACCACAGCTTAACTCCTCTCTGAGGAGAAAAGACGTTAAGTGCATTTCAAGAACAGTAACCAAGGTTCACTGAGAAGCAGGTTCACCGATCACTGAAAAACAAAGTCATTGTTATATTTTCGGAAAAGTTAACTAGTTTAAAATATGCCCCTTTCCTTCTGGAACATGTCATCATCTACACATTACTGAGACAGAATAAATAAGAGAAAAGAATATGTATTTTAATTAATTACAACTCAATTAGGAAGTCAAAAGAGTAACATAAAAATGCCTACCCGTTTGGCTGAGCTGAGAAGCACTGCGGCTTTTCCGGGAGAGACCAACAATAGCTACCATTTTGGCCCCAATGCTAGAGCGCCGCTTTTTGTTGCTGGTGCCCAAGGCGCCCACTGCAGTGTCAGACTGGCTGCCATCATTCTTCTCCAGCGAGCACATGTCTCCGCTGATGCTGGTGCTTTTAGTCATGTTCTTCCCTGAGATGCCCATTTGTCTGCTTTGCATTTTGGATGTAAAGACACTGTAGGCCGATGGATCATTAAAAGTGAGGACAAGAGTAAAAAGGAAAAGACAGAAAAGGTATTTTAGATGAAATATCTGGAGTATAATTCAATTATATCATTAGTGGGACATATTTTTAGGACTCAAAAATTTTCAAATACCACGGTCTTGAATGGGTTTTACTATTCAGGGCCAACCTTAACGTAACTATCCAAGATCAGACATGATTTCCTTTCTGCTTTCAAAGAAGGCACAGGTTTGCGTGGTCACAGGAAAAAAATATTTGCGAAAAATCAGTGGGCTCATTTAAGAGAATATGCTGTCCTGCAAGAGCAATACACTTTGAGGCAGCCATATAACATATGAAAGAAGTTTCCAAAGCATTCTTCTCGAATTTGCTTTACTATAGCTTTCAAAGAGAAATTTGATGAGTGGGGAAATTTTACAAAAAATGGCAAAAATTACCGCTTCTATTGCCAAGAGTGGCTCTTTCAGTTTTCTCATTTTATTAATAAGAGTTTTCTAATAGCTGTTAAATTTTCTAACAGGGATTGACGTTTTCATTAGTTTTGAATTAAAAATAATTTATTTCACTTTACACTTTCATATACTGATATAAGTTTATATTCCAAAAATGAAGAAAAGATTTTCCTCTTGCATTCATTTGAAAGAAAGAAACATTACCAGTTTTCTAGACAATATGGTCAGAAGGCAATAATCTTTTAAACATTTTAAAATGTTTAAAATATTTTTTCCCCTCTATCCTAGAGTAAAACCTACTGAAAGGTTAGGACCTGGGATCAAACCTGGGCCCCCGGCAGTGGAAGCATGGAGTCCTAACCACTGGACCACCAGGGAATTCTCAACACATAGGTTACCTTTATTAACCTATGTTCGTTTCCTCAGTATGAAATTTTTAAAAAAGACAGTAAATTGTACTATTCACATTACTTCACATTAGTTTTAAGAAGAAATGAGGCATAAATAAACAAGAGAGAAAGAGAGGAGACAGTGTATAACACTTCCACAATGCCCCAAATCAATCATTTCCAAGCTTGTTTAATTTTGCTATTCTTCAATAAGCAACTATAGAGTAAAGTAGAAAGAGTTTTGGAGGCAACAGATGGGGGCTTAAATCCCAGATTTGCCGCTACTTAACTGACTTCCTTTAGAAACGTTAATTGCTCTACTTGACTCTCAGGTTCCTCATTTATAAGAGAATATCTTATTGTACTTTCTTATATTAAAGAATAGGGATAATATGTCTAAAGTAAAAATTCAGTAAATAAAAATTAATATTAGGGAATATGGACAATAGATAAAATAAGGTTAAAGCCCTTCAACATGTATTATATATGTAAATACTTAACAGCATCAATAGAAGTGATATTTATAATTATAAATTTTAAAACTTCTGAGATTCAAATGTCTAAACTGGTTTTTCATATAGCCAGCACTATGTAATGGAGAGTGGACTATACTGGGAGCCAGGAAATCTGGGTTTGATCTTTGGCTTTACTGACTGATCTTGGGAGAGTTGTTTCCCTTTCTGGAACTTAACTTCCTCATTTAATAAATGAAAAAACCTAAGTAAAGCACTAAGCAGAATGGGAAACACATAAGAGCTCCCAAAATTATTCTCTTCCTCCTTCTCCTTATTATTATCACCACCACCAGCACCATCATCACCCATTAAGCATCCATTAAACATGCTGAACTGGAATATCTATAAGGTCCCTTTTAACTACGAAACATTTTGCTCCCCAAGTATCTCTTGTTTCATGGATTCTGGGCAAATGAACATAAAAATGCAACATATGACTTTTATGGTATGCTATCATCAGAAAAGGCATGGCATAGTCTAGGAAAGTCAAAGTTTAGTTGAGACTAAGACTTTCAAAATAATATGTTCCATAGTCTCAATAACTAGTACTCCTGTTATGTAGGAATTTTTACCCCAAACATACTTTTCTAAAAGAACCTCCTAATCTACTACCTACCAAGGAAGTCAAAGATAGACTCTCAAAATATTGTACCTTGTGATTTTTGCATTTTAATTCTCATGGTTGGATATAAGGGCATAAAGAACTTGGCCAAAATTAAGCAGGATATAATAAAATACTAACTGAATGGATAAATCAGATTATAGATAAGTATTTTAATGACCATTTGGTTTTAAAGAAGTATACTTCTCTTCAACCTAACAACTTTGATAATGCATTATCTACAAAAAAGGTTACTAAAAGTTTTGTAAAATGGTTCTACTTCTCATCTCCTTGAAGCTTAGAGATCACCAGGGATGAGTTTACGAGTAGTTGCTCTCCAGTGCTGTGTTTTGAAGAGAGGGAGACTGAGGCTAGGCTATCACTATTGGTTTCCTTTACTTTCCTCACTTGGACATCACCTAGAACTATAAGCAAACAATACTGCAAGCAAACAAGCTATCAACCAACATTTTAATAGTTTTGTGACTCTTTATTTAAGGAATACTTTGTAGTAAAGAATCTGTAAACATGGGCGATCATTTGGAATGCTTAGTGTGGTTAAGAAAGCACAGACCCATTCATTACATTATCAATTACTTTAAAAGAGAAATTTTGTAAGGGTCTGGTAATATGGTAACTTTCCAATACTGCTGGTGGTAGTACCAATGACAGATTTCTGAAGGGCAATATGGCAATATGTATCAAAAGCATTTAAAAAACATGCCTACCCTTTAACCTATCAATACTACTTTTAGGACTTATCCTAAGGGAAAACGGCAACGTTCATAGATTTAGCAAGAATGGTATTTACTGCAGAATTAATTACAATAGTAGAACACATACATACACATGGTAAAACTCCATAAATGTCCAACAGTAGAGGGTGTTTAAATAAGTTATGTTCATCAATAAAATAGAATGTACCTTTGAAAATGCTGTTGTAAATAAATATTTATTGACGTAAAATATGTTCTTGCTATGGGAGAAAGGGTAAGAGGAAGCAGGTACCTGCAACTTAGCTTTGGCTGGCACACATACCAAATAGGGATTTACCCTACTACTAGGGGACACAGGTAAATTCAAATCCCAGAGTGACACACTGTCACAAACAAACAAACGAAAAGAAATTCATATACAAAGAAATGAACATCTCTTGATAAACTGGGTAGTTCAGGAAACCTGGATTCATAGATGATCTACTAGTTATCTGCACAAGAGGGGAATTAAGGGAATATAAAGAAAAATAAAATATGTTCAGAATGTTTATGTTCTTTGGGAAAAAAAGTGTCATAGCAAGAAATCTAAAGGATGTACTGTGAACAGCATGCTAAAAGTAAATAGTTTTAATTTTCTCTGGTTGGTAGTTATGCTTTTTTTTTCTATTTTGTTTTTTCCAAAATGAACATAAAAGGTATTGGTAACAAGAAAAAAATTAAAACAATCAGACAAATGAAAAGAGCAATCAAGGACGAAAACAGGCCAAATAATTCAATTTGCATAGTTCATTCCATGGGCTAAAGGTGTACCATGGCTTTCAAGCTAATTCTAAGAGATTACTACACAATAATACTGGGCATTGATATAGGATGCTCAATTCCAGAAAGAAACAGTGTTTCCACATTTCTAAATATTGTTTTATGCATGTTTTCTAATTTTTGGCATTAGAAAAATAATGAAGAACTTTATATATTTAGTATTCTTGAAATGTGTAAAATTGCCAATGCAAGTGATTTATTTTATGACATGATTGTAGTTGTTGAAAGTTGTACCCCAAAATATTTTTTAAAGGGCAAATCTAGTATCACCTATCATTGGGAGAAAGGTAATGAAAGGCAGGTAAAATATTTGTAAATATTCTCCAAAGACTTAAATAGCATATTTACGGGATTATAGGAGCTATGTGATTAAGCTAAATGAAGTTTATAGGCCAAAAGTATTTTTGATAGGTTTGAATGAATAGAACTGAGTAGTCTAGTAGATAAACAGCAAACATAGGACAAATTCTGAGTTTGTGAGAGTATGAGCATAAGAGTAACACTGTAAATAAAATATACAGTCATGAAAAAATATTTCATCTTATTGAGAGCTGGGAAGGTGGTTAGGAGAGAACCTGCCCAAGGAATTAGAGACTAGAGTGACGCAGAATTTTATGAATAAAGTATAGAGGGCCCAGCAGCTCATACAATGGAGTATGAGAACTGCAGCGCAGGTGCAGAAAAGACACTTGAGTAGGACTATTTATAACATCTTAGGCTAGTAAGTGGTGCTAGAGAGGGCTTAAAAGTTAGAAGACAATAGGAATAATGATAGAGGAGGAAAAAACCCAGTGAGACTGGCCAAGTTCCCAAACATTATGCCACCTTGAAAGACTTAATTCCCTTTCCTTCCCATTCCTGTGTTTCTGGAGGCAGGTGCCAAGAGCTCACTGAATACCTATCACTATGATCACTCAGATTCGATTGCACCAGTTGCCAGTCATTGAGTGGAGGTCTGGATTTCGAGTGCGATTCCTTGAATTCTGGCATATTCCTTATGGGAGGGGGGAAGGGAGGGTAACAAACCCTGCTCCCATCTAAAGTTCACCTCACTAAACATTTTCTCTATATTAAATGTTATTTCTTTCCTAAAATGTGGAGTTTGAAATTATTACGATTCTATATTACAATTTAATAAGCTATATTTCATTTACTCAAATGACCATCTACAGGTTTCAGCTAGTAAAGTAGTAACCATTTATTCAAATGTTTATTGAATATATATCCCCACAAATATAGGGATACAAAAATGGTATGACACAGTCCCTTTTAATTAATGTACTGGCAAATATGTCAGCATGTAAAATGCAAATATAGCTGCATAAGAATGTGGCTTTAGCTTATAACTGAAATTCCAATGACCAGCTCTAACGTCAAGAAACCCTAATTAAGTTAAACATTCAAGAAAACATCTCTCTCTGAAGAGTATATAAAAACTGAGTTTCTCATGCTAATTCTTTGATTGCCGGAGATGACACGAATTTAAAATTTAGTATTTTTAACATTACTGCAGGTACTGTATATAAATGCATTCTATTAACATACTATAATGTATATTATAGTATCTAAATGTGTTGGAGGGTATGTGCATGTATGTCTATGTCACAAAGTTGATGTCCAGAGTTAGGGAAGAATATTTAGCTAATCAATAAATTATTTTTTGTCAAAAACATCTGCCTTGATTATAGTTATTAGTAATGAAACTGTTTAAATGTTCCTTAGTCTTGGGTCTCATGATAGGAAGCAGCGCTTTGCTGGTTACAGAGCAGGTCACTACACACTTAGGATAGTTTAAGGAGCACCAAGAAGGCCGGTCATCTCCAAAACTCCTTTCCCAACAGCTGGCTAATGCCTAAAATGCCACTATATTACAGATTTCTTTAAGAAAAAAAGTTATTTCTTATTTTCAGGTTTGCTCCCTTTAACGATCAACTCCCAGGATTTGATCGTTCATTTAAAAGATATTTGCTTTGTACCTACTATGTGGCAGGCACTGTTCTTGGAGTTAGATATACAACAGAGAAAAAAAGAGAATGTCCCTGCCTTCATGGAGCTTTCCTTCCTATTGTTGTAGGGAAAGAAAATAATTAAGTAAATAAATGCCAACTTCAGATAGTGATAAGTGATCTGAAGAAAATAAGATAGAATACAGTGGTAACAAGGGACAGGAAGTTGGGGGAGGGACAACATTAAATGGGGTGGTCAAGGAAGGCCTCTGGGCAGAGGAGACAATTGAGCTGAGTATTGAATGATGAAGCCAGTCACGCTGAGAAGGGTATTCGAAACTGAAAGGGGGGCAACTGCACACACCAAGGGGTAGAAGGAAGCTTGGCTGTTGGAGGAAATTTATAAAACCAGTGTTAACTGAATGGGGTGAAGGTGAGGATACTAATATAAGGGGAGGTCAAGACAGGGTAAGGCCTGAATGTGTTGGAATAAATACATGTCCAGTACTGCTTACCCTTATTTAACTGCCTATTCAGATACTATAGCAGAGCGGCCCTAAGTCTGAGAACATTGCATAGTTGGTTGCACCAAGAGCCCTGGGATCCAGCCCAATATTTTACCTCTAAATATATCATTAATGGACATTTTGGAGACAACATAATTACCTTCTTTAAACAGTGACAAATTTATAAAGGCTAGATCATTAAAGGAATAGGAAGATTGCTTTATTAATTGAGCATTCATAAATCCATTTAAACTCTTAGGTCTACCTATCTATCTATCTATCTACCTATCTATCTATCCATCTATCTACCTACCTACCTACCTATCTATCTATCTTTACTATCTCTTGAATTTATAAGTTCTCCATCAAATCATTGAATAACAGATCCCATCCCTGCCATGAGTTTGAAGAAACTTACTTTAAGGAAAAATTTTAAACTTTATAGATCAAAAGTGTATGTTTCTCTCTCTGCCTATCACACAGTGATTGGGTTTTTGACTTGTTGAGACAAATGAAACGTTAGTGGAAGTGAGTCCTAGCACTTCTGCGGAGAAGCATTTAATCGGTGGTGTTCAACTCCAACTTCTCTTTCCCTCTGCCCCTGGGACTGTGAAAGACAGGGCCTCTATCAGACTAAGCCCCTGAGTGACTATAATGGACAGAAATGAACTTTTGTTGATTATGTATCTAAGAATTCAAGGTTGTTTATCACAGCAGCACAATTTAATATGTCTTGAGTAACAAAGTCAGGAGAGACTGGCTATGGAAAAATCAATTAGGAGTTTATAGCAATAATACTGGGAAAGTAAATAAGAACTTAGGCTACTGTACTGCTATTACTAATAGAAAGCAAAGATTAGTGTAAAAGTTATCTGGAAGGAACCTTCTATACAGCTTAGTATCTGGACCTGGGAATAAGATATAATCATAGTTCAAATTAGTAAGCATTTACCATATTCCAGAGGCTATTTCAAGTGCTTTATATGAATTAACTCATGTAATCCTCACAACAACTCTTAAAGAAAACTGAGATCCTTAGAGAGTATAGTGTTTGCACAGGTGGTACTGATTTAGGAAATGATCAACACCGGAACCAGTGGAATTTCCTGATGGAAAGGCTGAGTAAGATGAGGCTGTACACTCAGGCCAAGTGTTCAAGGGAATAGTCAGGACTCAACAGATGGAGTCAATAAGTATTTGTTGACAGGAGAGGACAGATGAAGCTAGGATGGCCTAAGCAGGCAAGCCAAGAGTGTAAAGAGAGAGAAATGAAAAAGGTTGAGAAGACAGTCCAAGAAATACTTATATTTTAAGATTAGGAAAACGAAGAGTGACTGAGGTGAATAGAGATGCATTCTCAGAAATAAGAAAAATAGAATAGGGTTAAATTCCACAGAAGACAAGAGAAGAACGAGGTTCAAGAAAGTTGAACCTTTCAAATGCTGCAGAGTTAATTAGCAGGAACATTTAAGAAAAGCGATGGATTTAGAGGTTTAGAGGGCACAATCTACCTTTAAGAAAGCAGCTATTGAAATAGAGAAATTCCTATTGAAATAGAGAAATTCCTTCGAGATGGAGAAAACGTTTTTTAAAAACTCAAGTGAAAGAGTTTGATTTAAAACATTAAATTTTTATGCTGTGAGGAATTTTATTAAAGGGGAATAGAAGGAACCCATCTGTATATCTGTTTAATAAAACTGTCTTATCACAATTTCTAGATCCAAAACTACACGGGTAATGGTTTACCAGAAAAGTTTCTTTTACTCATTGGTCCTCCTTTTCCTAACTTAGCAAATGAGGTTAAAGATCATTGTTAAAGTACTTTTAACCTCCAAATTTTTTGACTAAAATACCCCTGTTAATGTGGTTTTTAAAATTAATCTCTTTGAAATTTTAAGGTTTCTCCCGTTGCAGAGCACAGGCTCCAGACGCGCAGGCTCAGCGGCCACGGCTCATGGGCCCAGCCGCTCCGCGGCATGTGGGATCTTCCCCGACCGGGGCACGAATCCGTGTCCCCTGCATCGGCAGGCGGACTCTCAACCACTGCGCCACCATGGAAGCTCTCTTTTTCTTTTTAATTCAGCTTTGCCTATTGTTCCCCACGATTTCCCTTGATATATGTATTTTAAGCAATAACATGTCTCCCTTCACAAGTTTCCAGAATTCCATAATTCTAACCCATCGATTCAATGTGTGTATAATCTCCTTAAATTTTTCTATTGTTTCACCTGTACTTTTCAACTAACCTCACTATTTCTATATGTAAATATTTTAGGCAGAAATAGACTTCCCTCTAATTCATTTTCATGTCAGCTTTTCTGATTTTACCACATGATTACATAGTACTTTCAATAACATGAAAAAGTACATGACCAATTATCAGAAGGTATGTTCACTGGCCTATTACTTCAAGGATCAGTTTACACTTTTCTCCATTCTTACTAATATGAAAGGAACACTAATTGTTAAAATTTGGTGGGAAAAAAACCCCCAAAAACTGAGAACTTGATTTATTCTTGCTAATCATCCAGCTCTATAATCAGAGTACCAAGTTTTGTAGAGTATTTAACAAATAATGAATATTCTGCACTATTGAAATGATTACACTACATAAAAATTCACATTATGCTGCTAAAAATAACACTGAAAGCTAAACTATGATACGAAAATATTATTGGACTGTAACTTTAACCTAAATAAAATCACTACATGTTGAGTTTCAAAATGTATAAATGGCTATAGATTAAGGATATTAATTCCTCAGACTCTAAAGTACAAAGTATATTAGTTCCATATTTTGAAAAATAGTGGATACTCAGATTTTTTTTCAAAAACTTGATTACAAATCAAATCCAAGTTAAAAAAAAATCTCTACTTTGTGTAATCACATTGCATCATTTGTAATCACATTGCATCAAACATACTTTAAACTTATAAATCTTGATTAAATTTAATTATTATCTATAAAACTCCCATATCTAATTAAAATCAATCTTTCAAATTCATATAGAAGGATCTACCAGAATTTCTGGAGTCCCAAAGGATTAACAAAACCAAAAACTCATTCTAGAATTTTTTTCAAGAGGCCAAATATATATTATCCATACATTATTCCTTTATATTTAGAAACAAGGTTGCTTTATTGAAGTTGTCTACATTTTTCTTATACTTGCCTGACAATAACTGAGCAAAAACAAGTTGTTTCTTGCCCTTTTATCTTTCTTAGCATGTGTGGGAGTCAGGTAAAATAATTTGTAGAGAACCAGAAATAACTTCCACTGTTCCAAGTTCTTAGAATTTGTGGCATCATGTCACCTGACACATTATTCTTTTAGTGAGCTTTGCATTATTGCTATAGTAAAGCCTTTGTTATCAGAAAAGATAGCCATTTTTACCATCTGTCCTCTTTAACAGATAGCAGGGCTCAGGAGACTGGGCCATAGGATGTGGAACTGTCAATGAAGAAGAGCACATTGTGCTTTCTGAGACAGTGTTGTTATCAGTTACCAGGTCCTTGCTTGCTCGGGAGAAAATGAGGGTTCTGGGCTTAGAGATAAAAAGCCAAGAAGGAGCTCTTTCATCAATAGCACATACTGACAGGCCAATGATTACAGATATTTAAAAATATCTAAACAACAAAGCTCCAAGTGAAAATTTTTTGTATTTCTTAATTCAATTTTAGTGGGTATTAAAAAATTAATGTCTAAAAGTGTGTGTGTCAAAAATAAACTCAAAATGGATTAAAGACCTAAATGTAAGGCCAGACACTATCAAACTCTTAAGGAAAACATAGGCAGAACACTCTATGACATAAATCACAGCAAGATCCTTTTTGACCCACCTCCTAGAGAAATGGAAAGAAAAACCAAAATAAACAAATGGGACCTAATGAAACTTCAAAGCTTTTGCACAGCAAAGGAAACCATAAACAAGACGAAAAGACAACCCTCAGAATGGGAGAAAATACTTGCAAATGAAGCAACTGACAAAGGATTAACCTCCAAAATTTACAAGCAGCCCATGCAGGTCAATAACAAAAAAACAAACAACCCAATCCAAAAATGGGCAGAAGACCTAAATAGACATTTCTCCAAAGAAGATATACAGATTGCCAACAAACACATGAAAGAATGCTCAACATCATTAATCATTAGAGAAATGCAAATCAAAACTACAATGAGATATCATCTCACACCGGTCAGAATAGCCATCATCAAAAAATCTAGAAACAATAAATGCTGGAGAGGGTGTGGAGAAAAGGGAACGCTCATACACTGTTGGTGGGAATGTAAATTGATACAGCCATTATGGAGAACAGTATGGAGGTTCCTTAAAAAACTAAAAATAGAACTACCATACCACCCAGCAATCCCACTACTGGGCATATACCCTGAGAAAACCATAATTCAAAAAGACTCATGTACCACAATGTTCACTGCAGCTCTATTTACAATAGCCAGGACATGGAAGTAACCTAAGTGTCCATCGACAGATGAATGGATAAAGAAGATGTGGCACATATATACAATGGAATATTACTCAGCCATAAAAGGGAACGAAATTGAGTTATTTGTAGTGAGGTGGATGGACCCAGAGTCTGTCATACCAAATTAAGTCAGAAAGAGAAAAACAAATACCGTATGCTAACACATATATAAGTAATCTAAAAAAAAAAAATCATGAAGAACCTAGGGGCAAGACGGGAATAAAGACACAGACCTACTAGAAAATGGACTTGAGGACATGGGGAGGGGGAAGGGTAAGCTGGGACGAAGTGAGAGAGTGGCACAGACATATATACACTACCAAATGTAAAATAGATAGCTAGTGGGAAGCATTCGCATAGCACAGGGAGATCAGCTCCTTGCTTTGTGACCAGCTAGAAGGGTGGGATAGGGAGGGTGGGAGGGAGGGAGATGCAAGAGGGAAGAGATATGGGGATATATGTATATGTATAACTGATTCCTTTGTTATAAAGCAGAAAGTAACACACCATTGTAAAGCAATTATACTCCAATAAAAACGTTTAAAAAAAAGTGTGCGTGTGTGTGCGTGCGTGTGCATGCACGTGTATGTGTACTGATTATATTTTTTATTTTCAAGATATTATGATGTTTTGCCAATTTAAAAACCTTCCTGGCTGGGGAGAGATCACCCCTTTAGGTGCAAGCCAATTCTTAGAGACAGTGAAGGGCTCAGCCTGGAGCATGCCTTTGATATGCAAATTAGCCAAATCCAGAGACAAACCTCTTCTATCTGGCCCATTTACACCAAAACAATATTTCCCTGCCCTAAGTCATTCCAGGGCCTGGTACAAAGCAACTAGAGACCACCCCTATAACCCAAAGCCCAGCCTGCAGAAATTATTCAAACTAGCTAATCTTCAACTGTTTACTCTGCCCTAGCTTGTCTTTTTTTGCCCCCCCAATAAAGGTCTGTCCTTGACTTTTCTCTCACTCCTGCCCCTTCTTGCCTCCTGACCTACCCTGCTGCTTTCCCACATGGCTCTGCTTGGAGTGGCATGCCTCCTGTTTCTTGGGACAAAGTTTATTATAAACTTTGTTTTCCTGAGCCCCTTCTGTGTCTCCTCTTGTGGCCATATCTGTCCGACCATCACGGGCCCAGTAAAATAACAATACTTCTTGTCAAGAACCACGGTTACTGGTATTCAGTATTGCTGAATACTGGTAATTTCTCTTTGATTAAATGCAGTGTTGATAAACCGAATGTCTTCAAATTCCCGACATTATCTCTTTGTTCACCCTAAGGAAAATGTTATTATTCTCTCATGTAAAAATGTGCAAATACATGATTTAATTTAGTATATTTGCTTAGCTTGTATTTATGCATGTAGATAATGTTCCAGTCATCATTAACCAAGTATAAGCTTGCCTTACATGTCACTCAGAAATCATCAAGAACAGAAAGATTATCATCTCCTTCACTGATTACAATGACAGTAATATGACAAGATGTCCTTGGTCATATACACTGAATCTTCCTTGGAACCATTTAGAGGAAAGCCTTCAGCTTCTTAGAAATCTAAACTTATTTTTTCCTTTTAGATTCCAAGTCAATCAGTTCTACAAAGATTGTGAATTTCTGTTCTGGAACCATGTCTTGGTACACACAATGCTAGTCTTTTAAGGTTAGAAAATCCACTGGAATTGGGGCTAACATAGAGAAGTTAGGTGGACATTTTTTAGTTTAGTGCATGGTTTTTGAAGTTTTTCTACAATTATTATAAAACTGAAAGACAAAGAATAACATGGTAAAACCATGCAGTGTAAAAAAAAAAGAAGCATTACTAAATTTTTCTGAGCTAAAGTATGCTTTCTTTAATATTTAGAATTTCTGATATAAATGTGAGGTATTAAGTATTACATCTTTGCCCTCATTAAACAAACAAAGCAAAATATACAGTGTGAATGTCAAGAATAAATCTATGCTTCTCTAAGTGTCAGTATTTTATACACTTTCTTCGGTTGGAGTAATCAACAAAATGATTTTTTAGGTGTTTTACATTTTGCTAGCCAAAAATGAAGGTATTTTAAGAGAGTTACTGTTCAACATGCTTCAAAGACAAGCAAATTAGATTTGAAATGGGCCTAATTCTTCATATTGGGGTAAGGAGGTAGTTCTTCTACTTTTCAGATTCTCTTAAGCTTAGGTCATGGTCCCTCAAAGGAAAAGTTTTATATTTGATTCTTAGGTAGATATGTACTTCAACAATATCAGTGATTTATTCAAGGCAACAAAATGTGGCAATTTCATTAAGAGGTGAAATGTAAGTTTAGGTTCACAGTCAGTCAGACATGGGTTTCTATCCTATTTCTATCATTTAATAGTTCATGACTTTGAGCATACTTCTTAACCTGTTCTGAACTTTAGTCTTCTCACCTTTTTATTATATACCTTTCCACTTGAAGCTGTATGGGGCAAGAACTTTATCTCTTTTGTCCACTGCTAGAGTCCAGGTTTTAAAATAATGCCCGGGGTCTCCACTGTAACCTGGGCACATTTGTGGCAAAAGTGCTCAAATGAAACACTAAAGTATTATTTTCTCAAGTGTGCGTTGAAAACTAACAACAAAAATTAATTCAAGGATATTATTACCTCCACTGTACTTAGCTACTTTATGAAACGAATACACTTTCATTTTCAAATGAACTTTGAGAAGCCAAAGCCTAGAAAATAACGTAGATAATATCTATTCACCAAAATGAAATAATAAAGATAAATAGAATTTAAGCAATTTGTAAATGTCGTGTTTCAAACATACTTCTGCAGTTTATTTATTGGCTACTTCTGCTTTCATGGATATTTATCTAGTATTAAGTTCTTTTCTTTAATGAACATAACCTGCCACTTCAACTCATGTTTGAATGAGTGAATAATGAATTGCACGCACAAATGAGAATACAAAGTATTTTTTTTCACCTTGACATTTCTTACAGTATTCAGTTATAAGCATATATATACGTATATATATATATTTATATATACATATATAAAAACAGATGTGTTTATATTATATTTCATGTTACACTGAATATTTATTTTATAATAGGATTTTGAATTTATATGTTGAAACCAATAATGTTGCTAACTGTCATTAAGTGGAAACCCTAAATTTTAAATGTAAAAATGTAAATTTAAAATGTAACATTTATTACATTCTACAGGATTAAATCCTTATACTTAAAAATTCTTATGTTCCATAAATGGAAATTATAAATCCTCAGAACTTTTGAATGATTACATTATAGATTAATACACTATGAAACTATTAAATTGCCCAAGATTTATCATTAGTCATTTAGAGTCAAATTTATCTAAATAAACACAATTATGCCATATATACATATTTTTGCAAGTAGGCATATATAAAAAGTTTAATGAAAAAAATTATGGTAAAGAGGATTTACCAATAAAGCTGTTCTAAAAGGGACCAGAAATTTGTAGCAATTTGAAAGTCTATTTATTTAAAACAGAACTATTTTTCTTTCTTCTAACAAATATGTATCTTTCCTTACCAAGATTTCTTAAACCATGCTTTTGTCCAGAGAAATAGACACAGAGCTTGACTTTGTATTACTTTGCTTAATTATACTTTTTGAAGGCTCTAAATCTCACTGCCCAGTACTATGGGCACTAGCAACATGTGGCTTATGAACACTTGAAATGTGCCTCCTCCAAACTGAGGCGCGCTGTGTCATATACACACTGTTTAGATATATTATACACTGTAATATACACAAGGCCTTGAAGTGTTAGTACACCCCCAAGAGAATAAAATGTGTTCATCTTTTTATATAAATTAAAATTTGAAATGAGAATATTTTGGATATTTTAGATTAAATAAAAAATATTATTAAATTCATTTCACCTGCTCGTTTTAATTTTTTTAATGTGTCTACTCAAATATCTGAACTTACAAATTTGGCTCACATTGTATTTTTATTGGATGCTGCAGCTCTAGATAACTGGTTTAAAATGGCATAGATAGATTTCAGCAAAAATATTTGATATGAAGTGTAGTTTCCTATGTAAATTATCATTTCCCTTTGATATTAATTGTGAAATTACTGCTGTGCTGTGAATAAAATGGACTAGTGCAAAAACCTTATAAAGGCAATCAAATGCTATCACTGACAAAATATTAAGCTTAATACTAAAATAACAACTATAATACGACACTCAAAAGGTAAAATAAATACATTGAAAGTGAAAATATAAAGCAGTAAAAGAATATTCAGCAAACAGTTATTACAAAGATGAGGCCGACACATGCACTAAAATGAACAATCTATTTTTCTATTTTGATACTTATTTAGACATATGTATTTCAACTCTATTAAGGGCAAGGATTCCTAGTCTTGAATATCTATGATTTGCATATCTAGGAAGAAAAATAATTATCTACTGGGAAGCCAATTGAATTTAACCAGGAGACTCACATTTAAGATGTAGTGTACTACTCACGCTATAACAGAGTAATCAAAGTAGTTTGTGTCTCAGCTGCCCTATTATGTAAAATGGGGAAAATAATATCCCAACTTTATTCAGAAATTTGCTATGAGGCTTTTCTATCTCCTTTCTTTCTAGCTCATTTCATCAGGTATTCTCACTTTTCAGTATTACGAGAGCTTTAATTTCTTCACTTTTTCGCCAATTATCAGCCCCCTCATCTTTACTTACATTTAACTAGCTTAGACTCTATAGCCTATCATTTCAATCACTCTTTTGCAAATTCCCTCAACTTTTTCAGTATCCCTCTTTATATGGCATCCAACCGGCAGAACCTTTTGATGAAGGCTACGATGTATTTCTTCTATGCCTACATCTCAACACTTGAGCATTGCTGAGAAAACAAAATTCAGTAGGACACACTGGTTCCATTATAATTCACTGTCATCAGCCACAAAGGTTACTCTTCACACCTGCTCCCCACTCTCCACAATAACCACCGCACTCCTTCCTGCTACTCAAACCCTTTTGCTTTGCTCTTAGCAGAAACCTTTTCCTTACACTTCATAGAGAAAATGAAACTATCAGAAGAAATTATCTTACCTTAAAAATAATATATATACACAAATATTTACACCTATATACATAAACACACATACATACACAAACATATATATGTATATATGCCAAACATCTCTAAGTTTAAGTTAGCTAACTAAGCTACTTTTCTGAACTCCAGCACTATCTACCCAATCACCTACTTGTCACACAGGATATCACAAATTTGATGTGTCCCAAACTGAACTTAATCTTTTTTATCAAATATGTTTCTCCTTCAGTCTTCCCTGTTTCAGTAAAGAGTATAACTATTCACCAAGTTGCTTAAGTTGGAAAGTCAAGGGTGCACATCATTTCATGAACCAACATTACATGTGACATCATGGACTTTCGGACGCCAATTATAGTGTTTTCTCAGGGTATTATTATATCTCCATTATATAAATTATATTGAAATTGCTTGCTCTAATGGAACTCAGATAGTTCATTTTTCAGTGTATTTCAGCAGCCCAGTACCTGATACTTGGCACGAAATAGATCTAAAGAAAGAATTCATTGAATAAGTGAATTCAATAAATTCATTATATGAATGAATGCTCCTAGTAATGTAGGGATAATTAAATCCTAATGTAGGGATAATTAAATCCTAATCCTAGTAAGTTCCATAAATCATTTTGGTGCTCAGTAAATATTTGCTGATGATAAAGAAAACAAAACTTCCTAATAAATGTTTTAGAAATAGATAGATGTCAATTAATTTATTTTTATACACACTATGTACAAGACACTGGAGTCAATACTATGCCAATTATAAAGAAATATAAGACACGGCATTTGTTCTAAAACCACTTATAACTCAGTTTGCTAAATGAAGCATAAAGACAACATATAACCCTGGGCAAAACATGGTAAGTGTCAAGTAAATGCTAAAGACACCAAATAATAAAGAATTGCAGATAATACATTAAGAATGCTACTAATCTCCTCTGTCCATCTGTACGCTTCACAACAGTCCTCCAACCCATGCAGACCATGCTGTTACCGGACACTGCACTCATTTTTGCTTCTATGCTGATACTGAAGGCATTTCACTAATCTGGAGCAGATTCCTTCTTTCTTCCACTTAAACTAATCCTTTTATCTTCCATTATATTTAGCTTACATCTTCAACGATGTGCGGATAGTTAAAGCATACAGTGAGATGTCGGCAAATACTTTTATTTACTTGTTATACAATCTTGTTCTTAAGTCTCAGTTCTGTCTCTACATAAACCAGCCTAGTCTAGAATGTATCATTTTGTTGTTCAGTTGTTTTTTAAAGTAGGGATGTAAGACATAACTTAAGGAAGAAATTGTATTTGGATCTAGAATGGAGTAACATTCAGGAATTGCTACATCAGATCACATTTTAGCCCATGTAGCCTAAGATTTTATAAAAAAAAAAATACATTTTTTTCTTTTACAAATTGAAGACATTTAGCCATGCTATTTAAAACAGGTGAAAACACTCTATTTTAAGATGTTTTGCCACTCTAAATTTAGCCTAGCATATCAAATAAACAAAAATTTTAATGAAATAGGGCACAGCTGACTAAATAGTACCACTTATTCTGTTATGTCAGAGAAAGATTATTTTTATATCTTAATTCCTCAAAGATTAGAAGATAAAATGACCTATTACTTGACTATTTAAAATGTAGCATTTTGGTAACATTTTAAAAAGCGATTACCCTTGGAAATGCCCTTGGAAATTGTTTGATACTCAAATATCCAACTCACCAGCACAGAGGAACTTCTAAACACCCTCCTCAAAACTGGATAAACACATTCTTGCCCGGGTTAGCTGTATGACCTTCTGATCAGATGGTAACTGGGGAGAATGTAAATTTCGTGCTAGATCATTCCCACTCCTAAAACCGGCACATCTGGGCATCTTCCCAGGTACAACCAATGAGCTGTCATTTCATCAGACTCAGAAGACCCTCCCTGTTTCACCTGTTTTAACTAAGCTAAATACCTTTTCAATTTGTAAGAGAGAATATTTACTGTTGCTTATGGAATCTTGGGCTAGGTGGGCTAAGATGTGATCTGATGTAGCAACATGTGAGTGTTACTATAGACTGTATTCAGACACCCTCCCCCTTTTCCTAGGTCACCAACCTGTGAAGGAAAGGCCTGCATACGAGATATATGGGCAGAGTCAGTATCAGTTGGCTACAATTGAGTTACCAAGCCAGTCTTCATTCCTAGAAATTTTAAATTAGTAGTACATGACTTTAAAGTGTTGGCATTTCATGTATAAGTTTGACCTTTAAAATTATAGTTAATATTTCTTTTTTATTCTATTTTAGCAAATAATTACCAGTGCTTACTATGTGTCACTGTTATAAATGGTTTGTTAATTTTCATTTACGTAATCCTCAAACAATCCAGTGAGGAAACCGTTAATATCATCACAATTTTACTGATGAGAAAACTGGGCACTGAGAGGCTAAGTAACTTGTCCAAGGTCTGTGCACAGACAAGATAGTACGTAGAAGAGCCAGGATTCATACCCAACTGTCTGGTCCCAGAGCCTTCACTCTTAAAATAATGCTATATCCTACACACATTACTCTTTCATTCATTTACTCATTCATCCATTCTTTATAACATTTAGTGAGCATTTACTATATATACCAGCATTGGGCATTGAGTAAGATACTCAGAAGATTTTTGTTGAATTAATGGTTTTACTTCAACTTTATTCCATTTTTGTAAATCCTTAGGTCACTTCTGAAGTAATTGTAATTTAAATTAAAGCAAGTACAACCTTAAGAGGCAATATTTTAGAATAGCCAAGAGTAGACATATTTATGGAAATAATTAGCCTAAAAGAAGTGAATGTTCTAGACAGTTAACAGAACTAAAATTTAACATATATATGGTATTATATATTTTCCTACCTTTTACAAAAGCCACTGAAATCATTTAACTTTTTCTTGATGACTAGGATAATTATAAATATCATTTATTATTCTGAGTTTCAGACAATTTGGAACTTAGGGCTGAATGGGCACTAGCTTCACAGTGGCCATGATGGAAATAGGCTTGAAAACTTGTACTTTCTCTTTGACCCCTTATCTCTGGAGGCAAGTGTTGCTATATAAAATCAAAGACCAAAGCAACTTTATCAAAGGATATTTCTTGCCTTAAAAAAAATCTTATTTTCACTAATGTCATCAACATGCTTTGGATTTTCAGTTGCATTCAAAATATCTTTCTCATACTGCTTCAAAAACAACAGCTTCTAACGTTGTCAAACATATTGAATGCTCACTGCATGCTAGCCATTGTGTTAACCACCCACATATATTTTACCTCATTTCACATTCATAACAAACTTTAAGGTGGGTAATTATCTCCATTTTGCCGATAAAGAAACTTGACTATTTGGGAAGTAACTTGTTCACTCTGACAAGCTGACGAGTAGTTTTGATTTAAACCCAGGTTTACCTGGTTCTAGAGACCATTTGCTGAAGCACTGTACTCTACTGCACGTCTGATGCACCCACTAATAAAACCTCATATGTTCTTTCTAAAATCAGTTTATACCCATCACTTGACTTCACTGACACTATTTGATATCTAGCCATTGAAGAGCTTTGATACCCTCAAGTGAGTTTGGAAATTATGTTTCACTGAAGTTGCAAAAAGGTAGAAGAACCAGTACAACATTATTTTCCATTTATGCATTAGCTTACCTTTTTTTGGTTGGGTCAATCTTTTATTTTGCTTTTTTTTTAAAGATTTTTTTGATGTGGACCATTTTTCAAGTCTTTATTGAGTTTGTTACAATACCGCTTCTGTTTTATGTTTTGGTTTTTTGGTGCCGAGGCATGTGGGATCTTAGCTCCCCAACCAGGGATCAAACACGCACCCCCTGCATTGGAAGGCGAAGTCTTAACCACTGGCGTGCCAGGGAAGTCCCTTATTTTGCATTTTGATAGTAATTTCTCAACTTCCATACTTCTATTACTTTTCAGTAAGTAAAGTTAGAGTGGACTTGCTTTTTACCAGTCATAGTTAAGACATAAGGAAAATAGTAAAAAATTGATCAAAATTCCGATTTCTCCCTACTAGGGAGGGAGGAGTCTCTGGATCTGGGGGGTTAGGAGGATACAGAAATGTTTTTTTTTTTTTCGGTTGCGCCACATGGCTTGCAGGATCTTAGTTCCCCAACCAGGGATTGAACCTGGGCCACGGCAGTGAATGCACCGAGTCCTAACCACTGGACCGCCAGGGAACTCCCCACAAGTTGGTTTTTATTAGGAAAATACGAGTGTTACAGCACTGAAATAAATTTCACTAGTCTACTTCCTAATTTCAAGCACAGGAGCACTAAACCTTGCTTGTGAGGAGATGAAACTTTTCAATACAAAGAAAGACCAGCAAAGATGAACCTATTACAACTTCATTTCTCACAAATTTGGAAGAGACCCTCAAGATCAACAGCCATTCATTTATTCATCAAATATTCTGGAGTTGTGAATGCTTTTCCCCACAGAAAAGATTTACCTTGCATTTTTAAGTGGTTAAATATGTGACCTTTTGAAAGGTCTAGGATAATAATTTTCTGACACCAGATTAACATACATTTAAGAAAAGATGGTCAATTCTTATTTGTTTTCAAACTGGAGACACCCGATTTACTGACGTGTGACATGGTGGAAGCGGGCCGTCATTATATATTTTATTAGCTCGCTAAGATTGTTCAGGAAACTCCTGTGTCAATGGATGCCTTATTTGCAATGCCACGACATCCTTCCAGAGCTTTAGGATTGCTGTCATTTTACTCAAGTTACGTTAATTTTGTCTCTTAGTTTGAATAATAATAATGATAACAGCAACCACTTATGTGCTAGGCACTGTTCTGTTTTATGTATATCAACTAATTTAAACCTCTTAAAGAATCTACGATGTTAAGTACTATTTTTATCTCAATGAAAGACAAGAAAACTTGAGGAAGGTGTAGAATCAGGGCTCAAACAAAGTCAGTATGACCCTAGAGCTCGTGCTGCCTCTCTTGAAGTGATGAAGCGCACCTTCTTAAAATACACATCTCTCAATCAACTGGCATTTAGAAGTATTTAGACTTTCAACTTGACCAGAAGTAGAGACGCTTACTTTCCTTTCAACGTCAATCACTCAGAGGTGATTGGTCGAGATGTCTTGATTTATATGTGTTCATAACACGGTCCTGTATCACGGGGAGCACAACTCAATTATATGGATTGTTTGGATTTCAGTCTTTCCTCTGCTGCCGATGCTCTCCTCTGAGTGTCTGCTGCTGACCCCCTCCACTGCCTCTGCACTGCTCTTCCAACTGCTCACCACTAGCTATCTTCTAATACAATCTCTTTTCCTGTCACTTCTTCTTTTTCATATTCAGTGGCAAAACCTTTATAGACATGACCAGTAAGTCAAAGTGTGCCTTGTTCTCCATGGGGCAAACTGACAAATCACAGAATGCTGACTGTAATCTTTTCAGCTTCTCTTACTGCAGGTTGGACAAATCTGCTTCTCTATCGGCAAAGCTTTTGGGGATAATTCCAGAAACTTGAAGATTCCTCAAGTGAGCTGGGCAATGAGCCAAGCAGTAAATTTTGTTCTTGAATTATAAATATTGTGCAGTTGGAAGAGTATATGAAGTACACAGTTTCCGGATGAATTAGAAGAGTAGTTCTTAAGTTTTCGTGTTTGCCAGAATCACCCAAAGAGCTTTTCAAGCTTACAGTCTGCAGCCTAGTCTTGGGGATTCTAATATGCTATTTCTGGCATGAGAGCCAGAAATTTGCATTTTAAAGTTTCTCTGGTGATTCTAATGCAAGTGACCATACAAAAACCACTAAGAAACTCTGGTGTAGGAGAATAAGGAGTGACCTTATTAAAATATCTTAGTTAGTTTTGCCTTTTAGCTTAGATAGAATCTTATGGTTAAATTCCCAAGTCTATTAGCAAGCAGATATTACTGGATTTCTCCAGCCCCAGTTACACATATTTTTAGAACCATCTAACTAAATGATGATCTGCATTATCTTTAATTAGTTCTTCATACACCTGGAGTCATGTTAGATGCTTCTTCGTGTTATTCTAATTCGCATACACTTAAGAATGATTTTGATAAAAAGTGTTTGTTTTTCCCTCATGTATAGATATGACTGTATATCATTAAATATTTTTACACTGGTTGATTTTAAATTTTGAGAAAAATAAAATAGTATTTTTGGTACAGCAGTTGGTATGATTTTACAGGTTCACTTTGGTTGATAATTCCACACATAAGAAAATCAACTTTGGGATTTTTTTCATGTATTTATATATAAAAATTTTATTTGGAAATTAGCTAATTTTACTTTATGTATTCTGTGTCTTATTAAATTTTTGACCTTACTAGTCTCTTATTTTCCTGGAGTTGAAATAATTTTTGACCACAGAAGGCTTTAAACATTTGACCATTTGTATTTTGAGCTTTGAAAATAATTTTAAATCACTATGAAGCAAACTTAGACCTATATATTAAAATTGCTTAAAAAAATACAAGTTAACCATCATTTGCAATTTTTTTTTGTAATCTACCAATGTTTTACATTTGGCTATATCCTATTCCTACATGGAATGTACTTAAGAAATAACAGAAAAATCTAGTTTGCATATCAAATATATTATTTTAAAAAAATCATCTACTATTATGCCTCAGCTTACTGTCCTCCTTTCATTCCCATAATAAGAAATTTAGTGTAAATAATACTCTTCAATTCTTAAGTACTATTTTTATAACTAGTGTAAAACTTTATTCTTAGAGGTTTTTATTTTTTAAATGGGAGAAACGTTGCCTAAGTAGAATGATCTGGGGCATTCCATACTAAACTGAAGGATACAAATGATTTTTCTGTGACTCAGACTTTCCAGAATTATTGCTTATAATAATTGGAATAAAAACTTTTTAGAGTTGTAGAAACATCATAAGGCCTCTTCATTTCCTATGATCCTAGATTAAGTAAAATCAAGAAATATACAAATCGAATGAAGGTTAGCGTTATAAAATAAACGTATTCTATAAAAGGTAATTAAATATATTTTTTTCAGATGGCAAAAATCTAGTTACTCCCATATTCAAATGCAATATTTTCTTTGCTTAAAAATGTCATTCCACTTCACTCTCTAATTTATTGAACATTTTTTGTGAGATTACATTATACAAAAATAACATGACAACAATGCAAAGACCTTAGCAAACTGAAAATTAAGATATCAAAATATAGTGTCATTTGGTAAATCATATATTCGTTCCTTTATTCCGCAGTACAAGAAACTTTCTTTAGATTCATGTTTCTTGGCATTCTGAAAGGAAAAGAATAATTTTTTGATAGTCAGCACTCTATTCAGGAAGTATATAGGGTAATAGCAAATTTAAATGTCTGCAGAGGAAACAGGTTAAAATAGTCTGAAAGTGGTATAATTAATGACTTATTTTTATTACCATAGCTTTAAAAACTAAAGTTAAGCATGAAGATAATATCTATTTCAGTAACAATAACATGGATGGTTTCTTGTTTCCTTTTAACAGATTATACGTGTGAATCTAAACAGAAATGATGCAAATCCACTCTCCGATTAGCTTCAGGCCAATTTCATGCCTTACTTTTAAAAATTCAAAAATTTGAAAATCTTTTACTCTTCATCTGCTCAAAATTACTAACCCTTTAAACTTCCCAACTTTTCTTTCAACAGTCATAGTTACCAAATATAGGAATACTGAGGTTTTCCACCTCTCCCTTTCCCTTTGCTCCCTACATTGAGGACAAGAGGGAGCACCAAGCATCAGTGGCTACGTGTAAGATCACCCCTCCAACACCACAGGCTTGAGGGAAGTGGGCCCTGGAACTCTGTGTGCTCCTGCTGAGAAACCCCAACTCCAGCAAACAGCCTCACCCCTGCTATCAGGACTAATCTCACTATCTATTCCCTTCATCCCTGTTGATTTCAGTCACCACACAAAGCTCAGAATCCTCAAACCTGCACTAACTTTCTGGATTCAGATCTTCCCCTGTTCTCTGGGCATTGAGGCAACGTTTCCATCTCCTTTAGCGCACTACTGTCCTCCTCGCCTCTCATCATCTCACATCCAGTATATTTACTTCTTTGTCAGTCTCCTCCATCAGAATACAAGCTCCATGATGGTGGGAATTTTGTCTGTTAGTTCATTACTGTATCCCAAGCATATAGGGCCTGGCACTTAATAAGCACTCAATAAATATTTGTTGAATAAATGAATGAAGTAATCCAATCAATCATCAAACCCTATTGACTAATTTTTTGTAATAGTCTTGGATTTTTCCCTTCTTGGCCCTTCTTGCTATCTCTCCAGTCCAGCACCTTATTAAAACCAAACTAACTCCATTTTCAGATTAATTGGAATAGTAATATTCTGAGGTAATAAAGCAAATGCTGAAATATGGTAAAACTGGGAATGGGCATTTGCTCTTTAGAACTTGACTGGTGTGTCTTCCCTTTATACTTCCTTACATAAGGAAAAGGAGGAATCATTGATTATTTAATATGTGTAACTTTATAATATTTAATATATGTAACTATGAAATATTCAATTATTGAATATATCTTTATAATAGCAGTTATAATAGTGTGTTGTAGTTATTCAAGTGTCCACGTCCTCCACTAGCTTTGACTTCCTCAAATTAAGAACTGTTTTCATACATCTCAGTACCTCTCCAGGAATTATCACAATTGCCAAAATGTAGCAACTGAAAAAATGGCTGGAGAAACAAAAGGAGGGAAAGAGAGAGAGGAGAGGATGTGGGAAGAAAGAAGGCAAGAAAGAAGGAAGTTAATTAGTCCATTCGCCTGTCAAATACTGTTAAGGAGAGGGGCCACTTAGTTAATCTACATGTTCATTTCTTTCTACATTTCAGTGGTGACTAGAGGGAAAGGACTGGATCCTTCATGTACCTATATGCAGCGATATTTCCCCCACAACGCAATGGAATTCATTATGTCTGGACACTTTAAAATGTGATATTTTTTAGGTCTTTTCCTTTTTTCCTCCTCCTCCTTTTTGTATTTTAGTTTTACAGTACTGTTGCTGCCTATTGTAAGATTAATATCCCAATGTTTTTCCCAAGAAAACTTGTTTAAAAAGTTTTAAATAAAAATCAGTGCTTAATTTGATTATACATTCTGTGTTATAAAATGAACCAAAAGAGTGAATAAGAATAGCCTTTAACTTTTTTAGTTAATAAGTTTAATCTAAGGCAATACACAGTTCTCAATGAGAATGAATTACTATTTTTGGTTGATGGATACAGTAATGACTAATGCATTGTCTTCACTCTCATGAACAGCACAGTCTAGAAACACATCTCAAAATTATAAAATGGGGAAGAAAACACAGATGAAAAAGTTACTAGATACTTTTTCAAGAAATTATCAATAACTAATTGAGTTATTAAATGGCTCATTCAAATTATAATATAAATATGCTTTATATTGTTGGGTAAAAGCAAAAAATATTCATTTTTCAAAGTTATAAATTATGATCTAGCTCATATTCTTTGGAGTTTAGATTGTTAAATGCTTACATTAATTGTTACTTAAAAGTTAAAATTATGGGGGCTTCCCTGGTGGCGCAGTGGTTGAGAGTCCGCCTGCCGATGCAGGGGACACGGGTTCGTGCCCCGGTCTGGGAAGATCCCACACGCCGCGGAGCGGCTGGGCCTGTGAGCCATGGCCGCTGGGCCTGTGCGTCCAGAGCCTGTGCTCTGCAACGGGAGAGGCCACAACAATGACAGGCCTGCATACCGCAAAAAAAAAAAAAAAAGTTAAAATTATGATAAAAATCTGAGTTCAGTAGGTGAAAGAGACTTGAAGATCACCTGGTTGGCTCTCTATATGACTGCAAAAACTGAGAAATGAAAATACTTGCCCCAGGTCTCACCGAGTACCAATAGCCAGATGGAATTAGAATCTATCCAATTGAATGCTGTTTCTACTACAACATATGGAAATGTGCTAGGAAAATTATTGGACATTAACTCTGCTTATCACAATGTGCTCCACATTTGTTAAAAATACAAGAGCTTTACTATGCTTAAGTAAAAATAGAGTTCCAAAATAATCTTTTATTAAACATGACAGAATATTAATCTCAATCAAAATTTCTGTCCATATATGCACTTGCTTTTGCTGTTCAATCAAAAGATAAGGGTGTGCCACTTTTGCGGGCTCTAGGTCACTGCAATTTTTCAGTCACCATTGGTTTTATTTTGAGTAAGACTGCAGCAATATGACAGGCAAGAATGATTAAATTGCCCTTATTCAGCTTCAACCTGGGAGCACTTGATTCAGACACCAATCAAGTAGAAGCTGACGGCCAGAACAGACACGCTTTATTTGTGCTGTAAATTTTGTTTCAGAGAGAACACTGGGAAATGGAAATTAGAAGTCAGCAAAAATGAATAACATACCATAATTTTTTAATTTAAAAATATTTTTTTAAAATTAACATTTAGACAATCTTACCCTAATGAATAAGTGAACACTGGGGCATTTTGAACTTATTTGAAAATTTTACTCTTCAAACTTATGGGTAAAGTATATTTTGCCAAGCATTTTTCTTTAACTGCTATATATATATATATATATATATATATACATGCCTAAAATACTATAAGCACATACAAAGTTCTGGTTCTATACAATAATTTTTAAAAATATGTTTTATGTACATTAACCATGAAACTTTAACCTAGGAATTTATAATTATCAACTGGAAATAGAGTGACTCTTCTTATCAAGTTTTTTCCTATGACATTCTCATAAACTTCTTCCTTATAAAGTTCTTTCTTCATAGTAACACGTAACTCTCATATTACATAAAGAATTCTAAAATTTTAAAATTTCTTATCTATCATAATAAACAGATAAAATAGAGTTAAGAAAAGGAAACTCCTCTATCATTGGGATAGGTTTCTTAGTCACTGGAAGTATTTTTACTTTCTTCTCATAATTCATTTCTTCTACTGAAATCTTCAGTAGTCAATGCCAATAGAAGTTCATAGCATATTCTGTCCAGAACTGCAATCCATTTCTACTGTGCTCTTCACATGATTCTAAACAATCTGCGTAATCATAATATAAATGTCCCAGTAGGAAATCAATTCAAAAACTTAAGAATTCCCTTAAATTATACATTTAGATATTTAAATGTGTACAGATATTGAGCAGCCTGAGTGGAACCAGAAATTTGATAAGGCTATGTAGAGATCTCAGAATTCAGTATAAGAGAGAAGACAAAATTTCCCAAATACTTATCTTAAGATATTGGGTTTTGTTGATTAAAGCAGAAGATAATACTCTGCATAATCAATCAATAGAAAATGTAAATATTATTTTGCGCATAGTTACATTCTCTGGAAATTCTCAAAGACAAGTTTTCTTTCAAAGGTATATATTCCTACAAAAATTTAGAGTTCCATTACCCTAAAACTGTAAACCTGTTTGAATGCATTAGATTATATCCATGAAATAAAGAAAATATGCCAATATACACACTGTATGCTCATATATATCATTTATATAATTTAAATATTAACATGTACAGTGTGATGAATTTTGGACAAAGCTGTACTAAACTTGCATAAATAAATTTCTGAGTTACTAGATCAAAAAAAAAAAAAAAAGATGGCAAAGCTGTGAGCAGATTACCAAAGCACAGTTATTGATGTTATTCAGTTACTGAATTACTCCAAATTCATGCAATATTTTATTATACTTAGAGTGATTAAGAAAAGGTCTTTATCATTTAAAAAATAAATCTGAGAAGTATATTATGAGAGATATACTGTTTATACTTGTTAGAACAATAGAAAAATTGGTCTTTTTTTTTTAAAGGAATCTTATTTATCTTTATAAATAATAACAATTACTACATTGCAATATGCCATGCCTATTTGGTTTTAGACACACATTTGATCAGAGTTAAAAACAAAATGGAAACCATTCTCTTTCATGGTAAATTAAATAGTATCTCCTAAATTCCAAAACTACTAGCTAAAAGTATCAAATTCAGTTTATCTCATTGTATACCATATGAACCCTAAATCAATCAAGAATAGTTATTGAATTTTGCATTTTAAAGAGCTGCTTTTATTAAAACAATTTTTAGAATTTAACTGTTTTCATTTTCTAACAATCTCAATAAAGCTTAATTTAATTTCCCCTTAATCTAGGTAGTCATATTATAAAATATAGAAAACACAGTTTTTCACATGGGCAGCATCATTTATTTATGCTTATTTAGCATTTCTATAATTAGCTCCATTCCTATACACTTAAAATCCATTACAGAACTTCCTTTTGTATCTGTTAAGGACTTTACAGTATTATACACAATAATTCCATATAACATCCTATTATTTTGCTTGTTATCAGAGAAAAATGAGTTTAATTTGTTTATAACATCTCTCTCTCTACCTACTTACCTACCTATCAACTTACCTATCTAATCATTAACATGAATATTTTAGAAATGCAATCTTCTGATTAATCTGTATATACATTACTAAAGAATGTTCTAAAACACATGAGCAGTTTTCTTAGAACAATATGAAGAATGTAATTTATTCCTTTTTTGACCATTTGGAACTTTTAGTAACTCATGGTCATTATTTTAACAATAATTACTATTTCAGCTGCAAACTCGTGGCCCATCCAGCAGATCTGGCCCACTGATGTACACCTTCTTTGTCCAGAAGAGTGGTTTACAAAGTTAATGTAAGAATTAGGGGTCTTGGTTTCCTGAAACATGAGATCTGGCAATACCGCCTGCACGCCTGTGTGCCAACAACTGGCTGAAGCCAAGCAGCAATTTCCCCCTTCAAAGGGAGCATGCGCTTTCCAGTTGGCCAGAGTACCAACACTACCTCGTCCTTAAATCTGATTTTAATCACGCATATTACCTACTTGGTCCTGTTAAGCCTTTTGACTTTAAGATCCCCAGACTAGTATTAGAACACTATAACTGTAGGAGTCACAGAAATTACACTTAATAAGTCTGCAGAAAATTCTGTGAAGGTTGCCTTTAGAAGAAATCGCAGTTATCCTGGTGTAGGTAGTTTTTATGGTACTTTCCTATTTCTGGTAAAGCATGAGAGTAAATTGTAACTAATTACAATTCTAGATAGTTTGTTTCTAGTTTGTCAATACCAGAAACACTGAGCAATTGTTTCTACATTGTCAGGAGGAAAAGTGAAAGATTTTGTCCTAATAAAAGTAATCTAAATTGGAAAGTAAGACGTAAAACTTGTCACTGTTTGCAGATGACATAATATTTTACACAGAAAATCCTAAAAATGCCACCAGAAAACTACTGGAGTTCATCAATGAATTTGGTAAAGTTGTAGGATAAAAAATTAATATACAGAAATCTGTTGCATTTCTATACACTAACAACGAACTATCAGAAAGAGAAATAAACAAAACAATCCTGTTTACCACTGCATCAAAAGAATAAAATACCTAGGAATAAATCTACCTATGGAGGTAAAAGACCTGTACTTGGAAAACTATGACACTGATGAAAGAAACTGAAGATGACACAAACAGATGAAAAGATATATCATGTTCTTGGATTGGAAGAATTAATATTGTTAAAATGACCATACTACCCAAGGCAATCTACAAATTCAATGCAATCCTTATCAAAATACCAATGGCATTTTTCATAGAACTAGAGCAAATAATTTTAAAATTTGTATGGAAACACGAAAGACCTCAAATAGCCAAAACAATCTTGAGAAGAAAAACAGAGCTGGAGAAATCACGCTCCCTGACTTCAGGCTATTACTAAAAAGCTATAGTAATCAACACAATGGTACCAGCACAAAAACAGACACATAGATTAATGGGGCTGAATAGAGAGCCCAGAAATAAACCCACACATTTATGGTTAATTAATCTGTGACAAAGGAGGCAAGAATGTACAATGGAGAAAAGATAGTCTCTTCAATAGGTGGTGCTGGGAAAACTGGACAGCTACATGTAAACTAATGAAATTAGAACATTCTCTAACACCATATACAAAAATAAACTCAAAATGGATTAAAGACCTAAATGTAAGACTGGAAACCATAAAACTCCTAGAGGAAAACAAAGAACACTCTTTGACAAAAATTGTAGCAATATATCTTTGGATCCATCTCCTAAAGCAATTAAAAGCAAAAATAAATAAGTGAGACCTAACTAAACTTAAAAGCTTTTGCACAGAAAAGGAAACCATTGACAAAATGAAAAGACAACCTACGGAATATGGGAGAAGATATTTGCAAATGATACGACTGATAAGGGATTCATAGCCAATATACATAAACAGCTCATACAACTCAACATAAAAAATCCCTTGATTAAAAAATGGGCAGAAGACCTGAACAGACATTTTTACAAAGAGAAAATGCAGATGCCCAACAGGCATATGAAAAGATGTTCACCATCGCTAATCGTCAGGGAAATGTGAATCAAAACCACAATGAGATATCTCCTCACACCTGTTAGAATGGCTATCATCAAAAAGAACACAAGGGCTTCCCTGGTGGCGCAGTGGTTGGGAGTCCGCCTGCTGATGCAAGGGGCACGGGTTCGTGCCCTGGTCCGGGAAGATCCCACATGCCACGGAGCGGCTGGGCCCGTGAGCCATGGCCACTGAGCCTGCGTGTCCGAAGCCTGTGCTCCGCAACGGGTGAGGCCACAACAGTGAGAGGCCAGCGTACCACAAAAAAAAAAAAAAAAAAAAAAAAAAAAATTGCAATCCTTCAATACAAACTTAAAAAGCTATCAGGGTTTAAATATTTTGCTTAGAAATTTATGTAAATGAAAAATTTAAATAAGTTAAAAAAGAAAAAAAATTGAACAATAAAAGCATTGTAGGAATATTGAATTTTTAGTCTATTATTCTCCAAAACATGATTTAAGGCATGATTAAGGCATGGATATCTAATCCATCACTTCAGAAAAATGGAACTCTCAGATTTTTCAAAGTAAAGGAGTTGGTTCTGGAGTCTTACTTTGACTAACAGAAATATTAGATATTAACATTTATGAGCAGATTTCTAAAGGCTTAAATACTAGTAATGATTAGATTTGACTTTACACAAAAGACTAGTTTAAACGTTTTATAGCACAATTTATATATTTCTTAAATAAAATATATTAACTAATTCTTTCAATGTCTTTCATATCAGAGATGAACACCTGTGAGTCCTCTTTCATCTTTACATTCCTGTTTTTTTTTTTTAAAATCATTGTTACAAACTTTTAATGTTTTAAAATTGTGCTAAAGAGGTAAATTTTCATATTTTGAAGTTATTTTCAACCTTTCAATACAAGATGTATGATATATTGATTTAATATTAAATTGTGCAATAACCTCAAATGGAGAAACAATTTGTTCATAGTGAGTGAAATGCAGATATAAATGTAATAGAGATAAATGGAACATGGCAAACATTTATCCTGGGAAAAAAAACCATTTAAAATGCCCAAACAGAATTTCACTTAGGTATGTGCTGTTTTTGTTTTAAAGGTAAATAATAATTTTAAAACAACAGTAAGAATATTTTAAACACACTTGGAGAACATGAAAATTACTTCCCATGTAGAAATAAAATTTGACATAAACTAGGAATTCTAATATCAGAACAATGTATTTGTTAGAGACAAATTTAGGTTTATTAACTTAACTACACAAGCTGCATAACAATGTATCTACCAAATAGATCATGATTTGACATTTCCCTTATTTGTGGTTAGTTTATTTTTTTTAAATAAAGGACCTATTATTTCATTATCCTATTTTATACTGTGGTAAAAGACTAAAAACTGTGGATTTTAAAAAAAATCAATGAATTGCTTAAACATCTTTTAGTAGCCCTCAATAAAATTTGATAGTGGGAATAGTTTGTTGTATTGAAAAAAAAAACCCACATAATTTGAGATCAGCAGTCTAGGGTTGGAGCATAAAAGATTTATAAAAAACATGAAGAACTGCACCAAAGAAGAATTATCATATGCATATATATTTATATACAACGCTGGTTATATATATCCCACTGGTTGTAGATTATATTTATATATTCTATTATTAGATTATATTTATATATTCATATATATATATAGTGTATCTATATATAAAACCAGTGGATTAAATATAACTTGGTTCATTTCTGAGATGATAATCCCTGACACAACTCCCTCTTCTAATCCTGTTTTCATGTTCTTAAAGTTGTGAAATATAAATACAAAGGAGTGCATAAGACATATGTTTGATTAAAGAATAATTATAAAGTAAATACTTTTATAATCACTCTCCAAATTAAGACATTGAACATTTTTTTAAAGTTAGAGGCAGGTAGGTTTTGGCTCAATTAAGGAAAGTCTTTCTGGTAGTTACAGATGTCTAAGAATATAATGCTGCCTTATAAGGTTAGATAGTTCCGAATTCTTCAGGCAGATTAGATAATCAACCATTAATGATATTGTATAGGGTTACTGGTCATCACATCTAGATATACTGGAATAGAATGCTCATGTCAAGGGTACAGAATTATGTTTTTAAAAAGCTCTCCTAGTGATATGTTTATGAGCTTCGTTTGGGAACCACGGATACAGGAGGATTCCTTCCTAAGTTCAGAGTACTAGATAACTTCTAAAGTCTCTTCCAATAATGATGTGTGGCTTTCTGTGTATTATAGTCCAGCTATGAAAGAGAAGCTCTACATTAAGACTTTGTGAATCACTAATAAGAAAAATTGTAATTAAGCAGAGGAATATGATGATTATAATATTTCATAGTGGTTAAAGGAATAGTGGGAAAAGGCGCTTAATTTTATCTAATTATTTGATATTTTAAAATATTCTTTAGAATTGTCTTTCTTATTCATTGCCTTTCAGCTGTTTTAACAAAAAACACATTTTTAAAAAATACTGAAATAATTAGGCATTCGTTGATCCATTCATTCTTCAACAAGTATTTGTTGAGGGCCTACACTAGGGACTGGGGACTGGGGATACAGCACTGCCAGAACAGATGGAGACACTGCTCCCATGAAGCTAAAATTTCAATACCGCCTAAATATCTGAGAGCAGCACGCCTAAATCAAAATTTCCTTTCATTTTTATAGTGATAACCACTTGTACAGATTGAACCCAAATTTTAAATTTATTTTATTAGAGCAGATCAGAACCTTAAACCAGGAGAATCCTCATCTCAAAATGTAAAGAGTAAAAACCTCTCTGTCAACCTCTCAAGTTTACTGTTAAAATCTCATCCTATATACATATGTATATATGATATATAAATAATGTGTACATAACATATAAATAATGTATACATATAATATTAAAGTATATAATGCATCAATATACTATATTATATACTTATATATATCATATTTGGATATATGTATGATATATAAAATCAGTTTTTAACCAATAAAGCACTCTACAAATATGATACTAACATTATTATTTGTTAAAACAATATAACAATAAAGTGGTGGAGACTTTGAAAGTATACTAGCACAATGAAGTAGCTATAATTAAATTAACGAGTACATAAATATGTCCCTTATAGTATTTACTGATTATTATATTGATAGACCTTGATGAATATTTTATATATCCTTAAACATAAAGAGAAGGTTGTTGTTTATTCTATATAATGTATAGACTTAATTCTTTTAATGAAGAGTATGTATACCAATTAATGGCAGAAATACTAAAGCTTAATGACGTGCTAAAATACTGGATATGGGAATCATGCACTACATGACCATTAAATAACAATGTAAAACCAACTCTGGGAGTCTAGAAAATTAGAAATAAGAAGGCATCAAGTTAGAGTAAGATGAAGTAATTCATATAGAGGGAAATTGGGAGACTTTTACTAAGTGTGTGCTAGATTAGAGCATGGCATGTAGACACACATACACACCCACATACATATATATACACACATGCGTATATATGACATAAATAAAGCTCTACACCTGTAATCTCCTTTCCTCTCTGAAAATAATGGTTCCAAGCAAATGTGTTATTACAAGTATAGAAAAGGATAAAAAACATATAAAATGGGCCACTCATCAACTCCATCTCTTTACATTGCCGCTTAAGTGCTTTATTTGAAGTGATTCCCTAAACAATAGAGTGAATTAAACTTTAAAATATACATGAAAAGTCAGCAAAATGATCAATGTTCATGATATTTGCTGAAATATATAAGCTATTTCTATGTATCCCCTCTCTTATTGCCATTACTTGAAAGATAAATCTTACCCATATTCCTTGGATAGTACTTCTCCTTTTTGTTGGATTTGCTAATTCCTATTTGATTTTACAATTCTTTTCCTAGTCCCACCTGTCTGCTTCTTTAGGGACAAGATCAATCCTTATAGTAAGTTTTCGCAGCTCCAAGGATCTCTTCTGGGCAATCCCAAGTTTTGTACCATAATTCTATGCTTAAGCTCAGCAAAAATAAAAATATTTATTTCACGGAGAGAATGAAAGCCAAAGTTAGAAATGAAAAATTAAAGCATGTCATTGAGATCAAAGCACACTTCCCAAATACATTTTGAAAACATTACATTAAAATAGTCCATCATAAAGTTTGGGGAATGCTGGCTTAAACACAACTTTTTTGCAGAACTTCTCAGAATGCTGATGTATACTATGAATCTCGAAGATAAGGACAGCATGTGTAGTACAAATTTATTGACCTTAAAACCAGTTATTTTTAATCATCAGTTCATGGGAATTTCTGGAAATACACTTGGAAAGCATTGATTCAAAAGATTTGTTTTTATATTTCTAAGTATTCACACTTCATATTCGTACATTGCTGACTGATTTTAGCTAGAGACAGACCCTTTCAGATTTACATAGCAGGAAGATTAAAAAACAAACAACTAAGGAGGAGAACCTAGGAGACTCAAGTGAAAAATAATATATAATGTTTTAATTATTGTATTTTTTAAAAGATTTTTTAAAAGCCTTATGCTTGGTTTGCATCGGAGCTAAGACAACTATTTGACAAACTTCAAATATGTTCTTAAGCTATTAATTCAGAAAGACTTTGAATGGTTAGTGGCTTATAAGAAATTGTGGATTTTCTTCTGACATTGTTTTCCTATCCTGGATAATGCTGAAAGAATCACTTGTCTCTTCCTGCCTCAGTTCACTTATTCTAAATGTTTTACTAAAGGTAAGCATTATCAAATCACATATTAAAATTCTCTATCTCCCCTCTGGACTTTAAGCTCTTTGAGGGAAGGAATTAGGTCTTGTTAACCAGTATTTTAGCACAGAATCTGGCATATAGAAGATGTTCAAAAATATTGGCTGAATAAACGAAGGCAATTTAGGAATAAAATCATTTTAACTCCAAGACCATTAAAGGTCCATCACTTCAAACTATGAAACACATCCCATAAAAATTTTCCAGAATCTCTACTATATTTATTACTTTGTAAAATGATCTTATAATAAAATCTTTTTTTGCATTTCAGAAATTATTTTCTCTTGTACAAAACATATGAAGGATCTGTCTTATTCTGAATTGTCATCTGGCAAAGTGTTATAGGAAAGTTTCTATGAAATATGCAGATCTAAAAGCTTAAAAAAGTGAGAATTTCATAAATGTATTTTCCATCTCCTCTCCTTTTCTTTCTTTATCAACCCCTATTATATATCAAATGCTTGTCATGTGCCAGGAATGATGTTAGAAGCTTTCAGGATATAATCTTATTAAATGGCAACCCTGCAAGAATATTATTATTATTACCCCCAATATATAGGTGAAGAAAGTGTTTTTTATTTGCCCAAGTTTATATTGTTAGGAACTGGCAGAACTAGGATTCAACCCAGTTTTGTCTGAATCCAGAGCTAAGTTTTAGCGGTCATGCTATATATCACTCATGTATATTTTCGGAGGACTTAGGTATTACTTATAATACTAAAAATAAATTCTGGATGAGGATAAGTGACATTATGCTTACTATGAGTCAGTGTAACATGGCATGAAGTTCTTATTCACAACTTTGCACAGCAAGCCAGCTCAATCCCCAACGTGCCAGACTGGAAGGCTAAGTCTCTGCACATGACAGGTGCATCATGGAAGGTAGTAATTCATGCTCCATGATAAACAGAAATAGTAAAATTAAGTTGGTTAATACTTAGTGTCCTGAAAATATGCAGTTGTCTTCAGATAACTTCAGTATTAAATGCTACATATCATCTATTCAAAATATTTTGATAGAAAGTCTCAGAAGACTAATCTACAAAGTTTCTTATTTTTGCCATCCCCAAATGAAGTCATTTCTCTCATCTTTGCACCTTTCAATAGGATTTTAGAATTCATTTTACACCGTTCTTTTGGGACACATTAGACTGGTATGAGTTCGTCTAATCTTCAAATACTGTCTAATGAACCCTTTGCTATCTTTTCTTGTCTGTTTTTCTCCCATTCTTGTTAGACTTTATACAGGATTTTTATCTATAAAATAATGATTATCATTCATCATATATCAAATCAGTAAACCAACCAACCAACTAAATCTTTTCTGACTGGAATACATATGTGTCATAAAACAAACTCCTCTGAAGTAAATTCCACTGACTTCTGAAATAAATAGGTTTCTTTCCATTGGGGAAAAAAGTGACCTCTTGGTCATTGTTGTCAGAGAAGATTGAGATGAGCATGTTGGGTACTGCACTATGTCAGAAGCTCTTCACACCTCTAAACTTCCACTGCTTTATTATGATCTCACTGATTCACACATTCATGCACAAACTTTTATTGAGTGCCTACTATGTGTGAGGTATTGTAGATATTGAGAGGTAAGACAACAAAAAGATAAAAATGATAAATACATATCCTCAAAAGGCTAACTAATGGTCAACAATGGAAGATTAAATGCATACATAATTAACTATATCACAGGGGAGGAAAATGAGCACCACAGGAGAAACTGTTACTGTAAAAGAATATTAGATAAATTACGGACGAAGAGCAGAGGAGGTGTCTCTTGGATGAATTTGTATTTGACTTGAATATTGAAGGATGGGCAGATACTTTACTCATAAAGAGAAAGAAAGAAACTATGCTTTAGACACCAGAAGCAACATGAGCATATACACAAAGGAATAAAAGCAAGAGCCTGTGAGGAAAAGGGCCAGTAAATGTGAAAGACTGAAATCAAGATAAGGTTAAAAATTAAAGATTGGAATTATGTCATTACGGTTCTAAAGTCTCAGGATGGGTGTTTGTGGATTTTCTTTTTTTGACTTTTGATCACTTAAGATTAGACTCCCCCTTTCCATATGGAGAATCAGCATTTGAAAATGAAGCCACACCATACAGTACCGCACTGTACTGATATACTGGTATCTAACACAATAATACTCATGCGCGGGAATCCTTTGACTTCAAACTTGATATTATTTTTATTATTTCTATAAAAATCAAACTTCTATATGTTAAATTTGTTCATCCTGAGGGATACCTGTAGTTCTATTAGGAGTCACTGTCAGAATATTGCATGTAGTCTAGAATAACAGTTGTGAATTAATCGTCCTTTTTGGCTTGTAAAAATAAATATTGAATATGATGGAAACTACTGCAGCAGTTTTTTCTACTGCTATTATTTTGTATGGTAGAAGTCATTCCAATTTAATTATTTCTCTACTTTCACACTAAATTTATTTTACTCTCTAACATACAGCCAGTGGGGAAAATGTTAGAAATAAACGTTAACAATGTTATAAATAAAAATGAATTGTATCCATTATAGCAGATAGGTAAATAGAAACATTATTTACCTATAGGTTAATCAGTAGTGGTAATGCTAGAAAACAAAAGTTTAATATGTAAATGAATGTTAATGGACATTTTAAATGTATATAATCCTAAATTGCTATTCTAACCAGAATGCAATTAATTAATCAGTAAAAATGAATCTGGGTAGGCATCTCTGAATAAGATTTCCTGTGTGATAACAGGATAGAATAACCAGTCACCACAGAAATACAAATTAACAGAATTGCTAATAACGATTACACTACAAAGTCAATTAAATTCAATAGGTCTCTTTCAATTACTCTTTGAATAAGTCTATTAATTTATGTAAGATGTGGGAGTAAATTTTAATTAACACTGATCTCCGATTTCATATCAAAGAATAGAGATGTGGTATTGAAGTATAAATATTATGAGTTAGCTGTAAAGACCGCTCTGAAAATGTGGTGACACCAGCAGCAAAGCAACGCCAGGTGGCGCTGTTACAAAGCTATCCCCTGACCACTCATTCCTAACCCTTTTTACTACCATCTTAACTAAAACCTGGTGCTTTCTTGAACACACTGCTTCCCCATGAACATTTTAAGGAAAGGTGGCTCTTAAGAAGTATTGGAATAGAAAAAAAAGACATGCTTGACAAACTTAACCTTAAACAAAATATCATCTGCATTTTATCACCACTACACTCATAATAGTTACTGAAGAAGCAACACCAATTACAGATTTTTTTTTTTTTTTTGCAGAGAACTTCTGAGCATTTTAAAAGATATATTCACATCCCATAAAATTCATCTTTTAAAAGTACACAATTCACAAAGGAACAACTTCAGAAAAACTGACTACTCATGTTTTTATGCTATTAGCATAACGAGTTCAGATTTAAGGGCTATTATTTTTAAAAGACAAGATTTTCCTACTAAACTAATCTATGAAACTAAACTACTAAACTAATCTCCATAAGAGATAATAGCTTAAATTATAGAAGTAGATATAGGGTTAGGGAGAAATGGAATACTTCAGAGATAATTAAGCATTAAGATTAATAAGACTTGATTGGAGGGAGGGAATCATGCTCAGTGGAGAAGGACTAGTCGAGTGACGCCTAGGTTCCTGGTTTGGGCAAATGGGAGGGTGCCAGTGCCACCCACCGAGAAAGAGAGCACAAAAGGAGGAGTGGGTTATTAAATGTAGTTGCCTGTTCTGTGACAGTATGATGAATTTAATTTTACATGCTGAGTTTGGTACGCCCCCAGGACAGACAAGAAGATGGCAAGGACAGGACTGGATAGATCTGGCAGATGGTTAAGGAAGAAACCTGGGCTGGAAATACAGTTTTGGAAGCCATCAATACACAGATGCTACTGGAAGCCACGGAATAGAAGGCAGCATCAAGATAGAACACGTAAAGAAAAGAAGGCCTAGTATGGGATTCTGGAAAATGTCAACATGGAAGGGGCAGAGAGAATGCTCCCAGAGAAGACAGAGGTGATCAGAGAGATGGTTAGAGAACTAAAGGAATGTACAATCACAAGAGCTCAGAGAAAAGAGCATTTCAAGAAGAGAACGTAAAGGTGTTGAATTCTAAAGGTTGGCAGGATACTATATGAAAACTGTTCCGAGTTAGCAGCATATACAATTTGAGGCAGTTTTTTAAAAAAGTTACATAACACAATTGTAATAAAATAGAGGTAAAGGAGCAAAGCCTCAGAAAAGAGGCAAAAATAAAAATATCAATTATTATATATAATATAATGATTATAATATAATGTAGTTCAAGAAATTGAATGGAATTATCACGTCTTTTGGCTATGACCTTGAACTTCCTGATAGACTAGATAAAGAGAACATACAATGGATTACATTGTTTTGTTTTCAGTGAAGTAGATACATCTATTCTTTAAGAGAGCTGCTCACAAAATTTTAAAAGAAAGTTTCATATAGACTATTCTAAAATGGATGAGTGGCACAGGAGACATCCTCAAAAATGCTTTTAGACCTAATGCAAAGTAATTCTACTAGGCTGTTTCTTTTAAGAACTTTCCATGAGCATTTCTATTTAACATTGTAGTGATGGTTTTAGCCAGGTCAATTAGGCAAGACAAAGAAATAAAAAGGCATTCAGATCAGAAAGGAGGAAGTAATCAAGTAATCTTGTTTCACAGATGACATGATCTCATATAGAATATCCTAAAGAATTAACTAAAAACTTTTAGAGCTAATAAATGAATACAGCACAGTTGCAGGTTTCAAGATCAATTTATAAAAATAAATTGTGTTTCTATATACTAGCAATGATCAGTCTCAAAATGAAATTAATAAAATAATTCCACTTAAAATAGCACCAAAAATAAAATACTTGGAATAAATTTTAAAAAAAGAAGTATATGTTCCCTGAAAACTATGAAACATCATCCAGAGAAAGTAAACATAAGTAAATGGAACACCTTGTGCTCATGGATTGGAAGACAACATTTTTTAAGATGGCAATAATCCCCAAATTGATCTAATTAAACACAATCCCAGTCAAAAAGCGCAGCTGCCTTTTTCCCCCCAAATTGACAAGCTGACCGTAGTATTCATTAGGAAATATAAGCAACCCAAAAGAGAGGAAGGACAGCGTCATAACCACTTGGGGGGGGGGGGTTGTTTTTAAAATGCAAATTCCTGGGTCCTTACATGATCAAAATTCTAAGAGTGATATTTGGTGTTTTTTTAAAAAGTCCCCTTTTTATGCACAATCATAAAACAGAGGAGGTCTATAACATAGGAGTAAATATGCGGTACGCGTCGTTATATTACATAGTCAGGAAAATGTATTATCACATTTTAACTCTGATCTGTAACTCTGATCTATAAGTTAGCAGTAATAAATATTTCATTAACAATTATTCTGCTTGCCCTTTTAAAGACTATAAGAACTTTTTGCTAGATAATTTAGATGGCTTAAAAACAGCTATTCATGAACATTTGAACTGAGGCCGTCTTTTTCCTTTAAAACATTTTCCTATCTCAAGAACGTTTTCTTTAAAAACATAATTCCATACTGTTTATAGACATGCCTGAGAACTAAATTTTTTTTTGATTTTTGAAACTTTTTATTTATATTTTGGCCTTACAAATAATCATTTTTAAATTGACTCTTCTGTAAGAATGTAAAGCACAAAAATTTGCTAAATATCAGATCCACACAAATCCTCAAAAGGTTTTCTGTGTAGTCTTCATTAATGCAAATCTTTGTGTGAATATTTCACTCTTAGCGTAGATCTTGAACCTGTTTTACAATAATGAAGCCATAAAGTTTTTAGGCAGTGCATTCATTATAAACTGTAACATTTCCATTAAAAGGAAAGCTGGGTAATACAAAAATATGAGAGGATCTGAGAAGCAGGCAATCTGTTGAGGCTCGGTATATCTTATTTGGTTATCTATGAAAATTTATAGATAATGAGTTTCTTGAATTATTTTTTCTTTTTCTTATATGCCCAGAACAGAACCTGGGGGAATGGATGAGTAATCTGATCACAAAGCTACCAAATGTTGTTGGTTTTGACAATACTATACTGTTCAATATTTGTTTTTCTATCTTCCACTGCAGATTTACTTAAGATCTCCACTTCTTGTGCCAAATTCTTCCATCAAATATCCTTGTGAATTAGTTTAGGTTTCTTGATGAAATTTTCTGGATATGGATCTATCCTTAAACATCCATCTACACAAGTCGAAGAAACTGCTTCACCCTCAGGCTTAGAAGTTTAGAAATGCTTAATTTTACCTCTATCCCCCAGTTCATAGTATATATTGCCTGACAAATTTTCTGAATAAATATTGGTTGAACGAATGATTTCTCCTTACATCTGAACACTTTTTTTCTGGGCCAGCCTACCACATATATATGGTATGTAATCAGCAAATGTAGATAGATATAATGTAGACAGATACCTATGTACAGAGAGTGAGAAAAATATTTTAAATGGTAAATATAATTTTGGATTTTCTAGAAATGATTACCAAATAATCATTAATGGTAGGGGGGCATTTAACCAGGCTAATATACATGTGTGGAAATATAAATAGCTAAATGTGAATGTATTATTTATTAATCAACTTTGAAAACATATTATATTCAAATATTTAATGGACCTTTTTTGAATTTACTTTTTGCTATTCATTTCCTACTAGTACATTCAGAAGACTTACTTTAATAGACTTACTATAACACAAACAACATAATTCTGTATCACACAATGAGATACAATTACTGTAATGAAAATAGCAACTAAAATGGATTTGGTTCATTGTAGTCACTGTGTTAATTTTAAGTATACCAGCATTGCTATAGATACTTAAACCCTGAAGTCAGAAAAAGTTTTTTCCTTTACAAAATTTGGATTACAAGTAAATGTCAATGATGCATTATAGAATAAGATTATTTCCAATAATGTTGTATAAGCACGTAAGTTGTTTTTGGCATTTAAACAATCTATGATTCTGTTCATCAACTACCAAAACGAAATGTTACTGGCAGTACTCAGACATAGCTTCTCTTGGAATAAAGACTGTTCATTTTATTCTGAGAAATGAAAGCAAATTCAAGATCCTATGCTGCAATAATTAATTAGCAACACCAGCATTTTCTCACAAATAATTGCAGTTGACACTTTTTGCCATCATATGGAATATATGTTCCCTAGAGACATCAGCCTGGCCCCCTAAGGTTTACAGTTGCGAAAGTATTATAGTTACTTAAGCAGAGTACAATGCCTTGATGACTCATTGCTAGGAATATACCATCTTTCCCTTTCCTGTGTAAAATAATGTGGTCTTTTCAAGAAGAAAATGGTGAAGAAAGTAATATTAAAAAATCGAGAACTCAAGGTTATAATCTTCTTCAAACTTTTCCCCACCAAGCCAGATATGCTAACATAGGCTTTTGGCTCCAGGCAGACACCAAGGGGCTCATGTGTTCTCCTTTACACAGTTTATAGAATGGAAAACACATTAGAGGCTCACATTTTGCTCTGCTTTTGGAAGAAAGGAAACTCTGTGTCTCTTTCCAAGGAAATCTTGGAAAGTTTTCTCTGTGAATTAATGATGAAATGACCCAATGCCAAATAAACCAGAAAAATGCTCTTCATTAATAAGGTAATGTAATTATCAAAAGTTAGATAAACAACGAAATAGACTTGAAATTACTAGTTTAGACTGGAATCACAAAATATGCCTAATTTAAGATTTACTTTTAGGTTTCGTGTCTGTTACATAGAAACCTTCATAGATCACAGATACAGTTAAATATACCAATCTGAGACAGAAGGTGAAGTGTCACAGAATTAGACCACTGAATTGTATACCCAGGGGGTAAACATTTATTCCAATTATCTTTCTCTTTAAGTCCGGGTAAAGCACAAACTGAGATTGGATTTAGATACAATAAAGCAAAATTTGGCTTACAATCGGGGTGAGTATTATGCCATGTGCATTCTAGCACAAAATCAAGGTCTGGATGGATTACTAGAAAACCAAATTCCTCCAAATTGCACATGATTTGCAATTCTCAGTCTCAGAGAAATGTAACTAGACAGGTCTCATCTCCTCAGGCAGAAGGATGGAGTCTACTGCGGACTTGTGCCGACATGACTTTCAGTACAGCACTGTAAAGATGGTTTCATATTTACTTAGTGCATTGTGTTATGAAAATGAAAACATAGTTGTTGTTATGCCTTGCTGATTATGTTTCTTCCCTTTTCCCCTGTTCAAAGCTCTTTCTCTGGCAGTTTCTCTAGCTGAATGAATTTCTAGAGGGGGCTAAGTCAACATGTCTGCCTTCTAATAAGCCCTAAGGCCTCTATCTTCTCAGAGTATCAAAGACCACTGTTCCTACTCCACAATCTTCCTCAGGAATCAGAACTGCACTAGACCCCACCAGATAACTATGACAGGCAAGGGACTTGCTTTTTTCTTTATTCAGAGACAGAATAAAGTTTACTTTTTGCTACCTATTTTGCCATTCATTTTAAAAGTTCTAGTATATAGTATTTCTTATAGTGCAGGCTACATTTTTTCAGCCCCTTCAGAACCTCATTTTAAAGGTTTGACCCTACAAATGAGGAAGATATACAGTAATTCATGCTAAAAAAACTAAAGGGAAATTTACCTTTGATCCACCTAGTCAAAAAGAACTTAAAAACCCAATTAAATCAGACTCTCAGAGCTATGGTATACAAATTAAAGACTGTTTAATAAATCAATCTGTTAGGTAATAATTTGCTAATATTAATTAGTTGCATTAGAAGCTAAATAGATAAAACACAAGAAAATAAACCAAATGTAAATGGCAAAATAGTTTTTAAGAGTAGGAGAAAGGACATTACTAATGGGAAATGTCTACGAAAATGAGCAAATTTTACCTGTCATCATCTTGCGAGAATTGCTTTTGCAAATCCTCTTTATTCCACTGTTCTTTTTCTTTCCCTTGTTCAGGTATATCTTGTGTTTTTTCCTCGTCTCCTGATTCTCTGTTTTTCTCCTTATTACATGTTTTTGTAATCTCTTTCCCTTTCTCATTCTCATTAATTCTTTCTTCCTTTACCTCTTCTTCCTCATGAACTATCTCTTCATGCTTATCCCCTTCTTTCCCTCCCTCTTCTATTCCCTTTGGCCTTTTGAAAGCAAAATAAATTGAAGGCATGCAAATAAACACAAAACAGAAAGAAAAAGTCAAGAAAAAGTGCATATAAAATTAAATAGAAAAGTAACGATAACTACTAAAACATAAATAAAAATGACATCTTTTAAGCATTGAAAACTTTTTCTCCAGTGTACACCAGAGAAGCACTGTGTAAGCAACATTTAAATCATAATTGTTTTTAAATCATATTGTCCTGTTACAAAGTTGCATGGAAAAAATTGTGGTCTCTCCATTACTGTTTTGTTTTGATCCAATAGGAGTAAAAAAAGACTAATTTAGCTCAGGTGTCCATAAAGTCTATAGGTTGGGTGATAAATGAAAATTACACTAAAAAACATACATTACATTTATAAATTTTCTTGAGAAACTGAGAATTTTTTCCATGCATTTATAAAAAGTTTCAAGAGGATGGGAGAGCACCTTACTAAAAAAGTAATGTTCTTGTGTTTTCTGAATTACTAAAATGTATTCAGCTAGGAAAAATCCCCTCTAAAATATGATTTTTCATATTCCTTAGAATATTAAAAAATTCAGGTCTTCACTTAACCATCACTTTAATTTCAGTAAAGATATAATAAAAGAATTACTTTTTAAATAACAAACATGAAAAAATACCTAATGATATTATTTCAAATAATCTAGTAAGAAGATAGCTATAAGTTCTGTAAAACTTCTCTGTGCAAGAAGTTTGAAATGGAGACCAAAATATAATTAAAAGTAATCTGTACAGAAGTTCTTATTGTCTTAATGATATATATTAACCTTTTAGAAGTAAAAGATCTTACATTTATCCAAAGAAAAATAAAGATCTTCTAAAATATATTTAGAGGAACTTCCTGCTTAAAGTCCCCTTACTCACCTGATTTTCTTATTTCCTCTTGGCCGTTCTGATTGGACAGACATGTAGCTTGTGCTGCTGAAACGAGAAGCACTACTAGTCCTTGAAACCGCAGATATATCACTTACATCACTGTCCGAAGATTTAGTGGAAATATTATCTGCCCCTCTATGAGGATCCCATCCTGATCGATACTGTTAACACAGATTGACAAATACGCAGAAGTTGTCAGTATTACCACACAAAGCAATTATTCGCTTCTCCTATTTCAGCACTTTAATTGTCCACAGAGGATACTGCAAAATCCCACTCAGTTGCATATAAAACAAAAGTGAATGGCAATTATCCTAAAAGAAAAGTTCAGTTTATATGAAACCCTTGTTTTTAGCAATGACAATTAGAGAATTTTTACCACACCCCAATGAAGACCATTAAAACAGTTTCACAACAGGAATGGCCTCAGGGAAGAACATTTAGGTAAAATCTGGGAAATAAACATTTGGCTTAATATTAGGAAGAAAAATTTTTTTTATTTCTGAATTTGAAAAAAAAGTATGATGAAGTTGCCATTGTAACTTATAAAAACCAATTTTAGTAGCATCAATTTTCTCTTTAATCCATTATGCTTCACTGAAAACCTAGAGATAATATAAAATCTAATTATTAAAACACTAACTTTTTAAAGAAAAGCCAAGAGAAAAGAGCAAGTTTAATTTCTGAATGGTTGCTGGAATTTTGATGAATCCTAGAAGTACTAGAAAAAATCATTATTATTTACAATAGTTCAAACTTTCTGGAACTGAAATAATCAGATGGTCATCTGCCAGGGTGCAGGGTGTTCTGGGTGTTCAAATATTCTGATAAATTGAAAACCTTCATAAATGCTTTATGTTAATGACATGTGGAATGTAAAAAAGAATAGGTTTTGAAGTCTGAAAAATGTGGAGTAAGGAAAACTTGCTAGCTGGGTAAACTTGAGCAAATTATTTCACCTTTAAAACACTGTTTATAAAATAATAGGGAAAATAATATCTTCCTTGCAGGGCTGTTTTGAAAATTAGAAATAATACATGTGTGGTGTCTGGTATAATATAAAATAATGCAGCCAGTATTATTACTGTATGATTACTACCTGATGGCTATTACTAGGTTAAGAGACTAGTTTTTTTTTGTAAATATGCTCTTAAACATAATGGTGAAAAGTCCTTACTTCGTCAATTTCACAATGGAGATCTTTTAAATCATAGATACTGGCAAATTTCATAAAGCATTAGAAAGATGATTATCTTATATAAACCATTTACTGTGACTTGAATAATCATTACCCTAATAAATAGTTCTGTATGAACAACAATTCACTGAAAATATTAGCTAGATATAAACATTTTGGTAAGACAACTTGAATGGCAGTAGGGTGTAGCGTAAACATGAGATCAGATTCAAATGAGCTGTTTTTTTTTCCCCCAGGATCCCCCAGTATCTTGTTGTATATTTTTGAGTTAATAACTGGTCATTTTCTTTAAATGTAAAATATAAGAATTATTTTGAAGGCTACACAAAATTTTAATAATCAAATCCTTAACCTAGAAATATATATTTATATTAGGTGAGATATGGCCTTTCTTAATCCACTCTAACCTTCGACTTTGTTGGAATTCTAAATTATCAAAAAAAAATACAGTTAGGGCTTCCCTGGTGGCGCAGTGGTTGAGAGTCTGCCTGCCGATGCAGGAGACACGGGTTCGTGCCCTGGTCCGGGAGGATCCCACATGCCGCGGAGCGGCTGGGCCCGTGAGCCATGGCCGCTGAGCCTGCACGTCCGGAGCCTGTGCTCCGCAATGGGAGAGGCCACAACAGTGAGAGGCCAGCGCACCGCAAAGAAAAAAAAAAAAATCAAAAACAATTTACTTTAAATGACAATGTCTTCAGCCATTGCCTAGAACAGCATTTCAGTGGTTGGATCCAATATTATCTATGTTAACCATTATATTTAAAAAATATATATATATAATATATACACATATATAGCCAGTATATACTGTCTAGCATAGATAACGTTGGATATATGTATTTTTTTCCATGATATTTATTAAAAGTAAATTTGATGTCAAGTTGAGACACAAATGGAAGTAATTTCCATTTTTGAACATTTCATATATATATGAAAAATGGATGTTTCAAGAAATTTTTCAAAATTATTAAATTGTTCCCAATACTACACTGCATTGGGAGAACTTTATCTTACTCATTCTTAGAATTTATAATAAAAAGGAGAAGCATATTGCTATTTATGCCTTTAAAAATAATTTATCATTGAATAGAAAAGCAGTTTTGGTATTACATTTTTTTCTTTGCTTTTGCTCATGGGATTACTACATCATCTAAATGCAAATGAAAAGCCACAACTTTTAACTTCAGGAAGTACTAAGGGTAAATGTAATCATGAAAAGCACATGCTCTGGAGTGAGACTGAATCATTGGTATGAATCTTGGCTACATAAATTATTAGGTTTGTGATCCTGAGTTCCAGTTTTTTATCTGTTAAAATGTGGACAACAATCATACCCATCTCCTAGGTTTGCTGCAAGGATTAAATAAAATAATGTACATAAAGCACTTAGCGCAATATTGGACACATAAGAAGTGTTTAATAAATGACAAATGATGACAATGATGATCATGATGATTAGATAGTAGCTGAATACTGGCTTAGATCAATTCCAGGAATATATTTACCAAAAGAAATATTAGGTAAAATACCCAAGAGTAAATTTATTATTTTAAGACTGCTCTAAGCTATAATAAAATGTACCTATTTCTATATATATCTAAGAGACACATTTCAGAAAATATATTTATAAAGCAAAATAAAATATTAAATCAAACTTTCCCCCTAGTATGTTCTCAGGCCTCACCTGCCCGTTTGGACAGGTTCATTCATATTCCATCGCTTCATAGGGAACTACTAATTCTCAACTGCAGGATAAGGAATAGCTTTATCTCAGCAGGAAATAAATGACACTTCTTGGCTGACATAGAAGATGCCTCATTTTTAATATTTGCTTCTGGTACTTTATCCTAATATCCAAAGCCACCTGGTACCTGTGTATCCCATGTCTTCCTGATTGGTTCTTTTCTGATTTTCTTTGCCTTCATTTCTGAATCCTAACTGCTTTTTGACTTTTGTATTTCAGTAGTTGGTATTCTGACTTTGCATATTCTAGCCTTTGTCTTTTCAGGTCATCATGACTTTTGATCCTGTTGCTATGATTCACAGGTACATACAGGTTAGCCTAAGGCTTAAGAATTTTTTTTTTTTAAACACACATGGTATATATACATTGCACATATCTTTGGCTAAGACCTCTCACATAATCTAGTTTGCTGAGCTAAAATTTTGGATATGCAAAATTTAAGGAAAGATAAGATTCCACATACTATAGTTTTAAGCCTTTATATAATTCATCACATGCTACCTCTTGTTATAGGTGTGTGTGTGTGTGTGTCTGTGTGTGGGTATGAGTGTATTCATATTTATTGGTAGTTTTCAAACCTTCTATTAGAATAAAAGCTCCAAAAAGCCAGAACAATATCTTCCTTATCTTTGTAAGTCTCTTAGCACCTAAGAGTCAAAGATTTAATTTAATTTAAACTCAGAGGTTTAGCTTTTGTACCAGTAAGATAAGGATAAATTTCATTTTAAGGATTCTTGTGAGGAGTAAGAGAAATAATATATTCAGAATATCCAATCGTGTGCTTAGCGCATAGCAGCTGCTCATTTCCAACACCGAAAGCAGCGGGTCATAAATAAAAAGACACCGAACGGAATAGTTTAAATAAAGGAAAACTACAAATTAGCTAAAAGCTCTAGTTTGATGATGATTTTGTTGTCTACCTAAGGCTTGTACCAAATGCATTTTTCTGTCTATTTCTAACATGTTTACCTTTGGGATATAGCTCAGGCTTCCATTAAAAACAGACACATGATTAACAGAATGAGAAATTTGGAAAGTGAGAAATAATGGGAAAAAGTTTTAAAAGTAAAACTTCAGAGGAACGTATTTTGGATACATTTAGATTATAGCATCTTTAAGTATATAATTCACAAAAAACCCAAATCGAAGTTATAAATGACCTACTATGGGAGTTTACTTTTAAAATGGTTCATTCTTTTTGCTTTTCCTAAAGTATGAAAAACAAAAGTTATATTATTTAAGTGAGACAGAAGCAGCTAAATTATTATTATACCAAGGTAATGAGTTACGAATGTGAATAAGTTCATTTATTTAGGAAATGGTTGGTATTGTTTTGGCACTATACAATAAATGCTTTAAACAATTAGCATCTATTAGTTTCCAGCTGACATGAACAATGGATGATGTGCTCATCATTATCTTTAATGAAACAAACAAAGAAGGTTTACTGCATAGGATTACAGGATCTCAGCTGAAAATTGTGCTGACTGGAGATCATTAAAGTCTTGGACGACAGTGAGGGAGCTTTTCCCGACAACATTTTGATGTTTTGTACATTACTATTAAGCAGATCATGAAGCAGAAAAATTTACGGGAAATTATTGTTCTCCGGGATGTTCCAGACCCTACAGTTCTTAAGTGGCCTGGAAAAGTTAATGTTCTCCCTATTTATCTAACATTAGTGGAAAGCAACAGTACATCAGCAGAGCTCTACTGCAAGGGAAGTTATTATCAAAATTTTATAATAATATTCCTGAGAAAAAAGTAAACTCAGATTTCTAAAATAAAATTTTCATTTTCTCCTATATACTCATTTCAAGTTCTTAGATTAAGTAATTTCCTAGTTTGAGTTCTCTACAGCATCTCAGCAACTCAGGTCATTTGAGCTTTGTACGTGAACCTCTATGAGACGTCCTTAAGCATTGCTTGTCTTCAATTTATTGAATCTCACCATAAAACTGCGATTTATTGTCTAAAACTCTAGTCCAAGAATTGGTTATGGCAAAATACTGGGAAGCAAGAAAGCTCACGTTTGAAGAAAAAAAATTTAGGCCATCAAGAAGTACTTGGAGGAATATTTACATCACATTCAGAGAGAAAACATGAGTAGATCGAAAGTAGGAAAAAATTGAGGCAAACATAATCTTTGGAAGATAAGAGGGGGGCTGAATTTCTGGGCAGGGCTCTTGATATCAGTCTGGCGGGTCTAGAGGAGAAAAGAACAGAGCAGAGGGAGTCCTGGCACTGTGGTAAATGAAACAATCATAAAAGCAAGAAGATGCTCTCATTTGCATCATCTTATTTTTATTCCATATAATAATTCAAAGAGAGTAGAAGCTGTGTTTTGTTAGTAGCACAACTGTAGGTACTTGCTTTTTGAGGAGCTATTTCCAGATGATTTTTTCTCTGTCCTAGCCAAAGTTCTTATCATTGTCTGATTTGAATGCTGACTGTGTAAAAATCTGCCTGTAAATAGATAATTTTCTTTAGATAGGACTCCTAAAGAAGGTATTTTGTGTTAAGTTCTCTACTTTGGAGGGAGAAGACAGTGAGAAAAGGCCACAGAAAACTGAGGGTTAGTTTAAGATTTAGTTTTGTAAACAGTATCCTGCAAATGAAATCCCAGCTAGAAAACTCTTTAATTCCTTCAAAGAGAATTAATCACTGCCTTGAGTATTCCTAAACTAATTTATGCCTTTCTTATACCTTTATCATGTCTCTCTGTCTCAGTCTCTGTCTCTCTCTTATCTATCTATCATCTGTCATCTATCTATCATCTATTTATCTACCATCTATCTATCCTGCTAGATTATAAATTCCTTGAGGATAATTACTGTCATATTTATTTTAGTATTCTCATTATCTAGATCAGTAGTGCCTGACTAGAAACTCAATGGATGTTTAATGAATAGAAATGAGTGGAATGGTTGTTTTATCTGGGCTATATACTGAGGTATTATCTCCAGTATGAAGTACCAAATCAGAGTATAAACTACTGTAATGATAGCTGAATAGAGTTGAGTCACTTAATCCTTTCATTCTCTGTGATGGGTATAGATAGGAAGTGGTGTGCTTATACGTATTTAACAACCAGCTATTCAAAAGGAAAAAGTTCTGATTTACAGAGTCGGCTCATTTCTGAAGGCTAAATACTCCCACTGTGGCTGATTTCAAGTTACCAGATGGTCACTGAATGCAGAGTTGGTGCATACCACCAGGGGCGGGGGCTTAGAAATAAATGCATTATTTGTAGGACTCACAAAGACTTGTTAGGAGAAAAGATGTACGGGACAACAAGATATCATACCTGCAAACTACTCATCTTGTGAAAAATGGAACAATAACAGCTTAAGATAAAGAAACACAATTGCAGACAGAGTAGCCATTAGCTTGGAGGCAAAGGCTTACTAAAGAGCCACTGTCCCTTGGTCTGAAGGAAATTTGTAAGTTTCCTGGAGAATTTGTAGAGGAGGAATTAATGCTAGTAGTCAATGATGACTTTCTCAAAGGTTTGGCTCTGTGGGAACTCTGTGTCTCTTAGTAATTAGCTGTTCAAGGAACCTCATCCTTTATTTACTTCCATTGATTCCTCACAATTTTCAGAGATGGGAAGGCCAGTTCTGCGATGAAATCCCAGGTTTAGAAATCTCAGGTAGCTGCAGAGCTTGTGCTTTTGCCTTTAACAAATGCATTTACTATTTTCCTTCTCAGAATCCTTAACTCTTCCCCCATTCTAATCTATCATTGACTAGAACTGTCCTCAAAAAACAAACAAACAAATACCAAAAATGTCCTAATTTATCAGCCAGCAGTGTCTTCTTTCTTGATTTTGCTATTACATCTAATATTGTTGAAGTCCTCTCTTTTCCTGAAACTTTTCCATAATGGCTTCTCAGATAATGTCACTCATGGTTTCTCCCCTATCTCTCTAACTATTTATTCTTTTTTAAAATTTTATTTATTTAATTTATTTATTTTTGGCTGCATTGGGTCTTTGTTGCTGCATGTGCAGGCTTTCTCCAGTTGCAGTGAGCGGGGGCTACTCTTCGTTGCAGTGCTCGGGCTTCTCGTCGCGGTGGCTTCTCTTATTGCGGAGCACAGGCTCTAGGCGCATGGTCTTCAGTAGTTGTGGCATGCGGGCGCAGTAGTTGTGGCTCGTGGGCTCTAGAGCGCAGCCTCAGTAGCTGTGGCACACGGATTTAGTTGCTCCGCGGCCTGTGGGATCTTCCCAGACCAGGGCTCGAATCCGTGTCCCCTGCATTGGCAGGCCGATTCTTAACCACTGCGCCACCAGGGAAGGCCTCTGTTTATTCTTAATCTCCTTTGCTAGCGTCACTTTCTCTAACCTGATTTTAAATTAGATTCTCCCCAAATTTCAATCTTTAGCCTTCTTTTCTTTTCACTATACGAATTCCCACAGAATGATCTAATCCATTATCTACCCATGTAATGACTAAAAAATCCTTATCTTTCCCCCTCACTTCTCTCCCAAGCTTCAGACCTGTATTTCCAGGACATCCAACAGGACATCTCCCATATGTTGTTTTGTAGGTACATCGATTTCAATGTGGTCCAAATCAAATTTATTCTCTTTCACTCCAAACCAGCTGTTCTTGTATCTCTTATATTCCCTCCATTATTTAATAGGCTTAATAACCAACTAAAACCTAGAAAACTTGTGAGTTATCTTTGACTTCTCTCTCTCCAATATTCTCCATTCTAATCAGTTAAGAAGTATCACTCATTTTATGCAAACAAATATCTTGATAATAAGCTACTTGGGACTTATGAATGGGTCCTTGGTCTTTCATATTCATAGAGTTTGTTATACCTACTTATTTGTCTCACTTGCTGTTGAATGTCTACCAATATTCTTTCTTCCCCTTTGTTCTTTACTAAAAGAATCAGATTTATTTTGGTGGTCTAACAGCAACAACAAAAAAAGAAAAGAACTTCATTTTTTAGGATCCCTTGTAGCTAGGGTGATCCTTTCACTTGAGTCTGGCCTCTGAGGTATAAGCAGGAACTTAGGGGACAGAGTTTGGAGAGAACTATTACTTTTCTGATTACAGTGGGCTGGCTTAGCTGTTATGGTCTTTGCCTTTCCCTCTTGGCTTTTCTTTCTGATTGGAGTTCACTTATGAGCCTACGTTAGTAGTCATTTTGTGACAATGGGGATGAATGCCTTCCTGTAAGAATAGGGAGCAGAAAGACAAGTTCTAAGAACAGAGAGCTTGGCTTTTGAAACAGTAGTACCAGCCCTGAACTGCTGCTTGAATTTCTTGTTTATGGAAAAAAAAGAATCCTTATTTACTCAGATGACTTTGTCTATTTGTTATGAACATCTGAATGCTAACCCAAATGGTATATCACTCATCCTGTTCTGTGCCTGTTCTGACCTCATGGTAAAAAGGTACACTCTTGGGCTTCCCTGGTGGCGCAGTGTTTGAGAGTCCGCCTGCCGATGCAGGGGACGCGGGTTCGTGCCCCGGTCCGGGAAGATCCCACATGTCGCGGAGCGGCTGGGCCCGTGAGCCATGGCCGCTGAGCCTGTGCATCCGGAGCCTGTGCTCCGCAGCGGGAGAGGCCACAACAGTGAGAGGCTCACGTAGCGCAAAAAAAAAAAAAAAAAAAAGGCATTGTCCTTTGACACCAGATTGGCTTATTTACTTAGGGTAGGATAACATTAAACCTGACTTGGAAACTCATGTTTTTTCATTCTTGAAACAGTTAACCTGGGTTGATTTTTTGTTTTTGTTTTTTCGGTACACGGGCTTCTCACTGTTGTGGCCTCTCCCGTTGCGGAGCACAGGCTCCGGACGCGTAGGCTCAGTGGCCATGGCTCACGGGCCCAGCCGCTCCGCGGCATGTGGGATCTTCCCGGACCGGGGCACGAACCCGTGTCCCCTGCATCGTCAGGCGGACTCTCAACCAGGGAAGCCCCCTGGGTTGGTTTTTATAATTATGCTTATACTTGGCATCAAGGAAAGTTAAACTAAAGAACATAACAATCCATGACCATAACACTAATAATTACTAAAATGTGAATAATTTTAATGGTTTACAAACAACTTTCATATATTTTATATATTATTTTCTTTTCCCCAACATCTGACAGCTATTACTTTTTAAATTTACAGATAATATGTATTACTACTTAGCCATTTATTATTTTAGATGTATCCACATAAGGTAAATAATTTTCTTTTTCCACAGCTTTACTGAGTCTTAGATTTATTTTTATGCCATTTATTTTTCAGTAATATCTCAAACAAATGTCATCTGAAATTTCTGCCTCAATCAAGAAGTCTGTTCTTCCCAGACCCTTAAATGTATTAATAACAATCTCATTCTGATATACGTAACATTTCATTTACATCCAAGCTCAGAGAGAGTAGAACAGAATGCCTGCTGCTAGTGAAAAACCAATGAGTCCATTATTCTTCCACAAAAGGAGTTACTATTAAAGCAATTATACCATTATTATGATTAAATGCTTCTCCAAGCCCTCGGATTATAGACTTGTAAGATCCAGCTAGAATTAGGAAATATCATAAATAAACTCTCCTTAGTCATAAAATTCCTGACATTTAGTTCTTTGTAAACATCTTTAACTATTATGTGGCTTATTATGTAATTTTTTAGAGAATATTTATATCTTTTATTAGGACATAGGGTGGTGATATTATAGATATTAAGTAGCAGGCTAGCATCCCAAAAGTTGTAACGGAAATAAGACATGAGAACATAGCAGTAGGATCATGGTCCTGGGAATCTATAACAGGCAAAAATACAAGAAAAATTAATGGATTGAGGATATGAAGTCGTGTTCCCTTTCAAATATTAATATCTTAGAAAGTAATAAAGTAACTCAAGGTACTTGCATCTAAGAGAATCAGAGCTAAATAACAGCCTGAAAAACAACATATTATTGAAGAAACTAAAAGGGCCTGAGAATTGCCCTGATGGATCAAATTCAAGCACAGGGCAGATATAATTACATTCTGTTGAAAATCTGGAAGAGGCCCACTACCCTTACTCCTTGTGTGAGAAGGTAGGGTAGGATTGGTTGGATTTGCATGAAGACCATTTGGGGTGGAGTCAACAGTCAAACATGGCAAGGAACGACAATTATGTCTTGCTCAGACTCTAGCAGTAGCATCTGAATAGGACTCCTTGTCTTTAACATCCTTTTCAAATTCATCTGAAGTATACCATTAGAGTATCTTCTAAAAGCACAGATTTGTAGATACTGGTGACTTAAAAAAATCTTCAAAGCTTATGATTTTAAAGAAGAACGTTCTGGATTTTTAACTGAGTGATCTAAAGCCCTCCACAATCTGGTCCCAGACAACTTTTCCATTCTTACCTCTTAATACGTATCCCAATTTGTTAAATGTTTCTATTCTAAAGAACTACTAGCTGTTCCTTAAAACATAGCTTGTGCTCATATGCTTTTATAACTCTGCTTAAGCTCTCCCTCTGCCTGTTATGTCCTTCACATTATGTCTTATTCTACAGTGTATTCCCAGATTTCTTCAAGCCAAATGAATATTTCTCATTTTATTTTTCCTTTGCATGATTTACTTGTATTGTACTACTTAACACGGCCTACTTTGTACGAGCACTACTTTTTGTGCATGTGTTTCCCTAATTCAATTATGAATTGTTAGACTGGAAGGATTATGCCTGCCTGCTTCCTCCTTTCCTCCCTCCCTTCTCTTTCTTTTTTGCATTTCTTCCTGCCTTTATCCCTTTCTTCCTTTATTCCTTCCTCATTCACTTAGTCCTCCAATTTACTATTATTTATTTGATTGTTTATCTGGTAATTTTTCTTCTTTTAATGTTGCAGAACCAGAATCCAGACTTACAGCTGATCAGCTTCAGAGATACCTGTGGTATGCAGTTCTGAGTAGCAGGAAAGAAAACATTACTAAATGTTCCCCGAGATAACAAAATACGTTCAGATATTTAAAAGGGAGGACTCATATAACCATCCTTTAAGAAAAAAAGCCCAGGAAAATTATTTGGCACCGAAACATACTTTTAGTTATTCACTCGTCACTGAGTCATTCAAAAAAAATCACAGTATTTTAAAGTTGAAAGTGACTTCAGAGAGGATGTAATCTACCTTCCTCATTTTATGGATGAGAAAATTGAGGGAAATAAGTTAAATGAATTAACTAAGCTTATACAACTAACTTGTCAATATTAAAGTCATTCTATTTCTTTTCATCAAAATAAATTGTGAACCATAAATTCATGTTTAATGGGATACTAGGCAGCATATTTAGAACCTAAGCCATTTCTTTTTAAAATATTCACATATAGTTTTCTTCTTTAAAATAAAGATTTTCTTCCTTTTCTGAAATTTGAAAACTATATAAAATGACATGTATAATCAGAATACAAAACCAGCATGGAAATAACACTACTATACTACTTACAACTATATGTGGATGAATTTTAAACAAGTAAGATATTTAAATAATAAAAATAATACAAACTAACCTGAATAAAAAGACATTTTATGTCATTTTGAAATAACACCTTCGTATTCCATCTAAAACTCCAATGATTTTTCTTTTTGGCAGAGTGAAAATGGGCTTGAGAAGTAACATGTTCTTACATGACTGACCCTGAAGACTGTTAGCCTTGAAGTGAGTATTCCTACTCATGAAAATGACCTAAGAAGGGTCAATCATAAAATCATAGCCATTTCTTTGTTAGTCAGAAAGCTATATTGAATGGTGGGTTTTGGTTCATCTATCAGAACTGAGTTCAACTGTAAAGTTTTTGTTACTCCTACTTCACTTGTTATAATAAATAATAAAAACAGCTACCATTACTGGGCTTTCCCATGTGCCAAGCTGAGTTCTGTACTCTTTTACATACAATACTTCTACCTCCTGAAATTATCACCAGCCAAAAGTTCCTTCTCTCATAAGAGATATATTCCAAGGTTAGCTATATTATTTCCAGTCTGGAGTATTATTTTATAATTTTCAAAATTGATGATGTAGAAATAATCAAAATTCCATGTTTAGGATGATATTAGTAAATTAATTTTGCTAATAAATAATATCTGTAATCCTTCCAACTGAAGAAAAGTTACAACTAGTTTTTGTGCTCATGAGCAAAACTATTACATAATAAAATTGTAGATATGTTCAAATTATAATTAGCCAAATTAAATTGAAATTATAGATGTGGAAGACTCCATGCTGCCCTCCTAGTTGACTGATTGCCTTAATTGACTAAAGGTTTTGACTTAAGTCTCAATTCAAACTTAGTTATCAATTATTTAATGTGAAGTATGAAGCAAAAACATTATACACATACATTTATTCTATAAATCATAATTATTATGCCATAAGTTAATTATAAAATCTGTAGATTCAATCATTTGTGAGAATACATTGAGTAGAGAGCCTGACACTGATCAGAGATTACTGAAGCAATAATGAGGCAACACTAGATAAAGGAAATGAAATACAGAAGATCTAGTTCAAACCTAATTTTAAGCTACAAGATTAAATGATTTGTTTAATTAATGATGAGGCTGCCTAAAACCCAAGTGTTAATATATAATGATGTTTTTCAACATGGCCTCCAAACTACCATATATTTGGGTAGCACTTTATAAATAACACAGAATTTGTACACAGAAAAAGGTTGCGTTGTGAAGAACTATTGGGCAATGTATCCAAAGTCTTATAAATGGCAGAATCAAAATTAGAACCTAAGTCTTCCGATTCTTTCTGAGTATTCTTTCTATTATGATTAACTCTAGACAGAAACCAATAATCGTATGTCCATTAGAAAATTTGTTTTAGACTCTTGGGTAATAACCTACCCATACCCTCTCCAGAAGTTCATATCTTGTCCTCACTTGCCCCTGGAGAGACTACAAAGATGAATAAACTATATCCCCATTCTCAAGAAGTGTGAAGTTTAATAAAAAGGTAAGAAACAAGCAAATAAGCACCACATAAGACAGAATATATGTATTATAGGAAGTGATAATGTCATGGTTGGTTCAGAGGGTTTATATGTTTTCATATCTCTGTTGTCTTGAATATTCTTATATTTGTAATTTTTTATACGGCTATACTTAATCCTTTTAAATTACATGAAATTTGAGTTGGAAAGAATGTTTCTGCATTATTTATCACATTTTCTTCCTTCCTTATTCCTCTTATCCTCCTTGATTCTATAAAGCAAGATCTCTCACCCTTCGGTGACCCATATCATTCATTCCTTGTATCCCCCCAAAGGGCGCTCTAGTTGTCAGCAAACCAGCAACCCTGGAGGCTTGATGAAAGCAAAGGTGAATGCATAAATTTCTATTTTTGCTGGACGTAAAAGAAAAATGTTTCCCTTGTGTGTTCTTAGGAAATATATAGGAAGAAATTATGCTCTTGGCAATAGCAGCTATTGTCCATAGACTGACCCTGTTACCAGAGAGTAGCTAGATGCTATTTAAAGATCTTTCTTTTGTTAGTTTTCAGCAACATTATATTTACTAAAAAGAGAGAAATTACAATTTCTTCCGTAATTTTATAGTGTTCTACAACATGTAAGTTGCTGTCCCAGTCATCTCAAATGACTTCTTCATAATTAAAAATATCTTTTTTATATTTCCTGACCTGACATGTGGTTTTCCTGGCCTGATATGTGATTATACAGTATGAGGTAGCAATTCACAAATATAATGTAAAGAAAGAAGACACATGCTTGAATGTCTGGCTAAGAAAAACATATTTAAATTTAAATGTGGTTTTATAACTATGAAAAATAATTTTCAAAATGAACTTGCAAACACAAAAATATTTCATCTCCTAGGATGTGAGAAGGTAGTTGGAGAAATAGAGAAAGTAAACACAATTTTAAAAAATCAGAAAGTTTGAAACAAAATAGCTATAGTTAGTCGCCTAAAAATACATATTTACATTACAATCAAATATGCTTTCATAATGCATTAAGGTGATAAACTAAAAGACCATTAACTACTTTGTATAGATATGTTATAGCTGAACTGTATATCCCCCAAATTCATATGTTGTAGTGCTAACTTCTACTACCTCAGAATGTGACTGTTTCGGAGATAAGGCCTTTAAAGAAGTAATTAAGGTAAAATGAGGTCACACTGGTGGGCCTTAATCTAATATGACTGGTGTCCTTACAAGAAGAGGAAATTGGAACATAGACACACACAGACGGATGACCCTTTGAGGCCATAGCAAGAGGGTGGACAACTCCAAGCCAAGGAGAGAGGTCTCAGAAGAAACCAAACCTGCCAACAATTGATCTTGGAATTCTAGCCTCCAGACTGTGAGAAAATTAATTTCTGTTGTTTAAGCAACCTAATCTGTGGCATTTTGTTATGACAGCCCTAGCAAATGTTAAGAAAAAAGAAACCTAAAGTTAGAAACTTTTATATTCAAAGATTAGTCACAAACTATAGAATTTCTAAAATTCCATTAAAATTATCTATTATTAAGTTTGTAACTGTGGGTCTGTTACATAAAGTGAGGTATGTTTGTACATGTGAGACAAGGAAGAAATAAATAGTTGTTGCTTCCATCAGCTAAAATATGGAGGAGAGGAATTCTCCTTTGGCTCAGAGCTTTAGGATATGTGTGTGTGCATATCATAGATTTAGATAAATTGTGTGTAAATTTAATTTTCTCTCTCTCTATGTTTAAGTTAAATTTGAAGTACATTCCAGCTGGCTAAAGAGTAGAAATGGCAAGAATGATAATTTGTGGTAGATAAAAATTTGACTAACCTGATAAAAATGAGACAACCCAAATCACTTTTTAACTTTTTAGATTATCATTAGTTTTTACACTTTTCCTCCCTTTTCACCCACCTATTTTTTAGGATTACCTTAAAGATATACTAATCTGTATCTAGCAGATTGTTGCTGGCAACAGAAATAGACCTGGTAAGAGCAGGGTATCTGTTGAAAATAATTTCTCTTTTTCTCTTTCTTCCCCACCATCATCATCATCATCATCACCATCACCACCCCACCATCATCATACGACAGCTCACATTTACTTATTCCTTATTATATTCCAAACTCTGTTTGAGTTATACATAACATATAAATAGACTTAGTCTTGAAAACTATCCTATGAGGTAGGTACTATTATTAGCACACTGCTAATTTTGCTAAAGAACGTGAAGCTATCTTATTGCAGGGTTATACAGAAATGAACACAACAACAGAGAAAATTGACAAAGTATAATAGACGTTTAGAGAAATGGCAGGTTTCAGTGAAGAAATCCAGGTGCAGCCATTGGCATTTTCCCTGGCATCTTCATCAGTAAGTGATTAGATTTCTTGACTAGTTTGGGATGGAAACTATGAGGAGGTGATCTTAATTCTGATTTTTAAAAAATGAAACCATTCTGCTGGATATCTGGCTACACTTAAGCCTAGCAGGAATTTTTTTGAAAATCTGAATCCTACTTCTGTTCATAAAGCAGTTGAACTGCTTATGCCAAGAAACGATGCTTCATTACTTCCCACAGGACGTCTTAACCTACTCCTTGAGGACCTTGCAGGGTAGAGATCGGGTTACTAAGATCACTCCTATTAGAATTCTCTTGCTCTATGTATCACATGATTCCATCTAACCCTGGCACAATGGTGTCTGTTTCATGAGAATACCAGGTTCTCTGGGTAGCTTGAGAGTCAATGATGGAGCAGCTCTTCCTCCAGCGGGCACCAGGCCCAGCTCAACTGTACTATTATTGGGCTGTGTTATATGCTACCAGAAACTCAACTTTTCTGCTTATCCAAAAAGAAAATCTCCTAGCATTTTATATCAATCACTGTTATAAAATTATACCTTGCATTTCTTCACTTTCAATAAATACATGTATTTCCACGTATCATCTTAGTGATTTGTATAAGGCCACCTAATGTACATTTTAAAATTCACTTTTTATAAATTTAGTTTTTCAGTTTTCAGATCCATTTATGTCACTGCTGTTAAAGAGTATTTCTTTTTAAATACCCATATCATAGCCATATGCCTACCTGTTAATCAGCTTGCCAAGAGCCAAGCTCATGGAATGTCAACCTTGATAACATCATTTCTTAATTTCAGTAATTTAGCTTGTAATTCTCACCATATGTTATGTTCCAGGCTCTTTTTATTTTTTTATCTCCATATTCTTTGAAGATTCATAAATTCTTTCCCCCTAAATTTGATCTCTGCTGCTTCAGTCTCTTTATTTGAGAATAAAGGGAACATTCAATGATATTTGAGTTACACTAAAATCCTTTTCATCAGCTCAGTTATTTCTTTACCATTTCTTTTCAACCTTGTCGTATTCGTTTCTGGTGCCTATGGCACATTTGCTGTTGTTATAAAAAAATAATAACAAATATCAGCACCATTTATTAAGCATTTTACTAAATGCTAAACCATGTATATACATTATCTCATTTCCTCCTAATCATCGCTATATGAAATAGATCTCAAAGCCCTTTTTAATAAAGAAACTGAGAGTAAGAGGTTAACCTACCGAAAGTCACCCAGGTGGAGTTTGCTTGTCTCCAGGCTGTGTTCTCATCTCCTACACTGTACTCAAGTACTGCTGCCATATTTTGGTGATATTAGAGTCTTAAAGTACTCCTGACTCACAAACACCAAACTTATAAGCAGCCCATAGATGCCACTCCTCACCAGCCCCAGCCTGTCTCCCCTCTTCTGGTCCCTATTGCTTGTGTTTTGAAAGTCAATTTAAAACACTTAAGGCTGGCCTTAAATGTGTATTCTCAGTGTTGAGAAGAGAGTAAGCTCTAATTAAGGGAACAGCCTAGTTACAATGGTGATCTACCTGCCAAAAATACTTTGCCTTTAAAAGTCTGAATTTTTTTTATATTGATACTGCCTACAGTTCCATCATGTGAGGTTTATTTGTATTTACAGACCTTTTTTTTTTTTTAAAACTATCTCTGTGTTGTGTAGTTCATATTATAATGTAAGTTACTTTAGTGGGATTGCTTTCTTCCTAATATGTCTCTTTGACATCAGTGAATGGATCCTTACAAGACAAGAAGCCTGGAAGAAAAGGTGACAAGTGCCCAGGATCAGGTATGTACAAAGAATGGAGAAAAACTCTTTTTTCCCCTTTCTTTTGCTGTGTTGTGCTCCACTCCCAGAACACTGACTCAGTCTATTAGATTGCAGGTTAAATGGATTAATATGAACTTCTGGTCCACATTTGAAAAGTTCTGCAAAATTTATGGGCTATCTTGCTTAATTCTAGAGTGATAAATAAGAAAACAGAAGATTATAAGTGCTACAACAGGGGTAAAATATTTTTGTGATAATTTTGTGGGAACATTACCACCAAAAAGGAACATGTTTTTCTACAGAGAAATAAGCTTTGATTTCCAAATAAACACGGTATCAATAAACTGTGTAGCTTCTCTGTTGAAATCTGATGGACTACCCTTTTAAAAAATATCCTCCAAGTTCATTTAAAAACATTAAATATGGCTAATTTAAAAAGCAAACATCATATACTTACATAAATATTATCAAATTCTCCATATTAATTTTCAGATATACCTACATTGTTTATCAATTATTGCTAATTATTGTAATTATGTAACTCATAGAAGGGTAGTTAGTCTATGCTGAATTATAATTCACATTGTTAAATGTAATAAACAAATCATGTTTTTCTGAACCAATGAAGAGCAGAGAACATTGGTTTTAAGTTGATTCTTAAATTACATTGAGAGTAGAATAGATGAATCACGTGTAAACTGGGATAAAGACAATGCAATAGGCATGAAAGGGTGCATTGGCTACATAGTTAAATTCTGTTTTGAGGGGAAAAGCCCTGAGAAATCATCCACTGGTTAAATAGGAATCATGTCTGCATGTGGTTTTGATGCTTTTATTAAATATAGGCTGTCTGCTTACAAATTTCCTCATATACTTAAAATATGTTTAGAAAGACAGTAACTTAATAGGCATTGCTCTGCAGGTACTTTCAAAGTGAATTACTAAGGAGATATTTTATAAATTAGTAAGAATTGTTTACAACTGTCAGTGCAGAATGCTTGAAAAATTCAGGGAAGCAATGCCATTTAAAATGTGGAATGTGTAGTTTAAAAAAAAATTTCGTTAACAATTATATTCCATGAAAGCTTTTAATAGCTTCACTAGAATTTCAGGAATATAGCTCATAAGTATAGCATATGCTCCACAGGATTTGGATTTAATCTCAGTTATCTCAAAATTGAAAATCAGATTAGCTACAAATAATACTTTCCATGATTTAATGTGAACTTGGGTAGATTACTTAACCTTTCTATGGCTTAGTTCCCTTACCAATTAAATAATCTTTTCACGAATTAGAGTTAATGTATTAAAGTGCATAGCTCAATAGCAAGTATTTAATTGGCACTTGTTCTCAAACAAGGAAGAAAAGAATGGAAATATAAGGTGAATATCCCTAGTTAAAAAGAGAGGGGATGTAGTTGAAAATTTTAATCTAAATAATTGTTAGTATGGAAATGAATAATAACTAAATCTATACATGTGCTTGACTGAAAAGAATCCTCTGTAATTTTCTCTTTGATCCATAAGAGAGTTAGATCGAGGTAGGGATGATAGGCAGATAGATGACCCAGCAAAGATAGTTCCACATCAGGAAATTTGTAGTGGAACAAAATAGAGCCGTGCTTTGGATCCTTTTCAAAAGTTGTACCTTAATGACTTGATTGCATTTTTGGTTAGGCTGAGTGCACAACTCCAGCAATAGTAAACAGAATTCTATGTACTTGACATTCATAGGATTTGTTAGATACTAGGAGAGGCCTTGTAAAGGAGTCAGATCACTTATTCTCAGAAGAAAGTGTTCATTTTTAAATGACATCATCCATCATCCATCACTGGCTTCTGGCTAAAACCCTAAAAGGAGGAAGTCAACTCATTCAGTTACCTGGAAGTAAATTTTACATGCAGCCCACCTTAGAGCAGTGGTTCTCAAACTGTAGTCCACATCTCAATCATCTGGGAGGCTTTTTAAATCCAGGAACATCACCCCTAGAGTTTTGATTAAGTAGGTCTGGAGGGGGTCAGAGAATTGCATTTCCAAAAGTCCTTGGGTGATGTTGAGGTTATTGGTCTGGGTCTACACTTTGAAAACCACTGCCTTAGAGAATACCTAGGAAATTATTTGCTTAGCATAATAAGTCCTTTGCCAAGACTTAAATTTTTTCTAACCTAAAATAATTGGTGTCAAAGTTATAAAACTTTGAAGCCTCAGGCATTCTTTAGTATTCCTTTGGTCCATCCCCTTGTAATGAATTTCTGCCAGGTATCCATAACAAGAATCATTGGCATTGCTTCTAAGGAACTTGTTTTTATTGTATGAACAATGTAAATCATATGAATGACCCAGTTTCCTTTTCTGCCTTTGCTGCTTGTGAGGAAGCTCACAGTCAAAATATAAGCCCCACATGTAGCAGGTGTATAGGATCTCACACTATGCATTTTGTTCACAAGCTTTACTTCTGGCGTTACCTTGTTTTTTATTGACCTCATTTTCCCTTGATACTCATTTCTTCACTGACGATATTATTGAGAGTATTTTATGTATTTTTAAGAATCATCTACATTCCTTCCTGAAGTATAGTGGGATATAAACAAACAAAACAAATATGTGTTATCTTATGCTTATGGAAGCTTTAATATCCTATTTTATCAGGACTTCATGCCTTGGTCTTTGGATTATATAATATGAATAAATGAGAGATTAGAGCATAGCAGATGCCACAAAAGATCAGGTCTTTCTTCCTATTTAGCCCTAGGCAGAAATATTTTTAAAAGTACCTGGAAAGGCGCAGGTATCATTTCTGATACCAAGCTCAAAAGGTTACAGATGTATCTGAAATATACTATCATTGCAAATCTGTTTTCTGTGAAATTCACTGAACCTATTTGAAGTTAGTCATATTTTCATTTTAGAATAAAATTTCTAGAAGTTAAAACCTGCTAAGTAAAGGCAAGGCTATTTTTTGTTTGTTTTAAATTTACCTTTCTCTTGGCATTAGGCCTGTGCCATTTCCAGGACAGCAGAACAATCCTGTATTCACCACATCAGTCAACATTCATGCACTCTGGGGAAGAGATTGGTGGCTTGGAAGGTGATGCTGAGGTAAGAATATCTGCCTCCTCTAGGTTGTATAATGGAGAAACTGAAACCTATGCCACCTACCACATACGCACATCCAGCATAGCCAGTTGTGCTTTACTTCGTAAGTCTTATCTTTACTGAAGAATGGGCTATAATTGAGAGAAACTGAAGGTAAGGATAAAATAGACCTAACTGTATAAAAATCCAAATTGCTTTTCTCTAATACACAGATAACAGACCACAAATATTACATGACTGCAATGATTAGACCACATAATAATGAAATGTTAGGAATAAGTTTTGCTATTTTCATTCTTTTGTTAAATCTTAAATAGGTACCTCAGAGCAAAGTCTTTGAATGAATAATATGATGAGCCTAAAAATGTTTTGAAAATATAAAGGCAATGAAGGGCAAGAGCAATGAAATAATACTTTTTTTTCCTACACTGGTAGACTTCACACCTCAATTTATTACCAAAAAGTGGTTCAAAAAGATTCTCACTAAAAAACTTTTTGAATTCTTTATAACACCTCATGAGTATGTATTTTGTTCCAATAACTTACTAATAAATCAGATTGAATTAAAACGCTATAAAGTAAAAAAATTCTATATGTAGGAAAACCATAAGATGATAATAGAAGTTCTTCCTAAACATTTTTGAGGGTGTTAGGGCCTTTATAGGTTTTATAAAATGAAAAATTCTAAAAGCTTTGTTCTTCAGATCATTTATGAGTTTCATTTCCTTAATCTCCTATATTATATAATGATTTTTCTAAATATTAAGGCAAGTCTATACCTAAAAGTTGGTATACAAACACATCATAAATTTTAGCATTTAATAATATCATGGGGCCATTGCATTATATGTTTGTGTCTGACTAATCTGCATTCAGCAGTTTGAGGATCTAACAGTTTCATATGATTAACTGATTATTTTACAACTTTTAAAAAGAAAAATGTCTTGCCTTTGATTGGTAATCTTGTTCCAGTCTGGGATCTGATCCGGCTACCTGTTTGTATTTGTTAATTTTCATTTGGCGATTTCTCTCCTCTATATCCATAGCACCTATCGAGTAGAAAAAAACCCATAAAATTAATGTTCAGTTCTTATTTCTGAGCCCAACTTACAGGATGTATAAAAGAAGAAATGCTAGGCTGATATATTACTTTCATTCAAGGTAGTATGTACAAATTAAATGTCATTTTTTAGATTTATTTAAGTATGCAAGTTGGTGAATAAAAGCATGATTATTAAATATGTGAAATAATTTAAATCTGAATAAAATGTAAACAAATGTAAATAGAAGACAACAAATCTTCATTAGATAGAAAACACCTTCTGGTACATATATGTCCAGGAGAATATATTTGACAGCACATAAATATGACAATAGTAATATTATAAGAATTTTGGCTTGTAACGAATTCATCAAGGTTCGAATTATTTACTGGAAAGAGGTTGTTAAGTCTCATTGGTTTCAAATACAATTTTACAATTGCATTTAGAATTATCATTAAAATCATCCCATGTATTAAAGCAGGTTGCTCCAACATATGTGTGGATGCAGTTATCAAGATCTTTTGAACTTGAATTTTCTAGAACTAGGATGAAGAAAGAGGCACTTGGAATAATACTCCTGAAAACATACCATGCCTATAAAGGCACAAAGTATTACTGAAATCATTCTAGGGGAAGAAAAGAATGTAAGGAGGTGAGAAACTGAGATAGTAAGCCTATTATAAGATGAGATTAATGCTGTCTATAACAGGTGCTTCCTCAAAACACATCAACTATAGATATCAAGAGGGTCTTTAAGAACTTTGGTAAGAATAAGAATTAAATTCAGTAAGAAAACCTTAGCAAACATGAAAAAGTGCTTTAAAATTATACTTATGATTTTTATTAAAGAGATTTTATAGAGAAATTCCATTTCTCATTAATAGGCATAATGGAAAAACAAAATCTCAATTGTATGCTACAAACCTACAAACTGGGAAAAATAATCATAGCTTAGTAGGTTCAGTGGGTTTCTACAATAAAATGTCGTCATGTAAATCCACAAACACTGGGTCTAGGTAAGAATGTAAACATACACACACATACCCCTGGCTTAAGATCATAACTTTAAAACTGCAGTAAAGACATATAGACAAAAGTGTGCCCATTCAAAAATAGGTATTTTAATACTCATCCTGAGAAAAACCTCACTGTATATTTCATAACTGCTAGTAAAAAAATTTTAAGTAAAATTTGATAATTAAAATAAGATACAAAGGGAAGAAAAAGTTTCAAAAAGGATTAAGAAAATCTTGACTAAAAGAATGTATAAAGAGTTTAGATTATATGACATCTAAGTAAAAGAGCAAATTTAAATCAACTAAACAGTTTGAGTCAAATTTTAATAATGATTTGATTAATTGATTCTGTGCCAAATTATAAAATGGGGAATAGAAATAAAATGTTAATATCAGTTGAATGATACACAAAATCAAGTGAGTGATTCCATGATATAAGTGTGAAATATGGTCAAGTATAAATGTCTATTACTCTATTAAAATACAATATTGGAATTGTTTGTACCTCAAGAGATATTCTCAGATAAATATGTTTATTTTCTCCAAGGGCAAGGGAACAAAAAAGCCATCCCAGCTTCAAAAAATTATGTATGCTGAAAAAAATATTAGCTAAATTAAGTGTTTGGGAAGTTTCTTTTAAAAAGTTTAATTTTGATATTATAGTAGAAAAACAGTATTTTAAATATAAATAGCACCAATAGACAAAATTTAAACACATTTTACATATACATAAATAAATATACATATACATATAGACATATACACATACATATGTACATACATATATACATTTTCTAATGTTGAGACTATTTCCTGGACATCGACCTCCTATGACACTACATTAAATTCTTCCTGATTATTAGATAATAATGTGTAATATTCAAATTGTCTCAAATTCTTTTTGGTATAAGGTAAATTGTTAATCAAGTAAACTAAGAAAATATGATTTCTTATTTCATTAATATCTTAATAACATAAGCCATTTAAGAGGTTTACCTGTTTTTAAACCAATAAACTAATTGTGGTTATTTTGAACCTGAAAAAGACTACTTAATGTGTCCAAAAAGTTAAAAAGTCATATTTATTGTGTTGGTATGGCAATCAAGTAAAAAAAAAAAAAGTTAAGTTATAGGTAGATTTTGTAATCAGAGATGCAATTGAAAATGGCCATATTAACCAACAGTAAGACAGTGGTTGCTTAGGTTTCTACATTTACACTACGAAGATCATCAGTACACCTTCAGTGATTTCTGTAGTGCACTTCAAGCAATAGTTTTAAGTTTGCTTTTCCAAACACACACAAACACACACACTCTTGGGGTCCACACACACACTCTTGGGGTCCCAAAGCAGCTTCACACACCACACTTCTTTGAAATAGGGACATAGGTCTGGCAATAATGCAATTCATAATGAAGCTAAACAGTGATCAGAATATTGTAGGATTGCTGACTCAGTGACCCCATCTTGTGATCTTAAGCAAAATGCTCAAATCTGGGGATCTTAAGAGGGAAAAATCTCAAGTCCAACGGCAAAGCTCAAAGAAAAAACATCAAAATTCAGAAAACAAATTAGAGAATCTATGATTACAACATCAGGGAAGTTTAAGACTATTAACCTTATCTAAATCCAGAAACTGCATTGGTTAGTATCCCAAATTTTTGTGGCTAATTTAATGATTTTTCTCTTTTCTCCACCCTATCCTTTTCTTCTATCGATATATAAATATTTGGCTTCAGGTTCAAAAAAGTCTTCCTTTAATTAAGATTAAAAAGTTTCATTTCACTAAGTGGCTATCTGTTTCATGAGGGTATCTGATGAAAATAATCGCATCTGTAATTCCTTTTTTCTTTGATTATTATATGTCTTCAAAAAACTTAAGATGTGCCTTTAAATAATCTGAGATTAGAAAACAAATTACCTTGTTAAAAATTTTACAAAATAATACATCAAGAATTTGTGGAGTGATCATTAAAAATTTACATTTTATAATTGGATTTCTTCTAAATTTTATCCTTGTAAAGGTACATGTTAAATTTGCTTTCCAGTTAAATTTAAGAATTAAAGACATTTGTGCAATGTCTTAATCAAATTTTTATTAAAAGTGAGAGATTTCCAACAAAAACTATTCCTTGTTGAAACTATCTAAATAATTGATGACAATGTAAATAAAATGTATTTGCACAAAATACATACAGAGGTATCATAAATGTAGTCTGAACATAAATCAAAATATTATCTGAGGCCTTTTTCTGATTGAAGCTAAAGAAGTATATTACTTACCTATTAGAAATCTATTTATAAAATTAATTATATTTTGCCAAATCATCAAAGAAAGGAAAAAAATATTTTTGATAACTATCCTATTGAATCCTAGTTTACAAACTTTTCTTCTAAAAAAATACAAACACTGTGGAAGAGGAACAACAAAACAAAAGATGATTATGGACAATAATGATGACAGTGACAGAAATAACATATTCCAAATGGACAAAGTTTAAAAGGGCAAATTCATGTACTCTTTAAATGCTACAGTCACCAGTTAGGCATGTACCAAATTAAGTATAATAAAAAAAGGTATAATCAGTGTATGCAGCTGTTTTCTCACTTTGAAGTAACAATTACACAAGAAAAAGCATAGCTATTTGTGTGTTTATTTTCTAGATTCAGTAGGATAGAGTATAAAACAGTTTACTGATGTCTTTCAAAAGTCAAAGGAATAGGAATAGAAATTGTTAAAATGCATCGAGATAAGAATATGTAATACTTTGTTATAATATTATTTTCAAGGGCAGTACAATTCAAAAAGAAGATACTGTCTTTGGTTTTATTTTACCTGCTCTTTCAAGAGTCTAATAACTGCAAAAACACTTTTCAGAGTGACAGTAATAAACTAGCTGTTGACAAAAAAATTAATGGTCATTTATATGAAAGTTTTCCAAACTAACTGATGTACAAATATTAAAAGAAAATTATTTAAAAATAAAACATATTTGGTACTGTGTATTAAAAGGCTTTACAATGGTCATATTTTTGACCCTGGAATTTCACTTCCCAGGATCTTTCCTAAAGAAATAAATCAATGTGCAAAGATGTACATACATATTCATTACACCATTGTTTGATAATTGCAAACGCCAGGGAAAAGAAACTCCAAATGTCCAAAATAGGGGATTAGTTAACGGCATTTATGGTGTATCTACAGAATATTATACACTCACAAAAAATGATGAGAACAGTGTGCATGTGCATTCACATATATAAATTATATAAAATAAAGACACTGCAATTAGTAATTATAAAACACTAAATGGTGGATATGGTACTATAGTTTGTAGTTTAAAAAACCATATATATTCATAAAAACATATATGCACAAAATTGACAAAAAAGACAAAGACATGGAGTGAAAAACATTTAAGATTTACACACCAGAGTAGTTATCAGTTATCACTGGTTATTAGAAGTTAGTATAAGTGCTTTTGGTTTTTTATTTGGGTTAATATATAGTTTATAAAGTATCCACAATGATTATACATTATACAGAAAAAACATTTTAAAAACACACAAAATATAATGTTTATGTGAACAAGGACAAATTATCCAGTTTGAAAACCTTGTATTTTTGTAATGATTTGATAGAATGCTTTGGAAATAAACGTTAAATAATTTTTAAGATGCAAATATGCAATCATTCATTATTTAATTTATCTTAGGGACAAATATTTGTTAAATAAAAGCTGTGGGTATATTGATTAAAAGTGGTACAAAATAAGAAATACTGCCAAATGCAATAAAGTGCAGATCTTTCCAATTTTTATGAATGTTAATACAAAAAATGATCTGACATGTTTTTAAATTTTCCATATTAGTTTTTACAAGTGTAGGACTTAAGAAACTATGCAACAAAAATTAAAGAAGTTACTTTAAAATGATTTCTTCACAGTCACTTGCCTATAATGAATTTTCTCATATTTTTAGACAAAAACTTTATCATATACTAGAACCACATAAAAAGTACACTTTTGTTAGCTAAATTATTTGTTAAAAGAGATGTATTGCAGGGAATAACAAATATTGGAACACATTAAACTGAGAAAAAATATGGAAATAAATATTGTGAAAAAATTAAAAATTATGCACCAGATTATTTTGTATTACTACTAGGGCAAACAGAAGCATTTTCTTTTAAAGTGTAAATAAACTTAGTCTTAACTGTGCAACTAAGATACACGAATTTTGAGGAATAATTATTTCAAAATCAATCAACTTTGAGGATTTTTCTACTGCTGTCACTAGGAAATAACACATTTGGAATGAAAGAAAATATAATTTATTTTTCTTATAATGTGTTTACTTATTTGCTCCTAGGAATGCAGGAAAACTGAACTTCATAGTTGCCTAAGTAAAATGTGGAATTAAATGAAACATAAGAGTTCTAGAAACTTATAAACTGTGTCCTACTGTGAGGTTCATAGTTATGCGCTATAGTCTTTTGAATTATGTTCTAAACCTTTATGATCTGTTTTAGATACTTAGGTTACCTGTGTATCTGTTTCTCTATTAACTCTCTGCCATATTCATTAAATAATACTTCAAAGGAGATGTTATAGATAAATTTCAGACTCCTTTCACTATAGTCAAAAGAAACTAATATGCAAGCTACTTTAGGACATAAGTTATAAGGAGTGATCTACTGATCTCAGGAAACAGAGTATGTCTACTTTTGACATCTACATTCAGTGAACAGACTTACTGAGATTTTATTATTCAGAGGACTTGGATTTTAGCACCATTTTAGGTTTCAACATGTAAAATCAGGATGTACTTGGGATCACGGTGGAAGATCAGGGTTTTGTCCATGGAGAGTGCAGAGGAGGTAATCATCACAGAGTTGATAAGGCTTTGGAATTGCCCAGATTTAGGGTAATGAGTATATTTATGATACACAGGATTGAATAAAATCTTAAAAACAGCACTGGTTTAGAAGGTGAGAGTCAAGACTTGGGCTCGAGTCTTAATTTCATGAGCCCTATAACTGCAAGCACTTCATTTCACCCTTCTGAGCATAAACTTCATCATCTGTAAAATGAATAATTTTGGACCAGACACTCATTATGATTCCTTCTGCTCTACAACTCTCTGGTTAGTTAATTCTGAAGGCAAATGATGTTTGTTTGTTCTTTTGTATTGTAATACCTACTTCATCAATATAGATAATGTAAAGTGTACTAGAAATTCTTGCTCTATTTGCCCTGGTATTGCATTCTTTAAAGTTTCCTTTATAGAATGTGTGTATGCATGTGTGTGTGTGTGTGTGTGTGTGTGTGTGTGTGTGTGTGTGTGTGTGTGTACAGAGGCAGGGAGAGGAATGGGATGAAGGAAGGGAGGGAAGGAGAAAGGCAAACAAAGAGGAAGGGAGGGAAAGAGAAAATTGAAAAGCTCATTAAACCAGGAACTTTGCCCAGGAAAAAAATCATAAAGGTGATCTAATCTAGAAGCATCTTTTAGACTAGCTAAAGTGTAACTGTTTCACCTACATATTGATACATTTGTTGCAGGGTGTACAGTGACATCTTTAGGAGAAAATGTTTAGCAACCTTCTAATAACTTAACTATTTTAAACTTGTTAGTCACAATTCCTATATCTTTAAAATAACCTTTAGTTCAGAGGATAAACTAAATCCTAAAATGAAAGGCCTTAAAGAAGGAATGCAATGATTATCATTAAAATTGCTTCTAAAAAAAATGCAATAACCATTGATAAAAGATAAAAACATGAGTCAGATTCATCAGGTTAATAAACTATTTCTCATATGTGTTCAGCACTTTGGAATGTTCTGACTTTTCCCTGATAGCTAAAATCTACATTAAGGAAGAGATAATCCACAGAGTAGCACGTATTATTACCATGAGTATGACTTGTCTCCTACTGTGTTTTGGTATGACACAATTATCACAGACCACTGTGTCCCACATCTGGGGCCTAATTAACATATCCTTAAGATATATTTCAACTACATCCACTCTTTACACACATCAAAAGATTGCACAGAAGATATGAAAGGAGCATAATAAAGAAATTTAAATGCATCTTTACATTTGTTTGTTTAGAAAAAAATAGAAATTTAAATATACTTAGAAATATTGACAGTTAATTTAAAAATCATGAAAAAATAAAAATATCCATCATATAAAAACTGGGATGAGACCTATGCTGGAAAAGAGACCCGTATAATTTTTCTTATGTATATTAGTGTGGTAATTAATAATAAATCTATATATACCCTTGAATGAAGGATTTAGATATATGGCTTTCAAATAGTACTTGTGCTTGGACATCAAGCTGTATTTCTTTCTCCAAGGATGCTAATATTGATTACTATTGGTCAATGGTACAAGAATCAGTATATGGAGCAACTAATGTTACACAGTATACAACTCCCTCAGAATTCAAAGAAATGCATCCTAAATATTTCATGAATAGGGACATGTTACAAAACATTCCTGTTCAATACTGAGAAGAAAGAGGAATAAAATTTAGATGAGATCACTCAGAGAAAGAAGGATGAGGATTAGATGAAGACGCATCAGGAGAGACTAACCTAAGTTAGAGACTGAAATGAATTTCATTCAACTTTCCAAATACCCACATGGTAATATCAGTTGCACTGAGGATCCTTAAATAAAACTGCAAATTGGATTGAGTGGTCTCCACTGACATTAGTGTTCCCTTTCTGAATTCCTCTCTTCCTGCTCTCCTCTTCCTAGACCTCTAGTATTGTTCTTTCATGTTGTTCGCAGTAAAATGTCCCCTCTTGCATTCTCCACCTTGTCACAGATAAAATGCCCATTTCCTGAGGTTAAGGGCATGGATTCTGGCACCAAATCTGATTCCTTCAGTTTAAATTCCAGCTTTAAATGACTGGAGTAAGTTATTTAACTGATCCGTATCTGAATTTTTCAATTTATAAACTAGAATTAAAAATAGTATTTACAAAGGGTGGGAAACTCAGTTATGGATTAAAATAATTTATACTACAGTGACTTAAAATTATCCAAAATGTTGACAGCATTTCTGAAATCTGTGATTGAGGAAATGCAAAGTTCAAGTTGGTTTTGATCACTGAGTCCTAGTTTTGCAACTACTCCAAGCCCAAACCCTCCCAATCCCCTTGTTTGAGCTAGTTCTTACACTGGGTCTCCCAAGAGTAAAATCTATAGTATGTGGAATTAACTTCCAAGTCATCAATTATTCATCACCATTCCAAGTTTGGTAAGTGGGGCCCACCGTATCTAGTATAAAAACAATGGATTTTTACATGATGTGAGCATTTGTGCCTGTATAAGTGAGCCTTATATATTTGCGCTATAAAGTTAGAATACCCAAATGTAGAGAGCCTCTTACTGTATCTCCAATACTGAGTCAAGTGCAATATGTTATCTGGTTACTGCTGGTTCCCTCTTATTTCACGGTGACTTTACTCAAAGAAAAACTTTATCACTGAGTACTGTAGTTAAGTCTGATATTATGAAACTTATGTCTCAAAGGTTCCCCCAAATGTCATATTTGCCAAACCCAGTGATCATTCCTCAGAACCATTCTACTGGCCCTCACTGCAGCATTGGATATAATTACTACACTATCCTTGACATTCTCTCCTTCAACTGTTTGGCCGTGCACTTTAATGCCACTCCTTTAGTTCACTCTTTACCAGACATTGTGTTGGCTCATCTTTCTCAGTCCATCTTTCAAATACATACATTTCCTAAAGTTTTATTCTATCCCTGAGTGATTCTGTCTAAATCCACAGCTTTAACTGTCACTTCCATGATGAGGGTTCCTACCTTCACCTTTCCTCTAACCCTAAGATTCACATTTCTGGTTATCTCCTAAATGCACCTAAAATCCCCATCAGCACCTAAAACTCAGCTTGTCCCAAACAAGTTAAAGTTACTTCTCATGTCTGCTCTTCCTTTAGTTATCAGTAAATGTCTAAAATATCCAGAATCTATTTCTTTGGTAATTGCCTTGCTTCTTGATCTTTCTTGGTTAACTGACCACTGCTTTAGACTCAAAGCTTTAGTCCTTTCTTGGTTTCCCAGCTCATCCGCTGTAGTCATCTTTTCTCTCTGAAGCTGTAGGTCAACCCTATCCATTACCATGCTCTGTGTTGGGGTGGGACTTGGCTCTTAATTGCTTGAGTTGTGTTAGATTAAGTAAGTTTTTCTATTAGCATATATTTAGTACTGTTTGAGTAATATATTAAAATTCATTTTAACTTTGTATATTTTCAATAATTTTTAAAGTCAGATTTATTACGGCATAATTTACAAAAATTAATATTCACACTACTTAGGTAAAAAGGTCTATGACATTTGATAAATATATATAGTCATGCAGCCTCGCTGCAAGCTACAGAGTATTTCTGTCACCCTAAAGTGTTCCCTGGTGTAGCTTTGCTGTCAGTCCTCTCTCTGCCAGCTCGGATAACCACTGATCAGATTTTGATCTAGCTTTTAATTTTTCTTCAATGTTTTTACACTAAAATTTTATTTGAACAAGGCATAGCAAATGAAATGTAACAACGCTTTTAAAAATACACAGTTAAAATCTTGCATTCTAGAACTTGATACTAATGTTCTGGCACAATTAAGTTCTTAACAATGATAGTAATACTCTGTACATGCCAGGAATTGTGCTAAGAGCTTTGCATGTGTTATAATTATGTTACTCAATCAGCACAGCTGTTTGTGGTAGGAGTTATTATTTTTTCAATTTTACTCATTAGAAAATTTGTAAGGTGGCTGACATTGGTCTGTTCTCCAAAACTTATAATCTGAAATATTTAGTCATGAAATGACTCTCTGTCAACACACCACTCTCAACTCTTGTTTAATTCTTTTTTTTCCCAATGTTCTCCCTTTTAAAACTTCCCTTTTTCGTTTCTAGCTGAATCTCCTCTTTGACTAATTTTCTTTTTTGGTAATGTTTCTTCAACTTATTTCCCTATGAGCCCAATCTTAACCTGTGATATAGTCATTTTTAATCTGTAATCTTCCTTTCAGAGATTCCTTCTGATTCTCATCCCTTACTTTGAATTGGTCAATCAACTTCTTTCACACTCTGCATGACCTTATAATCTATGACTAGGTTCTTCCCATCAGTTGCATCATGTAATTAATTAATGCAATACTTCTATTTATTGTCTTTCATTTTCCGTTAAACTTTGCCTTTCCCATTATTAGTTCCCTTCCTCATCCCTACCCTCACATCCCACACCCCATCGCCTCAAGCCTTCAAGCAGGCTGATAAAAGAAACCACCATCTGTCAAGTCACATCTTTCTCTTCAGCTAAATTATAACCTAATTTACATTCCCTTGGCAATTATCTCCAATATATTCATGCCAACTTACCCTTTTTTATATTAAACCTATTTGTTGCTCATGCCAACCCATTTGTATTACAATATTTTTATAGATATTAAAATGTAGACCTTTAAACAAGCAAAGAGGAAGAAAGTGATCTGAAAACAATCATGATGTGCTTTTACCATGAAAAAGCCACCAGGGAAACCCCACTGTAAAACATTTTTCTGAAAAGGCATTTAAGTGTCAGTGGCAGATGAGTTTTAAATATTTCAGATTTCCAGACAGATGAATGAAGAAAGTATAGCTCTGGGGCTTCCCAGGTGGAGCAGTGGTTGAGAGTCCGCCTGCCGATGTAGGGAACACGGGTTCGTGCCCCGGTCCGGGAAGATCCACATGCCGCGGAGCGGCTGGGCCCGTGAGCCATGGCCGCTAGGCCTGCGCGTCCGGAGCCTGTGCTCCGCAACGGGAGAGGCCACAACACTGAGAGGCCCGCGTACCGCAAAAAAAAAAGAAAAATTTTACAGCAAAAATAATTCTTCTCCTGAAATTTAAATGCCCTTATTTTACCTTTTGTTTATTGATCTTAATTACATATGTATCTCCTGGCTCCTTTACATAGTTGGGTTCTTCTTATTCTTCTGGTTTAGTTCAGATATTACTTCTTCAGACAAGACTTCCTGGATCACTCCATTTAAAATAACTTCTTCCTCATTCCAGTTGCAGTAGGTTACATAAGTGTTTTTAATAGCACTTATAACTATCTAAACTTACCGAATTTAGTGGCCATTAACCCTCCCAAAAATATAATTTTCACAACGGGAGAGACCTTGTCTGCTGTTGTCATTGTTATATCCCCAGCACCTAGAATAACACCTGACATATAATAAATATTCAGTAGATATTTGTTGAACAATGAATTTTCAGACTGTGAAATACCTTTGTATCACTGGAATAAGAATTTCAGAAATACCTCTCTTTTAATTCAGCCAATTGTGATATATGATAGTTTAATATGCCATTATGATACCTATAGAATTATGTGTCTGGCATAGTCAAACTTGCAGATTGTGTATTTTATAAAGGTATCTTAATAACCTCTGCTTTGGATTTTTCTTCCTCTCTTAATAAAGACTATCATTATTTACACAGCAAACCTAGAATTAACTATAATTCTGAGTAGAAAATATATACATTGGTGTTCAAAAAACACTGAGAAGGAATTTGAATAGTTCGAACAATTCATGACATATGTATTAAAAGTAACTTTTTAGCTACCTGCCAGACACTTTATGAAAAATTTATCTAATCTTTAAAACAATCTTTCAATCCTATATGAGAAAAGTGGTAGCTCACAGTTTTTTTGTTTATTTTTCCTTTTTTGGCATTCATTTGCTTACTGTTGAAATAGAAATTTTTTCATTTTGGCTTGTCATTTGTTTTTATTCTTCTGAGGATTGAAAGTATATGCATAGGCACACACACACACACACACACACACAAATTATCAACTCTTACTAAAGACGAAGCTGGAACTTGGAGAGATTATGATGCCTAAGATCAGAGGCCTTCAAATCTCACACTTTACTGCTACATCAACATTCATGCTTCCTTAATAGGACAATAGAGGATAAAACATTACTTGTTTGACTGTCCTTTAAGTAAAGCATATTTGTTTTTTAAAAATATCTAGAATTAAGTAGTTTATCTTGTTTCTCGTGCTACAGATGGACAACCAAACTGGTCAATAAGCACAGTCCAATGCCCAGCTCTATTAAAATATTTTTCTCTCCATTTTTAAACAATCCTAGAAGTGGGTATATTATCTGAACTCCTTACTCATTCATTGTTTACATAGATTATTGATGTATTAAATTTAGATTCAAAACGCTATTGCAAAACCCATGATTTTGCTAATAACAAACATAAATCATAAGTGAAGAGCTAAATAAGTATATCTTTCTGAAAAAAATAACCTTTGGTATAATTTGTTTTAGTAGTAATAATTTAAAAGAACTACCATTTTTTGATTATCTAGTATGGACAAAACTCCATGACAAGTTCTTTACAAGTATTACTACTTCCAATTTTTTTCAAATTACAAAAAATATAGAAATAATTGTTTCTCATTTCTATGTCAATAAAATTATTCAGTTAGATGGCTGGATATATATCATAATTTATTTACCCATTCCTCCATTACTTAACATTCACGGTAGCATCCTTTTTGTTGCTACAAATAATGCTTTAGTGAAACTTGTACATACATTTTTATCTGAATCTCTATTTGCACCATATCAGAATCTGCAAATATTTTTAAGGCCCTTGGTGTATATTAAAAACATTGCTTTTTAGAAATATTAAATTATGCTGCCACTATTTTACCATACTCTCCCCAGCATTAAAATGCTGTTTTTTAACTAGGTAAAACATAGTATCTTTAAAAAAAAAAAAGTCACCTATATGGTTATGAAAAAAATAAAGTATTTTTTATATATTTACTGACCACTGAATTTCTTGTTTAGTGAAATGTCTGTATATGTCTTTTGCCCATTTTTCTATTAGAGTTTTATAGAATATATAATTTGTTCAACAAAGTGATTCAGGTGTTAAGGCTTTTAATACTCTGAGTTGCTGCAAATAATGTTTCACAATTTGTTGTTTGCCTTTTAACTTGTTTATGCTGATTGTGATATTTTGAAGTTTATACCTGAGACACTGTAGTCAGATCTCTCTTTTTAAATTTACTTCACTGCTTTTATTCTTAGAAAGGCTTTCTCCCTCCAGAGAAAAGCTCTTTTATGCTTTCATTAAACATAATTAACTCAATCTCACCACAGTTCATTCTATTTAATAGGAAGCTGCCCAAAGTCTCGTCCCTAGCGGGTGACAAAACTTGGTTTAGAATTCAGACCTAAATGGGTTCAATGTTCTTGCTGTTTCTATCCAACTCTCTTGCCTCAGAAATGATATCGTTCATTTCTGGTGTAGCAGTCCTGATGCACAACTTTGTACGACAACTAGCTCCTAAACTAGTAGCCACAAACTAGTATAAGATATGTGTAATGCATAAAACAAAATAAATTAATTTTATCTTTCTATCATATCATTGAAAGAATGCTTACACATCAAAATGCATTGGCTTCAATACAGCGGATTCAAAATAAAAACTGTTTTTTAATATGTTTTATACAATAATAAAATAATAGCTTCACTTGTATAGTGCTTACTATGTGCCAGACACTGTTTTTAGGTGCTTCACATATTAAATATTAACGATTTCATCCTTACAAAAGCAGTTTGACGTAGCAGTATTCAGTTGGCCAAAAAGTTCGTTTGGTTATTTCCCTAAGATGGCTCTAGTAGCACTTAGTTGTCTTTAACTTCATTCGAAACAATTTTGTTAGATTTTATTGTGACAGCTGTCATATCAACATGCATTTTTAAAAAACTTACCAAAATTGGTGAATTTTTGTGTAGCCATTTTAATATTGAAGATGGAAGAAAAAGAGCAACATTTTCTGCATATTATGCTTTATGATTTCAAGAAAGGTAAAAACACAACAGAAACACAAAAACGATTTGTGCACTGTCCAGAATTAGTCAACAGAAAATGCATAATCTTCCATCAGTATAATGCAAGACCGCATGTTTCTTTGACGACCAGGCAATAACTGTTACAGCTTGGCTGGGAAGTTCTGATTCATCCACTGTATTCACCAGACATTGCATCTTCAGATTTCCATTTATTTAGGTCTTTACAAAATTCTCTTAATGGAAAAAATGTCAATTCCCTGGAAGACTATAAAAGGCACCTGTAACAGTTCTTTGCTCAAAAAGATAAAAAGTTTTGGGAAGATGGAATTATGAAGTTGCCTGAAAAATGGCAGAAGGTAGTGGAACAAAACAGTGAATACGTTGTTCAATACAGTTCTTGGTGAAAATGAAAAATGTGTCTTTTATTTTTACTTAAAAACCGAAGGAACTGTTTGGCCAACCCAATATTATTATCTCCATTTTACAGGTGAGGAATCTGAGGCAGAGAGAGCAACTTTCTCAGAATCACACAGCAAGTAAGTGGTGAGACTGACCAGGCAGTCTAGCTGTATAGTCTGTGCTCTAATACTGCTTCTCAGACTGTTTCTTACCAGAACAATACTTCCTCCAACACAGATATTCTTATGAAAGAGACTTAAACCGGACAATTGGCCTAGGTAAAATTGAATGTCATAGTATTAACAGGGCATGAATAATATTTTGAGAATTTAGCAGTAACATTTTACAATCAGGATTAAGTTCTTAATGCACAGTTCACTAGCAAGATTAGGGCTAAAACTAGATCTCCTGACTTCTAATAATCTTTCCAGTTTCCTCCACACCACTCCACACAAGGAAGAAATGCTCAAAACCACGTTTATTTCATGTTTGGGTATTCCTATTATTTCAAGATCCCTGAACTTTCTTAACTCTCTTCTCTTATATTTGAGTATTTATAGGCTTTAAAGAATTAAGTATTACACTTTATCAATAGTAGCTTTCATATATGATGTGATGTTTTTATATATATGTACATATTTCATTTGAGCCTTTTTGGTTAAAAGATCACAATATTACTTAATAAAATGTTAAGCTTAAACTTATATAAAAAATTTCTCGAATCTCCTGTGTCTCTCATAACATCTAAGCTATCTAACACAGTATTGAACATGAGTTGACATTATGTGCCTCCTTATAAACTGAGTGATTTTCATTTTCTGGTAAGATTTCAGTGTACTAGGGTTACGGTTTTCATGACTGAGCAATCTTGTACTTTTTTTTTGTTTGTTTTTTTGGCCATGCTGTGTGTCTTGCGGGATCTTAGGTCTCTGACCAGGGATGGAACCCTCATCCTCGGCAGTGAAAGAGCGAAGTCCTAACCACTGGACTGCCAGGGAACTCCCCATGACTGAGCAATCTTGAGTACCTGTGTCTTAGACTTTTGTTAATAATATTAAGTCCATTAAATATAGGATGTAATGAAGAACAGAGAATATCTATAAAATAAATAGAATATGTAATGAGAAGTTTGGTAGTAAATCAATAATTGAAAATTTGGAGAAATTTCGGTAACAGTTTATATGTGCATTTATATGTATACACATATACACTTATGTTAAACTTCCCCTACAATGAATGTTACTTCTCTTTACCTTTTAGAACATAATGCAAGTAGAACAAAATGGCAAATGAAAGCTCACAGCACTCAAAATATGGTATAGATGCCAAGCAAATATAATAAGAATTGAAGTGAAATTCTGAAATACATACCAATGGACAATATTCAGAACAAAGAAACAAAACAAAAAAGGGAATCATTTTCATGCTAAAAAGAATACTGTGATTGCAATAATTTAGCCCAGACTTCTCTCCAGAGTTCCAGACCCATACATCCAATGAATGCTATTAGATATTTACACGTAAACGTTCCAAAGGAACCTCAAACTAACCCATCCCCAAACTGAAGTCTTTATTTTGCACTTAAATATTTGTTCAACCCATATTCCCTGTAAGATAAAATATACCACCATATATCCAAACATTTCAGTCACGCAAGATTATCTTATTCTTCCTTTTCCTTTCATCAGTAATATCCAATCGATAACTGTCTTATAGATTCTACATCTTTAAATAACTTCTCATGTATCTACTGCCTCTGTTGATTCAGCCCATTATGATCTCTTAACTGATTTATGCAATATCCTTATAAATGATCTTTCTGCTTATATAGCTCCGCTCCATTTTTCACCTAGTTTCCAAAGTAGTCTTTCTAGAAACAAATATCTGATCATGTCTCTCTCTTGCTTTACACACCTCAATAACTTACACAATCTTCAGAAACCCTCCCCTGCCTTCTTTTTTTTTTTTGGAAAAGAAACAACTAGGCTTTAATTTTTAAAATTCTTTTTTTTTTTTTACATCTTTATTGGAGTATAATTGCTTTACAATGGTGTGTTAGTTTCTGCTTCATACAGAAACATACATATGTTCCCATATCTCTTCCCTCTTGCATCTCCCTCCCTCCCACCCTCCCTATCCCACCCCTCCAGGCAGTCACAAAGCACCGAGCTGATCTCCCTGTGCTATTCGGCTGCTTCCCACTAGCTATCTACCTTACGTTTGGTAGTGTATATATGTCCATGCCTCTCTCTCGCTTTGTCACAGCTTACCCTTCCCACTCCCCATATCCTCAAGTCCATTCTCTAGTACGGTATTTGTCTTTCTCTTTCTGACTTACTTCACTCTGTATGACAGACTCTAGGTCTATCCACCTCATTACAAATAGCTCAATTTCGTTTCTTTTTATGGTTGAGTAATATTCCATTGTATATATGTGCCAGAGTTAGCAGAAGGAAAGAAATCATAAAAATCAGATCAGAAATAAATGAAAAAGAAATGGAGGAAACAATAGCAAAGATCCCCTGCCTTCTTTTGTCTAAACTTGTTTGAAGCCATTTTACCACATTGTTTCCTCTGCCTGTCATATTCTCTACACACAAGGCCAACATATTTCTGGTTTTTAACGTTCAACTCAAGGATTATTGCTTCTGTGAAGTCTTTCTTGAACTAATATCCATACTGCTCAGGTGGAAATAATAACCCCATCCTTTGTGATTCCATTGTAGTCTATATATACATAAATCATGTATATATAGATTTCTCATAGCACCTATAATATTATTGAGTTTACTTGTTAAACTCACACTAGAAAAAGCCCATGAGGATGGGGGCCATTTTGTGTGTCCTGTTATTTCCAGCACCTAGAACAGTACCACACAGCATGTGCTTAATAAATGTGTTGAATGAATGTTCAAATTTTAGTCCAAGTGTTACTTCTTTCATGAAGCTTTGTCTGGCCATCTATTTGAAGCAAATTTTATTTGACTTTATACCTTTGTAGAATATATTGTTAGAGTCATCCACATTAGCACATAAACACAGCATGTTACCCACATACTTTAACTCCTCTGTGATACTGATAGCTTGTTTAGGGCATATATTAGGTCTTTAGTATTTTCCATAATCTAGCACATTGCTGAACTCAAGATAAAATACTTTTAGAATTATGTATTAAAAAGCTGAAAACAAGTTTTAAGCCTAAAATAAACTGAAGTACAAGTTATGATTAATTTATTAATTTAATCTACCCGACTATATATAAATATACAGTTATGGAAAAAATGCATATACACCTATGACATAAAATTAATCATTTTATTTTTATCCATCTAATTGGAGCAGTTGCTGTTAAAAGTTGAATATACAACTATCTAAAATAAAAATGCCTGCAGATTTAACATTTTGTTAATATAGGAAGAGAATGAAAAATTATAAAATAAGTAAAAAAAGTAAAAGATTTCTAAGGCAAGTTAGATAAATGAAAAATAACAAAGAAAAGAAGTAGAAGAGACAGACCTGCACGTCTTCTCCTTGTGGAGTCCACTTCTTCTGTGATCACATCGTGTAATGGACAGACATAGACAAAGGAGATGGATGTGAGTGGATGTACTCAAAAGGTAAAAAGTGACACTGAAGGAAAGGGCCTCAAATCATTTTGAGAAAAGATCCTGTGCACAGTTGTAAGGAAGATATAATCATATACATACCATATTAAAAGAAAAAAAATATGGAAGAACTGATGGTGAACTGGTTAAGCCACTATGGGTTAGCAGGATCAGAAAAATAAAGTTAGTGTAGAAATAAAGAGGATTCAAAAGTTTACAGTTATTTATGGACAGCCAATCCTGAACAGTGATGCTGAAGAAAGATACCATTAGTAAAAACAACATAACTTGTATGACCATATTGTTTAAGACATTACTGAGTCCATTTAAGATCTGTGAAAATGCTTTTAGAACTTTTACTTATCATTGAAAGGAAAGAACTTAATTGAATCATCTTAAAAAGAGCAATAAAAATAGCTTGATCAGACTTCTGTGCCTTTTAAGTTTCCTAAATTGATGAGTACATACATGAAAATAAGTATGACCATTAGGCCAATAATTCATTGAGTTACTTCAGTACAGCAAAATATTATTATAAAAATATTCTAGAGAGTAACAAATATAATAAAACTCATTATAAAAAAGAGTAGCTGAAATATATGGCTTAAGTTAAATATTAAAGATTCAAGTTAATCTTCAATTTAGACAAATTTTCTTTGATCATATTCCCTTATGAGGCTTACTTATTCAGAAAATTCTTACAGACACCACATAACAGATCATTGATGTTTCCATTTAAATTTGCCCATCCAAGTCCAACATCTACTATAACAGATACAGCACATATTTTGGAAACACTTCTTTACCCATTGGTAGTGGAGAAGTTCAGAAGACATTTTATACAGTGATTAAGCAGGAAATGTCTGCTCAACTGAGCATTCTAAGAAAACTTTTTTCCAAAAGATATTAATGAGTTAGTATTAGTGTGACTGATACAGATAAACAATATAACACAAAACCAAAATGTCCTATTTTAATTACCTTCTTAGCTTCAAATTAGGTATTACAAAGTTCTTAATTCAAAACACCATATTCATTTCTGCAATACTTGTATCATAGTTTCTGAATGATTTATAGAAAAACATGTTATACCAAAATATATTTGGAATATTGATATATTGAAATGATAACTCTTGAGAGAAATCTTTCCAATAACAAATTTATCTCTTTCTCTGAATAGTGAGAAAATGAAAATTTTCCACTAGGAAAGAAGGGCTGAGATACCCAAAACTTTTTTTCTAAGAGAAAAGAGAAATCCTATTATAGAGAACTGAAAAAAAATGACCATTTTGAAATTTAACAATGTCATTTTGATTATTATGTGAGCACACCTTTGACCTGTTCAAAATTAGACAGTAAATCTCATCACGATTATATTACAAACTAGACTTTGCCAATAGGATTGACCACTAGAAAAGTATTATCCTCCTGAAATGTACTCCTACATTAACATGTTATATGCCATATTTTCTTTTGCATCCCCAGTCCACCCATTTCTCAAAGAAGATAAAATAGAAAAATCTGAGCTATATTAACATCATAGGTTAATGCTGAATTGTATCATATTTTGCATTATGTTTTATAGGCAAAATTTCCCTATATACACATTTACCACACTACTAACGAAGTTTCCACACATGCTAAATTGAAATTGGTACGAACTGGATGAAATAACTGCTTAAGTATATTCTACCTCTAAGAAAACATTTTATTTTTTTGCAGAAAACATAAAAACAACATAAATAAATATCCTTTCACTACGTAGTATTTTCCCGTACCTTGACTATTTTATAATGGCATTGAGGTAATATTTTTCATGTTGTATGGATTCAAAACATTCAAATTTCTTTCCAACCCATTTATTAGTTTATTATAGAGAATAACTGAAGCACATAGAGTTCAAGTGACTTACCCAAGGTCATAAAACAAGTTCAATGGCAGAACCAGAAATAGAACAGAGGTCTCCTGATTACCAGGTCAAATTTCTTTCTACTAGATGCTATATGACCCAATAAAAACATGTGAAATAAAAAGTCTAGTAAGGGAAAAAAATCTTTTTATGTTGATACCTGAACTGGACATTTTATTACATAGTATTAATTAGAACGTTTTTAAAAAGAGGTACATGGTACAACTATGCAAGTAATTCACCAATACTTTTTACTCTTGTGAGGAATATGTAACTTAGCACCAACAATTTAATTGTTTTTAGAAAATAATACAAAATTTATATTTTAGAAAAGGATGAAAATGAAAGATTTTGACCAGGATCTCACTATTAACTGAAAGTGCCCATTAAATCATTTTTCCATCACTATGTGAATATGATCCATTAATAAATAGATCATAATTAATCTTATATAAAAAATCACTTAACTTTAATTAGCAGATAGAATACTAATTTAAATCATAAAATTTCAATGTATAACTTTCAATTATACCAAATATATTTTTAAACTTTTTGACTTTCTTTTCTTCTTCGTGGCTACAGTTTTTAATATATACTATTTGTATTAAACCAGTCACATTTAAAAAGAGAAACTATATCCTTTAAATACCTAGGTCTTATTTAAATGGCAATAAACTATAAAAACTTATTTCATATATATTATTGTAATGAATTTCAGACTTCAGTGAACCTTGAAGGAGGTAAGAGTACCCCCTTCACTCTTCCTATCTCCCTAATTCTCCTTTAATCGTGACTTTGCCACAGTCAAACATTCTACTTTCAGTGCTGTTAATGGCAGTTCTAATGAGAAATCTTTCCAACACTTCATTTAACCAATAACCAGTTAGAGTGATTAAAGATAGTAAAAGTATACCCTCTCTTAGGTGTCTATTACTGTCACAACTATGGCTGGATCTTAGTTTCAGATACAGAAAATATAAAAACTGTAATAAGAGTGTACAGTATTTGGGGGAGGTTCATTACATCACATGAGCTAACAAAAGAGAAATAAAATATATTCATATACTATACTAAAAGACATTAATAAAATATAATGAACAACTCATAAATACAATTTATGGTAATTATTTTGGAAAAATATTTTTAAATTTAAAGTACCATCAATGTGCAAACTGTAAAAAGAATGGTCCTTAATCAAGCAAAGTAGTAATTATATATATATATATATGTGTATATATATATATATATATACACATATATATACACACACACACACAATAAACCTGTCTGTATTGGTCCTTAAAGTTATAAAAATCTACTGAAGATAAACAGATATATAATAAAATACTCATTTTCATTAAATTATATGGTGTAAAAGTAAGTTTATGAGGATGAATATAACAGCAGCTTTTATGTAAAATTTTGTGCAAACCAAAATTTTCCTTGCCAATATAGTGTATTAACTACCATTATATTTCAAATGAACACATCTCAAGTTCAAACAGAAATAATAATCTGTAATCAACTTAATTTAAAAAGGCATAGACATGAGGCCTGTTTACGTATAAATGCAGTTTTTAACAAGGGTATATGATATTTATTTGAAAATCTGTTGACTAACAGCAGACACAATATTGGTTCTATTATCAGATTTAATTGTACTTGAGTAAATATCAATATATATTGTATAGAAGGAAGTATTCTCTTAGAAAGATTCCAGACAAAGAAACAGAAGCCTCAAGACTTTAAGTGTATATTAGAACTTGCACGTAATTAAAAGTTAATCGTAATTATGAGGGCTTTTTAAAGGTCATAGGAGCCTTAGAATGTTTCCTTTTAGAGAAGGCAAGATACCTTTCAAAATAAAGCCTAAAAAAGCATCTACTTAGTAGGCGCCTCAATGATACAAAGATCAAGACAGACCTAGAACATAAAAACAAAATATTTACCAAAGTTTACAGATTTCAAACTAAAACTTCTCCACTGTGACAAAAATCTTGTCGAAAAATTCCTCAATCTAAGTTATTTGAATTTATTTTCTAAACTAATTATTACTTTCCATAATTTTGCCAACAACCAACCATAAAATTATTGAACATTTACAAAAGCATCTACCTACCTATTGAAATGAGCAAAGTACAACCTTTTAAAATATTAAGCTATTTTTAAAGCTAACAAAAATGTTTCTTTTTTAAATGTTTTGTTTCCTAGTTCTAGCTGTGCCAGTTTTTTTTCTGATTCTATCCTTAGAGTCTGACATGTAATGCAATTTTCTTTTTGTAATGCTATTTTAAATGCAGAAGAAAGACATACTTAGAGTATTTGTTGAGGGTGTTTAAAATAATTGATTTTCAAACTATAGGATGCTATATCATAAAAAAGAAAGTCACTCAAGTACAGGCTTGGCCTTATAAACTTATCTGTATGTTTAGAGGAAACTGAACTAACTTTAAATGAGCAACTAAATTCATAAATCATGAAATCTCACTTTATTCCAGGAGAACATCCTTGTTAACAAACAATGCTGTATTTACATCTGAGGGTGTTAGTAGTACTTAATGCCAAAATTCCGTCAGTTGATTTGTGTTCTATAAGATATTTACTTAGCTTGTTTTACATCACTTTCTTCTGCCAAAAATAAAGTACATTCATTCTACAACAATCCAGAAATAATCAGAAATTACCAACCTGCTAATATTGACCAAGAACACAACCTCGATTATTTTTACCAGATTAGATGAATTAGACTAGCATCTAATTTGAAGACTAAATTAGAATATTGAGTTAGACTGAAATAAATTGCTTCTACTTTAAAAAAGTGTCAAATTATTCAATAATGAAAGGAAGCAAAAGTTCATAACACCAAAATAGTCAAGAAAAAATTTAAATATAAAATTCACCCACAAAATACACCTTTGAATATTTACTTTTCCTGATGATAAATTTTATAAAGCATAATTCCAAAGGTTGAACTAAGTAAAAGAAAATCCCTACCTTCACCATAGTTACAAATACATAAAGAATACAATATGGAAATGTCCATGTTGGAAAAAATTAAAGGTTAATGCATTAAATCATAACAATGCTAAAACTAGGGGCTTAGGCACACAAAAGCAAGTAGTAAAACACAGCTTGTTACTTTGAATATTTTCAATTTCCAAAATACTGTATAATCATACAGTAACCCAGCAAAGTGTTTCATTGCCCTCACTTTTCCAGAAAAACACAAGGATTTATTTTCCAGATAAGATACAGGAAGGTGAGTAGCATTGTCATGATTCAGGATATTTAGAGAAAAAGTAGCTAAGTGAATTCTAGATTTTTCTAGATATAGCATACCTTCTACTTAGAAAATGACAAATCAAGGTGGGCAATCTTTTTATGAATAGTATCAAGTAATCATCAAACATAATCAGAAATCATTTATAATTACATCTCAAAGTAGATTCTGAACTATTTAAGTCCAAGACTTTTTTATTTTGGAGAAACTAAGGAACTATATCAGTTCTAAAACATTCATTTAGTCTAACTGAAGTTAGCTTTCTCACCACACTACTTTTGAGTTTATGTAAAATATGAGATAAAATATTTTATGTAAAAATATGCTCTTTTCCCAGATACTGTCCTAATTACTAGAAGAACAGATAAACTCACAAAGCGAAAATAATAAATTTCAACAGATTAAACTTTGGTTTCAATGTTTAATAACACTGCATTACTGTAGGCCATAGTATTCTCATCTAGAATCAGATAGCTCATTGAGAAAATAAACAACAGATTTTCCATGCTCATATGTCCTTGATTTGCATTAAGAATGTTTTGTTAACTTCACAGCCTAAACAAAATCTAATCCACATTCTAAATGAGGAAGACATTTAGTGATTTACTCTGAACATCATCCATAAAATCTGGGTTTTAAAATCATTTGTAGAATTCTTATATTGTATGATCACATAAAAAATACTAATATGATAAACATCATTCTCTTTACCAGGGATTTTCATCTACATTGCTGTCAGTTAAGTTAGAAATACTGGAAAAAAAATCACCCATTTTGCTCATAATTCTCTCAGAACAGCCTAGTTCAGAGATGTATTTTTCTTAAAAGAAGCAGATACTAATGCATATTACTTAAAGTTCATCTAAGTATTTGTTAACCCATTTTCTAGTCTATATAATGCCATTTAGTCCTCCAGTTCCATAGTCATATATTTAAAATAAAAATTTCAAGTGATGCTTTAATTGTTAGTATACATCCTTAAAATGGCAAAATTCCCCGGTATTGTTCTTGCATAGATTTTCATAAAACACCAAAAGGAAAAGATAACGATATATGTTATTGATACATAGCTAACTTTGCATCTTGGGTTTGGGTTCGAGTCCTTACAAACTTTTTCTAATGCCACAAGTTTACTACAATAATCCTCTGATGAAGAATCCTTGACTATTAATGGAAGATGATCTCAGATTTTAGTGAATAAAAATTATGTTTTAAACCCTGATTACAATTACTAAATTATTAATATGGTAGATGTATCTAAATATAAAACAAAGAATGAATCCAAACATGTCTTCTGTAAAGCCCAGGCTCATAAACATGTTATTGAAATGCAATTAGCCCCACCTGATATCCCACTATTTTCCTCCCATTCTATCACTCCAAAGTCTCAATAATTAAAAATATTCTCAACATATCCTACCTCACTTTTAGAAACAAACAAATAAAAATATTTATGAACACTAAAATTGAACACAGCATACGGCTTTAGCATATTGCATACTTACTCACGACATTTAGGATTTGAATTTCCAGGAATTTCCCAGTATATAGGAAAATGCATAACTGCCAAGATTGAAAATCTATAAGCAATTTAAACCATGACATTAAGGCACTCTAATTACATTAATTTTCCTCTACTGCGCACATAGTTTATATTCAGTTAGAAGGCTTAAGTGATAAAAAAATGCAATATATGAGAATACACAAATTAATAATATCTAAAGGAAATTTAAAAAAAATTTTTTTGTGAGATTTAAAAATATGTTTAGCAAATATTGCATTCTTTCATGACTTTAATAGTCAATGTAATTTATTTACCGTAGATATATATGGCCACAAACATATTCATGTAATCAGAAATGATGGCAAACAAGACAAATAAATAATAATTTATGACCAAGGATAACCTACATCACACAACACAGCAAGGAGACACTTTGAGAGTAATAGTTTTTGTTGTATAAATCATAACATAAAACCCATTTTATACTTTGTTTACTTTATTAAGCTAATTATTATTTTCCAAATAAGCTAAGTGATTCTTAATTGAAGATTTGAAAAAACAGGTAAGATATTTTTCTTACAACTGCATGAATATATTTAAATTTGCAATGTGAATTCCAGTTTATTTACTTATTTTTAGTATGTAACTGTTTCACTAAAAGAGAATTCACAGATTAAGCCATTTGCACTATGGCATTTTTCCTTGCTCTCCAGACTTATGTAACATAATACTTTTTCTCAAAACATCCTATTATCCTTAATAGCACTATCACAATTATAATAACTAAATCTTTAGTTATAATTATTTTTAACTTACATATTTTTGCCAGAATGTAAGCTCTATGAGGGCAATTGCGGCATCATTCTTATCTACCGCAGTAACTCAGTGCCTACCATAATGCCTGGCATACTACAGGATAGCAATGAATACTTGTTAATAAATCAGTTTAATTTATATATTGACATATTTTAAACTACATGTTTCAGAGATTTAACATGAACCAAGTTACCACATAAAAATACATTAACCCTATTACTATAGACTCAGCCATTTAATGATGATAGTGTTATAAAAAAATCCATCTGTATTCTAAAATTTTGAATGAAATTTTCATTGTACTCTCATCCAATTACTGATTAAAAGTAGTACTGATTATTAAGTTGATTGGTTATCTCTGCATTTTGCTTCTCTTCCTTTTACTCCTGGTTCAAGTTTTTGTCCTCTGCTTAATTAATCTTATCTCCCCAAAAAAAAGAGAAGAAAGAGAGCGAAAATAAAATCACTTCATTTCAATTTATTGGTAGAATCAATGGTTTGAAGAGGCTCTTTATTGAATTAGAATACTATGCTATCATTCCATCTTGGTTTTGTTGTAATATTTTTAGCTCCAGAATTTGTAAATAAATCATTACCAATTGGTAAGATATCTCGATAGCATTTGCAATTAAAAATAAGGAATAGCCTACGAAGACAAACTTTAAAAAAAATTATATTGAGCTTTCTATAGTACTTTTTTAGGGACGTAAGCACCTCTCATGAGGGTAGTTTAATTTGGATCAAAATAACCAAATATATAAGTTAAGTTATCATTTGTGCTTAAGTGAGTCATTTTTTTCTTAAAGAAATAATCTTAATAATAAAATAATTGTTATTTTCCCCAAAATATGTGTAATTAGTTTTCTAAACAAATCTTGAAATAAAGTTTTCACCACTTTAATCTAAACAGACTCTACACAGTCTAAAGTTCACACCAAAGTGAGAAAAATGAGGTACAACAAGCACACACATATTTAAAAAGCATGAAATGCAATGCTTATCGCCTCATGCTTTCAGGGGCTTTCCAAATCCTGACAAACCTGGCTCAGATTCGTGTTTCTTTTGCGGCAATGGTTTGTCATCACTTAATGTACCATTCACATTTTTCTGCTGGTCTTCCCATGTAACTTCTAGTATAAATCAAAAAAAATAATCAGAGTTTGTCAGAAACATTAGATAATTTGTGTAATAAGAGCCTAAAATTACTTCAGGGATCTAATTATTTTTTAATATTTTTCCCCTAAATTCTCCCATAAGCTTTCAGTAGTACGTAGTTAATGTTTTAAGTATAGAAATGTGACACCTAAAATTGTTTTATAGATTTCAAAATCCAAAGCATTTAAGTTTGCTTCCAGGAAATTCTAAAATCTATTTGCAATAAAAGAATTTTTGAAGATATGAAGAAAACGATGATTTAAATGATTTGTCAAATAAAGTTTTCTTCTTAGTTGATATTAAATAATTTTATTTTAGAAATAAACATTTTGCTAAACATTACTTTAATGTGGTGAAATGAAATGTTTATATGGAACTAAAATGCAGAGATTTTCATATATATCAAGAGAAAATCTGTAACATTTTAGTATATGATAAGATGGCTATTTATTTTACTACCATATTTGGTACTTTCATTAAACAACAGAAAAATGTATGTGCTATGGGATATTATTTCAATAAAAACTATTAACAGTTTGGTATCACTGAATATGAGTTACCTGGCTTATCTAAAATCATTTGGAGTTATCTGTAGCATAATATAATATTCATTCATTCAACAAATATATATTCAGCACCTACTATAACCCAGGCATATCTAGGCACTGGGGATACAACAGCAAAAAAAAAAAATAGACAAAAACCTATGCTTTCATAAAATTTATATTCTAGTGGGAGACATAAATTATAAACAAGATAAATGAGTAAAATATTTTGTGACAGATATTGATAAGTACTAAGAAGACAAACATGAAGTAGGTAAGAAGTAAATAAAATGTGCAGGGTGTGATGAAAATTTGAATAGACTAGTCACGGAAATCCTCATTAAGAAGGAAGGTTTTGAGTGAAAAACTTAAGGAAGTAAGGGAGTTACCCTATGGTTATTTAGGGAGGGCATTACAGGTAGAAGAACAGCACATGCAAATGTCCTGAGGTGGGAGCATGTCTGACATGTTCTAGGAAAGCACGAAGGTCTCTGTGGCTGGAGCAGAGTGAACAAAAGGGAAAGTCATAGAAGACGAGGTTAAAGAGGTAATGGAATGGAAAGTGGAGGGAGTACAGATCATGTAGGTTCTTGGAGGTCATGTATCAAAAGACTCACTGGTCACCATTTGATCTTAATCTCATAGTAGCATTCATAAACACTTAAGTGTACACTTGCTTTTCTTTTTACTCACGTTTCTAAAGCAGTAAGTCAAGTAGACAGTTACTATCTATGTACATTTTAATCCCCAGGAAGTTTCACCATGCCATAAACAATTCTCTGGTACTTATTCACCTCTGGCCATAAATAGTGAAATACTAACCTATTTTATAATATTAAGCTAAGCAAAACATAAATAGGAAGATAAAAATCACTATCGAAAATGAAAAAAAGTATGCTATACTGCAACATCAAATATGGATGATTTTGGATACACCACTTTGATTACTTATACTGCTAGAAATGACGGCATTAAGTGTAAGGGTTTTTCAGTTCCTATACCTGAAATAAATGTTATTAATAAAGGACATTTGTTCTGGTCCAACATAAATCAGTTACTGCAAGGAAACAAACTTCTTGCTTTGGGAGTTAAATTTACACTTTGGTGTGTAGTTGACCCCCTGATTTCCTAATTGGTAAATAATCTGATAAAGATGCAATATAGTTTTCCCAAGTGGTAAACAATCTGGATAAAGATGCTATATTTGAATCAACTGCTAGTGGAAAGAAAAATCTTAAAACCTTTAAAGAATATACAAATCTTCTGGCAAATTCCAAGACTAGTTTAGCCCTCTTTAGCTAAAAGAACAAAGGAATCATCTGCTCCTTAACCAAAGTTAACCTGTAGTAACACAAAAACAACAGACTAATTTCCCCATGTTGAGGAAAATAATAAACTCATTTATAATACAGTATTTCTTGATTTTGAATAACCTGCACTTTGGGTTATCTATCAATATATAATATTTAAGATTTCACAAGCAATAAAGGGTTGTTCCTAAAATAAAATTTTCTAAAATCCTATACACTTGTCATTTAAAAAGTTGTTTCACATATCACCATTTGATAAAGTTTGTGATGTTCCAAAAAAGAAGGACACTCTACCTTCTGAAGTAAAATTGAGTGTATCGAAGTAGAAATGGCTTGTTTTGAAAATGGTTCAGCCTTTCTATATACCAGTAGAAAGCATCTTCTGAAGTGTGGAGGAAAATACCTTAACATATAACAGGGTTAATTTTTAAACACTTTCTCTGAATTGACAAACATTTTAGTTGAAGAAAATCTATTATATGGCAGTAACAACAACAACAAAAAACTCATAACCATCCATTTAAAAATAGCAGGCAATATAACAATGAAAGAAGACCTAGATCAAGGCTATCAGTGACATAAGGGAGGTAACAGATAAATTACTGGGCTGAGGAGGCTTTTAGGAACATTTCTGCCATTAACTAGCGGTATAACCTTAGATAAATGCCACAGCCCCTCTGCCTCTAATTTGTTACATTTGAGGTAAGAAAGCTGGTCTTGAAATTTCTAAGGTTATTTCCAGCTCTAAAATTAGAGTTGCTCTGGCTTCTTACCACTGATTAGTCAGGTTTTATGGGAGAGAACCTATACCAGAGATGGTAAAATTAAGACACTGAGTCTAGAAGATTTTCCAGAAGTTCTAAATGTGTCTATTATCAAATCCCACGTTGAAACCCAAGTGTCTACTTTAAAACAGAATTAAAGTCATAAAAAGAACAGAACTGACTACCAACTCATTAATTCATCACCCAAAAAGCAATGCTAAGAACAGCTCATACCTAGCCCTATTTGAATTTATAGGTCATATAATTAAAATGAAATATTTAATGTAATTAAAAGCAAACTAGTTTTATGTCAGGAAAATGCTCAAATTGTTTGAAAAGTGTTTTAGTTACACTAAAGAAAAAATAGCAAAAAAGCTCTAAGTATGCAGCACCTTAAAGATAGTCTTTTCTATTAAAGGACTATTACGGTAATTTAAAAAATAAAAGTCTTCTTAATGTTAAATAATAAAGATCTTAAAATTAAAATTTAAGTACAAAGTGGTAGCCCATGATATTGTACATCTACTACCAAAGAGTAAAAGTGAAAAATGCATAATGTAATTTAATTGTAAGTATGACTTTGAAAGAATATGTCACATTGCTCAGATGCAAACTAGAAATCCATTCAAGTACAGAAAACATCCTAGAAGGGAGATAACTGCATCAAGTAAATAGTTGCGAATTTAATTTGTAGATAGGGAAGCTTAAAAATTGACTTAATAACTATTAGATAATTTGAAGAAACAATTTACTCATGAAGACTTAACTATGAGGTTAAGTGATACTTTAAAAACCCACATTTCTACAAACTATATTCCAGCTAGTTTTCATCACACCATGTAGCCAATCTTACATCAAGACAACAATTTAAAGAGCACAAATTCCTATATTAAAAGATTATACTTGTATAATACTATGTGTTTCAATCTGCTTTCACATACAGCATCATATTTGATCCTATAAAACACAGAAAGGACCTTCTATAAGGTGGTTTCTACAGGTAAGAAAACAAAGAGCTGATTAATAAGGATAAGAACTAAATAGGTATCTTGGTTCACAAACAATTTCACATGCGTTATCTCATTTGATTCTCAAAAAAGCATATTGGGAACAAAAGAGATATGATAAGATTTCCTTTTCTCAGATGAACTAACTTGGGTTAAGGGCCTAGAGTCACAAAGTTGTTCCCTAGAAAAGGCAGGCCCTGAGCCAAGGTTCCAAAACCTGTGCTCTTTCTGTAGTACCATATCACCTTCCTAAGATTATGTTATTTTCAACAAACAGAAGATGGCCTTAGGTTTGTACTTAGGAAGCCACAATGACATGTTTTGAAAAATGGCTGAAGTTTGCAGAAATGTATGAGGTGGAAGGGGTTCTCTCCTAAATCTGATTAGTCAATTGAGGCTTCGGAAGTCTAGAAGAAATAAAATGAGAAAAAGGGGAAGAAAAGAAAAATAAGGAGGAATGGTCTCCAGGAAGGAAAGGAAAGATTAGGAAAAGAAATTAGAAAATACTTGTTTACAAGTTAAGTGATAGAGTCCATCATATGATTGACTACTGAAATAACCTAAATAGTCACATGTCCTCAGTCTCTTCTCTTTCAACCATTGTGTTCATTGTCACCAAGTTATTATTCCATAAGACAGATGTAATTGAATAAAATATATGAGAAATTCCTTGCTATTTTAAAGTATCCCTGAATCTGTCCTATTTTAATTTTTGTCAAATTGTCATTTATCTAGGTTGGCAGGGAATGCTGTACTTAGGAAATATCTACCAATGCCACTATAAAATCCTTTCCTATCTAGATATCAAATTTGGATGTCAAATTTGGAAATTAAGACATGGTATTGGTATTCTCCTCACTCTAGAAGCATTCATGAGAATACAGAGAGGCAGCAAAACAAAACCTGTCCACACCCTGTTACCCTAAATGCTATCCAATTCCTTGAATGCTTACAGAAGCAAGCATCCATTATAAAGACTGTCAAAATTATTTTATTATTTTTGGTTCCTTTGTAACCTGTATTTTTAGGTTATAATGTAGGCAACTATACACTGAGACTCAAAGGAACAAAATATTTTTCCTTCCATCTCATTGTATATCTTTAGGGACCTGACTTGTGAAGGCAGTATATTAGGGTTTAGTTTATAATCCCACAGCAAATGGCTCACTAACAGACAATAGTAGGTTATACCTGTTAAGTTTCCAAAACCAAACCAAACAAACAACAATAACAACATAAGCTATAAATTAAAAACAAAACGATTTGAGACTTTACAATTTATTAGCCACATCTCCAAAACACTTAGCTTCTGTTAAAAAAGCCTTACAGGATAGTTTATTATACAGAAGAGATAACTGAGGTTCAGGGAAATTAAAAGCTTTGCCAGAGAACATATGCTCAATAGTAGAACTGAGTTTAAGATGCAATTTATTAACTTCCAATGGAGTTCTCTAAACATTATGAAAAGTCCAAATGGTTTAAACAATTTTGACTTACGCTAAATATTTGCATGTTGAGTTTTACATGTGGATTGAAATGTACAAATGTTGGGCAATATGCAACAATTCATGCTGCAATCCAGTTGATTTCTTTCCTCCTTGTACTGTTTCTTATGCAAGCTATGTGATCAAGAATAGCAACAAGGTTACTATTTTCCTCAAAACTACTAAGTAATATGTATTGAATAATTGGTTCAGAGTGATGATCATAATCAGGTTTAGTTTCACTTTAAATCCAAAGTTTTCAGATTCTGTGCTGAAAATACAAAATTATAGCGAGAAATAATAGTACTTATTATGTGACAAGTATTGTTATAAGCAATTTAAATATACCAAATTATTTAAGAAAGTTAATTTATAGCATATCTACATAGCAAGGAATGTTATTTAGAGTAGACAGGGGCTAGTTCAAGGCAGATTTTATCATTATCACCCTTCCAAGGTACCCAGTGCTCTTCCACATTTTCCAGCATCTCTCTCCCTACACCTGACTTTCTCCATTCACAGGCTCTAACTTGCTTCCTATGAAATTTGTGTGTAATAATAACTCGGGTCAGTCCCTAAGGAATATTTACATTTCAGTGTTCTGGAAAGCCTACGCTTTATATTATTAAAATAATTAAGCCATTAAAGAATATCAGAATACTAAGTACTATCACAAGTAGTGGGAGAAATATTTGGGGCTGAAAAAATGCCCATAACACCTCAAAACTTACCTCCTCTATACGTATCACAATCTTAAGAGACTGTATGTAAGTGACATGTTATAAAATAATTTTACCAACTATGTTTCATTTGTTATCATTATATTATTACTGTTTTATTTTTCCCTTGGGAGCTCCCCAAAGCAGGAAATATATCTTATTGATCATTGCATCCTCAATGACTACCTAGTACAACAAACTAAAAATAGCAGCTATCGGTTGAATTGAGCTAAACTGTTAACTAATATCTAAAATAAAACAAACGGTTGAAACACATGCAAGGAGAATGCCATTCATGTGAAAAGGCATGGTATATAAATGCACAAGATTGGGAGTCAAGACTAGAGGTCTGCTCCTACGTGGACTGAAGAAAGCTAATTGTCCTCTAGAATTCTACTCCTTTATCAGTAAAGAAAAGCTGTTTTATTAAAAGATTTATAAGGTTCCTTCCAAATCTAAGTCTTGATTCTAAATCTAGGAGCAAAGCTACAGAACACTGATAAATGTCTTGGCAAACTATAGGCAGATGGCTTGGGGCCAGATGGCTCTATAGAACAAATTGGCAGATCTTGATTTAGAAGTCAGAGGATGAACGAACATAAAGTTTCCCATATATCTTTCATGTATTCTTGTTCCCCTGACCTATCCTCTTAGTCTAGATTTCTATTTCCTTTCTTCCCTTTACAGCCAAACTCTTTGAAAGGTGCCTATACCATCTCCATTTCTCTCCTCTTCCAAATCCACTGTAATTGGCCTTTTACCCCCTACAACTCCACCAAAACTACTCTTAATAAAGGTTAGCACAATGACTTGCTATTTGCTAAATCTAGTGATCATTTCACAGTCTTGATAATTCTCTTCTGCTTCAAGCAACTTTCTTTATTTCTATTCAGAGACACTACAATCCACGGTTTCCCCACTACCTCTCCTCCTACTCTTGATGTTCCTCAGTCTTTCCTGCTTCATTGTTTCAACTTCTAAATGTTAGAATAGTTCGGTTCATAGTCCTTGGACCTCTTCTTTTAGCTACCTATGCTTGTTCTCTCAGTGATACCAATGGGGCTCATGGTTTTAAGTCTCTGTTTGTAAGGATGAATCCTAAACCTATAACTACAGTCCAAATCTCTAACCTGAAATCCAGAACATATTTCAAACTGCCTGTTTGACATCCTATCCTACATGTCTAACAGCATCTCTAACTTATATCCAAACCTGCGCACCTGATATTCCCACCAAATCTATTAATAGAAACTCCATATTTTCCCAATTACTGAGGCCCAAAACATGGATTTTATCATGGGATCTCTCCTACCCTGTCAGTTAATTCTGTTGGTTCTATCTTTAATATCTATCCAGAATCCAACTACTCCTATCATTCTGGTCTAAGTCACCATCACCTCTTTCCTGGGTTATTGGGAATGCCTCCTAATAGTTCTCCTTGTTTCTAATCTTAATTATTTTGGGTTATTCTCAATGTAACAATCAAACTGATCTTTTTAAAAAAGCAATGGTATTGTGTCACCTTAATCAAAATCTTCCTACTCCACTCATGGAGGTCAAGAAATAGATAAAAATGACAAATATGTAAACAGACATTGGGAGCTCAGTTAAATTTTTGTGTTTTTTTATGGAGAATATTCATTAATTACAATACGTGATATAATTTTATTTATTTTGCTATACTATTTTCACCTTTTCATAATAACCTAGCATATTTTAAGAATTTTATGCTTGGAGAGGTATTAATGAATAATTAACACTCCAAAGTAAGAAGAATTATTTTAGTGCTAAATCAATCTTAAATGTGACATTGTAGACATTATTTATAAAAGATGAAGACAGGGAAGAAAGAGTATATTGAAAACTAAAGGACATTTCAACTAAATTACTGAAGCACAACACTATGCATTTCTTAATTTGGCTCAATAACAAGGGAAATTGTTAGGATAAGAAGATATTTTAGAAGGCTGATTTTTTTTGATGTAACCATTTTAAAATGCTGACATTCTAAATCAACATGTGTAGCTACATTTGATTATCAATTACTGCAAAACATATACAGTCCTACTGTTTTTTGTTTTTTGGGTTTTTTTCTTGTTTTATAAAGAGCTTTAATCTTTTTGAAAACAAAGTTAGGTCAAAATGCATACAATAGGCATTTTATGTAATGTAACTTTAGCTGGCTTTAAAATCAGTCCTACTGTTTTTGACAGAACTTAGTTGTGGGGGATGACAGAATTGTCACTTATAATTATAGGAAAAACTAAATATAAGTATTAAAATCAATCATCTTTTTAAACTGCCTAGGCAATATAATAATGTATAAAACTGCAAATATTAGTTTTAGTACTGTGAAAAATCTACGAATATCACAAATGTTTAATACTGTTGAACTCATAATTAAGTTGATTTCTACTTTAAAATATTTTTAAATAGTTCAATTTTAAAATAATTTCTGGGTTGAAAAATATGCATGTTGTGTTTTTCTAAATGCATAATATCATGACCGTAACTATCTTCCTCAGAATCTTACTCCTTATGACCAGAAAAGCAAAACTTTTTAATGCCATACATTTCAATAGAATAGGGTTGTAACAGGATCCAATAATAAGGTAAGTACTTCAGAAATAAATTTTGTATTCAGAAATGTATTTTAAAAAGAGAATACACTTTAAATATTGGATAACTTAAATTGGGACTATACTTGTATTTATACTTATTTAAGAAAGCACATTACAAATGTCAAAACAGAGTGTCTAATATATGAAAGGCACTCTTAACTTCGTATTAGACTTGCCTTTTTTCCCATTATTAGGTGGGCTTGGTGTTTCTCCCTCATTGTCTTTATAACATTGAAAACAGACAACAGTGATTAATAATTATGGTCATTAACAACCCAAATAAAAACCAAGCACACCACAAAAGATGACATCACACACCAGAGAAACAAATCCATGCACTAACATGACACCTCACATTAATGAACAGAAGAGCGAAGTATACCCTTCCTAGCCCATAAGAAAAGTAATAAAAACAAAAATAAAATGAGGAATAATGAGTCATTTTATAATAAGTTAGGAAGATTGTAGTTACGGTTTTATGCTAAGAACTAATGTAATTTATCAATTTCATTTTGAGAATTAAGCATAGGCGACAAACTGGCTCAATAAATGGACTTCTTTATCTTAATAAAGTTAAAAATAAATAAAAGTGATATTAATTACTGCTGAAGTCCCCAAACTAATGATATACTTAACAATGACTTTACTGCAAAAGCCAATTCGTGAACAGTATGAAAGCCTTTTGGTATTCGTATGGACTAGTTTCAGATACATAGGAACAGGCAAGCAGGGAAACATTAACCACACAGCTAAATTAAAATGAAATTCATTCTTACAGTATTCCCTAAAAATGTTATTCCTATAGCACTTCAAGAAAATGGAAGATGTGTGACATTCCAGTAGTTAGTGCACGATATGTTCAGAACAGAGATAGTTATACTTTCTTATTGATATAAATATGAGTCTAAACTTGCCTTTGTTTTCATTACCAGATGTACTCTGATTTTCACCTTTATGACTTTAAAAATAGCTACTAAAAAATTTGCAATTGCAGTTTAAGAGGTTTTCTGTCTTAAACCACAAACACTACTGCAAGAATGCATCCATGAAAATACATCTTATGCACAATATACATAATAACATTGCTTTCACACAATGGTAAAGGAGAGAACAAAAGGCACATAAAGTACATGCTACCATTCATGAATACAATACTTTCAGAAATATTCTGACAAAGAAAGTGGCAAAAATTATGGTACGTAAACATAATAGGGGCTTAAAAACACCAAAATGAAGTGTCTTCATTCCATTTAGAAGAAGGACTCTTTGGGGAGAAATTAGGATTGTCAATAAATAGCGCAATACTGAGCTGGGTTGAAGATGAAGCTACAGTTAATTGTTCTTAATTTAGAAAAAAGTTTATGGATAAATTATAATAGTTTCTAAAAGTTTCAAGAACTAAAATTTTGTAATTTATATTCTGCTCTATATTTACTTGTAATTTACCTCTAAAAAATCAAAATTGTTGAGAGAAGAGACTAGAACTTCAATGAACCTACACTCAGTGAAATACAGTGTTTTAGTAGGTACCCAAAAAACATTTTTGAGTAAATATATGAACTGAATGTAAGGCTGGGGTAAAGGATAAGTATAAATCTTAGTGAGAGGCATTGTCTATAACTTCAGTTTGATTTAAACAATAAGGAGAATGTTCAAACGGGTAAATTAAATACCCTGATAATTTACCTAGCTAGCTCATGTAATATCTTTCCACTAATAAATTTAAGTAATTATTTTAAAATTAGTACTGAACAATCTGTTCTTTATTCTGTATTTATAAATTTGGAGCCTAAAGTCTTACGTGAAATAGAAAAGTCATACTTCTAAAACATTTGATTATTTATTTTGGACACACAGTCAAACACACCTGCCTTGACCTCTTCACCCTGCTTTTCTCCCCCCTGCTCTTCCACATGCTCAGTTACTTCATTAACTTCTGTATATGCAAAAGTAAAAGTAAAGAAAAAGATAAGACCAGATATGTACATCTGTTACTCTTAAGTAAAACAAAACAACAAATTTCAAATTATTCATGATATGAGTGATAATAAGGAGACAAATAGATTATTTTTAATGAGTTTCTGACATGTTATGAAAGCACATAAGTATACTGTTAATAAATTATCTTACTGTCTCCTTTTATGATAACTTTGATTTAAAAAAGAAATTGTGGCCCATGAGTATTTGTAATATGTAATAACTGTAAGACAGGCAAAATACTTCATCTATAAACTTGATATACTCTTAGAAAAATAATACTATATAACTTTTCTTCTAGAGAAACAAAAAATAATATTATAAACTCGTTTTTATTTTTATAAAATGCCAGCACATCAAAGTTAGGGGTAAATTAAAAATAATAATGCCTTACGGTTGTTTAGTACATTGTACTTTCATTATATTGTTTTGATTTTCTCTGACTCTCAGACAAAAAGAAGATGACTAATACTGTACCACTGTCAAGACCAACATATATAAGGTTTTAAATTAATTAACAGACTAAAATATATCCCAGGTCAAAAGGAATTAAATTAGGACTTGTTCATTTTTCAGCTATTGAACAGGATCAGAAAATAAACATGTCATTTCTTTGATTCTAAAACAGTGTCACAAAATTATAAAGTCTGAAAACTTTTTAAGAGATAATCCAAACATAATTCAATTTAGACCATTAATCCATAGTCAATTTTGGGTTATACCTTTAACTTCAGTTAGAAGCTGAAGACTTCTAAAGGAGATATTATATATTGCCTTTAAAGCTAAAGAAAAGATACAATCATGTATCCGCTGGAGTCTTCCTATCAATATTTATGAAAACACTGCTAAAATCATTCATACTTTTAAGCAAAACAAAACAACCAAACCTCCCCAAATCCTTTTATTTCATACTGGAAGGAATAAGAGAGGTTTTTGACTCTCCTCTCTTTTATTTATAAAAATGGAAAAGTCACAATTAGAGACATTATAGGAAAACTGTGGTTTTTATAGATTCTATAGGGCAAAACCAGATAGAAAATAGAATGTTTGTTGACAAGCCCATGAAAAACTTCCCTGACCTTCAATATCAGCATTTTTTTTAAAATATCAGCTTTAATGTCAGTTTTTTTGGTATATTTATTATTACAAAGAATGGGACAACTAATATCTCAATGGACTATTGCTACAGAAGATATTAAAACTGAATTTAGAAAAAAATATGGCATGAATTATGTTTCTGACTTCATATTCCAACAAATGATGCCAAAACTCTATCTTTAAAAATTGTGGGGAGAGGAGACAAAAGATTCTGTATGTATTACAGAACTTTCCTTATGGAAAGTACTTTTAAAATTATACACTCCCATTTTTATGTAAATAATTGACAACTATAGAAATGCTAATATCTTTTTATCAGGCTGTATAACAGACCATTAGTCACGATAGCACTGAGTTGTTTACAATTATAGTTCACAGTACATAGTAAATAAAAAGGACCACAAAATAGGAGTTGATAAATCATTCAGCTACAACTAACAAGTTCACAACTTGTTCTAAGTTATGTAAGGCAATAAAAGTACTGCTGCTCAAATGCAATGCACTTAAAAATGTGTTACAAATATGAATTTTACTATAAACATATATAGAAATACAAGATTATTTTAATGGTACTTTTTACACTATTTGAAGTAGCTTTTCAATTTGTAAATAAATATTTCATGCATTCATTCAACAACTCTTTACTGAAGGCCTATAATGTGCCAGGCATTATTCTATGTGCTGGAGAGTCATCAGTAAATAAAACAGTTAACAATTCTTCAAAGTTACAAAGTCAATTGCAGAATTCTATAATCAGCAGAGGAATTTTTACTGTCCTGGTAAATGTATGACACGCCATGTATCATGATTCAATATTTTCTCTTGAGTCATAATGTAGCACTGACAATCAACTGTACATATTTAACTTTGTTACACTATAAACAGTCTTGCTACAACATGAAAAATGATGCAGGAAATACAAAGCACAATCACTATCTAATGCAATAACTTTCTTTTCTAGAAAGCCAAATTTAATAATTGAAAGATCATCATAAATACAAAATGAAACATATGATAAATATAACTAGACTAGGTGTACATCCTCAATGACATAAACACAGACTGCAATTGATATCTTTGGTTAAAGTCTTACACAAAACATCAAATTCTATTTAAAAAGCAAATTTTTTAAAAAAGAAAATTTTACCTTGTGATTTAAAAGAAGTTAAATTCTTTGCATTCTTACTTGATTGAATCAAAAAATTTAACTCCTTTGTATATTTTCCAAGTAAGACAAAAGTCAAATACTTTACTGGAATCATAAAACAAAGTAATTTTACTGTAATAAAGGTCTATACAGTGGAGGGACATCAATTGCAGTTGGGTTTATTTTTGCTCACATAACCCCTAAAAAGGCTGTCAGCACAAAACAAACCCTCCTTTATGTACAGACCTTCACAAGGTTCTATCTCCTTGACTCCATTGTCTAGGAAAAACAAAATAATAAAACAAAAAAGGGAACCAAAGCACAGGGGTTAAAAACAACAGAAATTTCCAAAGGCACAGAATGTATCATCTATTAAAGAAAAGTTAAATGGTGACTTAAATGTGTTTGTTGGTTTGTTTGTTTTGGTAAAGCACATCCAATTACCAAATAAAGGGACCATTTTTTAAAATGACATTAAAAATTATTATATTTTATCATCCATGCTTTTAGAGGCCCTTTATCCAAGAATTTACAGATGTCTGGGGAGTACGTTCATCTGTGTGTAAGCAAATAGTGCTTCATATGCAAAAATTTGAAAGTATTAAAGATATCAGTACAACATGCATCTTTCTTGTATATTCATGATTACCTTTTTCTGGTACTCCAGTTTTGAGAAGGATCACCATTGTTGTGCATCAGCTAACCAGTCCTTTGCAGTGTGTGAAAATTGATTTGGCTAGTTACTAATAAACTTTATGCAACTATCAACAATTACATAAACTTAGTTGTAGCAAAGAAACATCACCCAACTGCTTATTTAAGAGCATTAAGTTTACTTCTTAAAATGCATTTATTAAAGTTTGAAAAATGTGCAAGAGCAATAATGATAGGTTATTTTTGCCTGCAAAGATTATAAAATTTAAATGCAAAACATATATTTATAAATATAACTACTAGCAAATGCAGCTAAGATATTCCACTGACAAAAGAAGAAAGCTAACACAAAGGTAGTAAAAAAGAATCTTGATTCACCTTAGCTTCCATGGGTATTTCCTATATGACACAAATAGAAATAAAACTTACTTCTCTCCAATGTTCCCTTTGGTGGAAGTTGTGGGAGTTGACGGCCCCTTCGTCCTGCCACTGGAGTACTGGATGGGCTTGTTTGGACAGACCCAGTACGAGGGTGAGACCTACAAGATACATCATTAATATTCATTTTTCAATAGAATGAGTTAAAACACTTTTAACACATTTGGTTCATATGACAGCTGTATGGTGCAATTTTAAAGAGATTTAGCTGCTGATTAAAAGGTTAGGAAAGTAGGACAAAATATGGATATTTGAATGATTATCTAAATAGCAAAAGATGTTTATACTTTTATGTAATATGCATACATACACAGATACATGCACACAAAACCCTACAGTAAGATCCATGGAATTGTTAATGTAGATCAGTATTCTATCCATATGAAAGCAAGAAGAGAATTCTGCAGCTCAAAAAAATGAAAGGTAATGCTTACATTTCTTTCTACCAGATTTCAAATTCTTAACACTAACCTCCGTCCCTTGATCCTAAGAGGTTTTTGCTCAGGCTTATATTAGATATCCCTTTATTAGAAATTATCTCACAAGACTACAAATAAAACCCTGAACAATTCAAAATTCAGCTAAAGAAGATACTGGTTAATACATGATATTAGTATTGATAGAAAGAAACTAAAAATCTAGTTTTATTTACTGTCATTATGATGATTATTCCAAAAGTGATGTCTAATGGACACAAACAATTTCTCATTCTGGAGGAGAACATGATAGTCATGAGGTGCATTATGTGGGGATTTACCCAGGACTCCTGATAAATGAGAAATCACAAAACAAATGAGGTCAGGACAGTTAATAAACAAATTACAATGGCAGTCACACACTATTATATCCGCTGAATATAAATAGTGTGCTTACACTGAAAAGGTTAGTGTCGATTGTTATTAGTGATCAGCCAAGGATGATAGAAGAGACCACTTAGCTGCTGGGAAAGTAAAATGGTGTGCTGGTGGGGCAAAGGGGAAGTTAGTCTGATTGATTTATCTTTCACCTCGATAAGGCAGGTGAAGGAGGGGCAGATCTTCCAGTCATTAATGAAGGCATCGACCTCATGAGGTTTGTATCAGGACGTTCAGTGGATCGGGAGCGGGTGGCTGTCCGCTCTAGGAGAGGCCGTTGTTCTGTTGATCTGGATCTGTGATATGGCTGTCTATCTGCTGCTTCACAATCCCTGAAACGTTAGTCAAAAAGCAGCTCAGTTGATCTTTAGTGCCCTTCTGCTATTTTGTTATGATGCATCAAACTGATTTTGAAAAAGGTAATTGTTTAAAATTATTGAGTATGGAAAAAAAATGTTCTCTTCCCCAACGTATTCTGAGTAAATTCTCACTAAACTTCGTAAGAACTTTTAAGGAACCAACATCTGCCTTTAATAGCAATTCCCAGTGAAGACAATAGGAGTTGCTCAGTTATAATCAAAACAAAACTGTTTTCCAAAATGAATTCTCTAAATGGAACATGTGAAATATGTGAAGTATTCTAATGTTTGAAAAGAATTCTTTGACTTTTCCTAACATTTTCAAAAGAGAAAAGAAAACCATAAAAGCACTAATTCTCAAGTCCCTAAGCCTGTTTATTAGTATACCAACTAAGATATGAAATGGCTGTCAGCACAATCATCGTGTATTGATACACCTAAACATTCAAACAGCAGAATCAAAATGTTACGAGAAAGCTGTGCAACTTTGCAGTCTGTAGCCATATTTAAACATGGTCCAAGGCTTCCCTGGTGGCGCAGTGGTTGAGAGTCCGCCTGCCGATGCAGGGGACACGGGTTCGTGCCCTGGTCCGGGAAGATCCCACGTGCCGCGGAGCGGCTGGGCCCGTGAGCCATGGCCGCTGAGCCTACGCGTCCGGAGCCTGTACTCCGCAACGGGAGAGGCCACAGCAGTGAGAGGCCCGCGTACAGCAAAAAAAAAACAAAAACAAAAAAAACAAAAAAACATGGTCCACAAGAAAAATCACTGTATAGAAAAGGAGTTAATCAACCAATCTATGCCATTTATCTCAGTGCAGTTTAGCGATGCCAACCAACACAATTCAGGATGGGTATTAATTGACTGAAATAATAATGGTTCTGAAACAATGTGATTTCACACAATTTGACCACAAATAACTCTAACATCAAAACCTAATCCTTCTTGAAAGAAGCAGACTTAAATGAATAACCTATCAATACTAATTTTTGTATCTCTGGAGTCTAGCATAATGCTTTTACATCTAACATGTAATCAGTAAATGTCTCCTAACACCAGCCCCACTATCTATGGAACAACCCAAAAAACACTAGCTTTGGCTCTAGAACTCCAAAGTAACACATACTCCAAAGTATACTTCAAATGAAACTATTATCCCCGCACGTAGTTGTAACCACAGCAATGGAAATGTTTATATATTATAGACAGTAAAGAAAGCAGTAGTCTCCCTCAAGATTAATGTATTAAGGACTTCCACTTTACCTATAAATTCTCTCAATCTTATTTTTGATAATGAAAAATGCAAGCAATTAAAGAAAAATAAGAAAAGAAATGACACAATTTCCCAAATGTAAGTAATTACGTGGCATATTGGACCAGTAGGCATTAGATTAGATGACTTTAGGAACTGGATACTGGATTTACTCTACAACATTACCTTGTGATTATCTTACACTTTCAATTCATAGGGTAACATGTAAGACAAATAATTTTTTAACTATTTTTAAGTCCATGTACTATAATATGATTGATTTCTTAAGAATTTAGTTTTTTTTATAAGTGTATCCAGAATATGTGAAAAGAAGCTGAGATTAAATGTAAATACATATACAATATTCAATTACTAGTCAAAGAGAGAAATGAAAAGGCAACCTGATAGTGTAAGAAATCATAATTCTATTTTTGTTCCTGAAAAACTATTTTAGAAAGAACACTCCTCTTTAGAAATAAATATGCTCAGGACTTCCCTCGTGGCATAGTGGTTAAGAATCTGCCTGCCAATGTAGGGGATACAGGTTTGATCCCTGGGCCGGGAAGATCCCACATGCCGCGGAGCAAATAGGCCCATGCACCACAACTACTGAGCCTGAGCTCTAGAGCTCGCGAGCCACAACTATTGAGTCCACGTGCCACAACTACTGAAGCCCACGTGCCTAGAGTCCACACAGTGCAATGAAGAGTAGCCCCTGCTCACTGCAACTAGAGAAAGCCCATGCACAGCAACAAAGACCCAATGCAGCCCAAAATAAATAAATAAATAAATTTATTTTTTAAAAAAAAGAGGGCTTTCCCGGTGGCGCAGTGGTTGAGAGTCCGCCTGCCGATGCAGGGGACACGGGTTCGTGCCCTGGTCCGGGAAGATCCCACATGCCGTGGAGCGGCTGGGCCCGTGAGCCATGGCCGCTGAGCCTGCGCGTCTGGAGCCTGTGCTCCGCAACGGGAGAGGCCACAGCAGTGAGAGGCCCGAGTACCGCAAAAAAAAAAAAAAAAAAAAAGAAAAAGAAAAAAAAAAGAAAGAAAGAAATATGCTCAATATTTGTTAAATGTTGTTGGTGTACATATCTTTGAATATATTCAGCACAATAGGTAACCAGAATCAAAGGGATGTATATACCTTAGATTCCTTAAAACCTATTTTTGGAAAGTACCAATCTTTAATTTATTTTCATATTTCCTATTATCTTAAATTAGTAATAAGCTTATTTCATTACATAACATGTAGTAACACAACTTTCTGGAATATCTATGACTATCCCAACAGAAAATTAAGCTAATATTTCACTTGTTTATGCAAAATTTGATTTATTCTGATTCCACCAAGTAATTTTTCCGAGTGGAACGTGAAATATCAGGATATACACTTACACTTCTTTGACACTGTATTTTAATAATTGAAATATATAATCGTGAGTGGAATCCAGAGAATTATTTCAAATGTGTTGCTAAGTTCTATGTCCTTGAAAGGATACTATTATTTTTACAGCAAACAGGTCACTATTTAGGAAATATCCCTTAAAAAAACTCTTTAGTGAAAACATTGTTTGAAGATTATAATCAATGTTTTAAATTTTACTTATATTTTCTTTCCATATTCATCAATAATATGAATTATATGATTTCCATAGTGTGAAATGAAAATTGTTTAATAAGTGGAACATGACAAGAACCACAGTAGAAGGTAGAAATTTACTGAAATGTTCCACCACAGTTAAGGGGAGGGGAAAGCTATCATATTTTAAACTTTGATAACACAGTAGAAGGTCAAGATAGGCTCCTGCTCCCACAGTTGGGTAAGAAAAGGTCTTACTAGGTGAGTACTAAGATTATTGCTGAGAAAATTGAAAGCAGCAATGCCTAAGTCTCATATATAATACCCAGCTTCACAGCAGGTTCTTTAAGGGACTGAGATATAAAACTTGCCAACTTCCACCTAAATTCTTAGTGAGTTTTAATTTTAAGGTAAGAACTTATAAATAATTAATTTTGAATAGTAGCAACTGAGGCATGGGAAATAATAGATAACCGTTTGCAAGGCATAAAATATTTAAGTGTTTACCTGGGTTTCTGAATTTGGGGTCTATATTTCAATGTAAATAGTTTCCTTTGTGATCCTACTTATTTACTTTATTTTACCTTATGTATTTCAAAATATTATTCTAAAAAGGGTAAACAGATTTTACAAGGCTGACAAAATCAAGCCATATACAAGTTAGGAAACACTGACCTGTATATTTAAATCTTTCTTAGGTAAATAATTTGGTTGTCTTTTAAAAGTGATTTAATATCTGTCAGAATTCTATTCTTAAATAGTTTACATTTTCTGATATGTTTATAATAGTTCAGAGTTTGTATGTGCCATTTACCTGGATAGATACAGATTATAGCTCTGCTTATTTAGTGGCTGCTATTCCAAACTGCAAGCATTTGCAGAGGATACTCCACAAATAGAGCTAATTCATATTTTTTTAAACCACAGAATTTATTTTCTTACAGCTCTGGAGCCTGGAAGTTCAAGATCAAGTAGTTGGCAGGATTGGTTTCTCCTGAAACTTCTCTCCTCGGCTGGTACATGGCTGTCTTCTCCCTGTGTCTTCACAACATCTTTTTTTTTTTTTGACATCTTTACTGGAGTATAATTGCTTTACAATGGTGTGTTAGCTTCTGCTTTATAACAAAGTGAATCAGCTATACATATACATATATCTCCATATCTCCTCCCTCTTGCGTCTCCCTCCCACCCTCCGAATCCCACCCCTCTAGGTGGTCACAAAGCACTGAGCTGATCTCCCTGTGCTATGGGGCTGCTTCCCACTAGCTATCTATTTTACATTTGGTAGTGTATATATGTCCATGTCACTCTCTCACTTTGTCCCAGCTTACCCTTCCCCCTCCCCATGTCCTCAAGTTCATTCTCTATGTCTGTGTCTTTATTCCTGTCCTGCCCCTAGGTTCTTCAGAACCATTTTTTTTTCTTTTTAGATTCCATATATATGTGTTAGCATACGGTATTTGTTTTTCTCTTTCTGACTTACTTCACTGTGTATGACAGACTCTAGGTCCATCCACCTCACTACAAATAACTCAATTTCGTTTCTTTTTATGGCTGAGTAATATTCCATTGTATATATGTGCCACATCTTCTTTATCCATTCACCTGTCAATGGACACTTAGGTTGCTTCCATGTCCTGGCTATTGTAAATAGAGCTGCAATAAACATTGTGGTACATGACTCTTTTTGAATTATATTGACTGACACTATTGAAACAAGACCCAGTATTGTAACAACCCAGCTTTAAAAGCATATGATAGTACATGCAGATTTGATGAGGATTTCTAAGGGAAAATCATTTTATAATGATCAAGTGAAGTTGTACGTTTTCAATCATTTTTCCTCTCGTATAGTCGCCTTTGAAAGATTTTTTAATTTCCAGGTATCTGGCACAGCTTCCTACTTATTTCATCACCTTTGCTACTTACTTCTCCTAGTCTCAAAGTACATGGGAGTTATGCAGTGTAACAGAAAAGAATAGGCCAGTGAGCATTTTCTTTCACTTATATACAACCATTGCAATGATACAACTCCAGATCAACATAAGCTCAATGTAGACTATCTCTCTAAATACGATAGAAGAATACTAAAAAAAATGAAAAACAAACATCACAGTGCTTCAAAGTATTATTCAGATATCAATGAAAATTGTCCTAGAATGTAACTCAGACTTTAGAGTCTATGTTAAATCAGACAGACTTATTTTGCATTTATACTGTAAAGATAAGTAAATGTAATAGGGTTTTTTTTTAAAATAGACTTGTAAAAAGTAAAGCTACTTAGGAATTACTATTTTTTCTTTTTTATAAAGAAATTATTTCTTTATAAAGCTGAAATCTTAAAAATAAATTTGAATGTATCTCTGAAGGACAAGAAGTATAATCTCATGTTTGGGGCAAGAAATGACTTCCCTACATCTATATTATATAATATAGTAAGCTGATTAACAGCAGCAGCATTATACTTTGGATAAAACACCTTCAACGTTTAGAGCTTGTCTGAGCATTAGCTGCATAATTGAAGAAATAAATATATTACAGAATTTTAAAATGAGATATTTTAGGGTAATTAATATAAAATGTTATATATTTGTATAACGTATCAAGTAATTTAAAGCAATTATATGATTCAACTCTATAATTTTCATGCTCATCATATTGTGCAAGGTACAGTTTAACTTTTTAAAAACTCTATATTATTTTAGCATTGCTTCCAAAATGATTTTAGCATTGCTTCCAAAGTTAAGAGAATTGCAAGTACATAAAATACCATGGTAATAAGTACATATTCAGAAATACTTATTTACCACGTATATGAAGAGTAATATTTTATTATTTTGGAGGAAGATAGATTAATTTTCCTTGGGCATGACAGCATTTTTTTTTTTGCAGAACATTTCTGTTCAGTTAAACATTAAATTCTTATGTTAGTTAAAAGTAAATGATTTTATTCAAAAATAACAGCAATAACTAGGGTCAGCCAAGTTAATAACAATCTAACATGTGAAAATGGTAATAATACACATATTGATGAGAGAAACCAAACACTTTTAATGTAGAAAAACATGTTACTATTTCTCATAACCCTATTTTATCAACAAAAAGAGAAGTAAAGTGTTCCCTTATCTATAGAAGTATTTTCTAAAAAATAGTCAATGTTGGAAACAGCAAGAAGAAAAGATTACCCCAATTTTGTCCAGAATAAAGATATATTGTATTAGTAGACATGCACACACAGAAACATGTAAAATATAAATATCTTGAGGATATTTTGAGTATTTTATTAGTAGTTATAGCAGTTATAGTAGTTATAATTCTCAATGTTATTTCATTTTTACTTCAAAAATAGCAGAAACAAAACAAATAAGCAAGATTATTTACTCAGCAACTACAGCAAATTAATACATCTTTAAAATATGTTTTTTGGGGGCTTCCCTGGTGGCACAGTGGTTGAGAGTCCGCCTGCCGATGCAGGGGACACGGGTTCGTGCGCCGGTCCGAGAAGATCCCACATGCCGCGGAGCGGCTGAGCCCGTGAGCCATGGCCACTGAGCCTGCGCGTCCGGAGCCTGTGCTCCGCAATGGGAGGGGCCACAACAGTCAGCGGCCCGAGTATCGCAAAAAAATATATATATATATATGTTTTTTCAAAATCCTGAGAGATGATATAATTATCACCTATCTATAAAATTCTTATTTTACTAAATAGTTTCCATTTTCAGTGGATGTTGAAGTATAATACCATTTTGTTAACTGTAAGAAATTCAAGTTATCTCACTAAAGCATTGATAGTATGTTTTCCCTTCCCAGGTCCTCAAAGATTCCATAAAATAACAAACATCTTAAAGATGTATCTCTAAAGAACCAAATTATGCATTGCTATTGTATGACATGAGTAAATGTGATTAGGCATATTCCTCACTCTAGAATATCTGAGTGCCATGTTCAAAAGTTTCATTGGTCAACTTTGAACAATTCACTAGCATTTCTTTTGTTTGCTAGTTTTACATGGATAGTGGAAACTCCTCATATACACTGCTGCCTGCTGCCCCTAGCTGTTACTTCATAATGTCAGTTCAAATCACATAGAGGTAGTAGTCAGAGGACTGATTAATCCCCTCCTAAATACACATACATACACACAGAACAAAAGGTATGCACATTTTCAGGCACAAATACTATCTGCCTCAGTCACTAATGATGACATGATGTCTAACAGTCAAAATTACTAGAAACACCAAAAAGCAAGAAAGATAAGGCCCACTGTCAAGAGACAAAGCAATCAACAGAGTCAGACTCAGCTAGGACACATGTTGGGACTATCAGGCACGGAATTTAAAATATTATATGATTCGCATGTTAAAGACTATCTTAGAAAGGATGGACAATATCTCCTGCATGAAAAGCTGAAGAAATATCAGCAGATAGACGGCAACCATAAAAAAGAGTCAAATGGGAGGCCAGTGGTGAAGAAGGACGCCATGTGCTGTGCGGTCCTGGGCCTGGCACACAGTGGGTGGGATGAAGACGACTTCTGAGTAGCACTTGGAGGACACAGTGAAGAATCCATCCATTGATGGAGCCCTGGTCACAGATTCACAGGGACTTAACCTGGGCTGCCGTGGGACCCGGTCAGATGAGCAGGCTTGGGTGATATCTGTTCTAGCCCAGCAAGCAGCTAAGCTAACCTCTGACCCCACTGATATTCCTGTGTTGTGTCTAGAATCAGACAATGGGAACATCATGATCCAGAAACACAAAGGCGTCACAGTGGCATTGCACAAAATGGCCTTCTGACGTCTCATGTCAGTTCTCCAGAAGCCTGTGATAGGGACTACAGTCTACCTATGTTAATTATCTTAAAGAGTTATTAGAGTTTCAATAGTTAGGTCATTCATTTAATATGCATTGGACATTTTTCTGTTAATTTTAGAGTAAGCACTTTTTGACATTGTATGGACTGACCTATCAAAATGTTAGTAAGAAAAGATCTTGTTTTGAAGCAACAGGTCTAGATCACTTTGTATATAGAATTTTGTTATGGTCAATAAATCTGGTTGGAGGGGAGAAAAAGAGTCAAATGGAACTACTAGAAATAACAGAAAGTAGAATGTGGTAAAATGTTAGAAAATTAGCTTGGAGTCAGTTTACAGAGATCTTAAACATCTAGTTAAGAGGTTAAGACAGGGTTTAATTTTCAATGAGAGTGACCAAAAAGTTCTGAACAAAGGTACTTTTTAAGTAATGAATTAAGAAGATGACTTCAGCAGTAGTGTATGGAATGAATTACAGTAGGAAAAGGCTGACTTGTAGTAAAAGTTTGGAAACAGAAGAAGGTATGGATGACAAACATAAATCACAATGTACAAAATATACAATATACAGAATTATACAAACAGAATTTTAAGGTTAGAAGGAATCTCAGAAATTGTATAATTCAATCTCTCTCATTTTAGAAATAAGCAAACTAAGGCTCACAGAAACTTGGTCAAAGTCACACAATTAGATATTTTTTGAGCTGGAATTTGAATTGTGCTTTCTTGGTTCTAAAGCCTGTTAACTTCTTTGACCAGGGATGGTTTTTTTTTTTCCTCTATATAATGTTTGGCAAATCACCATACGAATTAAATGAAAGACATGAATAAAACAAGGAAAGAGCCTGAAATTCCCAGCCTCCAAAATGAAAGGATGATCTATTAACAGAAATAGAAGAATTCTTGGGAAGAACGAGAGTAACTTCAGGTTTGGACTTAAATTTGTGAAGCGTTGCAAGAATATTCTTGTACAGATGTCAGTCAGATAATCAGACAGTTGGAGAAGTCACTGTATTATATTAATATTTCACTATTCATTAGAGAGGCTAAAAAGAGAAGTGGTTAATAATGGCAGACGCAAGGACATAACAAGGATAAATATGTGTAAAAAGATACAGCAAATAAGAACCATGGAGCAAATCATTTAAAATAAAGTGCTGGAAGCAGAGGTCAGACTGTAGAGGGTTAATGCTTAGGAGCTGATGAAGGAGTGGAGAAAGCATATGTAAAAATACATAGTCAAGAAACATGACCTAAGTAAGAGAGAGAAATTGATCATTCTCAAGGGAGCTTGAAGGTGTGGCAGAATAGAAAGAAGGTATTATCAAGGAGATTTCAACAGTCCTCCGTAACAACAATTGGAGGAAAAACAAATTAGTAAAGTAAGAGAGATTGAAATGTAAGGGAAACAAGAAATAATGAATGGAGGAAAATTCCAGAGAAATTAAGAAAGCGTACAGTCAGAAACACAAATAGATTACTTGTGATGGAGAAGAAAATGCTTCTAAGAGGAAAGGAGGTTTGTAACAATGCAAAGAAATTAAGGCAAAAAGGGGAGGGGTAGCTCAGGAAGTGTGAATTACTTAGATTTGATCCCATTCACTAAGGGCTTTCAGTATACTTCTCAGATAGGGCATCTACAGGAAAACATTCTACATTCCACACAGGAATCTCATCCTCCTGTGGCTCCACTAGTTTTGTCAGAAACCTTTCTCTAATTAGGGTCCTAGTCATGGCCCCAAATACCTTAAGAAAAGACCATTCACTGCCTCTCTTCAAACGCTATGGCATCCCTCAGCACTACTCTAGCCTCAGGTCAGACCCTTCCCAGAACCTAACTCAGTTCTGGCACCAAAACAACTTCCAATTCTGGCACCAAAACAACTTAGGATAAATTTAGGATAGTTGAGGTATATCACTTCTATTTAAGCATCTTATCTCTGTAATTCTTAGTATCAAGTAAAGGGCAAGCCCAATTGCCCCCTGATATCTTCTCTCTAAATTCTTCATTTCTTGTACTCTCTTCTGTACCACTTTAATCTTCTCTGATTCTCTTAGCTATATTTTCAAGAATCCTTATCCACTGTTAACTAACTTCCTTACGTCATCAACCATTCTGTAGAATGGTTTCTGCATATCCCTACCTTAAATAACATTTAGCTCAACGCTGCAGACTCTCCTTCCAGTGTAACTCTCACCTGCAGAAGCTACTTATTCTTTCACATTTCAAAGTCCATGGATTTAGGAGAGATTGGTTCCCTAGAGACACTCTGGCCATTACTCTCCCACTGTAATGTACATGTCCTTATTTCTATTCAGCATGCCCCTTGGCTATAAGATCCATTATTAATTCAGGTTGCTAATATCTATCCCACTTCCAATCACTATGCCTTAGTCATTGATAATTTGAGGAATTGGGTGTCTGCCGTCTTCTTTACCGTAATTCCTATGGTAATGCTAGGAGATTTCAATGCACGTGCAGAAAATTGTTCAATAATCTTGAACCACAACTCTTGGATCTTCAAAACTTCAATAATTGTCACTTTTTTCCTGCATCAATGCTCCCTCCTAGGGAAACACTGTGGATCTTAGAATCCAATGAAACTATTTAAACTCAGAAATATTAAACTCCAATATCTCAAACTGATGACAATCATTATTTCTGTCAGGTGTTTTATAATCTCACTCCCAACTTACTTAATCTCCATTTGATACTTTTTGTTCCTTTGTCCAACCAATTCCTGCCAGTATATAGCACCCTCTTTGCTTTTCTTCCATCCTTCTCATCCTAGACTCTGTGACTGATCATCTGAACCCCTCCTATAAAAACACTCAGATTCCCTTTTATACCAAATCTTCCAAACATTCAGCAAAACCCTAAAATTGGTTCAATTCCATAATCTGATTCTTCAACATCTAGGCAACTGGGTATTGCTTAAGCAAAGCATACATTCATACAGGTTGGCACATTACAAATTCATGGTTTCCAACATTTGCCGTGGTTGCATCACCAAAAATCTTTTTACTTATATTTAATCAGTTCCCATCAGTTTTTACCCAACAACTATTTAAACTTTCTCATTTTCAATCAAACATCGTATTCAACCTCTGGGAATCCTCAGGAATTTGTCTCAAAAACAATCATGTAATCTCTATTACAGCAAAAACAAAATTGAGGTTATCAAACAAAATTACCTTCAATTTAACATCCTTTAAAAACTTACTTAGTTCCAACTCTCTCATCTATTTTCCTCCTGTCTCAATGGTAAATAAGAGCTTCTTTATGTTTACAAACTCCACCTGTGTGGCTAGCCCTACCTACTGCTCTAAGACCTTTCTTCCAGTCATCCTCTTTTTTTCCTGTGTTTTCAACCTATCTTTTTTTCCTAAAGCATTCTTTCCTCCAAGCCTATCAACACAGGGTATATTTCTTATTCTAAAAGAAAGAAACCTACTCTGGTATCACATACCCCTATCTAATACTTCTCCTCCACACTCTTTTGGTGTATTTATTTTCTTATCTCTCAGTCATGACTCAGGCCACTGAATTCTGCCTTTCTTCCCTCACCACCCTTCCAAAATCATCAGTGGAAGTCACCAATGACTTCTCCCTTGACAAATCAATGGGCATTTTTCGTTTATTATTTTTATTGCTGACATTGTTTCTTAAAACTCTCTAATTTTTTAGCTCTATTCTTCTTACTTTTCTCATTCTTCCTTCACTATGTCCTTCAGAAATTTCTCTTCCTTCATCTACCACTTAAATGATAATGTTTCCCATGGCAGAGGAAAACTCCTTGGCTCTCATTTCATGGGTAGTCTTTCTGGTTGATTTCACTTTCATTTTGTGGCTACTTCCCACTAGTAGTAAATTTACTCGCAAATTGCTCTACGTAGACTAAACTACTTTAAGCTTGAAAATTATTTATTTTACTCCTTGCTAGAGGTTTCCTCTTAGCCCTCTCAATAATTCCAAAACTGAACTTGTCTCTCACCGAAACTGATCCCTCTCCTAACAATTCCCCCCATCTTTTTAAGGTACCACAGGCACCCAGTTACCCAAGCTGTAAGACTAGGAGCGTTTCTTGACTCTTGGTTCCCCCACAACATCCAAATCCCATTGTTTACCAAGTATTATTGATTTTAATTGATTAACTCTCATCTTCTCTCTCTCCATCCACTACCTTACTTAGTTCAGGCCCTCAAAGAGTTTCTGCTGTCCTAGAACAAGGCAAATACCTCGGTATGTGCTTTTCTTTTCCATACCCTTTTCTCTCAAATCAACCACCCACAGAGTCTCTAGAGTAATTATTCTAGAGTGAATAAATGTATTATAGCCATCCCCAAACTAAAACTCTTCAAAGTACCTCTATCACATACAGTCTTAGACCTAAGTTCCTTAAGAGAGTATACAAGGTTATTCATAATCAGGACTATCTCTATCATTCCAGATTCATTTCTTGCTATTCCCTGCCTTGTGGCTAATGCTCCAACAGCACTAAAACACGGTGTTTATTACTTTAGTAACTTTGCTCATATATTTCTTGAAAATTCCACCAACATCCTACCTTACCTCCCCCTAAATAATTCTAATTCTTCCTTTAAGATATAGCCTAGTTGTCATCTCCTCCATCACATTTTTATGTAAGAGTTGCCACGTTGTCCACCAGCAATGTCAGTGATTCCTTAATATGCTATGTATAGCTTTAAGTAAAGATAATTACTAGGAGGAAAAGTAGGGCTGGGGGTAAATTTTAAAATATAAAAGATATATTTATTGAAATAAAGGATATATCTTAAAGGGAAATCAATAAAAGGTAACCTGATATCCATTCTAAATATGTTTGTTTAAATGTTGAATGTGTTTTAAAATACACAATGATCAGAGATAATTTTGCACTGGTCAGCATAAACTGTTCAGAAGAAAAAGAAGTTTTGATTCTTAATATTAGTTAAATATTTGTTTCCTGAAGTAATATAAAAGAAGTTTAGCAAACATTATTTAAGCTTCTCTTCATCTGTTCCAAAGAGAAAGCACTCATAATATTTCATTTTACAAACATGAAACAGAGAGACCAATTGTTCTGATTCTTCACATATTGGAGAATGCCATGTTGAGTTTACTACATTTATTCCATTCAGAAAATTCCAGATTTCATACAGCCAAACTATGGTCTACTTGGAACTATTAACATATATTTATTCACAGAAAGGGAATTCCCAGACCATGATAGTTAATGCCACCTTGAAATCTAGACCAGGAAACTGGATACTTAGAAAGTTGGTGCCAATTTCTTTTCATTCTTTCCACAATCCTCAATAAAGAGGTCACTTTTCCTTTAAATGTTCAGTTATTTTTTCTCAAGTAGGCAGTTAGGAGAACTTGGGTAATTTAGATAAAAAACCATGTGGCAAGAGACAGAGATTGATCCACATTTGGACTTTGTCAAATAGGTAAAAGCAGAACAATGTAGCAAGGGAACTGAGGATATTTCTGAGAATGGATTCAACCTCTGGATATGTAAGTAAGTAAAGAAAAGTGGAGACTAATTGGGAAAGGTAAATGGGTAAAGAGAGTGGAGTTGTCTATTGAGATAAAAGAACCAATGAGTTAAAAGTAACTCAATGAAAGAATAACAAGGAACCATGTGTAGTTCTTGTCCAAGAGTGAAGTATTTTGTATTAATTGTAAATGGAAAGTAACCTTTAAAAATTATATAAAATATTAAATTTTTTTAAAAAATTAAAAAGATTTCAAAGGTAGAACAATTTCAAGTGACGATAATATTCAGAGCATGGCCATGGGAGTGACTGAGTGAAGTAGAACTGGGGGTAAAGTTCACTACCTCCAATTTGAGATGGTCAAGGAAGTGAGTGGGTGCTGAATAGATCAATCAGGTGAATGCTAACAGCACTCAGGCTCATGGCAGAAATTGTGATAAAGAGGAAAACTAAAGCCACATGCATAAAATAGCACAACCAAGAGGTCAACAGATGATATCAATGTGTAAGGGAAATGGGTGATTGTGTTCAGTTGTATTACCTACAAAGGTTCAGGGGTTAAACAAGAAGCATGGAATGTTACAGTAATAAATAAAGAAGAAGGGATAGGTGACTAGAAGAGTTTTTATATTTTCAACAATCCCCAGAATCTCATAGTGGATTTAAGTGGGAGTCAGTGGGACCGAGTAACTCAGAAAGTTAGCAGAGTGAAATAAATGATCAAAGTCACTTTAAAAAAAAAACAAAGGAAGGAAATATTAAGCTGAATGTTCAGTACAGCATTTACTACTTCTTTGGAAGAGGCATACGAATGCAATAGGCAAGGAGCCTATAGGTAGATGCAAGGAGTATAACCAACCATATATTCTGGTTCTTGGTTTGGGTAGTAGATTCATAAATGCTTATTTTATTACTATGCTTTGAAACATGCACACATTCTTTTGTATGTGTCAAAGTAATAACGATAAAAGATAATATTTTTAAAAGCAACTAAAGACTGCATTCTCACAAAATCTATCCAACTCTTCCAGAGTAGGTATACACTAGACTCACAGATTTGAATCATTTAAGTGACAGCAAATCTTATAGTAAGTTATTTGATAACTTGTTTTCTAAAACTGATTTTTCTAACCTTGTATTACTTTAATATGAACATCAATGATATTGTGTTTCCTGAATATAAACTAAATTATGGCACAAAAGACAATTCAGAAATCTCTCTATCAAAATAGGCCAGCTAGGCTGAGACTGAGAATTTGAGTAAGTATATGAAATTGATAACCAACCTAGAGCTGATAAAGAACTGGTTCTATCTATGTTGGGTTACTGAAAGAATAAATGATATGAAGCAGACAAGCTACTTATTGATAATTAAGAAAAATACAGAGTATAAAAAACTAATGTGGTTCATGATCTTAATTTATATTTAACTGGAAAGATACCAGTGTAAGAAGAATAAGCCTATAATCAGTAATGTCTCATTCACGCCACCCACCTTAAGAAAGGTCTTGCCCAATTATAAGGATTATAAAACTGTTTTTTGCCCAATTATAAATTATAAAACTGCTTTTCACATTTCCGTAAGATAAATGTATGATCATTGCAACCAAAAGATAGTCTGAATGTAATATACAGCAATAATAAAAATAGAAGTCATTAACAACAACAAAGTAAAAATTATTTAGTATTGAAGCAAAATAACAGAAAAAGAGACTGAGAAATGTAAAAGAAAATAAAATATAGCAATAACCACTATCATATAATAAACTGGAAGGCACTAAATTTCAATTACATTTACTGAAAGACATCACAAAATTTGAATTATTAGGAATTTATTATTGATGATATCTCTATGTTTCCTTCCACATTTGTCTAAATGAATTCAATCCTTAGGAATTTACCCATTAGTTTCAATTATTTTTTTCTAAGCTCTTTCATTATCAACTCTTAATTAACTAAACTAATAGGATAAAAGTGGTCACACATAACCCAAATCACTTTGAAACCATAGTCAGAGTGAGTACAGCACATAATTCCTTATCTATACAGCTAAATCCACAACCACATTATTATTGCCGTTTTCTCTGCCTACCAGGCCTAAAAATGTTGTCACTGAACTGGCTCAAATCCCTAAAGCTACGTTTAGCCTTGAGAAACTGCAAGCTTTACAGACCTTCTTTCCCCACTCGATTTCCTTCTAGGATTAACTAGAAAGCTAATCTTCCTTTCTGTTAAATGCCAGGTAATTTATATTTCCCTTCAGTACAAGGAGAATGGTGGTAGACTAGAAATACTGGGTCTGGGTAGACAGACTCAGTATTCTCCAGGGATCTGGGTTCATCTACCATAACCAATGAGTAGATCACAGCCACCTTTGACATGGTAACCATAAACCTGAGTTTACCCTCATAAACCTCAGCCCAACCTAAGCACTTTCAAGGACTGACTGCAGAGGGAGGTGGGGGAAGTGGGTTGTTAAGATATGTACCAATCAACTAGTTCTGCCTAAATATCTAATTATCAACTAGTGCTGCAGAGGAAGGTGGGCTGTCAAATGCAATTAATTTTTAATAATACTGTTATTCTACTTTTGTATGTAATAAGAGTCAAATGTAATTTCTGGTGAGTTAAACTTTTAGAATCATCAGAGATGATCCTAGCCCATTAAGGGAAGCTATATTGACATCCTAACACAATTAAAGTGTTTATATATGCTTTATTTTCTACTATTTTATAAGGATAATACTTCTATGTTTCATCAATAACCATATATGTATATATAAAAAACAAAAATAGAAGTGAGTTATATCATATCAATAGATAGGCACATGCAATTCTACGAACAGACTCAATTGTAAGAAAAATATACCTGCCATCCCTGTGATGATGTTCAATGGTCTGACTGTATCTGGAGCGAGGTAGAGTAAGAAAATGACTGCAAGCATGGTAGAAACAAGAATATAAATGAGACTCAGGAAAGAAATGAGAAAGTACATTTTAATTTTTAAAAGTGAGATTCAAAAAAGATAAGCAGATAGTAAGCAAAGCAAATGAAAACTGTTACTGGAAAGCTTGCTCCTTCCTCCCAATGTCCATTGTAATATGGCAGTGCTAAAGGTTAAAATATGCTAAATATTCTAAAACAAAACACAAGAAAATGTAACAAATTGAGATTAAACAAATAATATTTCAAAATAAAATCTTATCAATTATCACTCAAACATCTTTAGCACCATCTATAAAATGTTATACAATACAGATGCTTTCTCATTTTTTAGGAGGAAAGGTAGAAAGAGAAAAATAATAAAATAACCAGAAAGCTTAAGAGGAAAATAATAAAAGAGGTAATTTCTAATACTTATCACACTTAGGAGATTTTATAAGGTAGCTATTTCTTTTTCAATCATTACTAATTAAAAGTAACTAAAAGAGTTTATAAAATTCCATTTAGAAAGGAGCAAACTGATTCAAATTCCTTTAATTGAATGCTAATTTTATTTTGTAAATGTATCAGATGCTATCCATTTTCCATTCACTATGTTTATTATATGTTTATTACATGCTATTGGCTCTGCTACACTTCATGCCTCATGACTACCATAAGCCATCAAAGTAGCACATTGACCTTTTTACCCTTCTGTAGCTGATTCTCTTCTTTCTATAGCACTGATCTAAAATTTTTCTATTGTTTTAAGTCTTTCATGTCAAAACACTTAATTTTGGCAGAAGATCATTATGTTTCAGTAAAAAATGGAAACCAATCTTGGTCTCTCTCAACACCTCTAAATATAGAGTACATATATATTTATATCTCCACTTGTCCTCTTTTGCAGCAAACGAAGAGGCAATTCCTCTACTTGTAATCCTACTTCCCACATGACCTTGCTTCATTCATTTTTGTCTCATGCCTTCCCTTCCACAACTGCACTTAATCCTAAAAATAAAACTTCACTAACCTTGCCTTCCTCGGACTTTTTTTCATCATAAAACATCTTAGACATATCTACAATTCTTGCTACCACTTTCTCACTTCTCATGCTTAAAGCTTACTGTGATTTGATTTCTGTATCATTCTCTTGAAGCTGTGAATATTACCTGTGAAATTCTAAAAAGTCCTTTAATTTCCTCTTGATCTTCATCACACTCCACTTATCTATGGTTTTAGACAATGATTTTCAACCTCTATTTCTTGACACTCTCTTGGTTTCTGAAACACTATTCTCTCTGGCTATTAGAAATTTAGAATGGATAACCAACAAGGCCCTATTGTATAGTCCAGGGAACTATATTCAATATCCTGTGATAAACCATAATGGAAAAGAATATTTAAAAATGTCTATATGTGTATAACTGAGTCATTTTGCTGCACAGCAGAGACTGGCATGACATTGTAAATCAACTATACTTCAATGAAAAAAAATAGTGTTTATATAACACTTAACTATGTGCCACATACTCCATTAAAGCTTTGTCTAGATCTCATTTGCTTCCCGTAACAACTCTTTGAGATAGGGTCTAGTATTCCCACAGACAGAGAAACTAGGCTGTGAGTGCTTGCGCACGGCCGTAAAGTAAGTAGCAGGACTGGTTTCAAACTCAGGGCTTTCTTCAGCCAAAATTCAGGCTCTTAACATGTACACATTGGTCCAGTCTCTGCCTATTAAGTGCTTCTTTATCCATTTCACTTACTGATTCCCTTTCTTTTTATTCCTCAGAGACAGTGGTTTCCCAAGATTTGTTCCTCGACCTTCTTTATACTCCAACACCTTCTTTCTGGATAATATTATTTGTTTTTATAGTGTAAATTCTCACTTTGGTTTAGCCTTGATTTGTCTTTGGGTTTCACATTTCCAGGGGCTTCCTGGGATCTCCACATGGCTGCTTGAGTGTCATGTAGGCATTTTAGAAAAACACATGTTAATTGTGAGACAAGCAAGACATTGGCCTATTTGGACATCTGGTGCTACATTTGTGAAATAAGGGGGCTGGAGCAGTAGTTTTCCAACTTTCTTTTTGAGCGGAAGACCAGTTGTTTTTCAAACAAAATTTTATGTAAAACCAATATTTAGGAATTCAATAAAATCAAAATGGCACTGCTACAGAGGGAGGAAGAAGCCTAGACCCTACCCATTTGGCTTCATCCTTACCTACAACAGCAATTCTTCACGTACCTCTTTAGAACATAGTACCCTATAATCTCTAAAGGCCCTTCCAGTTTCATATATAACTCTTTAATCCCTCTTTGGAATTTAATATAATACTTTAGCTATTCCTTTTCTTTTAATTCCACTTTCAACTAAGGATTTAAATATTTACTTAATAAACCAAGCTTTAAAATCTCAAAATTTAACTCCTCCATTTTCCTTATTTTCCACATTCAACTGATTTACAAACATTGCTCATTCTAATGCCTAAATAACTCATATTTATTCCTTCTTTTCCTTTTCTTCTGCCACTACCTTAAATCAGGCTTACCATGTCCACTGAAATAACCTATTAGGTCTCCTTTCCTTCAGAATCCAACCCTCTCCTGGTCCACTCTGTCTATGGAAGTATATTTACAAAGTATGTTTCTGATCATGTAGGCACATTGCTCCAAATCCTTCAATGGCTTCCCATATCAAAAAACAAGTATATATTCTTTAAAATGGTACACCAACTAAGTTGTAAGCTACATTCAATCTTCTCCTATTACTTCCCTTTTCCCATACCACAACTTTTTATCTAGGTACAACAGACTACCTAAGATTCTCTAAATATATCCCATACTCTCCTGACTTCCAGACTCTGTTCACGCTCATCACTCATCCAAGAATGCCCATCATACTCCCTGTCTCCACTTCATTGCCTTTCAAAATTCTTCTCATTTTTAAAGTCCAACTTCTCTTTGAAGGTCTTTCCAATAGATACAAGCAAGTAATTTTCTCTCCAATCTGTTCCAACACTACTATGCTTAGGCCTCCCAGTCTTCTACATTTTATAACTAGTTGGTATATTGTATAATTAGTTGGTATGAATTACTTAGTATAATCAGTTGGATCATCTGTTTATCTAGACCAGGAGGAAGCCTATTTTAAATCTTTGTGCATAATGCTTGACCCGCTCAATAAATATATTTTGGGTTGAACTAAAAAGTATAACACAATTACACTGTTTTCATGGTCAACCTACTGTCCAAAGAGAGCAGTTGTTCACATAATCATAGAAACATTCTAGAACTGTAAACAAAAAATTACAAACCTATGTAGTATAAGAAAATAGGGAAAATGGTATCAAAAAGAGACTTTCTTGGCTTTACAAAGAGGAGAAAGAAAATCCAGCAGTAGTGATATTGGGATTTATTGCATTAAAAAGGAATCAACTGTCTCTGAAAATTACTTAAGAGTAACAAAAATGTGTAAAATTCAAAGCTTGTTAAAATTTTCATATCATAGAACATATATATCATCATCCAATTTCTAATATTTTCCTTGGGGAGGTTTATAATTAATTTTGTCTCTATAACACGAAAGAAAACATTGTACAGGAATCACCTTCATCAAGCAACAGTTTGTTTTATTTCCCTTTTTGTGATGGTTAATTTTATGTGTCAACTTAATTGGCCAAGGGGTGTCCACATTAAACATTATTTCTGGGTATGTATGTGAAGGTGTCTCAGGATGAGATTCTCATTTGAATCAGTGGAATCAGTAGATTTCCCTCTTCATTGTGGGTGGACATCAGGCAATCTGGTGAGAGCTTGAGTAGAACAAAAGTAAGAAGAAGGAGGAATTTTTCCCTTTTTTCCTGCCTCATTTTTGAGCTAGACATCTCATAACTCTCTGGCCCTCTGACTGAGATTTATACCATCAGCTCTCGGGTTCTCTGGCTTTTGGACTTGGTCTGAATTATACCACCATTTCATGGGTCTCCACCTTGCAGACAGCAGATGGTAGAATTTTTCAGCCTCCATATTCATGTGAGCCAATTCCTCAAAATAAATCCCTCTCTCTCTATCCAACCTACTAGTTCTGTTTCTCTGGAGAACCCTGACTATATACTTTTCTATAGATATGTTATACCTCTTAACCTAATCTGGTCATGATCCCCCCCTTGAGATGGAGTGAAAAGTATAAAGACGCATCTATGAATATTACACGAATTAACCATACTGTTTTAGTAAGCCCCCTAAAATCCACTTAAGATACAGAAGTCCTTTGCTGCATCCAATTAGTACAACTTAAAAACATTTTATTTATACTTCTCTATTAAAGCATTCTTACTTTTCTCCCCAAATTAACAGATATTATAAAATCTAAGCAATAGTCATGAATATACATAATGAGTTAAAGTTGTTATATTACAAAATGCATTTAATCCAATTTGTTTGAAATTTTTAAAAAATTGAGCAGAGCTGTAATTCACTGTAAAAGAATAAAATAGAAAACTAAAAAAGTGACTAAATTTTAAAAAGAGAAAGAAATGAAGTAACAGATTCTCAAATCATGAGAAAAAAATATCACTATTCAAAGAACTGAACAAGATTACTGATCCAATTTCCTGACATATTCTGATTCTTACTAAGAAATATAATCTTTGAAGACAAAACAAAATTATATTTTTAATGAATTATCCTTCTATATATTTCATTAGCCTGAATGTTACCTTTTAGGACTAGCAGATACATAAAAAGGACTGCAAAAGGAGATAAAAATCTTATTCTTAAGTAACCTGTAGATTTTGAAAGCTAAGTTTCCAACAATCTCAACTTAATTCCAAATTTTCTGCTCTGTCTCTGATATTGTTACTGTTTTGCTACCTTATAGTTCCTAAAATATACTATGATTTAAATAAGCTAAAATATATTCCTGAAATATAATGAATAAAAAGTTGTATTGTTTTTGTACGATGAATTCTCTCTTTTCATTTACTTTCTCTATATTTTCAAACTTTCAGAGATGCATTTCTCTCATAGTTTATAACTGAAAGGACCACAAAAAGACTATAAATAGTTATAGGTATGTTTGGCACTTTCTGGTAGCTGGTTGCCTGATAAAGAGTAGAGAAATAGCATGTGTGTGAGGTATTTCAGAGATCCATATAACAGGGCATTTTTCTTTTTAGAATATAACTGCATTCATTGAATGCATAGAAGAAAAAAGTTTATGAAGTAATATATCTTCTGCCAGTGTTATGTTTTTTTTCTTTTTATGCTAAAAGTATACTCTATGGAATTAAATGCAACCAATATATTTCGGTCTCTAGGATAGACATAAAAATATGTACTGTAAGATATCTCTGACATGCTACAGAAATAGTATCTAGTACTCCACACTTATTCTAATAGTAAATTAACTCCTATAAACAAATAAGCTCTTGAAATATTTCTAATACTAAAGTCACATGGTTTGCCCCAGAAAAATGATGTTCCTTGTTGTAGTAGTTACCAGGATTTACCAGAGAAACAATAATACAAAAAGTATGGGCGATGAAAAGGAAGATGAAAGATGTCCATTACAATTAATCATTTTTAGTTAATATCCTTGTATCCAAGTTTCTGAATTACTTGTAATGAACCTACTTTCTTTTCAAAACATAATAGGAATTTGACTCATGAAAATAAAGTGAGATGTGCAAAGATCCAATCAAAATTTTATATATAATTTTTTTTATGTTACCTATAAGAAAAGGATATTGTTACACCCTTAAGTTTAACCAGGTACTACAAATTAATGTCAAATAGCATCATTTCTCACCCAATATAGCCAATGTAAAAGCCATTATCTTCATTCACACTTTCCAATATGTTTCCAAGTCCTGCATCCTTCGTACTGGGTCTTTCTGATGTACATGTGTATTCTGCCTCTGTGTCTTTGCTTTTGTTCTTGCCTGAATAAACATGCCCATTTTTTCAAGGTACAACTCATGTCCTATATTCTCTACAAACGTCTTTAAAAAACATCTGAATTGACTGATTTCTCTGCTTAATTGATAAGCACATTAAAATGTAAATTATGTGTAAGCCAAAAATCCTTTTAAAATGTTAAGAGTAAGCCACCTTTTTTGAGTACCATGCAACTGGAGGCACTATGTCACTTAATCTACCCAACAACCCTATAAAGTTGGTACTAATATTCTAATTTTATAGATAAGGAAATCAAGTGTTAAAGAGATTCGTTTTCACAAAGATACACCGCTAGCAAGTGGCAAAAAGCTTAAATTCAAACCCAATGCCATTTGGTTCCAAATCCTATGAAAAAAGTACATTCCATGAAATACTATTAAGGTCAGTGTGTCAATTCTTACTGACAAGAAAGGTTAATGCACCACTCAAAATACCTGAATTTTACCTACTCTCTCAAAGGAAATTCTCTTTTAGGCTTTTTAATCAACAGTATTATTGATTGACTCTATAAAATGCTGTTCATGAAAGTTCACTGTAAGAGGTCTAAAGTATTCTTACCTTCTAAATAGTACATAAAAATTACAATGCTTTCACATGCATTCTATTATAGAAAATCTTTTAGAATATTAGGATAAAACAGAAATTAAGAACCCATTGTTTAATAATATGATAGACTACCTACATGAATAATACTGTATTTTTATTTTTGATTCTTCATGTTAATGAATAATGATTACAAAAATAATTCAAAATTAATATATTAGAAATGGTTTTACAGTCCTATTTAAATGAAATTCTATTTTATTTATTTCAAAAAGGAATTGAAACAGCTCACAATTAAGAGTAATTATGATCTGGTAATGTACAACACAAAAGTAATGAAACCACATGGATCATCTTTCCCCAAAACTTCTGAATTACTTGAACATTTTTGCTAAACTAAAAGATTCATAAAGTTATAAAGTAAACAAGAAAATATGACATTTCAATTATGACTAATTCAAATATTAACTAATACCAAGGATTTAATAGCATTTTTCTGGTCACTAGCCTTAGGGCTATATGTCTTAAAATATTGATAAAATATTATGCATTTGATATGATAATGACTATTTTTGTTTGTAAGTATAATTCTAGAGGTTAATTTTATTCTATTCTTCTCTGCAAGATTTAGACCATACCGTATTATCTTCAGAGAAAATATCAAGTCCATTTTATATAAACTTGGAAGATTTAAAGCCATTTCAGACTTTTTTCCCTCATCATTTGTTTAACAAACATTCAATGAACAAGGAGTTTATGAATCATTACATAAATAATTTCCAAAAATTACTTAAGTTCTGTTAGGTATCAAAAAACTCATTTATTCACCCTAATATGACTCCTTCTTAATCACACTAACATATTCACTATTATTGTACTTGATAAGCATCAATTTCTATAGGTAGCATGCCTATAATTACCCCTAAAGACACAGACCACTATGAAAAAGTCAAATAAATGAAAAAGAAATAAAACATTACATTAACTTTCATTCAACACTAAGAAAGATATTAATTTAATAATTTCTTATTTCTTCTTAGATCTCAGACACAAAAGCCAACACTTGTTTGACACTATTAAAGACTAAGATATTCCCTATCTTTTCTTTTGGAAAAGTGTACTCCAACACAATGAAATTATAAGCATGAACTGAGTATAACCCTAGATTTAGATAAAACAATTAAATATATAAATATTGACAGCAAATTTTCATATCAATTGATTGAAAACCCCCAAGTGTTTTTACTAAAATTAGTTTAGGATGCATACAAAGAGACTTCTGAGTTCCTGTGTTATTTCATCATAATATTCTCTGAATAGTAATTTAAGCTTTCTATCCTAATCCTTATCTTAAATCCTTTTAATAGTTTTGGGGATATATCATAGCATTTTCTATTTTATATGTAACCAAACCATGAATTAGAGGGTTAACCAATTTGCTTAACTTAAAAAAATTAGTAGTAATTAACGTATGTATTGAAACATAGCATATTACTTCTAAGTATATCACATTTAATAGAGCAAATTCAGAGAAGTCTCTCAAGTACAGCAGCTGACAAGCATGATTCTTTAAGTTGCTTAAAAGGTTTACTGAAAGCCATGAGGAAAAACCTCTTCGTGAATCAGTTTTTGCGTCTGTTTCCTAAACAAACCAAACTTGTCTTAACACTTTTATATAAAAAAAGTCACACTTATTTCCCAGATGAATGTAAAAGACTTTAAATGTGTTGTCTCATGAAAGTATTTTTCTATATGATAATTGGTTATGATACGGTAAAAATAATAAAACATCTTGTTTTCCTCATGATTATCATTATAACCTCATGTGCAAATTCACTAACTTAACTGGTTTGATTTAACAAAGTACCAAAATTGAAAGAGCAAAATGAATTTTTTTTCTTACCAAACAAAAGGTTATTTTTGTTTCTTTAATTTTTTTTAATGATGTGGCAATCACAAGAATCAATGTAGGTATTGTAAAGGAAGCATATGGTTTTAGAAACTAAGGTAAGAAATACCCAAGTTCAGGATGAAAATATTTTATGGTAATACCTTCTTCCTGAAGGCAGCAATTATAATAAGCTCTAATAGTATTTGATCATATTTACCTGTCTCTATCTGGAGAATAATGGTCATCCATGACACGATGTCTATCCATTCGGCTAATTGTATTATAATGTCCCATAGTAGAGCGTGTCCCTCGAAGTCCCTGTTCCACATTCCGACTGAAATAGCAAGATCCATTAAATATCTTAATAGACCATAGTCACATATTATACTAAGAAACAAAGTTTATTAATAAAGATAGTAGAAAAAGACAAAAATCACTGTAATGTCAAGTCCAAGGTTTTTGTTTTGTTTTAACTAATAGGAGATTGCTGCTATAACAGAGGTATAACATAAAAGTAAGCTAATATCAATGGGGATGGAGATAAGGATTATCAAAACTATGAATGGATGACTCCCAGGTGTATAGTAGTGATAACGATCTATGTAACACAGGAGGAGGAATAGATTTGTATGGTGAAAATGAGTTCAGCATGTTGCTTATAGACAATATATTGGTGGATCTTATTTTAGGGATATTAATTGCTATTTCTTTTAAAATCTAAACTGATGTCTTTAGAATTGATTAATGACTATTTTTTTAAGCTGCCATCCTTGGCCTGGATTGTCTACTTATATACTTCTTTTTCATGATGGAATAAACCTTTTACATAAGCTCCTGTTATTATGGGCTTTCTATTATGTGCAGGTGAATCTAATCTAAAACCCATGCCAATTTTCTATTGGCATGTTCAAATACTTTTTCCCTGGTAAAAGTCAAGCATTCTTTTTTTTTTTTTTAACAAGAAAGGACTTAATTTATTAAAGCTACAAATTCAAAATCTCTTTCTCTCTTGCACTTTAAATTTCAGATTACAAATCTTATTACTCTACTGATAGGCCTACCACATTTAAACAATTACTTTTCAGAAGACTTTTAATAATTTTAGTCCCATTTATAAATTTAGTTAATTCAACATCTTCAAACATTTTAAACTATGTTTGTTAACTTAACATATTAGATTTTCTCTTCAATTAATTGTCTAAATTAACACTTTTAAAGTCCTTAATATCCTTATAAGTTGTTAAATTTATAAATATAATAAAACTTTTCTCTTAAATAATCCAATACCATGTATAAAATTAAGATTACAATTTAAAATTCTAAGTCTAAATGCCTAAAACTAACTCAATTACTCATTTAAAATAAGTGTTATAAGGCTGTCATTCTAAGAGTTCAAATTTCCTTAAACATTGCAAGTATATAAAATGTGAAATTATGCACATATTTCCTGTTAGGAAACACATTATTTCCATGGTTCTTACTCCATTAAGGCTTTCTGTACTTAACTGGATTGATCAGAATTTTCCACTAAGCATAAGACTTGGAGTTGCAGATTTTCCAAGCAATTCTTCCCACTGCCCATGCATTCCTTTTTAGTCTTCTCATGATTGTTCTTAATTGTATAGCTCCATCAAATGTTCTTTTTTCCAATTTCTTAAATTATCAATATCTATATCATTCATGAGTATAATTAGTTGGGTCTAACTAGATCTGCTCAATATACATATGAGACTGGAAGTTGGATCTTCTTTATAACTATAGCTATAAAATTATATATAGGTCATCTAAAGTTACAAAGTAGCCCATATTTCATCTTACTCTCATTATATAAGCTATTGATAGCAGGTATGTTTTTCCCTAAGTAACTTTTTTCTACAAGAATTTATTATCTTTGAAAATTTCCAATAATATTTTATGATAAATAGGCTTATAATATCATCTTACAAATAAAATGTTATGCTGTCTTACCTCTGTGGAGGAGGGACACTGGGTGACCAAGATCTAGTCCTTCCTATAACATCCACTCGGTGAGGAGACCCTGATGGTGAACAATAGTTTGATGACATTACTTGTTCTGGCACTGACAATGTTGAGCTTTGAAGATCTCGACCATTGTGTCGATAATCTAAAGGTGGAAATATTAAGATTATAGTTATCTATACACTAAGATCTCTTATATTTTGTATTTCACTGAAAAAACATAAAATGTTAGTGAAGTTGAAAAGCTCTGAATATACTAAATGTAAAGCGTAATGAATAAAGCATAACAGTAAGATAAAATAATATTTTATAAACACTTAAATTGAAAAGGAAAGACAAATATTCAAATATTTAGAGAGCTACTATGTCCAAGGCCCTATGCTAGGTAGAGTAAAACTTTTTTACACAGTTAATAATCTTCAGTAAAAGATTCAAGTTTATTCTAAAAACATTTTCATCTCTTCATTGACCTAGAAGAGCTTCAAATAATTCTCAACAATTATAAAGGAGGGAGTCTCCAATAAAGATGTTAAAAAAAAAAAAAAAAGTGGGAGGGGATATGGGGATATATGTATGCATATGGCTGATTCACTTTGTTGTACAACAGAAACTAACACAGTATTGTGAAGCAATTATACTCCAATAAAGATCTATTTAAAAAAATAAATAAATAAAATGATTACCTTGACAAAAAGTTTCTAATTTCTATACTCTATAGTTATTTCTTTAAGAAATAAACAATATTAGAAAGCACTCTGAATACCATTTGAAGTAAATATGTAAATTCTGATATATTCCAAGCATTTGAAGTTATCTCCATATCCTTTTTATAAACATCAAAATCAGGACTATGGTACTGTAGTTTTTGAAATGTTATCTTTCAAATGCGTTATTAAAATATGGTATATGATGAAAAAACCATGTCTCAAAAATTACACTGGATTTCAAAATAACAACATATAGGATATTACAGCAGTCTTTTTTCCTCAGTGGATTATTAAATGATTCACTATATAGTAAAAAAATTAATAACAACATTGAGACAAGAAACCATGATGTTTCATGGTAGTAAAAAGTAATGAACCCAGGGTAAACACTTTGAATTGTGTAGGTTTGTGAAATACTATTCTGTAACAACAAAAATTTTTCCAGAGAGTACTAACCAAAATAATGAATGATTCCTGAAAAGTTTTTTTTCAAAAGATACAGTTCCTTTAACAGAATGGAAACATAATAACATGATCATTTTTTTGTTATCCTGGAAGTAGAAAATAAAAGAATTGAGATATGCCAAAAATGGCATCAAGATAAAGAGCTTTAATGACCTGAAGGAAAATATTTTGGGTGGAAAAAATCTGATGTGGCTAGATATTTAATAAAGAGAAGAAGTTGAACAGTCAATTAAAGGACTAGAACACAAGCAGGAAAAAACTGCTAACGATCTCCAAGCAAGAGATCATGAGAAATATGACTTTTTAAGGTTTAATTCACAAACCATAAAACATGAAAAATATTTTTGCAGTCTTAGTGAATTAATATATTGTTAACCCTTAGTGCAAAAAATAAAGACTAAAAGATAGTCATTGGGTTTTTTAAAAGTAGTACACTGGTAGCATGCAAACTGACTCATATTCTATCAAAAACTGTCCAACAAAAACTATCAGTCACTGATGCAACTGCAGCACGTCTTACATACAATAAAACATATTTTGTTCATGATAAAATTAGTTATGCTTATGAAATTTGCTGAGCTAATTAACCTTCAAGAAGAAGAGAATCAAACATTTTTATAATATTTTGAGTATAATATATATAAAAATTTTGCCAGAATTTATTAAAAAATAGCTACTTACCTAAAATATTAAATCATCAGATAAATTTCTAACCATAAATGAGGCAATATTTTAAACCACAATACCATAATTTCAAAATGTAGCTGCACCTGATACTAATCCACATAACAACAATGAAAAAAATTTCAAAAAGTGGATTCAGATATTTGACATACTTGGGTATGTTAGTGATGTCAGAAAGATTTTTTTCACAGTTAGTGAAGTATAAAGAAGTTTCAGTTATATAACTTCTCAAATTTATAGTGAAATCCTTATTACTTAGTAGTTTAAAAATAGAAAATTGGTATTACTTATGAGACATCTTTCAATAGAATATTCAATCTAAGAACTGGTACAGGTATTCCAGCAACTAGAATTATTCAGTTTAAACTGCCATAGGCTGTTTCGGGGGAGGGGGCATAAAGAGGCAAGTCCTTTGTACCTCATTACATTTATCTACCTATTTACATATTTACTGGTAAATAATGATGAGTCACACTTCCTTATTATCACTATAAAATAATTCTGAAATTCTTACCTGATACTACACCAATTCCATCATCGCAGTCATAGTCAGAGACTTCACTATCACTTATTCTCTTAGACCCTATGAAGCAAACAATAGCAATAATTAAAATTGCTGATCATTTAAGGAAAAAAACCCCTCACCAACCTGAAAAACAAATGAAAGGATTTTGAATGGAATACTTGAGAATAAAAAAAAGAGAGAGAGAAGAAAAGTCATTTTGACCTTACAAACACCTGTTTTTACATATATTTCATTATGTGAGGGTATTATTTTTGAAATGTATAAGGTAAAGTTCCTAAAAGGATTAAAGCCTGAAATAATATTAAATATTAAATAATACATGTTAGTGATTTGATGCTGATTGATAAAATCTATTGGACAAAAAGCCGAGTCAAAAATAGCTCAATCAGGTCAGTTTTAGATGCTTTTAGACAAAGGCATTTAAATCTAGTAAACTTCAAAATACAATGTTATATTCAAAGACATTCATGTGTCTTTTTCTAATATGCATGACTAATGAATTAAATATACCCAATTCTTTAATCTTTATTTTTCACACTCATGGAGAGGAAGCATAATTTAAGACATCTTAAATGTCCTTCCCTTACTATTACTTTAGTTGCTTTGAGAAAAATACGAGAAATAGGTCATCCACAAACTGACTTACACATTGTGAACTGTGTTATGTTTTCTAAGAAACAACATAAGACAGAACAATAATGATTACTATAATTCAAGAGCCCTGTGTCTGTTTTCCTTACAACACAAATCTATAACAAAACTTTAAAACGTTAATCATGCTATGGCAAAAATAACATTAAATTGAATTAAGTAGAGCTTTGATGGCTAAAGCAGACTGTCCTCACACTTAATGATGACATATATCACATATATAAATAAACATGTTATAATTTGTTTTTTAATCTATCTTTTCTCCTACATGGAGAAAATACCTACGTGCCTACAGGAATAGGCACACCTTACATAAGAGAAACTTTTATTTAAAGCATTTTTCCCTTCTTTGGTATCAGAAAATATTTAATGATAAATGAAGACAGTGTTGCTATTTCAAAAGAGAACTTGTTTTGTCCATCTACTTACATAATTCATTACTCATTACATAGACTAAACTCTGTTATCAGAAAATAAATACTTTCCTGTAAGGTTTATAAAACACTGAAAGCTCATGTTGCATAAAATAGCAATAATTAAAATGTTCTAGGAATGCCCTCCAACATTTGCAACCTCCCCTTAGAAATACTCTCTCTATATTTTGTTGTAATCCCTGCCTTCTTGGGAGAGGGAGTCTTTCTTTTTTGCCAGGAACTGCAGTTCTTGTTTTTCTCCTTTTAATGATTAGGTAATACCTATCATTTTTGGTCATGTCGTCCCACTGAGTGTACTCACTACTATTTTCCTTCCAAATCCATATGTCATAAAGTTTTGGACCCAATTGAATCTGAGGCTCTTATAGCACCAGTTAATATGGAAACTACATTATCTGACAACATCCCAACAGAATGCTCACAAAAGGATTTATAGAATTAGGACATACATTCTAAATGAACTTGGGAGAAAGGAGGGATAACACAGATGAGGCTATTGAGGAGACTTAAGAAGAATTGCTCAGCTTGTAACAAGATTTCACCTTGTAAATGATCAAGGACAAAGCAATGATTAGTTTAATGTGCCAGGTACAGTACAGAGCATAAAGATTACGTGCTTTTCATATTGATCAAGGATCAGATCTGCCTTTAATGTAAAATAAGAATGACACCAGCAAAAGATGAAGTTCATTTTATCAGCCTTTATGAGCCCTCTTGTGTGTGAGGGTGCGGGTGAGAGTGGGAGGTGAGGTATATATGTGGTTTGTAAATGCTACTGCCTTTCAGAATCTTGATTACTTTCCTGATGGAAGTCTTGACCTATTTTGATATTAATCCTATAGAGGTTAAATATATTGCAGTTATGTTCTATGTGGATCTTGTCACATTCTGGTGAAATCAAGTAATTAAGTTTAATGTCACTGAATGGATCAATCTTCTCTTTTAAAGAGAAGAAATTTTAAAATTTCTTTAAGAAATTTCCTGAGCTTTTATACAAGCACAGAGATACCCTTATTTCCTTCTGAAAGTTTAAAAATTTTGCTCTGTGCATTTATATCCTATCCATCTTGAACTAAGTTTCTGTACGGCATGAGATATGGATGCAACTTCACTTTCTATATGGATAACACGTATCTCAGCATTGTTTATTTAATCATTCTATCTTTCCACAATGATCTGCAATGTCACTTCTGCTATAAATAAATGTATTCTATCTGCTAGGATCTGTTTGGTGCTCTACTTCTTTTTCCTTGTACAGGCTGTCTATCTATAAACCAGTAACTCACTGTCTTTGTTATTACAATGTTATATATTGAAAAGCAAATCGTTTACCTAATTATTCATATATTTGATATTTCTCCTTTGCTCTTCCATTTAAATTTTAGATTCAGGTTATCAAACTGCACAAAAACATCCTATAGGGACTTTGATTTGAAATGCATTGAATCAATACATCAATTCAGGGGGAAATGGCATATTTTACAGCATTGTTTTACTAGCCATGAACATGGCATTCTCTTCATTTAAGTTTTCTTTAAGATCTCTCTATGAAATTTTTAACTTCGGTCACTCAAATTTTCCACATTTGTTGGATTTATCCTTTGTATCTTATCATTTCTATTGCTATTAGAAATACTGTTAAAATTATGTTTTCTAACCTAATTGCTCATAAACAGAAATGCAATTTTATTGTAAAATAATGTTAATCAACCATCTTGTTAAAGTCTCTTTTTTTCTTTACTTCTAATAAATTTATTATTGTTTAATTGGAATTTTTCTATGGAGACAATTTACTTCCCAGTCCTAATGTCTTTTTTCTTTCTTTTTCCTGTCTTTCTATGCTAGTAAGCATAGAATACTGGAAAGAAACAGAGAAAGTTTACAGTTCTTTCTAAATTCTGATTTTAAATAGAATTTGTCTAATATTTATCCATTTAAAGTGATATCTGCTGAATTTACATTCTGTAAGATTGAGGAAAGTCTCTTATAAGTTCAGTGATATTTCATAAAGGATTTTCAATTTTTATTTACAATTCATTCTGGCCTATTTCCTTCCTGTACTAACCTTTTGGTTTAGAGCAAGGTTACACTAGCCCAACTACATATTGAGAATTAGTCCTTTTTTATTCTCTGGGAGAATTTGTGTAGATTAAAAAAAAAAATCTGTTCTTTGAAATTTTGAGAGAATTAATCTATAAAGTTACCAGGGTCTGGTGTTTCCTTTGTGGGTATATTTTATTTTATTATTATTTTTTTGTGTGTGGTACGCGGGCCTCTCACTGTTGTGGCCTCTCCCGCTGCGGAGCACAGGCTCCGGACGCGCAGGCCCAGCGGCCATGGCTCACGGGCCCAGCCGCTCCGCGGCATGCAGGATCTTCCCGGACCGGGGCACGAACCCGTGTCCCCTGCATCGGCAGGCGGACTCCCAACCACTGCGCCACCAGGGAAGCCCTGTGGGTATATTTTAAATTGCTAATTCCACTTTTTGGTAGATGTAGAATGACCTATTAATTCAAGGTTTAGTAAATTATATATTTTACAGGAATTTGTTCACTTTGTGTAAGTTTTCAAAGTGCTTGCTACAATGTTTAAATTTTATTTTATAATCTATTTTCTGATATATCAATTATACATCCATTTGAATACTAACCGTACCTTCTTTTTATTTCTTCACTACAGGTTTTTTTTGGTTTTTTTTTTTTTTGGTACGCGGACCTCTCACTGTTGTGGCCTCTCCCGTTGCGGAGCACAGGCTCCGGACGCGCAGGCTCAGCGGCCATGGCTCACGGGCCTAGCCGCTCCGTGGCATGTGGGATCTTCCCGGACCGGGCACAAAGCCGTGTCCCCTGCATCAGCAAGCGTACTCTCAACCACTGCGCCACCAGGGAAGCCCACTACAGGTTTATTTTGTAATTCACTTAAAGGATTAAATTTTGGGCTCCATAATCCTTAACTAGAAATTTGTTTCTTGTTTTATTTAGGTTTTTGCTCTTATTGTTAGGATTTCTTTCCTTCTATTTTTAATTTATTTCATTATTCTTTTCCTAAAAAACTGAATGAGTATGTCGTAATTTTCAACCTTCAAATGCTTTGTTAACATAAGCATTCTCCCCCAAGTACCTCTTTGCATTACACAAATATTTGTATGTAGTATATTCATTAAAGTTCAGTTCTAGGTATTTTCTTCTTGGGTCTTTAAGATATTTACCATACTTCATTAAATTTAAGACACTATTAACTGAATAATCCATGACAGTTGCAGAGATAATAGATCTTGAAAAAAATGTTCTTTAGAGTACAAGTTTATTTTTAAAATTTATCAAATGTATGGGTATAATTTATCTCTTTTTGAAAAAATTTACATAGTGACACTCTAGTTGAAGAAAATAGCCTACAGCATAACAATTCTTTGAAATTTGTCAAAAAATGAGTTATTGAATAGTACATTAATAATTCTTACAAGTGTTTCATGGATATAACAGATGAATATGAATTCATCAAATGTTAGGTTCAGAGTTCTTCGACCATGAGATTAAATTTGTTAATTCTGTGGTTTGATTCTATCATCCCTAAATTTTTGTTTGCTTGACCAATAAGTGATTGAGAGAGAATTATATTAGACTCTTCTTTAATGGTGGTACATTTGTTGATTTTTCTCTCTAGTTCTAATTTAATGCTTATTGAAGTTATTTCATTTATACATGCAAGTTTAAAATTATTTTAATAAATGTAAAAAAATCATGTGAAAAAGTTTAACCCCCATTCATGATAAAATGTATCAGCAAACTACTGAGAAGGAAACTTCCTCAAACTGATAAAGGGCATCTACAAAAAACAAATCAAAGGATTATACTATTAAAACTGTAAAAAGGGCATCACTATAATCAATATAGAATTAAAGACACTAAGATTTTCAAACTGTAGCTCTTTCTCCACAAATATTGTAAAGTACCTAATATTTTAAAATGACCTTAGAGAGTAAATATGAGTGTTTTCTGTCAAGGATATAGTTCTTTCATCTTTCTAAAATTAAAATTTCTGTTCACTATTTTAAAAATCACAATATATAAAAAGTTTTCAAGTAAGGAAATAGGTTAGTTGTTAAAATATTTCAAGATATTAATTAAAGCTTACATTTTTATTGCAGACATTTTAATAATAAATAGACAAATACAGGAAAGCCATTTCCCCCTAATTTTTTTCATTGCAGTTTGCTGCTTTCCCTAATATCTACTACATTTAACATCCTCCAATTCCAAAATACATGAATCTTCATTTATAAGCAAGATAGACATTTGTCTTTACCCTTCCAAACTTACTGTTTACTTCTCTCACCTCTATTTACTGAAATTCTACTTATTCTTTACCCTGCTAAAGGACAAGACTTCGCAGAATCTGTAAGAAGACAATGGTTAAAGAGCCTTGTAAATAATAGGAATCCAGGCTCTAGGACCTCTCCAGAGTCCAGTGATATTTTAGGATTCCAGGATAGTAGCTACATGATGCATCTGGGAAGGCGGGATGCTAAGTACCACAGCAACCAGCATTAGTAAAAATTGCCATGGGTAGACCTGGCTTCAAGTAACCATTGCACACTGGGACATATCAGTGAAGCTCAATAAAGAATAAAAATTAGTGGGTCTTTCCTGAACGTTGTCTTTTTTTAGAGTTTTCTAAGCCTAGGGTTTTTTTAGAGGTTTTCTAGAACCTCTGTTGAGTGTTGGGAATAGGTAAGGAGAAGGAGTAAGACAGATATTTGACTAGGAAAATGGGTACCTAAGAGTCAGATTAAATATAATTTTTTTAAATTGTATTTCATATACATGTTTGTAAATAAGGGTTTTGCTTGCTACCTAAGTATAATGAATCTTTGGACCAATCACAATATCAAGCACAATAAACATAACAGGCAACTAAATATTTGTTGATGTCATTAAAATAATGTAGATTTCAAAAGAAAGCAAGAAAGGAGAAAAAAAGACAAACCAAAAATAAATGATGTGTAAAATATTAAGCAAAATTTATAAGAAATTACATTAAATGTAAATGTAAAATTATCCCAATAAAAGATAAATCTTATCAGAATGGATTTAAGAAGAGAAACTCTACATTGTTTTCAATAGACAAATCTTAAATATAAGGACACAAAGAGGTGGAAGATAAAAGGATTGAGAAAGATATACCATACAAAAACAAGTAACAGCAACAACAAAAAAGCAGCTGCAGCAAACATCAAACAAAGCAGGTCTTAAGGAAGAAGTATTCCTAGATAGAGAGACACTATGTAATGACAAAATTATCAGTCTATTAGGAAAAATATATAACAATTCTGGATTTGTATGTATGTACCTAGTAACATAACTTCAAAATATATAAAGCAAACAGTGACAAATTTAAAAGGAGAAAAGTCCACAATCACACATGGAGATTTTAACATACTTCTCTCAATAACTGATGGAGTAATCAGATGAAAAATCAGAAAAAACAACCCAGAAAATTTGAAAAACAAAGTTAATAAACCTGATAAACTTGATATATGTTGAACATGAACCACATAGTGACAAAATAAACATTCTTTTCAAGAACACTTACCAAAATTGATTACATGTAGCACCATAAAGCAAACAACTAATTTTATAGATTCCAATTATTTAAAGTATGTACTCTGATAAGAGGGCAATTATGCTCAATATCGATATTTTAAGAATCCCTAGAGTTTGGAAATTTAACAATACAATCCTAAATAGTCCACAGGTAAATTAAAGTACAATAACATTATCACACCACATTAAAAATTATCTATGTATCCTTCTGAAATGAGGAGAAACAAACAAATTAAACTTAAAGAAAGGAAAGAAATAACAAGAATAAGAAGAAAATTTAATGGAAAAGAAAACAAACATACAGGCTAGAAGTAAACAAAACAAAAAGTTCACTGTTTGAAAGACTAGTAAAATCGATAGCTCATCAGCAAGTCTGACCAAGAACAAAAAAAGGAAAAGGAACAAATTACCATAAAAGGGAAAAGAGGACATGACTACACATTCAATAGACATTAAATGGATAATAAGATGCTATTATGAACAATTTAGTGCAAATAATTTTTTTAAAAATTGGAGAAATATTCAAATTCTAAGAAAAATCCAACTTAACAAAGCTGACACAAGAAAACATAAAATTTTGAATAGTTCTAAATCTAGTAGAGAAATTGGAATTGGAACTGGAATTCAACACCTACACACAGAGAAACTGCCAACCCTGGAAACATACATGGTGAATACTTCTAACCACGTACAGAAAAAAGAATACCAATAATGTACATATTCTGTCAAACAACAGAAAATGAGGATACACTTCCAAACACTTTATGAGGCCAGAAAAACACTGAAGTCAAGCTTGACAAGGATATTACAAAACAAGAAAATAAAAGACATCAAATAAAAAAGAAGTAAAATTTCCTAACACTTTTATGAGCACAGCAGCATAACACTGATAACAAAAGCAAATAAGATGTTACAAAAAGAAAAAAAGAAAAGACAATCCTTCTCCCTCACTCTATCTCTCATGAATACAGGTTGCAAAATTTCTACACATATTAACAAATTGAATCCAGAGATACATAAAATGATAACGCATCATGAGATAGCTGGGCTTATTAAAGGAGTGCAAGATAACTTTAACATTTAAAATCAATACAATTTACTACATTAGTAGAATAAAAGAGAAATATCATGTTTATATCCATGTGTACAGAAAAATACTAACACAACTCAAATCCATTCATGATTAAAAATTTTCGTCAAACTAGGAATAAAATAGAACTTCCTGAATCTCACAAAGTAGCACAAAAATCTTACAAAAAATATCAAAATATAATGGGGAAATATTTAAAGCTTTTCCCAAGGAAAGGGGAACCAAACATAGATGCCAACTTTTACTCAACAATGTCACTTCCACACAGTATTTTATTATACGACCTAGCCAAGGCATTAAGAAAGAAAAAAAAAGCAAGCTATAACAATTTGAAAGAAAAAAATTGTTGTTATTCACAAATGACATATATTGTTAAATCAAAATTCAAAATAATATATGGAAAAGTTATTAGGAGTCTCTTAATAATAGTAAATAATAAATTTTATATCTGTATACCAGCATCGATCCATGGGATTAAGAATGAGTTTTGATCTCTACCTCACACAAAATAAAAAATTAATTCCAGATGAACTGCAGATTTAATAAAAAGAGCAAAGCACTATTCTAGAAGAAAACATAGGAACATATCATTATGATCTCAAAGAAAAGATTTTTTTATATAGATCATGCCAAAAAGAGCACTAACCTTGAAGAAAAAATTGAAAACTAAAATACATTAACATTTAAAACTTTTATCGACCAAAAGATCCCATTAAAGAGTGGAAAGGCCAGCCATAGAGTAGAATACATTTTCAATACATATATCCTATAACTAATTCAAATCTATACTTTAGAAAACACTCATAAATCAATAAAAAAATAAAGAACCCCAAAGAAAAATGGGCAAGATATTTGACTAGGCTCTTCATAAAGGGGGATAGCTAAATGGCCAGTTAACCTAAGAAAAGGTTATTAGAGAAATGTAAATTAAAGCCACAATGAGGTAATAATGCACACCCACCTGAATGGGTGGGTGAAAACAACTAAAAATACCAAATATAAAGTAAGATATAAGGAAACTCAAACCCTCATTCACTGCTGTAGGAAGTATAAATCTGGACAGTTTGGGAAAACTTTGACAATATCTACTGTAATTGAATGTATGTATGGCTTATTACCTATCTATTCTATTACTAGGTATATCCATAGCAAAAATGAACACATATGATTACCAAAATGAATGTATAAGAATGTTAACATAAGCACTTTTAGGACTGGCCAAAATCTGAAAGCAAACTATCAATCAACTGTAGATTTTTAAAAATTAATTAAATAATTTAATTCAAAAAAATCAGGCTTTAAATCAGACTTTAAAGCCAAGATAAGCAACCCCTTTGTATAGTTATTACCTCTGATCAATTCATAAGAAATTACTTAGACAAATAGCTTTCATAACCAACCTAAAAATAGGATATATTGGTGTATATTTATAGAAAGAAACTGTATATGGCAATGAAAATAAATTTCAATTATATGCAACAATACTGATAAATCTTACAAAACAGTGGTAAGAAAAAAGTCACATGTAAAAGAAATATATTGTGTAATCTCATTTCTACAAAATTCATATATGTGTGCATATTCCATTTATATGAAGTTAAAAATAAGCGAAAATATTCTATGGTATTTGTTATCTTGACGGGGGAATAATTACTGGAAGAGAGCAAGAGAGAGGCTGGAAGGATGCTGGTGATGTTTTATTTCTTGATGTGGGTGCTAGTTACATGGTATGGTTACTTGGTCAAAATTTACCCATGAGAATATTTACGATTTATACATGTTTCTATATGAATTCTATACTTTTGTAAAAAGTTTACTTAAAAATGTAGAGTTCTGCCTCTGAGAATGATAGAATAGCTTATATCGGACTAACTCTCCTGCCAGTAATAATTCTAAATTCTGGAAAAATATTTTAATAAAAAAACTGTTTAAAGATACCAGAGAACAAACAAATTCAGGCAGAAATTGGTAATATGACCTTTGAAATAAGAAAAGCACCTATTTAACCAGTTTTCCCCTAAGGGCCTTCCCAATTTGGTTCACTGCAGAGGAATTACTGCTCAGGAAAAAACCTCAGTCTTACAAGGCTAAGCCAAAGGTCAGAATTCAGAGTTGTGAGAGCAGATAGAATTGTAGGGGAAATCCTGGAAAGGGCGAGCCAGATAAGGAGGAGACCCAAAATTTACACTCAGTGGTCCCAAAAATCCTTACCTAAATTACAAATTGCAGAGAGAAAAACAAGAAGAAACTCAGCAGAAAGCCACAGCTGAAAGACTAAAAGAGCTGAAAGAAAATTTCAGCAAATTCCTAATGTACAGGATACAGAGGTTGGAGATTAAATCCCATTAATTATAGGTTTTGGCCAATATCTTGAACTTTGCCTACAGTTCAAAACTAGACACAAGAATCACAAACTAGACTAAGGACTATACCTTAGAACTATGCAAAGAATGAAAATAGAATGAAAATAAAAACTTAACACATCTTTCATTGGTTTAGCATGTCTGCTAAAATGACATGCAGTAATTCTTCAAAATCCAGAGTCTCTAAAATGTATTAAACACAATGTCCAGTACACAAAAACATTAGTAGATATATAAAACATACAGAATGTGACCCCTAATCAAAGGAAAAAAGAGAAATTTTAGTAAGTCCACAGAAGACTAAGATGTTGGAATTAGCAGACTTTAAAATAAACTATAGATATATTAAAGAATTTACAGGATTATATATATGGATAGAAATATATATTATTATTGTATTATATTTATACACATATGTATTTATATCAACATATGCGTAGATATAATCTAATCCTATAAATTCTTTAATATATCTACATATACCTACACATATTTGTTTGTATACACATACACACATACAATAGAACAAGGGGAATTTCAGGAAGGATACAGAAACTTCTAAGAACACCAAATATAAAGCTTGAAATGAAAAATACAGTATATTTAATAAGACAACTCATAGTATGGTTTTAGCAGAAAATTGGACACTGTAGAAGAAACTGTCAACTTGAAGACAAGTAAATAAAAATATCAAAACTGAGGAAGAGAGAAAAAATGATTAAAATAAAAAACAACACAGACTCAATAACCTGTGGAAAAATGTCAATAGGTCTTTATACATGTAACTGCCGTCCAAGAAGGATAGAGGTGAGACAACTGGGTAGAGGAACTGAAAGAAATATTGGCCCCAAATCCCCCCAAATAGTTGAAATCCTGAGAAACTTTAATTATGAAATCATGTCTCTTTTATCTTACACCTTTCAATAGTATCATTTTAGTTTAATCTCAATGATTTGTTTCCATTCACTTTTCTTTGAAAACTTGTGGTCATGAGGGTGAATAAAAGTATAGTAGATACAATGTTTTCTATTTTAAAAAGTGAAAGGGGTGATATATTATACTTCTCCAAGTAAAGAATTAATATTTGAGATGTCAAAGAGATAAATCTGGTTAATATGAGAGAAAAAAAATGAAGGATCAAATTAAAGAAAACTCTGATTGGATCGTTATGGTTCAAATTGTGATGAGAATTGTTAATAAGATATCAAGGAGCCAGTGCCGGCAACACTGAGGCTTGTCCGCTGCGAGCTCCGGAGAGGGAGGAACCTGCTCCTACTGCTGGGGTCTTGGACAGCTCAAGTTTTTTCCAGCTCTTGTTCCAATCAGGTTTTTGAAGATGGACCAAAAGACCACAGTCACCCTCCTTGAGCTTGCTACAAAGAGTCTGCTGAATAATGAGCCTGCAGCTATCCATGCCCTGGATGAAATCCCAAGAGACCTCTTTGTTCCACTGTTCAACGCTGCCTTCTCCGGTGGGCATAAGACGATCCTAAAGGCAATGAGTTGCGCCACCTCAGTTGGATTCACTGTATCTACCTTACTGTCGCCTTTCTAACAGAGATGTCACTGTCCTGTCCCAGAGCTCTCAGGCCACCCACCTCAGGGTATTGAGTCTCAGTAACAACCAGATCTTCTCAGAAGTTTATGAGCCCTTCCAGACTCTGCTGGAGAAGGTCTCAAGCACCCTGCAACATCTGGAGATAAACAATTGTATGATAACTGATTCTACTCTCTCTGTCGTCCTCCCAGCCCTGAGCCACTGTACCCACCTCTGTGTCCTTAGCTTTGCCTTCAATCTCATTACGATGCCTGTGCTCAAGAGCCTTCTGCAGCACTTGACATCCTTGATGAAGCTGAAGTATGTGATTTATCCTGTCCCTGTCCATTGCTACAAGGAATGGAATGACAGTTTGAACCGACAGAAACTTGCTGAAGTTCAGGCTCAGTTGGAGGCGATGCTGCACGGGGCACAGCGGAACCACATGAAATGGGCCACTCGTTCAGAGTGATTTCCACAGTACAGGGAGGTGTTTCAACACTGATGTGTGGCCATGAAAGCGTTCACTTTTTTTTTTTTTGCCTGAAACCCAAGTTTGTAGAGACACATATGTAAAGTTCTACTGTTCTAGGAAACTGGGGTTAGGAACACTGGATATGTAAACTGATCTCTAAAAGAGGAACTTTAAAAAGGAAATAGAGGAATTTGAAAAGTCTGCTGGATCTCTTGCCCACTGCCCTCTACATCTTCTGGTTACTAACCACAGTGTTGGGTATGTGACGCAAGCTGACCCAGTCATGGTACATCATTTCCTTATCCACACTGATTGGTTCACTTATCCATTTATGGGCACTTGACACAAGTCAGATCAATTGAAACTCTTCCTAGAGGTGGTAGCTGTTGAATAATTTTACCCTCTAGGGACCTGCAAACTTCTTGTGTTTCTGATTACCTCAGGTGGCTTATGAGAAACCGTATGCAACTAAAAGGAAACAAACTATGCCCACTACCTACTGGTATCTTCATCAGCATATTGCTGCCTGATTTCCCAGGTCTGAGACCCCTGGCTCAGTTATTCCTTATTCCACACACATTCACCAAGTATCTGTTATGATTTAGGTACTTTTCCAGGTGCTAAGGAAGATAAAGTCCCTGATCTCACTCAGAGTGTAGACATTCCTATGATTTATCAGTTTCTCTACTCTTTCTTAGAAGCCTTGGGAAATTATTTATTCCCCCATAACACAGTATTTTTTTCACTTTTTCCCCTTACATAGTCTGCTCAAATGATATTGGCCATTTTATGCTGTTGAGTAGCTGCTCAGGCCTCAGGTCATGGCTTAAACGTTACCTCCTCAGATAGGTTTTCTCTTACTTCCCCATTTAAGTAGATTTATTCTGCTGCTGCTTTTGCTTAAGGTACCATGTATATTTCCTTCATGGTACACATTGTTTCATATGTATTTGCTCCCTCTGCCCTTCCACTAGAGTTGCACTGCTCAGTATGGTGCACACTAACCATATGTGGCTTCTGAACTCTAGAAATTTGGCTACTCTCAAATGTGATGTACACTAGGTGTTGAATGCACACTGTGTATCCAAGAGTTAGTAAGAAACAAAGGATGTAGAATAATTGATAATTTACATGTATTGTTTACATGTTGAAATGATAACATACTGCATAACAAAGACAGTAAAGATAAAAGAATGTACATTAAATTCTTTATATCCTTACATGTTAAAATGATAGCATTGTATTTCAAAGACTTAGTAAGAAAATGTTATAATAATTATGTGTTTATATGTTTACATGTCAACATGAAAAAACATTGCATTCCAAAGACTAATTGAGAGAAAATAAAGTTAATTAATAGGTTGTTCCTACTGTTTATATGTTGAAATGGTAACATAGAAAATGTCAACGATCTGATAACAGAAAAGAATGGAAAAAATAATTAGTATTTTGTGTATAGTGTTTCCTTGTTGAAGTGAAAACAGATTGCATTTTCCTTGTTGAAATGAAAACAGGTTGCAGTTTAAAGACTTAGTAAGAAAGAAGAATGTAAAAGTAATGAATGTTGTTTACATTGTTTCCTTGTTGAAATGATAACACACACATTTTAAAGACTCAGTAAAAAATTTTTTACAATTATTTTTTCTTATTGCTTACATGTTGAAGTGATAAACTGCATTTCAAAAACAGATAAAATAATGTAAAACTTAATTAATAATTAATAAAAATAGTTAATAAAAAAATATCAAGGAATAAACATATTTGTAAAGGAAGATTTTTGCCTTAAGACACTATACACTATACCCTGAGAAAACCGTAATTCAAAAAGAGTCATGTACCAAAATGTTCGTTGCAGCTCTATTTACAATAGCCCGGAGATGGAAACAACCTAAGTGTCCATCATCGGATGAATGGATAAAGAAGATGTGGCACATATATACAATGGAATATTACTCAGCCATAAAAAGAAATGAAATTGAGCTATTTTTAATGAGGTGGATAGACCTAGAGTCTGTCATACAGAGTGAAGTAAGTCAGAAAGAGAAAAACAAATACTGTATGCTAACACATATACATGGAATCTAAGAAAAAAAAATGTCATTAAGAACCTAGGGGTAAGACGGGAATAAAGACACAGACCTACTAGAGAATGGACTTGAGGATATGGGGAGGGGGAAGGGTAAGCTGTGACAAAGTGAGAGAGAGGCATGGACATATATACACTACCAAATGTAAGGTAGATAGCTAGTGGGAAGCAGCTGCATAGAACAGGGAGATCAGCTCGGTGCTTTGTGACAGCCTGGAGGGGTGGGATAGGGAGGGTGGGAGGGAGGGAGACGCAAGATGGAAGAGATATGGGAACATATGTATATGTATAACTGATTCACTTTGTTATAAAGCAGAAACTAACACACCATTGTAAAGCAATTATACTCCAATAAAAAAAAAAGACACTATACAACTTTAACTGAATAACAGTAAAGAATACAACAATAAAAATGTAAATATCAAAATACACTTTTCAGAACAATCTTTTTAAGTTTCAGGAAAGTAATGAATAAAGTTTCTCATCAATGAATCAAAAATAAAATTATGTGAATATGTGAGATATTTTGCCAACCTCACTTCTCTATTGATACATTTTAATTATTTGAACTCATAGCTTTAGTCTTGCATACATTTTCAAAAATGCTTAATCAATCACTCTTTGAAATATGCACTGCTCTTCCCATCCTTTGGTAATGTCAAAACAACAATGTCTGTGAAGGGAGTGGGCAAGAGCAGCCTGAAGAAAAATTGTTGGAGGAAATGTTAATTCCTCATCATCAAAATTTTGATTTCTCATAGCCTAATTTCTTTCAAAGTTTTGAACTATGAGCATGTGATCATTACTAGATTTTTTAATACATACAACCTTCTTATTTTTCCACATGCAGAAATACTGGTAAAAGAGTTCATCTATTTCAAATACTTTTACCAATATCTTTATTTGGGAAATCATTTAAAGTTTATAATCAAAGTTGTCTGGACTCCGTCTAGAAAAGATTTTTTTCAGAATATTTAAACTAACTACAAAATATGAAACAATTATTTTTAGAATGGTTTTTATATATTTCCTTATATGTTAGTAAATAAGTTACTAATATCTGTTTAATGAGTATTGCTTTGAATCATTTGAATCTACAAATTTAAAATAGGAAATCGTCATGGGAAGAACAGAATCCCAACACCAACAACATTACTATTTATTTATTCTGAATAATAGTAAATGTCCATGTACATTTAATAAGTTCATAGACTCAGAATGTTACTCATAAGCCTCAGAGATTGAATTACCAAAACATGATGTGAATGTAGGGAATAAATAAGGGGTTACTATACATTTTTGATGGTTAACTGTTCATACATATATGTTCTATATATGATCTTTGACAGTTTCAACATACTTGTAAATAAATTTCATATAGATCTTTCCATGGAGGAAAAACCCTAAAGGAGGTTCTTGTCATCAATAAAACTTTACAATAATTCATGTAGTTACTTATTAATACCCTAACTTGAACTTGTCACTGATGAGCAATATATATCAATACTTAGCCAATGGTACTGTCTTTAACTTTCTGACTATTCCTGAGTGTTATTTCCTAATCTTCTTTTATCATATCATTTTTATCTATCTTTACGCCTACATATGGCTAATAAATTATGACATTTTAGGCGTAAAGCACCAAATTCAGTCATATATTCAAATATTGAAAATTAATTTTATTAGAGGTTAGTTGATAGTGGCAAGACTCACAGAGTACAACATGGAGCTATTATATTACCCAGGGGTAAATTTAACATTATTAATGATTAAGTAACAGAAGAGCCATTGTGAGGATGGAAAATATTAAAATCTGAAAAATTGATTAAATTAAACTAATTGCACGAAAATCCATGATTTATACAACTAACTAGAAAGTACTCTATTTTTGTTGTTCCTCACGTACAGTATTCTTAGCTAGGGCAGAAAAAAATAATGAAAATTATCGGTAGATTTAAGAGTTTCAGATAATGAGAGTCATCAAACCTACTCCTTATTGCAATAACAACTGGAGTAAATAGAGAAGAGGCCAATCCTATAAGAAAGGGCAATAGTAGCTAGCAATAATAGCCTATAAACCTAAACTATAAGAATTAGCAGAAAATGAATTATACTAGTAAACTTCATGTAGTAACCCATCATCCCACATTGTAATTTAGAGACAATGTACTGAATAGATTACAGTGGCCAGAAAGAGCAGACACTCTGAATTTAGTCCACGTAAATTTCATGGTAATGTAGATACAACAAAGGATGTTGTAATGGCAACTGCAAATAAGGGTGGGTAGGTGTTTACTCCGTGAGGAAGCTGAAAAAAGTGAGCGTTGTAAAATTAATGCTAAATTAATGCCCTCCAGGGTAAGAGACTGTATCTAATGGAAATAAAGTTCCAGTCATTAGAGACATTATTTTCAAAAGAAGTGAAGATAATTCTCTACGCTTTCCTATGACTAACTATCCCATAAGACCAATGCTTTGCTCTACTTCTCTATTCAACAAACAGCCTTCTGATATGTAATTTAGCCCTCTATTCAGCAGAAAGGGTGTGATCCATTTAGACAAGACTTATTTGTTATATGGCCAAGTATCCTTTCCATGATTGGTGCCATGACGACGTGGCATTCATGCTTATAAATTTACACTTCTGAAATTTGGTTAATCTCAATCAGTTCTCCATTACTTGACAAAAATGTTGCTAAACCTGAACCATGATGGCTCCGTGAAGATAAAATTATCCCATGAATACTATCCAAAGCAAAAAGCACCCCCTTCACCTTTCAATAAGATTCATCAGAAAAAAACAAATAAATTTGAGCTGTAGCAGCATCAAACCAACAATGCCACTTTTCAATGTGGAAAACATTTCTGAGTTTCCTCTAAGAGTCTCTGGATTGATCTGTTTTATAGTTTGGACTGTGCATAATTCAGAGTAAAATGCAAACACTGAAAATAATAATAATGACAACAACAACAACAATAATAACATCAGTTTACATTCCAGAGATTAACTCTTAGAACCACTCTGTGATGTACGTACTATTATTTCCATTTTCTAAATGAGGAAAGTGAAACAGAGAGAGATGACCTACCTCAAATCATACAACTCTTTTTTTTTTTTTTTTTTTTCGCGGTATGCGGGCCTCTCACTGTTGTGGCCTCTCCCGTTGCAGAGCACAGGCTCCGGACGCGCAGGCTCAGCGGCCATGGCTCATGGGCCCAGCTGCTCCGTGGCATGTGGGATCCTCCCGGACCGGGGCACGAACCCATGTCCCCTGAATCAGCAGGCGGACTCTCAACCACTGCGCCACCAGGGAAGCCCCCATACAACTCTTAAGTGAGAGGATTAATATTTACACTCAAGTTTGTCTGAGTAATGTTCATGGTCACGGTTTCAACCACTATGCTATACTTGTTATCCTACATATTCATAAAATACTTGGCTTAATGACAGTGGAAATCATAATTTCAGATATCTACAGGTACATCACCAAATTCTACTACGTTAGCTATCTCATTCCTATATTTTAGATTCTAAGAGGTAAAATTAAAACATAACTATGCTTCATTGTGTGTCATACTGTGATGAGTACTACATGTATACAGTTGAGTGTATCAAACAATTTAAAAGCTTCAATAAAAGCTATGAAAATACTAACAGATGACTGTTAATACCCATAATGGTATCTTCAAATTCTATGTCATATATATCATTCAAGATAATTCAATAAAGGTACAATAAATTTTACTGAAAACTTACTTTGCAACCTCCGTGTTGGGCTCTCTCCATGTAGTTGTCGTCGTGGCATATATGGAGAAGGGTGGGGAAGTGGCAATGAAGAAACATCGTGGGTCTGAAGTTTGTACCAATGTGGTTCATCATCTAATAAGGCTGTTTCTAATTCAATTAAAATCTACAAAGCCAAGAGAAAGGACTGTCTTATGACAATAATATAGAAATTCTCTTAAATGGTTTCATTATAATAATGATAATTATAATAGTAATGCTATTAGGTCGAAAGCAAGGTTATGCTGCAGAATTGCCCACATGTTTGACAGTAACTAAATAAGAGATAAGTATATATAACTTCTTATTGAGTTAATGGCTTTGAATTTCTAAGACATTTATTTTGTAGACCCTTGAACACCTATCTGCTAGAGGCTGTTAAATATGCCATTACATAAATAGCACTTACTACTAAAAGTCTGTAATAATAACTGGTATATATATGCCATTTTACAGTTTAAAAAACATTTTCATTTACATTCATTAATTTAACCTTCACAAACTCTGAAATGGAGAGATTAAAAACAAATTAGAAGTGCTTACTGTGTGTTAAGAACCATGTCATATGTTATCTTAATTCTCAGGAAAAAACTACTAGGTTGGTCTTATTATTCAACTTTTACAAATAAGGATACCAAGGCTGAAAAAGGTTAAAAAACTTGTTTAAGCCCACATCATTGGTTAGTGAAAGAGCCGTAATATAAGTCAAAGGCTGTCTTACTTAAAATTCTGTTTAACATATCATGCTGCTAAGGATTCAAAACAGGAAAGGAAAGGAAAAAACAAGAATGGATTTTCAATATGAACCATGTTATAATATGAATATCTAATAAATTTACAAAGGAAATCAGTCCATAGAAATAAATGATTCTTTTTATTTTCTTTTAAAGTCATGTGCAAATATGACAGTGTCTGGTTTAAGTATATGAGAACTGCTATATGATGATAAATCACTATTTAGCTATGGGAGGTAAAAATGTAAAACAACTAAGGTACTCTTCATTCTTCCTAAATTCTCCCTAGTCATTTTCAAAATTATAAGCACTGTGTTCCAAATGGTCACACACACACACACACACACACACATTTAATTCTCACTCTAACCCTGAATTGCATACTACTATCATTCTCACTTGATTGAAGAGGAAACTAAAGTACAAATATATTAAATAACTTGCTGAAGGACCTAAGGCCAGGAAGTAGTAGTGTCAGGAATGCAGAACCAGGCAGCTGGCGCTAATCTCTGCTCCTAGTCATTATGTTACCCTTCTTTCCAACTGGTTTACCACTCTTTGATTCCTTAGCTAACAACATTCAGTTTAATATTTCTATGGATTGTTGCTTTTCCCATGGTATTACATTTAATTTACTCAGGAAAACCAACCAGACTGAAAAAACTGAAAGCAGTTCTCTTAGTACGTTAATAGCTGGAAAACTGCCTCTCATCCGCCCCTCTCCAATTCATTCTCCACATTACAGCTAGAAATATTTTTCTCAAGTACAAATGCAATCAAGCCAGTCTCTTTAAAACCTGTCATTTGTTCCCATTATCTACAGGATAATATCCAAACTCTTAATATGATATATGAAGGTGTCATGTTTAACTCTCAAGACTCATTTCTTACCACATTCTTTTCCCATTTCAATACAGTTGTCCAAGACCCCTGCAACTCTAGTATTTTGTTATTCCCTCTGCAGGAACTTTACTTCCCTTGACTATGCTAAATTCCAGTTTCTCTGTGGATCCTTCCATGGACCACTTCCCCTTCCCTGCACAGCAATTATGTATTCCTACTGCACTTCCCTGAAAGAGCATCTGCCATACTATGTTATAGTTGTTCACTCACTTGTGTGTATCCCAGTGGATTATAAATTCCTTGAAGAAAGTAATATACCTTATTGACCTTTGATACCTCAGTCCCTAGCACATTACAGATACAGTACAGGGCTGAAAAACTGATCTATAAATAAATGATTTAATTACCAGTTGTACAATTGGTTCAGTAAACTGAAATACATGTACTATAGAGGCATCAATAAGTTTTTTCTTAAAACAGCAGCTAAATTCATTCTGTTAAATTATGTCTAGGTGTTTCAGTTATTCAAAATATAATATTTTACTGATAGTCATATAAACAAAAGTATTCAGGATGACATGAATAGTCTAAGCTTTAAAATAGTTCCAGATACCTCTCCTAAGAATTCACTTTCTTCTTCTCGAACTCGAGCTTGATCCCAAAGGGTAATCTCCAGCATTCGTTCCCGAAATTCTCTTCGGTGGACTGGAGAATAAATGAATGTTTGGTTCCATTTGGGTTCCAATGTTTTCTTTACTGTTTTAGTTCTTCTTTTGTTTTTATCACTATGAAAAAAATAAGAATATATGAGCTTATATAAATCTTCATTTTAACTTTTGCCCTAAAATTTATTAACTTAAAATTTCTCAGGAAAGAAGTTTTCCCACAAATTTATCATACCTTAAATATACTGTAATCTTTAAAATTACTATTAAAATTTATAAGGTATATAATTATATCACCTTATAAGTATGACTTAATAATAGAAATATTTCAATAAATCTGAAAATTTTCCATGATAGATAATTAAAAACTTAACTTTTCTCAAATTCTAAATAAAACCAGACTGAAGAATCTTAACTCTAATTTTTTTTAACACATTGCCCTATTGGAAACCTTTAAATTGGAAATTAACCTGTTAGTTACATATAGTAGTACTTTTAGTATTTGTACATATGCAAATGCAAATACTGTACTTAGTATTTGTAACCAATATACTATTCACTTAAACTAACGGAAGTCCCTTGTACAATAAGTTTGGTGAATTGCGATGTTCACAACTTTACATCCATATAGTTTAGCTAATAAGCAATTGTAATTACATCTTATCAAGTTACACACTTATGTATAATTAATACATACTTGCTCATTTGACATTTATCAAGTCTTTAAAGACATAGTAAAATTATTTCTGTGTGAGGCAGCCACTATAACCTGGGCTGGAAATGCAAGCTGGCCATCCTGATAGACAGAACTTCCAACTCAGAAGCTTTCATACATTTTTTTGACTTCATATTTCTATCAAGTGAATGCTTTTGATTATGCATTCCATTGTATACACATATTTTTATAAATTATATGTATGTATTACTATATTGTACTAATATATTGTATTCATTGGTAAATATACAAAAATAGGAATTAAAGATAGGTGAAAATGAAAATTCAAGTATTTCTTTATGAACTCCAATGAATTGTTTCATACATCTCCTGGGTACATCCGTTCTTCTTGGAGATCACTACTCTAGCTTATTAGAGAGGATCAGTGTCTGAATAGGAATGAAGAAAATCATCTAGGACGGCAACGTTAAGCTATTAGAAGAGCCTATTTGAAGTGAGAAGTGCCACTGAACTCCAAGTGGAACCATATTAACTTCTACAAATTCTCTCAACACAGCACAGTTCTAAGAGTGTTGGGAAATAGGAAGCAGGGAGAACTAAGAAGGGACAGAGTGCCTCCAAATTAAGGAGGGTATGCAACTTCTCCCAGGTGAATACAGAGCTTAATGTTTAATACAGATTTGACTTAATCAAGAACATGTATGTTTCCAAAGCATATATATTTAATGTAGCAGAAAGCCATTTTAAAGCAATGTATCTTTATTAATTTCTAAGGCCTCCACAGGAAAATAACTTTGGAAACCCACGTAGGAAATTTTATCTCCATTCAAATTTATGAAAAAGAAGTGGTACTGCAAATAAAAATACCTAAATAAGAGAAATAATGACAAAGACTATGACTTATGACTCTTGTCACTTCCTCCTTCTAAGATTTTAACAAATATTTATAAAGCATCTACTTATATTCTATCCATTAAAGAATGAACTATGAAACCCTGTCAGAGATAAAATTCCTTCCACCAAGGTCAGGAAGAAAGCATTCAGGGGGAACCTTGCCATCTAATCCAAGATTGGTTTATACTGCAACGTGAAAGGAAACAGAAGAATAAGCTTTGACTTCCTCTTAAGGAGTGAAAAAAGTTCTCAGAGAATGACTATTTTAGGGGGAATTTCTAATTCTGGATAGGAGGGAGACTAGATTATCTCTGAAGTTCCTCACTAACCTACCTTATATGATTACAATTTAATAAGGCAATTTTGTGTGTATTGAAGCACCAATCCATGAAAATAACCATGGAAAGTTACCTTATCTTCAGCAAATTACAAAAAAAGTAAATGAGTTATTCTTTTCAAGAAGTATAACTAACGCCTTCAAAATAAGATCATTCTGTATAAGTCAAATACTGAAAAGTTGCTAAAATTATTTAAAAACTAAGGTCAGTAAGCATGCTATAGAGATATTTTTAAATAGCAGCCTAAGGATAATAAAATAGATAATTGATCTCTAACAACATCATTAAAATGTTGAGAAAGTATTTTTTAAAAAATCTAACTAAAGTTTTTTCTATTTATTTTCATGTTACCAGTACTTTTGTTTTCCATTTGATTTAATAGCATGCAAAGACTTGATATTTTTACTCAAAATAAAGGGAAAAATATATTTTGACTCGCAACCAATATAAAAAAAGATATAAAAAAGTGTTAGAGCATACCTAGCTATTTTTTAGGGTACCTAGCATATTATATAGAAAATAAATGTTTTGAATGGCTTAACTGACATACTGACATTCTAGACTAAATTCCTTCTATGTAGCCTCACTTGTCCCTCCAGGAATTCTTATCAATAAAAAGGCATCAACTGTTTTTTCTGTTTACTTAGGCAAGTACAGTTGGCCCTCAGTATCCACAGATGCAGAGCTATGTCATTTTATATAAACAACTTGAGCATTGCACATTTTGGTATCCATGGGCTTCTTGGGACCTGTAGTTTTTCTCACAAGAAATTGTCAAGAAAAAAGAAATAACTCATACCAAAAGCACAAACAGTCCTTTATTCATGTGTAAAAACTTGTATCAACAGAAAAAAAAAAAAAGTCGAGATGATAATGTAGCTGTTTGAGTTGACCAGAGAATTCTTTTTTCCGTTAAGGATAAAACCCTGACACAACTCTATCAATAAAGTGAGTTACAAACTTGCCTAAATATTCTTCAAATTCCTGATAACTGTCAAGAAAACTCAGCTGAGAAATAAACTGAGAAAAAAATATCCAAACGTTTCTCACATTCTTTGCTATTGAGAAAAGATAAAAACCCTACATCTGGAATATAAAGGAGTCTTTGAAGGGACTTTCCCTTCCATTTGACCTCTATCTGCTTAGAAAGTGAGGGGAGGTATAAAAAATAAAACTAAACACAAGTAGTCAACCAAAAAACAAAAATTTGAGAGACTTTTATCATCTTGAAAAGCAAGCATTTTTCTTCAAAGGTCTGAATAAGTAGAAACTTAAGTTATGTGTGTGCATAAAAGCACAGCACTTTCTGCGAGTTTTTTTTTTTTTTGCGGTACGCTGGCCTCTCCGTGCTGTGGCCTCTCCCGTTGCGGAGCACAGGCTCCGAATGCGCAGGATCAACGGCCATGGCTCATGGGCCCAGCCGCTCCGCGGCATGTGGGATCTTCCCGGACCGGGGCACGAACCCATGTCCCCTGCATCGGCAGGCGGACTCTCAACCACTGCGCCACCAGGGAAGCCCTCTGCGAGTTTTTATGATGGCATTCTAAGGATGCTTAGACTAATAAACTATGCTCTGAGAAGCCAAGTGACTTGGCCTCCATCCAGGATGGTAGGTAATATGGCTGTGACATCTGTCATCCAACTGAAGTTTAAGCTGGAGTTGAGTTATTGCATATCCTCTTCTTCCCTTGCAGTTCAAAGTGTATCCCTCTCCAAAAGACAACCTAAGTTGTTAGAGAACAACTTCCTTCGAGTCAACTTTGTAAGATAAAATTATATGGCACAGCTTCTAATAGCTTAAGAGGCTATGGCACCCTTGCATATTTTCTATTTCATTTTACAAATTTTATTTCAAAATATATATCAAATAAAGTATAAGACCTTTGCTAATTGCCTACTTCCTTTCCTTTATTTTCTTTGTTGAAATTGTTCTTCAGATGATACTTTGGCACTCAACACTGATGACTTTTAACTTGAACTGAGTAATAGAGGGTCCAAACGTGTATAAATATGTTTAAGATCACATCTGTGCCCAGCTGCTTCCAACCTGAGAAAAATGAAGAGCCCAGCCCTGAAAACCAGTGTTGCAGAAGAGCTGGGGAAAGGGAAATTGGTGCATTACTTCTTTCTTTTTTTATGATGCTTATTGAATAATCTCTTCTATTTTGTATGTGTCTGAAATTAAGAATGATTATATGATTTTTGAAAAGCTATTTCTCCTATTCTGATTCCTCTATTTAAATCAGGATAGATCAATATCATGTATGTTGATTAGCATGGACACAAAGCAAAGGACACTTTAGGTAGCTGATTCTAGGCCCAGTGGTAAAGATTCCTTGGTGATATGGGTGGTGAAATATAAAGCACATTCACTAATTTTACATAATATAGAGAAATAATATCTTAGTAAAAGGAGGTAAAAATTGTAGAGGAACATGATGAGTATCCTTTAGTACCATTTCCGGCTTTCTGCCTCTGTAGTTTATGTTAAAAATGTATTGACTTAAAGGAGCATAATTTTAATGAGTTTGATTTAAAAAAATACATTATTTAAGAAGTAAACCACACAATCTAAAATAAATATTTGATAAAATAATCTATATTATAAACATTTGACATAGGTTTTAAAACAATCTCGAAGTATTTACTGTCACTATTTTGATTCTTAAGAATCATTATGCTTATATTAAACTTCATAAGTATCTAACTGGCATGATATTTTAAAATAAATGATACAGAATCAAAACACCTCCTGCTATTAACATTTCTCATTTATTTTCAAGAACATTTATTTTTGTTTCATATCCCTACCTTCTGTCTGGAAGAAAGTAAATTTTAACATAAGGATTCCTTGGCCTTCCATCTTCCCTGGAAAGGAGATCCTTTGCTCCCAAAATTGTAACTATTAATTGGTGACCAACCTTGTCAAACCATAGTTTTATCTGAAAAGCAAAAATATTCATTTATCAGTTTAAACATTTACTAATATAACATAACGTTTACATTCCCAATCTTTGCCCCATTCTCTTACACTAATATTAGCACAGAATATAAACTTCACTTCGTAAATTGCAGTTAAGGTAAAAGGATATGCTATAATAACTTCAATGAACAGAGAAATTATTTCAGATATTTTAGTTTGATTGATAAATCACTTGAACTTTTTATAATCTAATTTGATAGCTTATTAACATGCACATAATAATTACACTACCATAACTAAGGACTTTATATAGGATTGCTTTGTGTCTACCTTTATGCAGGAATCACGGTAGTTCATTTTGGTTCCCCTACAATAGTGAGTTCAGAATAAGTGCTCAAAGTGAATTGAATAGATAAGTTCCTTATATGGCATTCATAGGGAATTTTTAAGCAAATGTTTTATGTTATACCACAGCAAAGACCTTTCAAAAATTATAAGTAACTGGGAATTACTAGAAGCTTTAGTAAATCTACTCCTTAAGTTTGTATTTAAAACTGTAATAAATTCGTCTTTTAAAATTTCTTACGCAGACATAAAGTCTTTTTTTTTGTTTGTGAAGCAAATGTATTTATCCTCAGAATAATAAGCGTATATTTTATAATTCGAGATGAGAAAATTAGAATAATTTGCCTATGCCATAATTAAGGATTAGAACTTCACATTCAGCTGCTGAATTCATTTGACTTAATAATTGTCACCTCCCACACACATACCTCACACTCCCACACCTAGCTAGTTGATTTTACCATATCAGGATCTATGATGACTATGGCTCTGATCCACATTCGGTTCAGAATTCAGCACATCTCTGACCACTATCTTGAAACTGAAATTGAATCGGAAATTTGGAATTTGGGAAAAAGTTCTATTTAGGTAATATGTATTTTTCATTTTATATGTGTATATGTGTGTGTGTGTGTGTGTGTGTGTGTGTGTGTGTGTGTGTGTATCCAATGGTTTGATTTTTTTCTTTTAACTTGGATTTACAATGTTTGCGGTAGTTTAAAAAACTTAAATATATATCTCATGTCAGTCCCTTCCTCTCTTCTCTAAAGCAGACAGTCAGCTCTGGGCCAGGCTCTAGGATATATAAATAAATATAGACCATCTACATAAAAATCATACAAATAAATATATGTATATATGATATATCAGTAGTTCAGTTCCAATTCTAACATGGCCTTGTTGAGTCCCTCACTTCATATCTTAGAGAATGAGAGGCCAAGCAAGACTTTTAAGTCAGAAGACTAATGGCCCAGAAGAGTATATAAAATTATTTACACACTTTTCTTTTCAGTCAAATGGAATTAGTCCTCAAGCATTTAAATTTTTAAAATGATTATTACTTCTCTTTATGTTAAGTCCTTATGTTTAACGCAGGTATTACCCTGAGGCTGTGTAACAAAAAGTTTTTTGAATCCAGTTGGTAAGTACAGACTCTAGACAAGTGTTTCTTAAACTGTGGTTCACAAAACTCCTGCAACAGTATTATCTGGAAAGTTACAAATTCCTGTGGCCCACCTTTCACTTACTGAATCAGAATGGGGCCCAGGGAATTTGCATTTTAACAAGTGCTCCAGGTGATTCTCATTGCCATTAAAGCTTGAGAACCACTGCCTTAGACTAGGGGACCAAGAACCTGAAAAAAAACCTCTGACATTTAAATGGGAAAAAAAGTTCAACACCTGAAACTAACACAACGTTGTAAATTATACTCCAATATAAAATTTTTTTTAATTCCTATAAAAAAAGAAAAAAGAGTTCAAATATTTGCTTGCCTGACAATAGTAGAACAAAGATACAGATGAGGATAAATGGAAAAAAGAGACCATTATGTTAAAAGATATGAGGAGAGGAAAAAAAAGTAAGAAATACTAGAGTGTCTCATGTATGAGATCAAACAGGTGTTGTCAGAGAGCACCATGGTTCCTCTAAATTTGTGACCAAAACCACATTAACTTCTAATATTCTTTATTTTCTATATCAATAAAAAACCTTATGGCTTTATCTTCCATGATATTAAAGAACTTCTTAAAGGCTAAAAATTTGTTTTACAATAAATAGTACATTTAAAAAACAAAGAAAAATGTATTATTAGACTAAACTCATAGTTATTGGAGCAAATTATTGATTTCTGTGAGGTTTTTTTTTTTCAGGGATTGAGACTACCTTTGCTGTCATTTCCACTGGCAATATTTTTGCTTCTTTAAAATCATTACAGGTAAACATTTAAGATATATGTTTCAAATGCCTGATAAATAGTATTATTTTTAGATTTTCTTATGCCATGGAAAACCAAAAAGATCACTTATTAATAATATTCATTTCTCACACAAACAGATATTAGGCATATGGCTTTCATATTTTCATATTAATACTTTAGTTTATTAAATTATACTTTACAAATATATAAATATTAAAATAATATAGATATGAAACAGGCACACTTTAATTTTACTGAGTTTTTTATCAAAATTATACCTTTTAATAAACTGTCAAACTGGGCATTTGATCAATAGCCTTAATTTTCATTTTATATTACAGGACTTGCATTGAAGTTTTTAATAGATATCCACTTTAAACTATCAAAAAAGAATTATTTTATTTGCTAGATTCTTTATCACATTCCTAAATATCTTCTCTGTGTTTTTTAAATGAATGATTAGAATAAATCTGTTGATTCTTCAAAATAAAACAAATGTGTTTCCACAATTCTAGATATGATATACTTCTTATTTTACCTCATTTTCATTAATAAAAATCTTGATATCATTTTAATTGCTTTAATACAATTTCCATGTAACCACTTTTAAATTTCCCAAGCAGAACATAAGTCTAAGTAAATATTTTACACTACATAGTGTTAATTAGAACTCCAATTTTTTTTAATTTAAACTAAATTAGTATTAAAAACCAACAACAGCAACAACCAAAAAAAACCATGCAGCAAAGCAAGAATTATACTACTTTAAAAAAAAAAAACTTTGTTGACATTACTTTACCATATAAGGGTTTCCTAATGAAAAGAGGCAAACAACTTGTACCCAAGTATTACAGTAAAATTAAATGGAATTACAATTACAAAATGTAAACAAAATAAACCCAACATATTTTATTTGGATTGTGATTTTTGTTCTTTCAAAATAATATACTTTCAAAAAGTTGAACCTTATATATAATATGCAAAAAATTCATATTTTAGATAAGGTACAAATTTATTTGCCAATCTCCTCAAGGAGTTATTACTTGGAAAATGCAAGAGAATGTAGATGTTAAGTGATATAATGAATGATTTAAAGAGACAGCAACCTTAGTGTAATAAAGGAAAATATCAACAGTATCAAATCAGCTATTTCTGTCAATATTACCAATGTAAGTGGAATCTACATTAAATGCCAACCAGAAACCTATGAGTTTCAGTATTCAGTCCATCATATAAAACCACTAACAAAGATTGTCTCTTTAAATTTTTATTGTATTTTAATCCCCATGCAGAATTTTACAAGCTGGCTCATAAAATGATTTGAAAGTCAATAATATGGTTTGGAGCAACACACCAAAAAAAGTTTTCCTACTACGCATTTTCCAAAAACATACAAATAAGGGTTAAAACACAACTTTAGTTTCTATCAGGCAGACAAGGCCTTTACCTGAACCCTAGGAACAAAAGGCGTTGTTCTTCTACTAAGGCTTTGGCTCTGGTAAGCAAAATTAAAGAAAAAAGCAATAAAACAAAACCAAAAAGGACAACACGCTGGAACTAAGAGACCAAAAGTAAAAAACACATACAACTATCCCTTAAGTACATTTTTCCATGACAATATATATCTAAATTAAGTAGTTCAATGTAATGAATAAATTAATTTTCCCAAAATGCTTAAATAGATAAAAACTATATAAAATCTTAGAAGTTTTAAATCAGATTTTTAAATGTAATCAACGTAACAGGAATTAAGACTGAATGTAAAATAACAGATTTGGGCTAATATTTTCTGAAAGAATGAGTGTAAACATAATACAAAGTCAAGATATTTCAAGTTTCACCCTTGAACACACAACATAGAAAAAAAATCATAGTCCAAGATGAAGTCAGATTAAAATACATTATAGAATTATTAGTGAAAAGTCATCTGTAGAAGTAATGTTTCCAAAGGGACATACATGTAACTTTCCAAAGGGATAATATGGCTAACAAAAGTCTAAAAAACATTAGCCAAGTTGGCTTTAGCATTTCTTAAAAGAATAAACACAGAAAGATAAAACGTGTGCTGGAACACACTGGAATAATTAGTTGATTCATACTTTAAGAATCTATAACAGGCTCTAGTATTTAAACATCATTTTCAGACATTTATTGTGCACCATCTGCGATAACACTGTTTAGAGCTAATCATACTTATTAATGACAATAATATCACATTTCTTTTTATTTATACAGCTCTTCATATTTTTTTAAGCCTTTACTGACAGTTACTGCAAGTTTATTGCCTCTAACAATGCTGGGAGGTAGTTGCTGTTATCTCCAATATGCAGATGAGGAAACAGAGACATTTTAAAAAGACTAGATAGACTTGCTCACACCCAACCAAAAAGTAAGATAGTGTAAAGGTAGAAAATAAAACCCTGGGACTTCTCTGGTGGTCCAGTGGTTAAGAATCTGCCTTCCAATGCAGGGGACGGGTTTGATCCTTGGTCCGGGAACTAAGATTCCACATGCCGCTGGGCAACTAAGCCCGTGCACCGCAGCTACTGAGCCCGCGCGCTCTAGAGCCCACGCGTCGCAACTAGAAAGCCTGCACACTGCAACTAGAGAAGCCCATGCACTGCAACAGAGCCTGCACGCTGCAACAGAGACCCAGTGCAGCCAAAATTTTTTTAAAAAGAAAGAAAATAAAGCTCAGTTCTGACTAAATCATTTTATTTCAAATTCTTAGAATAAAATCAGATTTCTTTTTTTTTCTTCTTCTAACTTATTGTGTTTTCATTTTGAAACAGTTTCCAAAGATACCACAATCATCAGAATGTTGTGCCTTTATTAAGGCATGTTAACAGCTAAAAGAGGAACAAAATCAGATGCAAGTCTCTGTGTTTGGGAATGGATTTCAGGGCATTTAATCTTTGTTCTTTCACCAAGATTCCATCCCATTCCTCGCATTTCTCATGGATGTCTCTCTTGTTTAATTAACAGCTGTAAATAGTTAAAAGCCTTCAGACTTTTCCACTGCTACATGGAAACAGATGATAGGTACTAGGAGGACTGTTGTGGAATTCAACGATCATCAGACAGACCCTGAAGATAGTTTAAGACATAAATCTAAAACCCAAAAGAAAGCAAACCTTAAAAGCAGACTATCATTCAATCATGAGTCATCTTTCTCTTCAAAAACCAAGAAGGTCTCAAGTCTAAGATGTCTTCCTTTATGTGTGGAGACATTTCCAAAGGAAGAAAGGAATGTTTAGATACGGAGTGTTACTGATATCTGTCTGTATAACCCTAGATGGATAATTCTCTAGCCAATGGGTAAGGGATATATGAAATTCATAGAGATTAACTAGGCATGCTGAAGAAAAGGACAAACAAGTCACTCAATTTAGAAAAAGATCTTATTTTTCTTGCCTTCTCACCTGTCCTACCTGTTTTAGACCAAAAATATCAAGGTAATGAAAGGTTTTTGCAAGTAAATATTACTTTATAACTAAAAGATTTACTTTGAAAGAAATAGTACTTTGAAATAAAGTAATCCTTTAAGGTAAACTTTTTTGCATCTTCTAAAATGACCTCAAATGAGCAACTCACAGATTTTTTGAAATCAATTGTCTAAAATCTATGCCAGTTTAAACCTAATCTTCACCCGTAAGCTTATACATTAAACTTGGCTACATAAACATAATTTGTTTTGTCAGCTTATTTTAAATTGAGGTGACATTAAAATAACACGCAATTAACCATTTTAAAGTGTACAACTCGGTGGCATTTAGTGCATCCACAATGCTGTGTCACCACCACCTCCCTCTAGTTTCAAAACTTTTTTATCACACCAGAAGAATATCCTGTACCTATTAAGTAATCAGTCACTCCCCATTTCCCCATTGCCCCAATTTCTGGCAACTACTAAGCTGCTTTCTATCTCTTCAGATTCTAGATATTTCATAAAGAAATGAAGTATTATGTATCTCACTGCAATTTGTAATTAATATTAATTCATTTATTTTAAGCATGAAATATCTGATAATATTTATAACAATTCAGCCTCACACAATGAAGAATTTGAATTTGTACACCACAATTTATTTTGTATTTTTAATGTCCTTCCTACTTTATACAGCACTACTAACTTCAGGGCATTCCTTTTATGCAATGCTTCTAAAATAACACGGTTGTAACAATGACATATAAAAGATAAAAGCTCAAAGAAAAACCTTTCATTTACAGAAAGTTTTTAAAAGACTATCAAGTTTCTAAGTAGATATAAAGGACACATGCCTATTCTTCAGTGACTTATTCCCTTTAAATGGGAATACAAAATGGATATGTACAATATTTACAAGCTCATCACTAAAAGTGGAGTCAGAAAAATATTAAAACAAAGTAATTTAGGGAAACATTGCAACCATAAGTCAGCCACAGACCCTGAAGTAAAATAAAATATGTTTGTCAACAAGAATTAATGTGTTCCTATAGAAAGAAAGAATTCTGAGCCATTCCTCACTTTGAAAAAAGTTAAAGGCTATATCTTATTTTAGCACTCTATCAAAATATTAGTCAAAGGCTGTAAATTAATTTTAAAATATTGAGAGAATTACAAAAGTAATCCTCCAAACAAGAAAACTGCTAAATTATGTTAGAACACAAATTTTAAAAAGAATCAAAATAAGGGAGTGCTGACACTGAAAGGCTAATATACAGTCCAGGTGTCATAAACGTGAGCTCATACTAATTTTCTCACCAAATACATTACTGGCGCTTTCATAGTTATGCCCTAGAATAATAACAAGTAGCAGCACAATTCAAGCATGGAAAAGAAATAAATGGAATAATTTTTTTAAAGTCATCAACAGCCTTGTGCATGAAAATTTAAATAACAATTTGCATTATATGTATATTATATATTTGAGAAAATATCAGTCCATGAACTGACATAAATATATTAGGAAGGTCAGCTCACATAATATACAAATTATCTTTGTTGTCAGGCATTAGTAACGTCATGATTTTGTAAGTGAGCTAAGGGCCCAGGTAAAATCTCACCAAAAGCAAAAATACCCAAAGGTAGAATAGAAGGATATAGGAATCATAATGTTGCCTTGTGACTTCCTAGAAGTTTCCTCGAAGGATGATATTTGTGGACAAATATTTTCTCAACCTCTACATCATTAGAGCAAACCAAAATTGTCTCCAGTTGGCAGAAATGGAAAATACTATATCCAAAAGGGTATCTTGCTTATGTCTTGCTGCATGCAAAGAATGAACATAAAATTAAGTTTCATGATGGTAAAATCCATGGCTATCTGTTCACTGTTGTATTCTCAGCTACTAGGATTATGGGGATAGATCTTAAAATACATTACTTGAATTGATAATTGTAGCTTAATTTGGTAAAAATATTTTGGAGAAAAATTTTGGTAAAAGATTTCAAGAATCTTAAAACTTTTTTTTCTTTCATATTGTTACATCTGGAAAAGTTATTCTGACAAAGGAATTTTGACCTAACAAAATATGCAAGATTTATATTCAAGGATTTCCATGGCATCATTATTTAAAATACTATAAATTAGAAACAAGCAAGATATCCTATAATAGCAAATTAAGTTAAAATGGAGTATTAAATAGCTATTAAAATCATTTTAGGAGAAATTTTTAAAGAAAAATGTTTAAAGGAAAAGTACACTATATATTACTAGTGAAAAAGCAAGTTTCAAAATAGTATACACAGATTTATTACAGTTTTGTTTAAAACTTTATATGTATGTGAATGATTATGTTTTAGTGGCAAGATTACAGGTGATTTTTATTTTTTATTTATTTATCTGTGCTTTCTAGATTTACCAAAACATATATGTATTATATTTATAAACATTATCTTGCTGGAACATACTCCTTCTGAGTCATAAAAATTGATAAAATGGTACTCATTTTAAATTACAGTTATATGGATTTTAAACCAACATCACTTATAAATACAAATACCACATACTTTTAAGTTTATATTTCCCCCCAATATTTAACAGTCTTACCTTTCTACCATATTCATTTTGAACCATGAGGAAAAGTAGTTGAATCTGAAATCTGTCTAAATGCCTGCACTATCCTCCTCAATCTCCCCTCCTAGTCCAATTTCTAATACAGCCTTGGGATTTCAAAAGAAGCAACAAAGTGGTACTTACTTATTATGGAAGTCTAACTTCTGCTCCCTCATCCACCAACTGAAGCCAACTACATACATACACACACACACACACACACACACACACACACACACACACACACACACACATTTATTTATATACTGGCATCATCAGCCACTCAGAGCATTATTTATAGGCGGAATATTTAAAGGGAGCCACAATTAAAAATAAAAAAGCTAACATTTATTAGCACTTTCTAAAATGGTGGAAGAAAATACACATATATTCGTAACCATAAATGACAACATCTGCGCTGTCAATATATGTAAGAGAATAAATAAAAAGATGCTACTTATTGTGGAAAATGGAAAAAACACCACTGTCCTCAAATGAAAAAGCTCACTCTGTTTATGAAAGAGAAAGGAAAAGAAAATAATAAAGAGAAGAAATTCATTTTAGTAAGACATTTACAATCTACTAATAGTATCTCATCTTCTTTCTTACATAGCTCTTCTGTTATTACCACTTTTGTGATCAAAGTAGTCCCAGAACAGATGTGTCTAATGACTTTTACTATGTTAATTCAGCTTATACTTCCTGTATCTCCATTTAATTAATGAAAATTCTTCAGAAAAATCAAACACTTCTCCTTCCTCCAGAAAATAAAAGGAGAAATTTTGTACCTGATTTAACAAAAAGCTAGAAATTACTCTTAAAATATAAGCCCAAGAATAGTTTAGTTTTTAACTATAACATTAACAATTATCCAAAATTCAATGTCTGAATTTTGAGAATCTAAGTAGTTTTTAATACTTATAAAATTTTAAGTTTAGTAACTCAACAGAATTAGTGTCAATATTAACCTGTTTGTTTCTAAAATATAGCTGGATAAATTTTAATATTTTAAATTTTAGAAATTAATAAAATGTGAGAGCCTGAATTTGCAAAGCTCTTCTAATATGGGTATATGATGGTTAACTGAATTTTAAACTTTTATTATAAAATGTTCAAATTAGGGATCACTTAATATGAAATCTACCTGATATACTCAGTAATCTATTATATATTTCCCTATTTACTTAGTTGAGCAAAAATCATGACTTTGAATTTTGGAATAATATTACTAAGGTGAAAAATGTTTTAGATAGCATCACAAATTCTAATTCTCATTAAATTCCAGAAAATCTAACTCTAATAAAGAAAGCACTCTGCTAGATAATTATAATTAAATTTAGATTAATTAAAATTACTAAGAATGAGAAAGTTGATGGTTAAAAGCACAATTATATTCTAAACAGAACTTGGTTTACAAAAAAAATACCATCATATAGTTAAAACACTACTTGATATTCCAAAAAGAGAAATTAATCTAGTGATTACATACTGAAAGTTGTCCAGATAAGAACTGTGGAACATCCCTCAACATGCCAGGACTCATGGGAGACGTAACGGAAATAGAAGGACGATCCATTTTTTGAGATTCAAATGAGCTAGAACCTGAAATGGTAATTATACATAAAGAATAATAACAATGGCTCTTCATTAGTATTTAATAATCTTTACCATGTATCTTTTATTTTTAATGCACACAAAATGCCATTATATACATCATTTTCTTAGCCACAATGTTCCAGATATACTTAGGTTTTTTAAAGCATAAGTGCAGCTTAGGGATTCTCTCAAGACCAAGGGTAAACCATTTTCTGTGCCAATTATAGTAGAGACAGACCTCAGAACTTAGTTACTTCATCTGTTGTGTGTACTAAACTCATATCTTACAATAACACACCAGGAAAAATTTTAAATAGAAACTTAGGGAGGAAAAACCAAAACCCAAATCAATAAAGCAACTCAAAGATGGTCTAAACTTGTAATGTTAAAACTATAAATACTAGAATGCTAACTGTGAAAAGTTTTCAGGAAGTGATTTTTAACCATATCTGGAAGAATATAATAAATTAGATGGGCAAAAAGGAAGTGAGGGACTATGAAAAAAAGATACAGAAGAGCAGAAAAAGCAGAACTTCAATACCCAGAAGTTATGTACAAATTTATTTGTATGGAGGGGAAGGAACAAATTGGAAAGTGAACAAAAATGGGGCGAATGAGATACTGACAGAATTAAATGCCTGGAATTCTGGGCTACAAATTTTGGCACTAATAAAATATCCATGCTAAACTTTTATGAGTAAGGTAATAAAAACTGCATTTGAGGAAGATGTCTTCACCATCTTTTTAAAGTGTAGACTGAATCGAGTGAGATGGAAAACAGTTAAGAACAAGTGGAATTCAATAAAATAATAACAGGAATGACTAGAAAATGGAATGGAAAGAAAGAATTGAGGCAATATTACAAAATTAGAAAATAAGGACTCAGAAACTAATTAGATATGAGAGATAAATGAAAAAGGGGGGGAAACATGAAGATTTCAAGTCCTGTAACCAGATATGGAGACAAGAAAGTCCCCTATGTTTCTGTCTTGTCCTCTGCACAGGACAGTGCTGATATTCCCTGGGCTGTAGAACACTGGAGAAGTCCTGTGTGTTAGGGAATGGCTGGAGAAGTTAATTTGGAACCTGTCACAGTGACCCTGTGACACCTCAGAGACGTCCGAGGGGAAATGCAAAGCAGGTAACAGGATATGTGGATGGGACCAAATGTTGAGTAGATAATTAGTGTTAGAAATTAAACTGTAAAGTGTCTCCCTAATTGGAGGCCCAAATGGATAAAATTCACTTCTAGAGAGAGTATAGTGTAAAATGAAAGGGGAAACTGCAAGCCTTGGGATCAGAAGTAATGGTGAAACCTTAAATAGTATTTAGAACTGGAAAGAATGCTGCCTTTATACTAAGAAATAAGCCAAGTTTTCTATATGCTAAGCTTCAAGTAACAGGAAGACACTTAGAACATATTCTTTAAACATCCAGAGATGAAGGGACAATGATAGATAATTTTGATAATGTAAACTTAGGAGTCATATGGCAATTAAAACCATATGAAGAGAAAAATTTACTGAGGAACTAAAAACAGAAGGTTAAGAATTGGGCCTTGGAGAAAGCTATTCTTCAACTTTTAAAGCATAAATAATTGAATCTAATTTGAAAAAGGACCCCTGTCCTTACAGGAACAATTTTGGAAATGTAGCCTAGAGGCTTTTCAAATAGCTATAGTAAGATAAAGGATTCCACATTGCTCACACAATATCTGAGTGATATAATGTAAGTGAATGAAAATTTTACCTACTTCATAGATTGCTGTGAAAACTAAGTGGGATAGTGTAGGTACAACATCTAGCACAGTTCCAGGCGCTTATGATGATGATATTATTATACATAATAATTATTATCATTATGTTAGTACTTATAGTTTTATGCGATCATGATATTATTTTGGATAAAATGATTTAGCAACTAGCCCAAAGTACTAAATCAAATAGGTCATACAATCATATTTTAAAGTTTAGAGCTATGCCATTCTAAAAGGATTTCACCTCTCTGGTAAAGATTTTTTTTTAATGTATACTCATAATTGTAATACAATGTAAAAAAAAATAACATCTATTTTAACAGTACATTCTCAATTGTTGTGTGTATAGACAATCCAACCACTTCTCACCACCTTCACTGCACCCACCATGGTCTAAATTACCATAATCTCACCAAATACTGAAATAGTCTTCTCACTGGTCTCTCTGCTTTCGCTCCATTTAATCTATTTTCAACATAGTAGCCTGATTTTAAAACGTAAGTTTCTCCTCAAAAACATCCTATGTAGCTCTTGATTTCCCTTAGAGTAAAAGTCAAAGTCTTTACAGTGCCTTATAAAACCTATGCAGTTTGGCTTCCCATTACTTCCCTGTCCTCCTTCCTGCCATTCTTCCCCTTGCTCACTCTTGCAGCCACAACAGCTTTTTTGCTTTTTCTTAAATGCAATGTAGGCTTTCCTGCCTTAGAGACATTGAACCTCTGGTCCCTGTTCCTGGAGAGCTTTTCCCTCAGACTGCCACTCTTTCAAATCTTGCTCCAATCCTTCCTTCTCAATGTCTATCCTTATCAATGTATTTCAAAGTGCGACCCTCCTCCTTCTTCTTTCACAACATGACTTACTCTCAATCAACCAACAAACTTAATTCATCAGAAAAAATTCATTTGCTTAGTATCTGAAATAGTACTCAAACACAAGTAATAAAAAGTGTCTAAATACTTAATGTTATTTTAACTTATATTGCTCCATTACCACTCTGTTAAATCAGAACTATTACCCCATTTTCTCAAAATATAAATTAGAATATATGTAATTATTCACTAGATTGTCCCAAGCATTCCCTTCATTTACTGAGGATTAGTTTACAAAGTAGTAAATTTTAAAATTAGGTGAAATGTGGGGAGGGAGTGAAATTTTGGGGAGTGATGATATGTTCATTATTTTTTATTATGATAATGGACTCACATGTATATCAAAGCTTACCTAACTGTGCACTTTAAATACATTCAGTTTATAGTAGTATATCTTAATAAGGCTATCTAAAAATACATAGTAGTTAAGACAGTGTGGTTTAAAAAAACATCTTAAAATATTATAGACTTTTATACTTTTTTCCACAATAACATGAAATAATACTAAATTTTCCATCTTTATATGACTGCATACTTGATAACAACACTATTATATTTCTTACTTTGTATTAATAAAGACTTCATTTGACCCCTGATAATGAACGACTTTATTAATAACATTTTCTTCTAAAATAAATGAAACTTACTGGACTCCAGTTGTGCGTGTGTGCTATCAGGTATTCTAGGTATATCTCTGAAATGACAGAAAAAGAAAAAAACAAGAAATTGTTTCAACAAATAGTAGCAACTGCTATTTTGATCATTATCAAACTACATTATAATAGGACAATGTAAAATGGACAAAATTGTGTATTGTAGCAGCACTATATAAATAAGGAAAAAAATAAGTCATAGTACTTTTTGCTAATAAAAGTGTTCTGGGCTAACCCTACTACTTAAAAGGAATTAAAACTCATAAGCATTTAGAGCAGATTTGTAAAAATATATACTTTATTTCCTATGTGCTTCACTACACAATTATCCATTCTAAAAAATTTCTATATTCAACAGGGTAAGTTTTATAGATATATTTTAATTATATTCTACTCTTTTACCTGCTGTTGTTCAAATCAGAACATTGAAATTCAAATAAAATATCACCAAAACAAAAGTTAAAATATTCAGATTGTCACTGAAATTTTTTAAACATAATAATTCTACTGAGAAAAATGCAAACATGTTTCTTATTGGACTTAACATAATTACCTTGTAACTGTATTTACACCAAAATATGTACATTTTTGTTTGAGATTTGCCAGGAGGGACATATATTAATGGTTAAGCTCATTCAGAAAACTGCATCAAAAATATTTAAGACATTAAACAAAAATATGATTAGAGCATCCTTTAACACTAAGAAATATATTTGATTAATACCCTAAGCTGATACAGTACAGTTTTACCACATTACAAAACTATGAAAAGACAAAATAAAAAATAGATATAATTTCATGTGACAGATTCATTACTTTTGAAAGGAACATAGTACAAAGGATTATATTTATCTGCAACTTAAAAAGTCAAAGAGTAATTGACATTTGCTTTTTTTTTTTTTTTTTTTTGCGGTACGCGGGCCTCTCACTTTTGTGGCCTCTCCCGTTGCGGAGCACAGGCTCCAGACGCACAGGCTCAGCGGCCATGGCTCACGGGCCCAGCCACTCCGCGGCATGTGGGATCTTCCCGGACTGGGGCACGAACCCGTGTCCCCTGCATTGGCAGGCGGACTCTCAACCACTGCGCCACCAGGGAAGCCCGACATTTGTTTATTTTTTATGTTACCTTAAAGATGTTGTTTTTCCTTAAACAGTTGCCACCATCTAGGAATAGAATGTCCTTAAGCCCTCTCTTTTTTATATGAAATCTCCATTTTGGAAAAAATATATAAAATTCATAGACTATAGTTGATTCTCATATTTACAATGTAGAGAACCATAGCTTATGAAACTTCTTTTGAAAGTAATTGTTACTACAGTCTCCTTCCACTAATTCTTTTATCCATTTCCTGAGCTACTAAGATAATAAAAATAATACACCTAAATATCCCTTCTTCTTTTGTAATTAACTGTATATTCTAGCATGATCAGATAAAAAGATGTCATGATTTTTGGTGAGGTATTTTTAGTAAAGGAGAAAAAAGCATTGTCCTCAAAATAATTTAGTTTTATAAAGCAATCAGACATTATTGGATTGCACATTACAAATTATTTAATAGTAGTCAACTTTATACATGTATGAAGTATTCAAACCAACTCACCCAATAGGCCTTGAAACAACAAGCTCCACTTGTGGCTCAGGTTTGGATTCCAGGATGATGTTATATACTTCTTCAAATGTGGCTCCTTGCAATAGTCTTCCATTCCATTCTAATACTTCATCACCTACAGTGTGTGTCAGTAATGATAATCTTAGAAAAACTAATCCCATAAAATGCACTCGAAACAAAAGCCGTCTCAAACTGCGATTAATTTTGTAGAACAAAATTCCTTTATGGAATAAGAAACATACTGAGAACAGCTCCAGTGGCATAAAATTTGATGACCAGGATGATTAGTGTATTTCACACAAAAGGACAAGGAAGGGTCAGAGGAAAAGATTACATAAAAGTTGTATCTGTGATTTCTATAATTTTCTCAATGATGTCTTGTCCCTGAATAGTTGTTAGTTGTGTTTCTTGCAAGGGGAAGCAAGTTGGGAACAACCTATGCCTCCAACTTGGTGACATCACTCTTGTCTCTGTGATTTCTCAATAGAAATTCCAATTCTAGAAACTATTAAGATAAGTTGCCTCTTTGAAAATTTTATAACTCTTTATTCTAGGATTCTCAATATACATGCAGCTGAGCACCTTGTCTAGACTCCTTTGTAAAAAGCTTAATACTATGCATCTTACTGAATCCTCTCCAAGGCACTCAAGGATCTCTTCAATAGTGTCCATTATCAAAGAGATAAGAAGTGACACATTTCAGGAAATATGTATTTATCCATGAAGTTTGTTTCCTAAATTACATTGGAAGTTCTTCAAAAGAAATAGGAAGGCTTATGGGAAACAAATTAGGTTAATCTAATCCTAGATACAGACTAGGAATATCCATCAGCAAAAAAATAAGATCAGTAAATATAAAAATATTTTTATCTAATGTGACTCAAGAACTAGTAGTTACAACTTTCCATTAATGAATAAAGATTAATATAAGTTAAATGAACTTTTTATTATCGGTGAAGTCACTTCTAAATGAGGATAACTTTTTCATAACTACTCAAGTTTAACAGTTTAAATGTAAATAATCAAAGATTGAAACCTACCTGGTCTAAGATGTCCTACAGTATCAGCTAAACTTCCTTTTTTAACTTTGGTAATAAATGCACAGAGCCGACCTGATTCAGTCATCTTTCCTCCTACAACCTGTTTAAAAGAAGAAAATGTTAAAACAAGCATATTGTTCGATGAACACAGCTGAAGATTCAAGTAAAAAATAACTAGACAATTTGCAGGTTTTGAAACTATAGTTTAATATGCTAAAAATAATTTTTAAATAATATAGTGTTACTAATAGGAACTGAGTACATGTCCCAAGTGTGGACTCTACATATTCCAAATGTTTAACAATTTAATCAATTGTTTAATCAATTTGTTGAAAATGATTCATACCTTAGAAACAACTTAACAATTTATAATTTTTGCCTTTATTACAGAATTCTTACTTTTGTCATTTCTAAAAACTTATTACAGTACTATATAATTATATTAACATTTCTAGTTATAGATGTCAAATGTCATATATTTTGTTACTTTTACTATATTATCATATCTTCTAAAATTTTTATTAGTTGGTAAGATTTGGACATATTGATAACGTGCATGATGATCATGATGATGCATTTTTCCTGACAAAGTTACAAAATATACTTAATCTCATCAGAATTAATGTAAACTTTAGATCATCTGCATCCCAATTTTTCTGCTTTTACATTTCTATTAATACATATCTTTCAGAAAAAGAAAAAACAAAGGTTAGCAATAATGCTGTGAAGTCATATGTGTAGCTATAAGACTGGCCTCTTAAAAATTAATGCTCTGATTCTCATTAACTGCCATTCAATCAATATATCAACTTTCAGCAAATAATAGTAACCAACTTCATTGACTAGAGTAGTTTTCTTCCTCTTCTAAATTGACTGAACAATACAGAATTCAAAAATCATTGATTTATCTTATTCCGTATTTAGTCCCCAGGTGCAGTGAATTACACTCAGGTGCAGTTCAGTCAATATTAACTCATTATTCCTATGTTTGGTTCTGAAAATTATATATATAGATATTATGGGCTGAAATCCCTGTGTTAATTTTGTTTCGTTTTGTTTTTTGCTTTGTTTTTGTTTTTTTGCGGTACGCGGGCCTCTCACTGTTGTGGCCTCTCCCGTTGCGGAGCACAGGCTCCGGACGCGCAGGCCCAGCGGCCATGGCTCATAGGCACAGCCGCTCCGCGGCATGTGGGATCCTCCCAGACCGGGGCACGCACCCGTGTCCCCTGCATCGGCAGGCGGACTCCCAACCACTGCGCCACCAGGGAAGCCCCCTGTGTTAATATTTTTAAAGTTTCTTGGCTTGATAAACTTTAATAATAATAATTATACTGATTATATTATTATTGAAATCTGAGAGTGCTAGGCACTGTACTAAATGTTTGAATACTGCTTTATTTAGTCTTATTAGATAATAATTCAGTAAGTATTATTATCTCCATTGTACAGATGAGGAGTCTGAGGCTGAGAGGTTTAGCTGCCTAACGTCATGTAGCTAGTAATGCTATAACTAGAAATCAAGCCAAGACTTTTCAACCTCTATACTACACTGCTCTAACAGTATACTGGGCAGATCTGGATTTAATTCTCACCTTCATCACCATCCTTAAGACCATGGGCAAGTTATGACACCTCTCTAAGCTTATTTCTTATCTGTTGTGAGTGTTAATAAAATGATAGATATAAAGTGCTCAGATGAGTGCCAACTGCATGGCAACCAGCCAATAAGTGATGCTCAATTTTATTTACAACCAAAGTTTTCAAATATATCTCACTTACTGGAATCTACACAACTACTTCTGTAGCAATGGCTTAACTCTAAAACATTTACTGTCTTCGCATTTCAGTTTTTAATTCACCTTATAGATGCACAAAAAATAAACAAAGCTTTCCTTGGTGTACTTACCAAATAATTATCTGGTATTTTACAGTAAAATATAAATCAATATTTATATTAAATCTCCTAACATATTTTTGAGTTTCCAGACTTCAAACAGTATTCTCTCTCTCTCTCACACACACACAAATACACACAAACGCACACACATTTTGCTACTCTAATACAAAAATTACATTCCTATGTAATATGTAATACATATATGTATTTCCCAAGTTTGTACATTTAATAATTGAACGAAGCTATCATTTTAAAAGAATATAAACACATATATAGACTTAAAGGACAAACTATAGGTAAAATAAGTTTGAAGAACTCAAGTATGTAACTCAAGTTCTATTTTCCAAAATTATATAAATAAGTATTATTGTAGAATAATGGCAACTTCTTAAATAATACTTGGAAAATGAAAAGGTTTTGGATAATGAGTGCAAATATTTAGGAATTCTTGAAAATAGAAAAAAAACCCACTAAATTGGTATAGTGTTATTATATCTTTTGCTTTTCTGATTAATCTGTAAATGAGTATAGAGCAACATCTCATATATTTCATCACATACCTTCAAGCCAAGCATTGTTCCTGAATCTCGAGGTACACTTCCATCTTTTAAACGCTTATTTAATAAAATGCGACCAATTAAACGATCTCCGTCTTTAGATGGCTGCCACGTCACAGGGTGCTGACATATTGCATCAATAAACACAAAATTAATGTTATTTTATGATAAATGACCCCTTAGTGTGCAATCTCTCTAAACTTCCAACTTCCAAAGTGTTATGATTACACAAACCAGTTTTTATTCAAAACATTGATCAAAAGGGTTTACTAGATTATGTTTATAACCTCATTTTAATAATGTCAAGTTTTTTCAAAATCCAGTTACTGCAAATTCTAACAGTGCTCTGACACAATACTGAAGTTCTATAGTTCTACAAAATCTGAGAAAGCTTGAAAACACATGCAAACTCTAATTATCTACACACTGAAGATTAAAAATTCACAAGCTGAAAAGAGACTGCAATTCTATGCAATCAAACTCATTTAAAAATGAGCATTTAATCTTCAAACACTTTTGGAAGACTTTGAAAGACTTTATTACAGTAAAAGTTAAAAGGTCACACTATATTAAAACATGAATTTGAACCTCTGATGAGGGCTTTCTTGAAGTAGGTTTCTAGATTAAAATTATTAAAAATACACAAGCTCCAGTAACTTTCCAAATGAACGTTCATGGGAGAAACAGGCCTAATTCAAAGGTGATGATAGATTATATTTCTCACTTTTTGGAGGGTCCTTGATTCTTTCAGGTCTCTGATCTATTTAGCAAATTAATTTTATTTGATAATTCAATGGTATCCATTGTTAAACAACTTTGAAAATATTAGTAGTTTATCTCAGGGCAGAACCAAGCCTTTTATAAATCATGATACCATTCCATTATAAATCATATATCAAATAACAAAGTAAATGATTTGTGTAATCACAGTTTCACAGTTATCTGAAAGTAACATGCACATCTTCATGCAAAATTTAGCAGGCAAAAGACAAGTTCCAGTAAATCACATCTATATGGTAAAAAGATTTCAAAAGTCTCACTATAGTAAAAGCAAAATAATAAATACCAAAGCAGATGGCAATGGTTCTAATACTAATTAATACTACACTAAAATGCTATGACAATATAACAAAAGAGCAAAATGACAGTGAAAGGGAAAAAAGAAAAACAACTTTTTCTGTGCAAACAGACCCAATCATCTCCCTTTTGCCTGGGATTCAAACTGTTGATAATTTAATTTTCATCCCAAGGAAAATATATGCAAGCAATCAAATAAGCCAATCCAAAAAAATTCTTTATATTTGTGGTATATAATAACATTACAAAGTTCTTTCATGTGACCATAAACAAAACATTCCTTTGTTCCTAATTTTTATTTTCAATTACTTATTTTTGGTATGCCGTCAAAAAACAAAAACAGCAAAGCAAGCAAGAAGTATTTTGGTTGGTTAGTTTGTTTTGGTTTTGTTTTTCTTTTCTGCACCTTAAGAAATGCTACATTGACCCTTGAAATGCCCTGTCCTTTTATTATGTTCTGTTTGAATGAGTGACAGAGAGCAAACGAAGACCAAATGAGCAGGTTAAAAGGCAGGCTCCACAATCTCAGTACCTTATCACTATGGCTATGCTCCTCGTTAAGGGTTGTGCTACTACACGTATCTACCCCAGAGTCCTTAATCTGAGGCTCAGACCATTCCAAATCCTCTTCCAAAGAGTGGCCACCAAAGTACATCATTTTCTTTTCTCTCTCAGACCTGGTGTTAGAGTCCGACAAAACTGCCTGCTCACTAGTTTTTCTTTTTCCCTTTTGACTGTCCCCTACAGGTGTGGGATAAAAAAAAAAAAAAAAAAACAAAAAAGAAAACATGCAAAGGTGTAAATCAAAAAGGAAAAGTGAAATGATAACGGAAATTAAAAAGTAAGGCTCCACATGTCTCACCAAAGACATTAGGGATGCCTCACTGCTATGCCAAGACGTATGGTCCAACCAGTTGTAATCCATGTCTCCTGTGAGAGTCAGACAGACAAAAGAGGGAAGTAAAGGAGACGGCAAAAGAAAGGACAGAGAAAGACATAATAAACATTTTAAACTGTGTGATCCTCTCCAGTTTTAAGAACTTTGTCTGTAGCACTCACTATATTTACCAAGAGAAAGCTAAGATATCAAATGACTAAAATTTATAGAATACAGAATATATAGTTTATGTACTCTAGACAGACCCTACAGGACAAAAGTGCTGCAGGAAGAGAAAAGGCTAATAATAAACAGGAATAGAAACAAAAAAAATTATATATTCTGAAAAAGAAAAAGACTTTCAGCTAGGTCTGTTACTCGTGCTATTTTTTTCATGCTGGCATATAGACATGAGTTTTTTCTCCAAAGATTAAGGAACATTTAAAAAATTAAACAGTGGTTTGCTAATAAACACTACAATTAAAAGTGAAGTACTTAAAGGTTGTTTCTGGAAGGTAGTATGATATTCCTTATAATGCTGAAACCGCCTAAAAATTTTGAGTGATTAAAAAAAAAGAATTGGTTACACAAAAGATTATATGAAAAGGACAAAACAGGTTCACTCAATTTCTATTAGTAGAAATAAATTTTCCTTAAATATCTTGAATTACTTAATATTACTTTGAAACAATTTTTCAAGGTTTTTTTCAGAAATTGCATTCTCCTAAAAAATAAATTTTCTTTAAAAATAATTTTTTCAGACAATTTATGTAATTGGCAACTAAGAATGAATATCCATTTCCCAAACTTATGTGCTCCTTATTTGCCTTACCTTTGAAAAAGAATTTTTTCATCTATATGTGTACATGTCTTTTTAAGCTCTATTCATACTTTCATTTATTTAAAAATATTTAGTAAACACCTTCCATTTGCTATGCATTGTGCTAAGTCTAGCATAAGGGGTAATGAGACATGCAGCAGAATGGAGATAAATGCAATACACAAATCATCAGTGTCATATAGGAGAGTACAAAACACTGAAAGAGTACAATAACATCTAATTTAGATTTGGGGGTCAGTAAACACCTCTAAGAAAAGTGATGTTTAAGATGAGAACTGAAATATGTGACTTAAAGGACAGGTAACGATAAAGGCAGATGAAAAGCATAGGAAAGAGCATTCCAGGAAGAAGTAACAAGATGGTACTGTAAAAAGACTGATGGAACACCAGTGTGTCTGAACCAAAAAGACTGAGGGAGAATATGGTGCTAAATGAGACTGGGGAGGCAACATAGACCAGTTTAGAGAGGGCTTCTTATACCATCTTAAACATTATGAATTTCATTCACTGAAGGATTTTAAGCAAGATACATGAACTGATTTACATTTTTTAAAGATGAATCTAAATACTAAAGAGAGGTTGGGTTGGAAGACACCATGAGTTAAAAGACAGTTGCGGGACTTCCCTGGTGGTGCAGTGGTTAAGAATCCACCTGCGAATGCAGGGGACATGGGTTCAAGCCCTGGTCTGGGAAGATCCCACGTGTCGCGAGGCAACTAAGCCCATGCGCCACAACTACTGAGACCACGCACCTAGAGCCCGTGCTCCGCGACAAGAGAAGCCACCGCAATGAGAAGCCCACGCACCGCAATGAAGAGTAGCCCCCGCTTGCTGCAACTAGAGAAAGCCCACAAACAGCAACAAAGACCCAATGCAGCCAAAAATAAATAAATAGATCTATTTTTTAAAAAAAAGTTGCAATAACTCATGCAACAGGTGATTATGGCTTGAACATAGGTGATGGTAATAGACATGGTAAGAAAGGGAACTGAGAGATGTTTTGGAGGTAGAAATAAGAGTGTTAAGAAGGACAAACAAAGAGTAAGGTAAGATATGAAGAGGACCCAGATTGAATTCTAACAGAGTTTGATTTGAGATGAGAGAGAGAGACTGAGAGCATGTAGAGATAGAAAAGAAGAAAGGAGGGAGAAAGATGGAGGTCTCCAGACCAAAGAGAAAGAGAATTTCTTAAACAGGAGGGGAAATCAACTACAGAATGATTTCTACACATCACCTAAGATAAGGAACTGAAAATTATGCATTTGATTTGGCAACATTAATATCAGGAAGGATGTTAGAAAAAGCACTCTGGGTAGAATGATGAAATTAAAATCAGACTGAAGTAACTGAAGAGTCAAAGGAAAATGAGGAAGTAGGAAAATTCTGTGTAGATGAATGGTTCACAAAATCCCTAAAATAGCATAATCAATAGCACCTGGGAACTTGTTAGAAATGCAGATTCTTGGGTACCACCTAGACTTAATCAGGAATTCTGTAGGTGATGCCTAGAAATTTGGTTTAACAAGCCCACCAGGTGATTATGATCTCACTGTTTGAGAAGAACAGGAGACAATTCTTTTTTTTTTAACTTTATTGAGATATAATTCACATACCATAAAACTCACCCATTTAAAGTGTACAATTCAATAGTTTTTAGTATATTCACAGAAGTTTATTTGTGTAGGATGATGAAGCTGTGCTATTAACATATGCAAAGTTCAATTTGTAGGGAAAAAAATACATTCTTCAACCTGTTAACTAGAGAAGTGCTTCCCAATCCTTTTCACTGCACAAATGACAATTAAGATTTTATGGCTACCCAAAACCCTGAGCATATCTGTATTTCAGAAAACCTGTAACTCTTTCGAAATACACCACTGTTCCACAACAAAGTATTGATAAATCTCTGAATTGGATTAAATATAATATGGAGACTATAAATAAAAATTTTTGGCTGGTTTATGTGAAGATGTGAGACTTCAGCTTGTAATCTCTCTTCTCCCGTATGCCTACAAACTACCAAAATTGCGGAAATGTAGTTTTTCCCTCTGTACATAAATAAGAAGTCAGCTGTCTGACCATTTGAAGCTAAAGCAAAAATATCAAACAAACAAAAAAAGTCACATACGGTAAGCCCTCAGTAAACATTTCTTACATGAGTAAATATTAGTGTTACTGTAAGAATTAAATAAGGTAATCAGAACATATAGAATACATATAGAAAATATATAGAAAGTAGTCCTGAACTATCAGGACTGCTAATATTTAGATAATAATACTTATCACTTAGTATTCTTATTTTATATAGCTTCAAAGGGCAGAACTAAGATGTTTTTCCTTTAGTAGCAGTCAAGAATGTACTGCTGAACTTTCCAGTTCTAGAACAAGAAATAGAAGACAAAAAGAACAAAATGGAAATTTTAGAACTTTTTGAAAAATGACTGAAATTTTAAAAGCAAATGGATGGGTTCAAGAACAGAATGGAAAGGACAGAGGAACAACAATGTACTTGAAAATAGAGCAGAAATAACCCAATCTGAAAAACAGAGAGACAATAGATAAATAATAAAATAAACAGAGCCTCAGGGACTTTGGTGATTATAATATATAATTAAAATAATAGAAGATTCATGTCATTGTAGTTCCAGGAGAGGAGAAAGATGGGGTCAGAAAAAGTATTTGAAGAAATAATGACTGAAAATTTCCCAGATTTGCAAAACATGTAAGCCTACTGATTCAAGAAACTACATAAGCCCCCAAACAAGAATTACACAAAGAAATCTGTGCCAAGACACATCATAATCAACCTAAAAACTAAAGACAAACTGTTTTGAAAGAGGCAAGAAAGAAACAACAACTGATCTAAAGGGGAAAGACAATTCCAATGACAGTGATAAAATTTCTCATCAGAAACCTTGGAGGCCAGAAAGAAATGGCACAATATTTTTCAATTGCTGAAATAAAAGAAATGTCAACCCTGAATTGAAACAAAAAAAGAAGGAACCTGAAAATATCAAGAAGGAATAAAGAACATGGTAAGTAAAAATATGGGTGAATACAATAGGCTTTCCTCCTCCTCTTCAGTTTTCTAAATTATGTTGATGTTTGAAGCAAAAAGTATACATTGTCTGATATGCCTTTCAACATACATAGAAGAAATATTTAAGATAATTACCTTATAAACAGGGAAAGATAAAAGAACTTAAAGTATGTAAGTTTCTACATCTGTCTAACTAGTAAAATATCAACACCAGCAGGATGTGATAAGTTATACATATGTATACACAGTACTTAGAGCAACCACTAGAAAAAAATCTTTGCAAAGAAATACACTCAAAAACACTACAGATGAATCAAAATGCAATTGTTTTAAAAAAATTCAAATAACCTATAGAAAGGCAAGAAAAAGAAAGCAAAAATAAAAAACGGAACAGAAAACAAAAAAGAAAATGGCAAACAAGAAAAATGCAGACCAACTCCCTCATAAATACAGACACATAAATCCTTAACAGAATATTAGCAAATATAATTCAGCAATATATAAAAAGAAGTATACACTCTGACCAAATGGGGTTTATTGCTAGAATGCAAGGCTGGTTGAACATTAAAAATCAATGTAGGGCTTCCCTGGTGGTGCAGTGGTTGAGAGTCCGCCTGCCAATGCAGCGGACACGGGTTCGTGCCCCGATCCGGGAAGATCCCACATGCCGCGGAGCGGCTGGGCCCGTGAGCCATGGCCGCTGAGCCTGCGCATTCGGAGCCTGTGCTCCGCAATGGGAGAGGCCACAACAGTGAGAGGCCCGCATACCGCAAAAAAAAAAAAAAAAAAAATCAATGTAAGCTATCACATTCACAAGTTACAAAAGAAAAAATATCATGATCCTATTCATTGACGCAGAAAAAATTCATGATTTAAAATAAAAAATACAACTCATAGAAGGCAAGGAATGAGAACTTGCTCAAATAAATAAAGGACATCAACCAAAAACCTAGTTAAGATCATACTTAAGGCAAAAGGCAAAATGCTTTATGTGATGAGAATTCTCACAAAAAAGGATATCTTTATTTGTAACAGCCAAAAAGTGGAAACAAACAAAATGTCCTTTAATAGGCAAATGGCTAAACAAACTGTGTTATATCCATACCATGGAATAATACTCACTAATAAAAAGGAAAAAACTATTGATACGTACAACATAGATGCACCTCAAGGGTAATATGCTGAATGAAAAATAACAAAATATCACATACCACATGATTTCATTTATATAGTATAAATAATAAAATTATAGAAATAGAGAATAAATTAGTGGTTAGCAGAGGTTAGGGACAGGGTGGGGAGGGACGAAGGTGTTACTAAATATAAAGTGGCAGCATAAGCAAGATCTCTGTGATGGTACAGCTCTGTATCTTTGTAACAGTGGTACTTATATGAATCCATATATGTGATGTCACAAACCTAAACAAACACATTGTTCCAATGTCAATTTCCTGGTTTTGATATTGTTCTATAGTTAAACAAGATGTAACCATTGGGGGAAACTAGGTAAAGGGCACATGGGATCTCTATGTACTATCTTTGCAATTTCCTGCAAATTTATAATTATTTTGAAATTAAAAGTTAAAAATAATATGTTGCTGCCTTCATAGGTATTGATAATCCCATCACTGGAAGTGTTCAAAGAAAAGCTGGAGTACCACTTGTTAGCATGATATAGTGAACAATCAGTGTAATAAAGTTACATTAAAAGAGCACTAAATCCTACCGATCTCTGATATTCAGTGATTCTGTTAGTTTGAATTAAACACATTTAAATATAAAACCTGGTTAAATAATGAAAAGATTCACCTCTTAGGCTAAGATTTTCTCCTTCACTTATCTCTACTGCAAAATATAAACTAACCCAATAGTACGTGTGTCTGTGTCATGTTGTGTTTGATGTACAGAGGAAAAAAAGTTCAGATATTCTATTTATAACATTTTCCCTACAGTCATTAAATGAATGCAAGAATTTATAAACTGTTTTATGTCACAGTTTTTCATTTGTTTAGGTTAATAAATGCTTTCAATTAAATCACATAGTATACAAAGGTATTCTTCAACATCTTTATTTTTAACTTAATCATGTTTATAAAGTCACAGCATGTTGCAACAGAAAGAGTTTTATAGCTGAAGCCACAAAACCTATGTTAAAGTATTGGCTCCACTCGTTACTAATTTTATGACTTGGGCAAATCACATAATACATTAGGCCTCATTTACATAAAAAGAGATTAATCGTGATATCACAGATTGTTGAGAGGCTTAAGTAAGATAATGGTCATGAAAGTGTTTGGCAAATTATAGAGTCATGCCAATGTTGATGGTATCATGACCATCTTCATCATTATTAAAGTAAAATAATCATAATTTCATTCTAAATAGATAGGGAAAATTTATCTATGGCCCTTTTATTTTTCCTCTCATTTTTCTTCTTGGTATTTTACTTTCTTCCTCAGCTTGTCAGGCTATTTGTGTTGGCATTTTCCAACAGGAAACACTGCTTCTGCAAAATGTTAATAGGCTTGAGTGATATAAAGGTCCTCTAGTCAAATAAGCTTAGAAAACTCTGGATTAAATGCAATTAAATAGATTTCTTGAGTGCAGAATTTTTCCTATAGTAATGACAATATGCTTCTGTACAAGAATTATGTAACCTACAGTTTCCACAAACTTATTTGGAACACTAACCTTTCCCATAGGACAAGTGTTCCAAGAACTATATTTTGATACATAATGCTGAAACCTTCCTGGAGGGTCATTTTCCCTAAGAAAGCCATTAAAACTGATCATAAGGCTTAAGTCCTTCAAGGAAAATATTCAGTATTAAGGGAGACTAATAGCCCAAGTTAAAAAAAAAAAGTTATACATTGGGAATATTATCAAAGGCAATGGTTTTCAAACTATGTTCCATGGAGTTGCTTCAGAGACAACTATTGGGGTGAGTGTGGAGAACTGAGTCTAAAATGATGCCCATAATCCCCACCTCATAGTGTTTATGCCTTTGTAAAGGATCTGTGACTTGCTCCTAATCAAGATGGTGGAATGGCATAGTGATGGAATCTCACTCTCATGATACTGTTAAAATATCCACCCTAGCTAGTGAACTTGCTCTAAGCCTCCTTTGCCTGCTTGATGAAGTAAGCAGCCCACGTGGCAAGGAAGAGCAGGCAGTCTTCAGGAACGATGGGCACCATCTAGGAACTTCAAGTTGCATCCAATCACAAAGATATGAATTCTGTCAACAATCTGATTGAACCTGAAATTAGATTCTTCCCCCATCAAGCCTCCAGAAACACAGCCCAGGCAACAACCTAATTGTAGCTTGAGATCCTAAACAGAATACTCAGTGAAGCCATGCTGAGACTCCTGAACAACAGAAATTGTAAGGTGGTAAAATGTGTTGTTTTAAGCCACTAAGTTTGTGGTAATGTGCTCTTAATACATTGCCAGCTCTGAAAGCAGCAGATTTTAAAGATAGGGACCAAACCATAAAAGTCAGTAGATCTAAGGGGCCAGATACGCTTCAACCAACTCTCAAGTTCCAAAACAAAACCAAAGCTAGCTAAAATGCAATATTTGAAATAGGAAGGTAAATTATTCTCCAGAATTAGCTTATTTTTTAAACATCTTGCTCCTTTGGTATTACCAATGTATTCTTCTTTAATAACAAGTGACTGATTAAATGATTGTATAGATTACACACATCAGAATTCATTTTAATGATTACACAGTGTGAAACTGTTTTAGGATCTGTGGGTGCAAATAGGACCTCAAGAAACTTACATTCAAGAAAGGTAGACAGACAGGTAAAATATACGACAGCACAGCTTAGTGTAACATACCTTAATATATATCCATGCTATCCTATTTCATTACAGCTAAGTTGCTATCAATTAAAATATGCACAATTATTTTATATATCACTAGAAAGGAAAAAATGCTACCATTAAACGATGCCAAGCATTTGATGGCAAAAAGAATTTATATTTTCAAAATGTTATAATGTGAAAAAAGTTTGCTTCTTAGTATGAAAAAACTATGGCATTTCATGAAAAATGTTGATTATTCAGAAAGGGGAGAGATTTTTTAAAACTTAAGAAATGCTTCACTATAGAGGTGATATTTAAACTGTACCTTGAGAGATGCAGTAAGATTTTACTTATTGGAGGATTTTACTTTTTTAGAGGAAAACAACCGGACAATCCTGGCAGAGAAAAGAGAATATATCAAACTACTGCTGCCAATATGAATATATATAATATATTTGGGAAATGGCAGATAGTAGATTATTAACAAGTAACCTTTTCCTAGATCTGTAATTGGATATTGTTTCATGATCTGGATCAGTAGTTCTCAACCACTATGTTGTAACACAGTTGTAAAGTGTGTCACAAGTAATGCTACTACTGATAAAGTAACATAGTTTACAAACCAATTTTTAAAATAGAGTAAATCTTAAATTAGAATAATTTCAACTTTGCATCTATATTAATGTAAATCTCAGTTAATGTCTTAAGTAAGAGGGAAAGGAAAGGAGTAAAACTACCAAAAGAAATTAGAAATTGCCCATCAGTAGGAAAGCATTAAGGCCTGAGTATGAATTATGTTTCATATTGTAAAAAATGTTTGGGAATTGTTGATCTTTATTATCAATTCACATAACTAATTTCATCAGATGTAAGACAACATTGATTGCTTTATGTATTACCAAGGGAAAAAAATAAAATGCTGCAATTCTGTCCTAATTTCGGAGATGATAAAACTGTGGGGAAAATGTGTAGATTTGATGAAATACTATACTTAATCCCAAGAGCTACTCAAAGAGAATTATGAATCAGAAGACAAGAATCAAAATCCAGGCCATGAACTGGATTATGACCTGAAGCCAATCATTTTACAAAGCGAACCATTTTGCAAAGATCCTTTCCCTTCTAATACAGTGTGATTAGTGAATAAAAGACTGATTGAATAACTATACATGATAACCTGCTATGGTACCACTACCACCCTAAGGTACTTATCCAGAATTGAGGCCTCATTTCAGGTTTTATTTAATAATAATAATGACACTTATTGAGTACTTACTCTGTGCCAGGAATTGGGATAAACACTTGAGTGGATTGTATTTTCCAAAGGTGGCTACACCATTACATACCCCATTCCACATGTTCTTCTTAAAATGTGACAATGACATCCCTCTACTGAGAGGACAATGTCTATATTCCCTCTCCTTGAACTCAGGAAGATCTAGGACCAACAGAGTGTGGTAGAAGTAACACTTCTGTCTTCTGAGGCTAGGTTTAAAAGGACAGCATGGTTTCTTCCTCAGTCTCTCTCAGGACACATACCTTGGGAGCTGTGAATCTATGTGTAAGAAATACACATATCTAGAGAAAAACACAAAACCACACTAACTAGTCGCCATGAAAATTTATAACCACTAATTCCAGGTCAGTTCTTATTGCTTCCAGGTAATTGTACTACATTTCCTTAATTCATTATCATCTCCATTCTCCTAGAAAAGAATTTCATATTTTTTCTATCCATAGAACTTTAACCTCCTCCCCTGATCCTGATTCTCAGATAATGGTCCTGCTACCTTTTCCATTTCCAGAAAAAAAGAAAAAAATTAGATGAGACATTCCACGCTAAATATGGTTTAGAACCAACCATATTTATCAAACAACATGCATCTGTTTTCTTATTTTCTGCCTTCCTTCCTATTATTATAAACACACTGCTCCTGTCCCTTTAGCAAGTCATCCCACCTACTAATGCACTAAATCCTATCATCTTTCATTACTTAAGGATAAGGTTCAAACAATTGTCCTCTCTCTCTCCAGCATCAACAAATTTCCCCTTGCTATCACTGCTATGAGAACACAGACATGCTGTCTTATCTCCTGTCTTTTAAAAATCCCTCTCTCTAGCCATCAATTCCTTTTCTGTTGTTGTTCCTCTCTACAGCAAAACTCCCCAAAAGAGCTGTCTGTACTATTTCCGATTCCTTCCTTTCCTTTATTTCTTGAGCCCACTTCAGACTTCCAACTCCACCACTACACTAAAAGTGCTCCTGTCAAGGTGACCAACACGAGCAATCTGTTCCTGCATTGCTAAATCTAGTGGTTAATGATCAATCAATCCACATCGAATCTGACTCCTAAGCAACAACTGACACAATCAATACTTCTTTTTTTAACATCTTTATTGGAGTATAAGTGCTTTACAATGGTGTGTTAGTTCCTGCTGTATAACAAAGTGAATCAACTATATGTATACATATATCCCCATATCCCCTCCATCTTGCGTCTCCCTCCCACCCTGCCTATCCCACCCCTCTAGGTGGTCACAAAGCACCGAGCTGATCTCCCCTTGAAATCCTTTCTTTAGTTGGATTCTGGGATATCACTTTCCTTCTGGTTTTCCCCCTACTTCACTGGCCAGTTAGTCTCAATTTCTTTGGCTGGCTTTTTCTCATCCTCTTCTAATTGTGGGAGTATTCCCCAGGTTAATCCTGCAATCTCTTCTTTTTCCTAGAAACATACTCCCCTAGTAATCTCTTCCAGCTGCCTGGCTTTAAATATCATACATATATTGATGACTTCCAAATGTATGTATCCAAACTTAACCATGCCAGTGAGCTCCAGATTAGTATATCTGCTAGGTTACTCACCACCTCCACTAGATATCTAATAGGAAAATTGAACAATATGTACGAAACTGAATGGCTGATCCTCCCTGCACTCTCCCAAAAATCTGTGTCTGCCACAATTTCCTTGTTAATTAATGGCGACTCTTTGCTTCAATTTGCTTAGGCAAAAATCTTTGCAGTAATCCTTAACTTACTCCTCTCTTACTGTCACACCCATCTCTAAACCATCAGAAAATTCTGCTGCCTGTACTTCCAAAATATATCCAAAATCTGACTACCTCCCTTCACTTCCACTACTACCAAGTTGGTACAAACAACCATTGTCTCTCATTAGGTATTGGATTAGCCACATAACTGCTCTCCCTGAATTCATCTTTGCCCCTCTCAAATCTGTTTTCAACACAGCATTAAGAGTACTCCTCAAAAGGTAAATGAGATGAAGTCATCTGGTTTCTCATCTCATTTAGAATGAAAGCCAAAGTTCTTGCAATGACTTACAAAGCCCTACATGATCTGGTGTCTTACTACTTCTTTGACCTCAGGAAATTTGCCTATTCTTTGTTTGTTTGTTTAACTGTTGTAGCCTCTGGCACACATAGAAGTGCCTGGAACACAAAAATTAATTGAATAAATTTGTTGATGAACTAAAATATCAAGTCGTCATTTTCACACTTCTTTATGCAGTGGAGTCTCTTTCCTAACAGAACTCCCTAATATAAAAGTGATTAAGAGCAAAATTTGGTTGAAACAAAGTGGAAGATCCCTGATAGTCACCCATGCTCTCTGACCTTCTTCAGCAGTTCCTGAAACATTACCACAGAAATCTGATGCTCTGGTTTTGGTATCAGGGTGATGGTGGCCTCATAGAATGAGTTTGGGAGTGTTCCTTCCTCTGCAATTGTTTGGAAGAGTTTGAGAAGGATTGGTGTTAGCTCTTCTGTAAATGTTTGATAGAATTCACCTGTGAAGCCATCTGGTCCTGGACTTTTGTTTGTTGGAAGGTTTTTAATCACAATTTCATTACTTGTGATTGGTTTACTCATATTTTCTATTTCTTCCTGGTTCAGTCTTGGAAGGTTATACCTTTCTAAGAATTTGTCCATTTCTTCCTGGTTGTCCATTTTATTGGCACAGAGTTGCTTGTAGTAGTCTCTTATGATGCTTTGTATTTCTGCGGTGTCCATTGTAAATTACAGACCAATATCACCGATGAATATAGATGCAAAAATCCCCAACAAAATACTAGCAAACAGAATCCAACAACACATTAAAAGGATCACACACCATGATCAAGTGGGATTTATCCCAGGGATGCAAAGATTCTTCAATATACGTAAATCAATCAATGTGATACACCATATTAACAAATTGAAGAAGAAAAGCCATATGATCATCTCAATAGATTCAGAAAAAGCTTTTGACAAAATTCAACACCCATTTATGATAAAAACTCTCCAGAAAGTGGGCACATAGGGAACCTAACTAAACATAATAAAGGCCATATATGACAAACCCACAGCAAACATCATTCTCAATGGTGAAAAACTGAAAGCATTTCCTCTAAGATCAGGAAAAGGACAAGGATGTCCACTCTTGCCACTATTATTCAACACAGTTTTGGAAGTCCTAGCCACAGCAATCAGAGAAGAAAAAGAAATAAAAGGAATATAAATTGGAAAAGAAGAAGTTAAACTGTCACTGTTTGCAGATGACATGATACTATACATAGAGAATCCTAAAGATGCCACCAGAAAACTACTAGAGATAATCAATGAATTTGGAAAAATTGCAAGATACAAAATTAATGCACAGAAATCTCTTGCATTCCTATACACTAACAACGAAAGATCAGAAAGAGAAATTAAGGAAACAATCCCATTCACCATTGCAATAAAAAGAATAAAATACCTAGGAATAAACCTACCTAAGAAGGTAAAAGACCTGTACTCAGAAAACTGTAAGACACTGATGAAAGAAATTAAAGATGATACAAACAGATGGAGAGATATACCATGTTGTTGGATTGGAAGCATCAATATTGTGAAAATGTCTATACTACCCAAAGCAATCTACAGATTCAATGCAATCCCTATCAAATTACCAGTGGCATTTTTTACAGAACTAGAACAGAAAATCTTAAAATTTGTACGGAGACACAGAAGACACTGAATAGCCAAAGCAGTCTTGAGGGAAAAAAACAGAGCTGGAGGAATCAGACTCCCTGACTTCAGACTATACTACAAAGCTACAGTAATCAAGACAATATGGTACTGGCACAAAAACAGAAATATAGAACAATGGAACAGGATAGAAAGCTCAGAGGTAAACCCACGCAGCTATGGTCAAAACTAATCTATGACAAAGGAAGCAAGAATATACAATGGAGAAAAGACAGTCTCTGCAATAAGTGGTGCTGAGAAAACTGGACAATTACCTGTAAAAGAATGAAATTAGAACACTCCCTAACACCATACATAAAAATAAACTCAAAATGGATTAAAGACCTAAACGTAAGTCCAGACTCTTAGAGAAAAACATAGGAAGAACACTCTTTGACATAAATCACAGCAAGATTTTTTTTTGATCCACCTCCTACAGGAATAGAAATAAAAACAAAAATAAACAAATGGGACCTAATGAAACTTCAAAGCTTTGCACAGCAAAGGAAACTACAAACAAGATGAAAAGACAACGTCAGAATGGGAGAAAATATTTGCAAATGAATCAATGGACAAAGGATTAATCTCCAAAATATATAAACAGCTAATGCAGCTCAATATACAACCCAATCAAGAAATGGGCAGAAGACCTAAACAGACATTTCTCCAAAGAAGACATACAGGTGCCCAAGAAGCACATGAAAAGCTGCTCAACATCACTAATTATCAGAGAAATGCAAATCAAAACTACAATGAGGTATCACCTCACACCAGTTAGAATGGGCATCATCAGAAAATCTACAAACAACAAATGCTGGAGAGGGTGTGGAGAAAAGGGAACCCTCTTGCACTGTTGGTGAGAATGTAAATTGATACAGCCACTATGGAGAACAGTATGGAGATTCCTTAAAAAACTAAAAATAGAATTACCATATGACCCAGCAATCCCACTACTGGGCATACACCCAGAGAAAACCATAATTCAAAAAGACACATGCACCCCAATGTTCATTGCAGCACTATTTACAATAGCCAGGTCATGGAAGCAACCTAAACGCCCATAGACAGATGAATGGATAAAGAAGATGTGGTAAATATATACAATGGAATATTACTCAGCCACAAAAAGGAACAAAATTGAGTTATTTGTAGTGAGGTGGATGGATCTAGAGACTGTCATACAGAGTGAAGTCAGAAAGAGAAAAACAAATATCGTATATTAACGCATATATGTGGAACCTAGAAAAGTGGTACAGATGAACCAGTTTGCAGGGCAGAAATAGAGACACATATGTAGAGAACAAATGTATGGACACCAAGGGGGGAAAGCTGGGGGTGGGTGGTGGTGGTGGTGGTGGTGGATGAATTGGGAGATTGGGATTGACATGTATACACTAATATGTATAAAAGATAACTAATAAGAAACTGCTGTATAAAAAATAAATAAAATAAAATTCAAAACAAAGAAAAAGAAATCTGGTGCTCCATTTGGCATAGTTTTTAACACATTGAGTCTATTTTCTTTATTTTTGAGAGGAAATTAAAGACCAGAAAGTTAAATAACCTTCCTAAGATTACAATGGGATCACTGGCAAAGCCTTGAAAAGAACCTGGTGTGTGTATTTTCAACCCATCGCTCTAATATACCATATTGCTTCTCTCTAAAAAAGGATAATTAATAAACCTATCAACCACATTAGCTCCTCAAAGGCTTACTAATTTCTTAAGGAAAGGAAATGTCTTTCTTCATCTTTGCCCCCCTCCAATGTCAAGCAGTGACTGGCAAACAGTCAGTTCTCCATAAAAACTGTTCTTACTGACATAATTGTTATACACCAATGTGTAGAATGACCACCTATCCCCATCCGATACCTGCTTTGTTCTCCTGGAAAATTCTATTCAACCTTCAAAACTCAATGCACATAGCAACTCCTCTGTAAAGTCCTTCCTGATAAGTCAAGGTAGAATTATCGATACCTTCTCTAAATTACATCGATGTCTCGTATTAAATTACTTCATATCTAACATATTGTATTCCTCTTGTTTGCTTACATGCATCTCTCTCGAGCAGAGATCACGCTGTGCTCATCTTACACATAACACTTAGCACAGCATAAGGCACACAATAGGCATGAAATACATTTTTTTCCTACTGATTAAACAGAATTTGAGAGTGAGGTTTGAGAAAATATCGGTATTATAATCTGTATCTTATGGAAGTTTAAGCAGAAATATGCTTTCTTTCACATCACCATATGTTTCATGAGTTAAGCTAGATTCTTACCAAACTCATCATATCTGAAACCTAACAATTATTTCTCTTTAATGACTTTTGCATTATTATTTAATTCTAATTTTCATTTCTCTTCTGCTAATCTTTACTTAGCATTTATAATTTGAATATCAATCATTTGATTTGGGTCTTCACTCTTACAAATATTTTTAAAATCATGTTTATACAATTTTTAACTACTGGAAACCACTACAAAATAGAATAAAATCAGGAAAAAATATTAGCAAATGGTAAGCATGCTTTCCTAAATCAATATATTTTCATAATAAGACAATGAGTTTTAATGGGCTCTATCAGTTATAATTCATAAAACTAAATAACTATGTTATACTTTTTTCTGAACAAATTTAAAAGCTTTCCAACACCTAAAGCAGTCAAGGCTACTATTAATAAATAGCATGTAAATTCAAACATAGAATGGTGGCATTAGGTACTTCTAATACTAGTTAATATAATTCAAATTGTGTGCGGTAATCAAGCTGATATTAAAAGTCTTGCATCATGGGGAAATTCACACTTAAATACAATCTTAATTTCATATAAAGTCTACCAAAAGGGAATCTGCAGGGGAGGGGATGAAGGGGAATGGGCATTTGGTTGTACAACATATTTTCCTTTTCTGTGAGTTCTCAAGGTAGCCTACTATTAAACAAAAAGTACCTACACTAGCCCTTCTAATTTTCTAGCGTTAGAAGTATTTAATTAATAGAATCTGTTCCTCGATATGTGATTTGAACAAAATAGATTTATATTATAACGGTGGGTTGGATTAAAAGAAAAGGATACACAATTTACGAGACTACCTGAAATATAACAAATCTTGACTGAAGGCACCACACAAAAGTGTCAAGTGCATGAAGTGGGGGTAGATAACAGAGGAGCAAAAGAGAAAGAGATGGGGAACAGGAAAGCCTCAGTGGGAAGCAGAGAGATACAGAGAAAAAGAGGAAGGACAGAGAGGGAGACAGAGCACATGGTGGGGGCATATGAACCAGCTCAGCAAAAGGGTAATAAAAGAAGCAAAGTGCAATGACAAGTAATTTTTCCAAATATAGGTAAGTATAATTGGATCACAGAAACAACTGCAGTTGTCTCAAAATAAATTAGATGAAGACTATTTAGCCAGCATTTAGTTTATTTTTGTTTACTATTTCATTCAAATAAATCTGTCAAAGTGAATGTCAAACTTCTCAATCAATAGAAGTTAACCAATGGTCAGAATATACTATTGATACCTACATTTGAATATACTTGCTTGGCCTGTAATTCAAAATCAAAGTTGTCTTATTTAAAGATGGTACACATTTTCACTACAAATAAATGTATTCCAATATAGCAGTTTGGTAATATCAACACCACAAGTGCATTCATTTCAGTTTTTAATAAATAAGCAGAAAAGGGAAAAATTTTATACAGCATACCTTAAAAAGCATTTATTATTTTATATAATATTTGCAAACGAATATGTGAATCAGAGATCTTAATTCATTAATGTTACTGATATTTTGGAGACGAAAAGTTTCCTTTTGAAATTTTTATTTTGTGCTAGTGGCCATTTTACACTATAATGGAATCCCTCTTTTGTGCAGAGTAGCATTGCATATGACAGAAGATAAAGATAAATCAACTAGGAGACTTCTTGCTATATTTTGATATCAACATTTTTAAAAAATGTTTTGCATCTATTGGATATAGTAATCACTTAAGTAGCCTGTCAAAAGTTTTCTCAAGTAATGAATTGTCCTATTAGATTCCATTAAAATGTTAGTCTTGAGAAACTTCCTGAAAGGACTGTTACAAGTTAAATGCTTATTTCCAGCTTGTAAAGATTCTGGGAGGCTATGTGATCTGGGTAAGGTATGCATATCAAAAGGAGATAGTAAATGAATGACTAGTTTAATTTTATTTGAATTTTAATGCAAATATAAAGATGAAGCATAAAAAAAGTCAACACCTTAGAAAATTTGATGGTGTTGTGAGGAAAATGTTATGGGGAAATGAATGTTGTTATAAAGTAAATAAAGGGTTTTTTTCACATTTTTTAGGCATTAAGCATGACCTACCTAATGCATAAGATTATATTCACAATATTTTTTGATACGTACTCTGAGAGTGCATGGCGGATGATCACTAAAGATGGAATACAGTTAAGACAACTTAGTTAACAGTTTCCTTTTATCATTTTTATTACATAAACATTATGGCCATACTAATGAAATTCTACTTAAAAATTTTTTTTACAAACTGTTGCCCCCCAAACTTCTAATTTATCCTTATTTCTTTCTAGTTCCATATGCATATCTCATTTTAACATAGCAGATATAACTTTTAATTCAGCTTCTAAAATAAGTTTACATTATAGCCTGGATAATCTTCCTTGCTACCATAGCCTCCATAATTATCAAAACTTCAAATAGACTTCTCCAGTTTTGCACTATTATAACCCTTACAATGAACACTTTTGGCAGGCATAATTGGTTCTCTACCCAACAATTACTTCCTATCCCCTTAGAACTATGAACTCTAAGCCAATCTTGATAATTCTAACTCCATTGCTAGCGATTAGTTAGGAACTGGCATGAGTAACAATTATGGCCCAAAAAACACATGAAGAAGTATACAGAAGAGGCTTCTAGAAAAGTTTCTCTCAGTTTCAAATGGGTATTTGAGTACAGGATACTTAAAATTGTTATATCCCTCTTGTAAACACAAGGGGACAATACTCAGAACAAAATCTTAGTGGATGTTGTTGTATACCACCCGTATGAACCCCTCAGAACTGCACTAATTCCTCAAGCTGCCCCCAAGTGTTGCATGCTCAGTGCTCATAGCTGAGTCCTTTACCCAAGAAGTTATGCTCCCTCCCCAGGGGGCAGCCATATGGAGCCCTCCTGGCCCCTGCCTCAGTTAGGTCATCTCTGAAGATCTACACCAGCTTCAAACTCCTGTGGGATTGGTTGAGGTATCTGTTCACAATTTAACTTCCTCTTCAAAGTCTTTCTGCCCTTATTCCCTCACAGGTGTTGTTACTAATTTATCAAGTTCTAACAGTGGTAATTACAGTAGTCCCCAAACAGACAGATTTGGCATTTGGAAGAACTAATATTCCTCGGCCTGTGGGATTAAGGACTATCATAATGGGGACTACCCTGGCGGTCCAGTGGTTAGGACTCCACACTTCCACTGCAGGGAGCATGGGTTCGATCCCTGGTCGGGGAACTAAGATCCCGCATGCCGCATGGTGCAGCCTAAAAAACAAACAAATAAACAAAAACTATCGTAATGGGCCAACTGGAAACCTCTGAAAATACCCTCCCCAACGGGTAAAGATTAAATAAAAAATAAGGATGCATCATCCTGCATCCTTATTTTTTATTTAACACATTACATCCCTGTTTTATTTCATTTTATATTTTATTGAAGTATAATTGACTTGCAATATTGTATTAGTTTCAGGTGTACAACATAGTGATTCAATATTTTTATATATTACAAAATGATCAACACAGTAAGTCTCATTACCATCTGTCACCATACAAAATTATTACAGTATTTTTGACTATATTCCACATAACACTCTATGAAGAAGAAAATTACACAACTGAACCCCGCCTGAGTTCCAGACTCACAAAATCATGATAAAGGAAGAACTTCTGGCTCAGTGGCTTGTAGTGTCAACTAGTTCTTGGTACAAAAAAACAAGTAGAAGCTTGGATGAAATTGTCAAGAACAATAATTGCATGGCTGTGGAAATCAAACAAAGCTACATTAAAAAATTGAGAAAAATGCTAGAGTTTCAGAAAATAACAACAGAAGTCTGTTACCTTCTTACCTGGAGCTGCTCCCACAGCCCCCTTCTGGTATACATACATAAAGGATCAATAGTTTCAGCAGCACAAGGCTGGCTGGGAAAACCAGCAGCTTTGCTACTTGACTTGGGGTGGGGTGAAAATCCATGGCTCTGTCAGCTAGAAGAAGCAAACCCAATAGGAAAGAAAGAGAGAACCAGCAGCTTAGCTAGCCTCAGATTGCAGTCGCACATACGGTGAATAGCAGACCAGCCAGAATTTGACAGGGAAGCCCTGGAAATGAGAAACCCACAGAAAGAAAACTTGATAAACTCTCCACACATATCATACTGACTAGGAAATTATACCATGTTCAGGGTAGATCCTGAGATACTCCGGTAAAATGTAAAATCCAAGCAAGTGACTTGAAAACTAGCTGAACTCCGAATGTGTCCCCAACACTACACACAGATTGATTAGCAGAGGGTGAAAGCCTTAAAAGCTGAGAATATTTGATCACAATTTCTGTCCAAATCTCTAGCTGGCAATTAGACTATGCAGACACAGCAGCGACCCATCGGAAGGTAAGCCTCTTACCACCAGAAAAAACTGCAATGACATATGCAAAGTACTGAGAGAGGGGGAAAAACTCTGTCAACCAAGAATCCTATATCCAAAGAAATTATTCTCCAAAAATAAAGGTGAAATTTTAAAACTTTCCCAGATTAAAGCAAAACAAAAATAGGCATATGTCTTTTATACCACAGGATCCAAGTACCTAGCTTAGTGGCTGGAACTGGCTCCTTAAATTTGCTGAATCAAATATATAAAAAGATATAATTTATTGTCACTTATTATTTCTTTGAAAAAATACATAAAGTTTAAAATTAGAAACATATTTCCTGTTTCCTCAGTAAAATTTGGAGACTTGCCCCCTCTACTATCTCAAGAATAGGATATGAGGCCCAAATTCTAGGTTAATCAAAACCTAGGTATCCTTAATAACAAAGCAAAGGGCAATGGTCCCATGGGAAATAAAGTTTTTCTTTAAAAAATTCTCAACATGTATAGAGTAGGATATGCTGATATAAAGTGGCTTTTACAATCATCTGTAAGAAAAAAATTTAAACTTGATTGAACTGCTGACTCTTTGAACATTGTGTGCACATTCACGCATGCACACACACACTTTTAAATATGTGTACTACTGTGTAAGATATAATCATATCTATTTTAAAAAATTTTTAAATTTAATTTGTTTTTTTTAAAGCAGGTTCTTATTAGTTATCCATTTTATACACATCAGTGTATACATGTCAATCCCAATCTCCCAATGCATCCCACCACCCCCCCCCCGCCACTTTCCCCCCTTGGTGTCCATATGTTTGTTCTCTACATCTGTGTCTCTATTTCTGCCCTGCAAACCGGTTCATCTGTACCATTTTTCTAGGTTCTACATATATAATCATATCTAAAATGCATTTGGTTTGAAGAGACTGAAATGTATTCCATTCATACTCATTTATTCTAAACCTAGAATTTTAGCATCCTTTTGTTCTCTTTTAGTTTCCTTTTTTTGATGTCCTTCATCTTACATACAGTCTAACTTTTCTTATCATCTTGATCATTCATTAAAGTTCACAGTTTTCATGATCTTACTATTTTATTCAACAATCCATTCCATGAATTAAGGTAATTATATATTTCAAGACTTGGACAAAAGTATCAGGAGCATCTTAGATCCCTATGAAATGAAACCTTCACTTATATTTAATTAGATCCTCTGTTGAAAGAGTTAACAACATTCTTGCACTCTAGGATTCCATGCTTATTGTGTCAGGCTGACTTTATTTGCTCCTGAAAGAGATCTTTACCAACCTAAGCCCTACAAAAAGAGGCAGATAAGCAGTACCAGGGAGAATGGGGTTAAGGATGGCAATAATTTGAGCTGCCCTTTTGCTTTGAAACACATCTCCCCATATCCCAAGTAATTCCTCAAGAAGCCCTTCTCATGGATACATCCTAGAAAGGAAAACAGACAGCTCCAAGTTCAAGCTAACAAAAACAAAATTCCATCCTACGTACAATTTTCTTGGATGAGTCAGCTAGCATAAATGCAGTCAAATTTTCAGCACAGTTCTTACTCCTGTTCCACAAAGCTGCAATTCTAGGGTGATAGGAAATGCTTTCATAGTTCATGTTTCATACTCTAGTACTATAATTATTGATATTTAATATCTTTTAGTTGAATGATATAAAGAATGAATGAATCTACTGTATACTTCTCAAAATACTGAAATAGACTTAGACCCAACTTTTATGCTATTTCAATGCTTTTGTAAGTCAAATAAAATTGGTTTGTAAAACATTTGTAACACCATTAGGGTATTTGCTCTGATATGCCTCTTACCAATTAATAGCAATATGTCCTTCACAAAGCTTTGTATTTTTCTATACATTGAACCAATTTCATCATTAAAATTTTAAAGCTATTCTAAATAGCAATATCTAGGCATCATCTACTATATTCTAGTTCAATTTAACAGAGACTTCAATGTAAGTTAAAGGTTAACGTTTCCTATTTACCATACTAACTTCAACAACTAGTCTATAATTTAACTCTGCTTTTAATTTTTCATGCAGCTAGCTAAACACCCTCTCAAATATCCCACAAACTGAAATCTGAAATATTTTTCCCTTGATATATACTAGATATGTTTCTTGGATACTAAGTTTTCCATTAAAAACAATCCTTTTTCTTTTTTATTTTTATTTTTTTATTTTTTATTTTTTTAACATCTTTATTGGGGTATAATTGCTTTACGATGGTGTGTTAGTTTCTGCTTTATAACAAAGTGAATCAGTTATACATATACATATGTTCCCATATGTCTTCCCTCTTGTGTCTCCCTCCCTCCCACCCTCCCTATCCCACCCCTCCAGGCTGTCACAAAGCACCGAGCCAATATCCCTGTGCCATGCCGCTGCTTCCCACTAGCTATCTACCTTACTACGTTTGTTAGTGTGTATATGTCCATGACTCTCTCTCAATCCTTTTTCTTTAGGCAAATGCTTAACATAGTGTTTTATCCATAATTAACAAGGAAATATTTTTGCAACTAGAAGGAATTACTATCTTAAACATTTTACATGTTGCGATTTATCAAGAAACAAAAAACTCTCCTTTATGCCTATTTGTAAATCTACCTTCTGGCTATGCACTTACAAATTAATTTTGAGTTAGTTTAGCTTCTTAATATGCTTAGATATCTATCAGGTGTATTGTGGTATTCACCAAAATAAATTACAGAAATATTATAAAGTTAAAAAAAAAAATAAAAACATGAGAAGTATACAGTTAAATATTCAACTGATTTGGGGATGAATAAAGAGTTTCTAGGGTTAAAAGGAATGGGAAAAAATCACCAAATATGCAAAGACTTAGCTATACTAAATTCAGTATTTCCAAATGACCAAAGAAAATTAGTAGCTAAACATCAAAATGGGAAATACATTTGGAACAGATGACAGTTAAATGGGTTAAATTCTAACCATACAAAAATATCTTATAAACCAATAAGAGCAAAACTAATTAATACCCAATAGGACAATGGGTAGAAGAAATAAAAGCAATGAACAAGACAATTCATAGAAGAATATATCAAACACCAATAAACATACAAAACATTCATCTTCACAATAAAATTCAAATTAAAATGACAGATACTATTTTTTTTTTTTTGCGGTACGCAGGCCTCTCACTGTTGTGGCCTCTCCCATTGCGGAGCACAGGCTCCGGATGCGTAGGCTCAGTGGCCATGGCTCACGGGCCCAGCCGCTCTGCGGCATGTGGGATCTTCCCAGACCGGGGCACGAACCCGTGTCCCCTGCATCGGCAGGCGGACTCTCAACCACTGTGCCACCAGGGAAGCCCGACAGATACTATTTTTTGTGGTCTATTCAAATGGCAAAAATGTGGTTTATCAAGACTGAAAACTCAAGCACATCTGACAGGAGAATGGAGTGTTATAATCTTTCTGGAGAGCAGGTTGGTAATCTGAATTAAAAGTTTAAAAGAATCAAAGCACAAATATGTATTTGTGAAATACTCAGAAAACAGGCAAAAAATTATGTATAAAGATAGCCATTATAATATTATTTATACCAGCCACTGGAAGCAACTGCAATGACCCCAGATAGATGAATAGTTTGTGGTACAGCCTTATGATAGAACATCAGTGCAGTCATTTAAAACATTTCTGAAGAACATCTAAAGGCTTGGAGAAAAGTTAATGGTATGATATCAACTGAAAAAAATCAGAATACAAAATTATATAGTATGATACCAATTTTGTAGATTTGTAAAATACACATGCATTGGAAAAAGGGAAGAAAATACAACAAAATATTAGCAATAGCTATATATGGGGGAAAGGATTGTGGATAGCTTGTATTTCATTCTTTACACTGAGCAATTTTTCAGATGTTCTATAGTAAACATATTGCTCCTTTTAAACGGAAACACACAAAAAATGGTATTTTTACAACTACAGCTAATAGGTATTTTTAAATATGCCATCAAGTGATGCAAGAACATTTTCAGAAACAAAGCAAAAACCAATTCTTAAAAATGTCAGTAGACTTTTCTACTACATGAATTACCGAAAATATTCACTTTTTATAACTTGAAATTTTCTTCACATAACCAGCATCATTAAAGAACTTAAAAGTAAAAGTAGAAATGTCTAACAATTAAATGTCTACTCAGAAATACAACCTAAAAAGAAAACCCTTATCTAATGAATTACAGGAAAATGTGTGATTAGAATATAGTTCTTACCTTTTTCACTTACACTTTCACTTTCAATCTCAACATCATCGCAACTTGTATATTCCGGTGTAGAAGCTAATTCCTCCTCTGAACTGCTCAATGAAACCTGGCGCATTTTACCTCCTTTCTTTGATTTATGAGGCTTTGGTGGTGGAGGTCTCACTGACTCTGACTGGTCAGAACTGAGAGAATCGTTCCTTAACATTGTTTCCATTTTTTCACGTTTTGTTTTCCTTACAGCAGAGCTAGGATCTAAGTGCTGTTGTTTCCTTAGCGAGTCAGTACGTCTCATGTCTGGTCTATCAATGGGTATTGGACTCCTCCGGGGGGTAGGAGGACTATGGTTTGTGGTCCTTTGTGGATAAGAACTTGGTCCCTGAGCCTCTCGAGTTCTTTCCATTGAATAAGATCGCTGATTTTCCATGGCAGCTCTACGTTCAGATACAGATCTTTGCCTTGATGGTCGTTCCATCCTTAGCATAGAAATCCTGGAGTCTTCCAGTTCAGCATTTGCTAAAGAAACATCACTGTGCCTTCTCTCATGCCTGGCTCGTGACACTTCAGCATGGATACGCATTTGTTCTTCATAGGGCTGTGGCTTTACTGGATAACGGGCCAAATTCGGATCACTTCGATAGCGTGCCTGGTATTCCTCCTCTCTCCTTTGTCTTTCATATTCATCTCTGCTCTCTGCATCCTCATCATCTACAATATATTCTTTGGAATGTCTATGACTTCTCCTGTTGGAGTCCCTATAATTTATATGATCAGACTCTTCATAAAACTGAGGTTCACGTTGAGACCTCCTATCAGCATAATCTGATGGAGATCTAGGCATCGCGCTGTCCGAAGTAGCATACTGTGAATATTCTTCTCTTTCTTCCCTTTGGTCGTATCTTCTATTCTGATCTCTGGACACTGATGGACTTCGTTTCCTAAGTAACCAAAGAAAAAGAATGAGGAAAAGAGCAGAATTTAGGCAATTCACATTTTACTGATTCACTGGCAGGTTGATGGATAAATTCAAATACTTCTTTTGCTCCTTTTTTTAAAATTTCATTTAAAAATCAGACCATAACAAAAGTTTTACTAATATTCATTTTATTCAGTTCAAATAGGAAATTTAAAAGGTACTTTTAATATGCTTCTTAAATGCCTGGCACGCCCATATGGAATATACATTGGTCCTGAAATTAGATAATCAACATCATACTCTACTGCAGCAAAAGAACTTTTATTCTAATTTCTTTGCTTGGCTCAATACACTGAAGCTATCTCCCAATTGTTATTCAGAAGCTTAGAAAAATTCCATCTTCCTTTCTCTCTATTCCTGACACCTTGATTTCATAGTCACTTGAAAACCTGATGAAGCCAAACTGATCCAGCTCAAGAGTTGAATGCTTTCAACTGAAACTAAGGGCTGGCTCTTAAAAATCATTTTTCATTCAACATCTACCTAGATCACTCCTAGTATCAGTTCATCTAAATCTTCATCTTATCATTATATCTCCAATCTTTACTGCTCTAACTTGAGATAATCAATTTAAATAAATACCAACTATAATGATTTGTTCATTTAAAAAAGAAGTCAGAAAGATCTGCTATTTTTATTCCATTTTCATTAAATTAAGGCTAGCTCCACGACACTTCTCTGTCTTCACAGCTGACTCCTAATATGTCCTTACAGACCCAGAAGAAGAGTGTTTGTTAAGTTTTCAACCTGCCCCTCTAACACCAGTACAATCTGGTAGAACTTGCAATCACACATCATACTCTTTGCCAACAAAATATTCACGCTGTCCTCTTCTCTGGCACAAACTCAGATAATGGCAATCACTAGCCACGAGAAGCAATGGAACTGGAATCCTGAAGATGACAGAAAAGGTTTAGAATAACTGTTACAGAGATTTTGCCAGGACAAATGAAATAGTGGGGTCAGATGAAGTTAAAGATGACCAAGATTAGATAGCTCAGTTGAGAATTTCTTAGACAATATTTTCTTGATTCCAAAAGAAAGAGCAGAGAAAGGATACACATGGAGTGACCCAACCCAGCAGCAGCATCATTCTCCTCTCAATCCTCTTTTGTATCACCTAGTCCCTTTCCCCCATATCTGGAATGCAGTCTGCTAATGCATCAGTTAGGGTTCCTTAACAGAAACAAAAGTCACTCTAGGTTTTCCAGGGAGTCAGCGTTTCAATATAGAAATCAAAACTACACAACTGTTGAACCTGCTAAGGAATGAAGGTCAGAGAAGATAATGCTGTTCTTAGCCTGGAGAACCAAAGACAGGGTTCTCAAAATGGTCATTAGGAAACTGCTGTGAATTCAAAAAGTCTTGAGGAATTTGCCACCAATTACCTCAGCTGCCTACAGCATTAGGGTGGTCAATTAAAAGGAGTTTCATCTAGGAGCCACTAAGACTTTCACATCTGCCTATCTGCCTGCCAACAACTCTGCTTGACAATTATGGTTTCTATAACTCTTCTACCTTTCAAATCTCACACATGTGCATTGCTAGGGTTGACTCTAACCTAGAGCCATAAAGGGAAAAGTACTGCAGTAAATGAAGGAGCTGGCCTGTTCCCTTAAATGTTTTATGATTAAGCAAGTGTATGCGCTTTTTTTTTTACATTTACATATAAAACATTTAGGACTTAATTACAAATCTTTTAGGTTCCAATTGTTACATAATACCATAGATTCCTACAGTTTAAAATATACAATCAAAACAGAGCACTCAAAATAAATTATACAGTATTAACCTACATAATATCCTATTTATGTGTCTGTTATGCATAATTCATTTTACTTTTTGTCATTATTTTTATACATATGAATAAAGAAAAAATACTCTAGTATGGTAGCAATGTATCATGAAAAGAACACTAGAGTTAAGGGATCTGGGTTTCTTAGTCCTACTTCTGCTATTAACCAGTTACTTGAACCTATAAAGCCATTTAATCTTTGAGAGTCTGTGCTTTAAAGTGAGAGACATAGATTATACACATTAACTCAAATATTATTTTAACAAATATGTATTAGGTAAGAACTAAATGCCGCACACTATAATATAGATTAGGAATACAGGAATGATTAAGAGATGACCCTTATAAGAAGCTGAATGATTCTAAAACCTTCTTTCATTTCTTAGAGATTATGATCTTATAATATTGATACCACAACTTCATCAAGTTAATATGCCTAAATGAAAGCTTAAAGCATCGCAAAAAATAAGGATGCTCTTATCAAGATGTAATTAACTGACTAGTGCCAATTTTCAATATACTCACATCTCATTAACTAGCTACTTAGTACTAACTATACTAAAAATATATATACTAACTGAGATAAGTGAGAATTTCTCTAGGGAACTCTAAAGAATAAGCAATTAAATTAGTTCCTTCTCAAACTGACCATCTAACATCCATTAGATTAGATGTAGAATTTATGTTAGGAATCCAAATTCATTTCAGTATGTTTAAAATAATATAACAAGTTTTTTCAATCTAAGTTAATAAATATATTTTCTCTAAAAATGTGTTATTCATAAATTTAATTTAATATAAACAAATTGATACTGTTTCAAGAGTAAGGCTAGTGTTTCTCAGATTTATATGGTACATAAGAAAAGAATTTTTTTAATTTCATTTAGAGATTGCTTAATAAAATAAATTTTAATTTCCTTAAAATTCAGTGTGGACTGAATAGGAAATTTTATAGCTATATATAAGCATATGAATTTTGGAAACATAATAAAAAAGGAAGTAAAATGTGATTTGCTAAATGAAAGCAGTATTATTTCATTACAATAGGCCAGTAAGAGCAGCTCATCAGCTAGAGCTCACTTTTGTGCCTTTGTGTTTCCCCAGCATATTACTACTCATCCTACAGACAATTACCTAACTAGTGTTCTGTACTGTCCACTAGACTTCAAATTTTGAACCAGAAAGGGCTATGTGTAACAAACCTTTGTACCTCCAGTATTTATTCAGTCACTCAACGAATATTTATTTAGTGCTTACTACGGGCCAGGTATGATTCTGGTTGCTGGAAATGCAACAGAAAAATGACACATAAGGTCTCAGCCCTCAAGAAGTTCTTTCTAGTAGGGAAAACAGACAGTAAGCATATAAACAAATTAAGGTAATTTCATATAGTAATAAGTCCTATAGAAGAAAACTGAAACAGGGTAAAATTACAAAAAGTGACTGAGTGAAGCTACTTTCAATAAGGAAGTTCTTTCTAAAAAAGTACATTTGAACTAAGACCTGAAGAGCATAGTTACATGATATGTAGCCCATTTATATAAAACATACAGCTTTGCTGGAGAAGTTTTGGGTATTCTCATTAAATTGCTATTCTTTTCTTTTCTTTCCCTTATTATTATTTTTTTTTACTCAAAGCTGTTTTATAAAATATAAATTTACTGAATTCTTAATTGTTATTTTATTGAATCTAGGATTTTCCAGGGTAGTTCATCTCTAGAACCCATCTAAAAGCAGTCCACTAAGCCTTTTTCACATGCTCCTCCCTTTCAAAAGATTTCATGCTCCCAAATGAGTAAACTGTAATTTACCATATTTGGTAAATACTTCATTATATTTTATTTCAGTTGAAAGTCAAAAGAAAAACAAGCAGACTAAATCAGAATGAATGGACACTGGTTTTACAATATTATCAAAAATACTTACATGCCTAAGATTGTTAATACAAATTAATCTCTAAAATGTGGAACTTAAAGCCATACAAGAAAGTGAAGTAAAAAATTACAGAAAATGTTCAGGGAAAAATTGGATATTTTGAAGGACGGTCAACTTAATGATGGCCTTCTTCCTCACTGCACTTCTTCCCTAGGTAATCTGACCCATTTCTATCCAGAAATGTCTATAATACTCCTTAAATGTTAAGTTTCAAGAGAACAGGCAACCTGGGTCTAAGGAGGATGGCAGATAGTAGGTGCTCAATCTTCTGAATTAAAGAACCGACCGATTAATTCTCCCTTAGATTATCTCTACTTTTCATGGCTTGCTCTCTTTTTCTGTACTCAAACCCACTGATGTGCTAAAATAGTCTAGATCTTCTCTTTCCCCTACTACTCCCATGGCAGTAATAGGGCCTTAAGTGCAATGAAGAAACTACTATTATTAGTAGTGTAATTTATCTCTATTGTATGTTAATTTGGCTTTTGTTGAACTTCAGACTATTGTTTATAAAATGACTTCTTTGGCAAAAATTTATTTTGAGTGTCAATCCCTTTAGAACTAAACAGTTAGAAAAAAATCTCTTTGTAAATTAGGGATTTCTAGTAATACATTTAACATCATGCTGGGTATGGACAGAAATGGGGAGAAAAAAAGCAACACTTCATTCCTGAGGAATTAACATAAATTTTTGAAAGTAAATAGGGTAAAAGTGAATATAGTGAAACTTTATAACACAGGAAATATATATTCCATTGTATTGATAAATAAAAATATTCATTATACAGTTCAATTCTAAAAGAAATTCTATTATTAATTAGACCTTAGCAAGCTATTTAAGTGCTTTTTAAAGATCATACCTTAGGAAAACTGAATCCAATATTAAATCCAGCAATCACTTTGTTCTAGAGATTATAAAATTTGCCTGAAGCATGTGAATCAGACTGTAGATGCTGATTTGTACTGGATTTAAGTAAAAATAGAACACTGGTCATGATTTCTGAAATTGGGATGACTATTGTCACTGTTCCTTAACATAATTTCTGAAATTGGGATGACTATTGTCACTGTTACTTAACTCTATGCTTTCAGGTAGAGTACTTGATAGTATATTTATTAAAGCCATGTTAGAAGCAAGGCAAGATTTTATTCTAAGAATACTCTTACCAAACAATGATGAATCTGCTATCAGTTATTCTAAAATATTCAAATACTCATCAAAACAATTTTTACCAGTCATATCATTAATTATTTCATATATACTTTCTTAAACTTAAAATTGCTATATATCTTAGACACTATATTATTTCAGAAACTGAAGAAAATCCATGAAAATATAAGTACTATATCTCTAACCTTTATTTTCCCTACTGGCCTTTATAAGCAGGCCCTAGCATTTATTATTATCAAATGGAAAACATTTAATATGAAGAAGAATATAGTGATAATCTGTACACTTCTCTGGACAATCATAAAGCATTTAACAGTATTTAACCCATAAATTTTAATTCAGAAGAATGTAGCAATTCATCTAAGATGTTATACTTCACTTAATCCTTCAAAGACCCTTAGAAATTAAAAGGCAGAATCCAGAATTATGACTTTTTTAGAATAAAATGTATTTGTGACATTATGTAGTGCCTTAATTTTCACTCCTATTCATCAATCTCTAGTTCTAATATATAACAATATCAGTATTATATTCACTTTGTATTTACCTAATATCTGTTCATCTTACTTCTCTTTATTAAAACCTAGGTTGCTACAATTATTTTCTCTTTCACCATATTATAGTGGTCTTAACTGGAACTAGTTTATAGAAAAATCACATAAAGAAATGTCCTAAATCTATTATTATTATTTTTACTTTTGGCTGTGTTGGGTCTTTGTTGCTGTCCGCGAGCTTTCTTTAGTTGCAGTGAGCGGGCTTCTCATTGCGGTGGCTTCTCTTCTTGCAGAGCACAGGCTCTAGGTGCACAGGCTCCAGTAGTTGTGGCTTGCGGGCTCTAGAGCGCAGACTTAGTAGTTGTGGTGCATGGGCTTAGTGGCTTCGCCGCACGTGGGGTCTTCCCCAACCAGGGCTCGAACCCGTGTCCCCTGCGTTGGCAGGCAGATTCTTAACCACTGCCCCACCAGGGAAGCCCCTAAATCTACTTTAATCAGTAGCATTTCTTGTTCACTGCTTATAAGTTTTTTGTCATATGGACTAATTATTCAATCTATTTCTAAATATTCTAGCTGTATATTCACACCCACTCCATTATAAATGTCTGATTAGACATAATAGGTTGAGCAAGAAACTCTACCAATTAGTCTCTTTAAAATTCCATGTCTAAAAATCATATTGACAGATAGAGAAACTCCAAATTGAAAGATTCTTTCCCAATTAAAGCCACTTTTGACAATTTCCCAAAGGCAGTCTCAATTTATATACTGTATACTAATTCATGATGTTTTTAATATTAGTTTCTATTTTAATATTTACAATCTTTAACATCCTATGTGTTTGTGTTATTATACTACCTAGAATACTGACCATATATACTATAAAATAATCATCAAGTTTCTGAAAATATAATCCAGTAAACATTTGAAAACATTTACAAGGACAGTGAAAGGTTACGTGGAAACTTAAGTTTTAATATTCATATATTTTTAACTCTTAAGACTTATGCAATTTTTAAGAATCATAATGACAATGAGAGAAGAGTGAAGAATTTGAAGATTACGAATTTCTGTAAATTCAAATCTATGTTATTACAATTAAGCACTACCTATATGAAAATCTCTTACTCTTGTTTAATTAGTAGAGATTATTAAATAATTGTCATTTTATATATAAAAGAATAGAAATGACATTTGAAGAGTCAATAATCTGAAAAAACCTCCAACTTTTTAAAAGCTTAATAAGGCATGATGTTGCTAAATAAATTGAAATACTTCATTAATTCAATTACAAAATGCTAGCCATACAGTTTAAACATAACATTGCAATCAAATTCTGAAATTTGAAGCTGTTGAGACACATTAAATCAAGGATTTAACAGAAGCATACGATCCTGTAAAACATAAAATATGTAGGTTCTATTCCTATAATTCCTACAAAAAGGAATTTTTACAAATCAAACAATTTATATTCATCATAAAACATGTAAAAAAAACAATCTTTTTTTACATTTCACAGTATTCAACACATTTTTATATTTTTACCTTTCGCTCAACCAATGCACATCTGTCGAGCATGAAGCATCATGTTGACAAAAATACATCGGCACTATGCCGGGCAGTGCTTTCATTTAATCCTTCTAGCTCTAGCAAAATCATAGGAGCCATCCTTAATCAGATGATTTGAAAGTCTCTACTTGCTCACAATCACTTTATTTCAAAACTCAATTACCAAAAAAGTTACACATAAAACAAAACTCATTCACGGATGGAGTCATAAAATCCTCTAGTGATGGGACTGTTAAGAAAAAGGTTATTCCTTAATGCCGTTACTATGTGGCTGTATATAGCTCAGGTCAAGTAAGAATGTACCCTGTAAGAAGGATTATGGTACTTAGCTGATTAGAGCCTCACAATACTGAACACCAGATGCATCCTACATCCAAGGCATTTCTGGGCACTATACTTAAAACGGACATATTCAAAAATTGTAAAGCACATTCTCCTATATGAATTACAGTATTTCTAAAATAAAAGGATTTGTTGTGTTTGCTATTGATGTCTACCACACTGCTTTCACTATAAAATGTAGAGTGATAGTAAAAGATGGAGATGGTTTAACAGGTCTACTCTATCATTTCTTTTCAATTATTCAGTAAGAAGTTTCCTAATCTTTACTAAAAAGAGAATGCTCCCCTAAAGGCGTAACGAAACATGAAGTAGCAGTTTCTGTAAAAATTTAATTGAAAATGTGTTCCATGAGCTAAGAATTGGTTAGACACTGAGTTTAAATCAAGCTTTGCTCACTTTATTACTTCAACGCCTCTATTCAGTCATGCAAAAAACTAAAAAATAGGAAAAAAAGATAACACCATGGATTCCTTTCTACCAAAAGCCAATTACCTAGATGTTAATGTTATACTTCTGAGAATTATGTTTAAGTGATTCCAAATAAACTTATATAAAACTGAGAAAAAGTCCGTGTTTGAAGAGTAGGGAGAGATGCGAAAGTAGTGTGCTGTGTTTTGGTCTCCCAAATTTCAAGTTTAAATGAGGGTTTAGGAATATGTTGTAGCACCATTCAACTACTTATGCAGTATTCATCTACAGAATTCTCTCCTAAAATGTAGACCTTGGAGACATTGGGCACAAGGGGAGGGCAGGGGGAGGCAGGGTGTGGGGAATAGGGACAGATAAAGTCATTTTTACCCTCTGAGATTCCTAATACAGACTTCTAGACTATTCAAACAGAAATGCAATAAAAATTAGAAATGCAAGTTAATTCATTTTTATAGAAATATTAACCAATAATAAAATTCAACCACTTAGACCCCACAGTTCATTTCAAACTGAAAAAAAAAAAAATCCACATAGTATTTTGATTCTTCCAAGCTGGTAAGTCCAGAAGATTTCAGAAACAATATTACAGGTGATGCTATGATAGCGAACTGTCTTCTTTACTTTTCCTTCCATTCACTTTTACCCCTTCAGTGAGCTCTTGGCAATGTGTTCCCAATGGTAATGCACACTCTGCTGCCCTTCCTCTCTCCCATTACCCTTGCTTCTAGCTTCTCTCAGACTGTCCACCTCAGACTGTCTTTCGTATCATTTCTAGCACCACTGCTGCTTTCTCTTTACTCTCTACAGATTGTTCTATGGCTCCAATTTCTTCTTCCCCACCCTTTGAGAGTTATTGAGTTGGCCAAAAACTTCGGGTTTTCCATAACATCTTAGGAAAACCCCGAACGAACTTTTTGGCCAACCCAATATCTTGTCCTTTTTCAAACTCTTTACTTTGACTTTTTTTTTTTTTCAATTATTTCCTAGATAAGTACTTCTTATGCATTCAAATTTATGAAGGTCCAATTTGGGGTTTAAAAAGTTTTCATGAGAATATTACAATTTTAGTATCCATTGACCACTTCAGAAATACAAAATAACAAAAAGATTCTGTGAATCAGATACCAGCTTAAATTAATTTTATTTTATTCATGATAATATTTTCAACTTATATTTGAAAGATGAAGACCTAGTACATGCAAATCTCTAGAAAATGGTGCACAAATGATGCTCCCTTATAGTAACACATTGGGCCACTCCCCTTTCCCCACTATCCCTCCCAAAATTGCTATGTCAAAAAGAGACACAAAGACTAGGAACCATTCTATACTAGAAGGTAATTTGAACCTGTAGTAATTTTATTTCCCTTCTTTAATGTGCTCTATCGAAGTCTATGGCAGCCTTAGAAACAATCCTACAATAAAGATTCACTGGAATCAATACAAAGAAGTACAATGAGCAACATAGAAGACATAAAAGAGGGAAAAAAAGAATAAATAAGTTTATCTAAACTTCCATAATCATCAGAGAAAGGCCCTAGAGTTATTTTGTTCTATTTTCCACCGAAAAATTTATATTCTTTTAATATTACTGCCCCTCTACTGAACTTCAATTATTGGTTTCATACACTTGTTCCATTGTCTCCTCCTATTTCTATTTGCTCCAAAGAGGCAACAGATTTTTGGTTAGGGCCTGCAACTATAGTTATTCAGAGAAGAGAAATATTTTCCTGTAAAATGAAACAAACATATCTAGAAGTGTATATCGAATTTAAAAAGAGATGCTGTTTATCTGCAAATCAATCATGCATATAATTAATTTTCATCTTAAGGGTTTATTTCCTTATTCAGAAAAAGAATCATACAGTGTTTTAAAATATAGAAAATACAGGTCAGTGGTTTTAAGGAGAAGCGGCATTTTCTGTCTCAGTTAATGGTTATTCTTTCCTTCTAGTTATTCATCCAATCCATGAGGAAATTCTGCTGCATCTACCTTCAGAATATATCCAGAACCCAAACACTTCTCACCAACTCCACCAGTACAAGCCTGATTTAACCAGTATTTCTGGTGTGAATTACTGAAAAACTTCCTAACTGGTCTCCCTGCTTCTATTCTATACCCCTTCAGATCAGTCTCAACACAGCAGCAATAATGTACGTCAGATCATATCATTAACACGCTTGAAACACTTCAGCAACCCCCTATTTTGCTTACAAGGCCTATAGGATCCAGCACCCACTGCTCCCTGTACTCCTCACCAGCTACTCACTCAGATCCAGCCACGCTGGCTTCCCTGCATGTTTTCACTTAAGACCATTGCTCTGGCAGCTCCCTCTGCCTGGAATGCTGTTCCTCCAGATATCTCTAGAGATATCTAGTCGGCTAGTCAGTAGAGAGCTTCCTCAATTCTTCCCTCATATCTCACTTTCTCAAAGTGAAACGTGGTCTCAAGGAGGCCTACCCTGGCCACCCTACTGAATACTTCAATCTCTGTCTCCACCGCCACCCTCCAAATCCCAATCCCGTTAACCTGCCTTACTTTTTAAACTTTTTCATAACATTTATCACCTTCTAATTATGATACATTTTTTTATCCCACTTTTTATTCCCTGGATTTTTTTGAAATTTTGAATTTTATTTTACTTATTTTTTTATACAGCAGGTTCTTATTAGTTATCCACTTTATACATATTAGTGTATACATGTCAATCCCAATCTCCCAATTCATCACACCACCACCACACCCCTGCCACTTTCCCCCCTTGGTGTCCATACGTTTGTTCTCTACATCTGTGTCTCTATTTCTGCCCTGCAAACTGGTTGATCTGTACAATTTTTATAGGTTCCACATATATGTGTTAATATACGATATTTGTTTTTCTCTTTCACTTACTTCACTTTGTATGACAGTCTCTAGATCCATCCACCTCACTACAAATAACTCAATTTCATTCCTCTTTATGGCTGAGTAATATTCCACTGTATATATGTACCACAACTTCTTTATCCATTCGTCTGTTGATGGGCATTTAGGTTGCTTCTATTACCTGGCTATTGTAAATAGTGTTGCAATGAACATTGGGGTAAATGTAACTTTTTGAATTATGGTTTTCTGTGGGTATATGACCAGTAGTGGGATTGCTGGGTCATATGATAATTCTATTTTTAGTTTTCAAAGGAACCTCCATACTGTTCTCCATACTGGCTGTATCAGTTTACATTCCCACCAACAGTGCAAGAGGGTTCCCTTTTCTCCACACCCTCTCCAGCATTTGTTGTTTGTAGATTTTCTGATGATGCCCATTCTAACTGGTGTGAGGTGATACCTCATTGTAGTTTTGATTTGCATTTCTCTGATAATTAGTCATGTTGAGCAGCTTTTCATGTGCTTCTTGGCCACCTGTATGTCATCTTTGGAGAAATGTCTATTTAGGTCTTCTGCCCATTTTCGGATTGGGTTGTTTGTTTATTTAATATTGAGCTGCATGAGCTGTTTATATATTTTGGAGATTAATCCTTTGTCCGTTGATTCGTTTGCAAATATTTTCTCCCATTCTGAAGGTTGTCTTTTCGTCTTGTTTGTAGTTTCCTTTGCTTGGCAAAAGCTTTTAAGTTTCATTAGGTCCCATTTGTTTATTTTTGTTTTTATTTCTATTCTTCTAGGAGGTGGATCAAAAAGATCTTGCTGTGATTTAATTCAAAGAGTGTTCTTCCTATGTTCTCCTCTAAGAGTTTTATAGTCTCCAGTCTTAAATTTAGGTCTCTAATCCATTTTGAGTTTATTTTTGTGTATGGTGTTAGGGAGTGTTCTAACTTCATTCTTTTACATGTTGCTGTTCAGTTTTCCCAGCACCACTTATTGCAGACACTGTCTTTTCTCCATTGTATATCCTTGCCTCCTTTGTCATAGATAAGTTGACCATAGGTGCATGGGTTTATCTCTGGGCTTTCTCTGCTGTTCCATTGATCTATATTTCTGTTTTTCTGCCAGTACCATATTGTGTTGACTACTGTAGCTTTGTAGTATAGTCGGAAGTCAGGAAGTCTGATTCCTCCAGCTCCATTTTTTCCCTCAAGACTGCTTTAGCTATTCAGGGTCTTTTGTGTCTCCATACAGATTTTAAGATTTTGTTCTGGTTCTGTGAAAAATGCCACTGGTAGTTTGATAGGGATTGCATTGGATCTGCAGATTGCTTTGGGTAGTACAGTCATTTTCACAATAGTGATTCTTCCAATCCAAGAACATGGTGTATCTCTCCATCTGTTTGTATCATTTTAATTTCTTTCATCAGTGTATTACAGTTTTCTGAGTACAGGTCTTTCCTCTCCCTAGGTAGGATTATTCCTAGGTAATTCTTTTTGTAATTCTTTTTGTTGCAATGGTAAATGGAAGTGTTTCCTTAATTTCTCTTTCAGGTTTTTCATCATTAGTGTATAGGAATGCAAGAGATTTCTGTGCATTTATTTTGTATCCTGCAACTTTACCAAATTCATTGATTAGCTCTAGTAGTTTTCTGATGGCATCTTTAGGATTCTCTATGTATAGTGTCATGTCATCTGCAAACAGTGACAGTTTTACTTCTTCTTTTCCAATTTGTATTCCTTTTATTTCTTTTTTTCATCTGATTGCTGTGGCTTGGACTTCCAAAACTATGTTGAATAATAGTGGCGAGAGTCGACACCCTTGTCCTTTTCCTGATCTTAGAGGAAATGCTTTCAGTTTTAAAACACTGAGAATGATGTTTGCTATGGTTTTGTCATATACGGCCTTTCTTATGTTGAGGTAGGTTCCCTCTATGCCCACTTTCTGGAGAGTTTTTATCATAAATTGGTGTTGAATTTTGTCAAAACCTTTTTCTGAATCTACTGAGATGATCATATGGTTTTTCTTCTTCAATTTGTTAATATGGTGTATCACATTGATTGATTTGTGTATATTGAAGAATACTTGCATACCTGGGATAAATCCCACTTGATAATGGTGTATGATCCTTTTAATGTGTTCTTGGATTCTGTGTGCTAGTAGTTTATTGAGGATTTTTGCATCTATATTCATCAATGATACTGGTCTGTAATTTTCTTTTTTTGTAGTATCTTTGTCTGGTTTTAATATCAGGGTGATGGTGGCCTCATAGAATGAGTTTGGGAGTGTTCCTTCCTCTGCAATTGGTTGGAAGAGTTTGAGAAGGATGAGCGTTAGCTCTTCTCTGAATGTTTGAAAGAATTCACCTGTGAAGCCAGCTGGTCCTGGACTTCTGTTTGTTGGAAGATATTTAATCACAGTTTTAATTTCATTGCTTGTGACTGGTCTGTTCATATTTTCTATTTCTTCCTGGTTCCGTCTTGGAAGGTTATATCTTTCTAAGAATTTGTCCATTTCTTCCAGGTTGTCCATTTTATTGGCATACAGTTGCTCGTAGTAGTCTCTTAGGATGCTTTATATTTCTGCAGTGTTTCTTGTAACTTCTCCTTTTTCGTTTCTAATTTTATTGATTTGAGTCCTCTCCCCCTTTTTCTTGATGAGTCTGGCTAATGGTTTATCAATTTTGTTAATCTTCTCAAAGAACCAGCTTTTAGTTTTATTGATCTTTGCTATTGTTTTCTTTGTTCCTATTTCATTTATTTCTGCTCTGATCTTTATGATTTCTGTCCTTCTGCTAACTTTGGGTTTTGTTTGTTCTTCTTTCCCTAGTTCCTTTAGGTGTAAAGTTAGATTATTTATTTGAGATTTTTCTTGTTTCTTGAGGTAGGCTTGTATTACTATAAACTTCCCTCTTAAAACTGCTTTTGTTGCATCCCATAAGTTTTGAGTTATCGTGTTTTCATTGCCATTTGTCTCTAGGTATTTTTTGATTTCCTCTTTGATTTCTTCAGTGATCTCTTGGGTTTTAGTAACGTATTGTTTAGCCTCCATGTGTTTGTTACTTTTTTTCCCGTAATTGATTTCTAATCTCATAGTCTTGTGGTCAGAAAAGATGCTTGATATGATTTCAGTTTTCTTAAATTTACTGAGGCTTGATTTGTGACCCAAGATGTGATCTATCCTGGAGAATGTTCCGTGTGCACTTGAGAAGAAAGTGTAATCTGATGTTTTTGGATGGAATGCCCTATAAATATCAATTAAATCTATCTGTTCTATTGTGTCATTTAAAGCTTGTTTTTCCTTATTAATTTTCTGTTTGGATGATCTGTCCATTGGTGTAAGTGAGGTGTTAAAGTCCCCCACTAATATTGTGTTACTGTTGATTTCCTCTTTTATAGCTGTTAGCAGTTGTCTTATATATTGAGGTGCTCCTACGTAGGTTGCATATATATTTATAATTGTTATATCTTCTTCTTGGATTGATCCCTTGATCATTATATAGTGTCCTTCCTTGTCTCTTGTAACATTATTTTAAAGTCTATTTTATCTGATATGAGTATTGCTACTCCAGCTTTCTTTTGATTTCCATTTGCATGGAATATCTTTTTCCATCCCCTCTCTTTCAGTCTGTATGTGCCCCTAGGTCTGAAGTGGGTCTCTTATAGACAGCATATAGATGGGTCTTGTTTTTGTATCCATTCAGCAAAACTGTGTCTTTTGTTTGGAGCATTTAATCCATTCACGTTTACGGTAATTATTGATATATACGTTCTTATTACCATTTTCTTAATTGTTATGGGTTTGTTTTTGTAGATCCTTTTATTCTCTTGTGTTTCCCACTTAGAGAAGTTCCTTTAGCATTTGTTGTAGAGCTGGTTTGGTAGTGCTGAATTCTCTTGGCTTTTGCTTGTCTGTAAAGCTTTTGATTTCTCCATCAAATCTGAATGAGATCCTTGCTGGGTAGAGTAATCTTGGTTGTAGGTTCTTCCCTTTCATCACTTTAAATATTATCATGCCATTCACTTCTGGCTTGTAGAGTTTCTGCTGAGAAATCAGCTGTTAACCTTATGGGAGTTCCCTTGTATGTTATTTGTCATTTTTCCTTTGTTGATTTTAATAATTTTTCTTTGTCTTTAAATTTTGTCAATTTGATTACTGTGTCTTGGTGTGTTTCTCCTTGGGTTTATCCTGCCTGGGACTTGCTGCACTTCCTGGACCTGGGTGGCTATTTCCTTTTCCCATGTTAGGGAAGTTTACGACTATAATCTCTTCAAATATTTTCTCAGGTCCTTTCTCTCTCTCTTCTCCTTCTGGGGCCCCTATAATGCGAATGTTGTTGCATTTAATGTTGTCCCAGAGGTCTCCTAGGCTGTCTTAATTTCTTTCCATTCTTTTTTCTTTATTCTGTTCTGCAGCAGTGAATTCCACCATTCTGTCTTCCAGGTCACTTATCCGTTCTTCTGCCTCAGTTATTCTGCTATTGATTCCTTCAAGTGTATTTTTCATTTCAGTTATTGTATTGTTCATCTCTGTTTGTTTGTTCTTTAACTCTTCAGGTCTTTGTTAAACATTTCTTGCATCTTTTTTTTGTTGTTGTTCTGTCTGCTCTGGGTCTGGGTTTTCAGCCTGCCATTTTACACTATAGTGAGTATCCTAGTAAACGATCAATGTTTAGTGCTTAGAACCACTGAAACCTAAGTACAGAGATTACCGCTGAAATGCAGAGACTGATCACCACTGTGCACACAGCACCTTGTATAGGACTTGGCATTCAGTCAGCACTCATTCTATATGGAATGAATGGTATTATAATAGTAATGCTTCAATTATTCTGCAGTATTACAGCATGAACTATACAGGTAACTCAATTCTAGCAGAAATCATTTGTCGACATTTTAATGAAAATACCCACTCTGTTTCAATTTTGTGCTTAAAAGCTGTATATATATATTTTTAATTGTCTATTTTCTCATGTGATGATTATAATCCTTGGGAGGCTGAAGGTATAGTGAACAACAACTCATAAGTTCAGATCTAAGGCCATGTTCTCCCTCTGAAAAGGAATGTCTGTGACTTAACATCCCTAAACTTATTTTTTTAACATCTTTATTGGAGTATAATTGCCTTACAATGGTGTGTTAGTTTCTGCTTTATAACAAAGTGAATCGGTTATACATATACATATGTTCCCATATCTCTTCCCTCTTGTGTCTCCCTCCCTCCCACCCTCCCTATCCCACCCTTCTAGGTGGTCACAAAGCACTGAGCTGATCTCCCTGTGCTATGTGGCTGCTTCCCACTAGCTATCTACTTTACACTTGGTAGTGTATATATGTCCATTCTTGCATCTTCTTGATCATTGCCTCCATTCTTTTCCTGAGGTCTTGTATCGTCTTCACTATCATTATTCTGAATTCTTTTTTTGGAAGGTTGCCTATCTCCACTTCATTTAGTTGCTTTTCTGGGTTTTATCCTGTTATTTCACCTAGTACATAGCCCTCTGCCTTTTCATCTTGTCTATCTTTCTGTGAGTGTGGTTTTTGTTCCACAAAATTGGAACTGCAGGATTGTAGTTCTTCTGCAGGATTGTAGTTCTGCTTGCTTCTGCTGTCTGCCCTCTCTATGATATATTTTTTATTTGTCATGTTTTCTGTCTGCTTCCTCATGTGTAAGTTTTACAGGCAGGGATCATTGTTTTGGTCACTTTATCCCAAATACGTGGCATACAGTAGGTACTCAATATATATTTATTGAATAAGTAAATAAAGCTACCCAAGCAAGGTATTTTTTACACTATGATGAAAATAAATGTCATCCACCCAACTTTCCCAACATATCTACAATATAAACTTAATAGGATTAGCCAAAACTCACAAGATTTGTTTTCTTTTTTGCATTTTACCTTGAAAAACACACTGACAAATTACTCAAAATAGTACTCTCAGGTGAACAAGCAAAAGATGTGCCTCTGATGCATGAGTTTTGAGAATACTGACCTCTTCACTTTCCCAGCTATTGAATCTTTTTGTCCAATTTTGTTGATTTTTAAGAGTGATTTAAAAATTCAAGTGACTTTTTCAGAAATGTGGAGAAAACTGCATTGCTGAGGTAGGGAGAGGTGAGGAGTTAAAGAAAAGCTGTTTCTTGATAGCAGAAAGAAAGAATATTTGAAAATAGAGCTAGTTCTGTCAATTAGCCTGCCACTAATCTGCATGAGAATGCCACACAATCAACTTATTTTAGAATGTGGCAGGTACATAGAAAGCATTTTCTGAACAAGATTTTTCCTGGAAGAGAATTCATGATAAGATAACCAAATCAACACCGTACTGTTTGGAGTAACTGCCATGACAAAACAAAAACAAATAAACAAAATAATAATATATTGTATTTAAATGTGGGAAACTTCATTATACCAACATTTGTGGAAATCGAATTTTTCATGAATTATTCCTGTATTTTTAATGTACCAATAAATACTCACATAGCATGTTATATATCTTGATACAAAGCTGAAGGAACTGACACAAAATATTTCTAAATGATCTGCACACTCAGATCTGACTCAATTAGATTTATTAAAGAAACCAGATTTATTTTCCAGTTAACAGAATGTTCTTTCTCAAAAAGAGAAAACAGCACCTAACATCTGCATGCTAGCATGATATGTTGGAGCTCCTTAGTTATGGTTATCAAATATTGCATTGCTTCAAATTATGCATCAATCAGCACTACTGTTTACATATGCAGTATATTCTCTGGAAATAGATACTCTTGATTCCTTAATTCTTCAAGACCAGTAAAAGACCATCAAATGGAATCTTTAGCAGATTGCCTTCAAAAGTGGTTGAAAGTAGTATATAATTTTATCTTGGGGCAGCATTCTTTTCACTCCATTCCCAGTCTCAGAAAGTCTACCCAAAACCCACATATCTACATGGGTTTAATATTAAAACATGATGGAAATTTTAAGGAAGGTTTACTGAGGAGGTGAAGAAGATAGTATTGCACCCAATACAGCAAACTTCCATAAAACATCCTCTTTTTAATAATTCTGCTCTTTCCTTGAAGTAATTCTCCCTTCAATAAAGCTCTCTTAGCTTCTTATCAACTTGTCCCCCACAGTCTTCTACAAATTCCCTCTGTCAATGATGCATTACAGCCAGGGAAAAAAAAGTATGATGCTTGCTGGAGCTAGGCCCCAGAGGAGATGAAACAGAATGCAATGGAAGCCACTGGTGGGGCTGAGCTTTGTGAAAGAAATCTGTTAAATTTCAAGTGTTTTTCTGTGGTTTTATAATATTTGAAACATGTGATGTCCTCTTTTAAACACCACATTAAAAGAGGGATAAACCCATGAGGATGATGAGTCACGAGATTAGACACTTGGAGCTAGGACTTCCTTTTGAATGCAGACATGTTTTGTAATACAAATTCCTCCAGATAAATCATGTATTTTATCATCCCACCTAAGCTGGTCCAATCACAATGATTCTTAAGGACATTTGCCTGTCAGCGGTGACACAGATTTCCTGTTTTATGATTGAGAAGTCATATAATTCTCAGAGCTACTGAAGTCAATTTTGGGTCATGAGTTGGGGGAGTCTTCTGAAAATGGAGTCAGTATCCACTTAGTGACAATTAAAAATAGAAAGAAAGAACTAACAGAGTTGTAAGCCAACTATACTTCAAAAACAAACAAACTCAGGGCTTCCCTGGTGGCGCGGTGGTTGAGAGTCCGCCTGCCGATGCAGGGGACACGGGTTCGTGCCCCGGTCCGGGAAGATCCCGCATGCCGCGGAGTGGCTGAGCCCATGAGCCATGGCCGCTGAGCCTGTGCGTCCGGAGCCTGTGCTCCGCAATGGGAGAGGCCACAACAGTGAGAGGCCCGAGTACCGCAAAAAAAAAAAAAACTCAGAGAAAACGAGATCAGATTTGTGGTGGGGAATGGGGGATTGGGAATTGGATGAAGGCAGTCAAAAATTACAAACTTCCATGATTAAAGAATATGTCAGGCAATTGTGCTATTTTTTCTGGATTTTATGATGTGTGTGATATTTGCCAGACTTCCAAATTTGTGATTTCTGTGATTTATTTTCCCTTTCTAAATACATATTGACTTTTGTACTTAATTTTGAATTTGTGAGTTTGATTTCTTTTCTTCAAGAGGGTCACACAAATTTGGTTAGCTTCAGGGCCCACAAATCTGGACCTGCTTCTGGTAGGAGATGAAAAGATCAGAGATTTGTAGATGTATTCATGCTTTGTGTAGGTAGTTTAAAAAACATTGCTAATCATAAAAAATGAGTATGTGCTTTAAAAAAAGTTACAAACTTCTAGTTGTAAGATAAGCACCAGAGATGTAATGCACAAAATGATAAGTATAATTACCACTGCTGTGTGTTATATACGAAAGTTGTTAAGAGAGCAAATCCCAAGAGTTCTCATCACAGGAAAAATATTTTTTTCTATTTCTTTAATTTTGTATCTATATGAGTTGATGGATGTTCAGTAAATTTATTGTGATAATCATTTCATGAGGTATGTAAGTCAAATCATTATGCTGTATACCTTAAACTTATACAGTGCTGTATGTCAGTTATACGTCAATAAAACTAGAAGACAAAAATAAAAATAAATAGAAAGAAAGAAATTACATCCTAAGTCACATTCTATGAGATTCAGGATCAATCCTCACCTGAAGCAACATGTACCTCCAGAGTTTTGATTCAGGTAAACCAATAAATTCCCTTTATTTCCTAAACCAGTCTCAGTTGAGTTTTCTATTACTTGCAACTAAAATCTTCCTGTCTGGCACACAATCTGTAATACAGACTCTAAAGTCTGTATATTACTTCTCATCAGCTGTCATGATTCTATGAACTCTGTTTCTATGAAAATTGGTTTTTCCTTTGTGAAAAGCCAGCACATTGGGACTCATGTGCCCTGTAGTCATGTGGTTTCTTTAAAGTAGTTTTACACTAAAAACAGGCATTTAGTGAGATCAAAATCTTTCCTGGGATCAAAAATCGCATGACTGGATGTTTAATATTACATTTCATTTGGTAATTATGATAGTAGACTGATTCTACTTAAGCCCAGAAAAGCAATAAAAACAAATCACACCCGGACAAGTCTCAAGCAACGGTAACAAGCTACTTTTTTTTTTTTTTTTTTGCGGTACGCGGGCCTCTCACTGTTGTGGCCTCTCCCGTTGCAGAGCACAGGCTCCGGACGCACAGGCTCAGCGGCCATGACTCACGGGCCCAGGCGCTCTGCACCATGTGGGATCTTCCCGGACCGGGGCACAAACCCGTGTCCCCTGCACCGGCAGGAGGACTCTCAACAACTGCGCCACCAGGGAAACCCCTAAGACTACTTATTTTATAGCCTGTCCCTGTAAAACTCAAGGCAGGAACAGAAGAGAATGCATGCTGTGAGCAACTTGTTCCCAAGAGAAGCAGGAAAGAAACAGAAAGTGCTACTTACACTCAATCAATTCCTTATCCCCAAGGGCAAAGTAGAATAGCAAGTGGAGGGAAGCCAGGAATAGTATTCTAGAGCAGCATTCTCCATGTAGAAGGAACCATAGGAATAAGGAAAAAGGGTATCCTATCTACTAAAACCCTGGAACATTTAAGTCTAGAACTGTGTTAAGTTAAAGCAGCTCTACTGAACATAGGACTTCATAATTTAGGGTTCCAAATACACTTTGCTTAAACTGTTAGTTGATGAGACAATAGTAGGGAATTAGCTTTATAAAGTTCATAGGGGTGAACCAGGACAAAAGGCAAAAGAGAATGTGGCAGACACAGTTGGTTGTGTCTTTTCTTTCTTACAAATAGAATCATAATCTTATTCAGATCAACAATGTGCTTAGTCTAAAAAAACTATTTTCCAGGCGCTCTTGTGGCTAGGGGTGGTTATGTGACATAGTTCAGGCAAATAATATTTAGATAGACGTTTACTAAGTACAGCTTCTACAAAGCTAATTATTCCTAAGTACGAGATAGACCCAACTGGCATATACATTTCATACTTTGCCCTTCCTCCTTTATGACTGGAATGTTGTCCTACTTCCTATAACTCAGCCCTCTTTTAATCATAAGTTTGAAAGCCACACACTGTCGGTAGCAGGGCAAAAAGAAAGAAAAGAAAAAAACAGAGTATAGGTCTCTGTTGATTTCCTTGAGCAGTCTATCTCCAGTCTTGTTTTTACATGAGAAAAACATAAACTCCTTTATTTAAGCATTGTACTTATGATATTTGTGTTACGTATAGCTAAACACAACGCTAACTGAGGCCAGAGAGAGACTTGTCTCTAGGAAGAAGTGTAAGGCATCTGGAGTCATTAGCTACTTGGCTCTATTTCAGTGGAAAATAAACAAGTAAGTAAGAGGCTACCATAGGTGAAAAGGTCTAGGAACAGAAAATAGGTGCAGGTTATCTAATGAATATAAGCCAAGGGGAGAATGATTTCAAATGACAGAGGCAGAATAGTATAGTGCAGATTTTAATTCCTTATCCAGTGGTGCACTGGAGCCAAGAGCCCACTGTAAACATTCCCTCCCAACTCTGTGTTCAGTGAAGTCACAATGGCAGCTTAAAATCACGCATGCTGGCAATATTTACATCATGAAAATCGGCAAATGCTACAAACCGGGGTTTTTATTTTTCCCTGTGGAAAGCTGATTGTCAAATATTTACCAGCACACCACTAGTTATATCCCACTGCTCAGCTAAACAAGAACCTAGAAAAAAGTGCAATGGTTAGCCAAAGAGCTACCACTATTCATCTGAGCCTTCATTAGTGCAAAGAATATATAATAGAGAGCCTGACATTTAGCAGTTCAGTCACTGTTTGAGAAAGGAAGAGAAGAAGGGAGAATAAAAGAATTCTTTCTCAGTCATTGATAACTATACAGTTAATTTGACTTTTCAAAAGAACTAAAAACAGGAAAACAAACTCCTCAGGTTTTAATTTAATGATACCTGAAAATCTCTGCAATTCTTTGAATATGGCATTCCACTCCCAATCCTACACTCTTTTGTTTGAATTGCATGTTGTGACAGAGTTTAAGTGTATTTATAAAATCAAAACATGCTCGAGCTTAAAAAAACCTTAGTAAGCATGATGTCCAAAGATCCAGTGGTCAGTGTAATGACAACAGACAGGGAAAGAGGTTGTCGAAGAGCATTTAAAGTTCCCGAGTTATATAGAGAAAACTGAAAGTAGTTACCACTAGATGGCACTATATTATACAACCGAATCTACATCTTGAGATACAATAAAGAACTATTCTCATTTTTTTCATTATTCTAGATTTTTACATTATGCAAAATCCCTTTACATTGTTTTATTTATTGGAGTTATGTATGTGTAATTCTTGGCACAAAAAATTTTAAATGGCACAAAAAGTAAAATACAGAAAAAAGTTAAGTAGAAACAGAAAACCAGAATCAAACTCAGGAGTGGCACAAGAGGCCAGAAATGAAAGCTGGGTGAAGATTTAGAAGGTTCGTGTACCATGCTAAGCATTTTGAGGCTTTTATCCTGTAGGCAAAGGGGAGGTCATCAGATGTTTTGTGTTAGCAAGTTAACTCAAGCAATAATCTGGTTAAACCGAGGGACAGAAGCAAGTCTAATGGCAGGGAGATCAATTGGATTATTCCAATGATTCTGGTAAGAAATTATGAGGTCCTTAACTAAGGCAGTGGAAGGAGGAATGAAACAAAATATATTTAAGAGGCTAAATCTGTGAAAGTTTTTGACAGATTTGATGCAGGAGGTAAGAAAAAAGAAACAAAAGCTGTCTATGAATTTTACTTCTTAAGGGACTGAATAAATAAGATTTAGAGCAGAAGAAAAGGAAAAAGTTTGTAGGAAAAATACATATTCTATTGTCCAATGAGTAAATGTATTTCATAAATGACATTGCACAGTAAGAATCTGGCAGTGTTCCTCCATCACTGAACAGAGGAGAAGATATCCTAACTAGCCAACATGAGCACTTTTGTCTACTTGGTAGATTATATTTTATAATCAATCAAATTATTGATTTTATCATTATGTGGTAGTGGTAGTTGTTTAGCCAAACTGAGCACTGACTGTGTACCAGGTAATTTTATATGTATCCACTTTCAAGATAATCCTGTGAAGAAGGTACCATTATCATCATCCCCATTTTTCTGATGTGTAAACGGAGCACAGAGTGATTTACCTTGCCTAAAATCACACAGCTGGAAAATGGTACAGGAAGAATTTGAAACTAGTAAAAGAAAAAGTTTCCCTTACAGCCATCAGCTTGTAGCTGGCCTAGTTGCTATTGGTTAGGCTTGTATGCCCCCAGTAAATGTAAACAATTCATAGAATATCACCATCAGACAAGAGCTTTCTGTGACTATTATGGAACAAGGCAAAAGCAATACCACTCCACAATCAGATCTGAACAGAGATAAAACCAAAGACACTGTGCAATCAAAATGAGCAAACATTCCCCTCTCTTAGCTGCAAAGTGACTACTGCTTCTTCTCCAGTAGTAGTGCTAGCACTGTTCTGTTCCTCCCACCTCCTAAGTAAAAATTAAGATATTCAAACTGCCCCTGTTTTCTAACAAGCATCCAATTCAACATAGATCCCCATTTCTTTGAATGCTCTCCCAAACCACCTAATACAAACCCAAATCCTGTAACAAGCTTCCCTTGACCCCTTCTGGCAAAGATACCCCACAATTTCACAAGGTGTGTGGTCTTCCTTGTGCAGCAAATAGTAAGACCCAACTTTCTTTGACTAGAGATCTGTTCCTGGTTGTCTTTGGTTAGTGGACAACACTAGCTCTTCAGGCTCTAGGGCTTCTGCATTAAACTCTATGCTGTATGTGAACACCCCTCACACATGAAAGATACATGGTATCAGGGAAACTGTCACTCTTGAAGCCAATTGAATAGCTGGCAAAACTAACAAATAAAATGAAAACTAAAAACTAATGGATTTGATTTAAAATAATAAGCACTTGCAGTTAAATGTTTAACCTATATGCCTAATTAATAATGATGCATGGGATGTTATATGTTTCATTAGATTTTTTTCTGCCTTATTCCACAAGGGAACTATATACTATATTCACATTTCATTGCTTATAAAAAATGAAATATGATCACAGTTTAACAAAATAATAGGCAGAGTCAGTTTTAAACCTAGCTCTTTTAAAAAAGTTAAATGAGATAATATATATTCAGTGCTTAACACAATGCCTAGCATACAGTAAGTACTCAGTGATGAAAGGCATTGTTTTTGGATGCTTCTTCTCACTGGGAATGCAGAGATTAAATAGTATAAAAAGCAAATTTTCTATCTTTACTTGAACCTAAAAGAAATGTTGAATTTTTTTAAATTTGTGAAACATATTCTCTCACATCTTTTACTCTACACCTAGTGTACCCTTTCCTTAAGCTCCCAAAGGCCTAACAACAATGATGGCCATTAACATTTATTGAATACTTATCTGCTAAATTCTACGCATAGCAATTCACTATACCATCTCATTTACTTCTAACAAACAACGCTATGAAGAAAGTTCTATTATAATACCCTTTGTGCAAATAAGTAAAACTCAGAGAGATTAAGTAAAAGAAAACAATGAGGGAGTGACAGAGCCTGAATTTGAGCCCAGTTTGTTTTACTCCAGAACCTGTAGTCTTAAGACACTCCATTCCTTTACGTGTGCAATTTAGTGAGTTGTCTCAGCTTGCCAGGGAATAAATATGAAAATGTTATTATTTTTCTCCAATCAGTGCATTCAACTATGTTCTGTTGAATCTACCTTTCTCATTCCATAATGACATCTAGAATAGCTCAAGTATAGCCGCCTTCAATGATGTTGATCTGACCTACAGGAAATTCACTGTCGTAGATACTACTAGAGTCCTGTGATACCAAAGTATCCTCCCTTTCTGAGCACACAGATGACCGTACTTATCTCCCTTTTGCAACGGGAGAGGCCAAGTGATTGATCCTGTCCAATGAGCTTTGACGGAAAGTGTATCATTTCTGGGCTGAGGTGGTAAAAAAAAAAAAAAAAAAAGCCCATGCCCAATGCTCCAGTGTCTCTCCTTCTGCCCAGATACTAGATAGTACAGCTGCAAGATGACGGAGTTGGTATGGCTGAACCACATGTGAAGAAATTCCTCTGGAAAGTCACCCTTATTCAGAGTACCACACTATACCATACTACACAAGACCAAGAAGTAAACATTTTTCTATGTTAAGCATTGATATTTTAGAGTTGCTTGTTACTGCTACATAACTTTGCCCATCATGAATAATACTCTTACACATTCCCTTCTACCTCACTTGGAAATACAGGCTGTTCTCTGACCATGTCCCCTACTCCCACTCCCTTTCCAATTCCCTTCTCCTCTGATGAAATAAGCACAGGTTAGATAGATCAATAACTCAACTACCTAAGTACTTAGCTAACCAGAGAATAGAATGCTATCTATCCCCTTCCTGATTAGAACCTCTAATCGCTACAAATAACTCAGAGATTCCCTTCACTTGGTTTTTGGTAGAGAGGGATAGTATATTCCTTCCCAAAGTGGTAGAAAGGGGAGGAGAAGGTCACCGCACTCCCCAACTAGGCTCCAGATTCATTATTCGAGTTGCTTTCTTCCTACTTCCCTCTTCCTGGTCTCTTTCTTATTATGCAAAGTGAAGATTCCCCTGGGGGTGATGGCTCAAGGTAGCTGCCAGTTTATCTAATATTGGAAAACCCTGAGAGAAGTGTTGGGTCCCAGTTAACTGGCGGGACTTTTGTTTAATGATGGGGTATTTAATGCTTTTTTGTTCAACATTAGGTTCAGTCTCTAATTCCAAAGCAACAGGAAAAGACCCACTTTAGTGTCTTATGTTATCGCAAGCTAGCATTTTTAGTACTAATTTAAGCTTATTCAACACTGAAAATTTCTTCAAGCCACAATTATCTATTTCAACTGTATGTTATAAAGAACCACTCAGATTGAATCCATTTATACCCATGTATAAATGACAAAAATATCCATCTAAGGGGCCTCTACTCTCCCTTCTCTGTAAGATGCATGATTCAAACTAGAAAATGAAGATCCCCTCTAGTTCTACCTTACTGCAGTCCTGTAATACTGTATACTCTATTGTTGTAAGTTATGATCCTATAATACTAACTACACTGTTATATAATTTTTACTACCCATTCAGGAGAAATACACCACGATAACTTTAGGTAATTAGGTTCTGAGTTAAGGTTAGCCCAGCTAATCTCCATGCTAATTTAATTCTCTTAATGTTACATGATAATCCAATGTTTTTCTATATACCAACATTAAAACAAATTGGAAAGTTCACTTTTTTACTTTAATATTTAAAATTGAAGGAGCATTTTCCTTTATGATTGAATAAAGGCACAGAGGATCCAATGACTACTACCAAAATGAATATCAAATTTTTAAATATATAACACAATCTAAAGAAAGTTATCTAATTAACATTAACTAATACTTCGTAAATAATAATGTCAGCAGCAATTTTCATTTGTTCGAGGGTTTCTGTACTTCCTATTATGGGTAGGAGGTTGGCATATTTATAAACTAATATTCTCCTGGCTACGTTAAAGCTGGTAAATCAAACAAACAATTAATGGAAATATTTACTTAATGTCTATCATAGCTAGTATTAGATATATGCTGTTTTTATCATAAGTAGAATCAGTGTTTTGGTTATTTAAAAATGAATGTTTTTAGACATAGCCTGAAAACTGTAAAAGGTCTTCAACTTTCTCCTTTTCTTGTGCCCAATTTTATCCCTCTTTTCAAATTGCCAGGTGAATTTGTTCCTAACAAATTACTCAGTAACAACTGAAAATTATCATGAAGCAGACATGACAACATCTGAATAACAGATGTTTTGGAATGCCCTCCCAATGCAAAAGTCACCGATGAGATGCAGTTTTATATTACTATGTGCCACGTTAGTCAGTTAAAACTTGTATGTAAAAATGCTTTGTAAACTGCAAAATTTATATTTTACTACTGTAATATTACCTATGACCTTCCTTCAAAATTCAAATAAAGAAAAACATTTTGGTGTACTTAATTCATTGATAAACTGCTAAAATTAGTTCCAATTCCCTACATGAGTCTATTGCTAAGGCTACACCCATACTATACATATTCTGTTTGTCACTAGCTGTGTTTCTTAGTTCTATTAGTGCTGATTCCCCTCATGAAAACCAGCTGCTGTGTCATAAGAAGAAAACAGAATCCTGGTCTTGCTGGAAGTTGCAACCATAGTTTTACCATCAAAGTAGCCTCTTCATTCTCTAATATAGTGTTTCGGGGAGAAAAAGTCATTAGTATCCGTCCTATCTTAGAGTAAGGGAAAGGATACAGAAACTACAGTAGAAGACTAAATATCCATCTGCCTCAATATCACCTGCAGCATCTACACAGGAGAGGATAGGGAGCTACAATTCACGTCTCTGCTCTTTTCTTGGCTCTTTACAGTGATAAATCATAAAATAATTAACGATTTTTCTAAAAGTACAATTACATTTTCATGTTTTATTTACCCTTACAGTACAATCAAGAATATAAACAGAAAATGAAGTCATAATATATATTCTGTCCCATTTTTGACATCACTGTAAATAATTTCTTTGGCTTTATTTATTTAAGACCAAACTATGTCATCTTTTTAATCTTCAGCTTTTGGGCTGGACACGTGTGTATGTGTGTACATATAATACACACAGGTATACACACATATACATACACAATCAGCCTGCAGCTAGCAATTGTAAGAATACTGAAGTCAAACTATTTTCTGAGCATGAAGAAAATGAAAAAAATATACACAACTGTTAGTCACATATTTGAAAGCTAATTGTTCTACCTATGTAGAATACAACTTTTTTATTTACATTCTTTTTCTTAGATTTCTTATTCCACTCATTTCAAGGACTCCTCCCTATAACATTATCAGACTTTTTTCATATTTTATGGACATTACAAATATTATTAAATTATCAAAATTATAGGGCAACTTTACAAATAACTAGCAAAACATAATAACAACTAGCCCATAATTCTTATCAAAAATATACCAATAGAAAATTCACAACCATTTTAACAATTTTCCTGGCTCTAAAAAATATCAGTAAGAAAAATGATATATAACTATTTGACTATAACTCTGAACTTTTTATTTCCCTTTTGATCTACCGTATTACTTCATAAAGAAGAAAACTTTAAATGAATATTAAAAGAGTTGTTCACTATGCAATGCCGTTCATGCCTGAATGTAAAAATTCACATCAGGTATGACAGTAAATAATTTATAATATGAAACTATAAAGTATAATGAGAGTTTAAAATTAATTTTCCAAAACTCTGACAAAGTGAATAAATGCCTAGGATGTTCTTTAACATTTATATAAAAGTTACCAGAAGCTTGCCCCACTCAAAGACATGGCAGATTTAATATAGAAAATAATATAGTTAATGCACTTTATACTCGAGAATTAGCTGTCTTATCCAGTAGCAGGTACTGGATAAGAAGGAATGCAGGATTCTAAATATACTTCCAAATAAGAAGATCATGTGCAACAGGGCAGATCCAATATATTTTAATCATTCGCATTAAAAATACATGACTTACCTACTAAACCCCAAGTCTACTTTCTTAGCTCTGCTCCCTTAGAGCTGTTAACAGGAAATACAAGTGCAAAGTAAAATTAGAAAGTCATAGTCATGCAGAAAGAATAGGCAGCTACAAAAGATAAAAAGATCAGAATGACGGTGCCTCCAGTTTCTTCACCCTCCACCAAAAACCAGAGCATTTGGTCTTTGGCATTCATTGGAGAGCTAAAGAGGCACCAAGGAGCTACACAGGAAGATGATCCTTCCTCCAAGATAGCAGTCTCTGTAACAGGACTCCAAATGGCACACGGACCAGAGGAAGTTACTGAGCCATCAATGACTTAGGGACCTCGAGTGTCAGGGAATGAGAATTTGATTGACAATTTGTTATCACTACAAAGTCTGTATTACATTTTAAAATTAAATACCCATTTCATTAAAATGTTTTCTTAAAATGGGATAGTATTTTATTCTCTTCCTCTGCAAACAAGTTACAGATGCACATCTTGGAGATGTTTCATATGTAATCCTGTGATTAAATAACTACATTTAAACAGTTGAGTATTCCATCAGTAATGTTATCTTCAAGTACAAAGAAAAATTTCTGGAAAAGTGAGTGAAAAACAATGTTAATACCTTATTAGATAAGATATTGAAAATTTTCCCAATTTTAAACTATTGCTATCTTTGCAGTATGAAATCCATTCAATATTTGAGGTTTTCTACATTCATCCTCTTTACCCAAGTTATATGTAAACACATATTTAGATCATTTTTCCTCTCAACACTTTTTCTCACTAATTACTCTATGAAATATATAGATTCCTCCTTCTCTAGCCAAAACAGCCAATTCTATATGAAAGGGTAAAACACTGAAATCAATCATTAAGTCTCTTTATTCCAAGAAGTGCACGTAATTTTTCTTTCTCCTTATGGCAGACACTGTTAGTGTCCTTCCCAGCTCCCCTTCGCCAGGCTGATGAATCCTCCCCGCAGCTGCTGTGTTGGCTGCTATAATGACATGCACTCCCCCGCTTCAGAAAACTGCCCTCCTCAACTAACACAAGTCACCTCCTCTGGAAAGCAGCATGGCCATTTCCTCCCCAGGTATAGTCCAGAGCCAATCCCCTACTGAGATGGAGATACCAAAGTCTGCTACTCTTGCCTCAAAGGAGAAAACACTGTCTTGTGATTAACTCAAGATCCAAGCCCCCAAACATACACCTTCCCATGCATACACATAACCAGGCTAAGGAAGGCTAGGCCAAGACAAGGCTTTACCTGAGACCACAGCCCTCTTCAGCTCTTTTCCCTTCCCTAGCCTGCTTCTATCACCTCCTTAAAGGTTTTTCTGGAAGAACAGTTCCTTAATAAATCATACACACAGAAATCCCTATCTTAGTCTCTGCTTCTAATGAACTTGACCTAAGACAATTAATACCAGGAGTGAACCTAGGACAGACTCTAAGAAAGATTCTGGATTTGGCTCACTCGCTGGCTAACGGGAAATGAGTAACCTATTATTGGTGTAAGTGCAATACTGATGGTCCCCGACATGCAATGGTAATGAAGTTGTAAAGATTTTCACCTGTAGTGAATTGGAATGGATTATAGGTAGAAAGGGATACATTGGATCGTGCAATATCTCTGTCATTTGAGGAGTATGAGAGAAAGAGTAATTGTAAGGAATGAAATTGGATGGCTAGTGCTGAATGCCAGTCAGATGCATTGAAAATAAAAAAGGACAAGCTCAGGGCAGCCAGTCACCAATATAAAGCAAAGTGTGAGAGTCAAAGGGCCTCCCCAGCCTCATTTAAAGGGTCCTCTTCCATTAAAGCCAGAAGAAAGACAGAACTGAAGACTAGCTCAGAATTTAATTACAAGAGTGCAAGAATTTCAGAAAAGTCTAAATTCTCAGCCTAGGCAAATTGTCTATGTCAAAGTGAGGGCCCTGACAGGGCAGCAATGGGAACATGAGACTTGAGATGGGACTCCCTAAGTAGTTTCACAAGAGGTCGCTGAAACTCAGATTCCCTGAATCCTTTAGGCCTATGGAAGTGACCTACCCTCCCCACGTCCACTTATTGGAAGATGGAGCACCCCCTTGATTGAAGACTATGCAGAAGCCTCAAGTGAGGTAGGGGCCTTCCAGCACTGTGCTGGCTTCCTCGGGATCTGCCACGTGATCAGAAAGGGTCAAATTTTAACAGAACCCAACTGAGAAAGTGCTGGCCTTGCTAAGGATAAAAGGAGATTATACCTCAAAACCAAACCTAGCTAACACATTCCAATAGGAACTGGGAGAGTACGACTGGCAGTGAATCCTAGAAGTGCACAGTCAAAGAGGGTAAAATATAAAGCTAGATAAGAGAATTTAGATAAGACAGGATTTTAACTCTGGCAATGGCCACAGCAGATGGTATTAATATGCAACTAGATTGCTCCTGAAAGCTTAAAAGTGATGATTTACATTAAATGAAATAGAGATGCCAGTACTGCCCTGGAAAATTGTTGAGGGAGGGAGCAAAAAACTTAGTGAAGTGTGTATGATGGAATAGTTCTGCTATATAAGACTGGAAAATGTACTGGCTGACTATATTCCTCAGGAGAACTTGGAGAACATTCCACTTACCAACTTGGTACAAAAATACACTGGTAAGGGGGACATGAACATAGCTGATGAGCTAGTGGTGGCCATCCTCTACAGGCCCAGGCTAAGAGTAGAAGATGCTATTAGAAAACTGGGCTCCCTAATGTCAATGGGGATGATGGGAAAGGGGAATATCCAGACCTTTTGAGGGGTGGATACATGATCCACATGGACACTAATATCCAGGGACCTAAAGCACCATCATAACCCACCCCCCACCAATTAGAGAAGGGGCATGTAGTGTCAGATAATAAATGAAGTCCCAGCCCATGTCTGCCTCACAGTGGACCCAGCCAGGGGTTATTTACCTGATTCCCAAATGTATCATCAGAATGGATATACTCAGCAATTGGCAGAAACATAAGATTGGTTTTTTAACCTGGAGAGCACCTGTAACCTCACCACCACCGTCAAGATAGTAAGTGAAAAACAATTTGCATTCTGAGGGAAATGTCAGTGACTAGGGCCACTCTCAAAGATGTAAATGGTGATTCATTGGTGGTCCCTGTAATCTGCCCATTTAACTTACCAGTCTGGCCTTTGCTAATCCAAATGGACCATGGAAGATGATGATATACTACTGTAAACATCACCAAGCAGTAGCCCCAGATGCAACCATGCTGTGCCAACCATGGTATCTTTACCAGAACTGATGAACACAATATTGAATAAGTGATGTGTTGTTATTCATTTGGTGAAACTATTTTTCCACCATCAGAAAGAAGGATTAGATGCAATTTACATGTACATAGGCCAAACAACTGTATATATTCAGACTTACCCCAAGGTTATGTTAATTCTCCTTCTCTCTGATATAATATAGTCAGAAGGAAACTTACTAACTAAATACATGTTCCACAGAAATCACTTTGGCCAACTACTTTGATAACAGCATGTTAACTGGACCAGAACAGCAACCTGAGGGTAATGTACATACATTCCAGAAGAGGAAGTGACAGAGAAACCTCAAAAGTTTAAGTTTTTAGGATTTCAAGGGTATGGAACATTCCAGAACATCTCCAACATAAAGGAATGTTGATTGCACCTTGGACCTCCAAACACTAAGAAAAAAGTCTAAAATTTGTTAGAACCCTTTGAGTTTTGAAGGTGGCATTTTCTGTACTTGAGAATACTGCTCTGACCCTTTCTGGCAGAGAAAAAAAGGGCTACTTAGTGTGAGTAGGGCCCAGAGCAAAAAAAAAAAGATCTGCAGTGGATCCAGGCTGCTATACAATCCCATAGAACCCATGGTACTAGAGATATCTGTGGCTGAAAAAGAAGCCATGTGGAGTCTCTGGAAGTCCCGATAAGAGAACTGCAACACAAACACACAGGATTCTAGAACAAGGCCATGCTATCAAAGCAGAGAACCACTCAAAAAACTGCTTCTGTCATGCTACTGGGTCCCAGAGGAGATGGAACATCTGAACTTGGGGTATCAAGTGACCGTACATTCAGAAGAGCCCATCATGAGACCAGCAAACCATAAAGTCGGACAGGCTCAGCAGCATCCCATAAAAAAATGAAAGCAATTCATCTCGGATTAGGGTTGAGCAGGTCCAGAGGGAACAAGTTGCCCAAACAGGTGGCCCAGGCTACCAAGCGTCAATGCTTCCCCTGAAGTTTATATCCACTTACAATCAGCTGAAGAGGAAAGAAAAAGGCTGAGCTTGGATAACGAATGGGCCAGCTCTGTACGTGAGTATAAGCTAAAAATGGAGTGCTGCTGGACCTCAGATTCAAGGTTGCCCCGAAGAGCAGTGATGAGGGGCAATCCTCTCAACAGGCAGAGCTTATCCACTTTGTGTGATGAGAAGAAAACAGATGGACTGATGGATAGTGGTGAATAGCTTAGCTGATGGATCAGGGGCCAGAACAGAAGCAAGACTGAAAGATGTGAGACAAGGAGTTCCAATAAAGAGATATGTAGATGGAACTATGAGAGTGAGCTAAAGGTATCTGGACCTTTGTACTGCACATTACATGTACCAGAGAAAAACTGCTACAAAAGACGCATTAAATAACCAAGTAGACCAACGAATTGGCCAGCCTCTGTCCTCACCAACCCCACCCAACTCCATAAGTGAAATAAAGCCATGGTGGCAGATATGTAAGCTATGCATGTACCCAACAGCATATTCCATTCTTACCATGATTGATAAAACTCCTTCACCTGCGGAATGTCTGACCTGTCAAGGACAGAATGCCTGCAATATGATTCCATTCTTCAAAGAGAACAACTGGACGTTTGGTAATAAATTGGCCGCACTGGACACTTTACACCCTATAAGGGCCTATAATTCATTCAAACAGGCATTCAGGTATGGGTTTGCCTTTCCTGCCCAAAATGCCTCAGCAAGTACCACTGTACTATGAGAGTCAGTCTATGTAGCAGGCAAGTCACTTAGACCAAAAGAAGTGGGGGGAAAAGGGGAGTTCATAAGTATCAATTATGGCCATAGGGTCAACTGCAGTGGTAGGAGAGAGCCCTCCTATAAATTTTTACAGAAACTGTGAATACAGAATCCTGGAGGACTTGTGCCTGAATGGACTAAACTTAATTGTCAGAGGCAATTGTCTCCAAATGGTGAAAGGGATACAATAAAGTACACATTGTTGGTGGCTTGCCCAAATCCCCTTTGTCAGGTCAGTGCACCCATCTTCCAGCTGCTGTTGAGTGTTGGCAGCTAACTGCTCACAGCTACCCTTGCTCACCAAAGAAATGCCCCCAAATGATGACAGCCATCTCACCCAGGAGGGTACCCTCATCCAAGAGATAGCACTCAACCAATGAGGGACTGAGAGAGGAGTACGTAGATAGGAGGAACAACTCTGAGGAATGATTCATGCTCAAGAGACCCCCACCCCAATGGCTAGACTTAACCTGAGACCACATCCTTGACTAGTTCTGCCCCGTCCCACTTCACTCATTCCCTTATAGTTTTTTTCTTAAAGAACCTCACTCAATAAAGTCTATGCACCTGCATTCCTGTCAGGCTCTGTTTCTAGACAACTTGCACCAAGATATCCTCTTTTTCTTTTTCTAACTCTTGGCATAAATTCTACTGAACTGGACTTTTTACATGCAAGACAGCAAGAAGAAAGTAGACTTCAAGATTAATATTAATTAAATACCAATATTCTGACTTCTAGTCCTCAAGCCCCAGATTCCATACAAACTAAAAAAGGAAGTGAGAGAGTCAGTCATCTGCAAGTGACTTTTCAGTTAGAGCAGAATCAAGGCGGAACCAAAAGCCTAGTATAAGAATGGTTCTTTTAAACATATGTTTTCCTTGTAATGAGTTAACATGTCACAGTATAAGTTCTCCAAGGATAGAGGCCTTGGATACTGTCTTTTTCACCAACTTCCCCCCCAGTGCCTATAGGGCACTTGGAAAATTGTAGGTACTTAAGAAATATTAGTAAAATGAAGTACTTGATAGCTGCCTTTGTTTGAAACAGATGCTTTTTACCTTGTTGGAGGGAGAAAATTATGAATACCTGGTGCCCCAGAAAAGGACTTAGCAAAAGTTAATACCGATAGCAGGGTCAAGGTTCCAGATTAAAATTAAAGAATATGGCTAAGTTTTGTCTAAGGTTGTGCAAATCTCCACAAAGGTAGAAAAGCAGAGAAAAAAGAATCTGCACAGAAAAGGTTGTGGAAGAAAAAAGCCAAGTAACATTTCCAAAAGTGCATAAGACACCAAATTAGGAAAAACAGGAAAAGAAGCAAATCAGTAGATGATAAACTACTGAGAAAGCATCAAAAACATAAAAACTTTGAGATGAAGGGCAGGTAACATTTATCTCACTTGATTTGATCAAATCCTTCTACTACTCCTGCTATAATGGAACCATATTGGGGCCCAGGGATGTCTCAATCCAGTTAAAACCTGGAAAATGATTATCAAACATCCTTGCAAAGGCTATGAATTCCTTTCTATGACCTCTCTTGCTCTTTCTTGCATTTGTTTTATTCTGCAGTCTGTATATTCAGATCGGAATTATCTACCTATTCCTCTTTTACTTAACTAACCATTATGTTTCCTTCTGGCCAGAATTATTCCACTGATAACAACATGCTAGCAGCATATGAGTGCATGCCATAGTAGAAATGTCTGAATTAGGAACAGTGTCTTAATCCAATCTGACTGGAGTCTTTTTAAAAGAAATCTGGACACACCAAGAGACACCAGGAATGCATGCTCACAGAGGAAAGACAATGTGAGGTCACAGAAAGAAAGTGGCCATCTGCAAGCCCAGGAAGGAGGCCTCAGGAGAAACCAAACCTACAGACACCTTGATCTTGGACTTCTAGCCTCCAGACTGTGAGAAAAAAATGTCTGTTTTTTAAGCCACTCAGTCTGTGGTACTTTGTTATGGCAGCCCTAGCAAACTAATGTAGATGTGTACACGGGTATTTTTTAGTATTTTAAAAATCTATTTAACAACTAATGAAATTAAAAGTAGGACAATATAAAAGCAACCAAAGCCAATTATGAAAAGCAATTTTATATGTTCATTTGGAAATGTAATTAGCTTAACCTTTTAGGAAAGCAATTCAGCAGTAAGAGGAGTCTTAAGTTGATAGCTTTTGACCCAGTAATTGGACTTCAGGGAATCTTTCAGAGTGAAATCCTGAATAGAGAAAAAGGTATAATTAATAATAATAATTAACATGGGCTTCCCTGGTAGCACAGTGGTTAGGAATCCGCCTGCCAACGCAGGGGACACGAGTTCGAACCCTGGTCCGGGAAGATCCCACATGCCGCAGAGCAACTAAACCCATGTGCCACAACTACTGAGCCTGTGCTCTAGAGCCCACAAGCCACAACTACTGAGCCTGCTCGCCACAACTACTGAAGCCCATGCACCTAGAGCCCGTGCTCTACAACAAGAGAAGTCACCACACTAAGAAGCCCCCGCACCACAACAGAGTAGCCCCTGCTTGCTGTAACTAGAGAAAGCCCACACGCAGTAATGAAGACCCAACGCAGCCAAAAATAAATAAATAAAATAAATTTAAAAATAATAATAATTACTATTATTATTTACTTAGTGTTTATTATTTGCCAGGCCATGTTCTAAATGCTTTACCTATTTTAGCTCATTTAATTTTCGTAAAATTTGTCATCTTGTTTATTTTTTAGTTATATTTTAAATTATAAAACCCAAAGCATTTGCTGTTAATATTTTGGTATATTTTCTTCATTTGTTTTTCTATGCTTTTTTCTTATTTGTAAAACAAAAACAAAAACCACATCTATATTCTTTTTTCATTTGACATGGGTGAAGTCAAAAAGCATTATTCTGTTACTAAATCACTGAAAGTATAAAGGAAGTCAACAGAAAACTGGGAGTTTGCTTTTTGTGCAAGATTTTACGAACCCACACAAAATGAAGTTAAGCTTTACTTCTTTGAATACTCTAATTTCATACATTTTTAGCTTTGTTTTTGTTTATTTTTCACTTCAATTATAGCTGCACTAGAAGTAATGCTAGTATCGGATAAGTATCAGACATAAAGTTATTTCTTAATGCCAATCCTCAAATGTCTACAGATGTATAATCAAGTGTAACCACAAATAGGATTCAAACAAATTTGGTGAAAGCAGTTTGAGAATTTTAAACAGATGCTAAGAAACATCCGAACCATCTGTAAGATTCGATGGAGGAAGATACCAGCTGACTAGCTTAACAAGGCTCACCTGCATTTCTGCACTAGCGACAATGAGATAGGGCACTGCCAGGCTGTGAGGACTGAAAATCTTACTCTGATTCATTTGCTTGCATCTTATTGCTGATAATGGACATGCACACTGACAGAAAACTGACAAGTCTAGTGTTTACAGTGTTTGACAATAAACATCCAAATAAAAAAAGATAATTCATAAAGTAACATCAGGTAGGAGAGAAAGAAGTTTTAAAATAAAACCTATTCTTCAGAGGTAATAAGAAAGAAGGCAGCAATTTCAAATGTGGAAACAAGTTTTACAGATTTAGCATTTATTGTTTCAGATAAAAATAAGATAAAAATCCAGAAGAAATCCATTTCCCAATAGAGGTGTGTGCAGAGGAGAGGGAAATTGTGATAATTAATTGAGAATAAAATAATTCCCAAGCGACAGCATTAAGGACCTAGATGAGCCTCATTTAATAATGCTACTGACAACACAGTTTTTCTCAGCAATCTGAAGACTTTATCCATAAAAATGCTAGACCTTTTTTTCTTTAAGGTCTGCTCTACACCCACTGCTGCTTCCAATTTCAAAGGTCTTCTCTTACTGATGTAGGAAAGTTTTATACCTTGCTTTGGTAGAAAAAAAGAAAGAAGGAAGGGGAAGGAAGAAGGGAGGGAGGGAGGAAGGAAGAAATGGACGGGGGGAGGAAGAAAACTTCTAGTACGTGCACACTCATTTAAAATACATTAATTCTATGACTGTTTTCCTCAAATTAACAAGTGCACCTCCTGGAGATAGCTATGTTTAAAATTGTTCAACTTTTTCTATTAAAGTTTTACTCTTGAATTGTTTCATTCCCACTTATGAATGCATTGAACTATCATTGTCTAAAAAACTTGTAAGAAAACACTTTGGTATTACCTCAAAGTTGAACATAAAAATGCAATATATCTAAGAGAAACTCCTGAGGGAGAGGGGTAAGATGGCGGAAGAGTAAGACGCGGAGATCACCTTCCTCCCCACAGATACACCAGAAATACATCTACACGTGGAACAACTCCTACAGAACACCTACTGAACGCTAGCAAAAGACCTCAGACCTCCCAAAAGGCAAGAAACTCCCCACGTACCTGGGTAGGGAAAAAGAAAAAAGAATAAACAGAGACAAAAGAATAGGGACGGGACCTGCACCAGTGGGAGGGAGCTGTGAAGGAGGAAAGGTATCCACACACTAGGAAGCCCCTTTGCGGGCGGAGACTGCGGGTGGCAGAAGGGGGAAGCTTCGGAGCCATGGAGGAGAGCACAGCAACAGGGGAGTAGAGGGCAAAGCACAGAGATTCCCGCACAGAGGATCGGTGCCTACCGGCACTCACCAGCCCGAGAGGCTTGTCTGCTCACTCACCGGGGCGGGCGGGGCTGCGAGCTGAGGCTCGGGCTTCGGTTCAGAGCGCAGGGAGAGGACTGGGGTTGGCGGCGTGAACACAGCCTGAAAGGGTTAGTGCGACACGGCTAGCCGGGAGGGAGTCCAGGGAAAAGTCTGGACCTGCCGAAGGGGCAAGAGACTTTTTCTTCCCTCTTTGTCTCCTGGTGCGCGAGGAGAGGGGACTAAGAGCGCTGCTTAAAGGAGCTCCAGAGACGCGCGTGAGCCGCGGCTAAAAGCGCGGACCCCAGAGACCGGCATGAGACGCTAAGGCTGCTGCTGCCGCCACCAAGAAGCCTGTTTGCGAGCACAGGTCACTCTCCACACCCCTCTTCCGGGAGCCTCTGCACCCCGCCACTGCCAGGGTCCCCGGATACAGGAACAACTTCCCCGGGAGAACGCACGGCAAGCCTCAGGCTGGTGCAACGGCAGAGCCGACGCAGGCCCGCCCCGCACTCCGTGCCCCTCCCTCCCCCCTGGCCTGAGTGACCTAGAGCCCCCGAGTCAGCGGCTCCTTTAACCCCGTCCTGTCTGAGCGAAGAACAGACGCCCTCAGGCGACCTACACGCAGAGGCGGGGCCAAATCCAAAGCTGAGCCCCCGGGAGCTGTGCAAACAAAGAAGAGAAAGGGGAATCTCTCCCAGCAGCCTCAGAAGCAGCGGATTAAATGTCCACAATCAACTTGCTGTACCTTGCATCTGTGGAATACCTGAATAGACAACGAATCATCCCAAATTGAGGAGGTGGACTTTGAGAGCAAGATTTATGATTTTTTCCCCTTTTCCTCTTTTTGTGAGTGTGTATGTGTATGCTTCTGTGTCAGATTTTGTCTGTATAGCTTTGCTTTCACCATTTGTCCTAGGGTCCCATCCATCCGTGTTTTTTTTTTACTTAAAAAAATTTTTTTCCTTAATAATTATTTTTTATTTTAATAACTTTATTTTTTCCTACTTTATTTTATCGTTTCTCTCTCTCTCTCTCTCTCTCTCTCTCTCTCTCTCTCCACCCCCCCCTTTCTTTCTACGTTTTCTCCCTTTTATTCTGAGCCGTGTGGATGAAAGGCTCTTGGTGCTGCAGCCAGGAGTCAGTGCTGTGCCTCTGACGTGGGAGAGCCAACTGCAGGACACTGGTCCACAAGAGACCTCCCAGCTCTACATAATATCAAATGGTGAAAATCTCCCAGAGATCTTCATCTCAACACCAGCACCCAGCTTCACTCAACGACCAGCAAGCTACAGTGCTGGACACCCCATGCCAAACAACTAGCAAGACAGGAACAAAACACCACCCATCAGCAGAGAGGCTGCCTAAAATCATAATAAGTCCACAGACACCCAAAAACACACCACCAGACGTGGACCTGCCCACCAGAAAGGCAAAATCCACCCTCTTCCACCAGGACACAGGCACTAGTCCCCTCCACCAGGAAGCCTACACAACCCACTGAAACAACTTTAGCCACTGGGGACAGACACCAAAAACAACGGGAACTACGAACCTGCAGCCTGCAAAAAGGAGACCCCAAACACAGTAAGATAAGCAAAATGAGAAGACAGAAAAACACACAGCAGATGAAGGAGCAAGATAAAAACCCACCAGACCTAACAAATGAAGGGAAATAGGCAGTCTACCTGAAAAAGAATTCAGAATAATGATAGTAAAGATGATCCAAAATCTTGGAAATAGAATAGACAAAATGCAAGAAACATTTAACAAGGACCTAGAAGAACTAAAGATGAAACAATCAATGATGAACAACACAATAAATGAAATTAAAAATACTCTAGAAGGGATCAATAGCAGAATAACTGAGGCAGAAGAACGGATAAGTGACCTGGAAGATAAAATAGTGGAAATAACTGCTGCAGAGCAGAATAAAGAAAAAAGAATGAAAAGAACTGAGGACAGTCTCAGAGACCTCTGGGACAACATTAAACACACCAACATTCGAATTATAGGGGTCCAGAAGAAGAAGAGAAAAAGAAAGGGACTGAGAAAATATTTGAAAAGATTATAGTTGAAAACTTCCCTAATATGGGAAAGGAAATAGTTAATCAAGTCCAGGAAGAACAGAGAGGCCCATACAGGATAAATCCAAGGAGAAATACGCCAAGACACATATTAATCAAACTGTCAAAAATTAAATACAAAGAAAACATATTAAAAGCAGCAAGGGAAAAACAACAAATAACACACAAGGGAAACCCCATATGGTTAACAGCTGATCTTTCAGCAGAAACTCTGCAAGCCAGAAGGGACTGGCAGGACACATTTAAAGTGATGAAGGAGAAAAACCTACAACCAACATTACTCTACCCAGCAAGGATCTCATGCAGATTTGATGGAGAAATTAAAACCTTTACAGACAAGCAAAAGCTGAGAGAGTTCAGCACCACCAAACCAGCTTTACAACAAATGCTAAAGGAACTTCTCTAGGCAACAAACACAAGAGAAGGAAGAGACCTACAATAACAAACCCAAAACAATTAAGAACATGGGAATAGGAACATACATATCAATAATTACCTTAAATGTAAGTGGATGAAATGCTCCCACCAAAAGACACAGACTGGCTGAATGGATACAAAAACAAGACCCATATATTTGCTGTCTACAAGAGACCCACTTCACACCTAGAGACACATACAGACTGAAAGTAAGGGGATGGAAAAATATCTCATGCAAATGGAAACCAAAAGAAAGCTGGAGTAGCAATTCTCATATCAGACAAAATAGACTTTAAAATAAAGAATATTAGAAGAGACAAAGAAGGACACTACATAATGATCAAGGGATCGATCCAAGAAGAAGATATAACAATTGTAAATATTTATGCACCCAACATAGGAGCACCTCAATACATAAGGAAATACTAACATCCATAAAAGGGGAAATCGACAGCAACACATTCATAGTAGGGGACTTTAACACCCCACTTTCACCAATGGACAGATCATCCAAAATGAAAATAAATAAGGAAATACAAGTTTTAAATGATACATTAAACAAGATGGACTTAATTGATATTTATAGGATATTCCATCCAAAAACAACAGAATACACATTTTTCTCAAATGCTCATGGAACATTCTCCAGGATAGATCATATCTTGGGTCACAAATCAAGCCTTGGTAAATTTAAGAAAATTGAAATTGTATCAAGTATCTTTTCCAAAAACAACGCTATGAGACTAGGTATCAATTACATGAAAAGATCTGTAAAAAATACAAACACATGGAGGCTAAACAATACACTACTTAATAACGAAGTGATCACTGAAGAAATCAAAGAGGAAATCAAAAATTACCTAGAAACAAATGACAATGGAGACACGACGACCCAAAACCTATGGGATGCAGCAAAAGCAGTTCTAAGAGGGAAGTTTATAACAATACAATCCTACCTTAAGAAACAGGAAACATCTCGAATAAACAACCTAACCTTGCACCTAAAGCAATTAGAGAAAGAAGAACAAAAAAAACCCCAAACTTAGCAGAAGGAAAGAAATCATAAAAATCAGATCAGAAATAAATGAAAAAGAAATGAAGGAAATGATAGCAAAGATCAATAAAACTAAAAGCTGGTTCTTTGAGAAGATAAACAAAATTGATAAACCATTAGCCAGACTCATCAAGAAAAAAAGGGAGAAGACTCAAATCAATAGAATTAGAAATGAAAAAGGAGAAGTAACAACTGACACTGCAGAAATACAAAACATCATGAGAGATTACTACAAGCAACTCTATGCCAATAAAATGGACAACCTGGAAGAAATGGACAAATTCTTAGAAATGCACAACCTGCCAAGACTGAATCAGGAAGAAATAGAAAATATGAACAGACCAATCACAAGCACTGAAATTCAAACTGTGATTAAAAATCTTCCAACAAACAAAAGCCCAGGACCAGATGGCTTCACAGGCGAATTCTATCAAACATTTAGAGAACAGCTAACATCTATCCTTCTCAAACTCTTCCAAAATATAGCAGAGGGAGGAACACTCCCAAACTCATTCTACGAGGCCACCATCACCCTGATACCAAAACCAGACAAGGATGTCACGAAGAAAGAAAACTACAGGCCAATATCACTGATGAACATAGATGCAAAAATCCTCAACAAAATACTAGCAAACCGAATCCAACAGCGCATTAAAAGGATCATACACCATGATCAAGTGGGGTTTATTCGACGAATGCAATGATTCTTCCATATACGCAAACCAATCAACGTGATACACCATATTAACAAATTGAAGGAGAAAAACCATATGATCATCTCAATACATGCAGAGAAAGTTTTTGACAAAATTCAATACCCATTTATGATAAAAACCCTGCAGAAAGTAGGCATAGAGGGAACTTTCCTCAACATAATAAAGGCCATATATGACAAACCCACAGCCAACATCATCCTCAATGGTGAAAAACTGAAAGCACTTCCACTAAGATCAGGAACAAGACAAGGTTGCCCACTCTCACCACTCTTATTCAACATAGTTTTGGAAGTATTAGCCACAGCAATCAGAGAAGAAAAGGAAATAAAAGGAATCCAAATCAGAAAAGAAGTAAAACTGTCACTGTTTGCAGATGACATGACACTATACATAGAGAATCCTAAAGATGCTACCAAAAAACTACTAGAGCTAATCAAAGAATTTCGTAAAGTAGCAGGATACAAAATTGATGCACAGAAATCTCTGGCAACCCTATACACTAATGATGAAAAATCTGAAAGTGAAATCAAGAAAACACTCCCATTTTCCATTGCAACAAAAAGAATAAAATACCTAGGAATAAACCTACCTAAGGAGACAAAAGACCCGTATGCAGAAAATTATAAGACACTGATGAAAGAAATTAAAGATGATACAAATAGATGGAGAGATATACCATGTTCTTGGAATGGAAGAATCAACATTGTGAAAATGACTCTACTACCCAAACCAATCTACAGATTCAATGCAATCCCTATCAAACTACCCCTGGCATTTTTCACAGAACTAGAACAAAAAATTTCACAATTTGTATGGAAACACAAAAGACCCCGAATAGCCAAAGCAATCTTGAGAACGAAAAATGGAGCTGGAGGAATCAGGCTCCTTGACTTCAGACTATACTACAAAGCTACAGTAATCAAGACAGTATGGTACTGGCACAAAAACAGAAATATAGATCAATGGAACAGGATAGAAAGCCCAGAGATAAACCCACACACATTTGGTCACCTTATCTTTGATAAAGGAGGCAGGAATGTACAGTGCAGAAAGGAGAGCCTCTTCAATAAGTGGTGCTGGGAAAATTGTACAGGTACATGTAAAAGTATGAGATTAGAACACTCCCTAACACCATACACAAAAATAAGCTCAAAATGGATTAAAGACCTAAATGTAAGGCCAGAAACTATCACACTCTTAGAGGAAAACATAGGCAGAACACTCTATGACATAAATCACAGCAAGATCCTTTTTGACCCACCTCCTAGAGAGATGGAAATAAAAACAAAAATAAACAAATGGAACCTAATGAAACTTCAAAGCTTTTGCACAGCAAAGGAAACCATAAACAAGACCAAAAGACAATCCTCAGAATGGGAGAAAATATTTGCAAATGAAGCAACTGACAAAGGATTACTCTCCAAAATTTACAAGCAGCTCATGCAGCTCAATAACAGAAAAACAAACAACCCAATGCAAAAATGGGCAGAAAACATAAATAGACATTTCTCCAAAGAAGATATACAGATTACCAACAAACACATGAAAGAATGCTCAACATCATTAATCATTAGACAAATGCAAGTCAAAACTACAGTGAGATATCATCTCACACCGGTCAGAGTGGCCATCATCAAAAAGTCTAGAAACAATAAATGCTGGAGAGGATGTCGAGAAAAGGGAACACTCTTGCACTGCTGGTGGTAATGTGAATTGGTACAGCTACTATGGAGAACAATATGGAGGTTCCTTAAAAAACTACAAATAGAACTACCATATGACCCAGCAATCCCACTACTGTGCATATACCATGAGAAAACCATAATTCAAAAACAGTCATGTACCAAAATGTTCATTGCCTCTCTATTTACAATAGCCAGGAGATGGAAACAACCTAAGTGTCCATCATCGGATGAATGGATAAAGAAGATGTGGCACATATATACAATGGACTATTACCCAGCCATAAAAAGAAAAGAAATTTAGTTATTTGTAGTGAGGTGGATGGACCTAGAAGTATAGGTCATACAGAGTGAAGTAAGTTAGAAAGAGAAAGACAAATACCGTGTGCTAACACATATATATGGAATCTAAGGGAAAAAAATGTCATGAAGAACCTAGGGGTAAGACGGGAATAAAGACACAGACCTACTAGAGAATGGACTTGAGGATATGGGGAGGGTGAAGGGTAAGCTGTGACAAAGTGAGAGAGAGGCATGGACATATATACACTACCAAACGTAAAACAGATAGCTAGTGGGAAGCAGCCGCATAGCACAGGTAGATCAGTTCGGTGCTTTGTGACCACCTAGATGGGTGGGATAGCGAGGGTGGGAGGGAGGGAGACGCAAGAGGGAAGAGATATGGGAACATATGTATATGTATAACTGATTCACTTTGTTATAAAGCAGAAACTAACACACCATTGTAAAGCAATTATACTTCAATAAAGATGTAATATATATATATAAAGAAAATAAAGAGAAACTCCTACACACGTACTACAAGATATGTTCATAGCAGCGTTTTTCACAATAGCAAAGTTTAGAAACAATCCAAATACCCATCAGTGGAAGAGTGAGTTAAAAATTGTGATAAAGTAACACTATGAAATATCATACAGCAGTCAAAATAAATGAACTACCACAACCCATAATAGTATGATGCAATGTAAAATTACATGAAAAAAAATACAATACCTTTATATAATGAAAAAACACTAATGCTTTTTAAGGATACATACATATTAATCTATCTATAGATATATATGAAATCTATTTAAAAAGAAACCTAAGGAATGATGAACATGGGTTCTATATAATAACTGCCACAAACTGAAGGAGTCAAGGAAATGGGATGAGATAAAGATAAGGTTAGATTTAAATTATTGCCAAGGTTCCAGCTCTTGTTTGAGATGGAAGGTTCATGGGTGCTTATTAAATTATTATAAAATAATTAACAGATTCCTGAGTAGCTAGTGTAAGGTTTTCCTTCTTGCCATAAACTGTATAACTGGGCAGAATAGATTACACAATCACTTTAGGGCACTGGACATGACACAGATTGAAATTCTAAGAAAGGAAAACCATTTAAGGTAAGCTTCAGTCTAGCTTTCTGGCTGGAAACAATTCCACAACTAGAGTATGAGGAATTGAAGCCCAGGCATAGAGCACAGTACTTACTAAGCATATGAAACAATCTGGTGTTAAAAACAGAGATATCAGGCTTACTAATGCAGTGGTAATTCGTGATGTAGGTTACTAGAGAGAAGAGAGCTAAGAGAAGAAACTCTAGAAACAGAGTTTTTACTCAGGTTCCTACCCAAATCCTAAACTGTACTTTAAGCAGGCTTTCAGGAGCCTGGGAGATCACACCTATTAAGGGCTGAGAGATGAACCCAAGGCATCCAGTTGAGACACCAGAAAATTCAGGTATTAAGAGTAAGAAACCATACCCTAGAAGTAAGAGCAGTACCCCATGACAAAGAAAGAAGGAATGAGTACTGTCCAAAGCCAAAAACCGAGCTTTGACAAGACCAAGGTGATCCTCTTTAATTTTACTCCCTGACAAGATTTTTAAAAAAAGCATTCTTTAGATGAAAACATAATGTAGAATCTCTAAAATGCATCATTTACAATGTTCAGCATACAGTGAAGTTTTAAGAGACATGCAAGGAGGCAAAAAGATGAATCCATAATCAAGAGAACAAAAAATCAACAGAAAGAGTCCTAAACATGGCCAGAATGTTGCAATTAACAGACAAGGACCTCAAAATAACTACAATGAATATGTCAAAGAATTTAATGGAGAGGTGAATACAGTAGGGAAACAGAGAGAGAATTTCAGCAGATTGATAGAAGCTTGCAAAGAAACCAAGTGTCAAATCTAGACTGAAACATGCAACAAGAGAAGTACAGAATACATTACACGTGCTTAACAGTAGAATGGAATAAAAACAGCACAGAATGAACTCAAAACAAATTACTAGAACATAAAGACTCAGCACAGGAACAGAAAAAAAATGAAAACAGAAAAGCATGTGACCATTTGCTTCTGTGATACTGTAGGACAGTATCAAACAGTAAAACACATATATTATTGGAGTCATAGAGGGAAAGGGGAAACAGATGGAGTAGAGGAAATATTTAAGGAGATAATGACCAACATTTTTAAAAATTGATGACTGAAATCATTCCATACATCCAAGCAGCTCAGTGAACCACAATGAGAATGTAAAGAAAAACACATCTAAATACTTCAAACTGTTGAAAACAAAAGACAAAGTGCTATCTTAAAAGCAACCAGAGAAAAAGGACACAATACCAATAGGGAAAAAAAATAATGAAATCACAGCTGACTTGTCTCCATGAACAATGAAGGCCAAAAGACAATTGAATGACAAGCCTCAAGATACATCACATGACAAGCTAAGAATGACATATGTTTAGAATGATATATCTTGAGAGAGAAAGAAAAAATTCACCTAAATCTGTATCTAATCTGTAATTAAACACCCTTCTAAAAATTGAAGGCAAAAATAAAGATTTTTTTTTAAATCTAAAAAGGCTGAAAGAAGATCACCCATACAACATGAAATACTAACAGAAGTTCTTCAGGTAGAACAAAAATGATACCAGAAAGAGGCCCGTATCTGGAGAGAAGAATGAAGATGACCAAAAACAGTAAATATGTGGGTAATTATAAAAAAATTATTTTTTAAAATAAAAAATGTTGATAATTTAATGAAAAATTAGTAATGTATGGTAAAGTTTCTAATATTTGTGTACAGTAAAATATATAATGACAATAGCAAAAGTACAATGGAGGTAAAAATGAAATTATTCTTTTATAAGGTTCATATATGGCATAAGAATGTTACAATAGTAATTCATGGTAGAATTATAAACTAAGAACGTATATTATAATTCTAAGATCAACACTTCTAAAAAGTTATAGTTAAAAACATATTAGAGGAGACAATATGGAATACCAAAAACTTATTAATAAATCAAACAAAAGGATTTTTAAAAAAGGAGAAAAAAAACAACAGAAGAAATACAAAGAAAACAGCAAGCTGATAGATTAAGTCCAACTACATTAGTAATTATATGAAATGTAAATAGACTAAGCAATCCAATGAAAAAAGTGCGACTGGAGAAAAATCAGGATCCACTCATATGCTGTTTCTCTCTCTGTCTCCATCTCTCTCTGTCTCACATACACACACACACACACACACACACACACAATATAGGAAGCCAATAGGTTAAAAGAATGGGAAAGGATATTCCACACACACACTCACCATAAAAAAGTCAATGCAGCTCAATAATATCAGACAAAATATAATCTAAGAAAAAATATTACCTGAGTTAAAAAGGAAGATTTCACAGCAATAAAGGATATATTCTTTTAAAAAAGCATAATAACTCTAAGTATTGCTATATTCAATAACAGAAAAATAAAATACATGAAGCAAGAATTATATACTACTATAAGAAATAGACAAATATGCAATCATAGTTGGAAGTTTTAACACTCTTTTCTCGGTAAATGATGGAAAGCGGACAAAAAATTAGTAAGGATATAGAAAATGTGAAGCCACAAGAAAAGAAAATAACGGGCCATACACCTGATGAACATACATGCAAAATCCTCAAAAATATTAGCAATATGACTTCAACAATACATTAAAAGAATCATATACCATGATCAATCAAAGTGATACGCCATTTAACAAAATTGATGATACAGCAATTAACAAAATGAAGGGAAAAAATTACTTGATCATTCTAACAGACATGGGAAATGCACCTGACAAAATACAACATCCATTCATGAAAAAAACTCTCAACAAAGTGGGTACAGAGAAAACATACCTCAACATAATAAAGGCCATATATGACAAGCCTACAGCTAACATTATACTCTAAGATCAGAACAAGATAAGGTGCTTTTCCTTGCCACTTTTATTCAACATAGTACTATAAGTCCTAGTCAGAGTAATTAGTCAAGAAAAAGAATGAAAAGGCATCCAAAGCAGAAAGAAGAAAAACTGTCTCTATTTGCAGATGACATGATATCATATATGTGTGCGTGTGTGTATGTATGTGTGTGTGTGTGTGTATATATATATATATATATGAAGCTCTACCAAAAAAATTGTTAGAAAACAAATTCAGTAAAGTTTCAGCAAAGAAAATCAGTATACAAAAATCAATTGCACTTGTATACACTAATAACAAACTATCAGGAAGAGAAATTAAGAAATAAGAAAACAATCCCATTTACAACTGCATGAAAAAAAAAAAAACCTAGGAACAAATTTGATCAAGGAGGTGAAAGGCCTGTACACTGAAAACTATAAAACACTGATGAAAAAACTGAAGCCAAAAAAAGAGAAGAAAGAAAAAAAAAGAAATTGAAGCATACACAAATAAATGGAAAGATATTCCATGCTCATGGGATGGAAGAATTAATATAGCTAAAATGTCCATACTGCATTTTAGTATGGACATTTTAAATGTCCATACAAGCAATCTACAGATTCAATGCAATTCCTATCAAAATTCCAATGGCATTTCTCACAGAACAAGAAGAAACAATCCTAATATTTGTATGGAACCACAAAAGACCCCGAATAGCCAAAGCAATCTTGAGAAAGAAGAACAAAGCTGGAGGCATCACACTTCCTGATTTCAAACTATATTATAAAGCTATGGTAATCAAAACAGAATACTGGCGTAAACCAGACATATAGTTCAAAGGAATAGAACAGAAAGCCCAGAAACAAACCCACACATATGTGGTCAATTAATTTATGACAAAGGAGCCATGATATATATTGGAGAAATGATGGGCTCTTCAATAAATGGCACTGGGAAGACTAGACAGCCACATACAAAAGAATGAAACTGGACCACTATCTTACACAATACACAAAAATCAACTCCAAATGGACTAAAGACTTGCATGTAAGATATGAAACCATAAAACTTCTGGAAAATAACACAGAGGATGGACTTCCCTGGTGGCGCAGCGGTTTGGAGTCCGCCTGCCGATGCAGGACACACGGGTTCGTGCCCCGGTCCGGGAAGATCCCATATGCCGCGGAGCGGCTGGGCCCGTGAGCCATGGCCGCTGAGCCTGTGCGTCCGGAGCCTGTGCTCCGCAATGGGAGAGGCCACAACAGTGAGAGGCCCGTGTACCACAAAAAAAAAAAAAAACAAACAAACCAAAAAAAACCACAGAGGATAAGCTCCTTGACATCGGTTTTGGCAACGATATTTTGAATTTGACCACAAAAGCAAAGGCAAAAAAAGCAAAAGTAAACAAGTGGGGCTACATCAAACTAAAAGGTTTTTGTACAGCAAAGGAAATCATCAAGAAAATGAGAAGGCAACATGTGGAATGGGAGAAAATATTTGCAAATCATATGTCTGAAAAGAAGTTAATATCCAAAATATACAAAGAACTCAAACAACTCAATGGGGAAAAATCCAATTAAAACATGGACAGAGGATCTGAATAGATATTTTCCAAAGATGACAGCAAATGACCAACAGGTCCATGAAAATGTGCTCAACATCGCTCATCATCAGGAAATGCAAATCAAAACCACAAAGAGATATCACCTGTTAGAATGGCTATTATCAAAAAGACAAGAAATAACAAGTGGTGGCATAAATGTGGAAAAAAAGGAACCTTTCTGTGCTGTTAGCAAGAATGTCACTTGTTTCAGTCACTGCAGAAAACAGTATAGAGATGCCTCAAAAAATTAAAAATAGAGCTATCATATGAATCAGCAATTCCACTCTCCAGTACTTATGCAAAGTAAATGAAAACACTAACTTGAAAGGATATATGCACCCCCATGTTCACTGCAGCATTATTTACAGCAGCCAGAACATAGAAACAACTTAAGTGTCCATCGATGGATAGATAAGGAAAAGGTGTTATATAAACACAATGGAATATTATTTAGCCATAAAAGAAGGAAATCCTGCCATTTGCAACATGGATGGACCTTGAGGGCATTATGCTAAGTGAAATAAGTCAGAGAAACATAAATACTATATGATCTCACTTATATGTGGAATCTAAAAATGAATTCATAGATTTGAGAAGAAATGGGTGGGTGCCAGTTGGGGTCGGGGGGGAGCGGGAGAGAGAATGGAAGGTAGTTAAAAGGTACCAACTTCCAGTAATAAGTCCTGGGGATGTAATGTACAGCATGGAGACTATAGTTAACAATACTGTATTTTATATTTGAGAGTTGCTAAGAAAGTAAATCTGAAAAGTTCTCATCACAAGATTTAAAAATTGCAACTGCGTGGTGATGGATGTTAACTAAAGAACTGGGTTCTGCCAACAAACTTAATGAACTTGGAAATAGATTCCTCCCATGATCTTCTAGATAAGAGCCCAGGCTAGCCAACATCTTCAGTCAGCCTTGTGAAACCCTAAATAGAGAAGTCAGAGCCCACCTGGACTTCCAACCTACAGAGCTGCAAATAATAAAAGGGTATTGTTTTAACCTACCAATCTTGTGGTAATATAGAGCTAATACCCATATTAAGTGTTTTATATAGTAATGAACCTTCTTTATATAAGCCAACATGAATAAAAATAACTAAAATGAGAGAATTAAAAGATTCATATGCTCATGTAGGTGATGAATTCCATATAATCTTTGGACAGTATTATCAAATTGTGGTACCATTTTTCATTAATATTGCTCATCTATATATTTGTTGTAATGTCAGTGACAAAGGATATAATGACCATTTTCTCTAGCTCTGTGGGCTTCATGGAAAATATGGTAATATTCTTTGAAACACACATTGCTCTAAGTGTATTTTCATCGTCAGATTTACACTGTGTGCAAATAGTTTTATAAAAAACTTCCATTTCTTGAGAAAAGGTAATGTATCCCATTTTTATGTTCACCAAGTTTTGTTTCAAAATTAAGATATAACTCAGCAGACCCAAAGAAGTAATGTTCAGAAAAATGTTCAATGCAAAAAATACACTGTGGCATTGGAAAAATTATTAATTTAAAAAATGGGCCATGATTACAAATAATTTTCAGCACACAGTTTTTATTTTGTATATTGTGATTGACACCAGTGGAAGAATCAACTGGTGACTACTCTCACAAAGAGGAGCTTCATCTTTAGCCTACTCATTGTCATCACAAACGTCATCAAATTTCCTTTAAAAATTCCCTATCGAAATTATCATTGAAATATGATGGCTTTTGTGTCTTCATTACATCTGATCATTTTCTCTTATAATTAGATCAGTTATATCAATCTTATGCTTTCTATAAAGAAAGCCTATCCATACATTGCTCATATTTTACCACTAGCGATAGTCATTAGAATATGGATGAAGTACAGTAGTAAAGAAAGACTTTAAGCCACCAGTCATATATGCTAAGCATCTGAAACATGGCTGGTCCAAATCAAGTTGTTCTGCAAGTGTGAAATACATACCCGATTTTGAAGACCTTTTACCAAAAAAGCATAATTTAAAACATTTCATTTATCATTTTATATTGATTATGTGTTGAAATGGCAATTCTTTGGATATACTGAGTTAAATAAAATATATTATTAAAATTAATTTCCAGGGAACTCTACTCAATACTTGGTAATGACCCATATGGGAACAGAATCTAAAAATGAGTGGATATATGTATATGTATAACTGATTCACTTTGCTGTACAGTAGAAACTAGCACAACACTGTAAATCAACTATACTCAAAGAAAAAATAATTATTAAAAAAATTTTAGTAAAATAAAATTAATTTCAAAAAAGAAAGACTATTTAAAAGTTACATATTCTCTCTATATTCTGATGATACAATGATAATCTAACTAAAACATGAGGTTCGTAATCAGTCACTGTCCAATGATACTTGGAAAAATCACAACAAATTACAGAGAATGAAGATGAGATTACAAAAGTAGCTACAGATATAATTTCTGCTAGCATAGCGTTTAACAAATGCAATTAAAAATACTAAAGAACAGATTCCTCTTTTGATAATGGCCAAACAGCTCCCATCAAATGAACCATCCCAAAGATAATAAGTTCTGGGCAAAATATGAACAAAAAGTTATTTGAAGGCCCTAGAGAGTAACAAAAAGAAGACAGACACTAGGGTGCAATTGACATTTGGAAAAAGAGAATGACACTGGATGAGTTTCCCATTTTTATGGCTTTTAGCCAAATCCAATCAATACCTAAAGGCTAAATCCATATTAGAAAACTCAGTCTTACTATCTCAAAAAACCAAAGGAAAGAGTTTGAGCAAATATAGCAAGTAGAAAATGAGGACAGAATGACAAAAAGAAAGCTAAAGAAAGAAAAAATTAAATTCTGTGTATAATAAACACTGCCCAAATCTCATGCATGCAGAGGAAGAATTCAAACAGTTCAGTTAAAATTAAAATAATTAAACCGAAATTTCAGCTGTTGTACCTCAGGGGAAAACAAAGTATGTAGCTCAATCTCTGCCATATTAACTTCCTGCTTTAAAAATAATCAGCACTCAGAGCAGATTTCAGAGTCTTTATCTATAAAGTATTGTTAATCATGTCCAAGATATAAATAAAATTTACTTGATATATTAAGAAATAGAAAATCATGATCCTTACTCAAGAGAAAAAACAATAAACAGAGACTGAGAGCAAACCTGGATGTTAAAATTAGCAGAAAAGGATGTTAAAGCTACTATAGTAACTATGTTAAAGGAAGTAAAGATAATGTGCTCATATGAGTGAAAAGATGGGAAATCTCAACAGAGAAACAGTGACTATAAAAAATAACCAAATGGAAATTTTAGAACAAAAAATAAAATTTCTGAAATTAAAAATTCACTAGATGAGCTTTTCATCTGATAGAGATTATGAAAGAATCTTGAAAATTACAAAATCTGAAAAAGAGAGAAAAAAATTTTAATTATGAAATATCTGGGATGACTTCTAAATGGTCTAAAATACCAAAATTGGAAAATCAGAATGAAAAGAAAGTTAAGATAAAAACACTGATCAGCAAAATAGTAGACAAACAAGAGAGAAAATCAACAAAGCTAAAATAAAAATTAAACCGATCAAGCAAAAGGACGAATTTCATGAATTACAAAATACCAATACCAAAAATAAAAGAAGGGTTATCACTATCAATTTCATAGACATTAAAAAGATAATAAAGGAAAATTACAAAATTTGTAACTTTTTTTAAACTGTTAATAAACTAATGGACTAGCACAACTTGTATTTAACATTGTACTATTTGTCCTAATAAGACAAGTAAAAGAAACAAAAAGCATAAATACTGGGAAAAAAAGTAGAACTGTATCTATTTGCAGATGACTTGAATGTTTACATAGGGTATCATAACAAATCTGTAAAACAATTATTAAACTAATAAGTAAATTTGGCAAGGTCAAAAGATACAATGTTAATATTGAAAATAAATTATTTACATAAAAGCAGAAAACAACTAGAAACTGAAATTTTTAAAATAATTCCATTTATAGTATGATCAAACACTTTATATACTTATGAAAAAAAGTCATTCAAGACCTCTACCCTTAAAACTACAAATTATTCTTAGATAAATTAAAGAAGACCTAAATAAATGAAGAAATATCCAAAGGGAAAAATCAATGTTTTTAGATGTTAATTCTCCCTAAATCAATGTACAGAAATACAACACAATCCTAGACTCAATCCTAGCAAACTTTTAAATCAAAATTAACAAATTGATTATAAAATGTATATGAAAATGCAAAGGACCTAGAATATCCAGCTTATCTTGAAAAAGAATAAAGGTGGAGAACTTACACTACCTGACTTCAAGATTACTATAAAGGTAAGACATTAGGATACTGCAGAAAGATAGACAAATAGATCAATGGAACAAAACAGCCCTGAAGTTGAATCATACTTATACAATTATTTAATCCTCTACAAAGGTGACAAAGCAATCCAGTAGAGAGTAGAAAGTCTTTAAGTCTTTTCAGCAAATGGTGGTAAAACACTGGATATCAACCAGGAAAAATATGAATCTTGACCCCTACTTCACACCATACACACAAAAATTAATGTGATGCATTGTACACCTAAATTAAAAAGCGAAAACTCTATAAATCTTCTGAAAGATATATAGGAGGATAGTTTGATGACTTAGGGATTGGCAAAGAATTGTTTGACAGCACACAGAAAACAAAAACTCTAAAAGAAAAACACTGATAAATTAGATTTTATCAAAATTAAAACTTCTGCTCATCTAAAGGAATTACTAAGAAAATAAACAGGCAAACAACAGACTGCAAGATATATTCACAGAGCATATATCTGACAAATGACTGATATCTAGAATAAAGAACTTTTGCAACTCATTAATAAAAACAACCTACATTTTAAAAAACTGAATAGACACTTCAAAAAGGAAGATATTTTCTAAAATTTTGAACAGACACTTCATAAAGGAAGATATACAAATGGCCAATGAGCATATGAAGAAGTGCCTGACATTGTTAGTCATTAGGCAAACACTATCAAAGGGAGTTGCTATTATAAACTCACCAGAATGACAAAAAATTAAAAAGATGTATATCATCAAATGTTGGAAAGTGTGTGAAACCACCAAAACTCTCAAACATATTTGGTGAGAGTTTAATTATTTTTAAAAAATGATCTGGCATTATAAAACTAAATATAGACCTATCCTATCACCAAAGGATTCCTCTTCTAGGTATTCATCCAAGAGAAATAAAAATATATGTCCACAAGGAGATTAATATTAGAGTGTAGAATATTCATAAAATAGAATACTACTCCTAGGGAAAGAAAAAACTACTCAATATGCAACAACATGGATGAATTTTTTTTAATTATGCTGATTAAAAGACTTTTATAAAAGAGTATCACCTACATGGTTTCAATTACATGAACTTCTAGAAGAGACAAAACAATCTATACTAAGAAAAAAAAATCAGAACAATATTTGGTTCTGGAGGCTGAGGGGAGCCAGTATTGAGTGTAAAGAATCATGAGGGATATAAGTGTGGGAATTCAGAGGTTAATAAATATATAGCCCCTAATTCAAGAGGCTCACAGTATAGTGACTTCACCAATATCACATAGCCAGCAAGTAGCAGACCCAAGATGTGAACACAATTCCTGTGTTCACTGCACAATGTAAAGCTACCACAATATATGTAGAAAAGTCAGGCACAAATCAACTGCTGACTAAACATGGCAGCTCTCCTTGAGGTTTTCCTTTACGTCTATATCTGACATTTCAAAGGTCATGCAATGAAATGGAAAGTTTAAAGGAACTCAACTAAGAAGTCCTGAGTTTAAGTAAGCAGCTGAAAATCGTGTTCCTTATAGCCTAATCTGGGTCCCACGTCTCACTTTCTAAACCAGAGCTGCTCCACTTTTAACTGCTTTACATATTGAGTTAGATTTTAAAGGAAGTGTTCTCTGCTAAAATCAAAAGACAAACAAAAACCATGGCTTGAAAAACACTAGACAAAATAAAGATCCCTCATAGTTTAATATGCCACAATTTTAACGTGCAATGGCTTTTTTCATTTTGCCCCCAAAAAAGTGCTCATAAACATTTCTGAGATCCTTAAAACTTCTCAAATTCAGAACCTAAATTCCTAGATCAGCCCTAGGAATTCTTTGCTTGGGTACATGAATCTTTGTCAGTAATTCATAAATGGATATGAAGACAGCTCATAGCATATATGAAGTGAATTCACTTTACTATTCAGTGCATAGTGCCAGAATTAAACAAAATAAGTTTACCAGTAATTATCTTCTTTGAGTTTTCTCAGATTCCTTACAATCATATAGAAGCTGATAATAAAAAAGTATAGCTAACTTTTACATGTCAGTCATCAACAAAAGCAGTAACTTTATAAAAAGTTCTTTGAATAGAGAAAATAGTACTTAGAGACTGCACATCAGTATCAGATTAAGTATCTATACTAATAATTGTGGTATATGGTTAAGATTCACAATAAACATTCTGGTAAAAATATTAATGGTACACATCTAGGAATCAAAAGTCACTCTGATTAGAAATATAAAGAGACAATTGTTAAAATAAACCTTTATGTCTATAATATAACTATTATCATAATAATTATATATTTAACAAGGTTTATACATGTACATATATGTGTGTGTAGGTATGTGCACGCACATGTGCACATTCACACCAGACTCTTGGGTGCTTTATCTTTCAGAATACAGACTGTTCATGAAATATGTTCCTATAATGAAAAATCGATTGTGCTGTGATCATAACAACTCCAAACAATGCACACTGTGCAGACTGCACTCCCAGAACTATAAAAAGTAAGCATGCTGTTCTTTCAATGTCAAAGTAGTCGTTAATGTGCCATGATGAATAACAGGTGTCTGTGCCAAAAACCCTGAGCATAAATTGATGGCTTCATTATAAACCAAATCAATAGTAAATGCTATGTAAAGGACTAAATATTTCTGACCAAAAACACTACCAGATGAAATAATTATTTCCTTTGCAAAATCAAATTTTATTTAAAATAATATTAATGTTTTAGAACTGTGGGAATGTTTCAGAGGAAAAGAGCCCATTTACACTAGGTGAATTCAAGCTTTACATTTCAGTTTTATAATTAGAGTGGCTCTGTAATTTATTGTCAAATAACAACACTTTTGAGAGAGAAAAGCAGTACTAATAATAATCAGTGGGGGACAGCAGGCATAAACTGGGACCAGTCCAGGCAAATCAGATAATATGGTTACCTTACTTGTAATTGAAAACACCAACAAATCCAAATCTTCTTTGATCTAGTAGGTTTTTTAAATCTTACTTTTAAATATTAAAGCCTGCATAACTCATTATATGTAGATGGAAAGGAGAGAAAGACTGTCTCTATTTTATTATCTATTTTGAATAAATTGCAGTCCTGTTATGCCCCTGTGTGGCCAGCAATCACAGCAAATTCACTGTCACACATTTAGCGATAGAGAAATAATTACAGGTTTGTAGGAAAATACAAGAAATGTTACTAAAAATCCGAAAATGGAAAAACTTGTTAAGTACATTTTTTCCACAAATATTATCACAAAAGATAGTCATCATTATTACGTTATTTGAATACTGTTCAAAGCAATTGATTACTCAAGGCCCTGAACACTTAAAAATATACCTTCTAGCATCCCAACATTTTTGTTTGCTTCCAAAGACAAGATCACAAAATTTAGATTTTATAATGAATTTAGTACTTGAGAACTTTTTGCTGGTAACAAAAGCAATTATCTTTGTATCCTGATTAAATAATTTAATTTGGGGAAAAATGAGCTTACAGTAAGAAAATTTGATAATAAGAATTTAAAGTGTCATTTTATCAAAACCTATCAAGTGGATTTACATTGCATGCCAACACAAATTTTTTTTTCTTGTTGGACCTTTGGTTGTTTTATTTTAGCTGTAAAAGAAGATAATATCCTTCCACTTCCTTTATGCACAAAAATGGTACTCAAGAACCACAATGGTAAGAGAATCAGCTAAGAACTTTCAGTTTGAAACATATATGGTTTCCAACAAAAAGCCCATCTAAAATATTTCGATTTTTTTCACTCATAAATAAATTTCAATTATTCATTAGATAACAAAATATTTTAACAATCTATAGTTACCTCCAGTTTAGTGACTTTTGATGCATAAATATTATTGTGTATTGAAAATCTTTGCTTCTTTGACAAGTTGAACCTGGAAATGCTTTTGGAATAATTATTATGGGAGATTTTCATTTTTAACCTTTTATTGCTTGTATGTCATAGAAGTAAACTGCCCTACCACCTGAAAATCTGATGAAAGTTGAGTTGCAAATTTAGGGACAAGATTAGTTACCTAGAAAAAGTCTCAAGAAAACTAGTTGACAGAGTTCCCTTTCGATAATAGATTGTCTACTATTAACACATAGTACTATTCTAGTAATTTCTCCTAGAAAGCAATTCAGAATAAAATATAATGCAATTGTCCATATCTATGATGTTATGTTTCTGTCACTTCTGTCATACTTAATGTCACAATACAATGACTGAATATTCCATTTCAACCAATCCAATTAAACAATTATTATTAATGTAATAACAACCAACACTGCTCTTCCAGAGTGACAGTTATAGAATTGATGCTTCAACTTTAAGACCTTTATTATGTCCAGTCCACGAAGTTGAAAGACCTGTTATTTAGAAACATTTTTAAAGTTGTTGTAAGAGCACATCATCTGATGACATACTCATATCATCTTTGTTCCATAATTTTTTCTTCAAGAATGATATTTTTAGTCGACATCTTACTTTTCTGATTCAGTGTCTAAGCAGAATAAGAATTTTAAAAGTCCACTGTATCTGATCTGAACCCAAAGTAACCAAGACATTAGAATATGTGGCAATATTAATTATAAGTTCATATAAACTTATTTTCACCTTTGATACTTCTAAAATAATAACTCTTTGTATAACTGGTTTTGCTTGATTAAAAGTAAATCAAGTAGTTTGCATGTATGAAGATCAGTAGAGCTACATGTGAAAAAATTTCATGTTTTCTGAAGACTAAGAAGTCAAAAATATATAAAGGCAGGGGATTTATTCCTCCTAAAACAGAATAAATCTTTATTGATTAACTGGTAGTTTCAGATAATTTTAGATAAAAAATCAAAAAAGTTAAATAAGACTGGCCTCACAGAAGCATTAGAAACTTCACAATTTAATGTTTAACTGCAGCAACATAAAATTCCAGGTTTTTTAATAATGAGAGCATTGCAATTATAAGCATGCCAACAATAATAGAAACTTAAGGCCAAGGAAAAGAATAGTAATAGGGATGCACACGATTCCCTCAAAAAATAGATATTCTCATATTTTAAAACTACTAACATATACTTTAAAACTAATTCCATACCATGCTGTTAATAGCACCATTTCTAAAGTGAATGTATACCCAGCCCAAATATTAATATTTTTAACACATAAATTCTTGGCATAAAAAAAAGAAACAGAAATCAAACAAGGAATAGATGTATAAAGGATGAGTACCAATCCTAAAAGTCTGATAGCTTCAGATCATGGAAATTTTAAGAAAGCCATACTGCCTCTTTTATGTAAATGTAAAATGCAATACAGATTATTTTTATCATTACAGATACTCAAGCAATGTATTACTAAACTAAAAAAAAAAATCTTAAAATATAGATAGCCTATTTTAGAATATCACAGAATTTCATAACTCACATATTTTAAATTAGTCCAAAAACTAAACGTAAAAAACAATCAAATTAGTTAATTGAAGAGAACTGTATGGGGAAAGAAGTGAAATTTTATAAAAAAAAAGCTACATTATTCTATATTCCATGAAAAGGTCATAGATATATTTATCATCAGTAAACATTTTAAATGTCAACAAATTCTAAAAGCCTCCTTTTCATTTGCTAAATCAAAACATATACTGTGTAATAGGTATTTTTTAAAACTCTAAAATAGGCTGCCTCACATTGTTCAGAGACCCTAAAAGGAAGAGACCAGCAAAAACCATTCAATATTCTATGCACTCTTAGTTCTCCCTCAATTTCCAGAAGGTTTCAGTGCATTATCATGTTCACAGAATTTCCTTCTCAGTCTTTCACCACATATATTTAGTTTAAATGGGGTCTTTTCTACACTAGGTATATAACATTAGAAATTCTCAAAACGCAAACAACTTAAATGAGGGGAGAACTGGGTGATAAAACAGCATTTTAAAAGCATTCTTTAATAGGCTATCTCTTTTAGTGTAAGCCAGAGAAACCATCTAAAACATATGTCTATAATTTAACAACCTTCACCACACACACACACACACACACACACACACACACACCAAAAAAAAGATCAGGTTGAAAAAGCAATAGGAATTTATAACAAAGCATCCTTCCAAACTAGCTGACCTAATACAAAGCGTTATTAGCAGTTCCATAATATAGCTTGTTTTAAAGTGATTATTGATCTACCCTGCATAGAGAAATGTCTTAGACCTAGAAAACATCTTCCACATGTTTTATAAAGAGCATGCATGATTGCTAATTCAGATGTTCCAACAAATCACATATGATTATATATCCCCATCCTTATATATGCAATGTAATCACTGGCGTGATCACAAAGGAAAAATGTCTATCAGACATTTTAAGTTAATCATTTTATTAGAAAATGAAATCATGAAACAGCCTGTATTATGTTTCAGAGGTCAAGCTAGTTAAATTTAAGATGCTTTTTGTGCTTTGAGGTAAGCTTATTTTCCTTCTTAAAATCAATTAAGAACTACATACAATTTTATACTTATGATTAAAAAGACAACACCCTTATACTACTAATATTTCAATACTGAACAATTTTACAGACATGTAAGATTATTATTCTGAAAATATCAATACTAGAAGAATATATAGTTTAGCTTTACCCACCTTGTATTGTTCAGTGTTTGTCCAAAAAGCTCATTTTGTAAAATATTTGGTGGGGATGAAAAAACCCCATGAAAATGAGATAAAACAGAATTGCAGACCTGGCGCAATGTCTCAAATTGCATTTTCCTTCCTTTTTTCTTCCTTCTCTTATTTTTCCTTACCACCTGTCTTTAAAGTCATCTATTTGCAGACACCATCAAATAAAAACATGCCAATCAAGTTCCATATTTCTCCTGAGCTCTGTAAAAACTGCGCTTAAATGAGCAGAGGTTGATAGTTAATTGTACAGTCATTATTCTTCTAATTCAGTCGTAGAAGATTCAGTACCCGTGCGGCTTTCGGCTTTCTCCTGACTGTAGCAAGAATTCTAAACAGCAGTAAGCTTTTTGGGCATTCCCAGCTGAAGTGCGAAGCTGAGCTGCTTTCATGTACTCTACTCATATTTCTCTCAGCCTATTAAAAACACGCAATGAATAGATGCTGTCATCAGGAGTTTCAGCACATCTGGCTACCAGCAATAAAATCTCAGAAGTAATAAAAATGGGGCAAGGTATCTTCTCAATGTTACTACTAGGTAAGAGGGAGAGAAACTATAAATTTCCCAACCCTTTTCTCTTTCCCTGAAAAATGAATAACTCCAGCAACAGAGTATATAGGTCTCATCAATGTACAGGTTGCTGCATAGGACCAGAACACTCAAAAAATAAGTAGTAGGCTTCCCTGGTGGCACAATGGCTAGGAATCCGCCTGCCAACGCAGCAGACAAGGGTTCGAGCCCTGGTCCGGGAAGATCCCACATGCTGCAGAGCAACTAAGCCCGTGTGCCATAACTACTGAGCCTGCGCTCTAGAGCCCCCGAACCACAACTACTGAAGCCTGTGTGCCTAGAGCCCATGCTCTGCAACAAGAGAAGCCACCGCAATGAGAAGCCCGTGCACCACAACGAAGAGTAGCCCCCGCTCACCACAACTAGAGAAAGCCCGCACACAGCAACAAAGACCCAACACAGCCAAAAATAAATAAATTAAATAAATTTTTTAAAAATACTTGAAAAAAAAAGTAGTATATCCTTCTTTTGATATCATGAAGCAATAAAAATATAACAGACAATAGGGCTTTTATTGCCTGCATTTATAATGCCATAATTCTCAAGAGACATTTGGAAAACATGTACTTAGTTGTCTTAATTCTTGTTTAATTTTAAAACGTCTTCATCAGGCTTCCCTGGTGGCACAGTGGCTGAGAGTCCGCCTGCCAATTCAGGGGACAAGGGTTCGTGCCCCGGTCCGGGAGGATCCCACATGCCGGGGAGCGGCTGGGCCCGTGAGCCATGGCCGCTGGGCCTGCACGTCCGGAGCCTGTGCTCCGCAGCGCAAGAGGCCACAACAGTGAGAGGCCCGCGTACCGCAAAAAAAACAAAACAAAACAAAACAAAAAAGTCTTCATCTATTTATTTTTAAAGGAAAATGAACAATTAAAGGAAAGTAAACAATGTTCAATCTGGGCCCTTTCTAAAGGCCATACATAGTGACTACATGATATTTATGTAATGGTAGAAAAAAATTATACCTTATCAATTAAAACTCACTTAAACAGCACACATAAAATATGAACTTTCTCACAAATCAAAAAAACACAACGAAGGCCAGAGAGACTTTATCAACTATTATTAATTTATTTCAATAATGGTGGTCACAGTATTTTTCAGAAGGATACTTCCTGACGGCCCCAGTGGTCTTAGAGTACCCCAGATCACCATCCATTCTTAATGAGTAATTCTGGTTTAGATAAAATCTTAGGTTAATCTATATCCAGAATCATCCATCTTTCTACAGCAGATGCTCTGGTGAATTTAAAACCAAATTTTAAAAATCAACTCACTTATAGAGATGATTAATATATTTATTGATCTCTAATTGTTCCTAAATCATGACATTTCTTTAACAGATACATCCCTTTTAGCCCTTTTTCCCTCAACTTTTAGCCTTAACCTCCTCTATCCCCTTTCACACACATACCACTATCAATAAATATGCACTTAAATACACTAAGAAGTTTTTTTAGAAGTCGTGAATTCTTTTTTGACATGAATAAACATGTCACGAAATAACAACACAAAATAAACAATAATATAAATTTTTAAATGACAAAGTAAACATGTAATAATATAAACTTTTAAACAAATCATTTACTTCTTTTATAAACTAAGGTCTTCAATTATGGATTTGTCCTCAACTAAGAGTGTTCCTATTTTGTTTATTATTTTAGATTTTTATAGGTGCACACTAATCTGTTTATGAAATATACACATAATAGTCATAAAGTATTTTTTGGCTTATAAAGTACTTCTAAATTTTTTTAATATCTAGAAAACATTATGAGTAAGTGATAATGTTGCTATTGTTTTATAGATGAAAAGAAACGTAGGTGTTAAGGGATTAAAGATCACACAGCTTGTAAAAGATAGAGTATTTGAATGAAGGTCTTTGCTTCAGACTCCACTTCACATGCTCCTTCCCTGTCATTCTATCTTCTATATACGTGCACACGTGGGCGCACACACATACACATATACAGACATATATGCACATCTATTTGTAAACAGATCAGTCTCCATAGATGAACAGGAAACCTACCTGCCAGTGACCCAGTCAAGTATATTTCAGTTAGAGCAAACATCTCAAATTTTTCAGCTCACAAGTAACTTTAAATGGGTTTCTTCCATTTAACTCAAACAGAAGCAACCTGATGTGCTTCAAATTTTTAAGCCTCTGATTACAAGGTTGATTTTCACATCTATGAAAGGTCAGTTTCCATAAGTGTAAACATGCATTTTTAAATTCTTACTTTCAAAGTTTATACCATCTGTGATATACATATATATATATATATATATATATATATATATATATATATATATATATAGTTTTCCCCCTTGTGGGTAGATTCAATTTTTATAAATAATCAAAAGCCATTTTAAAGCAACTCTATTAAATAAGAAGGTGATTACACTGCAAAACACTCTCTGTCGTTAAAAAAAGTTTCTTTGAAGGCAAGCTCACAGCAAGAGTTTCAAAAATGGTCTAAGCGATAGAAAGACTACTGGAATGAGCCTCAAAATGGTTTCTTTGAAGTAAACAATATAGCAACGACCTTCCTCAGAGCCTTATTTTCCAGCTGTCACTGTACAACACACACTTCTGGTTGGCTTACTCACAGTTCCTTCAATATCTCAGAGGAGATTTCTTCCACTTTCCCACCTCATTATCACCTTTCACCTTCTCCTACTCATCCTTAAGGGCTCAAATGTCACTTTCTCAAAAAAACTTTCTTTGACCTGGATTAGGTCTCCCATTATGCACTCTCATTGTACCCTATACTTTTTCTTCATAGCATTTGATAAAAGTATAACTATATATTTACTTGAAAAAGAATGTTTAATGTCTTTCACCCTCAGTTCCATGAGATTAAGGCCCACATTTATTTGTTTACCACAGTGCCTAGTATAGAGTAGGTGCTTAATAAATAAGAAGCCTAAATTTTATGGAAAACTTAATTATTTTTTATTCACATCTCATAAGTAGGACAGGAAACTGCTCAGGGCTTAATTTGGTTCTTAGCTTCTGTGTTTGTTTGTTTGTTTGTTTTAGCCTACCACATCATGTTATAAGGCTTAATAAATAGAAGAAAGACCAATATTTGCAACCAAAAACATTGTTCATTGGATGGACTTTGTAATTTGTTATAAATATCCTAAATATTATAAAGAATGTTTATAGCTAATATTTGTTTTAAATTTTCTACGTACTGAAGGCTCACAAGTAACTTAAATATCAGCGGCTTCTATAAGGACAGAAATAACATGGCACTTGAGGTCAAATGGCCTGGATTTAAGTACTGACTCCTAATACCATCTAGCTCTAATACTTCAGGATGTTCACTTTATATATCCGAGCTACGGTTTCTTCAAATGTAAAATAAGCTACATCACTTATTTCATAAAGTTATTATTATATGAAAACATGTAATGTATATAAATGTATTTTATAAACTATAAAGTATATAGTACTTGGAAGTAACCTCACTATGAACTATCTAAGGAATCAAATTACTGGAACCAGGATTCTAACAATAATGTTAGTTATCTTTTACTTATCATATTTATTCATGCAAAAAATATTTATAGAATTTCTTTGGGTAAGTTTCTATATCCCTGTTCGTTAGATGCTGAATGAAGGGATGCAATGCTTATGCTTACACCTTTCTGCAAAAATGAGATAAATTCAGAATGTTCTTCAAGTAAGGTCAGCTCCATACTTACATCTAGTCCTGCAGAGAGGCATTAACTCTCACAAATGGTGTAGCTGTTGGCAATTGTTTTCTCTATGACTGTTCTATTAGAATCTTTAGCTCCTCAATGGAAATGACAATGCTAACTAGAGTTCCCAAGGAAGAAGAGATGTTAAGAAACTTTGAGCAGCAGAGGCAATTTCATTAAAGATGATAGCAAAAAAGTCAATCAACGCTTTAAAAAGTTCAACCTAAAAGTAATCCCCAAATTTCATATAAAAATAAAAACATAATTTATTTTGCCTATTAAACTGGCAAAGTATTGCCCAGAAGGTCAGAGAATGGGCACTCTTAAACCATATTTACTGGCAGCAGTGTATACTGATAGAACCTTTTTGAGAAATATTTAGTAGTATGTAGTAAAAACTTTTAAAATGTTCAAATTCTGAGAGAACACTAGGAGCATAAACACCAAAATGTTAATATTGATGATCTCTGGGTGAAAACATCACAGAATTTTTTTCCCATTATGCTGTAGTTTTTGGTACAGTACCCACAAGAAAAGCCAAAATTTAACCTATGTAATGTGGAGACTTCTACAATTACAATGAAGTCATTCATTAACCATAATATATTAAATATGATGTTAGCCCATAAACTTTTGCTTAGCAATGCTCAAGTAAATCAAATACTAGATTATTAGTTTTCCCATGATTGGCTATACCCATTAGCACTGGTATCTATTCTCTTCTTTATCGATAAGTTCCTAAAATTCTGTAATAAGTCAAATTATTTAATTAGTACTATGAAACATCCAAATGAGATGAGAAAACTTAGTACTAACTTCTTTACATCAGGCCTGCTGTAAGAGGAGAAGGTGTTACTTCATATCTCACACGGAGATATCTGGCTGTTAAAATGTGTTGAGGTTTTCCAAACTGTCTCCTCGCCAATAGAAGCTGTTCATCTTGCTCACCTCCCAAGCCATAATTTGATAATTATGGCAGTTCCATTGCTTTATCCTTTTCCACTCTGTCTCCCAAATCAGTGTTTTCTAATCTTTTTTATTTTTATTTTTATTTTATTTTATTTTGCGGTACGCGGGCCTCTCACTGCTGTGGCCTCTCCCGTTGCGGAGCACAGGCTCCGGACGCGCAGGCTCAGCGGCCATGGCTCACGGGCCAGCCGCTCCGCGGCATGTGGGATCTTCCCGGACCGGGGCACGAACCCGTGTCCCCTGCATCGTCAGGCGGACTCTCAACCACTGCGCCACCAGGGAAGCCCAGTAAGTTTTTTTAAATGTGTTGATCCTCAGTTATTTTCTGATGTACCAAAAAAATTCTGTAGCATTTCCCAGGGCTTGAACTCTGTATCTATCTCCCTAGTTTTGACCAGTGAGGCAGAACAGCCTCCACAGTTTCTACCATCTAATTCCGAAAGGAAAGGGAAAACAGTGAAAGCCTCCACAAATGTATGAAGTCCCACCATCATTATCATCTCCCCAACTCCTCTTTCTAGGCCAGATATATGAGGGCTAATCCTACTGTGCTTTGAATCAAGCTGCATTATTAGAAGTATTACTGAGCTGCTTCAACAGTCCAGAGCAGCTCTTACCAGAGCAGTCCCCACACCTACAAGCTGGCAGCAGGAATACCTTTCCTATCAGACTCAAGAATCAGGCTGTAGAGTGCTAATCCTAGATTTAAACTCTAGAATGAAAATATCCAGAGTGATTATATGCTCTGACACCTAGAGGTTCTTCTATCTGTTAGAGGAAAGAGAACCAAGACCTCTGAAAATACATTCTGGTAAGTCCCTCCAGTATTAGGACTGCTAGTTCCAAGTAATTATTCCCTTGATAATTATCAAGAGAATGACTGGAAGCAACACTACAATTTCAGGGAGCAATATCCATATGAATAAGATCCAACTCCATCTCTAATAGCGCCACCGTCCAGGAACGACGGTATGGAAATATTTATAGCCTTGGGACTCCAAGCACTCAACTTAAGCTTGCAAACTGCCTCCAGAAGGCACCTCTACTACCTAGTAAATTCCAAGTATCCCTAGATTCTTCAAGAAAGAAATACTGACTGCACATTGTCATTATATGAAAATGAAAAATGATAATCATTGGCACAACTATAAATGTGTTTTAGCAAAATATGAGAACAAATGAAATACTGTGCAATAATAGTGGCCTCCAAGAGTTCCCATCCACAATCCCTTTCTTTCTTTCTTTCTTCTTTCTTTCCTTGCTTTCTTTGTTTATCCTTTTCCATTATGGTTTATTATGGGACATTGATATTGAATATACACAATATACACAATTCCTTTCTTTCACGCAATTTCCTCCTACTCGTTACATCATGAAAAAAGGGAGGAGTGGAGACATCATAAATACACCAAAAAATTATCTCACCACATGTGGATGAAAGGACATCAATTAGAAAGTTGATACGATAGTCAAACCAAGATATTAGTTGGCTTGAATTAAAATGATCACAGTAAAATGGAGACAAAAAAAGACTAAAAAGGTAGATGTTGAATCAACCAAGACACAATGATTGATTTGCCACAGGGGTGGGAGGTAGTATATGAAGGTCAAGAGAGGAATAAAAAATGACTCTCAGATTTCTTTCTTAAGTAATCAAGCAGATAATCTTAAAATTTGCTGAGAAAGAGAACACTAAAGGAGGAGCAGATTGAGGGAAAAGGAAGGGAAAGATGATGAGTTGTTGAATTTAAGGAGCATGTAAGATAGCTAGAAAGCCAGATAAGTAAGCAATTGGATATGTCACTATGGAGTTCAGAAAAGAGTTCTCAGCTAAAGATATAAATTCAGGAAGCATCAGCATGTTAGTAATGATTAGATGAGATCACCCAGAGCGAAAGTTCAAGGTGGAAAAAAAAAGTCTAAGACGGTATACCAGGGAACTAAGTTCCACATTGTCATCAGGTAAAGAAGAAGCATAAAGAAGAAAGAAGAGGAGAAGCCACAGAGGTAGGAGGAAATCAGGAAAGTGTGGTGGTCTCTAAGCCTTAATAAAAGACAATGTTTTAAGAAGAATGGTATGATTGGACTTCCCAGGTGGTCCAGTGGTTAAGAATCCGCCTTCCAAGACAGGGGACACAGGTTCGAGCCGTGTTCTGGGAAGACCCACATGCCACGGAGCAGCTAAGCCCGTGCACCACAACTACGGAGCCTGCACTCTTGAGTCCACGAGCCACAACTACTGAGCCCGCGTACCACAACTACTGAAGCCCGCACGCCTAGAGTCCATGCTCCGCAACAAGAGAAGCCACCGCAATGAGAAGCCCGCACATCACAACAAAGCGTATCCCTTGCCCACCTCAACTAAAGAAAGCCCGCAGGCAGCAAGGAAGACCCAACACAGCCATAAATAAATAAATAAATAAATTTAAAATAAATAAAGTAAAATGTAAGCTACTTTTACAGTTTATAAGTGTTCCCAGAATGTAAAAAAGAAAGGATTATGTGAAAATATAAATAAAAAGACCAATGTAGGTCCTGGACATAAACATAACCCCCAAATCTCACATTTTTTGAGAGAATAAAACACAAAGATGCACTGAAGCACTGGATCAAAATATATTTAGGCAGGAGGGGGAAATACTGCAATGAAAAAATCAAATATTCATAATTCTCCCCATTCACATGACTCTAATTCTTATTAAGCAAACTCAACCAGAAGAAATGGGTTTCTTACCACTTTCCAGACAGAAGTATTAAATCAACCTCAAAACTTTCAACCATGTCAAATAATTTATACAAATGAATTTCAGATATATACCACTGAAGTGAAAAAGTTATTTTTACATCACAACAATTTTGAGTTCATATATTCTGTAGTCTTACAGTCTTGGCTGTTTGAAAAAATATAAACTTTTTCTGAGAGATGTAACTAAAATTTGTCAATCCTGCTCTATGAACACAAATCAACTCTCACACAGAGAAAAGGAAGACTAAAATAGTTTTAAAGATTGGATAAACGGAAAACTCAATACAAATTTGAAAATACTACTGAGAAAAAATAAGTTCAAAACTAACACATAAGAATAGACAAACAAAAGAATGCTCGGGTGGAAATGTAATAAAAGAAAGAACTGAAAAGAAAAAAATGGCTGGGGGTTGCATCAGTAGAGAGGGGAGGTCACCCTTAAGTTTAATTTTCCAGTTCAAGCACTGTGTAATTAGGTAAGCACAGTGCGAACTGTTTCACCAATAACCTTCAAACAAACCTTGAAAGACCTTTCCAGACAAAGAGCTCCAAATCATATCTCAGAACTTCCAACTCTGTCAAATAACATATATAAGCCTCTCTCAGGTATATATCACGGACATAGAAATAGTTGATTATAGGTAATAAAAATTTTGATTCTCTACACTATTTATTTTTGTTGCATTATTTGCTTGAAAAAACTAGAGTAGCCATAGATTACTAAAGAAGAAATCCACAAGATTCTATATTAATATTCCTAACAGCAAACTGTATCCCAAATCTTAGGACAACAGCAATTTATCATGTATTGAGCTATCTTGAGATGCATGAGACTAATTCATTCTTTAGGATTCCTAGGGATAAAAGAGATCACACAAAATTAAAACAAAAACACTTAAGAGAAATACACACTAGCACCATTATTAAATACTGTACACACACACACAAGAATGGACATACATAATTAAAAATAAAAATGAGAATTTCTGTAAACTGCTTACAAATTTAAAAATACAATTTGAAAACTGCTCCTGAGTTTTAAACCAAATTTCTCAATGGCTGCAGCAACTTTGCAGGTAGAGGCTACAGTCAAAAGATGCCAGGATCACTTCAAGAAAAACCCCTGTCCCAATCCACTATATATTAAACATATTCCTACCACTCCTGCTAGAAACTAAGGTCAGCAAAGATCTTTTGCACTTACTTATCAGGAGGAGCAGAGCATAGACAAACTCAAGGACAAAACCAGAGAGTTTCATATACTTTAGGTTATCTTTTATAATCCTGTCTGTATATATTTAAATACTCTGTTGGTGATGAAGCAGGAGACTACTAAAAATTTAATCTCCAGTCTAGCAAATCTTGAAAGTGTAGTCTAGTGACCTTAGTGGGGTCCCCAAGACTCTTTCGGAGAATCTGCAGGGTCAAACTATATTCATAATAGTACTAAAATGTTATTTGCCTTTTGGACTTCCATTTTCTCATGGGTGTACAGTGGAGTTTTCCAGAGGCTACCTTATGTGTGACATCTCAAGATAATAAATACACAAGGAGATAAAAGAGTCCAGCTGTCTTCCACTAAATCAGACATTAAAGGGATATGCAAAAATGTAAAATAATGCCAATTTTCTCACTAAATTTTTCTTTTCTTTTTGAAATACTTGAAATGTTAGTTTTTATTTACATTTTCATTTAAAATATTGAAATATTTGTTTTATATTACTGCAGAACACATCATCACACACTTGGTGGTGGCTTAACAAAACATGTATTTATTATCTTACAGTTTCTATAGGTCAGGAACTCAAGCATGGTTTAAACGGTGTAATCAAGGGGCTGGCCAGGCCACATTTCTTTCTGAAGCTCAGGGTCCTTTTCCAAGCCCATATGATGGCAGAATTCAGTTCCTTGTGGCTCTAAGATTGAGGCCCCATTTTCTTGCTGGCTGTCAGCCAGGGGATGCTCTCAGCTCCTAGAGACTCCACCACATATGCCTGCCATGTGATCCTCTCATAGCTCCTTCACAACATGGTAGCTTACTTCTTCAAAGCAAGCAGAAGAATCTCTTACTTCAGTCTAAGACATAGTCTTGCATAATGTAATATAAGCACAGAAGTGACTATCCCATCATTTTTGCCATACTCTATTAGATAGAAACAAGTCACAAGGTCCATACGTACCCAAAGGAAGGGTAAACTCTTCACAGCTCAACTTAGAATTCTATCTACTCCATATGCAGTGGGTTTACTGTTATTTTTAAATTAATTAATAAAGATATATTTTAATTTTTTCTCAGTTTTTATTCCTAATATGATAAACATCAATAAATATAATCCATATAAACAAACGCTCTTTGAGGTCCTCAATCATTTTTAAGATTGTAAAGAGATCTCAAGACCAAAATGTTTGAGAATCATTGCTCTAATCTAAGCTGCCTCTTATATTTGCTGCCTCTTATATTTGACACATGATAAAAGATAAGAAAACAAGGGAATTCCCTGATGGTCCAGTGGTTAAGACTCTGTGCTTTCACTGCCATGGGCACAGGTTCAATCCTTGGTCGAGGAACTAAGATGCCACAAGCTGTGAGGCGCAGCCAAAAAAAAAAGATATGAAAACTTACTTTCTGCAAGTAGTGTTTCTATTTTAAAAGAAACAAGCAGTAGTCATGCTCCCAATATAAAATGAAATTTTAAATTGAGGAAATGACTCAAGTTATTTAGCTTTCCATATCATATTTAGCTTGAAAATCTGAACTATAATCATTTATTTTTACAAATGTTTAAATATTCCCCATCCAATCCCATACTTTCACAATTTCAGGGAATTGTAGGAGCAATCTTCTTGAGTAGATAAAAACATGTAGGTTCTAGGCATAACTGGAACAGGGATTGTTTATCTATAGTAAAATGCAAGAAGTTAGAGGATATGAGCACAGATATTTCAGTGTAAATGAGTACAAAAGAATTCAAAGACCTCACCATGATGCTGACTACTATTATTCATGTTATTATGGATTGATGAATTTAGATGCCTGAATCCCTGAACAATTAAAGATATCAAATAGGAAAATGTATCTTTATTTTTATTTAAAGCTTGGACTCCAAATCCCTATTTTTTAACTCTAGTGAGATATGCTAGCCTTTATATGAGCCTTGAAAAGACTATTCTTGCTCCTTAAGTTTCAGTACTAGATAAGACAATTACAGTGGCTGGCTCCTTAGTCTCACTCTTCTTCCCCTTTTTCCAAAGGGTACTTCCCAATTGTTTCATCTCAGGCCTGTCTTATCACATCAGCTATAAGAGATGAAAATATACAGTGCAAAAAATGGAAGCAGGCATTTACCTCAAAGCACTTTCATTGATTACCACTTTACTCACTTTACTAAAAGATCTGAGAAACACTTCTACACTCACCAACACTCACCCTTGCCCACCTCAATATGGCAGTCCAATTTCATAGCCCTTATCTATCACATCCTTGACCAACATCAGAACTGCTTTACTTGATGTATATCAGGAGAGCCAAAGAGTAAAGAGAGAGGTGGTGAAACCCCCTAGAAGTAAGTACATAACATTAATATTGTCATAAGCGCCAAACTAGAAGCAATATACTCCCACAGCTCACTGTGCAGATTCACACATACATTTCTACTGCCAATATATCTGTAAAAAAAAAAAAAATCTGTGTAAAAGGATTATATGAACATTTATGCTAATATTAGCTTAAAAATTGTTACAATTTATGAAATTTTATATGTTTACTGCATGAGTGACCCAAGTAATTCAAGATACATATTATTGTTGGAATGAAAAAACAGTCTCAAAAATGGTCATTTTGGTGTTAACCAATCATTTTCTCAGCAACAGATTAAAAAAAAGTGCTGCTGCTAACAAAACCACCACCAATACCTAATAAATTACCCCCCATCTTAATGTCTAACTAGCTATTCTCTCCTTCTAACTTTACTACAAAGCATTTTCCTTGATATCATTATCAAAACCAATATAGAGCTATATTTTGGAAGTGAATAAAAGGCACTCAAAAGAAACTTGTTAGGGGCTTCCCTGGTGGCGCAGTGGTTGAGAGTCCGCCTGCCGATGCAGGAGACACGGGTTCGTGCCCCGGTCCGGGAAGATCCCACATGCCGCGGAGCGGCTGGGCCCGTGAGCCATGGCCGCTGAGCCTGCGCGTCCGGAGCCTGTGCTCCGCAACGGGAGAGGCTACAGCAGTGAGAGGCCCATGTACCACAAAAAAAAAAAAAAAAAGAAACTTGTTAAAAATGAATTTATAGACACTTTCAAGAAAGAGTAAGTAATAAGTAGAGTCTCAGTCAATTAAATGTCACTGATTAGGAGAATGGATATTGGCTTATAATATTTCAAGTATGACTGAAAAGCAACTACTTCAAAAGTGACCAGTATAGTCAAGTCATACTCTAAAGAAAGTAACAACTTCCCTAGACTTAAAATAAGAAGAACAAAACAAGTAGACAGTAGACTAAAAGGCAAAACTTCTATAAGGCAAAGTAATTATGACTGAATGTCATTACATATAAAGTAAAAAGTCACCAAATCCAGCCAGAGACACAGAGGAGTGGTCACTGAAATTATCCCAAGGATACCAGCATATATAAAGGTGAGTTGAAATTGGAATAAATATAGTTCTAAGATGTAGATCAGTAGGGAACATGGAAAAGGTTAAAATGGAAAGAAGTATCCTACCACAAGGTCTTATTCTGTCTACAGTATTCTGTCTACAGTATTTTAAAAGGAAGACGATAGAATGATTTTCAAATGATTAGTGAGACATTCCCATAATGAATACAGCTGCCATGGCTTATAAAACCAGACTGTAAAAATACCCATATGCTCAAGAATAAATAAGTAATCTGAACAGTTCTATACCTATTGAAGAAACTGAATTCATAGTTTTAAAAACCTAGCCACACAAAAACCCCAGGCCCTTGGCATCAGAGACAAATTCTACCAAACATTTAGAGAAGAAATAATGACAGTTCTACACAAACTCTATACAAAGTTCTTTCTACACAAATTTGCAGAAAATTGAAGACAGAAAACCACTTCCTAACTGCTGAGGCCAGCATTCCCTTGATACCAAAACCAATGACATTACAAGGAAAAGGCACTACACACCAATATCCTTCATGAACATAAACTGAAAAATCTCTAACAAAATATTAGTAAGTCAAATCCACCAATAAATAAATCGAGTAACACCATCATGACCAAAAGGAGTATCCCAGGAACACAAGATTGGTACAACATTTGAAAACAATCAGTGTCATTTCATTCTACAAACAAACCAAAGAAGAAAAATCATATTATCATCTCAATAGAGGCTGAAAAAAAGCAATTGACAAAATTCCACAGCCATTCACAATAAAAAAAATTCTCAGCAAACTAATAATAGTATAGAAGGACATAAAGAACATCTATGAAAAACCTATAATTAACATCATATTTGATTGTGAAAGACTCAAAGGATTCACCCTAACACTGGGAATAAGACAAAGATGTCATTCTGACTACATCTATTTAACATTGACGTGGAAGCACTAACCAAACAGTATAAAAGATGGAAAGACACAGCTTACAAATTGAAAAGTAAGAAATAAAGCTATCTTTTTTACAGGTAACATAATCATCTATGTAAAAAACACAAAAGAAAGTTTTTAGAAAAAGAGTGTGGTACTGTCACGGGATAGGTAATTAGACTAACAGGACAGAAGAGAGAACTCAAAAATGGCCCAACTGTATTCAGGAACATGTTATAAACAGAAGTGGTACCAAAAACCAGTGGTATGTGTTTTGAATCTCTACTTCTCCTTCTTCCATCTCTTCTCTTTGACCTAGTCAGGAGAGGTTCTCCATCTGATTAGACTGGACCCACCTAGACAATCCAGGATAATCTCCCCATTTTAAGGTCCATAACCTTAATCACATCTGCAAAGTCCCTTTGGCCACACAGACTAATATATTCACAGGTTCCCAGGGATCAGGACCTAGACATCTTCGGAGACCACCATTCTGTCTACCACAGAAGATAATGCAGCTGTCTGGAGCAATGAATTAACATTCTTACATGTATCAATCTTTTAAAATGCAAGATCTAAAGCACCATATCATTTATGTAATTTAAACACAATACATACACAATGCAACACTTTTTATTATTCAAAGATACATATTTAGGTGAAGAAACACAACAGAAGCCTTACACAGATCACTGAAGTGCCATAAACTGATCTGTAGGATTACCAAAACTCACTACATCTGAGAACCAAAATAAAACAAAGAGTGGCAGAACTGACACTGATGATCTAGGAATAGCTACACTACACAAATTTGCTTTCCTACTATTTTTATATCATGCTGTTATCTTCTTCTGTCTTTAAAATTCCTTCATTAAAATTCTGTTGAAGTTCTAACAAATTTACAAAACTTCCCCTAAACTGCTCTATTTTGTTCCATCATTTAGATTTGTTCATTTAATTCTCTGACTACTTCCATACATTTCTAAGTTATATTTTGTTACATGTTTTTACCAGTTTCAAATAGTTATGTTTATATAACTACATCATTAATCCTGACTTACTTATTAGATAATAAATTCTTATGGCACAGTGCATCTTTTACTGTCTTTGTCTCCGTATAAACTAGTGTTATAAATAAAGTATATACTCAATAAATATTGTAGGCTAAGTACCTGAAGTAATATTTGTTACAATATAGTTCCATGGGGAACTTTCCATAAGTCTAAGTACTATGCAGTGTTTTCATTAGATATCACCTGGAAATCCTCCAAGAAGAATAGTGAGATCATGTAATTTATCCTCCACACAAGGATACTTTTGAAAGTGAAATGGGTGCTCTTAATAATTATGCTTGAAAAAAGGTATAAGCCAGAATAGGCCCTGACAAAATGGGACATAGGTCACCCTACTCAAAAATATATTGAATAACATGGAAAACAGCAATACATTAAATCAAATTCTTTAAAGTGAAGTTAGAATGTGACCGGTGAAAGCAAACAGACATAGAATTTCTTTTAAAATATATTAAAGCACTTAAAATTCCCCATCATCATTGCAGGTATCTAAGAAACAACAGAATTCTAGAGATCAATCTTACATGTAACAACCAATAGTTAGTTCTCTTATACAGGTTAACATATTTTTACAAAGATATTACCAAAAAAAAAAAAGAGTCTAAGAGACAGAAAAATGCAGTACTTGATTCCATAAGTAAATTTAATGTTTTTAAACACAGGATAATTGCAACAGGTAAAAGTTATGGGAAAGATAGCTATCTGCTTGTCTTTTCAATGATTCAATTTATTTCACTTCATTCCAATTCAACTGATATTCAATGAGTGCCTACAATTTCTAGAACCTAAACTAGACATGCATGGATGCAAAGATATAAAAGAAAGTATGCCCTCAAGTTGTTCAAAACAAAGAGGAAAAAAAAACATTGATAACAAGTACACTAAAGGTCAGACAGTGGTAAGTGCTAAAATATACAAAGTATAGATGTATATATATATATGTGTGTGTGTGTGTACATATACATATATGTGTGTCTATGTATACACACACATATATAAAGGTACCATATATACAAAGGTTTAAGCAAAAACTATAATTCTTACTGGGAAAAAAATAAAAGAAAGCTTCATGTAAGTAGAGACGGGGCCTTGACTTTGAAGAAAAAGTAAGATTTAGGCAGACACACCAAGACACACCCTTACTTAAGGATCTTGGCCCTTGCAATTTTTCTGCCTGGAGTGTTCCTCCCCCAGATATCTACATGACTTACTCCTTCACCTCCCTCAAGTCTTAACTCAATGTTAAGGCCTTCCCTCACCTCTAATTAAAAATTGTTAACCATCCCCCTCAGAAATCCCCATCCCTCCTCCCCCGCCCCCCGTGTATTATTTTCCTCCGTAGCAGGGCCTGGGAGGTGCCAGCGACAGGGTGTGCCACTCACATCTACGTGAATGGCTCCCTCTAGCGTTCTTCTCTGCATAGCCCGTGAAGTCGAATGCACAGGCCTCAAGCTGTACTGCTAGCCAGTATACTAGTTACTTCCTATTCTTTTGTCTTCCCCAACTGAACAGCAATCTCTGTGAGATATTTTGTTCATTGCTATACCCTCAGCACCTAGAAATCTGTCTCTCACACAATCAACACTCAATAAATATTTGTTGAATTAGTGTAAATCTAGAGAGAGAACAGAATTCTAAATAAGAGGAATAGCATGAGCAAACACTTATAATTTTAAGAATGAAGCATTTTTTTAATTCATTAGTTATCTGCTGTAGCTGTAGGTTGATGAGGGGAGAGAAAAGTGAGTGATGAGGTCAGAAAGGACAGATGATAGTGAGCCTCAAAAAGTAGAATGAGGGCTTCCCTGGTGGCGCAGTGGTTGAGAGTCCGCCTGCCGATGCAGGGGACATGGGTTCGTGCCCCGGTCTGGGAAGATCCCGCATGCCGCGGAGCGGCTGGGCCTGTGAGCCATGGCTGCTGAGCCTGCGCATCCGGAGCCTGTGCTCCGCAATGGGTGAAACCACAACAGTGAGAGGCCCGCGTACAAAAAAGTAGAATGCTAGGGTTTTGAGTCAGAAAAACCAATGTTTCAATTGAAATTCTACTTCTAATTTTGGAATCTTGAGAAATCATTGCAGTATAAAAAGGAGTCTCTTAAATCCCACCTTACAACATCATTATGGAAATTAAAATCCAATGCCTTAACTTTTTTCACAGAGCCTAGAACAGAGTAGGTACTCAATAAATGTTAATTTCCCTTAGAAAACTAAGGATTGGAACTTTAAGTACAAAATGGGAAGACATCAAAAGTGAGCAAATAAATGACTTCATCATATCTCTACTTAAAAAGCACAATTCTGGAAACAAAGTAGAATATGTAGAAAAGCAAATAAACTGAGAAGCAGGAAGTCAGAAAGAAAGCAAGACACAGTTAATGCCTAAACAGAGCAGTAACAAAAGTGGAATTGCCCAAAAACTTTATATGAAAATCAAGAGGAAGAGGATTAGGAAATAATACCTAGGTATCTTAACTTGGGCAGCAGGATGACTGGTGGTGCAACCAGCAGGGCTAGAGAATGACAAGAAAGCTGCTACTTTGGAAGGAAAGAGACACAAGATGCAGAACACTTTGATTCTGACATATTTGTGGAACAAAAGGGAAGACTGCACAACCTGCAGTTGAAAATACAAGGCTGGTACATGAAGACCTCAGAACTAGAGATAAACATTTTGGGGATAAATATCATATTTGAATATGAAAGGCAATGATACACAAGAAGTACTGTATCTCACAATCTCAAATGCCAGCTTAATCCACGTATTAGTCTACAACCGACTCTGTATCTAGTTCAGGTGGAATAATCACAGAATTAACTTGTCTTGCTTTTGAGAAGTACTTTCACCACCTGGTGGCAAAAATTATAAATACAGGTTAATTTTTAATCATTCAAAAGCTGAGATGATCCCTTACTTGTCATTTGGCTTATCAATAGCATTTCCAGCAATATATTACATGGAAAGTACTTTCATTCTTCATTTCTATCATAACTGCTATTTCTCTTCTCATTTTTACTCTGGCCACTAACACATTCAAATTATATAACTGGAAGAAGCATTGGTAAAAACATAACCTTTCAGCTCTCCAGGACTTTCCCACTGCTTCGTAATTCACTCATTGCATAGTCCAATATACACCACAAGACAGTTAAATAACTATGAAATTAAGGGTATTACTAAAGCTCATGTTGCCAAGTTTCTTGCTTTCAACAACTAATAGTTTGGATTGTTTAAGGAATAAAATGGTTTTTGAAACTAGATACATGCTTTGAACAAACTGATCAATAGAACAGTACAGAACACCTATAAATATAACTCTAGCATATAATTCAATATGTGATAAAATGGCATCTCAAATCAGTGGGAAGAACAGATTGACCATTCAATAAATATAGTAGCCAAAGGGGTAATCATGTGCAAAATAAAGTAAGGTTGGATCTGCATCTCACACCATACTTTAGTAAATTTCAGACAGCTCACTCTTTTACAATGTAAAAGTAAAATCATAATGGTATTAGAGGAAATCATAGCAATATTTTTTAATCTTAGTGAGAAGAGGGTCACAACAAAGGATTAGACACTTCTCCATTGAAGATAAATAAATGATCAATAAGCACAAGAAAAGATGATAAACATCATGAATCATTAGGGAAATGCAAATTAAAAACCACAATGAGATAAAACTTCACACTCAGTAGGATGACTATAATCAAAAAGACAAGACAGAAGAATCTAAAACATATGTCCACACAAAAACCTGCATAACAGCATTATTCATAATAGACAAAAAAAGTGGAAACAACTCAAATGTCCATGAATTGACGAATGGATAGGCAAAATGTGGTATATCTGTACAATTAAATATTACTCAGCCATAAAATGAACAAACTACTGATGTATGCTACAACATGCATGAACCTTGAAAACACTGTGCTAAGTGAAAGAAGCCAGACACAAAAGGCCACATATTGTATGATTCTATTTTTATGAAATGTCCAGAACAGGCAAAACCATAGAGATATAAAGTAGATCAGTGGTGTCAGGGAGCTGATGGCAGGGGAGTATGGGGAGTAACCGTTAATGGGTATAGAGTTTCTTTGGGGGGTGATGGAAATGTTCTGGAATTAGATAGTTGTAATGGTTGCACAAATTCACCCCTTTAAAGTATAAAATCCACTGAATTTTATACTTTAAAGGGGTGAATTTTTTTGCAAATGAATTATATCTCTATTTTTTTAAAATATGGAGAGTCGTATAAGAAAAAATATTCTACTACAGTAAAAGGTGTACTTATGTTTATACACTGGAAAAAGAACAATATAAGCAAAGTCAAAAGATAATAACAAACTGGGAAAAAGTATTTGCAATCTGAGGTAAGCAGACTTCTAAAATAACCCCCAAGATTCCCACCACCCAGTGTACACACCTTGTGTTATCCCCTTCCCTGGAGTGTGGGCAGAACCTGTGGATATGATGGGATTTAACTTCCATGATCAGGTTACATTATATGACAAAAGTAAGGTGATTTTTGGATATAATTAAGATACCTACTCCGCTGACTTTAAATTAATCAAAAGGTAAATTATGGAACGTAAGCCTGATCAAGTAAGTTAAAAGATAGTTTATAGAGGTCAGAGAGAGAAGTCAGAGAGACTCAGAGCAGCACAGGGATTCTCTTGTTGGTTTTAAAGAATAACCGTCATGCTGCGGGGAGGGACACTTGGCAGGGAACTGTGGGTGGACTCTAAGAGCTGAGGCCCTCAGTCATACAACTGCAAGGCACTGAATTCTGCCAACGATCAGTGAGATTGGAAAAGGACCCTGAGCATCAGATGAGATCGCAGCCCCAGCCAACTCCTTGATTTCAGCCTAGTGAGACTCTGAGCCGAGGATCCAGAATAACCTGTAGCCTGATCTTGACCCACAGAAACTGAGATAATAAATTTATGTTGTTTTAGGCCACCAGGTTTGTGGTAATTTGTTACACAGCATTAGAAAATTAATATACAATCCATTTCACAAAGGGTCATTTTCCATAATACAAATGGAGATGCTAAAAATCCATTTAGATAAAGACTAACAACTCAATAGAAAAATGGGCAAGATATATGAAGAGAGAGTTCAAAGAGAAAAAAGAAATCTATACGTTCATATACATAAATGCTCAACTTGACTTATTTATGATATAAGAAGGCAAGATTAAGAGTATAATGCAGACTGGTAAAGATTAAAAGTTTTATAACATTGCATTGGCTAAAGAATTAGAAAACAGGATTCCTAATAATTGTGGATAGAAGTATAAATTGGTACATTCTCTATAGTAAACAATTTGGCCAACAAAAAAATTAAACTGCACATAATTTTTGACCAAGTGATTCCACTTCCGGAAATTTTAGTTTATCTTACAGATTTACTCTTATACAAAATATTTTAGTATAAACATATATATGTATCCATATATACGTGAGATTATTTATTACAACAGTGTTTGTAATAGCAAAAAAATTTGGCAATAACCTAAGTGTCAATCATTAGGGACTAAATAATTTTGACGCATCCATTAAAAATAATGATGAAGAACAATCATTATGTACTGGTAAACATATGTTATTAAATGAAAAAAAAATAACAGGATACTATATATATGCTATCACTTTAAAGGAACACATATGTACATATATTTTATATATAAAATATTTATATATTTACATATGTAAATATTTATATATGTAAAAATATATTCTCATATTTGCCAAGAATAACTATAAAAATACTAACAAAAATAGTAACAGTGTTTGTAGAAGAAAAAGAAACTGAGTGGCTAGGGTATGGATAGGTATATAGAAGAGGGAGATAATACACAGAAGAAGAAATACACTTTGAAGCATAAGACAATCCTTCCATATGATCTCGAAAGTCTTAAAATTTACTCCAAAAACAAGAATTCAAAAGAAGATGCGAATCTAAAATGTGAGTAATTATGGAATAAGATCTTAAACCATATTTCAAATTACCATAGTTATTTTTCAAGTAGCTATCAAAGCTATCTCTATAGAATAATACTAAGAATACAGAATAATACTAAGTCATTTAGGAGAAAATAACTCCTAACACTTGCTGATAAAGAAAAAATAAATTAATCTAATTTTACTAAAAATTATAGGGCTTCACTGGTGGCGCAGTGGTTGAGAGTCCGCCTGCCGATGCAGGGGACACAGGTTCGTGCCCCGGTCCGGGAGGATCCCGCGTGCCGCGGAGCGGCTAGGCCCATGAGCCATGCCTGCTGAGCCTGTGCGTCCGGAGCCTGCGTGTCCGGAGCCTGTGCTCCGCAACGGGAGAGGCCACAACAGTGAGAGGCCCGCATACCGCAAAAAAAAAAAAAAAATTATAGGCTATGAATGAATTCAGAAGTTGCTGCTCTTGACTTTGCACCCAGTTTAAGAGGCATGAAACATAAAATTCTATTTATATCCTTTTTTAGACCAGGTAATTTTTTTATGGTCCACTGGCAAGAACAATTTTGATATTGAATGTCACACCACAATGCACTATATAAAATACTCTTATATAGTAAAATGGTGGGACATTTTAATAGGCTTCAAATAGCAAGAGTTTATACTCATGCTCTATCTCAACCCTAAGTAGCATAAATCCTAGTTCAACTATGTGTTATCTCAGACTTTAACTGCATTTTCATAGCAAAGTTTTGTTTCTTAACTAATCAATCTGTCTATATCGCTTTTCTTTAAGTTAACTTATCATATAAATTCCCAAGCATTACGTACAATACATATGTCAATAATATACTGATTTTCAATATGAAGGCTACTACAATACTCCTTTCATTCATTTATTCAACAAATTTCTACTGGTGGTCATCTTTCCCACCATGTAGAACAGCTGAATAGTGAAAACCATTTTGGAGAGACCAAAGAATAGAATAGATAGGCTGAGAAATAGAAAAAAAGATGCTGAGATACAGTTTGTAGTATTTGAATCCATAACTCTAATTATTCATAAAGTCTATCCTCATTCTTTTCCTGGGGTTCTTTCTGTCAGACATCCCAATATCCTTATAATTCATCCCCCCTTTTCCTTAAGCTATTTTATTATTCCATTCATTCAGTTTTTCAACAACTGTTCACTGAGCACACTACGTATCAATTTCTATGTGAGGTGCTAGGAATACATTGATGAAGAAGATACACATGACTCTTGCATCATGAAATTTGTTTAATTTGTTCAATTCCTCCCTTACTTTTGTAGAGAAAATTTTCAATGTCTTATAGTTGTTAACCACCACTTTTAAAATGCTTTTTAAAAGGTCAACATTTACCAGTGCAATGGCGTTCTTCTGTTAATGAAGCCAATAATTTACTTCTTGAGTGCACAAAGAAACTTGGAATTCAAAATGACTAAAATTAATTTTAAAGCACAGTCATTTCATGTAAAAGAAAAGTCATGCTTCACAGCATGACATATAAAATATACCTCTGTATCTGTATTATTCTGTCATTTTTGGTTCTTCTTAAAATAACTATACTAACTTTTGAAATAGATGTTGCTTTTTTACCAGATATTATTTTCTTTTTTGAATTCACGTATTCAGTGACTATGAGCCCCCTAGTAGATGGCAAATGAAACAAAAATTTTGTACAGGTTACACATAATCAGTTAAAACACATTTTCATTTTATAGCACCTTGCTGATGAAATATTTATTGCAAAAGTTTTTTAAATTACCGAATAATAAAATACATAAATAGTTCTATGTTTACACTATGCAATAAATGACAATACCACTGTAGGAAAAACATCCAGACTACTTTCCATACATTGTACAAGATTGTTCAGCCTCTATTTCTTGCACATATTTCATACGCACCTATCTAAATTTTCTAAAGTCTCACACAAACCTTGATTCCTGCATCTCAAATGCTAAAGAATGAGCCATGACAAAGCTGGCCTGTACGCCAAAGGGTAAGTGGGGCAGCAATGTCAAATACCTCTCACACCACCACCAGAGACCTTTCAATCACACTTCATTTTGTCAGCGAGCACTGTGCGTCCTGTCCTTAAAAATGTTCATTACCTTGTATCCGAAAAGTTGGGGAAAAGATAGATTATTGCTGGCTGTATTTCAGATGAGAACTCTGTTCACTGCACATGAATCCCACACAGAATGAAGTCATGTCAGAAGCTATAAGTACCAGGTGGAGACCTATCAAACTCAACCCAGCTTATAATGCAACGCTTAATAAAATATTTCATATAAAAAAATCCAGGACAAATGCCAACCTATGCAGGCTGCCAGGAGAGCAGGTGTAAACTGGACTGTCCTGGGCAAACTGGCATGCATTGCAATTCTACTTATAGGTCACTTAAATGAAAGAAACTTGACAATGGTTCAAGCTTAATTCAATGGAAATTGGAATACTCTCTTCTTTCACCTAAATATTGACATTAAAACTATTAAAATGACTTATTCCGAGTGAACAGCCTATCTGACTTCTACACAGTCAAACCAATTCTCATATGTTAAACATCCTTTTTAAAATAAGTCATAGTTTGTCTTCAGGTACTCATATCATATTCTTAAAAATAAAGACATCTCTTCAGTGTTCGCTATATGAGAACATGCCATTATATATCTTCATGTCTACTGATTGATCGTTCTGCCAATAAAAGACAAAGATGCTACAGAAATGACACTGGTCACGTCAAAGCCATTAGTATTACAGTTTGCACTCATTCAGCATCTGCACCAACCATTTATTGAATGTGCATAAATTACTGGAAGTGCCACCCAATATCTAGTCATCTTTGTTGCCTTGTTGTTTCATCTGATATTCTAAAAATTATAGAAGGAATATCTAGGAATAAAGGTTATAAGGCCACTGGCTTCCATGTTATTAAGATTCTTTTTCTCCTAAGGCAACCATCGGAATTTTACCTTTTCTAGTTCCTTGGCTATTTATAGTCTAATCTCTTTCTTAACTATACGTTGTTTCCTTTTAAAAATTATTTCCCTTTACATCTCTTTATCTACCTCCTCTAATCTTCATGTTAGTTTTCCCTCGCCACATACCCCATATAACCATTTTGAATAAGATTCATAAGAATTATGTCACCGTTTCATCGGACAGCTCATAGAAACAATCCACATAGTCTGTACATCATATGTAATCCACACTTAGTAAACTCTAAATATAATTGGTTTGATTCTAGGTCTACTATCAGCATTCTATAAATATGGACATCTCTGAATCTATTAAAAAGAGCCATTGTTGAAAGATTATGAAGAAAAATCATCCACTTCTGATGCAATTTCACAACAAATCTTAAGTATTTAATACCAATAAAATTTCAATGAAACTAGCAATCTTAAAATGTAGGAAACATAAGAGAAGATCTTAAAGGTTCTCATCACAAGAAAAAAAATGTATAACCAAGTGAGGTGATGGGTGTTAACCAAACTTATTGTGGAAATCATTTTGCAGTATATACATATATCAAATCACATTGCACACAAATTAATGCAATGTTGCACATCAATTATATTTCAATAAAATTGGGAAGTTTTTAATTTAAACAATTTAATGTAGCAATTATGCACATAATTCCCTTTTAATTTTTTATTGAAATATAATTTACATTCAGTAAAAAGTATACAAATCTTAAGTGCAACACTACAATAGCTATTGACAAATATATACAACTAGTAATCCATATCCCTCTCAAGACACAGAACATTTCCATCACTCCAGGAAGTTTCCCCAACAAAAGCATTGTTATGATTTCTTACACTGAAGATTTGTTTTGTCTCTTGTTGACCTTAATATACGTGGAATCGTATATTATATACTCTTTAATGTCTAGATTCTCTCACTCAGCACAATGGTTTTGAGACATCCGTGTTTCTGTGCATGTAAATAGTTCTCTAGTTTTATTAATGAACAATACTTTTATTTGAATTTACCAAAATTTGTTTATCCATTCACCTGATTGGTGGACATGTGGGAAGTTTCCATTTGGGGGCTACTAAGAACAAAGCTGCGATAAACCTTAATACACAAGTATTTTTGTACACATATGATTCCATTTTTCTTAGGTAAATACCTAAAAATAGAATTACTGGGGCACAAGACAAGTGTATATTTAATTTTATAAGAAACTGTCAAACACTTTTCCAAAACACCTGTACCATTTTACATGTTTTAAACTCTCACCAGCAAAGTATTAGAGATCCAGTAGCTCCAAATCTTCACAGATGTTAAGTGATATCAGGTTTTTCATTGTTTTTTTTTTAATTGTAATTTTCCAAGTGAGTGCATCAAAGTATCTCATGGTTATCATGCTTTGCATCTCCCAAATGACTAAAGACATAGGACATTTTTCCTTTGTTTATTAGCCATTTGTGTATTTCTGTTGTGGAGAAAATACTTTTGCACTTTTTAGGGTTATTTTTTATTTCTATTATTTAAATGTAAGTGCTCTTTATATTCTTTTTAAGCTACATGTATTGCAAATATTTTCTCCTGAAATTTCTTGAAGTATAATTTGGTTATACATTTTCTTAGTATCTTTGATGAACAAAGTTTTAATTTTGATGATGTCTATTTTGTCATTTTTTTGCCTTTTATAATTAGCACTTCTTGTGTTTATCTCAAAATCCTTGCCTACGTCATGAAGATAGTCTCCTCTGGCTCCTCCTAGCAGCTTTATAGTTTTAGCCCAAAGCAAGGTCACAACAATTTTCTTCTATATTTTCTTCTAGAAGTTTTATACTTTTAATTTTTATATTTATAGCTATGATCCATTTTGGGGGTTTTTTAATGGTAAAAAAGCAAGCTTCAAATTTCATTTTTTAAATGGATATTCATTGTTACAGTACAATCTGCTTTCAGTCTTCTTCTCCTTTCTGTCCTTTCTCTGTTTAATTGCCGTTGTACCTTTGTTGAAAATTAGTTGTCAGTATGAGTGGGTACATATTACAGACTCTCCATTGTCTTCTATTATCTTCTAAGCATTTTTAAGTAACAAGAAAAAAGGATTATATATTTACCCATGTATTTATCACTGCCATTGTTCTTCATTTCTTGTGTAGATACATATATCTATCTGGTATAATTTTCCTTCTGCCTAGAGGACTCTGTTCATCATTTCCTACAATGCAGTTACACTGGTGATGAATTTTTTCAGCATTTGTATATCTGAAAAGGTATTTTTGCCTTCATTTTTCAAAGATTTTCACTGCTATAAAATACTGGTTGATGGCTTATTTATTGTTTTTAAATCTCTTAGTACTTTAAAGACATTTGTTTCATTCTCATCTCTCTTACATTGTTCCCAACAAGAAATCTGCTGTCATCTTTATCTTTGTAAGCATGTCTATACATATAAACATGTCTTTTTTCTCTGACTGATTTTAAGATTGCTTCTCTATTACTTATTTTATGAAACTGGATTATGATATGCCTTAGTGTAGCTTTCTTCATGTTTCTTGTATTTGGAGTTTGTAGACCTTCTCAGAGCTAAAGATTTGTAGTTTTATGAAATCTGAAAAAATTCTGACAATCATTTCTTTACATTTTTCTTTGTACTCTGCATGCTCTCCTCCCCCTTCAAGGACATGTATATTAACTGCTTGATATTGTCCCTTAGTTGATGATTCTCTTTCACTTTTTAAATTATTTTATTCATTTTTTAATTCTGTGTTTCAATTTGGATCATTTCTATTGGTTTGTCTTCAAATCCACTAATCTTTTCTTCTTCAATACCTAAACTTCCATTATCCCCATCAAGTGCATTTTTCATTTCCAATATTATAATTCTCATCTCATTTTAGCATTAGATCATTTTAGCATTTATTTTCAAATATTACATATTTCTACTTAACTTTTAAAATTATATGGAATACAATTATAGTAACTTTTTTAACGTTCTTGCCTGCTCATTCTAATATCTGTGTCACTTCTGGATTGGTGTCCAGTGTCTGATTACTTTCTAACTATTGATTGTGCTTTCGGGCTGTTTTGCCTGGTTATTTTTGACTGAATGCCAAACACTGCGACTTTTATCTTGTTGGGTGCTGGATATTTTTGTATTCCTATAAATCTTCTTGAACTTTGTTCTGGGAGGCAATTAAGTTACTTGGAAACAGGCTGATCCTTTCAGGTCTTGTTTTTATGATTTGTTATTCTGTCTGAGAGCAGTACCCAGTTTAGCATTGATTATTCCCCACTGCTGAGGCAAGACTTTCCAAAATACTCTACCCAGAGTTCCAGGAATCTTGAGGTTTTCTAGTCTGGCTGCTGGGAACAGACACTATTCTTGGTCCTGTGTGAATGCAGGCCAGTGTTTCTCTAATCATTTTGGATGATTCTTTCCCTGGCCTCAAGTAGTTTCTTCACATGCATGTCCCAATCATTCCTCCACTGAATACACAAGAATTATCTGTAGATCTCCAGGATATCTTGCTGTTCAGCTCTCTCCTCTCTGGTACTCTTTCTAGAAAACTCCAGCTGCCTTGGTCTCCCCATACCCTCAGAACTGTCTCCTCAACTCAGGAAGACCTCTGGGCTCTGCCTATACTCCTCTCCCTTGCAACATCCTGGAAACTCTCAAAGCAGTATGCTAAGGCAATCATAAGGCTCGCTTTATTTCCCATTTCTCAGGTATTATTCTCCTCTGTTGCCTGATGCCCAATTTCTTAAAAACCATTGTTTCAAATAGTTTGTCTATTTTTACAGATGTTTTGGGCAAAAAGGTAAATCGAGGCCCTATTATTCCATCTATACATATAGCAGAAGTCTTGAACATATATTTTAATTATTACTTTTACTTTAAAATAATCAAATGCTCACAAAGATACCTGGAAGGTCAACAGTAACAGAGAATAAAGAAATGATGGTTATTACCAAACTGTTAACTATTCATTATACAAGTTTTAACTTGCTTTAAAGCTTTACACTTTCGATCTAAGATAATCGGTTTATATTGTATTACTCTCTTGTCATCACTTACACCTGGTAGCATTTTTCACCATCTAACAAAATGCACTGAGATGTAATTTAGTCATATGACTTTTTTGTTTTTCACTCTTGTCTAATTAAAATTCCAGACAAAATCATAATATAGACTCTCAGTACTTTCATTGTGTCATTATTTTTTTTTTTTTTTTTTTTTTTTTTTGCGGTACACGGGCCTCTCACCGTTGTGGCCTCTCCCCCTGCGGAGCACAGGCTCCCGACGCGCAGGCTCAGCGGCCATGGCTCACGGACCCAGCCACTCCGCGGCATGCGGGATCCTCCCGGACCGGGGCACGAACCCGCGTCCCCTGCATCGGCAGGCGGACTCCCAACCACTGCGCCACCAGGGAAGCCCCATTGTGTCATTATTTAAGCAGTAAAATGCAGAAATAAATACTTAAGAATCTGTAATGCCTATAAAATATTGTTTCTTTGTAGTGATGCTTCTTAAAAATGCTTCATAGTCCATTAACAGCAGGTAACTCTGTTACTTTTTCCTATCACTTTTAAACTTTTGTTTCACAATAGAATAAGGACGTAGGGAAAATAGCATAAGAAATATTACATAGTAATACAGTTATAAGATCACAGTGAAAATGTTCTTAGTGAAGATTTAACCTAATATTGCCAATATATTCAATTATAAATATGAATCATGGTGAAATTATTTGGCCATGTGGTAACAAGTAATATCTATACCGAAATTCAATAAATATTTGTTGAATAAACTAATTATAATAATGAGTTTAATATGAATGAATACAATCCTCTACTAATAGAACACAAGACTATCAATTATAGGAGAGGAAGAAAAAATGGAAGAGAATGCTTCCAAGTTTATACCATGGCAGAAGACCTTAAAATACAACATAAATAATTTTAGACCTGGAGGTCTTTTCAAGATCTTGGAGAACACCTTTCCTATTTCAGAGATCGAAAAGTAAACACAAAGAAAAGATATACATCTACAAATGCTAACAGTAAAGGGAAGAAGTTAGAACAGGACCTATATCTTCTAACTTCCAGTTTTTGTATCTCTTCCACCATACAAATTAGTCAAAATATTTCTTACTTTTTAACTTCTCCCAACATTCTAGGAAGTGCTAAATAAATAAATAGTAAAATGTTACATGAAAGAAAAAAACAAATAGCTGTTTCCTAAATTTCATTAATTTTCAACTTTGGAAAATATGAGCATCCAACTTTTAAATAATTCCAAATGTATAAAACATCAACTCAATGTTGCAGAACAGTTTTACTTTGGTTTTTCTGTAATTTTTTAACAAAATAATATTGTTTTAAAAATGGCTATTTCACCCACCCTCCTCTAAATCCCATCTTAGTTCCTCTAACCCAGTGGTTCACAGCCCTCTTCCAGGCCAAAGCCTCTTTGTAAAACAAATTCTTTGTAACATCCCCTTTACTACTCTGAAAAGGAAATCCAGAGGAAAAAATGTCCTAAGAATTCACATAATTTTTAAGACATATATATATTCCTAACTCTATAATAAAAGGAAAAATAAATAATTTATAAAAAATAAAATATATTTAAGTAAGTAAATGCTCAGGCACAACAACCCAAGATGTCATAATAAAGGAGTCAGATACTTACACCTACATGGATGTGGTCAACCTGTGCCCCACTCAGTAAATGTGTCAAAACAGTATACTCAAATGTGGAATGATGTTGCCTCTAAGAACCACAAAGGTCCACTAAGTGTTATGCCTCTTAGTGACGGAGCTACAAAGGACAACTGCCACTGAGCTATTAAAGGACACTGGTGTTTCCCTCCCTAATATATCTCTAGATGCCTTTGTGCTTTGCTACTGGTCTCCACTAGTAAGTAGTATTGGCATCACTCGGCAGTTTGTTAAAAACACAGATTCTCGGGTACTACCTCAGACCTATCAAATTCAAATCTATATTTTAATAAGATCGTCAGGTTATATGGATGTAAATTAAAGGCTGAGAAACCACTGGGCACTCCTGGGGCACATAGTAAGGGAGAGGGTAAACAAACTGCACATAACAAAAAAAGTGGTTACTTCAATATGTATTTTGAAATTAAAAAAAACATATTTGAAAATCTCTAACAATATTTTGTATCTCAGTTGATAATAAACATTTGTCATTTTTATGAATAAATGAATTAAGTAAATACTCATTAACTCAAAGCTAAGGTCTAGAGCCAACTTGGTATTCATTCACTCAGTAAATACTAAAGGTCTATGTGTAAAGCACTGTGCTTTACTTCTATGAGAGAAGTAAAAAGTCATCCAACAGGTCAAAACCACTGCAGTATATAGTTAAAGATTAAACTAAAGCTCCTAAAAAGAAGGAAATGTAACACACTCTTCTCTCAAACATACTTCTAGGTTCATAGATTTAAATTTAATTAAAGCAAAGTTTCTCTTTTTGAGGCCACTGGTTTCTGAATGGTACTGAAGAACAAATTACTAATAATACTTTAAACTGGAGTTATATTTTTTATGAGATGCTCCATTTTACTGTCCAAGTCAAATACTGCTGAAAGACCCATTGTGGTAAGAAAGGAGAAAAACATGGGGAGAGAGAGACAAAGACAGAGAGAGAGAAAGAGAGAGAGAGGAGCGGGAGGTAAGGCTAACAAGAAAAAAGGCTTAACTGAAGTAATTTAAATAGTAACAAAAGAAAATGAGCAAAGAAAGGAGAAATTTCAACACCACTAAGAGAACTAACTACTTACTCTCTTGGGCAAGAAAAGGCAAATTTTTTTGTAAAGGGTCATAAAGTAAATATTTTAGGCTACGAAGACCATATAACATGGTCTCTTGCAGCTACTCAACTCTTATAACTACAATGGTAGCTGAAAGCAGCCATAGATAATAAGTAAACTAATAGATGTGACTGTGTTCCAATAAAACTTTATTTACAAAAGACAGATGGCACAGATTTGGTGCCAGGGATGTAGTTTGCTGATCCCTTGCTCTAGGGGAAACAATTCAAAAGGTTCAAAGATACAGGCCTAATAAATTAATATAGAATCTGCATTTAAAAAATAATAAACCATAGGCTCTTTCTTGCTGATGATAAGGGGAATTAAATTAGTCTTGAAGAGAAAGTACTTTCCAAATAAAACTTTATACAATTATAACCAGTTACATTTTCTAGGCATAACTACCAAATCTGATATTAAGCTCTAACTTCTTCCCTGACTAAAAGTAATTCTTATTAACAAAAGAAGCTATTGGTCTGACTTGTATTAGGTTCAGAAAGCAAGGAGTCATGAAAGTGTGCATTTACTAGTTACAGCTGTCAAAGGCACAAGGCAAAAGAAAAAAAGGAACTACTACACCTTGCTTCCAGATTCTACTGTTTATTCAGGCTAGTAGTTTGTCATTGAAAGAACCATTAAGAGATAATATTGAAAGAAATATATTTGTTCTTATTACCACCTTCTTCAAAGATTAGAGATATGCTTCTAGCTTCCCTACAGTGATGAATTAATTACTCGAAAATTTGTTGTATTTATTTCTAACATCCGTAACCTCCTGACAATATGCACTCCAAAACTTACTAATTGATTATGTGATTCAGTGTTTTAGTATTTCCTTTTTTCTTCCCAAACTTACCTCTCTAAAGTCCAAAGGAAACTATCTCATGCAGCTATCTAGTTTTTGAAGGAGTCTGTTCCCATTATCCATTTTATTGTCATTCATGCATTTAAAATCCTATCTCCACTTGTTATCATCTATTTTTTTCACCCAAGCTCATATACCTTGACCATTTCACTTGCCATTTTACAAGTTTTCTTGATTTCTAAAGTCCTTGTGTAGCAGACACTGTTACTGTCTTAACCCACGTTGCCGTATCCTTCACTGTTCCCCACATAGCAATGTTTGCTTACTGTATTTTTAATATTCTGCCTGAGTGCTTTCTCTGGCACAGGAGTATGCTTGAGCAATGAGTTCTAGAGAGTTAACAACCCCAGGAACAGCCCTAGACCAATGGCAAAGGAAAGTTATGGATAAATATCCCCAGCCTCCTTGCCCATTATATGGGATAACTTTGAGGTCGTGATACCGGGTCTCCCAAAAGTCCCGGTAAGATTAAGACACAGCTGCTGAAATTACCTGCTCTTGAATGCATCCAATATTCTTTCTCTTAACTGGATCATTTCCCACTTCCCTACAGGTAAGTGCCTGGGATTGCCTTCCATATAAACTACCCGCTCTCAAATCTTTGTGTGCTTAAGGTGGTCCTCAATCTAAGATGGTCCTCTAACCTTAAAATTCCTGGGTTCCTGAGATATTGCACTGAGACGAGTTCATAGCACACCAGCCATGAAATCACCAACTGTTTTGCCCAAAGGTAGGATTACATTGTTTCACTTTTGCTAGTTTTCAAAAGATCTGGCACAGCCATCATTTTATTATTCTCCCAAGACATAGCAGCACACCAGAGCGATGGCTTTAGCCACCCTCTAAAGTGACTCCCAGTTACCTTACCTGTCATAACTGAGTGCTCACGTAATAGGAGCGGGTATGCCTCGCACCAAGCCGCGCACAGGAGAGGCTGGGACGCTGGTGTGGGGTGGGGCACGGACGCAGGGGCGCGGTCCAGTCGGTAGCTGGCCTCGCTCAGGTTCTTCAGGCTCAGCTGAGCCCCTCTCCCAACCCCGCGTACCTGAAGGCTCACAGCCCTCCAGTTCTTGGCCAACGCTCCCCTCGTTTGGGTTTGGGGCTTGAGCTTTTCCATCCCCAGCACCTGGCAGGGTGTTGGGCCAGGGAAGCCTGATCAAGTGGCCAACAGTGGCTGGAGGGCAGCACCACCCCGCCCAGCGCCGGACCTCAGGCCAGCAGCCAGAGTCCAGGCTCCGAAGAAAGGCAGGTAAGGGCTGTCGCTGTGTGAATGGGCGGGGGTCAGTTGCCCTCAAGTTGGAGGAGAGTCTACATCACAAAACCTAACTCAACTTTTGTTACTAAGGGACTCGTGTTGAGCAAAATCTGATGTCAACTTTGAAGGAGAGATTTGTTCTTTGCCTTCAAATTGTAATCGGGGCGGGGCGGGCAGGCAGCCCTTAGCATTCCACCCTTAATACCTGGCCAGCGCGTGGCCGTCACGAGGCCTTAGAACAGCGGTTAGAGGTCCCGCTCTGCCAGCAGTCAGCCTCGCAGTGATCCTCCGGGCAGAAAGTGCCGTGAGCGGTGGATCGTGGCCTTCTCCCCAGGGCTCGAGGCCCTCCAGCCTCCACGCTGGTGGGTGAGCTGGGGGGCCCAGGACAGGCTGAGGGCTGTGCCCTGCAAAGTTCCAGAGCCCTTGCCATGGCTGCCCACTGGCTGGGCCCAGGCCTTGACCTAATGGCGGCGGCAGTCTCCACGGGTCCCAGTCAATGGAGGCCTCAGCACCGGGATTATATGCACACTGCCACTAAGGTAACAGCTTCAATCAGCTTCAGTCTGTCCATTCAAGTTTTGAAAATTGGTACAGCTTAGATCAGTTGTCTAACTCCCTAAGAGGTGGCCGGAGGTCAGGGGTAAGTTGCAAGAACACTGCACATCACTAGTTCAGGTCCACCTCTACGGCTGGGGCTCTTCTCAAAGAAGGACAATTGTTGCGAGCTGGGAATTCACCTGACAGATATTTGCTACAAGTGATTCGCTCCAGTTTAAGTGAAAAGCCCGAGAGCCAGCTGGGTCCTGGGCACTTGGCTCCCTCAGTGATGACGGCTGGGCAGGGTCTGATAACCCGGCCCTGAGGGCACCACCAGCTGAGATCTGCCTCTTCAGCCAGGCCTGGGCACTGGCAGGAGGACCCAGACTGGGTGCTGGATGAACGCTCCCAGGCAGGGTAACGGCCCGCGCAGGGACCCCCTCCTCTTAGCCAGGGCCTGGACCCTGGAGGGAGAAACTTGAGCCTTGGGACTTTGCCCTTTCTTGTCAGAACGGGAAGAACATTCATTTTGGTGGAGGTTTATAGGAACATTGTTACCTGACCATGACCTGACCTCAAGAACAAAGGTTCTGACACCAGGAAGTTTGACAACTAACTACACCCCTCCCTCACATTTCCTATAAAAGGGTTTTGCTGAAAGCTTACGGGGAGTTCGGGGTTTGGGGGGCCTGAGCCACCCGTCTCCTTGCATGACCCTACAATATACCTTTCTCCGCTCCAAACTGACGTTTTGGTACTTTTTGGCCTCACTGTGCGTCGGGCACACAGACTTGCATTCGATAACGCTCAGGACCCACCATCCTATAAGTACAGTTTAGATTTGTTTTTCCACAAAATGCATGACTTTCTACTTGTTCACGTGTAAATGTGTCTGCCAATTCTAGATAACAAACATAGTGTAAACCAGATTTTGTTTTTAATTTAAACAGAGGAACGTGGTATAGAAAAATAATCTTCCCAAGAAAACTTTTCATCCTCCCCCTTCCAAAAGTAGGAACTCTAAGAACCATAAACACTGTTTTAAAAAGTCTAACCCTTTGAACATGGAGAAGCCCATAGAACTGAGCCAAAAGAGTAAATAGCAGAGTTAGCCCATGGAAAAATCAAACTCACGAAACCCTTTCATCAATATTTACCTGCTTGGAAGACCACTTCATCCGTCAACCCAAGGTAGAACCTTTGGAGGCATCCTTAATCTTCCCCATTCTCTTAATTCCTCTCCCAGTTAGTCCCATCAGTTGAACCTCTCCGAAGTGTCTTAAAAAAAAATTTCTTCATTCCCCTTGCTCTTATGCCAGTTTGTCTTTCCTGTGACCATAACCTATCTAGGTTCCCTGTTTCATTTCACTTCTTTATTCTGGAAAAACCTGACACTCCCACATCAAACCTAAGACTGTTCAAACCTATAATAGCTCAAGTCCTGAACATCACTTTCAGCATTTCTATAAAACATATGGACATTTACATTATATTTAGACAACACATTTGTTGCCTAAACATTTCATGTATTTTTATTTCTGTTTGGAATGAAGATTAAAAATAATGTTTACCTAAAGATTAAGCAAAATGTTTACCTGTCTGAAGCTACGTCACTGGCAATTTGGTGCTTCAATCCTGACCCATTTTTAATAGAATCCTGTCTTGTGAGCCCATGAGATCGACTTTTCTCCACTGCAGGTACAGATAAGTCACCTGAGGGTCCTTGGAACGGGGCCTGCTCATGCAGTTTTGCTTTCTTCTCCTGAGGTGCCTCCTCATTCCGCAGTCCTCGGAGAACCTTTTGATCAGGTTGCTGTGGTGTATTAGATCCACTATTATAAAACCATGCTCCTGATTTAGTGAGGATTTCTTGTTGTTTTCGGCACAAATTACATACCCACATAACCTGCACACGAATATACAGGGAAAAGAAATTAGTGTTTCCAAAAGTTAAAAGCAAATAAAAATAGAGACAACAACTCAAGCTAACAAAAAAAGTACATGGTTATCCTTTCTGAAGTTAAAATGTAATCCTGATCAACTGCTATTGTTAATTAAATCACATATCTTAATTTTGTCAACAGACAAAACTGACAATATTTACTGGCAGTAGAAACACCAAACTAGAATGTGAAATTACTAGTTGTTTATTTATATTCTTTAATTGCTTTGTATTTAAACTAGGGGCATAGTATAATACAAAGAAAATGGATTTTGAGGTTAGAAAAACTTGGGTTTAAATAACAACTGCAAGACTGGAAACTTGGCAACCTTCAACAAGGTACTGAACCTTCATAGCTATAAAACTTAGTTTCTTTAATGATAAAATAGAGAAATAGGTATAATAATATTCATCCCCTATATTGTTTTGAGGATTGAAATAATTTATATAAAACGTCTGGCACAATGCCTGGTATATGTTGGACTTCAATAGATTACCTACTAATATTAGGTTAATCTTCTATCATCAACTATATTACAGTTTCTTGAAGGGGCTTTTATTTCTTATGAGTAGCTCCTAATGACTAAAATAAAGCTAGGAACATTGCTGATCCTCAATAGAAACCTATTAATTGCTCATAACTTTAGTAGGACACTTAACATAAAATGTACCATTTTAACCATTTTTAAGTGCACAGTTCAGTAGTATTAAGTATATTCACATTGCTGTGAAACAGATCTACAAAATGTTCATCTTGCAAAATTCAAAGTCTATATCCATTAAACAGCAAATCCCCTTTTCTCCCTCCCCCCATCCCCTGGTAACCACCATTCTACACTTGATTTTTTAATAGATATGTTTTTCAGACTCCAGAAATCTAAGAATATTAAAACTAACATCTGTTTGACCAGAAAACCTTCGCCTTCTTCTGAAAAATATTTTTCAATTAGAAAAAAAATCATACATTCATGAAATAAAAGGTAAGTTAATATTTCAAGTGTTTTCTATGTTTTATGTCAAATATTGAATCTTACACAGCTCTCCAGATTGCTAAACATTTCCTCAGTTTAAATAAATTATAATATAGATAATCGCAGTAAAAGAAAACTTCAACATGGTATTTTCAACTGATACAAGAATGCTTTTGTAAAATACCATTTAAAATTTTTGCTTAACTTCTCATTATTCCCAGTTCACATTGTTTGTATAGTTTATATCATACAACACTGTACTTGATCATTTTTTTATTTTGTTCTCCCTTCAAATTGTATATACATTTCTCTTTTCTCCAACTAAATTGAAAGCTCACTGCGGGCAAGGTCTGTATCTTCTATTTGCATAATAAGACCAGTAAGACCTTCTAAATGTTTGCTAACTTGAATTCTTTTAAAGTCTTTCTGGGGGATGTATTATAATAAAATTTTTTATACTATTACACTAAGATTTATGTTTCATCCATTTCCAAAAGAATTAGTCAGCAATAACATCAATTTCTGTGACTATCTTATTTTTAAAAGTAAATAAGAAAGTATTTTTGATATTAAAATACCAAAATCTCAAATTTTAAAAAAATACATCATAGTCCAAATTTCTTTTGGTTTGAATACATACAAAATATAAATATATCTAACTCATCAATCGTCTCAAAAATCAAATTTCAACCAAGATCTTCAGCCTTTCAATGCCATCTTGTGGCAATTATAGGTATTGCAGATATCTTTTAAAAGTGAAAGGCGCACTAAATATAGAACCAGAAAATATTGTTAAAATAAATTAAATTTGAATTTCAACTTTTCTGCTTTATTTTAAACAAATTACTCATTGTACAAATAGCATCATTTCCATATAGCACAAAATGAAAAAAAGACTTGGAAGCATTATGGGCTTAGTTTTCCTCATCTGTTAACACCTAATAGATATTAATATAAGATAAATGACTGTAAGTGTGAAGGATGATGTCTGACTCTCTGTGTATTAATACCCTTCCCATACTCTCTGAGCTATCCACATTGGTTGCTCTTTTTCAGACTAGATCCTATGTGCCCTCCTAAACTGCTGGCTTCTAGTAATCCTTATATCCTAACAAATTACCCTTCTCTTACTATCTCCTCCTACTCTTGGATTAAGAGCTTATTAATCTTTAAAGCTTAGGAAGCCTAAATTCACTCACTTAAATTAGTACAGGGACTGACACTTTCAGCTGAAAACCTTTACACACATTGCACCTTGTAAATTGATGATACTGCAGGATGCCTTACAAACACATACACATGCTATGAGATGACTTTTTACTAGTTGGCTGTGAAATAATTAACATCTATTAGAGGTAAAGTCTGTGTCCATGGAAAATAATTTAACTAATTTGGGAATATAATAGCAGGACTTTTGTTAATGGAACCCTTTAACCAATTAAGTTAACCAGCAAATGTATCTTATGATGAATGCTGTTAAAAATATCTTAGAAATATACATGCCTGTAAATCACCATGGTTAGAGCCTATTAGTGTGGCTGGTCATCATTTATCAAAAACCATCTAGGCCCCAAGAATACAAAGACATAGAGGATTCAAAATTATAAGGTATTATTATTTTCAGTTCTAAATATGCCAATATTTGGGACTTCCCTGGTGGTCCAGTGGTTAGGACTTTGCCTTCCAATGCAGGGGGTGAGGGTTCGATCCCTGGTCGAGGAGCTAAGATCCCACATGCCTCGCAGCCAAAAAACCAAAACATAAAACAGAAGCAATATTGTAACAAATTCAATAAGGACTTGAAAAAAATTGGTCCACAGGGCTTCCCTGGTGGCACAGTGGTTAAGAATCCACCTGCCAATGCAGGGGACATGGGTTCAAGCCCTGGTCCAGGAAGATCCCACATGTTGCAGAGCAACAAAGCCTGTGAGCCACAACTATTTAGCCTGCGTGCCATAACTAGTGAAGCCCGTGCGCCTAGAGCCCACGCTCCGCAAGAAGAGAAGCACTGCAATGAGACACCTGCGCACCGCAACAAAGAGTAGCCCCAGCTTGCTGCAACTAGAGGAAGCCCGCGCACAGCCACGAAGACACAATGCAATGCATTGTCTAAATGGTTTTACATTTGACTCCTACTAAACACTGAAAAAACAGATAATCCCAAACTTTTTCAAACTATTATAGAAAGGGGGGGGGGAAGGTAAGGTCCCCAATGCAATTTATAAGACTAGAAAGATTTTAATGGCAAAATCAGAAAAGGGCAGTAATTAGTTTCCTATGGCTGCTGTAACAAATTACCACAAACTGGTGGTCTAAAACAACAGAAATATATTCTCTCACAATGCTGAAGACCAAAGTCTGAATTCAAATTCAGTATCAATGGGCCAAAATCAAGGTATCAACAGGGTCATGCTCATTCAAGAGGCTCTAGGGGAAATCAGTTCTTTGCCTCTTCTGGCAGTCAGCTTCTGATGGCTACAAGCATTCTTTGGCTTGTGGCCACGTCAATCCAATCTTCAGGGATAGCATCTTCAGATCTCTCTCTGCTACATCCTCACTGTGTGTGTAATCTCCCTCTTATAAGGATACAAATGATTATATTAAGGGCCCAGGCAGATAATCTCCCCATCTCAAGATTCTTACATAATGATATCTGCACAGATTGTTTGTTTGTTTGTTTGTTTTGCTATATAAGGTTATTCACAGGTTCAGGGATTAGGGCATGGATATTTTTTTAGGGGCCATTTTCAGCCTACCACAGACAATATAAAAGTAGAATTATAGGCCAACAGCACAAATAAAAATGGATGCATTGATCTTAACATCAAATGTTAAATTTCATACAGCAAATATATATGATAAAGAACAAAAAGAACCTATCATGACAGAGGGAAGATTATAACAAGAATAGTTTAATATTAGAAAATATACCAATGTAATTCACCACATTAATAGATTAAAATAGAAAAAAGTGGTCATATTGATACGGAATAACCATTCAGCATTCATAAAATGTAAGACTCATTCATGTGAAAATAAAATCTAGCAAATAGAAAAGTAATGCTTAAGCCTGATAAAGGGTATCTACAAAAACTTATATCCTATTTTATACTTAAAGATGAAAAGTAAGAGCATTTCCCTTAAAGTCAGGAATGAGCTAAGGATTCCAAGTATCATCACTTCTATTCAACACTGTCCTGGAGGCACTAGCTTATTAGTAAATCTCACACACACGAGACAAGAAGAAGGATGAAATAAAACTGTCCTTATCTAAACACTATATGATTGTGAACACCATTTGATTATGACATAAAAATCCAAGAAAATCTACAGACAACATATTAGAAGTAATAAGAGAGCTCCATAAGTTTCCTAGATCAAAGATGGACAAAGATAAACAGCATTTCAGTACACCACTAATAACCAATCATAAACATTTAATAAAAAAATTTTAAAGATACCTGTTTCAAAGAAAATTAGTATACAAGAGTCTAAAAGAAGACTTACATAAATGGAAAGATATACTCTGTTGCAATAAGAAGACCAAATACCACCAGGATGTCAATCTCCCGAATTAAATCTATAACGTTCAGTGCAATTTTAATCAGACTCCTACCATGTTTTTCATAGAATTTATCAAGCTAATTCTGAAATGAATATGGAAGAGCCAAAGATAAGAAAATCTAGATAATTCTGAAGATAAGTAACAATTTAAGGTGGACTTGCTCTACTTATTATAAAGTGACAGAAATTAAGACTGTGGTATTAGTAGAGAAGTGCTAAATAGAACATCGAGCATACTAGAGGCTCTAGAAACAGACTCTCACATATACCAGTGATCACATTACAAATCAGTGGAGAAAGGACACACTATTAATATAGCCAAGACAACTGGTTGTCCATAATGGGGGAAAAAATAGATTCACACCTCACACCATATACAAAAATCTGTTCCAAATGGATTAAACACTGAAACATGAAAGACAAAACTTCCAAACTTTTAGAACAAATGTCAAGAAGCAAAATATTTTTAACTCAAATACAAAAAGCACAAACTAAAATTTACTATATTAAAATGTTTAAACATTTTTGAATAGTAATATAATAAGATAAAGTAAAAGAAGAAACCACAATCAGAGAGGTTTTACTGCAATGTATACAGTTTATACAGGATATGCATTCAGAATATATGAGGAACTTCCATAGTTCAATAAGAAAAAGACAAATATCACAGCAGAATAATAGGTCAAGAAATGAATATACAATTCCATAGAGAACCCCAACTGGCCAATAAACAAATAAAAAGGAGCTTAATCTTATCAGTGAAAAATTACAAATTTAAAAAAATTAGTTACTATTTCACTCCCATTAGTTTGACAACATTTAAAAGTCTGACAACACCAAGCATTTCAGAGGAAGAAGAGGAGCCAGTACTCAGAAACATTCCTCCCAGGAGTGCAAAACAGTTTGGAGATCCATTGTGCAATATCTAGTGAAACTGAAAATGGCTACTTATATACTCTATGATCCAGAAATGTTACTTCTGCCCTAGAGAAATTACAAGAAGACATGAACAGGGATGTTCATTGAGCACCACCTCTACTAGGAAAAAATATTAGATAACCTAAATCAGTGAATAAACTAACATATTCATGCAAAAGAATTATATTCAGCAGTCAAATGAGTGAATTAGATTTAGATGAATCTAAATTTTGAGATAACTCTCAAAATATAGAGTTAAAGAAAGCAAGTTTCAGAAAAATATATACAGTATGATCCATAATATAAAGTTTAAAACATTGTATAATAATACTATGTATGGTTTAGCAGTGTTTAGATATTAAGCTAAACTACAAATAAAAACATGTAGAATGATAAGTATTCGAGATAACTGCTCTATCTCTAAAAAAAACAAAGAAAAATACTAAAAAGATGGCAAAATGTTAAGATTTGTATAACTGCTCGGCAGTCTCTAAACTTCCCGACATGTTTGAAATATTTCAAAATAAAAAAGAGAGAACCAGTTAAGGTTAATTGGACTAGTGAAAACATTTACTGATACTTATAATCACGCTAAAAGGAAATGTGTATTTACCATAAATATATTAGTTAACTGAGAACTAATTAATGAATTTGCATACAAATATAATTTTTAAAATACAATACAGCTTACTTCCAGGGTTTTGTTTTGTTTTGTTTTTTATGGAGAGGTGTGAGTGAAGGAGTCAGATTACATAAAAGGTAGCCAATTAGCTGTACATGTTTTGTAGTGCTGTTTCTAGTTTTTCTTTTCATCAAAGCACTTGATTCATTTTATAAACTCCCTGTTCTAAATTAAATTTTATCCAAAAAACTAGGGAAGTGATTGTCAAAGTAAATTAGTCATTGAGGAGAATTTAATTGTACATTGATTATTATCAGAATAAGTAGCTGCTGCCTTCATAATAAATACTTGACTTTTAAATTTTAATTTAATTAGAATTGCATTTTAAATTTAAATTTCTCTAAGTGTTTTTAAAAGAAAAGACAATTCTTAAAGCAGTAGGTATATCCAGCAATTCTAAGGGAAGTAAACATTTCTGCAGTTATTAAGTTTTCCCACTAGTCTGTGCTATAGCACTTTGTTCAATCTGGACTACTGGCTTCTTTGCATATTAGCACTACATTGTTAACCTACTTTTTTCCCTAAAAATAAATTTCAGTTAAAAATATAGTAACTTTAATAAAATTAAAAAGTGAGTTGAAAGAGTATCATTATTCTACATTATAAAATGTGATGGTATGAATTAGAATAATTATTTTCCATTGCATGTTAACTTACTAAAAAATTCAATAGAGTACAAACATACTATCAGTTGACAGATTCCTTTTCCAACATATATAACTTAAAAGTTATGCTCATAAATTATAGAACTATAAAATCATTTCAATAAATTTAAAGTAAAATTATGGCTTAAATTGGAGGAAAGCAAGTTTAATTTTTCTTAAAATATAAAGCATATTCACCTAGGTTTCATTTAAAATGGAGAACAGGACATAATTTCTGAAGGGGACATCTTATAAAGGGAGAGGCCAGAACATAATTACATGAAGGTTAGAAAATAATGCTTTATCCAAATTGAAAAGAATCAGAGGTGTAAAACTAGAGGAAATAGTAACAAATCACTAACAAAACATGGTGGCATGGAAATCACTAGAACACTCTTGGGAAAGAGAAATTTTTAAGGAAGAGGCATTAATTCAGAGAAGAAAAGTTTTTTAAAACTTTAAGATTAATGGATAAAACTATATGAGATCCTTGCAAGTAAATTTCCAGAAGCCATGCACTACTATATGAACTTCCTTTTGCAAATTGTGCTTCTTGCTCCTGTAACTGCTAAAAGGCAATAACATCACTAATCATACAGTCATCTGATCTACTTCAAAGCACAGTTCAATGTAAGGGAAGTCAAACTTGGCCCACCCAAGGGAGATTTACTATTCTATGAAAGATAAACTGTATCATAACTCTATCACAGCACAAAATTAAAAGCACTGACTTTTATCTAGTTTCAGTGCATTTGTATTTTGATTCATCTCAAACTTAACGAAGCCAAAACTGAATTCCAGACCTTCACCCCCAAACTGCTCCATCCACAGTCTTACTCATAGCAGTTAATGGCAATTCCCCATCCTCTCATTTTGCCTCGGGCCAAAAATCTTGGAATAATCTTTTTCTCTCATACCCCACATACATTCAACTAGAAAATCGTTTTGATTCTACTTTTAAAATATATCTACAAAGATGACATCTCACCACCTTCAGCAAAACCACCCTAATCTAAGTCACCACCATTGCCTGCCTAAATTATTGCAATATCCTCATAACTGTTCTCCTAGATGCCACTCTTTTCTCACTCTCATTAATCTATCCCACAACAAAATCTTCAAAATGTTTTAAAATGTAAGTCACGTCATGTCACTTTTTTGGTCAGAATCTTTTCATACTCCCCATTTTGCTCAGAATAAATGCCAAAGTCCTTACAGAAGGTTCTCTGCAATCTCACTAACTTTGTGTCTCACTATTCTCACCCACTTGTTCTGCTCCAGCCACACTGACTTCCTTGCTATTCTTCCAACATGTCAAGCATGCCCCTACCACAGGACCTTTGTAATCGCTATTACCTCAGTCTAAACTGTTTTTCCCCTAAATATTGGCAATGCTAGCTCCCTCATCTTTTTCAAGTTTTTCAAGTTGCTGCTCAACTGTCATTTTTCAAGAGCATCCAAATTAAAATTCCAACATCACCCAAAATTAAGTATCTAGATTTTCATTTTCTCCAGGGCACTTAAACCTTCTAATATTTATTTATCTCATTTGTTGTGTGCATCTCCTAATTAGAATACACTCCCCAGAAAGATAAGAGGTGTTTGTCTATTTTAGTTCACTGCTATATCCCAAGTACCTAGACAACACCAAGACATGTTCAATGAATGAGTAAATTAATATATTAACAATAAGTATGTAAATACATTACTTTCTTTAAAATCTGTTTGTCTATGGGCTTCCCTGGTGGCGCAGTAGTTGAGAGTCCGCCTGCCGATGCAGGGGACACGGATTCGTGCCCCGGTCCGGGAAGATCCCACATGCCGCAGAGCGGCTGGGCCCGTGAGCCATGGCCGCTGAGCCTGCGCGTCCGGAGCCTGTGCTCCGCAACGGGAGAGGCCACAACAGTGAGAGGCCCGCGTACCGCAAAAAAAAAAAAAAAAAAAATCTGTTTGCCTAGCAAATTTCTATAATCCAAATACCATGGACCTCATGAAATTGTCTTTAAGGAAAAAATAAAATAACATTTAAGAATTTCCCAAATACAAGTATTATTATGAAATATATTTTTTCTAATCAAAAGTGAAAATGCACGAAGTATTTTAAGATTATCTTACATGTATTAAAATTGCTTAAATATTTAAACGAAAGTAAAATATGTATAGCTTACCTCAGAGGTTTCCAGACTTGTTTAATCAATGTCCTACTTTTGATCTAACCCAACTGATTTCAGAATACTACTCGGGTTTGTATTGTGGGTGAGGGAGAGATCACATTTAATTATGTGTGTGTGTTTGTTTATTTGTTTTGGAGGTGATGGATATGTTTATCACCTCAATCGAGGTGATGATTTCACGGGTGTATGCATATGTTCAAAGCCATCAAATTGTATACATTAAATATGTGCAGTTTTTTGTATAACAATTGTCCTGCAAAAAAGCTGTTACAAAAATTAAAAACAAAATTGTGGGAACTGCATCGGATAAGTTGAGAATAGCAAAATGATGTACTAGACCCATGCTTCTCAAACTGTAATGTGCATTCCAATCGCCATTGTAAAATGCAGGTTCTGATTCCTAAGTCTGGGGGCAGAGAGGTAAGGATTCTGAATTTTTAACAACATCCCAGGTGATGCTCCTTCTCCTGGTCTGCAGACCACACTTTGCACAGACTGGACTGTGAGTCAAACTCTAGGCTCTAGCCACAACCCTGGTACTACTACTAATAACACCACCACCACAACCACTACCACTGCCATTGCGACGCTACTAACAACAACAACAAAGGACAGAACTTTCTGAGTTCTCACTATGTTCTAGACACTCGTCCAATTCTTGCATATTTGTTATCTCATTTAATCTACACCTTAGTTATGGATGAAGAAACTGAAGATTGAAAAGGTTAAGTCACATAGAAAAGGTCTTCCAGCCGATAAGTAATACAGCCAGAATTCAAACCCCAGCCATTTGTGACCTAGGACATTAGATTTTTTTGCATGAAGTCCATCCTAAGTCTCATGTTTCAGATTATTTTAGCACTCCTTGGTTCACATCCGATTTCAGCCATGTCTATAGTGGACAGTGGTGGCAGCAAATGAACTCAAAAGAACTTCACACACCCTGTGATAGATACAATGTTTTTTTAAAACAGAAAATAATAAGTGCTGGTGAAGATCTAGAGATATTGTAACCTTTGTACATTCATGGTACACATAAAAAATGGTACAGTCTCTGTGGAAAAGTTTGGCAGTTCTTTAAAACTTAAAAAATAGAATTACCATATGACCTAGCAATTTCATTACTAATACCCAAGATAATTGAAAATATACATTCACATAATTTGTAAGTATATGGTCCTAACAGCATTATTCATAATACCCCAAAAGTATAAACAACCTAGATGTCCATCAGTTGGTGAGCAAATGTACAACATATGATAAATCCATGCCATGGGATATTATTAAAGCATAAAGAGGAATGAAGTACTAATTCTTGCTACAGCACAGATACCTTAAAGGCATCATACTAAGTGAAAGAAGCCAGACACAAAAGGCCACATATTGCATAAATCCATTTATATACAGTGTCCAGAATAGGCAAATCTATAGAGGAAAAAAAGTAGATTACCGGTTTCCTGGGTGTTGGGTGAGATGGGAGTGATTGCTAATGGACGCAGGGCTTCTTTTCAGGGTGATGAAAATGTTCTGGAATTAGGTAATGGTGATAGTTGCACAACATGTGAATATACTAAAAGCCACTTGGAAAATGGTGAATGTTATGTTATATGAATTATAGCTCAATTTAAAAATTTTTAATACTTCTGCAGAAAATCTCAGGCCAAAATGGTTTTTCCTGTTTTGGGTTTCTCCACAATCAGATCCTGAGCCAAAGATTTGAATGCAAAGTAGTTTGTTTACTTGAAAAATGATACCAAGAAGTACAGTGAAAGAGTGGGGAAGTAAAACATGGAAGGAAAAAAACCAATAAACAATTAAAGAGTACTCAATTAAAGAGTACATTATTTCTGGAGGCAAATGGAGCTTAGTCTTGATGGAACCCTCTTAGAATCATCCCACTAAGAGGCAAGGAGGCTGGGTATTATCTACTAGCTCATTGGCACTTCTATGCCTCTCCTTCATGTTAAGCCTATTCCTTTGGCCATAAAATGCCCTTAGGCAGAGAGATGCAGGAAGCTACTGGTATGTTCAGGAACAATTTGTAGGTGTCATCTGGGGTGGGCTGAAGGCTTATCAGAAGGTTACCTAGAGCAATTGCTACAAGTTTACAGGTGAATTCTACCACACTTTTAAAGGACCATTAATTCATATCCTATATAAATTGTTTCACAAAATTAAATGTAAAAAAGAACAAAACTCATATAACTCATTTTATGAAGCAAATTAATTATGACATAAGACAAGAAAAGCACAGACCAATTTCATTCACATATAGGTAGAGTCAAAACATAAACTAAAACTTAAATGACAAAATCCAAGACAGACAAACAAACAAAAAAACATGTTATATCACTATCAACCACAATTTAACCCCAGGAATGTAAGGATAGTGCAAAAGCAGAAAATCTAGTTAAGCAATCAATATAACAGATTAAAGAAGAAAAATCATATGATTATCTCAATCAATGAAGAAAAGCATTTAATAAAATTCAATACCATTTTATGGTTTAAAGTAACTTAGAAAACTAGGAATACTAAATTAACTCCTAGGAAAACTAGTATCTCTTTACCTTGAAAATCAAAGTAGGAATAAAAGGGCATTTCCTTAAGTTGGTAAAAATTATATATCAAAAACCCTCAGCAAAGGTTACACTTAATGGAGAAGTTTTAGATCCCTCTGACCAAATAAAACTTCGTTTTCTCCCATACTTCCTTAGAGCATAAAGTAGTCTATGTTTGCAAGATAAAAGTAGCCAGAAGAATCTGAAATATAGATCCTTATTGTTTACAGGAGATGACAGAAATGAGGCTCCAGTTGTGTCATATTGTTAATGACCTTGTTAACTGGATAAGTTGTAAATAAACTCTAGTGTAATGTGTTTTTTTGTCATGACAATAATCTGGAGTTACCAATTCTAAGAGAAGATTTTCAAATCAACACTAGCATCACCTCAATGGAATAGAAACTGCAGATGAGGCAAATTCACCTAGCAGTCTTATTATACATGAAATCATGATTTTCTTAACTTAGTTTCTCAATATAGCAGTTATTTATTATAGATAACTGACAAATAGCTTGAGAAGAAGGAAATATGTGGCTACTTCCTGTCATATATTCATAATACAAACAATATACTTGTAGATGAGATATTGATATAAATGGAGTTGTGTCAACAGCTAATGCCAATACTTGCATATATGCGTAGAATTTTCTTCTGTGTTCAGAGAACATGAGGGATGCTACAGTTATACATCCATGACCAACGACGGTACTGGCTGAACAAACTTTGAAAAAAGCCATAGCAAGAATCTAATTCTGATTGCAATAATACTAAAAAATATAATTTAAGGATAAGAAGCAACTGACATTATCATTTTTAATTGCCACTGTTCTTTATAAAAATATTTTAATTGCTAATAAAGTAGATCATACCTTATAAAGCCTGTTTGTGATATGCTACCCAAAAATAAACTAATGCCATTTAATAACCTGCAATTTGTTAAAATCCATTCAGAGTTAAGAAGGGAGTTATGAGAATATATAAGAAAATGCCCTCGGATATATACCCCTTCTGGGAAAGTGACTCCAAACTGTGAAAGAATGCACTGCTCCAGAAAGACCATAAGAGAGACTGCTTTTGATACATTATTGTAAAACAACAGCATGAAACCATCTCTCTTGCTACACATCCTTTATTTGCAAAACATTCAAACCTTAAAGAAAGCTGTTAATGTTAGAAAAAGAATACTCAAGGTATTAGAAATTTACAAGTAGAAATCAAGACTGACTTTGGAAAACTTTTACAAATTAATATTGCTCACAGTTAAAACTAGAAGGTCCCATATGACCAAAAAAAAAAAAGTTATTATTCTGCTCCACAAATGAATAGCTAAAAAGATGATAGCTGGTAAGTCCATCAGCACAATTTTATTAAACCTTTATAGATACTGCCATACTTTGTAGAGGTCATAAAATTTCAGGAGGCATTTTTCAGCAAGCAGATTGTGACAATAACTGTGGTAGACAGAAGATGTTACTTACACACTGATTAATCTATAGATGTTTCCAATCATTCCCAGTTTTACTAAAAACAACATAACTGATGAAATTATAACACACAGCAACTTGCCCAGGAATCAAATAGTGATGAGATTTCAAAACCGTGAATACCAATATTCAGGTTGTTTGGGGCTTAGTTGGCAACGTAGGATCTCCATGAATGGAGGTGATTCAGTGAGTAATCCCAAGAAATAGCATTATGGATAATACCTGTAACTTTAAACGCTTCACTGAGAACATTTCTATTCATAAAGAAACTGTCCGCCAAAAGTTGAGTCCCTATTTCAGTATCAGATGCTATTATTAAAATGGGAAATATTATTACTGTAATATTAATATATAACATTCAATTTTTTTCAAGTGACACAAGTAAATGTAGTCTACTCATAAACAGTTTTTGTCACATTTAAGAAATCATATTAAAATTATTCAAGAATATTAACTTTTTTTAATTGAAAAATAAAGTGAGATTTTTCAGAAAATTTCATTTGCCTAATTGGTTTGACGACAAGGACTAGCTTTACCTAGTAGCTCATATGTTACATATTTTCCATAAACTAAGCTAAATATGCAGTTCTAAGATATTTATAAAAATAATTTAAAGCAAAGGCAAAATAAATTTATTACTGTAAATTGTAATTGGTAAGTACTAAAATTAACATTTTCCAAATCATTTTTAGTATACTGGTTTAAACAAGATGCCTCTAAGTGAAAAAGTAATAAGAATAAATAGTCATTAATAAGTTTTGGTAAAGCCTTTTTGGTATAACTCCCAGAAACTGACAGACTGAATCACTAACTGGGTAACAAATCATTTTGCAAGCCTGGTGTTTTCAACTCCTTGCTTTGAACAAACTGAAGAAAAAACCTAAATGAATGGTCAGCTCTTATATAACTCAAAATAACTTTTGATGGTAGATAGCTAGATTTTTTGTCACATAATTTGGAAAGAGTTCCAAGAATTGAATGAATCATTATAACTAAACTTCTATTCACATTAATGTGAACAAATTTCTTGTCATGTACTCTAGTCGTCAATGTGAACAAATTTCTTCAGTACTTGCATCTATAAAAATAAAAGAAATAAAAATTGAATTGATGCTGCATTCTGTCTCAGTCTGTAATAAGTAATATTCACATATGGATTTATTTTAAAAGAAAACCAGTTCCATCCATTTCATTAAGAAATAAATTTCTAGTAAATTTTATTTCTATTTAATAATTTTAATCAAACTTTATATTAATGTTATCTTAACCAACTGTGAATTAATAATAGACTAAATAAGTGGTCAGCTGACATATAACTTAAAATAATTTTTATGACAGTTTATTATTATATTTACTATTGGTAATTATCATAAACTCAATTCATTAGAAATTTTTCAAAACTTTAAGCCTTATGGTCACTGAAATATTTTAAATATTTAATTTAATATATAGTTTTTATTGGAACAAAGTATAAAAAGGTGATTTTTTTAAAAGATTTCTAGTGAAAAATATATGGGGATAAAATATTGTGAGGGAAGTGGAATGTAAATACATTTTCAAGGAAAAACAAGGAAGGAAAACTTTCAATTGTTACAAATGACTTTGTTCATTGTTTGATTTTTTAAGAATAATGGAAGCTGTCAAACTGATACATGATTTTGAAAATATTTTTAAAGAAGCTATAACTGTTTTACTATGATGTGTCAGTATTAGTAATATGCTAGAAATTATACTCTGCAACCAATTAAACATACAATGAAAATGTTAGATGTCATCTTAAAAAATATGTGATGAGGTAAAAAGTTTTAAAAAATTAAGTTGGGGACTTGATATAAACACATTTCAATGTCTGAACTACAGTCTCAGCTACTGCTTATAATATTCAGCCTCCTCCACTCCCAAACTTCAGACTAATCAAGTTCTCCAATCCATAGTTATCTTCTATTGAGCTAAAATGCACAATATTTTCTGAGCAGAGTCCTGTAGACTGTAGGTGACCATCCTCTACAACAAGCCCTTATAACCCAGGCCTTGCCTATTGAGGTCTTCCTTCCCTTCCCCACCAGCTGACTACTAAGAAGCCAGCAGGAATCTAGGTTAAGTCAGCATGGCTTATGCAATAATACCCACTAAGATTCTATTTAATCACCACTTATAAAATTGTTTCTACAAGAAAATATCAATACATTTTGAGTTCCAACTTGGTATGTAAAGAATATATATTCTTCCCCTCCTTCCCTTTACTACCCCACAATCCTAATAGTAGTGATTATTATGAAACGAGATGAAAAGCTACATATTCCTGAACATGTAAACTGCTCATGTAAACATATTCCTGAACATGTAAAGAGAATGTAAACTTGACATTTTTTTTTTAATTTTTATTTATTTATTTATTTTGGCTGTGCTGGGTCTTCGTTTGTGTGCAAGGGCTTTCTCTAGTTGTGGCAAGCGGGGGCCACTCTTCACCGTGGTGTGCGGGCCTCTCACTATCGCGGCCTCTCTTGTTGCGGACCACAGGCTCCAGACACGCAGGCTCAGTAGTTGTGGCTCACGGGCCTAGTTGCTCCGGGGCATGTGGGATCCTCCCAGACCAGGGCTCGAACCCATGTCCCCAGCATTAGCAGGCAGATTCTCAACCACTGCGCCACCAGGGAAGCCCGTAAACTTGACATTTTTGACCAAAAAAAAAAAAACCAAACAGTATCTAACTCAATCATTTCCCAGCCATTCTGCGTTAAGGTACAAAGAGCAAATAGGCTCTCCAGGCCAGGAACAAAGTTCATATTTATGAATCATTTCTTGCTTAAAGGTTTCATCCACAGGCTCTCTGTATATTTTATTCTTCACACATATTCTATCTTTGGAAATCTAGGATTCATGACATACTGATTTCTGAGTGTATTAATACTGAAAGAAAGGCAGTGCTTCAAGTTTTAAAAAGTATGATCTTTAGAGTCAGATAAATCAGTGTTGTCTAATCTTGACTATGCATTAGAATCATCTGAGAAATATCATAAAAATAAACATCCTGGGGATTACCCTTAGCTAGTCTAATTTGGTCAGTCCAGTGTGTATGGAAATGTGCAATTTTTTTTAAAGCTTCCCAAGATAATTCTGATAAAACCAATCAAAGGATAAGCATTAGGGAACTCCTGAGATAAATCATCCTAGATCTGACACTTGTCTTAGTTGGGGAACTCTGGGCAAATTACTTAATCCATTTGAGGCTCTGTCTTCCAGATTTTTTAAAAATGCAGATAATTGAGCTCATGAAAAAGAAAGACTGTGTCTTATCCAGTTGTATAATCCCTGGGCACAGTATCTGGTCATTTGTAGCTTCTAAATAAGTGTTGTTGATATATTGCATATTTCGGAATCATTAAATGCAAGAAAATTCAATCTATTCTTTCTATTAAGGAATATCTGCATACTGTTTGGGAATTTAAAATTCATGGAATATATTTTAAATACATAGCAAAAAGTTCTCAATTAAAAAAATTTGTTTCTCTGATGCTCACCTGTCAATGCTTATCAACTGGCACACAAGTACAGCAACCATGTTAATATAAACAAGAAGGCTGTGGTAGTATTGACTACAATAGCTACAGTATTTAGGAACTCTAAGAATGGAAATACATCTTTCATTTTTAATGAAAACCACTCGAAAATGATTCAATATATGTAATTTTGCTTTAGAGATAGTTTTTCAAGACTATCCTTTTTTATCTTTTCAGAGGTACATGTGGTATGCAATTTGAAAAAGTAGATTTGGTATTAATACTATTTTTAATGTAATACAGAATACACTTAAATTTTCATTTTTTATCAATAATTCTAAATTGCCTCTACTAAGCAAGAATTTGTTGCCATAAAAAGACATAAAAAATCAAATTGCATCCATATGAAATGAATTTTGGTGGTAATGTTTAACGCAGAGATGAAGTCATAAGTTTATGGATAAACCAGAAAATAACATAGCTTCCTCACATCACCTTTCATTCTTGACATATCCCAGTCCTAAGAAAAGTCTCAAGCTCAAGTGAGGCCAGGCTTTCACCTCAAGAGTTGGCTATCTATTGGGCATAATGAGTCAGTTGTGTATTTATTCTGTTTCTTAATTGTATGAGATGACTTTAATTACATTTGAGTTAAAATAAGGATGAAAACATTAAACCTCTTTCCCTCACAGCTCCTACAGAGCACAATAATTTATTAAAAAATAAGTATATACAAAGAAAAGTAAGAAATTGAGAAATTAAAATGTTTTCCATAGAAGTAAAGAAAATTCTTTCTCTCAGCTTCTTCCTTTCTATTAATTTTAAAACAGTATTAGGGAAGAGTAAGAATATCTTTTAATTATACGGGAGGGACAACAATCATACACAATCACTACCTAAAAAGGGGGGAAAAGGAAAAAAGCTCTTGCCCATTTCATTCACTCTAGAGGTACTGACTAAGCAGCCAGGACTAATACCCAGACAGTATATGAAAGTATGGAATAATAACCATTGTCTATTCTGACTAGTCAGTTATATATTCTGATTGGTTTGTGTCAAAGGACCTGCTGATTTTAAAATAATTTGAATATCAACTGTGTAAGTATCGCCTATCTCTTAGTAATTGTATTAAATGCTTAGGATAAAGAAATTAACAAAATTCAATCTTTGCCCTCAGGAAAACAACAGGTGAGATATATAGGTAAATGAATAAATTAGAGTACAACCTGATAAGGATGGTAATAACATACATAAGATACTGAGCAAAGACTGATAAATCCTATTAGGGTTTAAGAAAGAAGAAGTATCTAGGCTGGATTTGGAAGAATCTGTGTGAGTTTGTTAAATGGACAAAATAGAGAAGGAGACTCTAGACAGAGAAAATAATGTGTAAAAAGGAACAGAAACATTAAAGAGATTTGTGTCTCTTTAAAAAGAGAGAAAACTCAAATTATTAAAATCATAAATGAAAGAAGGGACGTTACTGATTCTACAGAAATAAATATGATTATGAGAGAGTAAAATGAATAATTGTATGTCAACAAATTGGACAACCTAGATAAAATAGACAAATCCCGAAAAATATACCTAACAAAACAAAGAAATAACAGAGAAACAGAAAATCTTGGGCTTCCCTGGTGGCGCAATGGTTGAGAGTCCACCTGCCGATGCAGGGGACACGGGTTCATGCCCCGGTCTGGGAAGATCCCACATGCCGCGGAGTGGCTGGGCCCGTGAGCCATGGCCACTGAGCCTGCGCGTCCAGAGCCTGTGCTCCACAACGGGAGAGGCTACAACAGGGAGAGGCCCGCGTACCACAAAAAAAAGAAAAACGGAGCTGGAGGAATCAGGCTCCTGAACTTCAGACTATACAACAAAGGCATAGCAATCAAGACAGTATGGCACAAAAACATAGATCAATGGAACAGGATAGAAAGCCCAAGATAAACCCCCACATATGGTCACCTTGTCTTTGACAAAGGAGGCAATAACATACAATGGAGAAAAGACAGCCTCTTCAATAAGTGGTGCTGGGAAAACTGGACAGCTACATGTAAGAGAATGAAATTAGAACACTTTCTAAAACCATACACTAAAATAAACTCAAAATGGATTAAAGACCTAAATGTAAGGCCAGACACTATAAAACTCTTAGAGGAAAACATAGGCAGAACACTCTATGACATAAATCACAACAAGATCCTTTTTGACCCACCTCCTAAAGAAATGGAAATAAAAATAAAAATAAACAAATGGGACCTAATGAAACTTAAAAGCTTTTGCACGGCAAAGGAAACCATAAACAAGATGAAAAGACAACCCACATTATGGGAGAAAATATTTGCCAGTGAAGCAACTGACAAAGGATTAATCTCCAAAATACACAAGCAGCTCATGCAGCTCAATTTCAAAAAAACAAACACCCAACCTAAAAATGGGCAGAAGACCTACATAGACATTTCTCCAAAGAAGATATATAGATTGCCAACAAACACATGAAAGGATGGTCAACATCACTAATCATTAGAGAAATGCAAATCAAAACTACAATGAGGTATCACCTTACATGGGTCAGGATGGCCATCTTCAAAAAATCTACAAACAATTAATACCAGAGAGGGTGTGGAGTAAAGGGAACCCTCTTGCACTGTTGGTGGGAATGTAAATTGATACAGCCACTGTGGAGAACACTATGGAGTTTCCTTTAAAAACTAAAAATAGAATTACCATATGACCCAGCAATCCCACTACTGGGCATACCTTGAGAAAACCATAATTCAAAAAGAGAGATGTACCACAATGTTCATTGCAGCACTATTTACAACAGCCAGGACATGGAAGCAACCTAAGTGTTCATCAACAGATGAATAGATAAAGAAGATGTGGCGTATATATACAATGGAATATTACTGAGCCATAAAAAAGAAATGAAATGAAATTGAGTTATTTTAGTGAGGTGGATGGACCTAGAGTCTGTCATACAGAGTGAAGTAAGTCAGAAAGAGAAAAACAAATACCATATGCTAACATATATATACGGAATCTAAAAAAAAAAAAAGTCTGATGAACCTAGGGGCAGGATAGGAATAAAGATGCAGATGTAGAGAATGGACTTGAGGACACAGGTGAGGGGGAGGGAAGGGAAGCAGGGACGAAGTGAGAGAGTAACACTGACATATATATACTTCCAAATGTAAAATAGATAGCTAGTGGGAAGCAGCTGCATAACACAGGGAGATCAGCTTGGTGCTTTGTGACCACCTAGAGGGGTGGGATAGGGAGGGTGGGAGCGAGGCACAAGAGGGAGGGGATATGGGGATATATGTATACATATAGCTGATTCACTTTGTTATACAGCAGAAACTAACACAACATTGTAAAGCAATTATACTCCAATAAAGATGTTAATTTTAAAAATCCCAATACTACCCAAAGAGATCTACAGAGTCAATGCAATTCCTAACAATATCCTGATGACATTTTTTGCAGAAATACAAAAACCCTTCCTAAAATTTATACGGAATCTCAAGGGACCCTAAATAGCCAGAACAATCTTGAAAAAAAACTAAATTGGAGGACTCATACTTCCTGATTTCAAAAATTACTACAAAGCACAATATGTAGTCAAACAGTACAATACTGGCATAAAGACAGACAAGGACAAATGGAATAGAATAGAGAGCCCAGAAATAATACTTTACATATATAGCCAAATGGTTCTGGACAAGGGTGCCAAGACCATTCCATGGGGGAAGTACAGTTTTTTCAACAAATAGTTCTGAGAATATTAGATATCCATATGCAAAGAATGAAGTTGGATCCTTACTCAATACCACATGCAAAAATTTACTAAAAATCAAAGACCTAAATGCTAGACCTAAAACTATAAAATTCTTAGAAGATAACATAGGACAAACCTGTACAGCATTGGATTTGACTATGATTTTTGGATATGACATCAAAAGACAAGCTATGAAAGAAAAAAAACACAAGTGCGACTTCATTAAAATTTTAAATTTTGTCCATCAAAAAACAGAGTAAAAAGGGAGCCCACAGAATGGGAGAAAATGTTTGCAAATCATATATCTGATAAGTGATTAACATCCAGAATATGTAGAGAACTCCTAAAACTCAACAACAATAACAACAAAAAAAACCAATTCAAAATGGGGAAAGGACTTGAATAGACATTTCTCCAAAGAAGATATATAAATATCCAAGAAGCACATGAAAACATGCTCAGCCTCATTAATCATTAGGGAAATGTAAATCATAACTATTGTATGATACCATTCACACTCATTAGGATGGCTACTATCAACAAAACAGAAAATGACAAGTGTTGACAAGGATGTGGAGGAACTGGAAGCTTAGTACACTGTTGGTAGAAATGTAAAATGGTACAGTCACTGTGAAAAACAGTATGACATTTCCTACAAAAATTAAAAATAGAATTATCAGATGATCCAGCAATTTCACTTTTGGGTATATACCCAAAAGAATTGAAAGCAAGGCCTTGAGGAGATATTTGTACACTCATGTTCATAGCAGCCTTACTCACAATAGCTAAAATGTGGACACAACTCAAGGGTCCATTAACAAATGAGTGGATAAGTCAAAATGTGGTATATACATACAAGTGAATATTATTCAGCCTTAAAAAGGAAGGAACTTCTGACATATGCTATAACATGGATGAACCTTGATGACATTATGCTAAGTGAAATAAGCCAGTCACAAAAAGACAAATACTGTATGATTCCACTTACGTGAGTTACTTAGAGAAGTCAAAATCAGAGACAAAAAGTAGAATTGTGGTTTCCAAGGGCTGGGGTGGGGGGTGGAGGGTAGTTATTGTTTAATACATACAGAATTACAGTTTTAAAAGGTAAAAGGAGTTATAGAGATGAACGATGCCTATGGTTGTACAACATTATGAGTGTGTTTAATACCACTGAACTGTACATTTTGAAATGGTTAAGATGGTAATTTTTGTTTTTGTATTTTACTACATTAAAAAAAAAAAAGTTTTGTTAAAAAGAGGGACAGAACCGGGAAAAAAATCCTATTGATGAAAGGTCTTATTGACCATTACAGCTAAATCCCATTAGCAATTATCAGCTTCCTCTTGACCCTGTCCTCTCCTCAAACTAAATATATTTAATCAAATCAGTGGTTCTTGGACTCTGTCTGGCTCTTGTATGGGCTTTTGGTGCATTCCTAGTGAACATTATCTAACTTTTAATTGGCCACTTCCCTGCTTTTTCAACATCACAATAAATTCTGTATACTATTAGGTTAACACTAGCCTCACTTGGTGCCATCTTCAACTAAATAAGTGTACCCTCAATTCCAAGAGCCATAATGTGCTGGCATTTTTAAAAGGCACACACAAACAACTCAGCAAATTCTCTTCTGATAAATACCTAAAAATAAATTCTGGACAAAATGTTAAGCCAGCTACCAATGCTCATCCTCCCTAGCAGACACAAGTCCCTGAGGGATCACTGCCTATTCACTGAAAGCCCAGTTAAGTTACTCTGTGGCTGGCTAGAGCTAATGCAGAGCTATTCTTAGAGTTCGAATTTGGTCAGCTCCCAAGTTGATTACACTCTGGTGGGCTTGCAGGAAGTCTGGATCCAGAGTCTCTTGCAATGAAGTACTCGAGGGCTGCAGACCAGAACATACCTTTCTCATCTATGACTGCTTCAGTTCAGTTCCTCCATGAAATATAAAAAGTACAACCCTCAAAAGTGGAACAGACTCTAACATACATGACTATAGCACTTAAAAGACCTAATCTATGATTAGACTTAAGGGAAGTAGTATATTTTGTTCCTAGAGACTACCAGTCCCTGAAACACAGATTTTAAAAATTGCTTGGAATGATGACTGAACCAAAAACTAGAAAACTGGTATTAACAGAAGAAGAATCACCAGGACTGATGCAGCCAGTTTCACCTAGGCTCACTTGTTATGCCTGATCACTTTTTAAAATTTGAAATAATACTGGAGCTTAAATCAAAGTAATTGAAATTTAAAATCTTTCCACTTCAATTGGCTTTATGATGCTGTTATTTCTTAAAAATAATAAAATAATTATCTAATTTTATGTCTTTTTTATTATTTCATCTGCTCATTTTGGGTTGAGGGCAGGGAAAATTTAAGAGATATCAGGAAATATCTCTTTCATCCAATCACTTAATAATTCATAGATTCACAAAGTTATTGAATACTCCCTACTATGTGCCAAGCCCTATGCTGCTTATTAGAGACACAGTGATAAAGAAACAGACAAGTTCTTTTCTCATGGGTCTTACAGTCTAGTGGGGGAGACAGACAAGTAAATGAACATATAAGCAAGGTAACTTAAAAAACTACAAATAGAACTACCATATGACCCAGCAATCCCACTACTGGGCATATACCCTGAGAAAACCATAATTCAAAAAAAACCATAATTCACAATGTTCATTGCAGCTCTATTTACAATAGCCAGGATGTGGAAGCAACCTAAGTGTCCGTCGACAGATGAATGGATAAAGAAGATATGGCACATATATACAATGGAATATTGCTCAGCCATAAAAAGAAACAAAATTGAGTTATTTGTAGTGAGGTGGATGGACCTAGAGTCTGTCATACACAGTGAAGTAAGTCAGAAAGAGAAAAACAAATACCGTATGCTAACACATATATATGGAATCTAAAAAGAAAAAAAAATGGTTCTGAAGAACCTAGGGGCAGGACAGGAATAAAGTCGCAGACATAGACAATGGACTTGAGGACACAGGGAGGGGGAAGGGTAAGCTGGGACGAAGTGAGAAAGTGGCATGGACATATATACACTACCAAATGTAAAACAGATAGCTAGTGGGAAGCAGCCGCATAGCACAGGGAGATCAGCTCGCTGCTTTGTGACCACCTAGAGGGGTCAGATAGGCAGGATGGGAGGGAGATGCAAGAGGGAGGAGATAAGGGGATATATGTATATGTATAGCTGATTCACTTTGTTATAAAGCAGAAACTAACACATCATTGTAAAGCAATTATACTCCAATAAAGATATTAATAAATAAGTAAATTAAATAAAGTAGGAAAAAAATAAACAAGGTAACTATACATGTGTGCTTTGGAGAAAATTAATAGAGTGATATGATAGACAGAAAGTGGTATTGAATGGGAATAATACCCTACAAAGCATAGGTCAGAGAAGGCCTCTCTGAAGTGATGACAGGTGAACTGATACCAAAGATGAGATGAGCCTCCCATGTGAAAAGCTGGTGAAATGCATTCCATGTAGAAGAAACAACATATGTAAATGTCTATAGGTAGGAAAGAGCTTTGTGGCTTCAGGGACAGAAATGCCTGGGATAAAATGCAATGAGGAGGAGAACAGTAGGAGATGATGTTAAAGAGATAGAAGCCAGATCACAAATCACCTTCCCTGTAGGCCCCAGAAAGAAGCTGTGTGAGAAAGCACTTAAGCAGAAGAATGACATAATCTGGTTGCATTTTTGAAAAAGATCACCCAAGCAGATGTATAGAGACTGGGTTGGAGAAAGGAAGCAGAGAATAATTAGGAAGCTACTGCACAAGGAAGTATATCTCTGCTTATACAATGGACTAACAAGAAAGTCTCCCTTGAGAATTGAAAAAGTTGTCCTGCACTTCACATAGCTTTGTAATTTGTAGCATGATCCAGGAACACACAAACCCAGAAATTATCAAGAAAGTTGATGCCAGGACTGAAATTTTACAATAAAACTTGGGAAAAAAAAATTTAACTGCTTGAGAGCTATATGATCAACAATGGCTACAAGGTGCCCATAGATTGAGGTCCTCTGAAATCACATTCTTCTCCAGTACACATGGAGCATTCACCAAGAAACAACACATGTTGTCTCAGTAAATCCTAAAGGATCAGAACCTCACAGAGGTGTTCTCTGACTGCAATGGCACAAAACTAGAACTCAGTAAGATATCTAAAAAGTACCCAAATACTTGGAAATAAAGCAACATATTTTAAAATAAATTAAATCAGATCAAATTAAAAAATCAAATTAAAAAATCAATCAAATTGATTGATTTAAATCAGATCAAATTAAAAAATCAGATCAAATTAAAAATCAAATTAAAAAATCAGATCAAATTAAAAAATTAAAAAATCAATAAGGAAAGAAATTTTAATATTTTACCTGATGACAAAATGTAAGCACACATATCAAAATGTATGTGCTAAAGCAGTTCTTAGTCAGAAATTTATAGTTTTAAATGCCTGTGTTAGAAAAGAACAGAATAAAATTAATAAGGTACGATTCTACTTTAAAATCCTAGAAAAAGAAACAAAATAAACCCAAAGCAAGTAGAAAAAAGGAAATAATGAAGATAAGAATAGAAAAGAACTGAATAAAAAGTAAACAAGACAACACAAAAAATAAATAAGTAAAACCAAAATTGATTCACCACTACATGGCTGATTGTGGAGACAGACAGAAACAGAGAAAGAGAAAGAAAACACCAATTATCACTACCAAGCATGAAAAAGGGACATCTCTACAGATCATATCAACATTAATGGTTAACAAGAGGTTATAACAAACAGCTTAAAGGCAATAAATTCAACAACTTAGATAAAATGGACAAATTCCCTCAAAAACAAAACTTAACAGAAACATACAAGAAATAATCTGAATGGCTTTATATGTCTTTTAAAAAATCGAACATATAATTTTAGAAATTCTGCACAGAGAACTCTATACTCAGTCAGCCTCACTGGTGAATTCTATCATACACTTAAGGAAGAAATAATACAAACTCTTTCAGAGAAATAGAGGAGAAATAAAACCATTCATTTTATGAAATCATCATAATCTTAAAACCAAAACCAGAAAAGAACAAAGAACAGAAGATTACACACCAATATCCTTCACGAACATAAATAGAGAAATCCTTAACAAACTACTAGCAAATAAAATCCAAATATTTTTTTAAAATATTATATCATAACCAAGTGAATTTTACCCTAAGGATGCAAAGATACTTATGAAAATCAAGAATTTTAATTTACCACATAACAGATTCAAGGAGAAAAATCATGTGAAGATATCAATAGATGAAGAAAAAATCCTAAATAAAGACAAAATCAATAAGAAAAATATTTTATGATTTCTTTTCAGTGTCCTCCTTGGCCTTTGTATGAATTTTACATCAGGTTAAAAACAAAAATCTGCCTTTTTATCCCCATACACCCCACCCCATCTGAACCACTTCCTCAGTAAGTGGCCCAAAATTCTTACAACAAACATGTCTCAGTGACTGTCCTTAGAATTGGAGCTGGCCAAAACTTAGCAAAAGACAAGAAAGAGAGTTGGATGGTTTATAACCCTTAGAAGACCATGAAGTACCAAACTGGTACATCAAGAAACCTCTAAACAAAACTGGAAAGACTCTGCACTGGAAATGGAAAACATGTTTGCACAGGGGCAGTGAGTGCAGGGGGAGAACTTGAAAGTAATTATACAATTGTAAATTTTAAAAAACAACAAAATGACAACTTATACAGATTACTCTAATTACATATGTGAATATATTTTTATTTCAAATTGTTTTGAAGGCTCTGGTTAATACAACTAAAAAAGAAATAAATGAGAATGGAGGAGGTAAATTATTATTTTCAAGTCATATGGTTTTGTACTGTTAAAACTCAAAAGAAACAACTGAAAAACTCTAATAAACAATATAATTTAGAAAGGTGGCTGTGAACATACAAAGATCAATATATTCCTATGTAAAAATAAGTTTAAAAAAGGACTATTTCAGAGCTTCCGGGAAGATGGCAGAAGAGTAAGACGCGGAGATCACCTTCCTCCCCACAGGTACAACAGAAATACATCTACACGTGGAACAACTTCTACAGAACACCTATTGAACGCTGGCAGAAGACCTCAGACCTCCCAAAAGGCAAGTAACCCCCCACGTACCTGGGTAGGGCAAAAGAAAAAAGAATAAACAGAGACAAATGTATAGGGACGAGACCGGCACCAGTGGGAGGGAGCTGTGAAGGAGGAAAGGTATCCACACACTAGGAAGCCCCTTCGCGGGTAGAGACTGCGGGGGGCGGAGGGGGGCAAGCTTCGGAGCCGCGGAGGAGAGCACAGCAAGAGGGATGCGGAGGGCAAAGCGGGGAGCAATTGCCACACAGAGGATCGGTGCCGACCAGCACTCACCAGCCCGAGAGGCTTGTCTGCTCACCCGCCGGGGTGGGCTGGGCTGGCCCTGAGGCTCCGGCTTCGGTCGGAGCACCGGGAGAGAACTGGGGTTGGCGGCACGAACACAGCCTGCAGGGGGTTAGTGCGCCACGGCTAGCCGGGAAGGAGTCCGGGAAAAACTCTGGACCTGCTGAAGAGGCAAGAGACTTTTTCTTCCCTCTTTGTCTCCTGGTGCGCAAGGAGAGGGGATTAGGAGCGCTGCTTAAAGGAGCTCCAAAGACAGGCGTGAGCCTCAGCTAAAACTGCGGACCCCAGAAACCGGCATGAGACGCTAAGGCTGCCGCTGCCGCCACCAAGAAGCCTGTGTGCGAGCACAGGTTACTATCCGCAACCCCCTTCCGGGGAGCCTGTGCTGCCCGCCACTGCCAGGGTCCCGTGATTCAGGAACAACTCACCCGGGCGAACGCACAGCGCGCCTCAGGCTAGTGCTACGTCACGCCGGCCTCTGCCGCCGCAGGCTCGCCCCGCACGCCATGCCCCTCCCTCCCCCCAGCCTGAGTGAGCCAGAGCCCCCGAATCAGCGGCTCCTTTAACCCCGTCCTGCCTGAGCGAAGAAGAGACGCCCTCCAGCGACCTACACAGAGAGGCGGGGCCAAATCCAAAACTGTGAGAACAAAGAAGAAAAAGGGAAATCTCTCCCAGCAGCATCAGCGGATTAAAGCTCCACAATCAACTTGATGTACTCTGCATCTGTGAAATACATGAATAGACAACAAATCATCCCAAATTGAGGAAGTGGACTTTGAGAGCAAGATTTATGATTTTTTCCCCTTTTCCTCTTTTTGTGAGTGTGTATGTGTATGCTTCTGTGTGAGATTTTCTCTGTATAGCTTTGCTTCCATCATTTGTCCTAGGGTTCTATCCGTCCATTTTTTTTTGTTTTGTTTTCTTTTTAATTTTTTTTCTTTCTCTTAATAATTATTTTTTTATTTTAATAACTTTATTATATTTTATCATACTTTATTTTATTTTACCTTCTTTCTTTCTTTTTTTCCTTCCTCCCCTCCTTCCTTCCTTCCTTCCTCTCTCCCTTCTTTCTTTCTTTCCTTCTTTCTTTCTTTCTTTCTACTTCTACTAATTCTTTCTTTCTACTTTTTCTCCCTTTTATTCTGAGCCGTGTGGATGAAAGGCTCTTGGTGCTGCAGCCAGGAGTCAGTGCTGTGCCTCTGACGTGGGAGAGCCAACTGCAGGACACTGGTCCACAAGAGACCTCCCAGCTCCACATAATATCAAACGGCGAATATCTCCCAGACATCTCCATCTCAACACCAGCACGCAGCTTCACTCAAGGTCCAGCTACAGTGCTGGACATCCTATGCCAAACAACAAGCAAGACAGGAACACAACCCCACCTATTAGCAGAGCGGCTGCCTAAAATCATAATAAGTCCACAGACACCCCAAAACACACCACCAGAGGTGGACCTGCCCACCAGAAAGACAAGATCCAGCCTCATCCACCAGAACACAGGCACTAGTCCCCTCCACCAGGAAGCTTACACAACCCACTGAACCAACCTTAGCCACTGGGGACAGATACCCTAAACAACGGCAACTACGAACCTGCAGCCTGCAAAAAGGAGACCCCAAACACAGTAAGATAAGCAAAATGAGAAGACAGAAAAACACACAGCAGATGAAGGAGCAAGATAAAAACCCAGCAGACCTAACAAATGAAGAGGAAATAGGCAGTCTACCTGAAAAAGAATTCAGAATACTGATAGTAAAGATGATCCAAAATCTTGGAAATAGAATAGACAAAATGCAAGAAACATTTAACAAGGACCTAGAAGAACTAAAGATGAAACAAACAACGATGAACAACACAATAAATGAAATTAAAAATACTCTAGATGGGATCAATAGCAGAATAACTGAGGCAGAAGAACGGATAAGTGACCAGGAAGATAAAATAGTGGAAATAACTACTGCAGAGCAGAATAAAGAAAAAACAATGGAAAGAACTGAGGACAGTCCCACAGACCTCTGGGACAACATTAAATGCACCAACATTCAAATTATAGGGGTTCCAGAAGAAGAAGAGAAAAAGACAGGGACTGAGAAAATACTTGAAGAGATTAGAGTTGAAAACTTCCCTAATATGGGAAAGGAAATAGTTAATCAAGTTACGAAGCACAGAGAGTCCCAAACAGGATAAATCCAAGGAGAAATATGCCAAGACACATATTAATCAAACTGTCAAAAATTAAATGCAAAGAAAACATATTAAAAGCAGCAAGGGAAAAACAACAAATGACACACAAGGGAATCCTCACAAGGTTAACAGCTGATCTTTCAGCAGAAACTCTGCAAGCCAGAAGGGACTGGCAGGACATATTTACAGTGACGAAGGAGAAAAACCTGCAACCAAAATTACTCTATCCAGCAAGGATCTCATTTAGATTTGATGGAGAAATTAAAACCTTTACAGAGAACCAAAAGCTGAGAGAGTTCAGCACCACCAAACCAGCTTTACAACAAATGCTAAAGGAACTTCTCTAGGCAAGAAACACAAGAGAAGGAAAAGACCTACAATAACAAACACAAAACAATTAAGATAATGGGAATAGGAACATACGAATCGATAATTACCTTAAATGTAAATGGATTAAATGCTCCCACCAAAAGACACAGATTAGTTGAATGGATACAAAAACAAGACCATATATTTGCTGTCTACAAGAGACCCACTTCAGACATGGAGACTGAAAGTAAGGGGATGGAGAAAGATATTTCATGCAAATGGAAACCAAAAGAAAGCTGGAGTAGCAATTCTCATATCATAAAAATAGACTTTAAAATAAAGAATATTAGAAGAGACAAAGAAGGACACTACATAATGATCAAGGGATCGATCCAAGAAGAAGATATAACAATTGTAAATGTTTATGCACCCAACATAGGAGCACCTCAATACATAAGACAAATACTAACAGCCATAAGAGGGGAAATCGACAGTAACACATTCATAGTAGGAGACTTTAACACCCCACTTTCACCAATGGACAGATCATCCAAAATGAAAATAAATAAGGAAACACAAGCTTTAAATGATACATTAAACAAAATGGACTTAATTGATATTTATAGGATATTCCATCCAAAAACAACAGAATACACATTTTTCTCAAGTGCTCATGGAACATTCTCCAGGATAGATCATATCTTGGGTCACAAATCAAGCCTTGGTAAATTTAAGAAAATTGAAATTGTGTCAAGTATCTTTTTCGACCAAAATGCTGAGACTAGATATCAATTACAGGAAGAGATCTGTAAAAAATACAAACACATGGAGGCTAAACAATACACTACTTAATAACGAAGTGATCACTGAAGAAATCAAAGAGGAAATAAAAAAATACCTAGAAACAAATGACAATGGAGACACGACGACCCAAAATCTATGGAATGCAGCAAAAGCAGTTCTAAGAGGGAAGTTTATAGCAATACAACCTACCTTAAGAAACAGGAAACATCTCGAATAAACAACCTAACCTTGCACCGAAAGCAATTAGAGAAAGAAGAACAAAAAAATCCCCAAACTTAGCAGAAGGAAAGAAATCATAAAAATCAGATCAGAAATAAATGAACAAGAAATGAAGGAAAAGATAGCAAAGATCAATAAAACTAAAAGCTGGTTCTTTGAGAAGAAAAACAAAATTGATAAACCATTAGCCAGACTCATTAAGAAAAAAAGGGAGGACTCAAATCAATAGAATTAGAAATGAAAAAGGAGAAGTAACAACTGACACTGCAGCAATACAAAAGATCATGAGAGATTACTACAATCAACTCTATGCCAATAAAATGGACAACCTGGAAGAAATGGACAAATTCTTATAAATGTACAACCTGCCAAGACTGAATCAGGAAGAAATAGAAAATATGAACAGACCAATCACAAGCACTGAAACTGAAACTGTGATTAAAAATCTTCCAACAAACAAAAGCCCAGGACCAGATGTCTTCACGGGCGAATTCAATCAAACATTTAGAAAAGAGCTAACACCTATCCTTCTCAACCTCTTCCAAAGTATAGCAGAGGGAGGAACACTCCCAAACTCATTCTACAAGGCCACCATCACCTTGATACCAAAACCAGACAAGGATGTCACAGAGAAAGAAAACTACAGGCCAATATCACTGATGAACATAGATGCAAAAATCCTCAACAAAATACTAGCAAACAGAATCCAACAGCACATTAAAAGGATCATACACCATGATCAAGTGGGGTTTATTCCAGGAATGCAAGGATTCTATAATATATGCAAATCAATCAATGTGATAAACCATATTAACAATTGAAGGAGAAAAACCATATGATCATCTCAATAGATGCAGAGAAAGCTTTTGACAAAATTCAACACCCATTTATGATAAAAACCCTGCAGAAAGTACGCACAGAGGGAACTTTCCTCAACATAATAAAGGCAGTATATGACAAACCCACAGCCAACATTGTCCTCAATGGTGAAAAACTGAAAGCATTTCCACTAAGATCAGGAACAAGACAAGGTTGCCCACTCTCACCACTCTTATTCAACATAGTTTTGGAAGTTTTAGCCACAGCAATCAGAGAAGAAAAGGAAATAAAAGGAATCCAAATTGGAAAAGAAGAATTAAAGCTGTCACTGTTTGCAGATGACATGATACTATACATAGAGAATCCTAAAGATGCTACCAGAAAACTACTAGAGCTAATCAATGAATTTGGTAAAGCAGCAGGATACAAAATTAATGCACAGAAATCTCTGGCATTCCTAGACACTAATGATGAAAAATCTGAAAGTGAAATCAGGAAAACACTCCCATTTACCATTGCAAAAAAAAGAATAAAATATCTAGGAAAAAACCTACCTAAGGAGACAAAAACCTGTATGCAGAAAATTATAAGACACTGTTTAAAGAAATTAAAGCTAATACAAATAGATGGAGAGATATACCATGTTCTTGGATTGGAAGAACCAACATTGTGAAAATGACTCTACTACCCAAAGCAATCTACAGATTCAGTGCAATCCCTATCAAACTACCACTGGTATTTTTCACAGAACTAGAACAAAAAATTTCACAATTTGTATGGAAACACAAAAGACCCCGAACAGCCAAAGCAATCTTGAGAACGAAAAACGGACGTGGAGGAATCAGGGTCCCTGACTTCAGACTATGCTACAAAGCTACAGTAATCAAGACAGTGTGGTACTGGCACAAAAACAAAAAGATAGGTACAGGATAGGAAGATAAGTACAAGATAGGAACAGGATAGATAGCGCAGAGATAAACACACGCACATATGGTCACCTAATCTTTGATAAAGGAGGCAGGAATGTACAGTGGAGAAAGGACGGCCTCTTCAATAAGTGGTGCTGGGAAAACTGGACAGGTACATGTAAAAGTATGAGATTAGATCACTCCCTAACACCATACACAATAATAAGCTCAAAATGGATTAAAGACCTAAATGTAAGGCCAGAAACTATCAAACTCTTAGAGGAAAACATAGACAAAACAATCTGTGACATAAATCACAGCAAGATCCCTTTTGACCCACCTCCTAGAGAAATGGAAATAAAAACAAAAATAAACAAATGGGACCTAATGAAACTTCAAAGCTTTTGCACAGCAAAGGAAACCATAAACAAGACCAAAAGACAGCCCTCAGAATGGGAGAAAATATTTGCAAATAAAGCAACTGACAAAGGATTAATCTCCAAAATTTATAAGCAGCTCATGCAGCTCAATAACAAAAAGACAAACAACAATATCCAAAAATGGGCAGAAGACCTAAATAGACATTTCTCCAAAGAAGATATACACTGCCAACAAACACATGAAAGAATGCTCAACTCCATCAATCATTAGACAAATGCAAATCAAAACTACAATGAGATATCATCTCACACCAGTCAGAATGGCCATCATCAAAAAATCTAGGAACAATAAATGCTGGAGAGGGTGTGGAGAAAAGGGAACCCTCTTGCACTGTTGGTGGGAATGTAAATTGATACAGCCACTGTGGAGAACAGTATGGCGGTTCCTTATAAAACTACAAATAGAACTACCATATGACCCAGCAATCCCACTACTGGGCATATACCCTGAGAAAACCATAATTCAAAAAGAGTCATGTACCAAAATGTTCATTGCAGCTCTATTTACAATAGCCCATAGATGGAAACAACCTAAGTTTCCATCATCGGATGAATGGATAAAGAAGATATGGCACATATATACAATGGAATATTACTCAGCCATAAAAGGAAACGAAATTGAGCTATTTGTAGTGAGGTGGATAGACCTAGAGTCTGTCATACAGAGTGAAGTAAGTCAGAAAGAGAAAGACAAATACCATATGCTAACACATATATATGGAATTTAAGAAAAAAACATGTCATGAAGAACCTAGTTACCCCGGTAAGACAGGAATAAAGACACAGACCTACTAGAGAATGGACTTGAGGATATGGGGGGGGTGGGGAAGGGTAAGCTGTGACAAAGCGAGAGAGAGGCATGGACATATATACACTACCAAACGTAAGGTAGATAGCTAGTGGGAAGCAGCCGCATAGCACAGGGAGATCAGCTCCGTGCTTTGTGACCGCCTGGAGGGGTGGGATAGGGAGGGTGGGAGGGAGGGAGACGCAAGAGGGAAGAGATATGGGAACATATGTATATGTATAACTGATTCACTTTGCTATAAAGCAGAAACTAACACACCATTGTAAAGCAATTATACTCTGATAAATATTTAAAAAAAGGACTATTTCACTTATAATTCTAAAATAAACTATTGAGAAATATGCAAAATTAATATAAATAATGCTACTGAGAGATATATGGGAAGATGAATAAATCAAAAATCATATTCTAATTTTGAATATGAAGACTTAACACCATAAAAATGACAATTCTTTCCTAATTTTTCCATTATTAAATGTGGTCTCAGTAAAAAAAATACCTATATGATTTATTTAGGACTAAACAAATTAATTCTAATACATAGAAGGAAAAATAAATAAGCAAGTATAGCCAAGGGCATACCTTTGCAACTTTGGGGTAGGCAAAGATACCTTAGGCCGCAAAAAGCACTAACCATGAAAGAAAAGGTTAGTAAATTGGGCTTCACAGAAGTTAAAATTTTCTATTCTCTGAAATAATGTCATTTGAGGCAACATTGATGGACCTAGAGATTATTATACTAAGTGAAATAAATCAGACAAAGACAATATATCACTTATACATGAGATCTTAGAAAATGATACAAATGAATTTAATTACAAAACAGAAATGGACTCCCAGACATAGAAAACAAACTTATGGTTTCCAAAGGGGAAATGGGGGGAGGGGATAAATTAGGAGTTTGGGATTAACAGATACACACTACTATATATAAAAGAGATAAACAACAAGGACCTACTATATAGCCCAGGGAACTATATTCAATATCTTGTAATAACATATAATGGAAAAGAATGTGAAAAAGTATATAAAACTGAAATCACTTTGCTGTACACCTGAAACTAACACAACATTGTAAATCAACTATACTTCAATTATAAAAAATTTTCTATTCTCAAAAATATGCCATTAAGAAATGAAAAGACAAGCCATGGACTGGTAGAAACATTCTCAATACATATATCTGATACTTGTATTCAAAACATATATAAGGAGAATGCCTGCAAATCTATAATAAATAGAAAAAATGAACTTTTCAAACAGGCAAACAGTTAAGCGGACATTTCACAAGCCAAGTAATATGACTGGCCAACAGACACTAATGATGCTCAAATCATTAGTCACTAGGGAAAAGGAAATAAGAGCCAAACCACTTCATACTCACTAGAATAAATTAAATGAAAAGACTGACAACACCAAATGCTGGCAAGGTTGTAGAGAAACTAGAACTTTCTTATATTGCTGATTGAAGTGTAAAATTACACAAGAACTCTGGAAAACTGTCTGTAATAAAAGTTAAATATACATCTAACTTCTTGTCCCAGCAATTCTACTTCTAGGTGTTTATCAAAGAGAAATAAAAATATATGCCCACAAAAAGACCCGTAACACAAAAATTTATAGCAGCTTTATTAATTATAGCCAAAAAAGGTGGAGAGAAACAATCCCCATGTCCTCAGCCAGAGAGTGGCTAGACATATTGTGGTATATCCACACAATTCACACAATAAAAAGGAACAAACTATTGCTACAGGCAATGACATGCGTCGACTTTGAATTGAGAGAAAGAAGAGAGTACATACCATATGATTCTATTTATATTAAGTTCAAGAACAAGCAAAGCTATCTATGGTAATAGAAGTCAGAAAGGTGATTGCCTATTGGGAGAGGGGGGTGAACTTCCTAGGAGGATGGGAATAATATACATCTTGGTGAGGGCAATGGTTACAGAGGAATATACATACTTTTCGTAACTCATCAAACTGTACTTAAATCCTGTGCATTTAATTGTAAGTTACACTTCATTTTTCTTTAAAAAGAAAAAAATAATAGAGAATAGCCAAGAAATTTTTGAAAAGAAGAGAAGAGTATTGTGAAGAAACTAGCTCCAGTGGAAGGGGTTTAAGGATTTTAAGTAATCTGCCCTAGAGGGAAGGATTATTTTATTACTAAATGGTTTAGAATTGCCTGAATATGGAGATAATAATAAGCAGGCCCATTATTATTAGCTTTCTTATTTTGTTTTTAATATTCTCTACAGACAACACTTCCCCCACCTCATACTGCCTGTGGCCAGGGTGGCCCACTCCCACCACTCCCTACATGCCACTGGACAAGGGCTACAAGGTATTAGTAACACATATTGAAAAGGTACAGTCATTAAACCATGTTGTACTTGGTACTGGCTCAAGAATAGAAAAATCAATGTGCAGATTAAAGAGACTAGAAACGGACCATAATCATATGGGAATTTCATATGTGAAAAAGGTGGCTATGTATATTAAGGGATAAAAAATGAATCACTCAATAAATAACATTATGACAAATGGGTCACAATATGAAATAAAGTTGATCTATACCATATAACCTACACCAAAATGAATTCTGAGTAAGTTGAAGTCCTCAATATTTAAAAAAATTGAATACCTCCCCCTGACAAAAAACAAGCCATGATAGAATATGGGAGAATTTGTTTTTGGAATCTTGGCATAGAGAAGGTTTTACTATGTGTGATATAAAATCCATATTTTAAAAAAAAGAAGATAAACTTGACTACAAGGCAATTAAACATTCTTACATATAAACAAACAAAAGAAAAAGAAAAAGGAACAACTGGGATATTTGCAGCATATGTCATAAAGAATTACGTTATTTAACATAAAAAGGACTCATTCAAAAACAAAAAACTAATACAAATGAGCAAAGAATAGTAAAGAATAAGAAAAATGCAAGCCCCTACATCATAAGGAAAAATATGAAATCAGAACTAGTCTCCCTCTACTAAAGGAATAGGATTTTTATTAAAGGGACTTATTAGTAAATGCCTCCTTAGTTACAAATACCCATTATTTGAACTCCTTAGGCTAAAATCAAATGTGTCAGTTCAACTGGGATTTTCCTATAACCTACCTCCCATCAGGGGTTTTATCTCCCTTATGTTTCCTGACACTTAGTATCAAAGAAGAAAACAGCTTTCAGATGTACTACAGAACCTGCCTTTAATCATTAAAAATATAAATCCCATCTCTACATTTATATATATTTTAGTTTTTCAAAATATTTGAAACATTTAAAAAATAAATGCAGGAAGTCATAAAACACAGTTAAAATGGCTAACAGTAATGGTTCATAAATTGCACTTATTTAAGACATAAATTACTTTTGCAATGAGCTTGCTAGACAAATTGTTTCTCAATGGTCATGAGGGAAAAAAACATGAAAATTATCATAAAATTTTTGAAAACAGAGTGGAACTGTATTTTTTTCTACTTTATTCTAGCCCCTTTGTTCTTCAACCCTATATTTAAAAACAGGGCTTCCCTGGTGGCGCAGGGGTTGAGAGTCCGCCTGCCGATGCAGGGGACACGGGTTCGTGCCCCGGTACGGGAAGATCCCACATGCCGCGGAGCGGCTGGGCCCATGAGCCATGGCCGCTGAGCCTGCGCGTCCGGAGCCTGCGCGTCCGGAGCCTGTGCTCCGCAACGAGAGAGGCCACAACAGTGAGAGGCCCGCGTACCGCAAAAAAAAAAACAAAAAAACATAGTGAAACATCTAGTGTTTGATAAAGCATCTTTGGGCTTCCCTGGTGGCACAGTGGTTAAGAATCCGCCTGCCAATGCAGGGGACACGGGTTCAAGCCCTGGTCAGGGAAGATCCCACATGCCACGGAGCAACTAATTCCGTGCGCCACAGCTACTGAGCCTGTGCTCTAGATCCCGCAAGCCACAACTACTGAGCCTGTGAGCCATAACTACTGAAGCCCGCACTTAGAGCCTGTGCTCTGCAACGAGAAGCCACCACAAAGAAGCCCGCGTACCGCAACGAAGAGTAGCCCCCACTCTCTGCAACTAGAAAAAGCCCGCGCCCAGCAATGAAGACCCAATGCAGCCTAAAATAAATAAATAAAATAAGTAAATTTTTTTAAAAAAGCATCTTCATCCAATATGAGTACATAGTAATAATAAAGGTACTTTTGATGATTTCAAAACCTAAACACATTGCAGAGCCTTGCTCTTCTTTGAAAGCATGAACAGACAGTACAAAGAAAAGAAAACACAAATGGCTTCTAAACATGAAAAGATGCTCCATATCACTCATAGTAAAATAAATGCAAAGTAAAATTACAATAAAATTGGTGAAGATTAAAAAGCTGGATACATTGTGTTGTCAAGGTTGTGGGAACGAGCATTCTCATATGCTGTTAGTGGAAAGAGAAATCAATACAACTTTAGAGAGGGCAATTTGGAATACTGAATAAAATTCAAAATGTTCTACAATTCCACTTCAAGGAACTTATCCTACAGGTATACTTACACATATGCAATGTGACATGTACAAAAATATGTTTATAATAGCAAAAGATTAGCTATAATCCAGTTAAATAAATTGTGGGATAGCCATACAAAGTAATAATGAATTCATTTACATAAATGTGATAATTCTATACACACCAATAGAAAAAATCCAAGATGTACAAGTAAGAGATAAAATTAAGGTGCAGAACAGTTGTGTAAAAGCCATATGTCTATATAATATCTGTCAGAATATACAGAAGACAATGATAACTGGTTGCCTATGGGGAAAAGAACTGAGGGACTGGGAAACTGGGGAATTGAGGGCCAGGGATGGAAAAGAAACTTAGTTTTCACTATATATACTTTTGTATCTTTTGAATTTTGTACCATATCCCAATATTACTTATCCAAATACAAATAATTTTCTTTAAAATAAGCATAAATATTTTGTATATACTCTAACATGGCAGTGGTGAAGAACCAGATTCTAGAGAGACATAGGAAATGGAGGATAGGATGGGACCAGAGGAAAGAATTAAGGGACTGAAAGTGCCATTCAGGTGGAGGGGCATTTGAGAGCAGAGACTGCTAAAAAGGAAGAAGAAAATGGAGAAGATCATGAAAATAAGAAGTGAGTTTATTCTGCCAGGGAAGTGGACTCACAAGCAACTCCATACTAAGAACTAGCCCATAACAAGTTTTCTCCTGGTTCTGTCCTGGTCAGATGAATTAAACCAAAGCCTTGGAGAAACCAAGCAGAGCCAATAGGGGAAGAATACCTCCAGGGCCTGGTAGATCACCATTGGACCCAATGACTAAGAATATCACAGGACAATCACCAAGCCAATACCATATATTTGTTCTATTTCATCTTTTCTGTTAAAATATAATAAATCCTCCTATTTATTTTTGGGACATGATGGTGGGTTTTACTTTCCTTTTTGCACTTAGGAAAGAGGGTCCTCAGAGTCTTGGGGAAGAAAATAATGATCAAACACAATATCCCTACGAGTTAGGCACTGTTAATTGTTAAATTACCTCCATTTTAGAGATGAGGAAAATGAGGCTTAAAGTGATAAAGTGATTGGCCCAAATACTATAGTTAGCAAAGTGATAGAACCTGGTTTTAAACTCAGGAATTCTGAGACTAGAGTCTGTGTTCTTTACCATGTTGCATCGCACCTCAGCCCCTATTAGGCCTTCTCCTACAGCTCACTGTTAGATGAAAATTGTCATGAGAATTAAATGAACTCATACATGTTAAAAAGTTTACTATAGTACTCTTTACACATGATTGTCTAATAAATGTTAGCTGTCATTATTAATAAACATCTCTTGCTTGGTTTTGTAAAAGCTCTTCAAACTCACTATCTCCATAATTAAACTCATTGTGCCTTCCCTCCCTGCCTCAAATATGCCCTCCATCCTTTATATACTTACTGGCTTCAGCACAAATATCCTCATTCAATGCAAAAAACCTGGTTGTCATCCTGGCTCTTTATTCAACCACCAATTCTCAGTTTTAACTCTCAGCTCTCAAATCCATCACATCATACAGCCACTGGCACTCTTCTATTTCGGGAGCTCAAAAACTCTCATTCACAGCACTTAGTAGTGATGGGACTCCCACAAAGGATAAAGAAATAGGTCTCATTTTCAGTTATAGATTGGATGGAATGGTATACATGATTGGAATAACATGATCAGAGCAAAAGTTATCCAAGAGACAGAAAAGTAGCACAATACATAATCAAAACGTATGATCTATCCCTTCTCTCGAGAAGTTATCTATGCTGCAATCGTAAATACTTTGTAGTCTTCCAACATCCTCTGAACTCTATCAGAGCCAAACTGAGTGTCACTTTAGATCAGTTCTTATTAGAAACATCAACTTCTATAAGACTTCAGCATGTTATCTGTACCAGTATTTTAACTTATCATATGTTTTTTGTAATTTTCTTGTGGGATATTTTTTTTCACAGTGTTAAGTTTTTAATCCCTTTTTATAAGAGACTAAGATTTTCATAGTTCACTTACACATGTAAGAATTCTGGTCTTTGTCAGGCTAACAGTAAAAGAGGCAGAATAGTAGTAGTAGTATTTAGACCGGTAATTTTATTATAAGAGTTGGCCCTGACAGAGCTATTATATTCAATATCTAGAACAATTTTATTAAGGTCATATACATGTTATATTGTAATTAAATAGAAATGCAGAAGCAAATAAATTAATCTACCACTGTTAAGGCAGTATTTACTGGAATGCAGCTCCCTAGCTATTGCCCAGATTGAAATGGAATAATCAAACGTACTATAACTTGAAAAGTACTTTTAAGTATATGCTAAATTGCAACTCCATATGAGAATAACAATGGGCAGCTACATAAACACATAGGGTATGGAAGCCTGAATAATGTGCTTAAATCAGAAAAAGTATCAGGTTGCAGTAAAAACAAAGAGCAACTTGCTCTGAATATCATAGTTGCAGCTGCAGCCCAACAGATAACCTTTATACTTCTGAAATGTGAGAAATACTATAGATCATACATCATCCTTCCACACCCTTCATTTCAATAACAATATAATTAATAACATTATTTTTTACAGTAAAGCTCAATAACCTGTCAATAATGTTGTCTCAAGAGATACTGGTATCTTAGAACTAATAACTTGTAAAAAGAGAAAGAGGAATTATTTAAGATCCTCATTAAAATGGTCACTATATAAACAGATAATAATGTCTCTAGACAGTGAAATGAGCACCATTTTGTTCCCAAAACTATAATTTCACTATATGCTCTTACTAGACATGAGTAGATCAGTATTTATTTAAAGATGAACAGTTAGGTATATGTCCTAACTTATGGAAAATAATTCACCATGAAAGTTTATTTCCACACATCCTAAAAAATCTGAGAAACATCTAAATTATATATTTTTTAAAATTCAATGCCCTTTACTTTGATTCTATATATGAAATAGAATAAATTCATATTAATGAAATATTCAATATCTAAGACCAAAATATTCATACTAATTTACTGTTTGCAACCTGAGGTAAGTTCTGTGTTATATATGAGCAGATGTGTTAAGTGATCCTGCTTCTTCAAACACTTATAGAGGCAAAAGTAGATAGATCTGGGCAATGATCAACACATACTTCTTTATTCTACTTCTGTATTTCTGAAGCACAACCCTAAATGTTCATATGGTTTCCCTGCTGTATACTGCATCTCCAGTAATGTTTCCTTAGAAATGTTTTTGGCTATAAGGAACAGAAAATCTGACTATTGATGGCGGAAACAAGTTGGGGATGGGTATTTTTCTCACATTCGGGAAAAGTGTCTGATGGTGTTGGATCAGTCGCTCAACAATGTCATAACTTATGACTCAAATACTCTTGGCTTTTCCCTCATCTTCACAAGTTGCTGGTGAAGCTCAGAACACCACTTTTTCATTAAAAAGTAGCACCACCTATATCTTTACTTTTTTTATGACTTCCTAGAAGCCCTCATAAATTTTCTTACAACTCATTTGCTAGAACTATGTCACATAGCCATTCCCAGTTGCAAGGAAAGCTAAACGATTTTGTATTTTTCAAGTCCCTCTATTGGGGATTTCAAGAGAGAAGGAAGTTGAAAATGTCTGTTAGGATAGTGATTGAACAGGGTCTAGAACAGTCTGCTTTCAACTACTCACAATTTCCATACATATAGTTTACATGTAACACATTCCCCCTCCCTAAGGGAGATAATTACCAACTCTCATTTAGTTATAAAACCTAGCTCTAAATCTAAGGTCTGTGAAGGAGAACAAATCTTTCCATCACGGTCAAGTGCAGATTATTATAAACAACTGATATTGTAAATCACTGTAATTCACAAGTTATCTGTTCTCAACACACCCAATACAACATGATATAAATGCAATAAAAACTCTAATTCAAAAACAGGAAGAATGAGAAATATACCATGGCCAATTGTCCATAGCACACAGCAATCCCTACACAAACAACACCTAAATCTCCTTGGTTATTCTATCTGGCAAGTCCTGATTTAGCAATCTAGGAGGTTCTCCCTTGACTGTTGTCATTCAGATTCCCTTGTTCTGCCCTTTGAAAGGATGTCCCTTGTCCATTATCCTTCTTGACTATATACGAGGTTGGCATTGACAGTGTACCCTTCTTGTGTTCTGTCCAGTTTTATCTCCACTGATAGTATACACATCATACTGCTACTATGTGTGCAGGGAATTGCCTTAGAGATTGAATAGTCATACAATGTTTGCTATCCGGACTTCGGCTTCCTTTAGCCACTAGTCACTTATGACAATTTAAATCTGATTAAAATTAAATTGAAAGTTCAATTCCTCAGTCACGCTGGCCACATTTCAAGTGTTCAATAGCTGCATGTGACTAGAGCCTACAGTATTACAGTGAAGGTATAAAACATCTTCATCACTGGTGAACAGTGCTACAGAAAGAGTATCATTGAAGGTCCTGTTAAATTTTAACCGCAATGTTCCAAATCCACATAAAATTAGTATTATCTGTTAGTCAATCCATGGCTTAAAATATAGACTGTTACATTATGAAATTGTGTCAGTACATGGAAGTCATTTCTGTAGCTTAGCTATCACTATGTCTCATTGTTGGGATAGATGTCAGAATTCATTGTGAAAACTACAGACAATAATCAAACCATCATATATCCTGTGTTAACTCTGGACACAAAAATCGCACCAGAGATTTTAAAAGGCTTTGAATTGCCTAAATTGTACTATTTGAGAGTCAGCTAATAAAGTTGACTGGTAGAAAGCTGGCAGGTCTTCTAGAGGACCTGCTCTGGGTTGAGGATGAGGCACAGTATATTTTCTTCTGCTCAGAGAGTTCATTCTAAACTTACATTAATATTTGCTAATGTCTACATTATCTCCAACCTAGTAAGTAAGACAGAAGAGAATGAAAAGGCTCCAACTGACAAAAAAGAAGGCACTGTTTAGAAGACCTCAGCTAAAGGATGCTCTCTTTGGGTTTTATGCCAGTTTGAATTTGGAAAGTTTGAAAAGACCTCAAGTTTTAGTCTGATTCATCGTAAAGAATCAGAATAGAAAGATTTTATCTTTGTTCGCAGGAAGTCACCAGGCTCCAGAGCAGATCCAAATTCAAATCAGACTTCTAAAGGCAGACATTAGCAAATTATTATAATCTAGTGTATTGTCAAATTTTATATTCCTATATTTAAATTTTAATTATATCTAATATTCAACATGAGGATATAAGATTTTACCAATCTTCTTACCATTTTTACCATTTTACCAATCTCTAAAACATATTGTTAAGAAAAATTAAGATATACTAAATACTTAAATCAACTATAAATATAAACTTCAGAAAACCCATGTTCAATGTTATTGTGACTCATTACAAAAATTGAATCTTTATACTAACTCAGAACCTTATTTTAAAAACTCTGACCAGTACAACGATTAGTTTAGGGAACATAATAAGATTAAAGGAATTCTTATCACAATGAGGAATGTTATAAGATCTCTTTTAAAAACATATTAAATTTTAAAAAGGCAAGCCTCTTTAAAAATCAAGTAAAATAATCAAAATTTCATCTATAATAAAATGTGTTTTTCAGTAAATTCAGATAGCATGCTTAAAATATATCTTAATGTTTAGCAATTATCATGCACTACAACTGTAACAAAACACTTAAAAGTATATATAAATTAAATGTAACTACAAAATTAAAATTAGTAATAATAACAATAAGAAAAAAAATAATATCAGACAGAAAAAAGACTCTAACCACTTTGTCCTCCTGGTGTGAATATCCACGAAAGCAAGTTAGAAAGGACAGAAAAGACAAAACAAAAAAGAAATAATTAATCCCATTCTTAAAATGAATAAGACTTTTTAAGAGTTCATTTCATAGTGAAATTAAACTTCTGAAAAAGTCTAAATTACATTTTGACTGAAATATAAATATTATAAGAGGAAAATTTTTCCATACATTTCAAGCAAGAACATGCTATATACTAGAATATATTAAGATATATAAACAGAATAATTTCTATAAAAGCAAGTAAATACCCAAACATCAGAGAAAGGAGAATGCTCTTTCGACAAATAAAATCCTAATTAAACACTCAATTAACTCAAAGAAAGAAACTGAAAAACGTTAAGGAATAAAGCTTTTATGTACAAAGACAATAAAACACAGTATCACTGTTTATCTTTAATTTCATCATATACTATCAAAAGCAGACAAAATGTAATTCTATATGAATTATGCATACTGCTTCTAAAAGTTTTTTTGTTCCATTAATTTAGGTCTTCTAAACTTTATAACTTAAAAGAATAAATAAGTAGAAACGGTCATTAAAGATAAAATATTATTGATTACAATTGGTAACTTGGGGTCATAGTTCCCCAACATCATAAATATAGAAAATAAAATAACACATAAGGTACATGACTTCTGAGAAAAGAATCTAAAAAATAAAGAATATGTGTATATGTATAACTGAATCACTTTGTATAACTGAATCACTTTGCTGTACACCTGAAACTAACACAACATTGTAAATCAACTATACTCCAATTAAAAAAAAAAAAGACATGGTACATATATACGATGGAATACTACTCAGTCATAAAAAGGCATGAAATAATGCCATTTGCAGCAACATGGATGGACCTAGAGATTATCACACTAAGTGAAGTAAGCCAGAAAGAGAAAGATATATACCATATGGTATCACTTATATGTAGAATCTAAAATATGACAGCAATGAACTTATCTACGAAACAGAAACTGACTCACAGACATAGAGAACAGACTTGTGGTTGCCAAGGGAGGGGGAGATGAAGGAGGGATGGAGTGAGAGTTTGGTATTAGCAGATGAAAACTATTATATATAGAATGGATAAACAACAAGGTCCTACTATATAGCACAAGGGACTATATTCAGTATCCTGTAATAAACCATAATGGAAAAGAATATTAAATAAATAAATAAGATACATGATTTGGTCAAGAGAACATATTTAAATATGGTAAAGTTTAAAAATGTTGCATTCCTCTTTATTTAAATATAAAATAATGATAATAATAGTAAATTAATAATGTAATAATAATGACCTGATATATTATAAGAACTTATATAAGTTACAAATTAAAATCATATGTTTTTAGGCATCACTGTCTGAAACATTTCTAGCTGTATATCTTATGCAATTTTCTTAAGCTTTCTAGGCCCTTACTTCCTTATCTGCAAAACAGGAAATTAATATTTACTTTATATGGTTTTTTCAGAGTTAAACAACATGAAAAGCTCTCAATACAGTGTCTGACACACAGTTCTATATCTGATATTCTAGCTGATTAAAACATAGGATACTGTGTACAAAGGAATAGGATTGCATCCTTTACAATACTGTGTTCTTGACTGATTCATTTGTTACAAAAGATCACATAAAAGCTATTGTACACAGTCAAGGAAAATTATTGCTAACCATTTAGTCCAACAAAAATCATTTATGGAACACTCATATTTATGTATCAGGCACTACACTAGATTTATGAAACATTAAAAATGAGTAAGACAGTTTCTGCCATCAAGGAATTAAATGTAGTGAGAGGGAAATGAACAAATTACTGTGGAACAGAGAGATGTCTGAAAGCAAGGGAATAACAAAGCACTGTGGAAACACAAATGATTGAGGAGATAGCAAGACTTGGAAAAAGAAATAAGAGAAAGTTTCTGAGATGTAAGCAGGCCTTTAAAGTAATAAAGAGAATGTCGGCAAGACTAGTGAGGGAGAACATTTTATACAAAGAACATGGGATATGCAAGAAGCATAGAAGCACAAACATGCTTGGCATATTTGGACACAAGTAGCTGGAAATGACTAAATTATAATTGACATGTTTGAACTAAAGTCTCCATGGTTAACTATATTAATATCTGGCAAAAGCTTAGAAGCACAATACTTCACAAAATAACTCACATTGCAGAAGTTTTTTAAAAAAGAAGGGAAAAAATGAAGTCATAACTAATGAATTTGCTAATAGTCAATCCCTCTTAGCAGATAATACAGGTTCAATTTTAGTTATACACATGAAAAACTTAGCTACAATATACACATGAATATTACTCTGCCATTATATCTTTACTATCTTTCAATAAGGATAAAAAATAAATACAAAATCTACCATATGATTTATAAATAAGGCATAACATTATTTGCTACTACTTATAAAGTGTTTACTTTGCTAAAATGTGCAGACAGACTGGAAGAAGATAAGTCTGGAAGCAGAGAGACCAGTTAGGAAGTTTTTGCAATATTTGGGGTAAGAAACAAATGCGATAGCAGTATAAACTATAGTAGTAGCAAGAGGAAAGGAGAGAAGTAAACTGGTTTAGGAGATACTAAGAAGTAAGGCCCCTTAAGACTTGATTGAGGAAGAGGAAGAAGTAGAGAAGGACTCCCAGAGTCTGGTTTAAGCAACCAGGAGGATAAGAAGACAATTCCTTGAAAGAAAAAAACACATGGAAAAGCAGATTTGGGAGGAAATAATGACTTCAAGTATAGACAAGGTGAATCTGAGGTGCCCATTAATATATCCAAGCAGAGATTTTTCAGTAGGCAGCTACAGAGGTGGATCTGGAGCTCAAAAGAATAATCCGGCTAGTGAAATCATACCAATAAATCATCAGCATATATACAGAATCTGAAGCTATGAAAGTGAATAAAATCTCCCAAGGAAATTGTTAAAGGAAAAAAGAAAAATGAGGAAGATGACCCATAATCAAAATGGTTCTTCTCTTTGAACTGGCAGGCCTCCAAAGAAAAGAAATTCAAAGTGAAAGGACTAGTAATCTCTTCTAATCAGATTTTAGTAATACAATTTAAGTCAGAAGTTTCACTGTATTTGTCAAAAGTGATTTTAATCTCATCAGTAATCAAACTGGAATTGAGTTGGTTGAAAAACAAAGGTAATGTATAAATATAAAATATTATCAAGGTCCTTAAGACAAAGACTGATTAAAATCTCCTGTGAAACATAAAAAAATAACTTGCTGTGGAGGAGTAGTTTAATTTTAAACATATGGAAAACCTGGATATTTTTAAATGGTTAAAAGTGAATCTTCAGTTGAATCATTTGGATATTTACTTCAGCTTTACGCTTAGTCTGTGTTTAAAAAAAGAAAAGACTAAATGGTCAATTCAAAGATTAAAGATTAAAATAAGGTATATATATTTACATACATATTCATAATGACATACTCAGTTTAGGTATACAGTAAGGAATATACTAATCCAATCTACAAATATGATTATCTAATTGAATAAGAGTATGTGAAAGCATCTTGCATGGTACCTGATATATATGTTAGGTAAGAAGAAATCTAATAGCATAGAAATTATTGCAAAACACTTTTAAAGCACTCACTGTGTGCCAGGTACATGTTTAAGTGCTTCACAAGTATTAATTCATTTTATTCTCACAATAGCCTTGTAAGATATGTACTATTATTACTTCTATTACTTATAGATGAAGAAACTGAGGCAGAGAGACAAAGCATCTTATACAAGGTCACATAGCTGGTAAATGATAAAGCTGGGATTTACGCTTAGTCTCACTTCAGAACTTGAGCTGAAGCCACCACACAGTGTTGCCTCTATATAATGCCAGTGTCCTCTGTTGGCTTTATGTATCTTTTCTATAATTTAATTGATGAATTAATGATTCTAGGTCATAATTACTAGACATGAAAACTCTAATAATAACTTAGAGTACGTCCAAAAGCATTTATTAAAATTTTAATGGTACAAATTATATTTATTAATTTCCTTTAGTTATTAAAAATTGTATTTTATATTCTAAAAGAATTTTATACTTAGCATTTTTTCCTCATAATCAACTCTCCCTATGGCCATCCTTACTGTCTTACCACTTCTGCTGATAAGCAATCACATTGCCTCTTCCCAAGATCAATGTACTTTAAGTATTAATCTACCTTCTATCTCTGGCTCTATCGTTCTCTTTCCTCTCTGATATTTCCTCTTGATAGTCACAGTACCATTTCAGACTAAATACGGCAATTTCATCTGCCAACAACTATTCTTTGTGCAACTTTTCATTAGTTCCCCAGTCACCTCGGAAACTAATGTCAGCTCCCCTCAGATTCCTTCTCTAGATATTCAGTCTTTCTCCTACTACTTGCTCATCTGTATTGCCAAAATGATATATCCCTCTCTATATATCAATGTTGTACATTCTCCAGAGTTATACCACCATCACCTGTCTCTCTCTTCTTGCCTACCTTATATAATCAATCCAAAACCACCTCTCTTTCACACCACTACAGTAATATTCCATCTTCTCTCTCAAGCCTGGACTGTTTTTTTCAAGAATTGCAAGAATTACACACTGCTGTATAGGCAGTATAAGTTTATCTTTTTATTCATCCACAAGTTTGGACCACGATCTTCAAGAAAACATCATCGCAGTGCTGAGCTGCAGCAAGAAGCTGGATCAAAAGACAAAGCTTATCCCAAAATAACATGCCCATGATAAGTACACCCAATTTCTTTCCTCCATTCATTCACTCAACAAGTATTTAATCAATCAATAATAATAAAATGTTAAGAGTAATACATTAGAAGTCTGTAGAATTCATTGAGGCACAAAAGAGTGAGTGGTTAATTCACAAGGGATACCCAAAGAAAGCATCATGGAGATGATGCTTAAATCCAGAAAGATGAGTAATTGTTCATGAAGTGGGTAAGGGTCGTGGGTGGAGTGGGGTCCGGGGGGAAGCAGAGAGATTATTTCAGATTACAGTAGCAGGGTAAGCAAAAGCAAAAGACATAAAAGACAGTGGTAATTTAAGAGAAGTACAAGTATATCCATGGTTTCTGCTTCCTTGGATTCAAGCAACCATGTATAGAAAATATTTGGGGAAAAAACATTTCAGAAAGCTCTGATAGACGAAATTTTCACATACTGAGGTATGGGTAAGTCATTCTGGCTTACACATGATTTGGCTTGAACTTTATGCTAACTAGAACAGCCTGTCTTACGGCCTGTCAAACATGCATTGTACATCTGCTTTAGCCATTAAAGAAAAGCCATTAAAAATCAAAACGAAGTGACTGGTTCAGGCATTCAAATCAGAGCTGGGTGACTATTGTGGATGTGGTTTCAGATACGTTCCTGCATCACTGAGACCCTGAATTTTCTGAATTGTATCAAACTCAAGGACACCACCAGCCATTCTCAAAGCAATATCTTCCAGAAGTTACCAGCTTCAACCTTATGGTCTCAAGGTCTCCCCTTGTAACCATGCAACCATTTCAGACCCCAATCAATCCTTGCTTAGTAAGCACTCTTACTTCTTGCCAGATCCAATCCTAATTCTTGACAAGCGATTTATGTAACTTTGCAGTTTTTCCATATATAAGCCTCCCCCATTTTTTAGTCTGACTGAACACAATTCAAGTCCTTCTTGAATCTGTGTCTCCTAGGCTATAGTCCTCAGTGTGTCTCAAAGAAAACTCTTTCCTATTCCTATTATAGACTGTTTATTGCTTATTTGTGTCAATAGTTCCAAAAAACAAAACTTGAATATGCGACACTGGTAACTATTTACATAACATTTACACTCTATTTACCACTATTTATATAGCATTTATATCGTATTAGGAATTATAAGCAATCTAGAGATGGTTTAAAGTATACGGGAGGATGTGCATAGGTTATATATGCAAATACTATGCCATTTTACATAAGGAACTTGAGCATCCATGTATTTTGCTATGCATGGGGTGGGGGGGCCAGTCCTGGAACCAATCCCCAAAGGACATGGGACATCAAGGGAGGACTGCAGTGTAGTTTAGTCGGGGTATATTGAATGCAGTGAAGCTTATTCTTTGAGTTAGGCAGGGAATAAACCATAGGGAGAGGGCTCTTTATGCCATTAGAAACTTCACTGAAGAGATGAGGCGTCACTAAATAGCTTTTAAGCAGAAGGTAAAATAATCAGATCTGCATTTTACAGATATCAGCATAGCAGCATGTGAAGGATGTGTCCGAGGAATCCAGATGGGAGCAAAGAGACCAGTTAGGAAACTAACATTAGTCCAAGTGATGGAGGATGAGAGCCCAAATAAGAGAGCAGTTAGTAGTCTATGTAGACAGAGAGGAAAGAATAAAATGCAAAATTTGTGGGGAAAGAATGGTGAAGGACAGAAACCTGAGATGATTCCTGGCCTTCTAGTTTAGGTGATATAGCATATAGTGGTGCCATTCAAAAAGCTGAAAATTACAGAAGTAGATCAGGGCGTTGTTCCAGCAATAGGAAATGCATAGTCTGTTCTGGCCTAAGTGAGAGTCAGTGGCATTTTAATATATTTATTGAAAGGGAGTTTAAAAGACAAGACTTAAAAAGAAGAAGCTTATGTCCTTTTTTTTTAATTGAACTATTTATTTATTTATATAGATATATTAAAACTGCATATATTTTTGTATACAATTTGATGAGTTTGAACTTATGAATATATCCATGAAACCATCACCACAATCAAATAACAGACATATCTGTCACCTCCAAAATTTTCCTTGAGTCCCCTCATGTTCTTTTCATGGATCAGAATTTTTTTTTTTTTTTTTTTTTTTTTGCGGTATGCGGGCCTCTCACTGTTGTGGCCTCTCCCGTTGCGGAGCACAGGCTCTGGACGCACAGGCTCAGTGGCCATGGCTCACGGGCCCAGCTGCTCCGCAGCATGTGGGATCTTCCCAGACCGGGGCACGAACCCATGTCCCCTGCATCGGCAGGTGGACTCTCAACCACTGCGCCACCAGGGAAGCCCCAGAATTATTTTTAACTTAAAAAAAAATTGCTTCAGATAGGACTTCATTTGTTTTTGCTTATGTTTGAAGTTAAATATTTTTGTTGGGGATGCTTTAAAATAAATTAGATGAGATTTATTGGGTGAGGAAAGAGAAATTCATGACTATGTCTAACTGTCCTCTCACAATTACCTGCGATTCTATTTCCACTGTGCTTCGCTATCTAGTGCCTGCTTTACCATCCTAAAGTTCTGGTGATATCCTGAATTCCTTTATTTATTAAACTCTATATAGTCTCCTATTATGATCAGAACTCATTTCAGATGCTATTACTAATCTTCTCCATATATACTAAGTAAAATCTATTTAACCTGGTGCTCATCTTGTCTAATGATAAGGAGCTCACTTTATCTATCGATGAGGACATTAGGTACTGAGCAGTATACTTTCCACCAAGAGTTTAGGAGCAAAGAGATACCAAAGACAACTCTCAAAAGCACGTCTGCCAATAACCAAGAATACCTTGCACCTGTTATATAGCAATAGTCTACAAATATTTTTTCTCTTCTCTCAAATCTCTAAAACCAGGTACCCCTCGCACATTTTTAAGATAGCATTTAAATTTTAAGTTTAAATAGTTGGAAAGGATACATTTTCAGATATATTGTGTATTGTAGGTGTGATTTAATTATATTTTTATCAAAGCTTGGAGCTGCAGATTTATCTCATTCAATATACAGAAAATGTCTACTTTATAACCTATTTGGCAAACTAGTCCACATTGCCAAACCATCACACAAATCTGACTTTATATCAAAAAGAGTCCAACTTCATTTTTAAATTCATATAAATGTGTTATTATGGGTCACCATGATAATCATCTCAAAATTCCAATTCTGAAAAAGAGAGATGAGGCACCAGAGTCTCGCCAAAAGTCTGTTGCCTGAATGAAATAACGTGCTGCCTCGTTCCATGTTTCTTACAAACTTCTCACTGCTTTGCCCTCATGAATCTCTCCTTCAAGACAACTCTCCTTCAGCGGCAACTCTCCTTGTCACTTTGCCTGGTGCCCCAGAGAATTTTACATCCTGAGGCAATATATTATATAAAGACCAAAATTCAGATTAGGTATGGTTGAGGAGCATGCTTTTATTTTGAAGAGTAGAAGCCACCCACTTATAAAAGTGAGTTGGAAAGAAAAATTTACAAAACAGAAAAGTGTTTTCAGGTAGATCAATTTTAAGAAAAAAATGAAAGAATACATATGGAAATATGTGCCCTTGAAGTTATTAGCACCCGTCTCCTCTCCAAAAAACCTTCCTTCCACATCAGGGTACACTTTCAAGACCACTGCCAAAGCTTAACACACAATATACTAGACATACTGACATAACAGAATTAATGAAGCTTCTCAATTCCTTTTATAAATTCTTTAAGCAGTAGAAATATCTGACTATATTCCTTTTCAAGGATTACATGAATAATCTAGTATTAATTTAAAAATCATAAAATGTTAAGCCCAGAAGAGACCTTAGAAATCATTTAAATTGATGCTGTCATTTTACAGATTTTAAAACAGAAGCAATAATACATGAAGTGATATGTCAACAAGAGTCATGTAACACCAGGGCAGGAACAAAACTTGGTTCTCCTAGTTGTCTCAACTTAAGTCACCCTGTTCCTAGAGAATGTCAAATTTTTACCAATATACTGGAATGCAGTGATTTCATAAAAATCTAACAGAAAATCCATACATGATATGTTTGATTTGGGGTATGGGAACTGATTATATATTACACGAGCACACTAACTACAGACTTGCCGGTAATTACAGTGACTTGAATTTTTTTTTAAAAGACTTACCATCTGATATACTGAACACACATATATCAATATATTTTAAGGGACTTTCTTAAGAATCACTTTCTTTTACAACCATACTAAAGGTATCATTCATTCTGCTTCAAATCTGATAATTTATAGTGAAAGAATCCATATCTGTTACATTTGCAAATTAAACACTATAATTCTAAAAAAAGTATATTCTTTATTTTTTCAAAATTAGATTATCCATTGAGAGATGGTAATCTATTTTTCCCAAAAAGTAAAAGAAACAAAAAATTAATGTTGCCACACTTTGAAGCTTAAAATAATCCTGACTGTAAATTATTTTTAATGTCTTTACCACTAGAGTCTCTATTCCATGATTACAAAATAATATCTCCCTTAGAAAGTCATTATTTTTCAATTTAACTAAATATATAGCTTTAATTTATTAAGGAGTATCATCTTAAGAAACTAAATGAAAGCAGTATTTCATAAAATCTTATTATACTGGTACTCCATAGTCCTGCACTTCATTTATTCTCTCTGTATCCTAAATACACCTCAGAAGAGTTAATTAATTGTTAAGGATGGCTGCACGTGAAAGACCTTAAAATTAAAACAAAAGATTATTTTATCTTGTTCTTTTAGGAGATTACTAAAATAATTTTTAAATTGCTTTATAATTAAATTTTAAGCTATAAAATATTTATATTGTCATTATTCTACTTCATGAAAATAATCTTACCAAAATGCACTGAGCTTAATCCTTTGGAGCTATGATAAATCAAAAACTGTGTTCAGCAAATGTATGGACACCAAGGGGGGAAAGCGGGGGTGGGGGGGTGGGATGAACTGGGAGATTGGGATTGACATATATACACTAATATGTATAAAACAGATAACTAATAAGGACCTACTGTATAAAAAAATTAAATTAAATTTAAAAAAAATGTGTTCAGTATCTATTGTGAGCAAAAGCCTTCTAGTACATAAGGCAACTGAGTATATGTAGGAAGATCCAATTTGAAAAGAGAAATTAAACTCATTATTCTTTTCATTTAGAATATAGGCCATATATATATATATATATATATGTATATACATATAAAAGGAATGCTTTCCCAAGTAAATTATGAATGAAAATTATTTTTTATGTTTAGTCCCTAACATTTCCCTCAGATCTAAGAAAAAATATGAGAAATGTGGGGGTTACTCTCTCTGCTTCCTTTCTTCTTCCATAAATCATCCACATCAGGTTAATCCACAATATATAGAGTTTTATAGTTGATTACAATACAAAAAATGTTCAAGGGGTGTTCCAGTTTTTCACTGTACTTAACTTACTGACTAGAACTTTGCTCAGCATAAAGAGACCATATGTTAGAAACCAGAAAAAATATTTTTAAGCAAACTATATTCAGACGTCATTACAGACTTCTGCTTGTGGCCTAAATGGGGTAGCAAGGGCTAGATTCCTTCATCTGCCTGAAACAAGCAAACAAACAAAAAATAGGCAAAATGTATGAAGAATGGTATTCAAGACAATGGACATCAGGCAAAAAAGGCCAGCTGAAATATGGGAAACAAACAAGATAAGCTCTAAAATTGCCCCAGGTTACTGTTTTGAGAGGCTTTCCAGGCAGCAGAGTAATACAGAGCAGCTGAAACTCACTTTGGCAGACATCCTAAGTTGAAGAGAACAAACTAAGCCTGAGGAGGCCAGCACAGCTAGCTTTCGTTGAACAAGTTATCAGTGAAGAGAAAGGTGAACAGAGAAAGAAAACTCCAGAGATCTACAGAGAGGCCCTTCAAGTGTTCAACTTAGTAATGATCAGTGAGCATGAATGTGATTAAATACCCAGGAGTGGGGAAAAAAAATCATCTGAAAGGATTAGAGAAAACAGTAGATGTTCCTACCAGCTAGAAAAGAAAAACTCATAATCATGGGGTATTGGTTAAACTACTCAGGAAAGCCTTGCCTCTGTAGAAGAGAATAATTAGCGCTAAACTGAGCACTGTTCCAGATCCACCTAACAAATCACAAAAGCAAGATACAAAAGTTAAATTGTTTCCATGTAACTTAACTGCATTCCAGAACAAAGCTCAAGGAGTTATAGGAATGAAAAAATATATAGCACCCAACAAAGTAAAATTTTCAATGCCTGACATTCAACATAAGATACTAGGCATGTAAAGAGTCAGGAAAACACATACCATAATGAGAATAATCAATCAAAACTAACCCAACACTGACAAAGATGTTAAAATTAGCATAGGAGAACTTCAAAACAATTATTAGAGAGTGTGTATTCTACACGTTCAAAAAGTTAACCAAACTGTGGAAGATATAAAAATGTCTAAAATTGAAATTCTAGACATAAAACTATAATGTCTGAGGTGAAAAAATACACTGAATGGTATTAACAGCAGATTTGACACTGTAGAAGAAAAGATTAGTAAACCTGAGGCATAGAAATAAAACATAAACAAAATGAAAATGGAGAAAATTAAAATTTGATTTAATAAAAAAGAACATAAGTGAGCTGTAGGACAACTTCAAGCAGCCTAGTGTATGGGTAACAGGACTCCCTGAAGGAGAAGAGAGAGAGGATGGGCCAGTAAAAATATATGAAGAAAAAATTGACAACATTCTATACAGCCTATGAAAACTATAAACACATAGATCCAAAAAGCTCAAAAACACTACAAACACAACAAACATGAAGAAAATTAACAAAGAAACATCATAATTAAATTGCACGTAACCAGTGATCAAAAGGATATCTTAAAAGCAATCAGACAAAAAAGACACATTTTATATACAGAGAGATAAAGATGAGAATGATATTACAATTCTAATTGGAAACAGTGAAAGGGAGAAGGCAGTGAAGCAAAAATATTTAAAATATTGAAAGCAAATAACTGTTAAACTAGAATTCTATACCACGCAAAAATATCTTTTAAAAAAAACAAGGGCAAAAATTTTAGCATAAAAAGTTGAAAGCATTCATCACTAGCAGACTCGTACTATAGCAAATATTGAAGGAAATCTTTCAGGCAGATGAAATATGATACCAGACAGAAATATAGATCTACAAAAAGAAATGAACACTACCAGAAATGGTAACAACACAAGTAAATACATAATATTTCTTTATCATTTAAAACTCCTTAAAACATAAGCCTTTTAAACCAAAAACAAACAGTGTATTGTGGGATTTATAAAACAGGTAAAAGTAAGCTATATGATACCAATAATATAAGTCCATAAGGGTAGAAATGGAAGTACACTATTGTAAATTCTTATACTATACTATACACCAAATGGTATAATATCAGTTCAGGTTGACTGTGATCATTTAAAGATGTATATTACAAATCCTTAAGCAATTAATAAAATAATAAAACAAAGAGCCAACGAAGCTACAAAACAAAGAGTCAACAAAGCTAATGAGCTAACAAAGCAGATAAAACTGAATCAAAAAAGTACTTGATTAATCCAAAAGGAGACTAAAAAAGAAATAAAGATCAGATGGTAAAAGTAGAAAAAGAGCAAAATGATATAATCAAACTTAACCATATCAGTAATCACATTAAATATAAATTATCTAAACACCCAATTGAAAAGCAGGGATTGTCAGATTGGCTAACAAAGCAATACCCAATTATATGCTGCCTATAAGAAAAGTACTTCAAATATGAAGACACAAGTTAGTTTAAAGTAAAAGAACAGGAAACATAAACAACGTTACTACTACCCAATAGAAAGTTGGAATGATTATAGTAAGATTAGACAAAACAGATTTCAGAGCGAAGAATATTACCAGGAATAAAGTCACTTAATAATTATAAAGGGGCCAATTATTTAATAGGATGTAATACTGCTAAATGTTTATGCACCTAAAAATAGAACTTTAAAATACATAAAGCAAAAGCCAATAAAACTGTAAAAAGAAATGGACAAATCCAAGTATAGTTATATATTTACATACCCCTCTCAATAATTGATAGAATAAATAGGTAGAAAATCAACAAGAATATAGTAGACTTGAACAACTCTATTAAACAACTTGACCTATTGGACATTTAAAAACACTGTCAAAAAATAGCAGAATATACACCCTCTTCAAGTACACACAGAACATTTGTCAAAATAAACCATATTCTGGGCAATAAAATAAGTTTCAGTACATTTCAAAGGATTCAAGGCATACAAAGTATATCTAGGACCACAATCGAATTAAATTAAAAATCATTAACAGAAAGATCTCTGGAATCCACCCCCAATATTTAAAAAATAAATAACATACTTCTAAGTTATTCATTGGTCAAAGATGAAAAGTAAAATTAGGAAGTATTTCAACTGAATGAAAATGAAAAACAGCATATCAGAATTTTGGGGATGTCACTGAAGCAGTACTTAGGGGAAATTGACAGCACATGATGCCTATATTAGAAAAGAAGGAACATCTCAAAGCAATGACCTCAGCTTCCACCTTAAGAAACCAGAAAAAGAAGAGACAATTAATTACAGTTAGCAAAAAAAAAAGAAATAATAAAGATCAAAGATGAAATCAACAATTTTAAAAATCAATAAAACAAAAAGCTGGTTCTTTGATAAGATCAATAAAATTGATAAATATCTGTCAGACTAAGCAGGGAAAAAGACAGAAGATGTAAATTACCAATATCAGGAATGAAAGAGTTAGCATCACTACAGATTATACAGATATTAAAAGAATGAGAATGGAATACTGTGAACAAGATGCTAATAAATTCAATAACTTATGAGAAACTAAACAAATTCCTTGAAAGATACAAATTACCAAAGCTCATTCAAGAAAAAAATAGATAACCTGAATAACTCTATATCTATTAAAGAAATTAAAACTGTACTTAAAAACTTTCCCCCCAAAATAAAACTGTATGCCCAGATGGCTTCAAAACATTAAGGGATAAATTATACTAATTCTGCAGAAACTCTACTAAAACATTGGAGAGGAGGAAATACTGCCCAACTCATTCTATCCAGCCAGCATTACTCTAATAACAAAATCAAAGAAAGACACTGCAAGAAAAGAAAACTACAGATATCAACCCTCATGAACACAGAAGCAAAAATTGTAAACAAAATTTTATCTAATCAAACCCATTAATATGTAAAAGATATAATCCATCATAACCAAATGGGTTTTATTCCAGGAATACAGAGTTGGTTTAACATTTCAAAATCAATCAATGTAGTTCACCATATTAACAAAAAACATATAATCAATCTCAATGGATGAAGAAAAAGTATTTCACAAAATCCAACATCTATTCCTGAGGTAAACAAACAAACAAACAAAAACTCTCAGCAAATTAATAATAGACAACATCTATGAAGAGCTGATAGCTAACATAATACTTAATAGTGAAAGACTGAATGCTTTCTCTCCAAGATAAGAACAAAATAGGGATAGCTTCTCTCATCACTTCCAATCAGAATTACACTGGAGTTTCTAGCCAATGCAACTAGTCAAGGAAAAGAAAAATAATCAGGTAAACCAGGGAGAAAGATAAGGACAAATAAAGAAAAGTTATTAGTTCTGGGCAAAACAAAACAATGAGAAAAGGGAAACAATGAGACAATGGAGAAATGAAATCACAAAGGGGAACAAATTCCCATAATTGTGTCTAAGTAATGTATGTAAAGACATCAGCTTCATATTTTTGAGCTATCTAAGAACTGAGTGATAAAATACTACGAAGGAGATAAATACAAATTATAAAGAACTTAGACAACAATTTAAAATACTGCTTTTACTAATTTCAACATAGCATTCTTTGGGAAACATTAATATATTCCCTAAAGTGGATGGATAAACTACAAAAATCTAGTACAGGTGTGAAACACAGCCTCAACATTTCTTCTTTAAATCCATAATCTAATGTTTATTTCATTAATGTTAAAACAAAAATAAAGAGTAAAGTAGCCTCAAAAGCTATAAAATTATGAAACACAGAATCTCAAAGCCATAAAGAGCCTCTTTCAAAAAGAAAGAAAACGGAGGCCAAAGGAAGAGCAGATCTACCAAGTTTATAAAATTATGTGAAGTAATCGAAAAAGCTGTGACACAACCCAAACATTAATCAGTTGTGTGACTTTAAGATGAATTTTAGTGTCTCTGGATCTGAGTTTTCTACAGCTATAAAATAAGGAGTTAGGCCAATTGATCTCTAAATTCTCTTCATCTTTGAAAGTCTAAGACCCTATGATTCTAAACAAAATCATAAGCTAAAGAACATAAACAATGAGACAAATACCTTTTTAATTCAGAGGAAAATTTTTTTAATTATTTTATCTGAATTGAAGACACTAGGGAAGGTTCTTATTCATTGATTAACCTGAGTATTAATTTCAGCTGTCTATTTTATTCAAGATAAGCTTAAGTATAAGAGAATTATGAAGTGTAATTTTCATTCTGTACCTTGTTTGAGCGTAATGACACTCGACCTCCACAACGAGCACAGAACTTTGTTTGGCAATATGAACAGTTATGGCCACATCCATCAGCAAACTTTGTTTTGTGGCAGATACCACAGGTTGGAGCATCACCTTTCTGTTCTTGCTGCTGCTGTGATTCTTCTCCCATCTTCTTTACCTGCTCCTTATACATTTCAAACTGCTGATGAAGTTTTCTGCAGAGAACACAGATAAGAAAAATTTGGTTTCCTGATGTCTCAAAAAAAAAATAATTACCACAGTCTGTGGACACAATTTTATACCCAAAAAAACCCATAGGAGAACACAGAATAAAAATTTAATTTTCTGTTTATAGAATAACATCTTTTATGGCACATCACATCATAAAAGTGTTGTAAGTAGTTCTGCCTTCTGATATACATGCTAATTTAAGAAACAATACAATTAAGATACTTCTTTGAACTGTAATTGTAAAATTTCTACCAACCATTTGCAATATATTTTCAATCATATACTGTAAAATATTTACAATGTTATTTTTCAACAGTTTAGCTTCACAAAAAGACTGATTTGACTTACACAGTGAAACCAAAACCTATGAACTTCAAATCATTGAGACAGACTCTCAATTGGAATGATCTTAAGAATCCAAACAGAGGGGAAAACATTGGTTGAGTGGTCTCACTAACTGTTTAAATCTATTCAATAGTCTCGACATTAGTTGGCTGCAAAGACACTATGAAATATTAGAAGCCTACCAAATAAGGCTGTACAAATAAAAGTAAGGCCTTTATTTTTTCTAGTTAAAAATAAATAGTGATAAAACTTCTCACTTCCATTGTCTTTATAAAGGATAATTTAAAATATTTAGAACTATAATTTGGATTTATAAATCAAAGTTCCTAATCAGAACTAATGTTTAGGATTTACAAAGCTGTACATAATGTCACTCCCATCCTAGAAAGGACAAAAGGCTAAATAATCTAAAATATCATAACTTGTTTTGAGCCCTTCACAGAGTTGAGGTTATAAGGCAACCAAATAATCTAAACTCCAAAGAGCAACAAGCCCTTCCAAAGAGCAATGGGCCACACTGTTTCTCTTTTGGCAGAACACAGGGGAAAGAGGTGTTTCCTCTTACAATTAGGTAAGAGGAAATTCATTAAAACTTTAACAAATTGTAAAGGCCAAGTGTGGGCTAACATGACAGTTTGGAATAGCTAGGGGCCCAGACTCAAGGGAAGTTCACACTCACTCCCAAGCACTCTTCCACATACCTCCACTGGTTATTCATCAGGCATATTGAGAGCAGGGCATGAGAACAAAAAGAATCCTTTGGGGATGCACATATGCAGGTATAACAGAAGTGACTGACTAGTGGCTGCTAGGACACAGGCACATTTTCCCAGACTATTTCTCCTAAAAAAGCCAAAGCTATAAGCCACAGGAAAAGGGAGTAAACTCTGTCATCCCCAGGGCAAAGGTAAAGATCCATTGCAGCTACGGAAAAGCTTGAAAAAAAACCCTCTTCCCATGAAAGAGGGACAAAAACCACCTTCAACCAAGATCTTATCCACTAATTAAAGGCCTTTTATCACTAAGGGAGGGGTGGAAACTCCTGCCCCAAACCATTCAGAGATATAAGGCACATTTGCTGCCACAGGAAGGAGGGAGTAAAAACCTTGAGCAAGCCTCATCCCTGAGGCCTAGGTTGACAAAGCCTGTTCAAAGATGGAAGATAGAACACACACAACAGAACACCCTGCCCCTATCACAAGCCTAGGATCAAGAAATACGCACCAGTTGTCTACCTCTGGGGAATGGGCAAGAACATGGGGAGAGACCCCCTCCCTCTGTGACATAAGTGGATAGGAATGGCTGAAGGGGTAGCAAAACAATAAAAACAAAACAAAACTTACAGTACTCCTGCATCCACCCCAAGCAAAAAGCAACAGTGGCTCACGTTAGAGGAATTTGAAGATAGTAGTACACTAAAGATAATGATGGCAACAGCAAAATCCAAACCTGTCTGAACCCCTGACTTGATTGGTGATTTAATCCCCAATACTGACAGTCTGACAGAAAAGGCATGCCAACTTTAAGGCATAAATACAACTCAAAAGCATGAGACTCAGGAAAAAAAACACAAGGAATAAACAACCCGTTGTCAAGAGATAATCACTACAACTAGATTCAGAGATGACAAAGATGATAAGATTATCAGACACAGACTTTAAAATGATTAAAATTATTTAGGTAAAAGATATAGAGAAAAAAGGTGGACAACAGACATGAACAAATAGGGTACTGAAGCAGAAAGATGGAAACTGTAAGAGTCAAATGGAAATACTAGAAATAAAAAATATGTCCTCAAAGATGAAGAATTCCTTTGATGGTCTCATGAGTAGGCTTGAAAGAACTAAGGAAAAGAACAGTAAGCTTGAGAATAAGTCAATAAAAATTATCCACATTAAAACAGAAAAAAAAAAAAGTGTAGGAAAAAAAGAACATCCAAGGGACTTCCCTGGTGTTCCAGTGGTTAAGACTCCATGCTTCCATGCAGGGGGCATGGGTTCGATCCCTAGTCAGGGATCTGATCCTGCATGCTGTGTGCTGTGGCCAAAAAGAAAAAAAAAAAGAGAGAGCATCCAAGAGCTAAAATGATCTAACATGTAAAACTGGAGTCCCAGAAGATGAAGAAAGAGAAAACACAACAAACAGAACAGAGGAAATACTTGAAGGGATAACGGCCATGAATTTTTCAAAACTAATGAAAGGCAGCAAATCACAAACACGTGAACTTCAGAGAATCCTTTGTAGAACAAATACCACACACACACACACACACACACACACACACTTTTACACACATCATAGTCAAACTGCTAGAAACCAAACATAAAGAGAAAACTATAAAAGCAGCCAGAGAAAATAACATATTATTAACAAAGAACCAATGATAAGAATTACAGAAGATTATTCTTCAGAAACCATGCAAGTTAGAAGACTTTGGAATGACATCTTTATAAAGCACAGACAGGAAGTAACAAAAAAAAAAACAAACCTATCAACCCAAGATCCTATATGCAGTGAAATTATGCTTAAAAAAATGAAGACAAAATAAAGGCTTTTTCAGGCAAAGAAATGTTAAAGGAAGACCTTAACTGCAAGGGATTTGAAGTAAGTTCTTCAGGCAGGAGTATGATACTCCTTGGAAGTATCTTATGGAAAACCAGACCTAAACATAGAAATAAATGCTTATGTCAAAAAGAAAAAAGTCTCAAATCAGTTTCAAAAAAAGAAAAAGGAAAGTTAAACCCAAAGAAAGTAGAAGGAAGGAAATTTTAAAAGATTAGAGAAGAAATCAATGAAACCAAAAACTGATTCTTTTTAAAATAGAAACAATAGAATTGATAAACCTCCAGCCAGAATGATCAAGGAAGAGAGAGAGAGAAAGAAAGAGAGAAGATGCAAATTACCTACAACAATGATAGAGGTAACATCACTACAGACTCCACAGTTAAACAAAATTAAATGTAAAAGATTATAAGAGAATATTACAAACAACTCTATGCCCAAAATTCTACAACTTACATGAGAAACAGACCATCTTCTTGAAAGACAGAAATAAGTACACCTCACTCAAGAAGAACTAGATAGCCTGACAAGTCCTAAAGCTATTAAAGAAATTTAACTCATAGTTTAAAAACCTTTCAAAAATAAAACTCCAGTTCTCCATGGCTTTATTGATGAATCCTGCAAAATATTTAAGGAAGAAACAATACCAATTCTACATAATCCCTTCCAGAAAGTAAAAGTGAAAGAAACATTTAACTAATTTCCTAAGGCCAACATTACTCTGATACCAAAACCATACAAAAATATAATAAGAAAAGAAAATTATAGACAAATATTCCTCATGAGAAGGTGCAAAAATCCTCAACCCAACATTAGCGAGCCAAATCCAGAAATATGTTAAAGAATAATACATCACAAATAGGTGATGTTTATCCTGGGAATGCAAGGTTGGTTCCACATTCTAAATTCAAGCAATATAATTTACCACATTAACAGATTAAGGGGAAAGAAACATATGATTATGTCAAAATATGCTGAGAAAGCAGCTGAATCAGCAAACTAGGAATAGACAGAAACTTCCTTAATGCAATAACAGTATCCACAAAAGACTCTACAGCTAACATCATATTGTATTTGAAAAATTGAGTGCTTTTCCCCCTGAAATCAGGAACAAAGCAACGTCTCCTCTCTCACTACTCCTAACCAACACTGGACTGGAAATCCTAGCTAATGCATCAAAGCCAGAAAAAACAATAAAAATTAAAGCCATAGAGATTGGAAAGGAAAATTTTTAAACTGCACAGATGGCATAATTGTCTATGTATAAAATCCCAAAGAAACTATAAAAAAATCTCCTATAATAAATAAATGAGTTTAGCAAGTTCACAAGATACAAGCTCAATATACAAAAAAACAATTGTATTTTTATATACTAGCAATAGACAGTTGGAAATCAAAATTTTAAAAAGTAATCTGCAATGGCATCAAAAAAAAATAAAAGACTAAGGTATAAATCTAACAAAATATGTGCAGGCTATCTTTGGTAAGAACTATAAAACACTAATAAAAAGAATCAAAAGAGAGATCTAATTAATAGTAGAAATATACTGTATTCATCAATGAGAAGTCTCAATATTGTTAAGATACCAATTCTCTACAAATTGATCTATTGATTCAATGTCATCTCAGTCACAATCTCGGAAAGAATTTTTTAAACAAATCGACAAGCTCAATCTAAAATTTGTATGGAAAAGCAAAACTCTCAGAATAGGCAGAATATTTTGAAAAACAAAAAGACTGAAGGACTCACATTACCTGATTTTAAGACTTAACTAGAAAAGTTACAGAAGTAATCAAATATTGGCAAAGGATAAACACGCATACAATAGAACAGAATCGAACAGAGTCCAGAATAGTCCAACACTTAAATGGTCATTACTTTTTTAAAAAGATACCAAGGTAATTCAATGATAAAGAATAACCCTTTAAAGCAAGGGAAAATTCATGTGTAAAAAAAATAACTGGAAATCCATGTGTAAAAAAATGAACCTCAACTCATACCTCACACCTATACAAAAATTAACTAAATGTATTACAGAACCGTAAACAATAGATTACAGAACTAAATAAAATGACTGTAACTATAAAACTTCTAGATGGAAACATTGACAAAAAGTGAGGCCTTGGGTTAAACAAAGACTACTTAGCTAGATTAGACAAGCATATCTTCAATAAAATCTAAAAAGCATGAACCAGAAAGCAACCAATGGCAATATATAAATGAATGAGCATAGCTGTGTTCCAATAAAATATTATTTATGGACACTGAAAACAGGCAGTGGGCCAGATTTGGCCTATGGGTCGCAGATTGTCCACTTTTACATGATATGATTTCATTTATATAACATTCAAAAAGAGGCAAATTATTACGACAGAAATCAGAACAATGGTTGCTAGGAGCTGAAGTAGACCAAGAGGATTAACTACAAATGGACACAAGGAACGTTTGGAGGTGAAGGAAATAGTCTGTCTTGATTATGGTGGTAGATATTTAACTATGTATGTTTTCCAGAATTCAGTGAAGTGTATGTTTTAAAGGTGAATTTTACTGCAAATAAACTATACCTCAAATAAGCCTGACTTTTAAAAAAGTTAGTTTCAAAGTGCTAACCTAAAGTCAGTAGGTAAATTAAAAATAGATCTATGTAAGTCCTTTTACCTACTTAACCACAAAAGCAGACTTCCTTTTTCACACCTAATATTAGTAAATTCAAATAGCCGTGCCAGTTTTCTCAATTTTTTTCTATAACTTCAGACAACATACTGTTTTTCCCTGATGATCTCCCACCAGGTTTAAGTGAATCTCTGTTAACACAAAATAAGCACCACTACGGAAACCCAAGCTCATAAACATGTACCAGAGCAAGGATGATTTTAAGTGGACCACTGAATGAACTCTGCATCATAGCTTCTCTCAACCATTTAGAAGAACTATCTTTCTATAGGTGAGGTATATTATACATTTCTACTGTATACCTGTGTACACACTTATGATCTCTGGCATATCTTTCAGCACATGGCTGAACCCCACTGGGAAACAGAGAAAGAAGAAGAAAATTAGAGTAATGTTTTGTTTTAGTTCTAGAGGCACTGGAGTATTAGGCAAGTTACCAAGTCACATTGGAACAAAAAGCAGAAATCTAGTTAAGTCAATTGTTGTACAAAATAGTGCCTCAAGGGAAGTAGAAACCCCATTTCACAAACAGGGAGAAGGCCAATCACATTAGCAGAAAAATTAGTAATTATGTATCCCAAAGTGCTAGATTAGAGCTATTTAAAACTCTTTTACATAACAACTGTAGTAATCCCAGAGACTACAGCATTATTAGGGCTGTAGGATGGGATCAAATCTTCCCAGCTGTAGGCAGCAAAGAGAGAGAGAAGCCGAAATTCAGATAGGACTAGACTATAACAGCTTGAGGCGATAAGAGAGGACTTATACAGAGATTTTGTGTATTCATCCTTCCAGTCCTATAAAATGAGAAACTACCATATGTAGAAGTGGTGGTGTGCAGGCAGATTCGGGAGCTAAATTATATTCCTTGCCAAAAAGAGCATTTCTTCCCTTCCCATTTATAAATATGTCAAATTCTATCTCTGCTTCCTCACCCCAGTCACTCTTCAATCAATCTAATCTAATTTCCAGTCTACTTCTTAATTCTCACAAAGTTTACCAAGGATCTCCCTGTATCTAAAACTAATGGACAAATTTTTTAGTCTCCATCTTACTGAGTTCTCAACAATACTTGAAATTATGTTCACATGCCCACTGGGCTTTCATTACACTCTCCTGGTTTTCTTCCTGTATCTGCCTTTCATTTTCTCTCTCCTTTGAAGGTCAAGACTCAGGCCCCTCTTCTCTTTTCATTCTATGTCTTCTTAGGCAATCATACCCACACCTAAGACTTCAATTTCCACCTATATATAAATTACTTATAAATGTAAATCCTCAGCTCAAACTTCTCCTCTGAGCTTCAATATTCAATTGCCTACTTGACATCTCTAAATATTTGGAAGTCTCAGTGCCAGTTGGAATTCAGTGCGTATCAAAGCGAACTCCTAATTTTCCTATTAAACTAAATTCCTTGCCAGTGTTCCTGCCAGTGCACAATTTCAGTGAATTGTGCCACCATTTAATTATGCAGGCCTGAAATCTAGAATTATTCTAGAAATATCTCCCTCCTTCAAATGCATAATTAATCTAAGTCCTTTCAACTTTACTTCTTAAATATGTCTTGAATCCTTCCGCTTGTCTCTGAATCCATTGTCAATACCATAGGCCTTGTTACCATCAATGCCCACCTAGCCTCCTGGCTAGGCTACTCACATCCACACTTCTCCCCTTCTGCATACTACAGAAAAATTATCTTGTCATCTCACTGCTTAAAATACGCTAATGGCTTCTGATTGTTTTTAAGAAGAAGAAAAGTCTTCTTATGAAGACATACAAAGCCTTGAATGTTCTCGCACACATTCACCCCTTCAACCTCATTTTTTGCACTGCTTCTTTCCCCTCTTTCAGCTAAAGCCACTCACCCTTTAGACTCACTATGGTGCATCCATTATAGGGCATTTATATTGTATACATGCTCTCGCTTCCTCCTAGGATAGATTACAATGCACACCTTTTTTTAAATTTTCTTTCTTTCTCTGTTTTTAAACCGTAGGTATCCAAAATAGAGTTGATCATGAGCTTGGTTGCACTGATCCATGCTTGGCTCCCTTTTTAATTAACTATTTTCCCTTCCCCGATGTGACTTCCCTTCCCTCAGGAACCAGTCTTTACATTTTTATATTAAAATCTAAATAGAATAAACAATAGCTAATGCATATGGTGCTTATTGTGTATCAGGTAGATAGGTACTATTATAAATATTCTACTATTATTGTATTCTACAGAGAAGCTATTTTTACTTACAGTCACACTGCTAGTAAGTAAAGCCAGATACAAATTCAATGTTGCTGCAGAATCCAAGCTCCAACAACTGTAAGTTTACACATTTTAATGGCTGTATAATGTTCCCTATTTACATTTTATTCATCCTTTTATTTTTTAAAAGTTGGCACTTTATTCTGAAAAAGAATAGATTTATATATATAACTGAATCACTGTGCTGTACACCTGAAACTAACACGATATTGTAAATCAACTATACTTCAATTTAAAAAAGAATTAGTAAATAAATAAGTTGGCCCTTTATAATTCATTACTGTATATTTCCAATAAATTGTAATATTTCTGTAATGAGATATTTATAAACACATATGTTTTTCTCTGAGATATGTATACAGAAATATAATAGACATACTCAAGTTCACTAAATATTTCTGAACTTCCCTCCAAATGGCTTAACCCAGTTAGCACACCTGCAAGCAGGGTATGAAGGCTCCAGTTTTCTCTTACCCTTGCCTATACATGATATTATTTAATTTTTTAAATTTTGCAGCTTGGGTAGATATGAACTGATGTTTTATTTTTTTAAGTTCACATTTTTCTGACTCCTAATGAAGTTCAGCCAGTTGAACTGCCCTACCTGTGAACTACCTATTCCTGCCATCCTTTACCAGAACTCTATTGGTTTTCCTGGTGGGGCAGGGGCGGGGTGGGGGGGTTATGGGGTTGTTTACTTGTTTTTGCTGATTTGCAGAAGAACCCTGTAAAGTCTATATGTTAATTCTTTATAAGCTGAGCATAGCAAATGTCCTAGTCTGACAAATGATGGCTAATTCTATTCTTTGTTCAGCAGAATTCTTTAATTTTGTTGCATTCTAATACATCAGTTTCTCCCTGCATGGTTCGTGGTTTTGGTGGCTGGCTATAATAAAAATCCTTACTTACCCCTGAGTCAGTCACAAAAAATTCTACAGTTTCTTCTAATAGCTTTATAATTTTGCCTCACATTTAGGCTTTTAATCGATCTAAAGTTTATTTTTATATGTGATGTGATGCAAGAACTTAATTTTAAGCTTTTGCGTATAGAGACTCTATTTTCCCAGCACCATTAAAAAGACCATCCTTTCTTCCCCTGATTTGTGATAGCAATCTATCATATACTTAGTTCTCACATGTGCAAATGTCTATTTATGGACTCTGCATTCTATTTCATTGGGATTTTTGTTTGTTCCACTCCAAAACAACACTGTCAGAACCAAACTCCAAATACAATGAAAGGTCTAAACAATCTTAAATATATAAGCTTACATATTTAAGTTTATAAATATAAATATAAAGGTAAATACATAAGTTTCCAGTGATGTAAATCAGAGGTAAGCAAACTTTTTCTGCAAAGGTCCAGATAGTAAATATTATAAGCCTTGTGGATCATAGGGTCTCTGTCACAGCTACTCAGTTTTGCCAAAGGGATGTGAGACAAGCCATAGATAAACAAATAAATGAGCTTGACTGTGTTCCAATAAAAGTTTATTTACAAAAACTGGCAGCAGGCAGGATTTGACCCACAGGCCATATTTTGCAGATCCCTGATACAGATAAAAGAGTCAAAGGTGTACTCACATTTAATTTAAAACTTTTATGACAAATAAATATTTAAAAGACATATACAATAATTTATCAATTTAGAAATATTGCTTTTTCCACTTTCTTATTTCAAAAAGCTGTTTTATCCAACTTTTTCATGTCTATTTTCTCCATCCTCACCAAAGCAACTCATTGAACTGTTTTCCAAAGTAAAATTTCTTCACTTCTGAGTTCTTTAAGAAAACAGAAATTTTTCAATCTGTTAGCTCCTAGTACTCCTGCTGTGCCTGGTAATTTTATGCCCAGCCACATAGCTTTTTGTTGCTGTTGTTGTTTTCCCATACATCTTACAAGTGTACTTTCATGATTTCCATAACACTGACTTTCATTAGATGATGAGTTTGAAGTTGTGCTTTCTACAAGTTCATGGCATGCAGTTATAAAATGTGATCATTAAATGCAGTCACACACATTATAGAGTGCTTTTCAAACTGCAGAGTACAACCCAATATAAGGACATAAAATCAATTTAGCAGGCCAAGACTCATGATTTTTAATGAAATAGAATAGATCATAGCATTGGAAAGAGTGCAAGTAAGATTTCATATATCTTGTTTCTATTACACATATATATGTATATTTCTATGTAGGTATGTGTATACTGGGTTATAGTGCAAAATATATTTCTTTTTATGGATGGAAGTTTTTTTAAAAAGTATAAAAGCCACTGCTTTACTAATCCACTGACAGAACGGACTAATGTCCTTTTATTAAAAAAAGAATAGGGCTTCCCTGGTGGTGCAGTGGTTGAGAGTCCGCCTGCCGATGCAGGGGACACAGGTTCGTGCCCCGGGCCGGGAAGATCCCACATGCCGCTGAGCGGCTGGGCCCGTGAGCCATGGCCGCTGGGCCTGCGCGTCTGGAGCCTGTGCTCCGCAACGGGAGAGGCCACAACAGTGAGAGGCCCGTGTACCGCAAAAAAAAAAAAAGAATAAACATATGTCATATAGATGGCCACCCCAGTCACAGAGCAGGTCTCTCCTCTGAACTTCTAAATAGCTGCCTAAGTGACTATTACAACTCTACTGGTTTTCTAAAATCCAAATCTGATCATATCACCCTGTTCCTCTCCCTGGAATGCCTTTTCTCCCTCTCTTGGCCAGATGCAGGGGCACCAAAACATCAAACAGTAGGGCATGCTCAAGAAACGGTATCTATAGCATTATCAAATAAATAAATGGGAAACTACAGACATAGACACCCTGACATAGTAACTAGATTTAACGTTTGAAAATATTTTTAAATAGCTGAAGTACTTCACTTTCACAAATAACTACAAAATTTTCCAAAGTAGTAAGAAAAAATAATGGCATCAGAATGTATATCACAGCACTATTCATAGCCAAAAACTGGAAACAACTGCAATGTACAGAAATAGTAAAACATAAATGAACTGTAGTATTTTCAGATACTAGAGTACCATACAATCATGAGAATGAATGAAATACAACTATATGCAATCATATGAGTGGATCTCACAAACACATTAAGCAAAATAATATAGCACAATATACCATATGATTCTATTTGTATGAAGTCTAAATATAAGTAGGCAAAAATAATATGTGGTGCTAGAAAAAATTCAAGATAAAAGCCACCCCCTGGGGTGGTAGACAGTCCTGCCTGGAAGGAAGCATAAGGAAGAGATCCTGAAGGGCTGGTAATGTTCTGCTTCTTGCTTTCAGTGATGATTTCCAGATATATTCACTGTCTGAGAATTCAATGAGCTGTATATTTTTCAAATTGTGCACTTTTCACTACATATGTTTTAATAAAAACTTTACTTGGCAATAAACACTTTGGTAATTTTTATCAATTTTTCTAAATGCATTTTCTGAACAAGCAATCTATCATCATAATTTTTCTTTATTTATTGATCCCTTTTTTGAGCCAAAAGGAATTTAAGGTGGTTCTAAGATACATGACAAATGCAGTCAATTTTAGACCACTCAGGTTGAAGACTATCTATGTTGGACCTGGAAACATATTTATGTGCAGGAACTGCCTTCACTATTTCACAAGTCCATATCAACTGCTTTGACCAGTCAAGCGCCAATAAGAAGTACGTAGCTTACAAGAAAACATCTTTGTCCATATCATCCTCAAGCTTAAGAAAAAGTAGAAAAAAAACAAGTGGAATTTTTTAAGTAAAATTAACAATATTCTCAATGACCCTTCAATTTCCATTGTCATTAGCCTTCAAAACAATAAAATCAACTTTTGGGGAGATCTATCAGCTTTCCCTTATAAGTTAATAATAGGCTGCCCAGGCATTTAGTATTTCACTTCTGACCCTAGAGTCAGCGTTATTGCAAGTTAACATGATTAAGCACAGCAAAGGAATCATGTGATACACTTAGTCTTAACATCAACAGGTACAAGCAGGATTTCCAAAACATCCTTCTAAGGAACACTCTATGACCTGAAACCTACAGATTTAGTCTTCTGGAAGAGATAGGACAGAAAAACTACCTCAGGATTATGATGGAAAAGACTGTTAATAAGTCATGTTAACAATTAGCACTTCAACAAAAGCCTCAAAATGTTGATCTTTGGACTTATGTTTCACAACTAAAAAGACACAAACAATTTTGCATGGACTGTTGGAAATCTGCTCCATCAGGAGACCTTAAATAAAAGAGTCTTAAGAATCCCCAGAAACAAATGGTCTTTGGAGAGAAAGAGCTAACCAACGACTCTTGGATCAAACAGATGACAAACCAAAGTAGACAGCTTCCATCCAAGAACAGAAGAATGATTTTCTGGTATCTCGCTCCTCCCTTTAAAAATTATTTTGTTTACTCTTTATCCTATTTATTACTGTACTTTGTAATCTCTAATGTTCAACTAAGGGTTTCTCAGTATGCTTTCATAATATTTTCACTGTTAACCTATTTTTAATCTCCTTTCACTGCCACCTAAGAGAATACAAAGAAATCTCCTTGTAATCCCACTGACAAAATTGAATTGGTATTCCTTGAAACACTACATACAGCAAATTTCCTTCCTTTGAGAGGATACTTCTGTATTTGAATTTTCTTCATATTATTAACCTTACCCTTCAGTATTGTAAAAATTAGACCTTGATCTCAAGTCATTACTTACAGCAGTTTCAGAAGAACCAACAGTACCAAGAATGGGGACTAATACTGGAGTTATCTTTGCTACTACAGCATTCTTTTGGCGTGTCTTTATCTTTTGGCATCCTGAAATATCCATCTCATTGCAATAAATAAGAATCAAATGTAAACTAACTGTACTAGATGTTACTAGTGCTCACTATATAGAGTTCCCTCTCTTCATGAGGACATGGAGTTTCTAGACTTCCTTGCAGTTAGTTAAGAGCCTTGTGACAAGTTCTGGGCAATGAGCTATGAGTAAAAGTGACCTATGTCACTTCCTGTCTTACACAATTAAGAATAAATGTGTGAGGGCTTCCCTGGTGGCACAGTGGTTGAGAGTCCGCCTGCCGATGCAGAGGACACGGGTTCGTGCCCCGGTCCGGGAAGATCCCACATGCAGCAGAGCGGCTGGGCCCATCAGCCATGGCCGCTGAACCTGCGCGACCGGAGCCTGTGCTCCGCAACGGCAGAGGCCACAACAGTGAGAGGCCCGCATAGCGAAAAAAAAAAAAAAAGAATAAATGTGTGTAAGTCTTTCATCATATAAATTTCCCTATAAGTATTGCCTCAGCTTCATCTCCCAAATATTAATATGCTGTATTTTCATTTATTTCTGTTCAAAATATATACGAATTTCCTTTTTTTTCCTTTGACCCATGGATTATATAATAGTTTCCAAACATTTGGGGAGTTTTAAGATATCTTTCTGTTATTAATAACTAATATAATTTTGGTCATAGCACATAGTTTTATGGTTGAATTCTTTTAAATTTATTGAGACGTTTTATGGCTCATAGAATATGTTCTATTTTGTAAAATTTCTGTGTGTACTTTAAGAGAATGAGTATTCTGCTGTTGTTGAGCAGAAATGTTCTCAAAAAATTCATTCCATTCAGTTGGTTGATAGTATTGTTCAGGTCTTCTGTATACTTACTGATTTTTCTGTCTACTTGTTCTATCAATTATTAAGAGAGAGATTTTGTAATCACTGACAATAATTAAAAATGTCTCTATTTCTTCAAAAAAAAAAAAAGAATAAATGTGAGTTTTCCATTCTTTCTCTCTTCCTCTGATGCAGCAATCCTGGTAGCTATGTGTTCTAATTGGCTTGCCAACAAGATGGAAGCAGCCTAGATCCCTAAACTGACACTTGGAAGAGAAGCATTCTATAATCCTATAAATAAGTCTTAGTCTTTTCATGGGCTAGTGCCCCTGGGCTGTGACTGTCACAAGTGCTTCTCAGCTTCTTTTCCTGTTTTGGAGAGACAGGAAGGTTAGGGGGACAATAATTGGGTATTTCTCTACTCTCATGTTGGTTAGGCTCTGGCAAAGTAGTTTCCTTTGAGAATGAAAATCTCTGGGAGTATGTCAAAATGGTTACTTTTCCCATCCCCCTGGTGAAAGTATGAGGGAATTTTTCACTGATCTTTACCTTGAGAACTTGGTAGAGTTCATGGAGGTAAAACTTACAAAACTGGGGTGGAGGATCCCCTAAAGGTGGATTTCCAAGAATTTTTAACTCTTAAGTTAGTCCACACTCAGCCTTCAGTATTTCCTCAATTTCCTACCAGCTCCTAGCTCCGGTGGTTTCTGCTCCCAGGAAGCTGTGATTCTCTTTATTCACCTCTTCTTTCAGTTGTCAGGGCATTGATTTGTCCTGTGTCCTCAGTTTTCTGGGATCTAAGAAGAGTTGTTGATTTTCAGTTTCTTCAGCATTTTTCTCATTGTAAGGATGGGAGTGACAGCTTCCAAACTCTATATGTCAAAAAGGAAACCAGAAGTCTCCACAATATTGTTTTTAATTACTTATCAGCATGTTTTCCCTCTTGAATATGAAATATTTGAGAGCAGGAACCATAGTCCTTTTATCTCTGGATGCCTAGTACCATGCACAGTGTGAGAATTTTCAGGGCTAAGTCTTGGACCTTCTTATCTGCTCTTCATCACATACTCTCTCCCTACGTCATCTTGTCTCCTCTTCTAGTTTTATGCATTATACTGACAACTCTGAAAGTTATATCTGCAGCTAATCCATATCTCTCCTTCAAAGCTGGTTAACTTATTAGCATCTTAAACTTTAAAAATTTAAAACTTCAGTTTTAGTTTCTACCTCTAACCTGTTCATCCTTTCCCCTTCTTGATCATAGTTAATGGTATCACCACCCAATGAGTTCTTCCAATCAGAATTCTGGCAGTCCTCTTTGGTTCTCTCATCTTCCTTACTAACTTCTTCTAAATCTACTCCACTAACAAATCATGTCATTTCAACCTCCAAATATATCCCCAATCCACTTCCCTCCATCTTCAGTATCATCAACCTGGTCCAAGTCATCATAATCTCTAGTCAAGTCCTTCACAAAAGCCTCCTCATTACTCTCTAGACCTCCGTCCTCACTCACTCTACTCACAGAACAGCCAGATTTTTATACATAAATTAAATTATGTGACTCCCATGTTTAAAACTTTTCAGTATCTTCCCTTTATACTGACATTCAGATCCAAACTCCTTCTCACTCTCGAGAGAAACAATGCCCCGTCTGAGTCCTACCTTCAGAACCTCACTGCCTGTCGCACTCCCTCTTGTCCACTATATTACAGCCACACTAGTCTTCCTTGTGTCTCTCAAACCCTTTGCTACCTAAAAACTTTCACCCATGATTTCTCTATGCTAACACGCTTCCCCTTAGCATCGTTTTCCTATTAAAATACCTCATTATCAAAGAGGATTACTATATTAGTGGCCATCTCATTCCAATATTTCAAATTTTAGATTTTCCTAATATTTCAAAAGTACATTTTTTTGGGGTGGGGGGGAGGTATGCGGGCCTCTCACTGTTGTGGCCTTTCCCGTTGCAGAGCACAGACTCCGGACACGCAGGCTCAGCGGCCATGGCTCACAGGCCCAGCCACTCCGCGGCATGTGGGATCTTCCCGGACCGGGGCACGAACCCATGTCCCCTGCAACGGCAGGTGGACTCTCAACCACTGCGCCACCAGGGAAGCCCTCAAAAGTACATTTATTATTTAACATGTCACAACATGAATAAAACTGTTATTACATGAAAATTCAAAATCAAACTAATCCAATTGATTGGTTTAATTAATCTGTATTAAAAAAAACTTACCTTTGATGTTATGCTACATATTGGCAACACCAAGTTAAAATAACAGTTGCATTAAATAGCATTTATCATTTTTTCCTAGTATGCCCATTTTAATTATCCAAAGACTCATTTACACTCTACATATAACCTATATTATATTATCTTTACAGACAATTTTCCCTCATTTTAATATTAATGTGAAAAAATAGTGAAAGAAAGAAAAGAATTTAAAATTATTTAATTTTTATATTAATCAATTTCTGCAAAGATGAATGAACTGACAACTGAAAATCGTTTCAATCCATTTTCTATGCCTCAGTACTTATGGAAAGTCAAAATGGGATACTTTGTTCTACTTATACCTATATTTTCACATGAATTACCGAAATCAAAATTACATTACATTCAAAGTTCAAAATTACATTCCTGTTACATTAAAAAACAACTATGAAATAAACAAATTCCAAAAATACAGACCTCAAAGAACCTACATTATTAAAGCTCTGAAAATCACAACATGGGATTTATAGAAATTCATTAAAATGAAATTACTGTTCAGGAAATATTAGATTTTTAAATACTATCTGACAGAATATTTACTTAGTTATTCTACTGTGAAAACGTTCATACAGAATACGAAAAGCATAAGTCCTACTTTTTAACATTTATAAATTAAAATGAATACCTAGAATTCAACTCTCCAAAATAATTTAATAGGTGAGTGAATAGAAAGTAAGCAGATAGGATGTTATCTTTCTCAAATGGTAGTCAAAGAGAGAAACAAATGAGGTGATTCAGAAATAAGAAGTCCTAGACTCTGATCAAAGAGAAGATGAATTAAAGGAGAAGATTCAGAAGTACCCTGACCTGTGGATCAGAAAGATAAAAGGAAAGCTCCTAGAAAATTATATATCAGAAAATCTTCAGCACAATAAGATTGTAAGATGAAGAAAGTAGCTATTAAGAGAACTTATTAGTTCTGATTTTTTTAATTGTATAAATCGCAGAACAAGCAGAATGAATTAGTTGTCCAAGAAACATTAATGGAAATAATAGTTATTAATTTGGAATTAATTTTTAAAATATCAGAAAGTACTAGTCTTTTCTCCTATAATCTTCCTAGCCGAAAATCAAAGCAAACTATATTTATTATTGAAATAAAGCTATTGCTTTTCAAATTTGCCTTGATCTTTGTTTATCCCAGTCAAATGTCATTTTGTTTCAATAATTAGTGATCACTTTTTAAAGTTATTAACAAAACATCTATTTTATTTAATGTCCACTGTAATCTACTAAATAACATAACAATCTTGATTATTTTCTAAAACCTACAAACAAGATACATAACTGACATCATTTAAAATTGAGACAAAGTCACATCTAATTATATTTTGCTATTGATTTTACTACCTTATTATGTTTCAGTGCCTTAGAGAAAAATCAGCAAAACAATGACATTGTGTGCAATTTTAATACAATTTTTGCTGATTAGAGAAAGATTATTGAATTTATTTCTATTCTTTGGGACACAGTATTCTTAACATCATAAAAGGGTAAAACATGTAAAATCAGTTGTGAAGACGCATTTATTGAGTTCCTACCATGGATCAGTCACTCTGCTACATGTCAAGGATAGAATGTAGACAAGACAAATACGGGTCTTGACTTCAACTGGCTTAAATACAGCAACAATTCCAACCGCAGAAATACATTATCAGCTAGTAGGAGAAGCATATCACAATACAGTTTTACTTCAGTTGAAAATGAAACACTGACCAAATTTAAAATAAAATGCATACAAGGTGACATAAAATGGATGAGGGATTACCCTCAATAATAACAAAACAAAAAGACATTATCTTCTATTTTCATTAAAGGCAAAATGTGAATGTTTTTCTGAATGTTTCATCTTAAGGCTCCTGGCAGGTATTCTTGTTCTCTCCTAGAGCTCATGTCACTTTTCAATCTACCCATTCATACAACCAAACCATCTACTCCATAGACATAATTCCTACTTTTATGAAGTGCAGAGGCTGACTGGTAAGAGCATTTCTGAGTAAGACAGCAGTTATCATGGGGACTGTGGAATTTAAATCTATGCAATCTTTCTCACATTCTCAAAGAAACTTGCACTTTACAACATAAATAATATTTCTTGCACAAAGATAAAAAGATACAAGTATGAACAACTTCTTAAAGAGTGTATTTTAATCTACTAATAACTGAAATAAATGGAATTGACATTTTTTAATGTTTCAGACCAATGTGATAATAAATTGCTGGATTTCCCAAATTATGTTTCATAACCTAATGAAATACTCAGTGAAAACAGGATTCAATAGTCACATAAATTTAGTTAATATTGTATGTTCTAATACCTTGGAGCACATTTAGACACTCAGAAGTATAACAATAAAGAAACCTTCTTAACCTTTTTTAAAAGAACCCTTCCAAAACTACTTGACCAAAGATTGAATTGGGGGGTAAATACCTCTTAATGTCTTCTGGAATTATTTTTGAAAGAAATATACTTTGGAATATACTGCATATTGGAGAAAGATATTTTACTGGATAAATACAGTTTATATAATTTATACTAAAGTTGGGGGGAGAATTACCTCTTCGTTCTTACTACCCTATAAATTATCCTTGTTTTCTTTTAATATTTCCATGGGATATGAAGTATCAAAGGTGAAAATATCAAACTCATAACCTAACAATTTTCATTTCTGAGGAATGTTATTCCAAGGGCAGTATTTTAATACATACTCTTCAGTATGTTATGCTATTAGAGATAATATTTAGTCTGTACAGATCAGCTTACTTACGTCTGGGGCTCCTTTTCATTTTGTTGTTTTTGCTGGGGCTGGAGAACGTTATTTACCAGTTCAGTGATCCCACTAAAGGGAAACCACCTGTTTAAATAAGCAAATAATGTGACTGAATAACCAAATGAATAAAACAAATGGTCAAATGTTTTCTTATCCATACTAATAAAAATACACAGGCACAAAAGCTACAGCCAATGGAAATATGAGCTCCAATTATCATCCAGGCAGTCAGAATATAGGGAAATTAAGTTTGAATACTTAACCAGTCCACAAGCAGGCAGCAAAAAACTACATCTAGTCAGTATGTAGATGAAGTAAGAAGCTGCAGGCAGCTCTCTTACAAGCCAGAGAGTCAAAAAGCAGAAGACACACTAGCTGCAGCCTATCCAGTATTAGTGTAAGCTAATACCATCCAAGGTGCAGAAAGCAGAATGTGGCAAAGGTACAGAAGTCAAGCCTACTGAACTCTTAATACATTTACTTACTGTGTCAGTTGTGGTTTGTGCTCTTCTTTGACCCTAAAAAGATAAGTTTGCACAACTGAGTGCACTATACTAGGAAGAAATTTCTATCTACAGATCTGTGGTCATATAAAAATGAAAAATGAGGTTTGTTACATAGAAAAGCTTAATGTTTTGCTATAAATTGGAATTATACATTTGAATTAATTTGACACAAAAAGGAAAAGTTGAATTATTTGTTCTTAATAGAGGGCTGATATTAAAATTCTACTCCTGTCCTAATGATTCCATGATTTGGTCCTCAAGTTTGCTGCATATTTGCATTAATATTGATATTGAAGCATTTAAAATAATTATTTTAAAGTATTATATTAAACACAGTTATATTTGGCCTACAGAAGATAAACAGATTTTCTTTTTATTTTTAAAATTTCTTCCTTAATATAAATTGAAGTAAAGGCATAAATATTTTAAATAAAATGTAGGGTTTTATAAATGTATTTTAAAAGCCTTACAAATGGATTCATTTACTTCACAAAGGAACAGATAAAGGAATTGGGGGATTATGCATCTAATACCTAAAAACAGCTACTAAAATAATTATATATACTAAATTTAAAATATTCATAAGCTAAAGTAAATTATTCATATAACTATAACAGACTAAAAATGCATTTAACCTATAATCAACTCGGTGTTTCACTGAAATAGCACTGGATATTTAAAAGGTGGAGAAAGATAAAACACAAGGACAGTGATGCCTCTGAAATGTGGCTTCCCACACTTTGCCTGGGACTGGTCCTGAGAGATAAACTGATGACTCAGTGATCAGTTGATTAGCTTTTACTTTCCCAAAGAAAGACTAAGAATTGGTAACTAAAATGAGTCACCAAAATCTAGGACTTTCATTAGGAAATTATATTAACATTGTAAATTAAATTCTCTTTAGATTAAATTGATTTTTTCAGTGTGTTATTATTTTAAATGATATAAGCAATAAATGAAAACGTATACCCTTATACATTTTTGTGTCCCAATGAATATAATTGGTATTTATATTTCTCTATATTAACTAAAAAAGAATATCCCATGTTCTCTGCATAAACTTCAAAAAGTACAATAGTTTTGACCTAGAGCTAAAGCCACATCATTTAGTATTTGAATAGAGATATAATGGATTAATAGTAAAATACTATATTTAGCACCAAATATAGAAACACACAAATACAAGCAAACTATAGTGACAATGGATTCTACCTAGAAAACTTATCATGTTATTTCTTTGAGAATAAGATATAAAAATCTCTTAACGTTTTAGAACAAAACAGTACCCATATAGATAATGACAAAGAAAAATTACCATACCAGTTCATCAAAATGGAGAACAATTCAAGAGTATCCTTCACCAAATAATATGCATGATAAACAAAAATATTTAAATGAATACATAAAAGAGGAGAAGATATTTGTTAAAGAAGTCCTGGGTGATTCTCGACAAGGAATCATATTTGCTCTTAATTAGTGACAAAAGTTTTTACCATAAACAAATTTATATTAATCATAAATCAGTTTCTAATTTCAAAATCTGTACTTGAAAATATTAATAGACATAAAAATTTAAATTACCAATTCAGAAATTATTTCTGGGCTTTGTAAAATATCTGTATGTGAAATATACAAACATTTACATCAGCTTCCCAAATAAAATATGTGTCATAAATACGGTGGTAAAAATATTTATCTTGTATTTAAATCAAGAGTATAAAAATTTTCTTCTTTTGTCCAATATGTTAGATAAAATCAAACCTCAAAGTATCAGACCATAATTAAAATTCATGTTGAGATAATAATTTAAGAACTGGTAATATTAAAAAGTAATTATATATTTTTTTGACAATACATTAACATTATTGACAATGAACTCCTACATTCCTGCATTCCAGAAAGTGTATGAGGGGCTTCCAGTTTCCAATAAGATACATAAAACGCTTGGAAATCATCACTCCCACCCTTAAAAGAAAAAAGCTGAACAAACCGAAAATCAATAGCTCTTCTTAGAGTCATCAAAGAATTTAGGTCATAGAGCAGGCAAACTGTTGCCATGAAAACTAGAGAAACAAACAAGTGGATCCAGACTATCACAGTTTACCAAGAGTACAAGCCCAGGAGCAGAAGCCCACACCTGGGGCCATTGTCTGTTGGAACACTTTTAACTATAATTGGCCAATTGCTGGAGGCTCACTGTGGACTAGATTGAGAGTTTAAAATTCCAAGGAGTCCCAGTTTGGGGCATACTACCACACTTCCATAAATTTTATCTCCAAAAGCCATACCAGTTGCTCACTGTGAAGATCGAAGAAAAATTTCCTCCTGCATCAAGCAGGAGGAAGGGAAAGAAACCATTTTGAAATACTCCCAGAGCCCTCTGCTCTCTTTAACAATCCTAAACTCAAGGGAAAATATTTTACCAGAGCCTAACCAACTGGCATTTTACCAAAACCAAACAAGCCTGTGGAAGGTAATTACCTATTATATCACCCTCTAGCCTTTTATGTGGGAGAAGGACAATACCAAACTACAGCTCCCTCCAGCCTTCAACATGGGGGAAGGCAAATACCTAACTCAGGCACACTAGAAGAATAAGACCTAATTATAGGACTGTTGAATGCTTGTCCTGTAGCAACACCTTACCACCAAATCATTAGAGTTCCTGAATAATAACAGGATTACAACTATAACAACTGCAAGCTTTAAACACTATTTAGTAAGAAGTCTCTAGGCAAACACAAAACAAAAAGGAAGACAAAAATAAAGACAATAGAAGAGAGGATTTTGGAAGATGACAAAGTAGAAAGCAACAGAAATCTGCCCCCACAACCTACACAATCTGTCTGACATAACTAATTTGGAAATCTGGAGTCTACTGAAGGCTTTCAACTTCAGAAGAAGGCTTGGACTGTACCTTGCTGTTAATTTCAGTCAATTTGAGCTCTTAGCATAGTGGCAGCTACCCATCCCCTACCACCCTGCTCCATGGAAGGTAGCTGTTTACCTGTTCTCGGAGCAACCTATACACAGTTTGCAGGAGCAAGAGTGGGTAAAAAAGACACTGTCCTCCAAATATCGTATTTGTGCTCTGATCCCTGATTACTGCTTCTCATCTCAGAGGTCCATACAAAGAGGTAAGTGACCATTGTTGTTGCAATCCCCCCATTGTCACAAGCCCCTCCCCCTTTGGCTAAGGTGACTTCCAGGATATTTTTAAAGAGCCTGGGCATTTCCCCCCCACCCAACCTTTGTTTTTCTATTTTTCTCCTTTTAGAAGCCAGACATTAAAGACTGAAACATTTAAAAGCAACTGCGTATATGAGAGAAAACAGAAAGTCACCATATTTGCCCAGGGAAAGGAACAGGTTCAGAAAAGACCTTAAGTTTATAACACAACCTGATCCTCAGCACAGAGACAGCCTACAACAAAAAAGAATAAAATAAAATAAAAACAATAACAGAAAATAATAAAACTTAGTGAAAGGTGAGAATCTGATCTCCAGAGTTACCACATATTTAGATTCAAATGTCCAGTTTCCAACAAAAAAGTCACAAGGCATACTGAGAAACAGAAAGTATGGGCCACTCAAAGGAAAAAAAGGAACAACAAAAACTGTCCCTGAAAAACACCTGGCATATCTATTAGACAAAGACTTTAAAACAACATTGGTGGGGTTGGGGGGAGGAATTGGGAGATTGGAATTGACACATATACACTATTGATACTATATATAAAATAGGTAATTAATGAGAACATACTGTATAGCACAAGGAACTCTACTTAATGCACTATAGTGACCTAAATGGGAAGGAAATCCAAAAAAGAGGAGATATATGTATATGTATAGCTGATTCATTTTGCTGTACAGTGGAAACTAACACAACATTGTAAAGCAACTATACTCCAATAAAAATTAATTTTAAAAAATTTAAAATAAAAAATAAAACTATCATCTTCAAAATGCTCAAAGAACTGACAATGTAGAGAAAGTCAAGAAAACAACGTGTGAACAATATGGAAATACCAATAAAGAGACAGAAAACCTATAAAGAACCCAAAAAGGATTCTGGACTGAAAGCTGTTGGGACTGAGAGCAGGCTACCCCAAGACACGCCACAAGGGCATATAGATTATTTTGAATTAAAGTTACTTGAGATCAGTTGGTGAGAAAATAAAAAAACAATACTTAAAAGAAAACAACACTCTGATCCTTCTCTTTCCCCCTGAAAGCAAGAAAGAAATCTCCAATGTGAAAGTATCCCCCCATAACCAAAGTACAGAAAGCATCCTTATCAGCAGAATTAAGAAGTTCAAGGCTAAGAAAGCTGTATAAAAAAACTGTGTGACTTCTTCATTAGTCTGTTACCACAAGTACAAGCCCCTTTGTTAAATCTTCACAAATGATTGTTTCTTTATCTAAAATTAATTTTTTTTTATAAACAGCCTGCCTTGGTCACTTCAGGTGTTCCATTTCTATGAGACCTCTGTGCATACAAATTTTTTTTTCTGTTAATCTGCCTTGTGTCAATTACTAGACCAGACAAATTTCCCCCTTCCCAAAAAAGTACAAAAACGGACATGAAAAATTCACTAGAAGGATGCAGAGGCAGATTTGAGGAGGGAAGAGAAATAATCAGTGAACTTGAAGATGAAACAATGAAAAGTACTGAATCTGAAGAACAGAAAGAAAACAGATTGAAGAAAAGACAGTCTAAGAGACTTGTGGGACACCACTAAGCAGACATTGGTTTGATGTGGGAATTCCAGAGGAGGAGAAAGAATATTTGAAGAAATAATGGCTGAAATTTTCTCAAATTTGATTAAATACATTAATATAAACATTAAAGACAATGAACAAATTCCCCAAAAGATGAAATCAAAGAGACCCACACCAAGACACAATAAACCAACTAAGTCAAACAAACATATAGAATACAATACCCAACAAGAACAGGAAACACATTCTTCTTGAGTGGAAATGGGACATCTTCCAGGAGAGACCATATGTCAGGCCACTAATTAAGTCTCAGTAGACTTTAAAATGTAGAGATCACATAAAGTACTGGAGTGGCCAAAAGGTTCATTCGGGTGTTTCCATATGATGTTATGGAAAAACCCGAATGAAATTTTTGGCCACCCTAATATGTTCTTCAAACACAACAGGATAATGTGAGAAATGGAAAACTAGAGAAATCACAAATTTGTAGAAATTAAACAACATATACTTTAAAAACAATGGGTAAAAGAAAATACAAGGGAAATTAGAAAATACTCAGAGACAAATGAAAACAAAACAAAACAAAAAAATGTACCAAAATTTATGGGATGTGGTTAAGCAGTGCAAAGCAAGAAATTTATAGCTATAAACAATTACTGGCTTGGCCAAAAAGTTCATTTGGGGTTTTCTGTAAGGTGATACAAAAAAAACCTGAAGAAACTCTTTGGCCAATCCATACATTAAAAAACAAGAAAGACCTCAAAGCAAAAGCCTAATTTTGCACTTATGAAACTAGAAAAAGAAACACAAATTAACCCAAAGCCACCAGAAGGAAGGAAATAATAAAAATTACAGCAGAGATAAATGAAACAGAAAAAATACAATAGAGAAACTCAATGAAACTAAAAGTTAGTTCTTTGAAAAGATTAACAAAACGAAAAATTTTGTTAGATGGCCTAAGAAAAAAGGAGAAAAGAACCAAATTACTAAAATCATAAATGGAAGTGATAACACTACTACTGTTCTACAGAAATAAAAAGGAATATGAGAGTACTATAACAACTTTATGCCAACAAATTGGACAGCCTAGATGAAATGAACAAATTCCTACAAACACAAAACATACCAGGAAATCACAAAGAAATAGAAAAGCTGAATAGGCCTCTAACTAGTAAAAAGATTGAATCATTAATCAAAAATCTCAACAAAGAAAAGCTCTAGACCTGATGCCTTCACTGGTGAATTCTACCAAACATGAACTAATACCAAAAATGAACTAGTACCAATCCTTCTCTAACTTTCCCAAAAATTTAAGAGGAAGGAACACTCCCTAACACATTGTTTGAGATCACCAATACCATAATACCAAAGCTACACAAAGATGCTACATGAAAAGAAAACCACAGATCAATATCTAAATACTACGCAAAGCAATCTATAGATTCAATGCAGTCCTTATCAAAATCCCAATGATGTTTTTGCCAAAATACAAAAAGTCATCCTTAATTCATATGGAATCTCAAGGGAGCCCAAATAGCCAAAATAATCTTGAAAAGTAAGAACAAAGCTACAGGAATCACACTTCCTGATTCCAAAACTTACAACAAAGTTACAGTAATCAGTGTGGTACTGGCATTAAGACAGACATAGACCAACGGAATACAATAGAGAGCCCAGAAATAAATGCCATATATACATAAAGTCAACTGCATTTTGACAAGTGTGCCAAGACCATTCCATGAGGAAAGGACAGGCTTTTCAACAATGGTGCTGGAAAATTTGGTTATCCACATGAAAAAGAATGAAGTTAGATCCTTGCTTAATATCATACGTAAATATTAACTCAAAATCAATCAAAGACCTAAATTTAATACTTAAAACTGTAAAATTCTTAGAAGAAATCAGGGACTGTGGTATCTCCAGCTTTGTTCTTCTTTCTCAACATTGTTTTGACTATTTGGAGTTTTTGGTGTTTCCATACAAAAATTAGAATTATTTGTTCTAGTTCTGTTAAAAATGTCATTAGTATTTTGATGAGAACTGTACTGAATCTGTAGATTGCCTTGAGTAGTATGGTCATTTTAACAATATTCTTCCAATCCATGAGCAAGTATGTCTTTCCATTTGTTTGTGTCATCTTCAATTTTTTCTATCAATGTCATAGTTTTCTTAGTACAGGTCTTTTATGTCCTTGGTTAGACTTATTCCTAGCTATTTTATTCATTTTTATACAATTGTAAATGGGATTGTTTTCTTAATTTCTCTTTCTGATAGTTCTTTGTTAGTGTATAGAAACGTGACAGATTTCTATATATTAATTTTATACCCTGCAACTTTACTGAATTCAGTGATGAGTTCTAATAGCTTTCTGGTGACATCTTTAGGATTTTCTATATATAGTATCATGTCATTTGCAAACAGTGATAGTTTTACTTCTTCCTTTCCAATCTGGATTTTCTTTTATTTCTTTTTCTTGTCTGATTGCGGTGGCTAGGACTTCCAATACTATGTTGAATAAAGTAGTGAGAGTAGGCGTCCTTGTCTTGTTCTTGATTTTAGAGGAAAATGATTTCAACTTTTCATCACTGAGTATGATGTGTTAGCTGTGGGTTTGCCATATATAGCAGTTATTATCTTGCAGTATCTTCCCTCTATACCCACATGGTTGAGAGTTTTTATCATAAACGATGTTGAATTTTGTTGAAAGCTTTTTCTCCATCTAGTAAAATTATCATATGATTTTTATTCTTCAATTTGTTAACGTGGTGTATCACATTGATTTATGTGATCACAATGATTCACAGATAATTGAGCCATCCTTGTATCACTGGGATAATTCCCACTTGGTCATGGTGTATGACACATTTACAACATGAAAGCATTCTTGAGATGGTTGGTAGTAATGCATTAATGCATAAATACATTATGAATGTATTTAGTGAAACTGAACTATACACTTAAAAGTGGTTAAGATGGAATATTTTATGTTTGTATATCTTACCACAAAAAAAAAATTGGAAAAAATTTAAGGACAATAGAGGAAATTTTTAGCCTCTGACACCACAGCTACACCAATTACTAAACACTGCCAGATAAATATAAAATCTGCCACACTAAAGGACTATCTACTGGGCTATCTACCTACATTCCTTTTACCCAATAAACCTTGTCTAGCTTTCAACAAAAAATACAAGGCATTCTAAAGGCAAGAAAAAACAGTCTGAAGAGACAAAGCACATATCAGAAACAGACTCAGATGAGGCAGAGAACTGGAATTGGGCAAAATAAATACAGTTAATATGTTAAAGGTGCTAATGGAAAAAGTGTACAACATGCAAGAACAGATGGGTACTGTGAGCAGAGAAATAAATTGTTTAAGAAAGAATGAAAAGGAAGCTCTAGAGATAAGTAACACTGTAACAAAAATGAAGAATGCCTGTGATGGACTCATCAGTAGACTACACTCAGCTGAGAAAGAACAGATGAACTTGAAGATATGTCAATAAAAACTTCTAAAACTGAAAGGCACAGAGAGAAAAGACAGAAAAAGATGGAACAGAATGACCAAGAACTGTGGGATAATTACAAAAAGGTATAATATACATGCAATAGGAATGCTGGAAGGAGAAGAAAGAAAGGAACAGAAGAAACTTGAAGTAATAATGACTGAGAATTTTCCAAAATTAATGACAGACTCCAAGCCACAGATCTAGGAAGCATGAGGAACACCAAGCAGAATTAATATTAAAAAAATCTTTTACACCTAGGCAAATCCTATTCAAACTGCAGAAAACCAAAGACAAAGAGGAAATTCTGACAGAAGCCAGAAAGAAGACAAACACCTTACCTACAGAGAAACAAACATAAGAATTACTGTGGACTTCTCTTCAGAAACCATGCAAGCAAAAAGAAAGTGGAATAAAATATCTGAATTGTTGAAAGAAAAAAACCCCACCAACCTAGAATTCTGTGTCCAGTGCAATTATTCACTTCAATAGTGAAGGAGAAATATACCTACTCAGACAAAGAAAAATTCAGGGAATTTGTCATCAATAGACCTGCCTTGCAAAGAGTGTAAAAAAAGGGAGAAGAAAATGATATAAGTTGGAAACATCTATATAAAAAATAGGAAGAGATTAGTGAAGGAATAAGTGAGGGCAAAATAAAATCTTTTCTTTTTCTTATTCTTAATTGATCTAAGTTTGTTCAAAATAATAGTAGTAACATTGTATTTGATGATTATAGCTTAGGGATAAGTGAAATGAATGACACCAACTTTCAAGGTACAAGAGGGGAAAATTAGGAATACTCTTTTATAAAGTACTTATACTACCCCTGAGGTGGTATAGTGTTATCTGAAAGTAGGCTTGGATTATTTATAAATTATTGAATCAGTTGCAAACTCTTCAGCAACCACTAAAACACATTATTTTTAAAAAAGGAAGTATAATTCATATGCAAAGTGAGGAGAGAAAATGGAATCAAATCATATAAAATGCTGAACTCTAAAGTAAACAAAGAACAAAGGCAATGATTGGAACAGTTACAAATGTGATAGCTATTAATCCAATTATATCAATCATCATTTTAAATGTGAATGATCTAAATTGACCAATTAAAAGGTAGAAACTGTCAAAGTACACAAAAAAATAAAGAGAGAGAGAGCACCAACAATGTGTTTTCTACAAGAAACCACTTTAAATAGAAAGACACAGTAAAGTCATGAAGAAAGATATACCATGCTAACACTAATAAAAAGAGAGCTGGAGAATCTACATTAATTTCAGACAGTGACCTTCAGAGCAAGGAAAATTATCAAAGATAAAGAGGGGCACTCCACAATGATAAAGGGGTGAGTTTCCCAAGAACACATAATAATCCTTAATTTGCAGAGCCTAACAATAGAATATCAAAATACAAGAGGAAAAAAATGTCAAAATACAAATGGCACAAGAAATATACAAATCCTTTATTACAGTTAAAGACATCACACTTCTATCAGTAACTGACTAATCCAGTAGGCAGAAAATCAGCAACGATATAGCTGAACTGAATAGCATCATCAATAAAACAGATCTAACTGACATTCTATAGTACTTCATCCAATAATAGCAGAATACACATTATTCTCAAACTCATATGGAATATTCACCAAGACAGACCACATTCTAAGCCATAATACACTCTTCAACAAACTTAAAAGAATACAAATTATACAAAGTACGCTTTGAGTTCACAGTCAAATTAAACTAGAAATCAATTACAGAACAGTAGTAGGAAATCCAAAAATATCTGGAGATTAAACAATACATTTCTAAATAACACAAGGGTCAAAGAATTCTCAAAAGAAATTTGAAATATTATGAATATATTTCACAAGAAGTGAAAATAAAAATGTATCAAAATTTGCAAGATGCAGCTAAATATGTGCTTAGATGGAAATTTCTAGCATTGGATGCATATGTTAGGGAAAAAAGAAAGATCTAAAATCTATAAAATAAACTTCCACCTTAGGAAACTAGGGAGGGAAAAGAGTAAATTAAATCTAAAACAAGCAGAAGAAAAGAAATAATAAAAATTAGAGCAATACAGTAATAGACAGTGGAGACAGTGTCACCCATGTCATCCCTGTGGCGGAAGGGTATGTAATTAGCAGCTGTATTAAGCACAGCTGTAATATAACAGCTGTGTATATAACACAGGATGTAATATAACATATTTTACATGTATGTAATATAACATATTTTATTCAACAATTGCTGAGAGATGGAAAAGTAAGAATCCATCAGAGAAATCCTTGGGAACGTTAAAGGAGCACTATAGTTATGCCTGCCCAGATTTGGTCAAAGAATTTAACAAGTATGACACAGATGGAGCAAAGTGGATTAAACAGTATACTGGAATCAATGTTATCTCAAAGAAAGAATTCTCCATTGGGGTTGGTTATTGAGAGATTCTTGGGACATGACATTTTTTTCATCTAGAGTTTGCTAATCCAGGCTTTACTCAACCTATCTCAGAAGTTGTAGGTGAAGTAAATAATCACAATTGTCCTACTGATGTCATAGATCCTCTCAACAAGAATATTGTCCTCTCTGGATATTCAACCATGTTCAGGGACTTTGGATCAGGGACTTTGGACATCACTTGCAAAGAGATTTGAAAAGAACTGGAGATGCCAGGCTGAAATTAAGTGAGGAACTGAGTGGTGGTAGACTGACACAAAAACCTATTGATGTATAAGTCATCGCACCCAAAATGCAGTCACATGCAATGTGGTTTGGAGGATCCATGCTGGCTTCTACGCCTGAATTCTACCATGTATGCCACGCCAAAAAGGATTATGAAGAAATTGGGCCTAGCATTTGTCATCACTATCCAGTGTTTGGAGTTAAGTCATAAAATTAACTTCACAGTCACTGGGTTTAGGGAAGTGAGGAAGAAATAATCTTTCTGATTGCCTTTTTTGTCTGGATGGCTGGTTTTGAGGTTTTAACCCTGACTTGAAATAATAAGACCAAACTAAATTACACAGGAATATTTTAGTAAGTTTATCAACATGGGAATGTAGAGGAGAGACAAAATGATTAAATGTTTTTCTTCAGATTCAATATTTGAATTGTATGTGTAACAAAAAGAAGCAGGTGTTAGTTCTTTCTGTGCCCTGATAGGTTCTATACTATTGAATTAGCCAAGATTTGAGGGTATGTAGATAGCTCTGTAATGCTTGAATTGTACACTTCTAAGTGTACAATGCAAGAGCTTGTTTGTATTTCATACTTTTTACACTGTCAGGGAAAAGTCACAGGCAAACTAGTATTTGAGGGAAAAAAGTGACCAAGTAAAGGACAAATTCAAAAAGTAGCCTATGACACTTGGTGAAGACACCCGCTCAAGGGATTCCAGTTATTATGAATTGCTTTCATACCTTGTGTCCCCCCATGGTTTTCTTTGCAAGTGCTTTTGGAACTAAGAAGCTATTATCTTGGATTAACTGATGCCTGCCAGTGCTTTCTGTTTAACTCTCATTCTGTTTCTTGCTTTAAAGGAAAAGTAAAAATAAGACTGTTGGACCAGTATTGCAGTTCTAGTGTCATTTCTTATTCAAAAAAATGAATCATTTGATTACCAAAATTGGTCATTTTTAAAGCCTAACACCATTCTAATAAAGGCACAAATTTCTTTCGAATACTTGTTTCAAGTTCTTTTAAGTTAATAAGCCTATTTTCTTCAAAAAAAAAATTAGAGCAGACATCAGTGAAATTTAAAATATGAAATCAACAGATAAAAATCAATAAAACCAAAAGCTCCCTCTTTGTAAAGACCAATAAAATGATAAACCCTTATCTAGATTAGTCAAGTAAAAGAGAGAAGCCACAAATTACTAATAACAGAAATGAAAGACAGTCCATCACTACTGATTCCATGACATTAAAAATGATTTTAAAAATGTTAAGAAGAATTCTATACCCAGAAATTTAATAACTTTGATGAAATGGACCATTTTCTTGGAAGATACAATCTACAAAAGTTCACACAGGGAGAAACAGATAATCTGAATAGGTCTACATCTACTAAAGAAATTGAATCGATAGCTAATAACCTTGCAAAGCAGAAATCACCAGGTTCCAGACAGTTCCATCTGTGAATTCTACCAAACATTTAAAGAGGAAATGATACCAATCCTCTACAATTTCCCAGAAAAGGAAGTCAAGGGAACACTTTTAAAACTCATTCTCTTAGAGCAGCATCACCTTTATATGAAAACTAGGCAAAGACATTAAAATAAATGAAAATTATGACATCTCTCATGATCAAATGCTAATATATTCAACAACATATTAGCAAATTGAATCCAACAATGTATAAAAACAATTGCATACCATGACCAGGCTGGGTTTATCCCAGGTACACTGGTTCAATATTCGAAAATCAGTTCATGTAATCTATCACATCAACAGGCTAAAGAAGAAAAATCATATGACTACATCAACAGATGCATAAAACGCATTTGACAAAATCCAAGAACCATTCACGATAAAAACTCTTAACACATAAGGAATTGAGGAAATGTCCTCAATTTGATAACCAAAAAACCTTCAGCTAACATCAGACTGAATGATGAGAAACTAAAAGCTTTTCCCTTAAGATCCAGGAGGAGTTAACAACAAAGAGGTACAGAAGAATTTTTAGGGAAACTGTTGAAACTATTCTGTATGATACTGTGTTGCTGTATACATGACTGCGAAACCCACAGGAAAAAAAAAAACACAAAAAAAAGTTACAAAGAGTAAACCTTAATATATATAAATTTTTAAAAAGTCAATCAGAAGGACAGGAGAATCCTAGGATGGAATGCAGAATGTGACAAATGAATCTCTGTATGGAAAATGTATAACATAACCTCACTGACAGGGATTGGGGGGGAAGTTGCTGTCCTAAGTAACATTAGGAAAGGACAGTTTAGAAAACTGTAACGCTAAAGACAAAAAAAGAACTATATATAAATTCTGCAATCTAATTGGCAAAGTTGTTTCACATTGCACAGGTTAGCAATTCTGATAGTATCTACATGTTTGCCAGGGTTGAACAGTAAGTAAATGAATTGCTGATAATGAGTCCCAGATTTCTCACTATCAGAGAAAGAAGTGACAAATAACCAAAGAGAGGAGGCTAGAATGGACCCTGCCTGCAGTGCTGAGTTGAGAGTCAAAAATATTAGTCTAAAGACATGCATATGTCACCACTTTTATTCAACATAGTTTTGGAAGTCCTAGCTATGGCAATCAGAGAAGAAAAAGAATAAAAGGAATCCAAATTGGAAAAGAAGTTAAACTGTCACTGTTTGCAGATGACATGATACTATACATAGAAAGCCCTAAAAACACTACCAGAAAACTACTAAATCTACTACTAAACTACTAAATAGCTAGAGTCGGGCTTCCCTGGTGGCGCTGTGGTTGAGAGTCCGCCTGCCTTTGCAGGGGACATGGGTTTGTGCCCCGGTCTGGGAAGATCCCACATGCCGCGGAGTGGCTGGGCCCGTGAGCCATGGCTGCAGAGCCTGCGCATCCGGAGCCTGTGCTCCGCAACGGGAGAGGCCACAACAGTGAGAGGCCTGCGTACCAAAAAAAAATAAAAAATAAAAAATGCTTTCACAGATATTGATCTTTCACAAAATCACACATCTTTCAAAAACAGAAGAGAGAACACTTTCCATCTTGTTTTGTAAAGCCAGCATTATTACTCTGATACCAAAACTAGAAAAAGTCAATTCAAGAAAAGAGAACTACTGACTAACATCCTCTATAAGCACAGATGCAAAAATCCTTAATCGATCAGCAAACTGAATCCAGCAAAATATAAAAAGGATAATATATCATGACTGTGGCAGGCTGAATCTACTGTGGCCTACAACTTAAAAAGCAGAACAACAAACTAGAAAACATGTATCATCTGATCGGAGTTCTTTTTTTTTTTTTTTTTTTTTTTGTGGTACGCGGGCCTCTCCCTGTTGTGGCCTCTCCCGTTGCGGAGCACAGGCCCCGGACGCGCAGGCCCAGCGGCCATGGCTCACGGGCCCAGCCGCTCCGCGGCACGCGGGATCCTCCCAGACCGGGGCACGAACCCGCGTCTCCTGCATCGGCAGGCGGACTCCCAACCACCGCGCCACCAGGGAAGCCCTGATCGGAGTTCTGAAACAGATAAGATGTGCCAGTTATTGAGTTATTATTTCTCAGCTCCAAACCTACCCTCTACACTTGACTCTGATTCTGATGCTGTGATATCACCCACCACCCACTTCTGCTTTGTCAGCTGGCCGTATAGTAGGCTCTGCCATTAGGAGGTGCTAGTGCGAGACTACAAGACTGGAAAAGAAAGAACGTGTACTTTCCTGTTTTTTCACAATGTGTGCTTTCTGTTTGCTTTCCTCCTGCTTCATGTTCTTGTTAGCAACATTTTCTTCTATATATTCTGACAGATATTATATAGACATATGATTTTTACACAAACGGTCTGTACCTTAATTTTATCTTACTTATATATCTTGGATTTTTTTCTGTATTGGTGCATATAGAATTATCACATTTATATTAATGAATTCATTATTACTTTCTATGGATATGCCACAACTTATCTAACCAGATTATAGCTAAACTTCTGCTATTATAAACATATTTTTGTACATGTCACATTGCATATGTGCAAGTATAACTTTAGGATAATTTCCTTGTGGTAGAATTGAGGAACATTTCAAATTTTGTTCAATATTCCAAATTGCCCTCTCTAAAGTTGTATTAATTTCTATTTCCACTAACAGTGTATGAGAATGTCGTTCCCACAGCCTCAACAAGACAATGTATCCAACTTTTTAATCTTTATCAATTTTATTGAAATTTTAATTTGCACTTATTTTACTATGTGTTTCCTTTTCTTTGTACTGTCTGTTCATGCTTTCAAAGAAGAGCAAAGCTCTGCACTATATTTGGGTGTGTAAGTAAGCATGACTATGGGTCTCAAGATAATGGCAAACACTCTAAGAACAAAACTAGAGGTCAGCAGCACTGCATGGGCAGCTTTCCAATAAGGTCCATGGGAATCCCAACTGGCTTCTCGGTGGTGAGTTCAGCAGAGACCCCCAAGAGTGGATATCCAGTGATTTCTGAGGGTGTTCATCCAGTTTCCCATAGAATTCAATAGCACATTCCACAGGTGACTTGCTAGCAGCTTTCTAGGATGTCAGCCAGTACCCCAGCCCACTTCCCATAAAGTTCAACAGTACTCCCCCAAAGCAGATTTTTGGTGAACTTCATCAATACCCCAGCAAGCAGTTTCACTCCCAATAGGCTCCAGTTGAGGGTTTCCTACCTACAAATGTGCTGGCCCTTGGTAACCTGCCCACCACCCTCATCCTGCCAAGCACCCAAGTGGAAAGCTTTCAACCTGCCAGCCCCAGACTGTGGTTCTCCTCCCACCATCCTTCCTACTGACAGTGGCCAGCTCTGGCCCAGGGCAACCTAACAAACCTCTCTCCACTATCCAATGGGCTACAACTCCGTCCTCTCCAACAAGTTCTGAATCCAGCCTTGAGGAGGGACCCTGGCTTCCAAGTTTATTCTTTCCTTGAGTACTCCTTCAGTCCTAGGGCATTCTCTTTTATCCCTGTTTAGCACTTAATTCCCTATAAATAGTTCACTTGTTATATGAAAACTTCCCTTTTGAAATTTTTGTATCTCCTGACTGGACCCTGACTGATAGCTGACCAAACAGTTACGGGGACAAAGAATTACTTATCTGTATCTGTAAAACAAACAACAAAATAAAATATATCCATCATACTCATATATGTACCCAAATACATCAAGCAATAAACAAATCTACAGGAATAAACAGAAAAATCAGCCATTATAACTGAAAATGTAAACACAGCCATCTCAGAAACTGCTAAAACAAGTAGACAAAAATAGATGATAGAGAGATAGATAGAAGGAAAGAGGGAGGGAGAGAAGAATAAAGACAATGATGATAATAGGTAGATAGATAGAATATAATTAATAAACCAGAGTTATTATGCTCAAATTATTAGATTAACCAAGAGTGGAGTTATGAACACAAGCATTTGGTTTCATTCTCTCCCAAAAACTATCCCAAAGAAACAATTAATAGTGTTTTGTTTGTTTATCAATGGAATGGGTTAGGATCTGTCAGGGAGGAGAGGAAATTTCCCCCCTACTCCTCTTGAGTTCTTTTGGCTGGCCTAATAATTAAATTGACATAAGACAGATTAACAGGAGGAAAAAAAACTATTTAATTCATATGCATGAAGTTCCCATAGAAATGGTTCCTCTGAAGTAACGAAAGCAGGCTGTGTATTTATCATTTTTAGACAAAGAAACAATTATTTGCGAAGATTTAATAAAACAAAAGGACTTGTGCTTGGGGTTGCAGGCTCATGAAGACGTAATAAAATTTGTTTATACAGGTCTCTTAGCCTTGAATTCCCTAACTGTTGATAAGGATGCTTTCTTTCTACCCTCCTGGTATAGGGAGGATACCTTCACATGGGAGGTTTATTTCCTGCTTTTAGGGGGAAAGAGGCAGCTCAGAGTATTTTTTTAAACATCATTTTTTTTCTCACCAGCTGTTTCTCAAGTCACTTTAATTCAAAATAATCAATATGCATTGAGGCATATTTTGGGGCAGCCTGCCCTGGACTCTAACAGATCCAATGGTAGCAAAATTTACTGAGCTGCAAAGCAGACAGACAAGTGGTAACTGACTTCAGCAGGCCCAACAAAGCCGAATCTTAAAGTAGCAGTGAAGAAAGCAAAGAAGCAAATTAACGTCCTGGAACCCCATTAGTCACAAAAATTGGCTACACCAGCTATCTCTAGAAGTGAAGAGTAAAAATGGGACTAAAATCAAGTTGAAAGTCTCTTTAAGAACAAAATTAGGACCCAAATTCCTGCACTCACTCCATGCCTCTCCCCAACCTCAGCAGAAGCTTAACAGCATCTTCTCTGGAGAGGGTAAAACAGAGAGGGATTAACTAGGGGATACCAGAAGAGATGAGGGCAAAAGCAATATACTGAACACAGAGAAAATAAGTAAAATCTTATATAATGAATGTTAAGACTCTAACTTAACAACATGGTACTAGCAGCCAAGCATATGTCCTCTAGCATAAAGTCTGGAAGATCCTGCTCTGGGAAATCTAATTCAAGGAAGCAGCCCAGCTATATCACTGACCTTAGAAGGGAACCAATGTCTAAAGAAAGAGGAGGCTAAGGATATTATGAAACGATATTAAAATAAAACTTAAGCCACCAAATATTTATAATATCAGAATTACAAAAAAGGGAGAAGGGGCAAAGAAAAGAGACCACATAGTGAAAGACTTCTACTCTCTAATATAAATGTAAACAAAATGAAATAAGACAGAATAGAGACCAAAAACTTTCTTGCTGCCTCTGCCTCTACCTCTGCATCAGCACTTAAAGCTGCTACACCATCTGCCCACATCTCTCCATGATCCCCATTTAATCTGTACTTCAGTCACTCTGGCTTTCTTTCAGTTCCTAAAATGGGCCAGGCACTTTCTGCCACAAGATCTATGAAAATATCTGGACATATTCAGGGGAAAAATATGAACATTTCCATTAATAACCACGTAACTTCCTATATAATGCCAAACATTTTAACATTTGTATACACCTATAAATGGGCCAATTTTTTTTGCATGTTACTCACAGCAAACAAATCAGTGTTTTAGAAATGATGGTTCCAGAACCTTAGCTATTGCTACCTTTGTCTGTAAAAATGAGCCACTATGCTTATGAATAATGGAAAAGAACATTTGTCAAGCTGTTAGTCAATGAAGTGATGGTCAACGAATGCTGAAGTCCTTTCCATATTAAATTTAGTGGACAAAAGTTACATAATTAATCTGGACTATATATGTGACAACTTTTCAATGCCAAATTGTTCTCCCCCTAACACCAAAAGATGTTCCCCCACTGCCACACAGTATTTACTCAGGGAATGCAAACGTAAATGTTTTTGTAAGTTAAATATATAGATGACAGTAAATCTATAATGGAATGTAAATTCAAGACAAAATGATTTTTATTTATTCTTTTATGTTAACACAAGCAATGAAATATTGACTGTATCATTTAAAAACTATAATCTTTTCTTCATACATCTTTTCCCAAATTTCTTTCACTAGTTACTCAAGTTTATCATTATCAGTTTAGTGTAAAAATCTATTTCCTAACCATTTTCTGAGGGAAAAACAACAACATTTTAATGTAAACTCAATTGAAATTCCAAAGCATTAATTTGTGTAAGATAGCTGATGAACAAAGAGAATGGGCTCAGGAGAATTTAGACAGAACTAGTTTCTATTTCTTAGCTATGTTACTTGATATTCATGTGATCATGAGTAACTTACTTTATTTCATTGAACCTCCATTTGTAATTAATAAAATTGCGACAAGACTAGATCGATTAAATAAGATATTTGGAAAGTGCCTGGCATATAGTGGTTACTCAATAAACGAAAGTACACTTTTCAAAATTGAATTTCCTTTTCAAAACTAAATTCAAACTTTTTCAAGTATCCCTGCCTTTAAATTATTTACATTTCATTTCTATGAATATATTCTCCTTAGCAAAGAACAACAGATAAATGGGGAAAAGTTTTGGAAAAGAAACTTTTCACAACATATTTTTATAACTTTTGTATTATATTGCATTGTATTATATTATGTATATGTACTGAAAATAAATCAATAAAATAGTAAACCAATATATCCAAAACATTTATTTTAAATAAATGTAGCACATAAAGTCCTAATAATTTTATGTAAGTGAGCCCCCTGAAAGCAGAGATTATGTCTTATTCATAGTTGGGACAAGAATTTTAAACAATGCTAGGCACACAGTAAACATTCAAAAATATCAGGAGGAGTGGATGCATGGTTGAGACCTCTATGTACATTTTGGTCATATATATATGGTAGCAAAAATAAGACTGAAAATGGCTCTCTACAGTTTCTAGCTTCCTAAATTACATAATAAAATATGAGTACTACTTAATTAACTGTGCTACCAGGGAAACCAAAAATAATTGATTACACAAATGATACATTTAGTGTCTGTATATAGAGAAACAATCCAAAATACATGGTAATTTGCCATAGCATCAAACATTTTTTAAAAACTATCATTAATTTTTAGAGATTTATAGAGAAAAACACATTTCTCAAAAATCTAAAAATTGCTCACAATAAGGTCATTACTTTTTATAACTGAGAAAGCCAAATAAATCATGAAGAATGAAAAATTGTTTTTCCATAGTAAATTATAAGAATTAATAATTCAGAGTGGACAAGGCAACAAATGAGTCCATGACACAAACATACACATTTTGAAAATCCTTGGCATCATCATTATAAATCATACAGCCTTGGGTCCAAAAGAGACGTTAAGATATTATCTGCAAGATTAGCTCTAAGTTTTTTGTTTTTTTAATGCATAAGATTTTTTTAAAGACAAGCACGAAATACATCAAAATATCATTACTGTTTTTATTAGAGTAGCAAGATTGTGGGTAGATTCCTGCCTCTGTTTTCCAAATCTTCTCTAATGTAATTCTATTTTCTCATAATAAAATATATATAATATTTTTAAGATATCACCTGGTTTAAAAAAGAAGAAACCATCCAGTGTACCCTATGCTTATAGGCAGTTTAAAGATTAATCTTACACATAGATATGTAAAATCCATTTTCAAAGTACCCAAGAAAAGGGATTTACAATTAGCAACACCTGTTCAGCAAGGGAACCTGCTCTTTCTGTCCTCATCACGGTGACTTAGATTGCTCGAAGCATCGTACGTATATGTGCTCTGATCCTTTGAAACCCGTAAATTCTCTGTGGAGGTAGTTAGAGGAGAAAAGGTGATAGGATTCAGTATACTGGTCCTGTTTAAAAATCCTAATTTGTTCTCCTACCATCTCTGCTATCAAATGAAGCACTGTCCACAGGCAGGTAGCCAAGCAGCCAGGTGAACTGCTCTAGTCACTCAGGCATTTGCACATGTCTAAAACACTTTATATCCTTTTAGGATAAAATTACTCAAAACATAAAGAAAGGAAGTAGCAGCAATAAATCATGCTGGCATAGCACAGGTTATTTATTCTGAACAGGATATGGCTGACAAAGGAACCTGCTGTCACAACATATGAGAGCAATTAAAATAATGAGGTTTTTCAGAAAAAAAAAACTTAAAAGGAATAAAGAAAGACACTAAGTGTCTGACCCTATCCACAAGATACTCTCAAAGACAATGAGGATGATGAGGACTTTGTTCTGACATATTAGAGGGTGATAACATGATCTTCCAATCTAATTTTTCAGTTTTTATATGGAAGAGTATGGGCTTTGGGGTCAAGCAGACTGAGGTTTGAATATTGGCTCCAATGTTCACTACCTGGCAAGTTACTTAACCATTTTATAATCCACTTGTAGAAATGGGAACTAAAATAGCTAGCTACCTCATAGAGTGGTAGTTAGAATTAAATAAAATAATGGATGAAAATACATGGCACATGTTTATTACTCTAAACGTTTCTATATGTTTGGAATATTATAAAAACATGTGGTACATTGCGTGGCACATAATGGACTCTCAATAAATGTTGACTCACTTCCTTGTTACACACATAAGAATTAAACCAGAGTGTTTTTTAGTTTAAAAAAAAAAGAAATGAAAAAAAGGAAGGGACTAAAGGAGGTCACCAAGTTCAGACCTCTACCTCTAGGCAGATTTATCACATTAAATAAACATCATCTGATGACTTTCAGCACAAGGGTGTAAGAGGGACTGTTCTTAATGCCTAAGAGAAAAGGACCACAAATAGGAAAATATTGATCAATTAAATCCAGAAAAGAAAAAGTTGATGCTGATTATAAAAAGGAACCCGCTTTTAAGGACCCCTACAGTTTAAATGGCTAAAACACAAAGCCATAGTGATTAAAGAAAACAAAATCCGTAAAATAGGCAGTATCACAAATGAATGGAAGAAAAAAATGCAATGTCTTGGTTGATAATATCATAGAAACTCACTATAAGAGGAAAAGTGAAATTATGTATATCTTTATACCAGGGGTCAGCAAATTATTCTATAGGGCCAGAGTGTAAATATTTTATGCTTTGCAGGCTTTACAGTCCCTGTTGCAACTACTCAACACTGCCATTTTAGCAGAAAAGCAGCCATAGACAATACATAAATGAAAGAACATGGCTGTGTTCCAATAAAGCTTTATTTATGAAATACCAAAAACTGAATTTCATATAATTTTCACATATCACAAAGTGTTACTATTCTTTGATTTTTTAAACATTTAAAAATATAAAACCATTCTTTACTCATGGGCTGTACAAAAATTCAGCCAGATTTGAGCCAGACTTGGACTGGGGGCTATAGTTTGACAAGCCCTGCTTCACACCATTAAAAGAAAAAAAAATTCCAAATTGATTATAAAGTACTAAATGAGAAAGATAAAACTTTAAAACTAAAATAAGAAAATAGAGAAAACATCTTATTAACATCTTGTAGTGAATAAAGATTTCTTAATATGACAATGAAGTAAAAAATTATACATTTGACTACATAAAAATTAAAGATGTCTGTTTAATGAAGGACATCATGGGACGTCTACCGTAACAGGAAGGTAACACACTGGCAGAAAATATCTGCAACATTAAAAAGGCATTAATGTCTAGAATATTCAAAGAATTCTTACAAATCAATAAGAAAAAGAAAGGAAATCCAATTATATTTGAATACTGGTTGATACCATTTACTCTCAGAAAAACAAGGGGAAGATCATGTTTCTGCTTTGCTGTTTAACGAGGTTCATTATCAGAATTTCTTTTCCTTACTGTCACTGTGAAAATTCTTAAAGAAATAATCTAACCTCTGGCGTATATGTGTATGTGCACAATCTGAATAGTGGAAGTTATACACTTGTTGGGATTTTATTCTATTTTAGTACACGAACAACTACATAGTGATTCACTACGTACCAGGCATTGTTCTAAGTAATTTACTAACATTAACTCATTTAACCCTCTTAACTCTAAAAGAAGTACTATTATTATCCTCATTTTAAAGATGAGTCTTATGAGTGGTTTTCATCTTTATGCTTATCTTTATTTTCTAATTTTTAAGCAATGCATATTTATACCTACATATCCACACAAAAATTAATAAAATAGTGTACAGAAAAACGTTCCCTTTTTAGGGGGAGGAATGTGAAGGGGTCAAGGAAAGTACAGGATTCAAATGCAATACCTACAGAACTCGAGTTTATGTTTTGTCACACTTTTTTATATAATTAATGTTTCCTGCTTCCACTGGCTACCTTTCCTGTTCATTCTTCTATTAACATATACAATGTTTTTTTTGGGGGGGGAAGGGATAGGTATGTAAAGGGCTGAGGGGTTTTGTTTGTTTCAGAGCATAAGGAAACCTTCTAACTACAAAGCAAAGCTGTCCATCAACAAATATTTTTTAAGCACCTACTATATCAGGCATAGTTCTAGGCAGTAAGGATAAAGTAGTAACCAAGACAGATAAAGACTCAGAATACGTCATTATCTGTCTTGGTTACTACTCTATCCTTACTGCCTTGAACTACTTACTGCCTAGAACTACTTACTGTCTAGAACTAGAGTAGGTGCTACTCAAAGAACTCAAATTCTAGTTTGAGAGCTATATTCTAGGTCAGAGTACTGCAAAGGCAGAAATGAGAAAATGGATTTTAAATAGAACACTTTGCTTTTGTTTGGCTTTGTATTCATATACAAAGTCAAGTATAGGATTCTTTATATTAACTAACATAGTATCTTAGAGTTTATAAAATGCTCTCCCATGCATTAATTTCTTACAACAACATACAGAGGCAGAATTATTTCTAACAAAGCCTAACTTAACATATTGATAACTAAAGATCATATAGTTTAAATGATATCTTCAAGATCACAGTTTTAATAATGGGTATAATGATTTTTAAGAAAAAGCAAAATGAGTAAATATCATCTATGTTAATTGAGTTAACATTTCAAATATTTATTGAGTGTACACAGGTCTGACATTAACATTTATAGTTGTACACTGATAAAATACATAGACTGCATACCTGCTGGCCTTCTACTATGATTCTACTCATATATATATGTATGTATATATGTACATACTTTTTTATATATTATATATTAATACTATTTTATAAATATGTATACATTTAAACATATACAAACACATACATATTTCTTAATATTTATATTTCTCAATAGAGTATGAACTCCTTAAGAACAGGGACCATGTCTTACTCTTTTTTGTGACTCCAAAACGTAACACAATGTCCGTCATATAATAAGTGTAAAATAAATGTTAAATGAATGAGTGAATTATGAATTTCCCTATATTTTAATACTTCAGGTGGTACATTATCAGAAACATAGGGGATAGATTTAAATTTATGATTAACTTTCATGAGGATGTCTCTTTCAGGTATTTCTATTAAGATAATTGTTAAGTTTAATACTTGAATTTTGATTCATAGATTGAGGATAATCAATTCATAATAAAGCATGATTATTAAGCTGTCACCCTCTTCTATTACTAACTGATCACAATCATTCGCTCCTGCCAATTCTTCTTTGATCTATATAGAAACTTAATAGGGCAGTCATTGAAGAAATAATACACTAGCAGAAGCCAAGAAAGAAAATAACAATAATAATAGTAATAATAACAAAGAAGTCCATAAGTAAAGGCAAATAAAGGACTGCAACCACAAAAATGTGGACATCAGCTAAAAATTATAACAATTAAGAAGTTCATCAAAAAAATAAAAAGTTCTCAATTTTACAGTGGAGAACAACTGAGTTCTCTCACTGTAAGATAATGATAGACAATTCAAAATAGAAAATAGTAATGAGTTGAGATAATTTTATTCAGAGTAGAAAGTAATCATTTTTTATGCTTTACGTTTAGATAAAGCATACTTCAGTTGCTTCAAATTTATGCTAATCTAGTGCCTTTGAAAAAACTAAATGCACCTGCTTCTTTATATAACTGGGTACCTAATTTGCAACTCTTTTTATGGCTACTTGTTCTCCAAAGTTACAGAGAGCCTGGATACATATTAACTAGACCCATCTAACAATTTCATAATCCAGTATTATCTGTAACTTCTTTGTAATTAATGTAATATTATTGCCAAATTATATAAGGAATGGAAATGCACTGGGGTAAACAAATATAGTGAGAAAACAAAAGATTAGGAGAACGAAAAGTACCTATGCCTAATTCCAGACAAGACGGAGTAGACACACACCATCCGATTTCTCTTACTAATTACAATCTTTAAACTCCCAATAAAATTCAAAAAGCAACGGACAGAAGACACTAGAAGACAAAGAAAAGAACGTGGACTGGATAAGAACCTTGAGACTCAAGGAAAACCTCTGGGAATGAGATACCTGAGGCCTTTTCTCCCCCCCACCCCATGTCCTATATATCCTAACATAAGCACTAAAGAGATCCACAACCCAGAAACACCAGCAGGCACAACAACAACAAAAGTCCCAAGAAAAGCCTGATATCTCTAGCCAAAGGATCAGGAAAAAAGCAGTCCAGCAGAACATTTACAGTACCTGCCCTACTCCAGGCAAACAGCATGAAAAAAGATAGATTACTTCTCTCCACTCTCCACTAAGCCCTACAACTGCAGAGATTATGAGAAGAGCCCTGTCTAGCATCTCCACTGTACCCCCTCCCCAGCTGTGGGGACTATAAGAAGAGCCCAGTCTTCTATCCTCATCCTGTAATAAGGAAACAGGTCCCTCTCCCAGCTACAGACTCTGAGCAGAGCCTGTCTTGCATCCTTGCCCTGCAATAATGAAATGGCACCCCTTTCTCCCCACTCTGGGTGCTGCAGGAAGATAAGTGCCCTGTCCTCCATCTCCATGATGTAATCATGAGGCAGAACACCATTTCCTCCCAACCGGAGAGTTGAGGGAAGATTATCAAGAGGAAGGGATTAGAGGAAAGGATTTTCTAAATCTGCATAGGAAGTCTTCAGCAGATCTATGGGCAGCCAGTGCATAAAGCTAACCAAAATTAACACAGCAAAAGGTTTGAGAACTACAGTGTGAAATACCACCCAGCTTCCACACTGGCCTCTGGATAACACATAAGTAAGGCAAACCAGAAGAACACTGGAAAGGTTTCAAAAACTAAACTGCCATTTTAACCATAACCAAAAAAAGTGGGCCACGATGTGCATATTTAACCTAAACAGGCTGAATACACACTAAAATAAAAAACAGGAAGAAGGGGCAGAATAGGGTTGGAGGGCCTTCAAAGCCTCCTTCCCAAAGAAGTGTCGTTATTTGACCTGTCTGGTGGTACCCTGGAAGAGACCCATTTGCAAGGCTGTCTTTATTTTACCTGACTTGGAGCCCGCCCAATACAAAATAAGCCTTTTCCCTGGAGGACTTTGTCAAAAACAATTAGAGGCAGTGGATAACAACTGGAGCAAAAAATAGACTAACCAAAAAGTTTAAAAGGAATGACATGTTCATAGGGGCTTTGAAAGCTCGAACATATTCCTGGGATTCTAGAAGGCCACACACGTGCATAGGACTGTGCCTCTGCTCAGGAAAACAGGAGAAGGCTCTAAGCTCTCACCTCTGGCTGACTTTTGGGACAATGCAAGCAGGAAGTGAAGACAAAGGCAGAGTTGTCAGCCTGCTTGGCTGAATGTTGAAGGCATGCCTCAACACCCACACAGAGACCCTTGGCAAAAATTGTTGCCGGCATTTAAGGAAATCTCTGTCCAATCATTAGCTGACCACCAAGCTAAATCAAGTAGAGATTTCAGTGATCATCCATGACAAAAATAAACAGACTTTACAGAATTAGTTCAGAAAAGTCATCAAACAAACAACAGTAAACAGCAAAAACAAACCCTGGGGAAGGGGAAGAATCTTATTCCAAAACTATCACAATATATTATGTCCAGTTTTCATCAAAAAACTAGGAGATATGCAAAGAAACAAAGAAGTACGGCCCATACACAGGAAAGAAAGCAATCTGTAGCAACTGTGCCTGAGGAAATATAAAATCTAGAAAAATCACTCAACTGGAATACCAGATATATTATTACATATACATATAACTATCATATGTAATATAATACTAGATGGATTAATTTAAATCTCTCCACATCTAAGGTCTCTATCATTCAGAAAAGCTCAGTGTTCTATTACACTCAGAATCAGCACGAGAATACAATATCATCAATGCACTTGACACGAACAAAAGGAATTATGGTATCTTTTTTTTTCTAAACTGAAACCAACATTTTACATTATGTTCTTTAAGTCATTCTATCCCAAGAAAGACATTATATGTAGTTATAAAAGATCCAAGGCAAGATCAATTGATATCTCTGAGGGAATGGGGCTGAAATCAGGTCAGATTTTTAAAATTCAGTCTGAAAAAAATGAGGCTGAATGGAGATAGAACTAAAACCTAAATAAAGAATGAACATAGTAAATAGAGGACAAGGGACTTCTAATCAAGTTTAAGGAGATAAGTTGAGAATAGGCACGAAGAAGTATTACTGCCTTATATCAGAAGGTTTAAAAATAACAAATAATAGGCACTGACTGCCCTGTCACAGCATGATGATTTTTAGCAGGATTCTCCATATTACAGACGGATTTTGGGTTTTCAAGTGAGAATAAGTTTGTCAAGACAAAACACAGGTACTCCGCCTTCTAAATACAATGAAAATATAAAAACAAGGAATGCCTTCTAAGAAATGTTAGTGACGGGGTACTGGGGAGTTGGGTGGGGTAACATCCCATATATTTTGAGACTAGCATTACGAAGGATAAGTCTGAGTTCCAATGAATCATCCAAAGATATCACTGTTAAAAACAATGTTTTAGGCTCAAAAGAGATGGAACTGACTCAACACGGCAAGTCTGTTTTTCTTAAATACTAACCAACTGAGGAACGCACACACAAATGAGTATTTCCACGGTGCTTCATGTAAATTGAAAGAAATGAAGAAATTATAACACATGAGCAAGTGCATCTAGTAACCACTCTTTCTGTAATTCTATTATTCTAACATCGGTTAAAAAGCAGTAAGACTCTTGGCTACTACATGACCAAGCCTAATAGATACAGCTAAGCAGTAAGTTGTCTCCCTGACTGAAGCTTATTTTACCAGTGACGTCTGATTCACAGACATCTGGGTAATAGTGGAAAATTAGATTAGAGCTCCCTAGACCTCTAAATCATTGTAAGCTAATTTAAAGAACAGATATAAGCCTAGGTTTATAATATCAGCTGTATTAGGACCATCAACGTGCCACAATAATATTTTAAATTATTACTTTAAAAATCATAATAAATCTAATGATGCCTACACTCAGGGAGAAAGCACCTTAATGGAGGCAGAGTGAAATGTCTAGTACCCCATGGCCACATTTTATGCTCTTCTATACTTCACAAAAGAAAAAACCAATATTACCTTTTCCAATCAATCAAACAAGCATTCTTTAGGCACACATGAAAGTGTTTCCATATATACCTCATTTGTCTGCTCTATATGTATTAATTTACTTATGCCTCCACCTGTTTCAAAAAGGTATTGAATTGGCTTAAAATAAAAGTACTCCGAAGTGGTTTACAATAAATTTAACGAAAAGAGTATAGGATTTGGGGTCACTTAGTTCTCAGAAGCCTAGCTCCAACACTTTCTAGCTGTGTGGAAAATTTTAACTCTTTTACCTTTGAAATACAGGTAAATAATATTGGCCTTGTGAGGTGGTTGCAAAGAATAAAACATGGTTAAGTATTCTAGTATTGTGTCAAAAACATAGGATTAGGAGTCAAAAAGAGCTGAATTCTAAGCCAGTCTCTGCTATTTCTAGGTCACTGTGGCAAGTTACTTAACGTCTCTAAGACTCAGGGATCTTACCATCTTAAAAACAGGGATAATACCGGAGGTTGTTGTGAGAATTAAGTTAAATAATGCATGAAAAGTATTTAGCACAGTACCTAGGATATAACAAGCCAGAGTTTTGTTACGATAGCTATTATCCAGGAAAATATAAGCAAAACAAAAGATAAAAACATAAAAGAGCTAATTAGTAATTGGAAATGAAAGAGAAATGTAATGAGATACATAGTTCTAAAAAAAAAGCCAGTTCTCCAGTAAAGTCAAAAGTTCCCAATCTCTGTTAAGAACTTGTCGCAAGCATCTTCATATAAAGAGCAGTGAACAAAATATTAAACAACATCCTCAATAACATTATTCCAAAACATGTAGAAGTGACACAGCTGTTAATTCTGGGGGACTTGGGCCATTTTCAAAAACATAATATTGAATCAGCTTTGTAGGCAGTACAAAGATATACTTAGATATTTATACAGCTTTCTGCTGATCTTTCACATAGAGAACAATTGTGGAAGCTTGAGAAGAAAAGGGAGTGGCTGCAATCACCATAATTTTAAGAATATAAACTCTGGAGTCAGGCACACTAGGTTTATATCTTGATTTCACTGCAACCTGTGATACTTTGAACAATTCCCTTCTCTCTCTGAGCCTGAGTTTCCTCATTTGTAAAAATGGGGATTAAAAATAATATCTACTTCACAATTTGACATTTGAATAAAATACAGACGAAACATATAGAATGTCCTAGTCCACATATTAAGTGCTCAACAATTGGTAGTAGTAGTACTTGTTGAGAAAATAAAGAGGAGGAGAAGGAGAAGAAAACTTTTAATATGCTTTTTAGACAACTCTTTCATATCAGCTGTCTCTCCCTAGCCCTTGGCAAAAACTGAGAGAACAAAATATTCAAGGCTATGGTGGCTAAGAGTAGGTCTTCAAGTTAACTGAAAGAGCAATACATTTTAACTAGAAGATACACAGATGGTAAAGACAGTAATTTATTGTAAAAAAAAAAAAAAAAGATCCTACATTGGACATGCTATTTCTGCATAGAAGCAGACTATAGAACTATAAGTGGTCAAAGCCAGGACTTTTTTGTTGTTGTTGTTATTTTATTTTATTTTTTTAACATCTTTATTGGAGTATAATTGCTTTACCTTGTTGTGTTAGTTGCTGCTGTATAACAAAGTGAATCAGCTATACATATACATATATCCCCATATCCCCTCCCTCTTGCGTCACTGCTTCCCACTAGCTATCTATTTTACATTTGGTAGTGTATATATGTCAATGCTACTCTCTCACTTCGTCCCAGTTTACCCTTCCCCCTCCCTGTGTCCTCAAGTCCATTCTCTACATCTGCATCTTTATTCCTGTCCTGCTCCTAGGTTCTTCAGAATCATTTTTTTTTAGATTCCATATATATGTGTTAGCATACGGCATTTGTTTTTCTCTTTCTGACTTACTTCACTCTGTGTGATAGACTCTAGGTCCATCCACCTCACTACAAATAACTCAATTTCATTTCTTTTTATGGCTGAGTAATATTCCATTGTATATATGTGCCACATCTTCTTTATCCATTCATCTGTCGATGGACACTTAGGTTGCTTCCATGCAAAGCCAGAACTTTAAAAAAAAAAAAAAAAAAGCAGCAGCAGTTCTATCTCAAGTTTTTTTTGTTCTGTTTTGTTTTTGGTTGCGTTGGGTCTTCGTCACTGTGCTCGGGCTTTCTCTAGTTGCGGCAAGCAGGGGGTCTACTCTTCATTGCGGTGTGTGGGCTTCTCATTGCAGTAGCTTCTCTTGTTGCAGAATACGGGCTCTAGGCATGCAGGCTTCAGTAGTTGTGGCTCGTGGGCTCAGTAGTTGTGGCTCACAGGCACCAGAGCGCAGGCTCAGTAGTTGTGGTGCACGGGCTTAGTTGCTCCGTGGCATGTGGTATCTTCCCGGACCAGGGCTCGAACCCGTGTCCCCTGCATTGGCAGGTGGATTCTTAACCTTTGTGCCACCAGGGAAGTCCCTATCTCAAGTTTTTGAGCAAGTATTTAGCTGAAACCTCAGATTTCTGTACCTTAAACTATGGAAGAGATGCTCTTGGTCTGAAATATTTTGAAAATAGGACTTACTGCTGAAAACCATGTTCATGATAGCATAAGGTTCGAAGAACACTCCCCATTCAGGCAAGTGATAAATAATGTCCTGGTACCAGAACAGAGCATAGGGATAAGGATTTGCTTCTAACACTATTTGTTCTTTTTGTTTTTTAACATCTTTATTGGAGTATAATTGCTTACAATGGTGTGTTAGTTTCTGCTTTATAACAAAGTGAATCAGTTATACATATACATATGTCCCCATATGTCTTCCCTCTTGCATCTCCCTCCCTCCCACCCTACCTATCCCACCCCTCTAGGTGGTCACAAAGCACCGAGCTGATCTCCCTGTGCTATGTTCTTACTTGTTGGAAATTTGCTACCACTTAAGTCAGCCAAATTTCTGGTGCTAACACAGTACACAATCCCCCTACTGCATATTTTTCTGACAAAAAACTCATTATCTCAATGAATTTAATTTTGTAAGCTATGAATAGGAAGATGAATAAGGACTTCAATATCTGCACATCTGTCAGCCCACTTTTATTAACCTGGTCACTTCTAAATGTAGCACAGAATGAAAGGAGCTGCAACAGAGCTTCACATGCTGCTGAATTACTTTGCAATCCCAGTTTCCATGGTGGCTTCACCAAATTAAGTGCTGAGTCAGGCATCTCAGATACAGTAATGTTGTTCTGGGGCTCATGCAAAGCTTTGTGATAGAATTCAAGGGGTTCTACTGTAAATCTAGTTCAAACCCACTCTTTCAATATGGATTGATCTCTTTGAATAAATATCATCTGAAAGCAGCCAGACCAAAAGTAAATTTTCTACTCAATGACATTCAAACATTTTTTAACGTGACCCACAGTAAGAAATATATTTTACACATAGTATATACATTTATATAAGTGCATATAATAAAATTCCATGACAAAATACTAAGTGTAATACACAATGATATTGTCTGTTCTTTTCAATTTACTGTTTCTTTTAATTGCTAGTTGTACTTCTGCTAAGTTGATTTCATGAGCCACAGTTTGAAAAACACTCCCCTACAGTAACTACATGTAGATTATACCTTATAACCTCAGGCCAAATCCATATCTTCGGAGTTCCTCATGACCTTCAGAATATTCCTAGAGTTTAGGAGAGCAGGTTAAGACTCAAAAATAGCCAAATAACACGAGGTGCCTTTATAATCACCTATTATACATGCAGATATGCTAGGCTGTTGGGTCCCCCAATAGGTTTAAATCATTGTAATTCTCCATGTAAAGGAGTGCAGAGGAGGGTAAGTCACAAGAGGAGGGTTTACTAGGGCCATAAGGTAGGCATAAGCACTGAGCGGAGAAAAGGAAATAAAAATTAAGTAGGCAGAGAGGCAGGAGGTGTAGGACCCACTGGGCTGACAAAGGAAGCAGAGAATGGAAGATAAACAGAGCCAGGAAAAAAAAAGTAGAACCTGAAGCAGGAGGCTAAATGGAGCCAGAGCCAAAAGGGAAAGCAAAAGCAGGCACACAAGCGGAAACAAGGCCAACAGAAAATAATGTGCTATGCCAGAAAGGAAAAAAGGCTGATGGCATTTGGCTGCCTCATGCATGAGAGCAGAAAGGCATGGAACTGTGCTATTATGTGTGTTCTCTCAGGCTATCAGAGAACTAGAACTTTATATGCAGTTAAAACTCAGTATAGTTAAAAAATACGGTCTTGGTTTATTATGCTCTATTAATTAGCATCTCTTTCCTGTCAGTAATTTTGACCCATTTTAATTGAAATGCTCAACTGACTAAATAAACATATGTTCTTCCTCTATTTGATAATTTTTGACTGCCAGAATTTAGAATCAAATTTAATTTCTGCCACATTGTTTTACATTCTTTACAGATCCAGTTTCCCAGTTTCTTTAATACTTCATGCATATAATTATGTTATAAAAATACCTATGCTGTTTTACTGGAAAAATACTTTAAGATTTATATGACAAGGAACTAATTTTTTTATTTATCTTTTTCTTAGTCTTTACTAATAAAAAACTATTTGCAAGAGAATTCAATAAATTACTGATGCAGTTGCTACAAAGTGATCACCATTTGGCAATATTTAAGCTGTGTCTTTGAAAAATAACTGGATAGGTTTTTTGTTTTGTTTTGTTTTTTGGCTTTTTGCTTTTTTTTATTTCTTAGAAAAGAACAAGAATCAGCAATTATGTAACAAATTAAGGGAACGTTCAAACTGAGGTCAAATTTAAATTTATCAGAATCAGACATTTACATTTATGAGAAGAACTAATTCACCACCTAGTAAAATTCACCAAAACCTATTCAATCAAGTTCATCATTAGGCAAATGTGCCACAAACAAATTTTTTAAAAGGCCTATGTGATATTAGCTATCATATTAATTGATGAACACCTAAATTAATTGGCAAAGAATTATTCACAGCTAAATTTCAGTAACAAGCTAACTGAATAAAAACAAATACCAATTTTAGATAATTAAATATTATATAAAATAAAATGTATATAGCACTAGTAATATCAACAATTTTAAAATTCAGAAATTGTCCCTAATCAATTGACTTATTAAGTAGGAAATTACAAAAACTTTTACCAAAAAAAAAGTTTTTATCAAAGAAAAGTTTCAAAAGAGCAATTTAGAAAAATTTAAAGGAGCAAAAGTGCAAATACCCTACAATCCAAGAATGTACAAGCATGTTCACTGCCACATGGTTTGTAGGAAAGAAATATTAAAAATAAGCTAAAAAAAATAAAATAACCTAGTAGTAGGAGATAGGTTACCAAAAATAACCATTTCATTATTTTTATTCATTTATTTGTTTTGGTTTGGGTTTTTTATTGAGATATATTTAACATATAACATTGTGAAAGTTTAAGATGTACATGTTGATTTTATACATTTATATACTGCAATATGAGTGCAACCTTAACATTAGCTAACACCTCTATCACATCACATAATTATCTTTTATGTGTGTGTGTGCACACGCATGTGTGGTGAGAAAATTAAGATCCAGTCTCTTAGCAACTTTGAAGTATATGATACTGTTGACCATAATCATTATATTGTGCATTAGCTCTCCATAACTTATTCATCTTCTAGCTGTAAGTTTGTACCCTTTAACACTTCCCCAATACCCACACCCACAGGTAATTACCATTCTATTTGAGCTTGGCTTTTTTAGATTCCACATATAAGTGATATCATATTTGTCTTTCTTATCTGTCTGACTTATCTCACTTAGCATAATGCCCTCAAGGTCCATCCATGTTGTCACAAAAGGCAGGATTTCCTACTCCATTGTGTGCGTGTGTGTGTGTGTGTGTGTGTGTCTGTGTCTGTGTATGTGTGTGTCTGTGTCTGTGTGTGTGTGATCCCATTCTCTTTATCCACCCATCCATTGATGGAGACATAGGATGTTTCCACATCTTGGTCGTTGTGAATAATGGTGCAATAAAATAGGGAGTGCAGACCCCAGTGTTCATTGCAGCACTACTTACTATAGCCAAGACATGGAAGCAACCTAAATGTCCATCGACAGAGGAATGGATAAAGAAGATGTAGTACATATATACAATGGACTATTACTCAGACATAAAAAAGAATGAAAAAATCCCGTTTGCAGCAACATGGGTGGACCTACAGATTACCATACTAAATGAAGTAAGTCAGACGAAGAAAGACAAATATCACATGATATCACTCATGTGTGGAATCTAATTTTTTTTTAAAATGAAACAAATGAACTTATTTACAAGACAGAATCAGATTTACAGACATCAAAAACAAACTAATGGTTACCAAAGGGGAAATGCTGTGGGGGGAGGGATAAACCAGGAGGTTGGGATGAATATACACATACTACTATATATAAGATAGATAACCAACAAGGACCTACTGTAAAGCACAGAAAACTCTACTCAGTATTCTGGGATAACCTACATAAGAAAAGAATCTTAAAAAGAATGAATATATGTATATGTATAAGTGAATCACTTTGCTGTACACCTGAAACTAACACAACATTGTAAATCAACTATACTCCAATAAAATTAATTTTTTTTAAAAATTGGGAGTGCACATATCTGATATCCTGTTTTCATGTCCTTTGGCTATTTATCCAGAAGTAGAATTGCTGAATCATATAGTAGTTCTACTTTTAGTTTTTTTGAGGAACCTCCATACTGTTTCCCATAGTGGCTGTACCAAGTTACATTCCCACTAACAGTGCACAAGGGTTCCCTTTTCTACACATCCATGCCAACACTTGTTACCTCTTGTCTTTCTGATGATAGCTATTTTAACAGATGTGAGGTAATATCTCATTGTGGTTTTGATTTGTATTTCCCTGATGATTAGTGATGTTGAGCGTCTTTTCATCGATCTGTTGGCCATTTGTATGTCTTCTTTGGAAAAATGTCTATTCAATTCCTCTGCCCATTTTTTAACTGGATTGTTTGTACTTTTGTTATTGACTTGTATGAGTTCTTTAATATTTTGGATATTAATACCTTATCCAATATATCATGTGCAAATATTTTCTTCCATTCCATAGGTTGCCTTTTCCTCTTATTGACTGTTTCTTTTGCTGTGCAGCTTTTTAGTTTGATACAGTGCCAGCTTGTTTATTTTTGCATTTGTTGCTTGTGCTTTTGGTGTCATATCCAAAAAAATCATTGCCAAGACCAATGTCAAGGAGCTTACCCCCTATGTTTTCTTCTAGGAGTTTTATGGTTTCAGGTCTTATGCTCAAGTATTTAAGCCATTTTGAGTTGGTTTTTGTATACAGTATGAGAGAAGACTAATTTCATTCTTTTGCATATGGCTGTCCAGCTTTTCTAAGACCATTTATTGAACAGACTATCCTTTCCCCATTGCACATTTTTGGCTCCTCTGTCATAAGTTAATTGACAATATTTATGCATGGGTTTATTCTGGGCTCTCTCTTCTGTTCCACTGATCTATGTGTCTGTTTTTATGCCAATACCATAGTCTTTTGATTACTATAGCTTTGTAATATAGTTTGAAATCAGGAAATGTGATGCCTCCAATTTTGTTCTTTCTCACAATTACTTGGCTTTTTTTTTTTTTTTTTTTTTTTTTTGCAGTACGCAGGCCTCTCACTGTTGTGGCTTCTTCCGTTGCAGAGCACAGGCTCTGGATGCACAGGCCCAGCAGCCACGGCTCATGGGCCCAGCCACTCCGCGCATGCGGGATCCTCCCGGACCGGGGCACAAACCCGTGTCCCCTGCATCAGCAGGCGGACTCTCAACCACTGCGCCACCAGGGAAGCCCTACTTGGCTATTTTTATGGTTCCATACAAATTTTAGAATTGTTTGTTCTATTTCTGTGAAAAATGTCATTGGAATTTTGGTAGGGATTGCTGTGACTCTATAGATGACTCTGGGTAGTATAGACATTTAACAATATTAATGTTTCCAACACATGAGCACAGACTACCTTCCCATTTATATGTGTTGCCTTCAATTTCTTTCATCAATGTCTTATAGTTTTCAGTGTACAGATATTTCACCAGTTTGGTTAAATTTAATCCTAGGTATTTTATTATTTTTGATGCAATTGTAAGTGAGGTTGTTTTCTTAATTTCTCTTTCTAGTTCATTATTAGTGTATAGAAACACAACTGATTTTTGTGTATTGATCATGTACTGTAAATGTTTGTTAGGTTCATCTGGTCTAATGTGTAGTTTAAGTCCAGTGTTTCCTTATTAACTTTCTGTCTGGATGATTTGTTTATTATTGAAAGTGGGGAACTGAAGTCCCCTACCATTGTTGTATTGCTGTCTATTTCTCCCTTCAGGTCTATTTATATTTGCTTTAGATACTTAGGTGCTCCTTTCACAACTTTAGGATTCTAATTCTCCCTTTCCTTCCCAAACCGCAATAGAGGATATCAACATACACCCAACTTCTTCACTATACCTGATTTCTGAAATTTAGTCAGTTCCAGATCTGATATTTCCATTACATAATTTTCCTAATTTATTCCCTCTTATTGTTATATGATTCTTTTAATGCTTGTATTTCACCAGAACTGTCAAACTGCCTGTTAATCAAGCAGACCTGTACCTTTTTGTGGTGGATGCTGTGGTGCACTGTTCAGATACCCTTTCAGGATAAAGTCATGTGATATGCCAGTGCTTTCAAGAGTATTGCCTGCTGATAGCTTACAATGGAATGCCTCCCCAGAAACTTCCCTCAGCTGAAGGGAACTTCCTCATCCAAGTTTATTAGCTTCCCAAGGGCAGCTCACAACCAATGACCCAGGGATAAGGACATGCAAATGCCCGGCAACTTTGCCTCAAGTCAGGGCAACCCTGAAGGGCCATTCCACCTCCAGAACTCCCCCGGACTCAGTTAAGGGCCTTGTTACAACTGCATCACAGTTCAAATTCTCCTTCTCCTTAGTTCTGCTTCCTTCACTCCCTCCCTGGTATTACCAAGGGCACTCTCCAATAAACTTCTGGAGGCAAATCTCTATCTCAGAATCTGCTTCCTCGGTAACTCAACCTAAGATATTCTTTCACTGCTCTTCTCTAGTTATTCTGTCACTATTGCACCAAAATTGGTTTTTCTACTTGAATCATAACTATGTTTTCTTCCTGAACATCATTTTCATCTAATTTCTTTTCTCTACTCTGTATAACTCACTCCCTTGCCCCCTCATCAGTGGCATTTAACTCCATAAATTTGACTGGAAAAGAGTTGGTAATTCCCCTAATCAAACACTTATAAACTGAAGTCATAGTTACTCAGAGTTCCTTTACTGGAGTATAATATAAAAGTGCACAAATCATATGTGTACATATCAATTACGTTTTACAAACTGATTACACCTATGTAATCAGAACCAAAATCATTAGATTATTACCAGCACTCCAAAAGGTCTCTTTGTGCTCTCAGTCATTAAGACTTCCCAAAGTTAACCACTTTGCTGACTTCAATAGCTATAGGTTCTTTCTACCTGTTTTTGAAATTTATAGAAAGAGAATCACAAAGTATATATTCTTTTTGTATCTGCCTTCTTTTGTAAACGTTATGTTTGTGAAAGATTTATCCACATTTCTGGGTTTAGTATTAGTTCTTTCATTTGCATTACTGTTCAGCATTCAATTGTACGAATACACCACTGTGCATTTATCCATTCTATTCTCAATGAACTTTTAAGTTGTTTCCAGTTTGGGGATTGAGGTAGGCCAAATAATGACCCTTCAAAGATGTCCACATCCTAATCTTCAGACCCTGAGAATATGTAATCTTATGTGGGAAAAGGAACTGATATGATTAAGTTAAGGATATTTAGATGAGAACATAATCCTAGACTATCTGTGTGGGCCAGATGTAATCTTTATAAGAGGGATGCAAGAAAGTCAGAGAAGAAGGCAATGCGACAACAGGAGCAAAAAGAGAAAAGGCAGTGAAATATGGGATTACAAACCAAGGTATAAGGACAGCCTGTAGAAGCTGCAAAGGGATCCTTCTCTAGAGACTCCAAAAAGAAGAAACCTGACAACACTTTGATTTTAGCTCTGTGAGACCCATTCTGAACTTTTGACATCAAGAACTCTAAAAGAAATTTGTGTTGCTTTAAAAAGTCACTAAGTTAGTGGTAATTTATTACAGCAACAATGGGATACTAACATAGGAGCATTACAAATAATGCTGCTATGGACATTCTTGCCTTCTCTTTTAGTGTATTCATGCACTCATTTCTGTTCCATATATACCTGGGAATGAAACTGCTGGGTCATGGAGTATCACATGTCCCATTTTAGTCGGGGTTTTTTTTTTCATTTTTCAAAAGCATTTGAATTCATTTAAACTTCCAAAAGCACTGTATCTGAATTACTATTATTCAATATCCTTGCAACGCTTGGTATTGTCATATTATTTCAGCCACTCTGATGGGTACGCAGTAGATTTTGTTGTGCTTTTAATCTGTATTTCCATTGTGACTAATGATGTTAAACACCTTTCACAAGTTTATTAGCCACTTGTATAACCTCTTTTATCCATTATTTTCATAAGTACCTTACCCACATTTGAATTGGGTGGTTTGTTGTTTTGTTGATTTGTGTGAGTTGTTTATACATTCTGGATGAGTCCAATGTCACATAAATTAGAACCTTTTTAGAGTAAAAAAGGAAGCATTCTCATGGCTCTACTGGGGATTTTTCCTTATAAAAAACTGAGAAAGCTACAATGCTGACATTATGATTATTTTATCATAAACATTAAATGTAATATGGCTAACAGTCTAGATTAAAAGGTACTTCAGAGCAGGGGCTAAAAATATCTCCTATCTCCTTTGTATCCTCTGAAGATCCTAGGCACTAAGTATACATTTAGTGTACACTAAGTATGCATATAAATAAAAGAGTCCCCTAAGGTAAACAATTCATTTATCTTCCAAAGTAAGGGCTTCCTGGTAACTAGCCAATTACTAAAGCTCAAGCAAGTGTACATACCAGGCCAAGTACTAGGAAGTCCCAGGAACCAGGCAGGACCAAAAAGCATATTTTTACAGGGTAATCAAAGACATCTTATAAAGAGAGAATGAAACTGCAGTGAATGCAAACATTAACAATGTTATCAAAGTACAATAGTTACATATCAGAGGAGTAAAGTGAAGAAATAAAAAGGAAAATGAATCTCTGGAAATAGGAACAAGTCAATCATAGTAAACTGGGCCAAGAGTTCAGGATAAGGCTATGAACAACATTACATTGAGAGATACCTGTTCTTATGTGATAAAGGGTTACTGAAAAATGTACAAGGAAAGACTAGTGTAAGGAACTATGGACTGAAGGTTCACTCCTGTAAGAAAAATAACAAAAGCATTCCACACCAGAATTATTGTGGTTTTTAGAAATACCTTTGGTCCAAATATCTTTATATTTAATAAACTGGGGAAGCTTAGGACAAATATAATCTCTAATTTTTCTGTGAATAGCATCCAATAAGTGCTGTCTCTTCAATAGTCTCAAACAGATTACAATAAAAGTGAGCAGTTGACCTCACAAAAGAATGAAGTCTACATATACTAGCCAGAGGAAAGACTTTAATAAGAAAAAAAAAAAAAAGCTTACTGGAATCAATGGCCAATTGAGGAAAATCATGGGAAAGATGCAGAAACCTGAAACAAGTAAACACAATATTGACATACCAGTTGAAAATAATATAAGTATCTAAAAGAAATCTGTGTAGAGGTAAAAGACAAATTCTGTGTGAATCACGTTATTCTAGTCACTTGCTTTAACAAGCTTTGTTTTACCTACACTGGATTTCAATATTTTTTAAAGAAGTATAAATAATATTTTGAAAAGTATCTTTTGTCATCATTTTATCTGCTTCATCTTCCTTTTTTCCATCTAAAACTTAAGGTTATCATAAATCAAATTTCTTGTAAAATACAGATAGTTTTAAAGCATTTTGAAACTGTGAAAACTGATTTGTTTTAAAATTTTCAGTAGTCTAAGATTTTCATAATTTAACCACTCAAATAATGTACTACTATCAAATGGCCTCACTTAAAAAAAAACAACACATTTAAGAAGTTTATAATCAAAACTGATAATACTGTTGGCCTCTGACAGTTGCAATTGATCATTCAATGTTTAATATGGAACTCTCTGTTGCTAAGCAGCATGGTAAATAAAATGTTCGTTTAGTGGACATATGTGGGTTTTTTTTATGTGTCCCAGATCACTTTTCTTAGGGAATGACCCTACCCCACACTATGGGGTTCTAATAAGGCTGTCAGTGGGGCCAGGTAGATAACTCAGCTCTGAGTAAATATGGGACCATTATTTCTTTACACAGAGAAACTGGGCTGAGAATGGGCATGTTACAAAAGCAAAGACAATGAGTTCTTCCCTGAGCTGATACGGGGCAGAGAGTATAGCATAGTGGTAAGCACATAGAGTCTGCCTGGATTTCATGGCTCTATCACTGACTAGCTGAATGATTACAATGGTCTATCTCTTAATTTCCTAATCTTTAAAATGTAGCTACTAATAACACTTTCCTCACAGAGCTAAGATGAAGATAAACACTGTAAAACACATAAAGAACTTAGCATAGTAACTGGCATATAAAAAGAATTAAATACATTTTATTATTAACTACTAATACCATTACTATTACTATTGTTATTGGTGTTATAAACACATGGTAAGATTGCCAAGTTTGGAAAATGTGGCCTAAATATGCCAGAAGTCTCTCACTGTCAGTTGCAGAGCAGATAGAAAAAAAATTTTTTGAAGCCAACAAATAAAAGGAAGCAGAACCAAGAGAATAGAGGAGAAGAGAGTCCTAAAGACATTCTTTGAAGCCCCAGATCCGATCACTTACAGGACTTGCAATATTTTTTTTTCCTTATGCTAACTTAAGTTTTTTGGGGTTTTTTTTTTGTTTTTTTTTTTTGCGGTACACGGGCCTCTCGCTGTTGTGGCCTCTCCCGTTGCGGAGCACAGGCTCCAGACGCGCAGGCTCAGTGGCCATGGCTCACAGGCCCAGCCGCTCCGCGGCGTGTGGGATCTTCCCAGACTGGGGCACGAACCCGTGTCCCCTGCATCGGCAGGCTGACTCTCAACCACTGCGCCACCGGGGAAGCCCCTAACTTAAGTTTTTAATTCAAAGAAAAAAGTACTGACTATTACAACATCTTATGTCTAGAAGTCACAAATGAATGAAAATATACACAAACACACATATCAAATAATTGGGTTTAATTATTTGTTGCTGCAATATATATATACACACACATACAAACACACACACAAAAGGAAAGCAGCTTTACTCCATATACACAGATGATAAAGAGCTGAATACAATCGGGTGGTAATGTCTTGTTACCATAGAATCTTGACCAAATCTTCTAATAACCTGTTTCCATTAATATCCTCTCACAGTATTTTCAAGAAACCCCAAGCAAATTGGTGTGCATACGGTGAGAAAAGGGGAATAATGCAGATAAGATTGTAAAGGTAAATTGATCAGGTTATCAGGGATGTCATATGTCATGTTAAGGAATTTAACTTTTATTCTGTCAAAAATAGGGATCCATGAAGTTTTTAAGAAGATAAGTGACATTCACTTACTCATTCAGTAAATACTTACTGAGCACCTACTATGTGCCAGGAGCTATATCAGAGCATAAATATACATGAGAGCTGCTTTAGTGGAATTTATAATAATGTGATCACATCTATGTTCTTTAAAGGTAACACTGAAAAGGATGGATAAAAAAATGGGTGAGAATAGATACAGACAGATTAAAAAAGAAAAAAAAGGAAAAATCAGAAGTAGACATGAGTCACTAGGATACTATGACAGTAGTCAAAAATGACTCCAAAATACCTATTTTGAGTAATTGGCTTCATAAAAACAGAAAAAGCAATAGGTTTTGTCAACAAATACAATGAACTTGATCTTAAAATTCTGAATCCAAGTTCTTCCTACCAGAACATAACTTCCATGAAAGTTCCAATCACTATTGAAACCCAGGATCTACAATAGCATCTGGCCTTTAGTAGGTACTCAATTAAATGTGTTATTTTTTGAAAAAAACTATATAAGATTTTCAGGTAGAAGCACTGATTTAACTATGAATTTATTGATAAATATTATGTGTCAGGTACTGTGCTAACAATAAATAAAACACAATTCCTTGCCCTTAAAACACTCAGTCTGGGGCTTCCCTGGTGGCGCAGTGGTTGAGAGTCCGCCTGCCGATGCTGGGGACAGGGATTCGTGCCCCAGTCCGGGAAGATCCCACATGCCGTGGAACGGCTAGGCCGGTGAGCCATGGCCGCTGAGCCTGCGCGTCTGGAACCTGTGCTCTGCAACGGGAGAGGCCACAACAGTGAGAGGACCGCATACCGCAAAAAAAAAAAAAAAAAAAAAAAAACTCAGTCTGCTGGAGTATTCTTAAACTTTTCCATCTCTAAACACATTTTCACTCCCGTCAAAATTTTTTCCTGGAAAAAAAATGTCCACGGAAGTAAAGCATCTGAAAATGAATGGAGTAGGAGAGACTTTTTCATAAAAACATTTGATATGCATGTGTATGCAGTAAACTCATTTAAAGAACAAAACTTGTCATTTTACCAGGGATAGATAAGCAATGACAGAAAGGAAATAAGACTGATAATTTTTTAAATCCTGAACTCTATTTTTTCAAAGCTGACCTTTTTTTCCGCAAAACTCCATTCTATAGGTATTATAAATAAGATGAGGGAATAAGTGCCATTGAAAGACAGAAAAATGAACCTTATTTTGTTGTTACAATTAGAATTCACAGAGTTTCAACATTAGCTATGATTAAGTAGTAAGTAAAGCATTCACAAATTTCAGTATTTCAAACTACTGTTAGTAAGAAATATTTGAGACAAACTTTCTCACTAACGGTGGCACACAGGTATGTTACAATAGCAGGACAGAAAGCCAATCTAATGGTTTACCTGAGAGGTCTAGAAATAAAGCTACAATAACAAAATATTATAGTGTATTGTATAATGAGCGGACATGTAGGGATTAATAGCAACATAAAGAAGAGTTATGGACTAATTCACTCCAGAAGGGACTATGAAAACTTCCCAGAGATGACATTTGCAAAGAATATTAAGAACTGAGTAAATTAGAACTAATTGCAAGATACAAGACCAATATGCAAAAATCAATTGTATTTCTTTATACCAGCAATGAACATTCCAAAAATGGAAACTAGGAAAACAACGGCATTTAAAAATACCATCAAGAAGAGTAAAATATTTAGGTAAAAATTTACCAAAAGAAGTATTAGACTTAGAGACCTTCAAGATGGCAGAAGAGTAAGACGTGGAGATCACCTTCCTCCCCACACATACATCAAAAATACATCTACATGTGGAACAACTCCTACAGAACACCTACTGAATGCTGGCAGAAGACCTCAGACTTCCCAAAAGGCAAGAAACTCCCCATGTACCTGGGTAGGGCAAAAGAAAAAAGAATAAACAGAGACAAAAGAATAGGGACGGGACCTGCACTGGTGGGAGGGAGCTGTGAAGGAGGAAAAGTTTCCACATACTAGGAAGCCCCTTCACTGGCAGAGACAGGGGTGTGGGCAGGGAGAAGCTTCAGAATCACAAGAAGAGCGCAGCAACAGGGGTGCAGAGGTCAAAGCAGAGAGATTCTAGCACAGAGGATCAGGGTCGACCAGCACTCACTAGCCTGAGAGGTTTGTCTGCTCACCTACCAGGGAGGGCGGGGCTGGGAGCTGAGGCTCCAGCTCCAGATGTCAGATCCCAGGGAGAGGACTGGGGCTGGGTGCGTGAACACAGCCTGAAGGTGGCTAATGCACCACAGCTAGCAAGTAGAGAGTCCGGGAAAAAGGCTGGAACTGCCTAAACGGCAAGAGACCATTGTTTCATGGTGTGCAAGGAGAGAGGACTCAGAGCACCGCCTAAATGAGCTCCAGAGATGGGCACGAGCAGTGGCTATCAGCATCGACACCACACATGGACATGAAATGCTAAGGCTGCTGCTGCAGCCAACAAGAAGCCTGTGTACAAGCACAGGTCACTATCCACACCTCCCCTCCCGGGAGCCTGTGCAGCCCACCACTGCCAGGGTCCCGTGATCCAGGAACAACTTCCCCAGGAGAACACACGGCGCACCTCAGTCTATTGCAATGACACGCTGGCCTCTGCCACCACAGGCTTGCCCCGCATTCCGTAGCCCTCCCACCCCCAGGCCTGAGTGAGCCAGAGCCCCCTAATCAGCTGCTCCTTTAACCCCGTCCTGTCTGAGCAAAGAACAGATGCCAGAGGGTAACCTACATGGAGAGGCGGCGCCAAATCCAAAGCTGAACCCCAAGAGCTGTGCGAACAAAGAAGAGAAAGGGAAATTTCCCCCAGCAGCCTCAGGAGCAGTGGATTAAACTTCCACAATCAACCTGATGTACCCTGGATGCAACCTGTATCAGATACAACCTGATGTATCTCTGGAATACCTGAAGAGACAATGAATCATCCCAAAATTGAGGTGGTGGACTTTGGGAGCAACTGTAGACTTGGGGTTTGCTTTCTGCATCTAATTTCTTTATGGTTTTATGTTTATCTTACTTTAGTATTTAGAGTTTATCACTGGTAGATTTGTTTATTGATTTGGTTGCTCTCATTTTTTTTCTCTTTTTCTCTTTTTGTGAGTGTGTATATGTATGCTTCTTTGTGTGATTTTGTCTGTATAGCTTTGCTTTTACCATTTGTCCTAGGGTTCGGTCTGTCCATTTTTTCTTTTTTTTCTTTTTAGTATACTTCTTAGCGTTTGTTATCACTGGTAGATTTGGTTCTGGTTTGGACGCTCCCTTCTTTCTTTCTTGCTTTTTTTTTCTTTTTTAAATTACTTTTTCATTTTTCTGTTGTTAATAATTTTTTTATTTTTAATTTTAAAAACTTTATTTTCTTTTTTCTTTCTTTCTTTCTTTTTTCTCCCTTTTCTTCTGAGCTGTATTCCTGACAGGGTCTTGGTGCTCCAGCTGGGTGTCAGGCCTGTGTCTCTGAGGTAGCAGAGCCAAGCTCAGGACATTGGTCCACCAGAGACCTCCCGGCTCCATGTAATATCAAACCGCGAAAGCTCTCCCAGAGATCTCCATCTCAACGCCAAGACCCAGCTGCACTCAACAACCAGCAAGCTACAGTGCTTGACACCCTATGCCAAACAACTAGCAAGAAAGGAACACAACCCCACCCATTAGCAGAGAGGCTGCCAAAAATCATAATAAGATCACAGACACCCCAAAACACACAACCAGACATGGTCCTGCTAACTTCCACAAAGACAATATCCAGCCTCACCCACCAAAACACAGGCACTAGTTCCCTCCACCACTAAGCCTACACAAAACATTGAACCAACCTTAGCCACTGGGGGAAAACACCAAAAGCAACGGGAATTACAAACCTGCAGCCTGTGAAAAGGAGACCCCAAACACAGTAAGTTAAGCTAAATGAGAAGACAGGGAAATACACAGCACATGAAGGAGCAAGGTAAAAACCCACCAGACCAAACAAATGAAGAGGAAATAGTCAGTCTACCTGAAAAAGAATTCAGAGTAATGATAGTAAATATATGCCAAAATCTTGGAAATAGAATGGAGAAAATACAAGAAATGTTTAACAAGGACCTAGAAGAACTAAACAGCAAACAAACAATGATGAACAAAACAATAACTGAAATTAAAAAGTCTCTAGAAGGGATCAATACCAGAATAACTGAGGAAGAAGAACAGATAAGGGACCTGGAAGATAAAATAGTGGAAATAACTACTGAAGAGCAGAAAAAAGAAAAAAGAATGAAAAGAATAGAGGACGCTCTTAGAGACTTCTGGGAGAACATTAAAAGCACCAACATTTGAATTATAGGGATCCCAGAAGAAGAAAAGAAAAAGAAAGGGACTGAGAAAATATTTGAAGAGATTATAGTTGACAACTTCCCTAATATGGGAAAGGAAATAGTCAATCACGTCCAGGAAGTGCAGAGAGTCCCATACAGGATAAATCCAAGGAGAAACATGCAAAGACACATATTAATCAAACTGTCAAAAATTAAGTACAAAGAAAAAATATTAAAAACAGCAAGGGAAAAACAACAAATAACATACAAGGGAACTCCCATAAGGGTAACAGCTGATATTTCAGCAGAAACTCTGCAAGACAGAAGGAAGTGGCAGGACATATTTAAAGTGATGAAAGGGGGAAATCTATAACCAAGGTTACTCTACCCAACAAGGATCTCATTCAGATTCAACGGAGAAATTAAAACCTTTATACACAAGGGAAAGCTAAGAGAATTCAGCACCACCAAACCAGCTTTATAACAAATGCTAAAGTAACTTCTCTAGGCAGGAAACACAAGAGAAGGAAAAGACCTACAATAACAAACACGAAACAACTAAGAAAATGGTAATAGAAACATACATATCGATACTTACCTTAAATGTAAATGGATTAAATGCTCCAACCAAAAGACACGGACTGGATGAATAGATACAAAAACAAGACCCATACATATGCTGTCTACAAGAGATCTACTTCACACCTAGGGACATATACAGACTGAAAGTGAAGGGATGGAAAAAGATATTCCATGCAAATGGAAATCAAAAGAAAGCTGGAGTAGCAATTCTCATATCAGAAAAAATAGACTTTAAAATAAAGACTATGACAAGAGACAAAGAGGAACACTACATAATGATCAAGGAATCAATCCAGCAAGAAGATATAATAATTGTAGATGTTTATGCACCCATGATAGGAGCACCTCAATACTAAAGGCAAATGCTAACAGCCACAAATTGGGAAGTCGACAGTAACACAATCATAGTAGGAGACGTTAACACCCCACTTTCACCAATGGACAGATCATCCAAAATGAAAATAAACAAGGAAACACAAGCTTAAAATGATACATTAAACAAGATGGACTTGACATTTATAGAACATTCCATCCAAAAACAACAGAATATACATCATTCTCAAGTACTCATGAAACATTCTCCAGGATAGATCATATCTAGGGTCACAAATCAAGCCTTGGCAAATTTAAGAAAATTGAAATCATATCAAGTATCTTTTCTGACCACAACACTATGAAACTAGATATCAATTACAGGAAAAATTCTGTAAGAAATAAAAACACATGGAGGCTAAACTACACACTACTTAATAAGAGATGACTGAAGAAATCAAAGAAGACTGAAGAAATCAAAGAAGAAATCAAAAAATACCTAGAAACAAATGACAATGAAAACACAACGTCCCAAAACCTATGGGATGCAGCAAAAGCAATTCTAAGAGGGAAGTTAATAGCTATACAAGTCTACCTTAAGAAACAGGAAACATCTCAAATAAACGACCTAACCTTACACATAAAGGAATTAGAGAAAGAAGAACAAAAATAACCCAAAGTTAGCAGAAGGAAAGACACCATAAATATCAGATCAGAAATAAATGAAAAAGAAATGAAGGAAACAATAGCAAAGATCAATAAAACTAAAAGCTGGTTCTTTGAGAAGTTAAACAAAATTGATAAACCATTAGCCAGACTCAACAAGAAAAAAAGGAAGAAGACTCAAATCAATAGAATTAGTAATGAAAAAGCAGAAGTAGCAACTGACACTGCAGAAATGCAAAGGATCATGAGATTACTAAAAGCAACTATATGCCAATAAAATGGACAACATGGAAGAAATGGACAAATTCTTAGAAAGGTATAACTTTCTAAGACTGAACCAGGAAGAAACAGAAAATATGAACAGACCAAACACAAGTAATGATATTGAAACTGGGATTAAAAATCTTCCAACAAACGGAAGTCCAGGACCAGCTGGCTTCACAGGTGAATTCTATCAAACATTTAGAGAAGAGCTAACACCCATCCTTCTCAAACTCTTCCAAAAATTTGCAGAGGAAGGAACACTCCTAAACTCATGCTATGAGGCCACCATGACCCTGATACCAAAACCAGACAAAGATACTACAAAAAAAAGAAAATTACAGACCAATAACACTGATGAATATAGATGCAAAAATCCTCAACAACATACTGGCAAACAGAATCCAACAGCACATTAAAAGGATCATACACTATGATCAAGTGGGGTTTATCCCAGGAATGCAAGGATTCTTCAATATTCACAAATCAAGCAACGTGATATACCATATTAACAAACTGAAGGAGAAAAACCATATGGTCATCTCAATAGATGCAGAGAAAGCTTTTGACAAAATTCAACACCCATTTATGATAAAAACCCTCCAGAAGGTAGGCATAGAAAGAACGTTCCTCAACATAATAAAAGCCATATATGACAAACCCACATCCAACATCATCCTCAATGGTGAAAAACTGAAACCATTTCCACTAAGATCAGGAACAAGACAAGGTTGCCCACTCTCACCACTCTTATTCAACATAGTTTTGGAAGTTTTAGCCACAGCAATCAGAGAAGAAAAAGAAATAAAAGGAATTCAAATTAGAAAAGAAGAAGTAAAGCTGTCACTGTTTTCAGATGACAGGATACTATATATAGAGAATCCTAAAGATGCTACCAGAAAACTACTAGAGCTAATCAATGAATTTGATAAAGTAGCAGGATACAAAATTAATGCACAGAAATCTCTGGCATTCCTATACACTAATGATGAAAAATCTGAAAATGGAATTAAGAAAACAGTCCAATTTACCATTGCAACAAAGGAATAGAATATCTAGGAATAAACCTACCTAAGGAGACAAAAGACCTGTATGCAGAAAATTATAAGACACTGATGAAAGAAATTAAAGATGATACAAATAGATGGAGAGATATACCATGTTCTTGGATTGGAAGAATCAACATCGTGAAAATGACTCTACTACCCAAAGCAATCTACAGATTCAATGCAATTCCTATCAAACTACCACTGGCATTTTTCACAGAACTAGAACAAAAAATTTCACAATTTCTATGGAAACACAAAAGACCCCGAATAGCCAAAGCAATTGAGAAAGAAAAACGGAGCGGGAGGAATCAGACTCCCTAACTTCAGACTATACTACAACGCTACAGTAATCAAGACAGTATGGTGCTGGAACAAGAACATAAGTATAGATCACTGGAACAGGAGAGAAAGCCCAGAGATAAACCCATGCACATATGGTCACCTTATCTTCGACAAAGGAGACAAGAATATACAATGAAGAAAAGACAGCCTCCTCAATAAGTGGTGCTGGGAAAACTGGACAGCTACATGCAAAAGAGTGAAATTAGAACACTTCCTAACACCAAACACAAAAATAATAAATCAAAATGGATTAAAGACCTAAATGTAAGGCCAGACACTATAAAACTCTTAGAGAAAAATATAGGCAGAACACTTTATGACATAAATCACAACAAGATCCTTTTTGACCCACCTCCTAGAGTAATGGAAATAAAAACAAAAATATACAAATGGGACCTAATGAAACTTAAAAGCTTTTGCACAGCAAAGGAAAGCATAAACAAGACAGAAAGACAACTCTCGGAATGGGAGAAAACATTTGCAAATGAAACAACTGACAAAGGATTAATCTCCAAAATATACAAGCAGCTCATGCAGCTCAATATCAAAAAAACAAACAACCCAACCCAAAAATGGGTGAAAGACCTAAATACACATTTCTCCGAAGAAGTTATACAGATTGCCAACAAACACATGAAAGGATGCTCAATATCACTAATCATTAGAGAAATGCAAATCAAAATGACAATGAGGTATCACCTCACACCAGTCACCACAGCCATCATCAAAAAATCTACAAACAATAAATGCCGGACAGGGTGTGGAGAAAAGGGAACCTTCTTGCACTATTGGTGGGAATGTAAATGGATACAGCCGCCATGGAGAACACTATGGAGGTTCCTTAAAAAATTAAAATTGAAATACCACATGATCCAGCAATTCCACTACTAGGCATATACCTTGAGAAAACGAAAATTCAAAAAGAGACATGTACCACAATGTTTACTGCAGAGCTATTTACAATAGCCAGGACATGGAAGCAACCTAAGTGTCCATCGACAGATGAGTGGATAAAGAAGATGTGGCACATATATACAATGGAATATTACTCAGCCATAAACAGAAATGAAATTGAGTTATTTGTAGTGAGGTGGATGGATCTAAAGTCTGTCATACAGAGTGAAGTAAGTCAGAAAGAGAAAAACAATACTGTATTCTAACACATATATGGAGTCTAAATTTTAAAAAATGGTTCTGATGAACCTAGGGGCAGGACAGGAATAAAGACGAAGATGTAGAGAATAGACTTGAGGACACAGGGGAGGGGGGAAAGGGAAGCTGGAACTAAGTGAGAGAGTAGCACTGACATATATACACTACCAAATGTAAAATAGATAGCTAGTGGGAAGCAGCTGCATAGCACAGGGAGATCAGCTCAGTGCTCTGTGACCACCTATAAGGGTGGGATATGAGGGTGGGAGGGAGGTGCAAGAGGGAGGGGATAGGGGGATATATGTATACATATAGCTGATTTACTTTGCTATACAGTATCAACTAACACAAGAATGTAAAGCAATTATACTCCAATAAAGATGTAAAATAATAATAATAATAATTGTTTGAAAAAATAAAAAATTCAAACTCAAAAAAAGAAAAAAGAAAACTGCTGCCTATAAGATGCTTACTTCGGATCTAAAGACACATACAGACTAAAAGTGAGGGGATGGAAAAAGTTATTCCATGCAAATGGAAATGAAAATAAAACCAGGGGAATATATATATATATACATATCAAAATAGACTCCAAAACAAAGAATGTAACAAAAGACAAAGAAAAACATTACAAAATCCAACAAGAAGATATAATTGTAATATACACAACCAACATAGGAACACCTAAAATCATAAAGCAAAGGGCCATAAGAGATTACTACAAACAACTATACACCAATGAATTGGACAACTTGGAATGAATGGATAAATTTCTGGAAACATACAATCACCCAAGACTGAATCAAGAAGAAATAGAAAACAGAGAGACCAATTACAAGTAATGAACTTGAATCAGTAATTTTAAAACTTCCAACAAACAAAAGCCCAGGACCAGACGGCTTCACGGGTGAATTCTACCAAACATTTGAAGGAGAGTTAACACCTATCCTTCTCAAACTATTCCAAAAAGTCAAAGAGGAAGGAACACTTCCAAAGCCATTCTACCAAGCCAGCATCACCCTGATATGAAAACCAGACAAAGACACCACAAGAAAACAAAACTACAGGCCAATATCACTGATAAACATAAATGCAAAAATCATTAACAACATACTAGCAAACTGAATTCAACAACACAATACGAGGATCATACATCATGATCAAGTGCAATTTATCCCAGGGATGCAATGATGGTTCAATGTCTGCAAAATCAATCAATGTGATACACCTAACACATTAACAAACTAAAGAATAAAAGAATAAAAATCACGATCATCTGAATAGATGCAGAAATAACTTTTGACAAAATTCAGCACCCATTTATGATAAAACCTCTCAACAAAATGGACATAGAGGGAACATACCTCAACACACCATACTCAATGATAACAACCTGAAAGCATTTTACTCTAAGATTAGGAACAAGACAAGGATGCCCCCTCTCATCACTTTTATTTAACATAGTATTGGAAGTCTTAGTCACAGCAGTCAGAAGAGAAAAAGAAATAAAAGGAACCCAAATTAGAAAGGAAGGAATAAAATTGTCACTGTTTGCAGATGGCATGATACCATATATAGAAAATCCTAAAGACACCACCAAAAGACTATGAAAACTCAGCATTGAGTTCAGTAAAGTGGCAGAATACAAAATCAGTATACAGAAATCTGTGGCACTTCTATACATGAACAACAAACTATCAGAAAGAGAAATTAAGAAAGCAATCCAATTTACAATTGCATCAAAAAGAATAAAACACAGATTGGTTCAAGATAGTGGAGTAGGACGTGTGCTCACTCCCTCGTGTGAAAGCACCAGAATCACAACTAACTGCTGAACAATCATCAACAAGAAGACACTGGAAATCACCAAAATATATACCCCACATCAGAAGACAAAGGAGAACCTGCAATGAGACAGTAGGAGGGGCACAATCACAATAAAATCAAATCCCATAACTGCTGGGTGGGCAACTCACAAACAGAACAATTATACCACAGAAGTCCACCCACTGGAGTGAAGGTTCTGAGCCCCAAATCAGGCTTCACAACCAGGGGGTGCAGCAATGGGAGAAGGAATCCCCAGACAATTGGACTTTGAAGGCCAGCAGGATTTGTTTGCAGGACTTCGACAGGATTGGGGTAAAGAGAGACTCCACTCTTGGAGGGAACACACAAAGTAGTGTGCGCATCAGGACCCAGGGGAAGGAGCAGTGACCCCGGGGAGAGACTGAACCAGACCTACCTGCTAGTGTTGGACGGTCTCCTGCAGAGGCACAGGGTGGCTCTGCTTCACCATGGGGACAAGGACACTGGCAGCAGAAGTTCTGGAAGTACTCCTTGGCGTGCACCCTCCCAGAATCCGACATTAGCCCCACCAAAGAGCCCAGGTAGGCTTCAGTGTTGGGTCGCCTCAGATCAAACAACCAACAGGGAGGGAACACAGCCCCACCCATCAACAGTCAAGTGGATTAAAGTTTTACTGAGCTCTGCCCACCAGAGCAACAGCCAGCTCTGCCCACCAACAGTCCCTCCCATAAAGCCTCTTAGATAGCCTCACCCACCAGAGGGCAGACTGCAGAAGCAAGAAGAACTACAATCCTGCAGCCTGGGGGAAAAAAAAACACATTCACAGAAAGATAGACAAGATGAAAAGGCAGAGGGATATATACCAGATGAAGGAACAAGATAAAAACCCAGGAAAAACAACTAAATGAAGTGGAGATAGGCAACCTTCCAGAAAAAGAATTCAGAATAATGATAGTGAAGATGATCCAGGACCTTGGAAAAAGAATGGAGGCAAAGATCAAGAAGATGCAAGAAATGTTTAACAAAGACCTAGAAGAATTAAAGAACAAACAAACAGAGATGAACAATAGAAAAACTGGAATAAAAACTACACTAGAGGGAATCAATAGCAGAATAACTGAGGCAGAACAGATAGGTGACCTGGAAGACAGAATGGTGGAATTCACTACTGCGGAACAGAATAAGAAAAAGAATGAAAAGAAATGAAGACAGCCTAAGAGACCTCTGGGACAACATTAAACGCAACAACATTCGCATTATAGGGGTCCCAGAAGGAGAAGAGAGAGAGAAAGGACCAGAGAAAATATTTGAAGAGGTAATAGTTGAAAACTTCCCTAACATGGGAAAGGAAATAGCCACCCAAGTCCAGGAAGCGCAGCAAGTCCCATACAGGATAAACCCAAGGAGAAACACGCCAAGACACATAATAATCAAACTGACAAAACATAAAGACAAAGAAAAATTATTGAAAGCAGCAAGGGAAAAATGACAAATAACATAGAAGGGAACTCCCATAAGGTTAACAGATGATTTCCCAGCAGAAACTCTACAAGCCAAAAGGGAGTGGCATGATATACTTAAAGTGATGAAAGGGAAGAACCTACAACTAAGTTTACTCTACCCAGCAAAGATCTCATACAGATTCGATGGAGAAATCAAAAGCTTTACAGACAAGCAAAACTAAGAGAATTCAGTACCACCAAACCAGCTCTACAACAAATGCTAAAGGAACTTCTCTAAGTGGGAAACACAAGAGAAGAAAAGGACCTACAGAAACAAACCCAAAACAATTAAGAACAGGGTCATAGGGACATACATATCAATAATTACCTTAAACGTGAATGGACTAAAGGCTCCAACCAAAAGACACAGGCTTGCTGAATGGATACAAAACCAAGACCCATATATATGCTGTCTACAAGAGACCCACTTCAGACCTAGGGGCACATACAGACTTAAAGTGAGGGGATGGAAAAAGATATTCCATGCAAATGGAAATCAAAAGAAAGCTGGAGTAGCTATACTCATATCAGATATAATACACTTTAAAATAAAGAATGTTACAAGAGACAAGGAAGGACACTACATAATGATCAAGGGATCAATCCAAGAAGAAGATATAACAATTATCAATATATATGCACCCAACATAGGAGCAGTTCAATACATAAGGCAATTGCTAACAGCTGCAAAAGAGGAAATTGACAGTAACAAAATAATAGTGGGGAACTTTAACACCTCACTTACACCAACGGACAGATTATCCAAAATGAAAATAAATAAGGAAACAGAAGCTTTAAATGACACAATAGACCAGATAGATTTAATTGATATTTATAGGACATTCCATCCCAAAACAGCAGGTTACACTTTCTTCTCAAGTGTACACGGAACATTCTCCAGGATAGATCACATCTTGCATCACAAGCCTCAGTAAATTTAAGAAAATTGAAATCATATGAAGCACCTTTTCTGACCACAACACTATGAGATTAGAAATGAATTACAGGGGAAAAAACGTAAGAAACACAAACACATGGAGGCTAAACAATATGTTATTAAATAACCAAGAGATCACTGAAGAAATCAAAGAGGAAATCAAAAAATACCTAGAGACAAATGACAATGAAAACACGATGATCCAAAACCTATGGGATGCAGAAAAAGCAGTTCTAAGAGGGAAGTTTATAGCTATACAAGCCTCCCTCAAGAAACAAGAAAAATCTCAAGTAAACAATCTAAGCTTACACCTAAAGGAACTAGAGAAAGAAGAACAAACAAAACCCAAAGTTAGCAGAAGGAAAGAAATCATAAAGATCAGAGCAGAAATAAATGAAATAGAAACAAAGAAAACAATAGCAAATATCAATAAAACTAAAACTTGGTCCTTGAGAAGATAAAGTTGATAAACCATTAACCAGACTCATCAAGAAAAAGATGGAGAGGACTCAAATCAATAAAATTAGAAATGAAAAAGGTGAAGTTACAACAGACGCCGCAGAAATAAAAAACATCCTAGGAGACTACCACAAGCAGCTCTATGCCAATAAAATGGACAACCTGGCAGAAATGGACCAATTCTTACAAAGGTATAACCTTCTAAGACTGAACCAGGAAGAAACAGAAAATATTAGCAGACCAATCACAAGGAATGAAATTGAAACTGAGACTAAAAATCTTCCAACAAACAAAAGTCCAGGACCAGATGGCTTCACAGGTGAATTCTATCAAACATTTAGAGAAGAGCTAACACCCATCCTTCTCAAACTCTTCCAAAAAATTACAGAGGGAGGAACACTCCCAAACTCATTCTACGAGGCCACCATCACCCTGATACCAAAACCAGACAAAGATACTACAAAAAAAGAAAATTACAGACCAATATCACTGATGAATATAGATGCAGAAATCCTCAACAAAATACTAGCAAACAGAATCCAACAGCACATTAAAAGGATCATACACTATGATCAAGTGGGATTTATCCCAGAGATGCAAGGATTCTTCAATATATGCAAATCAATCAATGTGATACACCATATTAACAAATTGAAGAAGAAAAAACATATCATCATCTCAACAGATGCAGAAAAAGCTTTTGACAAAATTCAACACCCATTTATCATAAAGACTCTCCTGAAAGTGGGCATAGAGGGAACCTACCTCAACATAATAAAGGCCATATACTAGAAACCCACAGCAAACATCATTCTCAATGGTGAAAAACTGAAACATTTCCTCGAAGATCAGGAACGAGACAAGGTTGTCCACTCTCACCACTATTATTCAAAATAGTTTTGGAGGTCCTAGCCACGGCAATCAGAGAAGAAAACTAAATAAAAGGAATACAAATTGGAAAATAAGAAGTAAAACTGTCACTGTTTGCACATGACATGATACTGAGAATCCTAAAAATGCCACCAGAAAACTACTAGAGCTAATCAATGAATTTGGTAAAGGTGCAGGATACAAAATTAATGCACAGAAATCTCTGGCATTCCTATACACTAATGATGAAAAATGTGAAAGAGAAATTATGGAAACACTCCCATTTACCACTGCAACAAAAAGAATAAAATACCTAGGAATAAACCTACCTAGGGAGACAAAAGACCTGTATGCAGAAAACAATAAGATACTAATGAAAGGAATTAAAGATGATACCAACAGATGGAGAGATATACCATGTTCTTGGGTAGGAAAAATCAATATTGTGAAAATGACTGTACTACCCAAAGCAATCTACAGATTCAATGCAATCCCTATCAAAGTACCAACGGCATTTTTTACAGAACTAGAACAAATCATCTTAAAATTCGTATGGAGACACAAAAGACCCCAAGTAGCCAAAGCAGTCTTGAGGGAAAAAAACGAGCTGGAGGAATCAGACTCCCTGACTTCAGACTATACTACAAAGCTACAGTAATCAAGACAATATGGTACTGGCACATAAACAGAAACACAGATCAATGGAACAAGATAGAAAGCCCAGAGATAAACCCACGCACCTATGGTCAACTAATCTATGACAAAGGAGGCAAAGATATACAGTGGAGAAAAGACAGTCTCTTCAATAAGTGGTGCTGGGAAAACTGGACAGCTACATGTAAAAGAATGAAATTAGAACACTCCCTAACACCATACACAAAAATAAACTCAAAATGGGTTTGAGACCTAAATGTAAGAGCAGACACTATAAAACTCTTAGAGGAAAACATACGAAGAACACTCTTTGACAAAAATCACAGCAAGATCTTTTTTGATCCACCTCCTAGAGTAACGGAAATAAAAACAAAAATAAACAAATGGGACCTAATGAAAATTCAAAGCTTTTGCACAGCAAAGAAACCATAAACAAGACGAAAAGACAACCCTCAGAATGGGAGAAAATATTTGCAAATGAATCAACGGACAAAGGATTAATCTCCAAAATATATAAACAGCTCATGCAGCTCAATATTAAAGAAACAAACAACCAATCCAAAAATGGGCAGAAGACCTAAACAGACATTTCTCCAAAGAAGATATACAGATGGCCAGGAAGCACATGAAAAGTTGCTCAACATCACTAATTATTAGAGAAATGCAAATCAAAACTACAATAAGTAGTTAGAATGGGCATCATCAGAAAATCTAGAAACAATAAATGCTGGAGAGGGTGTGGAGAAAAGGGAACACTTTGCACTGCTGGTGGGAATGTAAATTGATACAGCCACTATGGAGAACAGTATGGAGGCTCCTTAAAAAACTAAAAATAGAATTACCATATGATCCAGCAATCCCACTACTGGGCATATACCCAGAGAAAACCATAATTCAAAAAGACACATGCACCCCAATGTTCACTGCAGCACTATTTACAATAGCCAGGTCATGGAAGCCATGTAAATGCCCATAGACAGATGAATGGATAAAGAAGTTGTGGTACATATATACAATGGAATATTACTCAGCCTTAAAAAGGAAAGAAGCTGAGTCATTTGTTGAGACATGGATGGATCTAAAGACTGTCATACAGAGTGAAGTAAGTCAGAAAGAGAAAAATAAATATCGTATATTAATGCATGTATGTGGAACCTAGAAAAATGGTACAGATGAACCAGTTTGCAGGGCAGAAGTTGAGACACAGATGTAGAGAACAAACGTATGAACACCAAGGGGAGAAAACCACAGTGGGGTGGGGATGGTGGTGTGCTAAACTGGGCGATTGGGATTGACATGTATACACTGATGCGTATAAAATTGATGACTAATAAGAACCTGCAGTATAAAAACACAAACAAACAAAAAGAACAACTAATACTAAAAGAAAAAAAACATTATGGTACTGGCACAAAAACAGACACATAGATCAATGGAGCAGAATAAAGATCCTAAAAATAAACCCACACTTGTATGGGCAACTAATCTATGACAAATGAGGCAAGAATATACAATGGGGAAAAAAATAGTCTCTTCAATAAATGGTGTTGGAAAATCTGGGAAGCTAAATGCAAAAGAATGAAACTGGAGTATTTTCGTACTTTTTCACACAGTGTACAAAAATGAGCTTAATATAGATTATGGACTTAAATCTAAGACATGAAACCATAACACTCTTAGAAGAAAACACAGTATGCTCTTTGACATCAGTCTTAGCAATTTTTTTGGGATATGTCTTCTCAAGGAAGTTAAACAAAAGAAAAAATAAACAAATGGGTCTACATCAAGCTGAAAAGCTTTTGCAGAGCCAAGAAAACTACCAACAAAATATATACACTACCAAACGTAAAACAGATAGCTAGTGGGAAGCAGCCACATAGCACAGGGAGATCAGCTCGGTGCTTTGTGACCACCTAGGGGGGGGGATAGGGAGGGTTGGAGGGAGGGAGACGCAAGAGGGAAGAGATATGGGAACATATGTATATGTATAACTGATTCACTTTGTTATAAAGCAGAAACTAACACACCATTGTAAAGCAATTATACTCCAATAAAGATGTTAAAAAAAAAAGAAAGAAAACTACCAACAAAATGAAAAGGTAGCCTAGTGAATGTGAGAAGATATTTGCAAACAATATACCAGATAAGGGGTTAATATCAAAAATATACAAAAAATTCATACAACTCAACATCAAAAAAACATACAACCTGATTTAAAAATGAGCAGAGGATGTGACTAGACATTTTCCCAAAGAAGACACACAGATGGCCAACAGGTACGTGAAAAGATGCTCAACATCACTAATCATCAGGGAAATGCAAATCAAAACCACAATGAGATATCAACTCACACCTGTCAGAATTGCTATTATCAAAAAGACAACAAGTAACTAGAGTTATTGAGGATGTGCAGAAAAGGGAACCCTAGTTAACTGATGGTGGGAACGTAAATAGGTGCATCCACTACAGAAACAGTATGGAGATTCCTCAAAAAAAATTAAAAATAGAACTATCATATAAGCTAGCAATTCCACTTCTGGTTATTTTTCCCAAAAAAACAAAGAGAAAAACAATTTGGAAAGATATATGCACCCCTATGTTCATTAGAACATTATTTACAAGAGCCAAGGTATGGAAGCAATCTAAATGCTCATCAATAGATGAATGGATAAAGATGTGATATATGTATACAATGGAATATTACTCTGCCATAAAAAAGAATAAAATCTTGCCATTTGCACCAACATGGATGAACCTAGAGAGTATTCTGCTAAGTGAAATAAGTCCAACAGAGAAAGACAAATACCATATGATTTCGCTTATACATGGAAAATAAAAATTGAAACAATAGAACAAATATAACAAAACAGAAACAGACTCATAGATAATGAGATCAAACCTGTGGTTGCCAGAGGGGAGGGAGGGTGGAAGGGATGAATGAAATAGGTGAGGGAGATTAAGAGGTACAAACTTCTAGTTACTAAATAAATAAGCCACATGGATGTAATGTACAGCATAGGCAATATAGTCAGTAATATTGTAATAATTTTGTATGGTGACAGATAGCAACTAGACTTATCATGGCAATCATTTTGTAATGTATAAAAATACTGAATCACCATGTTATACACCTGAAATTAATATATAATACTGTAAGTCAATTATACATCAATTTTTTAATGTTAATAATAAAAACTGATTAATGAATAAATAAAATTTAGTATATCCATTAACTGGACTATTCTCCTGTCATTTAAGGATAATGAAATAAAATAAATGTTATGACATGGGTGAACCTTGAAAACATTATGCTAAATAAAAGAAGCCAGACACATTTTGTACAGCAAAGGAAACAATAAACAAAATGAGAAGACAACCTATGGACTGGGAGAAAGTATTTGCAAATGATGCAACCAACAAGAGCTTAATTTCCAAAATATACAAACAGCTCACACAACTCAATAACAACAAAAAGAAATCGAAAAACTGGGCAGAAGATCTAAACAGACATTTCTCTAGAGAAGACATACAGAGTGCCAACAGGCCCATGAAAAGATGCTCAACATTGTTAATTATTTGAGAAGTAGAAATCAAAACTACAATGAGGTACCACTTTACACACACAGAATAGCCATCATTAAAAAGTCTATAAATAATAAATTCTGCAGAGGGTGTGGGGAAAAAGGAACCCTCCTAAACTATTGGTGGGAATGTAAGTTGGTGCAGCCACTGTGGAAAACAGTATGAAATTTCCTCAAAAAACTAAAAGTAGAGTTGCCACATGATCCTGCAATTCCACTGCTGGGCATATACCCAGAGGAAAACATAATTCAAAAAGATACATGCACCCCAATGTTCATTGCAACACTATTTACAATAGCCAAGACATGGAAACAACCTAAATGTCCATCGACAGATGAATGGATAAAGAAGATGTGGTATATGTATATATACATACAATGGAATACTAATCAGCCATAAAGAGGAATGTAATAATGCCATTTGCAGCAACTTGGATAGACCTAGAGATTATCATATGCAGTGAAGTAAATCAGAAAGAGAAAGACAAATACCATGATATTACTTGTATGTGGAATCTAAAATACGACACAAATGAATTTATCTATGAAACAGAAACAGACTCACAGACATAGAGAACAGACTTGTGATTGTCAAGGGGGGTTGGGGAAGGGATGGATTAGGAGTTTTGGATTAGCAGATACAAACTATTATACATAGAATGGATAAACAACAACGTCCTACAGTATACAGGGAACTATATTCAATATCCTATGGTAAACCATAATGGAAGAAATATGAAAAAGAATGTGTATATATATATATATAACTGAATCAATTTGCTGTACAGCAGAAATTAACACAACACTGTAAATCAACTATACTTCAATAAAATAAATTTAAGAAAATAAGAAACCAGACACAAAAGACTTCACCTTACATGATTTAATTTATATGAAATATCCAGAATAAGCAAATCCAAAAGCAGATTAGTGGTTGCCAAATTAGTGGCTGCCAAATTAGAGGCTGGGGGAGGGGGTGATGGGGAGTGACTTTAATAGGTACAGGGTTTCTTTTTTAGGTGATGAAAATGTTCTGGAACTAGGTAGTTGTGACAGTTACACAACATCGTGAATGTACTACATGTCACTGAATTGTACATTTTAAAATGATTAAAATGATAGATTTTGTTATGTGTATTTTATCCCAATCAGAAAAAAAAAAGAAATGATGTACTGATACATGTTACAGCATGGATGACCCTTGAAAAAGTTATACTGAGTGAAAGAAACCAGTCACAAAGACAACATATTGTATGATCCTATTTATACAAAATGTCCAAAACAGGCAAATCCACACAGATAGAAAGTAGGTTATGGTTGCTTAGGATGGGGAAAGGGGTTAATGAGTGCTAATGGGTACAGGGATTTTTTTAGGGAGAGAAAAACGTTCTACAATTAGATCATGGTGATGGCTCAACACTGTGAATATACTAAAAAATATTAAATTGTACACTTTGAAAGAGTGATTTGTATACATGAATTATATTTCAATAAAGCTGGAGAAAGAGAGAGTGGCAGAGAGAGAGAACCGATTAAGAATTTAGCCAAGAAAATGAAGGGTTAGTATAAAATAGGAATAATTAAAACAACATATAGAATGAGGATATGGGAAAGGATATAGAACAAGATCACCACTGCTCTTGAACATTCCCTACATCCTGTTCCAGAGTAGCTACCACCTAAACTGTAAGACTAGGAGACCGGATACTGTTAGGAGGAATAGGAAAATATTCTGGGGGAAATAACCAACAAATGTTCACCACAAAATATAAATACAAGTAAATCAATATATACAAGCAAATATTAAGTAGAATGTATAAAAATGAGAGAGTTCATGTGTTATGGACTCCATTTTCCCAATGAAGTAGGAATTCAGGTCACCAATTGAGAGTGAAGAATATGGGAAAGGAGGTGAAAATTCAAAGAGAATGATAAAGTTTGGGAGTATCCCTGAAAGAACTGGGAAAGAGAGCCCTCTTCTTGCTTTCTGGCACTCTAAGACTACAGCACTAGTCTTGACCTTTTTTCACCCTTAGTAAAATTCTATCTTTCAGTCTTCTCAATTTTCTATTTTTTAGATTTAAGTAATCATATTAATACAATTCTATAGGAGGCAAAAATATTGGGTTGGCCAAAAAGTTCGTTTGGGTTTTCCGTTAACATTGCCAACATTTGCTGAAAAACTAAATAATATCACAAAATCAGAACCAAGATTTCCTCTCTCTCCCTCCTTCACTTTAGCACCTCTACATCTTAACAAAAACCACTGGAACTAAAGAGAGCTGCTGGAAGGTAGCTTTGTGAAAATGTACCTGGGATATTCTGTCCCTAATCAACGCACCGATGCTATGTATTCTGATGCTAGGTGTAAATCTTAATCAGAGATAATCAACTTCTATACACATACATGTCTTTAGCCCATATGTCCATCAAGTCTCAGTTGAGAGTCTAAATAGGATCCAGCCAGAGTCCCCAGTACGAGGCTTCTCTAAATGTTTGGCTGAAAATATGAAGATGGACACAACAGTGGGACTCTCCTGCTGATGCTCTTGCTCCTTCGGTTCTTTTACTCTCTCTTTCGTGCTTTCACTCTTACAAAAGATGCCCATGCCTAATCCCTAAGAAATGTAAACAGTAATGACAGAATAGTTGGAATAAACCTATAGTCTCCCAAGATGACTACTTTAAAGGAATAAATATCCATTCAAAGGTATAGGATCTGATATGTTTATTAAAAACCAGCTCATTTTTCCCTATAATCATATTTCAAATAAATACATGAGTTAAGAGTTGAACAGAGAAATAAACTTCAGTGCATGTGTTACAACTGTTATGTTCCTCTTCTATACAGGAGAATTAGGACCAAAAATGTGCAACAGACTTAAACATTGCAGTGCCACAGTATAAACTGTGCTTTGAGGACACGAAAACAGTCCGAGGGAAAACACCTGCCTATATAAAGATCTTGAGTAACCCGGTCAGGTAGGTGCTAACTCCTCTTTATGGTTGTCAAGTAGCTAATGTTTATTGTTAAGATATATTAGGAGCACATCTTTTTGTTTTGTTGCTGTGGTTGTACTGTTGTTGCTAATGTGAGTAAGGAAGTATATATATATATTTTTTTAAGGGAAATGGTTCTCACTGAATCAGGACTGGTGATTTGTTTATGTATGTATTGACTTCCACCACAATAATATATAAATAGTTTTAATCATTGCAAAACTAGTAAATCAGATGTCAAGACGTAGTTATTGGGTCATATGCCAAATGTTTAAGTAGCTATCTCTAAGTGTAAGGATTACTTCTTTATATGCCTGAGTTTTCTAAATTCATACAATGAGCACAGGTTTCTTATTTTAAAAATACATTGCAATTCCTATTATATTTTGTCTATCCAGATGAAAGTATCTAAAATAAAAAGTATATAAAAACTGCTCTTCGTAAAGCCAATGCTAGATTGTTATTCTTAAATATGAACAATTGATATAATCCCTTAAGATGTGTATATTTCAGATTCTGGATCACAGAGAAGAAAAAATGGCAGGAAGCTGTACTCTGTTAAATTAAGCCAGATAGTATAAAAAGCTCATGACCAATTATTTGGAACAGCTGCAACTGAGTCACTGTGCTAAATTTTAAAACCAACTTAACTTTGTCAAACAAATTCCAAAACACATATAAGAATTTAAAGATACAGGCAGTAATTTTGGTTGCTGGTTCGTTTTCATTGGTCTTTGGTTTGCGGGGTTTTATGTTGTTGTTGTTTGTTTATTGGTTTGTTTGCAAACAATACTAGTCAAGTGGCTAACCAATTCCAACTTAATGTAAGGGGTACATCTATATTCATTAACAGACCCTCAGAAGAACATAAACATAGTATCTGGGGTTTCATTTCATTAAGGTATTTGAAAAAGTGAATGAAAGTCTTGAATTAAACTTTTTTAATTTAAAACATCTTAAATGTCATGGTTGTACAATATGTTCAGCTTGTGTTTTTGAACACTCTCTAAATCCCTGGACATTGACATGCAGTCTCATTACTTTATATGTAAAGCACTTGAATTGTTATATAAGCTCCCTTTCCATCCCCCTTGATTCAAAATGTAAATATAGTCAAATGTTTGATGTGTGCATTCAACAACATTCAAGAATTTACTTAAATACTACTTTCAGAGTGTACTCTTCTCTGAAGATTTTTAAATAAATGTCACATGTTTATCAGTTTCTAGTATTTTAGTGAATAGAGATAAAGAAGATGAAATCTAAATTTGCCTTTTCATCCTTTAATATAACAATAACTCTAGTAAAGAATTTATGTTGGGAGACAATTCTCCATGAGTCTCTCTTTTCAGCCTATCTTGTGAACAGAGGCACTGACTTCTGATTCTTTTGTAGTGTCTTCTCAAGGATGTCTGTATAGAACAGCAGCCTCCAACCTTCTGGGCGGGGGGAATGGGGGGGTGGATGGTTCAGGCAGTAATGCGAGCAATGGGGAGCGATGGGGAGTGGCAGATGAAGCTTCACTCACTCGCCCGCAGCTCACTTCCTGCTGTACTGCCTAGTTCATAACAGGCTGTGGACCGCTACCAGTCCACGTCCAAGGGGTTGGGGACCCCTGGTATAGAAAACAGACCTGGAAGATAAGATGTGCCTCTAAAGGCAAGGGCAGATATGGTTAGAGCCTTAGAAGAAAAAGATGTCTCCTTCCAGAGCAAAGGGCAAGCATGCTCATTCCACGTTATAAAAGATTTGAGGTTCTGAGGCTCAGAGCTCCTCTGCTATAACTCAACCCACTGCACGTGCAGGTATTATCTGGCCCTCTTCATGTCACCATGTGGGAATAGGTGTTCAGAGACTGGCAGAAATGATCACGCTCTGGCTACTGCTATTGCTGTGAGTAATAAACTGTCCTTCCTCTCTGATCCAGAGTCTCATATCTTCTACCAGCATCCATGAAACTGTGGCAGGCTAACTTGTAAGTAGAGTAAAATCTCAGACTTTTCACAGTTCTTGACAATCTAATGAATCAGTATCAGTAAGCACTTATCGAATATCTTCCATGTACTTAGCACTATGCTAGGTGATATGGGGTTGTTTTTTTAAATTCCTATTCACACTCCTCACCTATTCTTGAAAACATGCAACAGTGGCCAGCAACAGAGAAAGGGATTTCTTTAAACCTAAAAGCTAAAGAATGTGTAGCATCATTTAAAATTGTGCTTCTCTACCAAAAATTATCTTTTGTTCTATATGCTTTTACCATATCTATTTAACCAATATTGAGGTTGTTGGAAATTTATCATAAAAGAGAATGTTCCATATTCAGATCTTTGGGTAAATCCTTACCCATAACCAGGATGGGAAATTTTTAAGTAGAAACGCTGAAGTATAGAAACTGCAAAGAGGTAAGGATTTTGGTTTATCAGTAGTCTTCTTACCTAGTCTCCTTGCTTCTCATTCAGTATAGTTGGTATAGGTGATACAGTTTTAACTTATAAAGAATAAGGTTTGAATTCTGGATCTGCACTGAGATAACACTATCATTAGAATAATAACACATTCTATAGAGAAGCTACTTTTTATATACCTTTTTTAAAACTTTAAAATCACAAAAATTTCTTAGAGCTGAAGGAAACTTAGAGTTCCTTCCAATTTTACACATGGTTGGAGGAGTTTATATAACCTGCCAAGCTGCACATTTAGTTAGAGGAGAGTTAGAACTAGAGCACAGATTACCCACTTTCAATACTCCTTCTACAATACCTAAATATAATATACATACAAATACATATAAAACTATTTTGTTGTGCTTAACTTACATACACTTTCAAAATTGTGGCCTGTTAGGCCTGAATTATACCTGAAAGAGTGTAGAAAAAAGCAAAAATGTATGGAGCCAGAAAATTGTTACTGTCATTACTTACGGAAATAACACTGATATACAATGTAAAGTCCACAGGGGTAGAAATTATCGATAGGTTTATTTGATGGTTTCATTCATTGCTGCGTCCCACAGTTCTAGAACAATGCCTAGAACATAGTAGGTGATAAATGCTTGCTAAGTGATATGTAAACCATGTTGCTTTAAAATTATCACCCAGGCAACGCACCAGAACCAGCGGCTTCTGGTGGTCATCATTCACCTCTGGAGGCTTCTTCCTCCCCAGAAGGAAGCTAGGCCCTTCCTCTTGGGAGCCGCTGCGGTATCCTCTCAAGCATCAAAATATATTGCAGTGTCTTGTTTTCACAAGTGCATCTCCTTTAAGACTGTGCTCCTGGGCTTCCCTGGCGGCGCAGTGGTTGAGAATCTGCCTGCCAACGCAGGGGACACGGGTTCGAGCCCTGGTCCGGGAAGATCCCACATGGTGAGGAGTAACTAAGCCCGCGTTCCACAACTACTTAAGCTCACGTGCCTAGAGCCTGTGCTCTGCAACAAGAGAAGCCGCCGCAATAAGAAGCCCGTACACCACAACGAAGAGTGGCCCCTGCTCACTGCAACTAGAGAAAGCCCGCATGCAGCAACGAAGGCTCAACACAGCCAAAAATAAATAAATAAATAAGTTTATTTTTAAAATATCACATCTAACACCAATATATAACTATGTTTACTCTTTTCATTTTGCCTGAAGGTGGGGAAGAATAAGAAAATCAGAAGGAATACACATGGACATTTTTCCCGAGAATGCCAAGAAAGAAAAATAAGGATAGGACACTCTCAGGAGTTAACAGTCTATTCAAAGTGAATGAACCATTTGATGCTGGCAGTTAAGAAGAGCTTGGTGCTTTGTGACCGCCTGGAGGGGTGGGATGGGGAGGGTGGGAGGGAGGGAGACGCAAGAGGGAAGAGATATGGGTACATATGTATATGTATGGCTGATTCACTTTGTTACAAAGCAGAAACTAACAGACCATTGTAAAGCAATTATACTCCAATAAAGATGTAAAAAAAATAAAAAGAAAAAAGAAGAGCCTTGAAAGGCTTTGACAAGACACTGGCTAGCAGTCTGGTGTTAAGATAAGGTTGTTCTGTCCTAGTTCAGAGACAGAATGGAGATTATATTAAGTACTGTTGGTAATCATTGAGGATCAGTATTATGGGTGAAAGGGAAAAAGGAGCTATCATTTTTTGAGAATCTACTAGCAATTACAGAGGCAAGCACTATGTTAGGTACTTTATATAATAATATATATATAATATTATTTCATTTTATTCTCACCAATCCTATAAAGGTAAGGTTTCTATCTTGATTTGCATTTCTGGTACCACTGATCCAAACTCTATTTGTGCAAACTGTCTCCAACTTCCAAATAGATTATACTCCAGAATTATCTTTCTTAAATTGGCTGTTTGTAACCTAGAATGCATATTCCCATAGAAGTATCTTTAGGTCCCTAGGTCTACTAACAAAAACTAAACTATAGCTGAATACTATAAGGTTGCAATGAATGAGAGTAGGAAACCCTGCTAAACACGTCACATTATTTGTTAGCTAAGTTTTTGTTTTTTGTGGTTTTTTTGGTTCTCCTAACTTTTATCAATAACATTTTTTTCCTGTAGAAATATATATCTGGTATATGACGGAAACACAGAAACACTGAGAACATGTCCAAATGCCAGGTAATGGATTGTCAACAACATAAAAGAAATAAGATAACTTGCAGAATATTGAGTTTTATGGGTAACTTGATCTGGACATAGCATGTGCTGGCTGAGCTAATATATAAAATTTCCCATGAAGGAGAGGCAGATGTAAACTCAAAAAAACCTAGATCAAGTCCTGGCTCTCCCAGTATGACTCTGGATGTCACCTAACTTAAGTCTCACTTTCCTCAGCTGTAAAATAAGAATAATATTATTTTTCCTGCTTTAGGGGACTACAATAAGGCTAATTCCACATGTTCTCTATACAACAGAAATTGACCTCATTGGCCATAAACCTCTACAGTTACCTTTTTTTTTTCTTTTTTTGCAAATAACCAAAATATAACACAGAGCCAAACAGAGAGCCACAGGGTTACTTCCATATAGCTAAACAGCTCCCATCCCCATTTGACAGAAAAAAATATGCCACAGAAGACTAACACTTGCATTTCCCCATTAGTTGAAAGGTTAAAGAAAAAGATGATGGCAAAAACTATAATTAACCAGAAATCAGGGACTATTAGGCTACTGCTAAGTACTACAGTATTAAAAATTATACTTTCCCTTTACTGACTGCTTACCACTTCAGACATGTAAATACTACCTTACGAAGTAAGTACCATCATGCCTATTTTATAGCGGCTAGGCCCGTGAGCCGTGGCCGCTGAGCCTGTGCGTCCGGAGCCTGTGCTCCGCAACGGGAGAGGCCACAACAGTGAGAGGCCCACGTACCGCCAAAAAAAAAAAATATATATATATATATATATATATATATATATATATATCAGGACTTACCAAAACTGTCACATCCTCAAAAATACCTCTAAATAAAGTAGGACTTTTGTGAGACACTTTTTGTTGTTGCTGTTGCTGGTTTTTTTTCTTCCTTTTTTCTTAAGAATTTCAATTTTTTTTTAATATTCTTTTTCTTTTATTTATATTTTATACAGCAGGTTCTTATTAGTCATGCATTTTATACACATCAGTATATACATGACAATCCCAATCTCCAAATTCATCACACCATCACCACCACCACCACCACTTTCTCCCCTTGATGTCCATACGTTTGTTCTCTACATCTGTCTCAATTTCTGCCCTGCAAACCGGTTCATCTGTACCATTTTTCAAGGTTGCACATACATGTGTTAATATATAATATTTGTTTTTCTCTTTCTGACTTACTTCATTCTGTATGACAGTCTCTAGATCCATCCACTTCTCTACAAATGACCCAATTTCGTTCTTTTTCATGGCTGAGTAATAATCCATTGTATATACGTACCACTTCTTCTTTATCCATTCATCTCTCGATGGGCATTTAGGTTGCTTCCATGACCTGGCTATTGTAAATAGTGCTGCAATGAACACTGGGGTGCATGTGTCTTTTTAAATTACGGTTTTCTCTGTGCATATGTCCAGTCATGGGATTGCTGGGTCATATGGTACTTCTACTTTTATTTTTTAAGGAACCTCCATACTGTTCTCCATAGTGGCTGTATCAATTTACATTCCCACCAACAGTGCAGGAGGGTTCCCTTTTCTCCACATCCTCTCCAGCATTTGTTGTTTGTAGATTTTCTGATGATGCCCATTCTGACTGATGTCAGGTGATACCTCATTGTAGTTTTGATTTGCATTTCTCTAAAACTTAGTGATGTTAAGCAGCTTTTCATGTGCTTCTTGGCCATCAGTATGTCTTCTTTGGAGAAAAGTCTATTTAGGTCTTCTGCCCATTTTTGGATTGGGTTGTTTGTTTTTTTAATATGGAGCTGCATGAGCTGTTTATATATTTTGGAGATTAATCCTTTGTCCGTCGATTCGTTTGCAATTTTCTCCCATTCTAAGGATTGTCCTCTCATCTTGTTTCTGGTTTCCTTTGCCGTGCAAAAGCTTTGCAGTTTCATTAGGTCCCATTTGTTTATTTTTGTTATTTCCATTACTCTAGGAGGTGGATCAAAAAAGATCTTCGGGCTTGCCTGGTGGCACAGTGGTTGAGAGTCCACCTGCCAATGCAGGGGACATGGGTTCGTGCCCCAGTCCGGGAAGATCCCACATGCCGCGGAGTGGCTGGGCCCGTGAGCCATGGCCGCTGAGCCTGCGCATCCGGAGCCTGTGCTCCACAACGGGAAAAGGCCACAACAGTGAGAGGCCCGCGTACCGCAAAACAAAAACAACAACAACAAAAAGATCTTGCTGTCATTTATATCAAAGAGTGTTCTTCCTATGTTTTCCTCTAAGAGTTTGATAGTGTCCGGTCTTACATTTAGGTATCTATTCCATTTTGCGTTTATTTTTGTGTTTGGCGTTAGGGAGTGTTCTAATTTCATTCTTTTACATGTAGCTGTCCAGTTTTCCCAGCACCACTTATTGAAGAGACTGTCTTTTCTCCATTGTATATACTTGCCTCTTTTGTCATAGATTAGTTGACCGTAGGTGCATGGGTTTATCTCTGGGCTTTCTATCCTGTTCCATTGATCTATATTTCTCTTTTTATGCCAGTACCATAATGTCTTGATTACTGTAGCTTTGTAGTATAGACTGAAGTCAGGGAGCCTGATGCCTCCAGCTCCGTTTTTTTCCCCTCAAGATTGCTTTGGCTATTCGGGGTATTTTGTGTCTCCATACAAATTTTAAGATTTTTTGTTCGAGTTCTGTAAAAAAATGTCAATAGTAATTTATAGGGATTGCATTGAATCTGTAGATTGCTTTGGGTAGTACAGTCATTTTCACAATATTGATTTTTCCTACCCAAGAACGTGGTATCTCTCTCCATCTGTTGGTATCATCTTTAATTTCTTTCATCAGTGTCTTACAGTTTTCTGCATACAGGTCTTTTGTCTCCCTAGGTAGGTTTATTACTAGGTATTTTATTCTTTTTGTTGCAATAGTAAGTGGGAGTATTTCCTTAATTTCTTTTTCAGATTTTCCATCATTAGTGTATAGGAATGCCAGAGATTTCTGTGCATTAATTTTGTATCCTGCAACTTTACCAAATTCATTGATTAGCTCTAGTAGTTTTCTGGTGGCATCTTTAGGATTCTCTATGTATAGTATCATGTCATCTGCGAACAGTGACAGTTTTACTTCTTCTTTTCCAATTTGTTTTCCTTTTATTCCTTTTTCTTCTCTGATTGCCACGGCTAGGATGTCCAAAACTATGTTGTATACTAGTTGTGAGAGTGGACATCCTTGTCTTGTTCCTGATCTTCGAGGAAATGGTTTCAGTTTTTCACCATTGAGAATGATGTTTGCTGTGGGTTTCTAGTATATGGCCTTTATTATGTTGAGGTAGGTTCCCTCTATGCCCACTTTCTGGAGATTCTTTATGATAAATGGGTGTTGAATTCTGTCAAAAGCTTTTTCTGCACCTATTGAGATAATGATATGGTTTTTCTTCTTCAATTTATTAATATGGTGTATCACATTGATTGATTTGAGTATATTGAAGAATCCTTGCATCCCTGGGATAAATCCCACTTGATCATGGTGTATGATCCTCTTAATGTGTTGTGGGATTCTGTTTGCTAGCATTTTTGCATCTATATTCATCAGTGATATTGGTCTGTAATTTTCTTTTTTTGTAGTATCTTTGTCTGGTTTTGGTATCAGGGTGATGGTGGTCTCATAGAATGAGTTTGGGAGTGTTCCTTCCTCTGCAATTTTTTGGAAGAGTTTGAGAAGGATGGGTGTTAGTTCTTCTCTAAATGTTTGACAGAATTCACCTGTGAAGCCATCTGGTACTGGACTTTTGTTTGTTGGAAGATTTTTTTTTTTTAAACGTTTAGGATAGCATTTGGTATACGGTAAGGGTTTGTCTTTAGCCTTCCTTCTTAGGATGATATACATGTTCTTTCTTTCTTTCTTTATAAATGTATTTATTTATTATTTATTTTTGACTGTGTTGGGTCTTCATTGCTGCGCATGGGCTTTCTCTAGTTGTGGTGAGCAGGGGCTACTCTTCATTGCGGTGTGCAGGCTTCTCATTGTGGTGGCTTCTCTTGTTGTGGAGCACAGGCTCTACGTGCCCGCAGGCTTCAGTAGTTATTGCACACGGGCTCAGTAGTTGTGGCTCGAGGGCTCTAGAGCACAAGCTCAGTAGTTGTGGCGCACACGCTTAGTTGCTCCCCGGCATGCGGGATCTTCCCAGACCAGGGCTCAAACCCGTGTCCCCTGCATTGGCAGGTGGATTCTTAACCACTGTGCCACCAGGGAAGTCCCAGTTGGAAGATTTTTAATAACAGTTTCAATTTCATTACTTGTGATTGGTCTGTTCATATTTTCTATTTCTTCCTGGTTCAGTCTTGGAAGGTTATACCTTTCTAAGAATTTGTGTGTTTCTTCCAGGTTGTCCATTTTATTGGCATAGAGTTGCTTGTAGTAGTCTCTTAGGATGCTTTGTGTTTCTGCTGTGTCTGTTGTAACTTCTCCTATTTCATTTCTAATTTTATTGATTTGAGTCCTCTCCATCTTTTTCTTGATGAGTCTGGCTAATGGTTTATCAACTTTGTTTATCTTCTCAAGGACCAAGTTTTAGTTTTATTGATCTTTGCTATTGTTTTCTTTGTTTCTATTTCATTTATTTCTGCTCTGATCTTTATGATTTCTTTCCTTCTGCTAACTTTGGGTTTTGTTTGTTCTTCTTTCTCTAGTTCCTTTAGGTGTAAGCTTAGATTGTTTACTTGAGATTTTTCTTGTTTCTTGAGGGAGGCTTGTATAGCTATAAACTTCCCTCTTAGAACTGCTTTTTCTGCATCCCATAGGTTTTGGATCGTCGTGTTTTCATTGTCATTTGTCTCTAGGTATTTTTTGATTTCCTCTTTGATTTCTTCAGTGATCTCTTGGTTATTTAGTAACGTATTGTGTTACTGTTTTTTACATGTGTTTCTGTTTTTTACATTTTTTTTCCCTATAACTGATTGCTAATCTCATAGCATTGTGGTCAGAAAAGGTGCTTCATATGATTTCAATTTTCTTAAATTCACTGAGGCTTGATTTGTGATGCAAGATATGATCTATCCTGGACAATGTTCCGTGCGCACTTGAGAAGAAATTGTAATCTGTTTTTGGATGGAATGTCCTATAAATATCAATTAAATCTATCTGGTCTATTGTGTCATTTAAACCTTCTGTTTCCTTACTAATTTTCTGTTTGGATGATCTGTCCGTTGGTGTAAGTGAGGTGTTAAAGTCCCCCACTATTATTGTGTTACTGTCGATTTCCTCTTTTATAGCTGTTAGCAGTTGCCTTATGTATTGAGGCGCTCCTATGTTGGGTGCATATATATTGATAATTGTTACATCTTCTTCTTGGATTGATCCCTTGATCATTATGTAGTGTCCTTCCTTGTCTCTTGTAACATTCTTTCTTTAAGATCTATTTTATCTGATATGAGTATTGCCACTCCAGCTTTCTTTTGACTTCCATTTGCATGGAATAACTTTTTCCATCTCCTCACTTTCAGTCTTTATGTGTCCCTAGGTCTGAAGTGGGTCTCTTGTAGACAACTTATATATGGGTCTTGGTTTTGTATCCAGTCAGCAAGCCTGTGTCTTTTGGTTGGAGCATTTAATCCATTCACATTTAAGGTAATTATCGATATGTATGTTCCTATGACCCTGTTCTTAATTGTTTTGGGTTTGTTTTTGTAGGTCCTTTTCTTCTCTTGTGTTTCCCACTTAGAGAAGTTCCTTTATCTTTGTTGTAGAGCTGATTTGGTGGTGCTGAATTCTCTTAGCTTTTGCTTGTCTGTAAAGCTTTTGATTTCTCCATCGAATCTGCATGAGATACTTGCTGGTTAGAGTAATCTTAGTTGTAGGTTCTTCCCTTTCATCACTTTATCATGCCACTCCCTTCTGGCTTGTAGAGTTTCTGCTGAGAACTCAGCTGTTAACCTTATGGGAGTTCCCTTGTATGTTATTTGTCATTTTTCCCTTGCTGCTTTCAATAATTTTTCTTTATCTTTAATTTTTGCTAATTTGATTACTATGTATCTTGTCGTGTTTCTCCTTGGGTTTATCCTGTATGGAACTCTCTGTGCTTCCTGGACTTGGGTGGCTATTTCCTTTCCCATGTTAGGGAAGTTTTCGACTATAATCTCTTCAAATATTTTCTTGGGTCCTTTCTCTCTCTCTTCTCCTTCTGAGACCCCTATAATGCAAATGTTGTTGCATTTAATGTTGTCCCAGAGGTCTGTTAGTCTGTCTTCATTTCTTTTCATTCTTTTTTCTTTATTCTGTTCTGCAGCAGTGAATTCCAACATTCTGTCTTCCAGGTCACTTATCCGTTCTGCCTCAGTTATTCTGCTATTGATTCCTTCTAGTGTAGTTTTCATTTCAGTTATTGTATTGTTCATCTCTGTTTGTTTGTTCTTTAATTCTTCCAGATCTTTGTTAAACATTTCTTGCATCTTCTCGATCTTTGCCTCCATTCTTTTTCCAATGTCCTGGATCATCTTCACTATCATTACTCTGAATTCTTTTTCTGGAAGATGACTTATCTCCACTTCATTTAGCTGTTTTTCTGGGGTTTTATCTTATTCCTTCATCTGGTACGTAGCCCTCTGCCTTTTCATCTTGTCTGTCTTTCTGTGAATGTGGTTTTTGTTCCACAGGCTGCAGGGTTGTAGTTCTTGCTTCTGCTGTCTGCCCTCTGGTGGATGAGGCTATCTAAAAGGCTTGTGCAATTTTCCTGATGGGAGGGACTGATTGTGGGTAGAGCTGGCTGTTGCTCTGGTGGGCAGAGCTCAGTAAAACTTTAATCCACTTGTCTGCTGATGGGTGGGACTGGGTTCCCTCACTTTTGGTTGTTTGGTCTGAGGCGACTCAACACTGGAGCCTACCTGCACTCTTTGGTGGGGCTATTGGAGGACTCTGGGAGAGCTCACACCAAGAAGTACTTCCCAGAACTTCTGCTGCCGGTGTCCCTGTCCTCACAGTGAGAGAGAGCCACCCCCCGCCTCTCCTGGCGACCCTCCAACACTAGCAGGCAGGTTTGGTTCAGTATCCTATGGGGTCACTGCTCCTTCCCATGGGTCCTGATGCGCACACTACTTCGTGTGTGCCCTCCAAGAGTGGAGTCTCTGTTTCCCCCAGTCCTGTCAAAGTCCTGCAGTCAAACCCCGCTAGCCTCAAAATCTGATTCTCTAAGACTTCCTCCTCCCATTGCCGGACTCCCAGGTTGGGAAGCCTGACATGGGGCTCAGAAACTTCACTCCAGTGGGTGAACTTCTGTGGTATAAGTGTTCTCCAGTTTGTGAGTCACCTTAAAATTTATTTATTTACTTCTTTAGGCTGCACCGGGTCTTAGTTGCAGCACTCGGGATCTTCGTTGTGGCATGTGGGATCTTTAGTTTTTGTATGCGGGATCTTTTGTTGTGGCATGCGGGATCTTTTTCAGTTGCAGCATGAGGGCTTTTAGTTGCAGCATGCGGACTCTTAGTTGTGACGTGCAGACTGTTAGTTGCAGCATGTGAACTCTTAGTTGCAGCATGCATGCAGGATCTAGTTCCCCGAACAGGGATTGAACCCAGGTCCCCTGCATTGGGAGCACACAGTCTTACCCACTGGACCACCAAGGAAGTACATTGTGAGACACCTTTTGAACTATTATAAGTTTTCATTTCCAAAACTCAGTTTCCCAATTGTGTTCAGCCTTCTTCAGAATTCATTGCCATCTGCTCTGAGAAGTTATACCCATACCGTTTGTACATATCTCAATTACAATTACAATCATTGTTCACTTCTTGGTCTCCTTTACTAGACTATGGTATTAACTGAATCTCTATTATGTGGCCAAATGCTTTATAAAAACTTTAATATATTCTCTTATGTAAAACTCACAGAAAAATCCTTTAAAGTTAAGTATTATAAACTAATTTAATGCAAGAGAAAACCATGACTTAGATAGATTACGACAAAGACCATGTCTTGTTCATTTTTATATTCCCCAGCACCTAGCAAAGATGCTATTGCATGCTGGAGATAAAAGTTAGATGAATAGATCAGTGAATTAATCAATTGTTAGTTTGTTTTTGTTTTACAGACTATTGACAACATCTGAGGCTTTCCTTCTTCTATCTTTTCTAAACTTTACAATTCAAAAATAGACATTATTCAGTCAGTCTGACCAGTGTATATCTTGAGATTTTTTTCACTATTTCTACACACCATATTAATACTTTCTCATTAATTCATTCTTATTGCTTTTTCATAGGTCCATGGAAACTCTTTAAGCCTCCTCTATACATGTAGCACATCTACAAAAATATATGAATAAACTTAAAAATTTTTTCTTATGTAAAATCTGTCTTCAATCCCATACCCACAGAAGTGCCCTTATGTGTTTCTACTAAGGCAAAGTCAAAAGAGCTTCCTCCTAAAGTTTAACAACAAAAATAGAGATCAGAATATTCTCTGCAGTTCCATCCCCAGGAAAAAAGTTTGGATCAAACACAATTGGACTTCCCAATAAAACAAAATATGATGGGGCTTCCTTGGTGGCGCAGTGGTTGGGAGTCCACCTGCCGATGCTGGGGACACGGGTTTGTGCCCCGGTCCGGGAGGATCTCACATGCCGCAGAGCGGCTGGGCCCGTGAGCCGTGGCCACTGAGCCTGCGCGTCCAGGGCCTATGCTCCACAACGGGAGAGGCCGCAGCAGTGGGAGGCCTGCGTACCGTACAAATATATATATATTATATATATAATATATATATAATATATATATATTATATATATATATATAAAATATATAATATATATATATATGATGAAACTGAGGTCAGAGGTGTCCCAAACTGTTGTTTTATGTTTGGTTATTTCTCCTGCTATAGTATCTACTTGTGTCAACTGTATCATTGGAGTCAAGTACTGAAGACAGATGGACTGGGCTCTAATCTACTACATACTATTTTAAATTACTTCATCTCTGAGTTTCATCTATAAAATAAGCACGGTTGGGTTTCCCTGGTGGCGCAGTGGTTCAAAGTCCGCCTGCCGATGCACGGGACACGGGTTCGTGCCCCGGTCTGGGAAGATCCCACATGCCACGGAGCGACTAGGCCCGTGAGCCATGGCCGCTGAGCCTGCGCGTCCAGAGCCTGTGCTCCGCAACGGGAGAGGCCACAACAGTGAGAGGCCCGCGTACCGCAAAATAAATAAATAAAAATTTAAAAAGCATGGTATTGCCTCACTCTCAGATTTTTTGCTGTAATTTAATAAAATGATACATGTAGAGCACCTAGCACAGTGTCTGCCACTCTAAATTTTTGTCCCTTCCTTAACTTTGCTCCTTATGCCTTTTCACCTTCTCTCCTTCACTCTAAGCTTATTCAGAAGATTGTCAAAGTTGAGTCCTACTCATCTTGTCACATTTAGCTACCTGAAAGCCTAATTCATCACCCTTTGCTAAGCCTATCATCAACCCAATTTTTTGCCTCACCTTTCGACAAGAACTAAAAGTGCAGAAGCAGACCATATGGCCAAGGTTCACTACTGGCTCTTGGAAGCTAGTCAAAAGCTAACATAGAACTCTGACAAAGCTCTGCAGGTATTCTAAGCAGTTCTTTTGGCTGTGATCACCTCAATGATGGGGTTAAACATTATAATATTAAAATCCTGGAGATATATTTGAGGCTGATATGCCATTTATGGAATGAATAATCACATTTACGAACAAGGCTCTTGGTAGTTTCTAATATCAGAATCCAAAGCTTAGAATATGGGTGTAGATAAGGCTTTTCTAGCAGTATAGCTCATTGCTAGACTATTTAGAAGTAATTAAGGGCGAACTGATAGGCTGCATAGCAAGGGAGGAAGAAGGACTTATACTAACCCTCCATACCTACTCTACTCCCACTAGCCTAATCTCTACTAGAGCTAATTCTGACAAGGCTAGGATATAATTTCATTGGGAGAAAGGAGCTCTGACTTTCAGAGCTGATGATGAAGATAGTTGTTCTAGTTCTGTCCACAGTTAAAGTTGTTTCTGGTTAGTCCACACTTTGTAAATGATGCAAAAAAGGACATGATAATGTTGAGACCAACCATATATAATTATATTCTGAAGTTGTAAATAACAATTTATATTCAAAGTTTCCTCAAAAAAATTTCTTTTAGCAAGAAAGAGGCAACAGTAAACTGGAAATTTCAAGCTTAAGATTCCCCTTGATTACTCAAAGAAGAAAGCCAACACAGTGTACAGACTTCAGATTAGTATCTACTAGTATTTATTGGCCTAAATCAAAGGTCAACAAACTTTTTCTTTAAAGGGTCAGATAGTAAATATTTTAGGCTTTGGGGTCAGAGGACAAAATTGGGGATAATATGTACTACTAATATAACAAGAGAATAAACACATTTCCACAGAATTCCTATTGACAAAATTCAAACAACTGAGTGCAATAATATAGGTCTATTAATGAGAATATACAGAATTCTTTTGTGGGGAGAATAACACTTTACTTAGTTGGGATTCAAAGTTAGTCCTCCAAATCATCCAAATCAATTGCAAATGTTCTTCTGTTAATGCTGATCTAGAATATAATTTTACATATTTCATCTTAAAAACGTCTTTTGACACAGATAAGAAATATCAAGTACTGATATCCATATCCATGAGAATATGATTCAATTGACTATATTCTTCACTAAGAGGATGCAGGGAATTGAATTAGATTCTTCTCTTGATATTTGCCATTTAGCACATCATTACATTGCAGATTAAGTTTGAGTGGTAGCTCTTCAATTGCATAGTTAAATGAAGCTTTAAATATGTAAATTTTTTGCACTTGCATCAAAGTCTGAAAAATGCTGTTGGAATCAAAGTTTGAGCTGAGAAAATAGATCCACCGGAAACTTGTGTGGGAATGGAGAGCTTCCTACTTGTTTTAACTTTTGGCAGCATGGGAAGCATATAAAGCAATTGAAATTATTTGTGATAAATATTAATTGTCACTGATATGACTTTACAACAGTATACGTTCCACATATAAGCACAGTTCTGCCTTGTAATTATAGTTTGAACTCAGAAACTTTATCAATTCTGCAGCAAAAGCAAATTTCCAGAGCCATTCAGTGTTCAATAACAGTGGATAAGGGTGTTTTTCTCATGCAGAAACAGTTCAAATGTGAGCCCTAAGCTCAAAAAATGGTAATAAAATTTTAGCACTTCTAAGCCATTAAACTTCTATGTGATAGAGCAAGTCATGATAGTCAATTTCTATTTCTGACAAAAATGCACAGAACTAATGGTTCAAGTGGGAATGAAGTTTCACCATTGACACTACTGCTTCAATAATCCATGATGATTCAAATATTTTCTGCAAAGTACCTACTTATAAATAGCACAGTAAATAACCACGGGCTTTAAACAGCTTATATTTTCACAGTCTTTGTAAATCTGTCCAACTTAGCCTTTTTCAACCTATACTTATTTTTATCATCACCATTTTTAACACATCTTAGCAGATTTCACTTCAGGTCATACTGAATTAGTGTTTTCTCAAATTTTTTGAAAATGTTGTTGCCTCTTGTTGTTCCACATTGACTGTTCATATAGGCTTATTCTTCAGTCACTTCAAACAGTACTGACTTTTCAAATAAACAGAGCAGTATCGGTAACAACCTGTCAACTTGGCAAGAGCCAAGAAAAAGCACTCAAAATCATTTGTCTTGTTTATCAATTCACCATAAGATGTTGCTTCTAATGCCCTCAACTCTTTGAGAATCTGTTCTCATTGAAAGCGTTAACAGTCTTAAACAAATTTATTTTCTCTGGGTACATTTTTTTCAGTTGCTGCAATCAAATGCGATTTAATTAACTCACCATGGTAAATGGACTGGCTAATAAATTAGCCATTCAGAAACTTTTTGACTCAAGTCTCATCTTCATTTTTTAAATTTTCTAATTCTCCCTAGATGGGAATATTGTGATAGGTGCTTAGTAACGTAATATCTACATATACTGTATTCTTTTAGCACAACTATAGCATCAACACATAATAAACACAATGTTTTGTCAACTAACTTGATAACAAAATAATCCACCCACTCTACTATGCTTTAAAAGTACAACATTTGAAGTCACTTTTTTCTTCTCTTATTGTATTGACATGATGGGTATGCACTGGTCAGTAAAAAGTAAATAGAACTAAATATTACAGTACAGCAGTACACATAGCACTCAAAATACTGTTGAGTTTTAACTGCAACACTGCAATTTGGAATGGAACAACCAGGAATGCAAAGTGAAGAGAGCGCCACATACAGTCACTGTCTCAACTACTCAACTTTGACATACAAGTGCAAAACAGCCATAAACAAGACAAACAAATGAGCATGATTGTGTTCCAAAGGAACTCTATTTATAAACACTGGAATTTGAATTCCATACAGTTTTCAGGAGTCATAAAATATTCTTTTGATTTTTTTAAACACTTAAAAATGTAAAAATCATTCTCACAGGTCATACAAAATGAGAGTGAATTAGATTTGGCTCATAGGCAGTAAATTGCTAACCCCTAGCCAAAACCCATCAATGGAGTGAGAGATTTAAAAATCAGAACGTCCTAGGGAAGTTTTTCCTTCACTCTTAGGACCACATTTTAGACATAATGAATCATAATTCTGTGATGTAATTTGAATGAAACAGAGGATCATATTTGTGGACAATAAAGACCCAAACTATGAAAGAAGACGATCTGATAGGGACCATAACAAAGCAATTTCCTTCAGCCTCACCTGGCTGAGCATTTCTCCGTAACTTAATGGGGAATAATCGGAAATTAACACTAGAAGCACACAATAGTTATATCTGCATATTATTGTACTTTACTGTACATATTTATACCTAAATTAACCTTAGTTAATTATTGAACATTGCATAGTGTGTCATTTCTAAATATTTCTCTGGTCTTTATGTAGCCTCAGGTAGCGAGCCCCTGGGGCATTGAGACTAGAACAGAAGAGAAAATAAATAATCATTAACTGTAAATACTATGGCTACCCACTGTATTTGGTACTTCGTATGTTTCATCACTTCTCCCAGCCCTGGGTAGATACTATTACCTTAAATTACAGTCCCTCCGGGTAAATAACTTATTAAAGGCCAAACTGATAGATGGCAGAAGAAATATTCCATACCAGCTTTGTCTGCTTCCAAAACCTATGCTGTTTCCTGAATCCAATAAAGCCAATCAACATTATAGTAAATGTTCTGTTGTTCAAAGCGTGACCAATTTATTTCTTAGAGTTTTTAAATAATTTTAAATAACATTAAGTATTGATACTAAATGTATCTTCTGTATCAGATACAATTTTAAAGTCATAACCATAGAACAGTGAATGTTACAAGAATTAACAGAAATTGGATATGTACTGTTCAAACTCTTAAAAGTTCTATATTTCAATAATCATAAAAAACCTAAAGTAAAATTCATTAGCTTCATAATACAATAAGTGGGTAAAAAATTAAATATTTTTCTATTGATAGAATTATAGCACATTAAAAGTGGGGAAAACATCATAGAGATAATCTAACCCAGCCTCTTAAATTTACAAATGAAAGTATGAAAGGCCACAGAACTAATGGATGGAAGAGGTAGGACTAGAGCCCAGATGACCTGATTCCTAGCACAATGCTTACTTCTATTCTTTATTTACAATCATAATTCTCAGAGGAGACTGTGTGAACGCTTCACTATTTTCTACATAAAGGTATAAAAACTGACTTTCCAGTATGTGAGTAAATTGAGTTTGGCTAACCAGAAATGGCCCTGAGTTGTGACTTTAAAATAATCATGTTTATAGTTTGCCACTAGTGGTTATCATTGCCAACCTAAATCAGTATTATTCATTTATGTATCAAACAATAATGAGTTCAAGCTAAGTAATAAATAAAACAGAGCAAATATCTTTAGTAGCTCAGGATCTAGTGAAGAGACAGACACATACAGATCATTTTATTATAGTGTCATAAGTAGAAAATAGAAAAAGGCACAGTCCCTTTGAATTAAATATATTGTTATTTAATATAATGCTTAAATAAAGTAGGTCCTTTACCAGCAAAAAAGAACTTCATAAGATCACATCTGAGCAACTGTACTAATGAATATAAGAAATAGGTCAGTAGACAAAATATCTGACATAATGTGTACTATATCTATATTTAAGAGATACTATGACTGTATTTCCAGTCATGTTATGATTTTCACCCAAATTTTCAAATACCTTTTACACTCTGACTTGCTTTGTACTCTTTAGGAGGTATTTTCTGATGAACACAAGTTCTTATCAATATAATACAATTTACTGATCATTTGCTATATCGTTACTGTTTTCTCCTATTAAGAATTCTTTTCACATTCCAAGTCATGAAGATTATTTTCCCAAATTATCTTTTAGAAACTTTATTTTTATGCTTTCACCTTTAGATCTGGTATTGATATCTGGGAATAGTGTAAGGTATGAGGAAAATATAAATATTTTTTCCACCAGCATATCACAATTGACCTTGTACCATTCATTGAAAAGACAGTCTCTCCCCACTGCTTTGCTGTGCCTTTCTAAATCCAAGTGTCCACACATGTATGGTTTTGTTTCTGGATTCTCTATTCTGTTACATTGATGTATTTGTCAACCTTTGCACCATTAACTCAAAATCTTAATTATGGTAGCATAAGCATTCTTAATATCTAGTATAGCAACTGCTTTCACTTTATTCTTCTAAAAGAGTGTCTTTGACTGTTCTTGGTTCTTTGCATTTCCACATAAATTTTAGAATTAGCCTATCAGTTTACTTAAAAAATAAACTGCTGTAATTTTCATTGGGATTACACTGAGATCAATTGGGGGAGAATTAACATTTTAAGAACATTGAGCTTTCCAACTTAATCAACATTATTTAATCCTATTGAATTTATCTAAAGAATGTTTCATAGTTTTCAGCATGAGGGCCTTGCATTATCTTTTCTTGGATTTATTTCTAGTTATTTGATGTAAATCATTATATTTTAGATTTATTTTCTGGTGCTGTGTTTATACAGAAATACACTTGATTCCTGTATATGAACTTTGTATCCAGAAATCTTACTAAAATCCTTATTAATTCTAAAAGTATATTTTTAGTTGTTTTTTTTAAAATTCTCTCCATACCAACAACTACAAGTAATAAAGGCTTTTTTTTTCTTCCCAATCCCTATACAATGTATTTCTTTTTCTTACCTTATTGTACTCATTAGGACTCAACAGAAATGGTGAGAGTGGGCATCCTTTTCTCATTGCCTATCTCAAAGAGAATGTTCCAACATATTAACATAAGTAGGGTATCTGCTACACAGTCTTGTAATATTTTTATCAGATTAATAATATTCCTAACAATTCCTAATTTGCTGACTTTTTATCAAAAATGGATAATGTGGGGCTTCCCTGGTGGTGCAGTGGTTGAGAGTCCGCCTGCCGATGCAGGGGACACGGGTTTGTGCCCCGGTCCGGGAAGATCCCACATGCCATGGAGCGGCTAGGCCCGTAAGCCATGGCTGCTGAGCCTGTGCGTCCGGAGCCTGTGCTCCGCAAAGGGAGAGGCCACAACAGTGAGAGGCCTGCATACCGAAAAAAAAAAAAAAAGGATAATGTATCTTATCAAATACATCTTCTACATCTAATGACATTATCACAGTTTTTTTCTCCTTTATTCTGCTAATGTTGTGAATCACATTGATTTTCAACCTTACATTCCCAGAATATACACAATTTAATCATGTTCTATTATCTTTTTTATTTCCTGATAGATTTATATTTTTTTATGCTTTTTACATCTACATTCCTGAGAAAAATTTGACCTGTACTATTCCTTTATAGTAATGTCAGGTTTGGGTATCAAAGTTTTGCTGACCTCATAAAATGAATTTTTAATTATTCTCATTTTTCCTATTGTCTGAGTTTAAGATAAGTATTATTTCCTTCTTATATGTCTAGTAAGCCATCTGGTCTTAAAGTTTTCCTTGTGAGAAAGTCCCTAAATTACAGATTCAATTTCATTAAGAGTTATAGGATAGTTCAAGTTTTCTGTTTCTTCTTGTAGTAATTTTAGTAAGCTTTTAGTAAGTTGCTTTTTCTAGGAATTTGTCCATATCGATGAATTTTAACTGTATCATCATAAGATAGATCATAATAGCCTTTAATTACTTTTCTTAATGTCTATAGGGTCTACAGTGATGTACTCGTTTTCATTCCTGGTATTAGTTAGTTCCATATTTTCTCTCTTTACTTTTTTTTAACAGTGTTATCAGTAATACTTTTTTTTAACTTTTATTAACCTTTTCTTTGTTGATATTCTCTCTTTTAGGTTTGCTTTTCCTTTCAATAATTTCTCTCTTGTCTTTATTATCTACTTCATTCTGCTTTCTTTGGGTTTAATTTGCTGGAGATTCTGTTCTTAATCTCTTGAGATAAATGCTTAGATCATAAATATTCGCCCATTCTTATTTCATGATATATGCCCTTAAAGCTATTAATTACCTTCAAAGGACCCTCACTGCATCATACAAATTTTGACAAGTTGTGGTTTCAATATCATTCATGTAAAAATATCTTTAAATGTTTCTTTTGCTTTCTTCTTTAATCCTTGGATTTTTTGGAAGTGGATTTCTTGATTTCTAAATACATGCGAATTTTCTAATTATCAATTTTTTATTGATTTCCAGCACTGTGGTCAGAGAACATACTCTGTATATTTCAATTGTCTGATTTTTGTTGGGAATTGCTTTATGATTCAGCATATAGTCAATTTTGGTATTCCATGTGCATTTGAAAAGAGTATGTATTCTGCAGTTGTTGGGTGCAGTGCTCTAATATGTCATAAGGTACAGCACATTAATCATTTTGTTCACATATTCTATGTTACTATTAATCTTTTGTCTACTTGATCTATTGACTATCTTGAGAACTCCATTATTTGAATCCCTTGTGAGCCCGTTGCTATGGTCTTTGTTTCTCTTAGTTGCAGTCATATGATCTTGTCTCCTGTATGACTGGTTATTTTTGGTGTGCATGCAAAACACTTTATGTAAAAACTATAGAAATTATCTGAGGCCTAGGATGATGTTATCTTCCTCCAGAGAGGATTTATATTTGTTTTAACAATTGGTTAGAGTCACTTACAATCCTGGAAAATCATTAATCTAATCAATGATATGGATGATTCTAAACTGGGTTTTATTTTATAAGTAGATCATTCTACTTCTAATTCACATTTACTCCTAAGGCATCCAGAAAAGCAGATAGAATCAAAGTCAATCATATCTTTTTTAGGCAAATAATAGATGGCAAGTAAGTTGATGCTCAATCCAAAATTGAAGGTGGCACTTTGGCAGGAAATGAAGGGGTACAGTGACAGGGAATTTTATAGTATTAGAAATACTCTGTACAGTTTGGCAGGAAATCCATTAACACAAAATGGATACTGAAGATTCAAGACCTTCACACTTACTCCTCTATGGTGAAGAGTAAACCATTTCTCATGTGCTTCCCCCATATGTATCTATGCATGTGTGTATGTCTCTGCATTTGTCTCTCTCTCTCTCTCTCTCTCTCTCTCTCACACACACACACACACACACACACACACACGCACATACACACACACACACACACATACACACACACACACACACACACACACCCTACATCCTCATTAATGGCTATACCAAAATGATTAATTCAGGTTTACCTTCAGGGTCAGCTTTTAGAGTATTTCTAATGCTACTCTAAAGTTCCCTGTCACCATACCCCTTCATATCTTCTATCAGTACCGTGAAACTCTTTAAACAAGGTGTCTTTAATTCCTTCATTAACTTATTACTGAACACCTACTATGTGTCAGGCATTATGCTAACTAACCTCAAAAAGGAATACAGTGATACATCATACACAATTCTTGCCCTGTCTTCTCATACATATAACTTACTAATAACTGGCTGAACCTATAAATACATATCTGCTTAAGGTTATAACTTTATTATTAGCCACTTGGAAATTTTACTTTTTTTATTATTTTCCATTTGAGAAAATATAAATGATTGATCACTCTTTTTCTAAGTGGTAGAGATTGAGAAGATTAAACAATAGGATGGCAGTAAATGCCCAAAGAAGTCATTTGCAAATAGGGAAAATGTATCAAATGGGAAAACTAGGAAGAATGCAAGATAGGTTCTGAGGCAGGAGATAGATGGGCCCCAGGCTGAGCATGTGGAGTTTGTCCCTGTGGACAGATTCTCCAAAATAGCAGGAGCAAGAGACAAGCTGAGCCCTGCCCAGATAACAGACAGAGACCACATATTTCTCATTCTCGAGGTCAAGGAGACCTTCCCGACTATACAAGCGCAGAGAGGCTCTTTGGAGGTCAAAAACGGAGTGATGTCAACCTACCCATAGGCCTCTTCGCTGGAATCCATCTTAGCTACGAGATGCGCACACACATGGGAGGGCCCTGAGATAAACCAAATACAGACTCAGAACCAGGCAAAGCAAGATGATTGGCCAAAGGAAACCTGGAAGAAATGCCCCATATAAGTGATTCAAACTACCACAAAGGCACGGCTCTCTCTCTGAGCCCGCCCATGTGTGCCTATTCACACGTATTCTTTTTCCTCCTAATAAACACCTTAGTTGTTTCACTGCTCTCCATCTCTTTGTGGAAATTTATTTCTACAAAGCTGATGGGCCAGGGCCTTGTCACTGGCCACTGGCCCCTGGGGGTCTAATGGTAGGATTCAGTTCTCTCACTGCCTCAGCCTGACTTCAATCGCTGGCCAGGAACTGAAATCCTGCTTCAAGCCGCTGCAGGCCAAGGCCACCCGAGATCAGGTTCCAACAAGTTCTCTATCGTACCGTGGCCCAGTCCTCTTTATCATCAAACTTGGGCAGATAAATAGAAACTGCATTGTCATTAGAAACATGGTCTTTGGGTCACAAGAATCACAACAATCCTGTTTCACAAGACTAATGATTTTTTTTCTATTTTACTAAGAGCTATGTCCTCAGAGGATTTATTAATCAAGGTTATCACTCTACTCCATATAAACCTAAGGAAAATATTGGTGAAATTTAATTATAATTCATCTAGTGTTCCTTAACCTTTCTCTTAAGTAGATGCTGTAAAACTCTTACCCACATTTTAGTATTATTCAGGTCCAAGTGAACATGTAGTCTGAAGGAATCCCCTAAAAACCAACCAAGATGGGCTTCCCTGGTGGCGCAGTGGTTGAGAGTCTGCCTGCCGATGCAGGGGACACGGGTTTGTGCCCCGGTCCGGGAAGATCCCACATGCCATGGAGCGGCTGGGCCCGTGAGCCATGGGCACAGAGCCTGTGCTCCGCAACGGGAGAGACCACAACAGTGAGAGGCCCCCGTACCGCAAAAAAAAAAACAACCAAGAGCAACTAAACAGCAATTTACAGAAAAATGTTTGCAACAGAATAGAGAAAAAATAGGAAAATATCTGGATAAGCTACTTCACAGTGGAAGGGGAACTTCAAGGGAATAGACTGAAAGAAAAAAACATGGCTAACCTGGGAATTCCATGTCAGTCCAGTGGTTAAGACTCGGTGCTTTCACGGCCCAGGGCCCAGGTTAAATCCCTGGTGGGGAAATAAGATCCCACAAACAACGTGGCATGACCAAAAACAAAAAAACATAGCTAACCTGATATATATATAAATTATCAGTAATAGAAATTGGAGAGTGGGGAGGAGGTGAGTGGGCAGCAAATGGAGGAGAAAAGAAAGGGAAAGCAAAAAGAAGGAAGGGCTAACAATATGCCATAAACTGGAACCCAAATAGGCAGAAAAAGGCTCAGAGACATTTTAAGAATGGGAGAGTCTAATTCAACTTTGAATTATCCACTATGTGGAAACCCTATCATCATTATCCCTAAATCTCCAGAGAAATTCTATGAACACGGCTGTCTGATATGAGTAAAATTTTAAAATCCAGGAAATAAAGCTGTGTTCCACATTTGGCTTGACTCCAGGGCAGAGAAAAAGGCAAAACATACAGCAAAAATGAATACTGGAATGCTGAACTTTTTTTGCTGTAATTGCAATTAAATGTTCTGCAGGTATTAAAAACAAGAATGGAGGAGAATCCATTCTCCCAAAAAGAATTAATATACATTTAGAAGTACACTATCTGGTCAATTTGAAAAAGTTATGAACATCTTTGAAATACACACTTGTCAAACTACGTATTAAGTCCATAGCAGGGCTTACATTTGGATGAGCTATTTGCAGAATTTTAAAAAACAACTGTTTTAATACTAATACTTTTGTTTGTTTGTTTTGTTTGCGGTACGCGGGCCTCTCACTGTTGTGGCCTCTCCAGTTGCGGACGTGCAGGCTCAGCGGCCATGGCTCACGGGCCCAGCCGCTCCACGGCATGTGGGATCTTCCCGGACCGGGGCACAAATCCGTGTCCCCTGCATCGGCAGGTGGACTCTCAACCACTGCACCACCAGGTAAGCCCTTACTTTTTAATTAGTTACAAAAAAACTTTAAGATACAATTGTCAGGTTACTAATGACAAGAATAGAGCAAAGCTGAGATTCTGATTAACTATTTTCAGCATGTTGTTTATTTAAAAAATTTTTAAAAACCACCTTTCAGACTCAAGAGGGCCATCTGCTACACTCAATCTAAAGGATCTTTTAGTGAAGAAAATGTTCAAGGACAAATACCCAGATGAATTTCACCGAGGTTCTTCTCACTTCCTCTCACTCTAGTCTCATCTTCTAATCTCAAGATTGACCTTCATATAAACGAATGAATCTAACTTCATATAGGGATGGCAAGCACAAGATTGGTAGCAGAAAAAGTAACCTAAAATGCATAGCACTTATTTTTTCCTATTAATGTTTATCATAAACCTTCTGTGTACCTGGTACACAGGTACTTGCATCTCACCACAACCCTATGAAACAGGTGTTATTGTCCTCAATTTATAGTTAAAGGAACAGAGAATCCAAAAGATTAAGTGACTTGCCCAAGGTCACACAACTAGTAACTGGCAAACTAGGATATGACCCAGAGTTGACTAATGCCAAAGCCTTCCCGTTATGCTGCTTACACACTGCACTGCTTTAACTCCTTGAAACCAGCTAAGGAAATATAGAATAAGGAGGAAAATAAGAATAAAAATCAATATTTGCAATCATAAAAATCCGGCTACTTATATAAGCTATCTGAATTGACTTAGACTATATAAATTCCCCTAAATTCTAACCAGACAAAAACAGGATCCATAAGAGGGAAATTTTTACTAGAACTCCATCTTATATTGTTAAAGGAACCAGCCAGCTCTAAATTATAATGTTTCTGACTCTAATTACTTTAAACAGAGGTAAAAGACAAGTAGCAAAGCCATAAAGGACTGAGATTAGACTGCTGAACCTAGAGCAGGAATCAAGAGTGCTAGCTTAGGATAAAGCATTGCTTATGTTAATAGCCTAGAAAAGGGTCCAGGAAAAGAGAAACAGTAGAGAACTGACTCTCAACTGGAAGGCTATAACAGAGATTATTCATGAATCACAGAAATGAATGAGAACTATAGGGTAAAAGCCGGGACAGAGCTGAGAAATGTGAACTGGAAAGGGTGGGAAAGAGGAGAGTGTTTGAAAACATTGGAAATATTGAAACATATGGTAAACTGTCTCACGACAGTTTGAGCTATGGCATGGTTATATAAATTCCTGCTGCAAAATCTGGTGGCAGATTGGAAGCATGTGTTCCAAAACAATTCCATAAGATTTCCTATTGAAGTTGAAGAAAATGAGTAATGAGAGTTTTATGTCCTTAGTGGTATGTGAGTCTCTTCAAAAGATGGTTTTAGGGACTTCCCTGGTGGTCCAGCGGCTAAGACTCTGCGCTCCCAGTGCAGGGGACCTGGGTTCAATCCCCGGTCAGGGAACTAGATCCCGCATGCCACAACTAAAGATCACGCACGCTGCAACTAAACATCCCGCGTGTCGCAACTAAAGATCTCACATCTTTTTCCCTCAACTAAAAATCCCACACTCCGCAAGTGAAGATCCCGCACACAGCAACAAAGATACCACGTGCCGCAACTAAGGCCCAGCGCAGCCAAATAATTAATTAAAAAAAGAAAAAAGATAGTTTTAGCATAACTTTTTAAATGAAAGCACCACTGATTTGTTCCCAATCTCAAATATTTAAGATACATAGTATATATGATATATTAATTCACTAAATCATATATTCCATATATGCTCCCCTTATAAGAGGGTCCCTACTTCAGTGCTCCAGGAACAGTGAAAATCTTATGCCTAAAAGAAAAGATCTATGAAAGGGAAAGGTGGATGATGAGCTGGAAAGACAGTTTGGGGAGAGACTGTGAAGGAACTTGTGTACAAAAGTAAGGAGTCTGAATTTTATCCAAAGCAAGAGGAAGGCTAAAGAGGTCTTTAAGCTAGGGAATGAATGATTTAAATTTGGTTTTTAAGACAGTACTTTGAAACTATACAGAGGACAAATCCAGGATAGAAACACAAGATCTCAGAATACGAGACAGTGGCAATACTGGTGGAAACACACTGGTGAGAATTCTCACACTAGCTAGATTTTCTGACACTAAATCAATGGAATTTATGAATATACAGGCCCTAACATGCTCTTATTTCAAAATCTTTCATGGCAATCAAACATGCCAGTGATATAAATTCAAATTTCTTAACATGGCATACAAGCATAGATGGTTCTAAATATTTAACAACTGATACAACCATATAAAATTAATATACAAATAAATATATAAATTAACATTTAAAGTAAATTTCTATTGGGTGTAAGATAGGATCAAGGATGTGTTGTACAACATGGGGAATACAGTCAATATTTTGAAATGACTATAAATGGAAATTAACTTTTAAAAATTGTATAAAGTTTTTTAAAAATTATAAATAAATTTTAAAATAAATAAATAAATTTCTTTTTTCCAAATAAGCTATAGATGTTTACTGTGTACAGTAGTCCCTCCTTATCTGCGGTTTTGCTTACTGCAGCTTCAGTGATCCGCAGTCAACAGCAGTCAAAAAATATTAAATGGAAAATGTTTATTTCAGAAATAAACAATTCATAAGTTTTAAATTGCACATCATTCTGAACTGTGTGATGAAATCTTAAGCTGTCCCGCTCTGTCCCACCCAGGATGTGAATCATCCCTTTCCCAGCTCATCCTGCCTATTTGTCACCTAGTAGCCTTCTTGGTTATCAGATCAACTCTCACAGTATCACAGTGCTTCTGTTCAAATAGCCCTTATTTTACTTAATAATGGTCCCAGAGCACAAGACTAGCGACGCTGGCAATTGGTAAATGCCAAAGAGAAGCCATAATATGTTTCCTTTAAGTGAAAAGGTGAAAGTTCTCAACTTAATAATGAAAGAAAAAAATTGTATGCTGAGGTTGCTAAGATTTACTGTAAGATCAAATTCTCTGTGAAATTGTGAAGAAGGAAAAAGAAATTTGCACTCGTTTTGCTGTCACACCTCAAACTTCAAAAGTTATGGCCACTTGAATGATAAGTTAAGATGGAAAAAGCATTAAATTTGTACAATATTTTGAGAGAGCACATTCACATAACCTTTATTACAGTATATTGTTATAATTGTTCTATGTTATTTTTAGTTATTGTTAATCTCTTACTCTGCCTAATTTATAAATTAAACTTTATCATACGTACTTACATACAGGAAAAAACAGCACATATGGGGTTCAGTACTATCCACAGTTTCAAGCATCCCCTGGGGGCTGTGGAACATATCCCCAGCTGATTAAGGGGGACTACTGTAATAAGAGTTGTACCATAAATTATACACATAGTCACTTAAATAATTTCCAAATCATTTGTTAAGTTTTAGAAGTGTTGATTTAATCTCTTTAAAGGGGCCGTGATTTGATATTTAGAACCATACCAAGCTTTTCCCAACATCTTTCTCATTAAAATGACAGTCATTAGTCCCTGGTACCCAGTAGCACTTTGCTGCAGCTGTAAGGCAACTGGGCATGCTGCCTGCATGTCACTGTCACATAGCATATGGATGCTAGTGTTTCCCACGAAACCCCTGTGCCTCAGGACATTCCCCCAAAAAATGGTGCCACAGAAACTACCTGCACTGCAGCCTGTTCCATTACCTCCAACAACAGGAAATGCTGAAGTATTAGGCAGGCACTAAAGCTCCAGCTCCAGTCACTACGTGCCTTCCAAGGACCACATTAATCCACACCAGCAATGTTACGAGGACATGTCATTCACCGCTACAGATTGCACTGGACAACATCATTAGGTAACATTCTCCAATAAAAGTTACCAATCTGCGTTAAAGTGATTCAATATTTTAATAACTAGTATCTCTGTACTGGTACACATCAGTTGAACACCAGTCCTTCATACAACGTCCTGTACAACTGACCCCTGCCAACTAGCTTCTACCACTCCACCCCTTCCTCCCATCTTTCAGGCACCTAGCAATATAGGAATATTTTAAATGGCTGGTGACAGTTATAACATCAATGGCCACTGTGATTATGACAATTAACATGTTATAGCAATTTATAGCTCACAGGCACTTTCATTTACAGTGTCACCTTAACCCTATGAGAAAGATACTACAGACCCTAATTCCTTACCCATGATTCCAAAATCCAAAAGCTCTGAAAACAGAGCTTTTTTTGTGAGTCTGTGCCAAAATTCTTGATCTGAATGAATTAGCATGAGGCTTTATATAGTCTTTATTTAACCTACTTGTAAATATTCATGTTTCACTGGAGAAATATAAATGTGTTCGCTTAGGGGCTGCTGTCCTGACCCGCTAAGAGTTACACATTTCCGTGGCATATGCACCTTTACATTTCTAAAATCCAAAATAGCTGCATTATAAAACACAGCTGGCAAAACAAGTTTCAGTTAAGGAATTTTGGACCTGTGTTTTTGATCTCCATTTACAGAGCTTAGGGAGTTGAAGTGACTTCTTCAAGATAACATAGCTTGTAAATGATGGTGCCAGGACTCTAATCCAGATACCCAAATCTTGTTTTTTATTCCTTATCCAAGACTGACCATAAATGAAAAAACCTTTTTCTGCATAAAAAGACACATTTCATATTTCATGTAATATCATGTAAGCATAAGTTAATATAAAAATTTTAAATGCAAAATTTTAAAGTCTGTACTTAACCTTCAAAAAATATATTTCCTGCTGCTTAAATATGTTTCACCCTCACTATTTTACACAAATGAGTTAGGTCACTGTCAGATTTGAGGTCATTGACCCAGAAGTTAAGAGCACCATCAATTTTTACGTTGATACTATTTTTCACTAAAATTCCTAAAAACTACAAAGCAAATTAAACAATTTTTAAAGGCAGAATTATAAATAATTATCCTAGGGATTGACAAACTTTCTAATACCAATCCTGTGGTAGTTATATTTTTCAACAAATATTTCTGATTCTGCTTCTATCCATGGTAGGATTACACTTTTCTACACTGAGTTAGGCATGATCATGTAACTTGCTATGTATGGCCAATGAAATGTGAGCAGAAGTTATATACATATTTCTGAGAGGAAACTTTAAGAGACAACTTGCAATTCACCAGTCTCTCTCTTCATCTGCTCTCAGGGTTGACAATAGAGTGAAGACCCCAATTGAGCCAGAAAAACCATATAGCATGAAAAAGAAATAAGCCTATATTGTTTTAAGCTACTGATATTTGAGGATAGCATAGCCTACCGTAAATTTATACATGTATTGCCTCTCAGCTCCTAATCCATCCTTCTTTGTCCCACTTGGTGATACTGGATCTGGACTCTATGACCATTTCTCCTTTACCACTTGGCACAATGTTAAGTTTTGTCAGTAGAGGGAGCCAGAGCAAAAGGAAGAAGGGGCTTTTCTTTTTGGTTCTGGGAGTTCTGTAGTGTTTCCTGCGATGCTTGGCTGCCAGGAGCTTACAGGATACCCAGTGGCACTCACTCTCCTAGCACTTTTCAACAGCACCCCAACAGGCATCGTTCCAGAAATTTCAGCAGCATCCCAGCAGGCAGTATCCCGACAAGTTTCATGGACACCCATGGGTGCCTCCCCAGTGAGGGACTTTCCTGAGCACTCCAGCCATCTTCTCAGCAGCCAACATCCCCACAGATGATTTCCTGCCTGCTTGCCTCAGCTGGTGGCAGCGCAATGGGACACTGCCACGACCTCCAAAAAGGGCTGAATTTCAGCCTTAGTTATGGGGGAAGGGACCTCTTCCAAGTTTGTTCCTTCCTTGAGTACTCAGCCTCAGCCCTAAAGGAGGTGGCTGTTCTCTGCTACAAGTTAACAAACCTTTATATTAAAATTTCCCTGTTCAAATTACTATTGTAGTTTCTGTCTCCTGACTGGACTCTGTTATCTAGTCTACTCCAACATATAAAACTATATGCTGGACTTCCCTGGTGGCACAGTGGTTAAGAATCTGCCTGCCAATGCAGGGGACACGGGTTCAATCCCTGGTCCAGGAAGATCCTACATGCTGTGGAGCAACTAAGCCCGTGCACCACAACTACTGAGTCTGCACTCTACAGCCCATGAGCCGCAACCACAGAGCCCGTGCGTCACAACTACTGAAGCCCATGCATTCTAGGGCCCACATGACGCAACCTCTGAGCATGTGTGCTGCAACTACTGAAGCCCACGTGCCTAGAGCCCGTGCTCCGCAACAAGAGAAGCCACCACAATGAGAAGCCCTCGCACCGCAACAGAGTAGACCCTGTTCGCCACAACTAGAGAAAGCCCGCACGCAGCAACGAACACCGAACACAGCCAAAAAAAAAGAATGGTAATTACTAACATATATTAAAAAAAAAATGCTGAAACATGAATTTGTGTTAGTAGTTTTGAAGGACAGCCTTGGTTATTTTCTTTTTCTAGCTATTTCATAGCTACTTTTAATATTTTATGTACTAAAGTGAAAATAGATTATATTTTAACCAGACATAAAATTTAAGTCATACTACATACTATATCTTTTCATTAAATCAGACTTCTTGGCTAAAAATTATAAGAAATAAAAATAATATATGAAAGCACATTTATTGTGGGGTAAGAAATGGCTCTTCAACCAAACATGCCAAGAGAAACTACATTCTCATCAAAAGATTAAATCCCAATCTTTATTTACTCATACTATAATATAAAGTTTATACTGAGTCTTTTAAAATGGCCATCAGATAATGAAAATGTTGCATTTGGAAAGGTTTCAGTAACTCTTCACTATGTTAGTCATATGATAAATTTATTTATTCCTCAATCTATAAAAATAAATCCAATTATTAACGGAAAAGACTACTCAGGAAGAGTACTTAAGTGTTCTTTATGTGCAGAGCTAAGAACAATTCTCACTGCTTGCCCCCAACCCCCCAAGCCCACTTCCCATTTGACCAGTATTTTAATTCAAGAGGAAACTTAAATAAATGAAAAGTGAAGAGCAGATTGGCAATAATTTGAGGGCAATAAAGTATAATAAACCTATGGAAAAGTACCTATTGTAAAATAGGTAAAAAATAGGTTAAAAAACCTATTGTAAAATATTATTTCAAAGATACCATTCTAGAATTTGTGTCTCTGAATACAAAATACATTTTTAAAAATAAGAGTAGCTCAATGTCTCCTTTATAAAAACATATATCCAAACTTAATATCTAGTGGCACTTACTACAGGAATGTAAGGAAAATAATGGTTGCCCAAAGATGTTCACGTTCTAATCCCAGGAACGTGAATATATGTATCCTTACATGGTAAAAGAGATTTTAGAGATGTGATTAAGATGGGAAGATTATTCTGCAATATCTGGGTGTGCCCAATCTAATCATATGAATCCTTAAAAGAGAAAAATCTTTCCCAGCTGTGGACAGAGAGAGAGGCAGTGACAGAAGAACGGTCAAAGAGATGGCATCTTGAGAACTGAATGCCCCACTGATGGTTCTGAGATGTAGGAAGCTATGTGCAACACTGGAGAGAGGTCTCTAGGAGGTCAAAACACAATTCAGCTGACAGCCAAGAAGGAAATGGGGATCTCAGTCCTATAACATCAAGGAACTGAATTCTTTCAACAACCCAAATGAGCAAGGAAACACCCCCTGCTAGCTTCCAGAAAGAAACACAGCCAGTTCTTTGATTTTGTCCAGTAAGACCCATGTCAGACTTCTGACTTAACAGAACCGTATGATAATACATTTGTATTGTTTTAAGCCACTAAGTTTGCTAGTAGTAGAAAACTAATTAATACAAGGGATACTACTTATAACCTTGGAAGATCTAGGTCATACTTTATTAAAGGAAGTAGCAATGTCTTTTCAACAGGTATTAAAATATTGGGGATTCATAAAAGTATTTATTGAAGATAAACTGGATTGATATTCTCCACAGTTATCAATGCTTTCCTCTTTCAGCTAATTTATTTATTTAACACACACATGATGTTTATTATGAGCTAGGAACTCTTCTAAGAGCTTTATAAATGTAAACTCAATCCTCATAACAGCTTATAAAGTAGGTATTATTATCCCCGTTTCACAGATAAAGACACTGAGGTGCCCAACTACCAAGTAACGGAGCTGGGATTCAAACCCAAGCTTGTCTGACTCCAGAGTCCAAGTGTTTCAGCACTAGGCTCTTAACTACTTTCCATAAGACTAAACAGCAATGTGATGGAAAGAGACTGGGTTTTGGAGTTAGAAAGATCTAGGTACAGATCTGTGTTCTGTTACTCATAAGCTTTGTAACCTGGATCCTAGTACATAGTAGACACTGAAGAAATATTAATTCCCTCCTTCAATTCCTGCTACAAGTCTAGAGATATATTCAAATTCAGAGAAAACCCTCTATGGAAGAGGCTTAAGATAAAAAGTGAACACTAGTCTCATACTCTTGAATTTCCACTTCTCTTCCCTCAATTTTACACATTCCTCTTCAGATCTCAGCTAAGACAACCAATGGTACCACAGCAACACATCTCTAGGAGTACTCTAAGCTCTCACTATCATATCAACAAAAATATACTGGAATTTTACCATTAAGAACATAATTACAAAGTAAGGGGGAAATTTTTTAAGAAATTAAACATGAGGTATAGGTAGGGTAAAGCCTCTTTAAGGAAATCTTAGCCATAGATTACCTCAAATGAAGCAGCTATTACACACACCTTCTGGTTCATTTCTTTGGCTCAAGTTTGTTACCATGTTACCTTATTCTTGTTAACATATTTGAAGACTGGTCACTGACCATATGCTAATATTCTTTATCATCTAGAAATCAACTTCATCACCTCATATTCTAGACATTGAACCTGGTCTTAACAAAGATGTTTTGTCCTCAAAGCTTCCTACCCCTGTGATACCACCATTATTATTGTCCAGAGAATTTTTTTTGTTGGTGGAATTCTCTAAAATGCTAACTACTATTTCAAATAGAAAAATACTCTACACTATAGCAAAAAAACAGTGTCTACTGGTGCACCAGCATAAGGTGGCTTAATCTCTCACATCCTTGAATAAATGTTTATTAAATGAAAAGTTTTTTAAATGTAAAAAATAATACTTATTAAATGTATTTTGTTCTCAACTGTTTTCATCTGCTGCCCACTACTTGATTGTTAGTTTAATACCATGCACCATAACCAATAGTTCTCATGTCCAAGAGAAGTAACAATAAACTTCTTACAAATGCGACCACTAAATCCTGAAGATAATCATTTCTTGACATATTAGCAGCTATCCACTCTGTCAGGTAGTGCCAGATTTAATCATTCATTCAAAAAAAATTTATATCCACTTACAATGGACCACCCACTAGGAACACTGTCCTTTTTCTACAATCTATCAGAAAATAGGAAGAAGTCAACAACTATAACATAATAAGGTGTGGTTATTAGGAGTACAAATTCTGGAATATGACTGCTTGGGCTTAAATCCTCGCCCCCTACTGAAAACTCTGAGCATATAACTGGAGTCTTCATTTTTTTTTATCTGTAAAACTGGGGAAAATAATAACTATCTCATAAGATTGTTGTAGTGGCTGAATCAGATAATGCATATATAATAGAGCATAGCAACAGCACAGTAAGAATTCAATAAATGTTGGCTATTGAGCATTAATGTAGTATTAATGTATATAATAGAAGTATATAACAAGAGTTTGTAAGAGCACAAACGAGAGTCATCTAACCCAGTTTCCAAAAGGTTGGAAACCTGAGATGAATCTCAGTTAAGACCTAGGAGGACTTAGCCAGAGAAAAGTGGCTAGGGCTTTCTAGTCATAGAGAACAGTATATGCTAAACTACAACAGAAGATGGAAAAAAAAAAAAAATAGGGAACTCACTTCAAATATTTTGATACAGTCAAAACAGGCAGTGCTCATGAAAGACTGCCAGGATATAAAGGTTGATAAAACATCATAAAGGGACTTCTATGATATACCTAGAAGTTTGGACTATATCATAAATGCAATGGGGAGGTACTGAAGAATATTAAGAACATTAAATTTGTATGTTAGAGAGTTGTACTATTATAGAGGTTGGATTACAGAAAGTGAGCCTAAAGAAAAGATCCGTGTTTAGAAATGAATAATTAAGGAAAATATAGTAAAGGCATGAAACAATGCAGTGACAATGAAGATGGAGAGAAAGAGATTTCAAAGATATTTGGGAGATAATAATGACAGGATTTGGTAACTGATAATATTTGAGGGCTGAGGAAGAGGGAGGAAATTAGAATGACTCCCATGACCTCCAGCTTTTATTAACAAATGTTTATTGACTCACAACTACGTGCCTAGTACTACCTTGGGCATAAAAAGATGATTAAAACTTGGTCCATGACATCAAAGAAACCTGTTATACTAAGAAGAACATAGAGATTAGTAACTGATATTGAAAATCTGAAACATTATAAAATAATTATTTACAAAGTGCTATGGAAATTGAAAGGAGAGATACCCAACTGGCGGAAATACATCAGAGAGATGTATCTCTTCACAGCAATGGAGCTAGGCACAAAATGGCATATCAGGTAATGTAAGAGGATGTGCATAATCAAAGAGCTAAAGAACATGACACAGAGAGGGATTTGTAAAAAGATTACTATGATTACATAGAAGGAAGTGGGTTGTGAATACCTAAAGTCACGGTCCATTCACATTCATAATCCCAATAAATTTTTACTGAACTCTGGTGTATCAGTCTGGGTCCTGGCAGGAAACAGATGGCATATTCAAACAGAGTAACTAAAGAGAGTTTAATAAAGGGACTGTTTTACAAAGGTGTGGGCAGGGTTTAAGGAAACCAACAAGGGACAGTGCAGTATGGGGGCTAGCAACAGTGGGAAGGAATTTCCAGAACCAGAAGAAAAATAGCTATACTAAGAGGGCCACCAGACTGGTATGGAGGAAACTTGGGAACAAATAACCTGACCTCATTCTTCTTCCATCCAATCTGCCAACATCTCACATCAACAGAACCCACCTGGAGGTCAGAGAACAAGGGAGCCTGCTGGTGCAATCCACAGAGGTCAGTCTCCTATAGTACAAAGCAAAGTGGGAAAAAAATATGGAGTAGATCTGGAGCAGTGAATGGAAAAATACGTAAAATGCAGTGGTAAAGTTCAACAACATTCAACTATATCTCCCTCTGGTCTTATAAAATTCACCTCCCAGTTTTGTAAATCTTCCTAACCTTAAGAGTTTGGAGATGGAGTTTAACCATTAGCCTTCAACCTGCAAAACTTTTAACATGAAGCTTCAATTTGTTCTAAAATGGATCCTTAGCGTTGTGAATTTTTCTTTCTCATCATTAAGTCTATATGCTATGTTGGCTTCCAGAGCAAGTATCTCTGTTAAGATACAGTGTAAGTACTTTCCCGAAACTTCAACGACAAATCCTCAGTTGGGACACAGCCCAATTGTCACCAGACAGGTGGAAAAGACACTTCCTGATAAATTCTGTATTCAAGAATCAATGACTGAGTTAAGACTTAGGTTAGGTTAGACCAGACAATCGTTGAAGAGAGATCAGCCTGTGATGGTAAAATTCAGTACCATGGAAGTACTTCTGGATTCGACCAGTGCAGATGTGAACTTTAAAGCTTTTCCAAAATTAAATAAATAACAGGCAGTAATCATAAGAGAATTTGTATTAGATTAGGTGATATTAGCCACAGTAAAAGATATGCCTCCAAAATCACAATGACTTAACACAGAAGTATATCTCTTATTCACGTAAAATCTAATGCAGGGTTGGGGGGCAGAGGGGGAGGATAATCATCAGCCAGAGCTCTATTACATGCACCCACCTAGACACAAGAGGAGCCGGAAAAGGTAGTCCAGGGCTAGACAGCTACTGCATAGCAACAACTCTATGAAAGAGGAATATAAATCTTTGATGAACACCTAGCTACCTCCACCACAAAGTTCATTTTCGACAAAAAAAAATATTGTGCCAATAAAAGCATTAATTAATTATTTCAGCTTTCAGTCAAAAGGAATTATGTGTGATGTGATATGTGATTAAACAGGTTTTTCATGTATGTGCCTGAGAAGCAAACCATTACAACAATTGTAATAGACACCTTATACGCCAACAAAACAAGATGGATGTGAGCATCATCTCCATCTGTCAACTGAACAATACCAAAGCATCAAATACCAATAAACACCATTGTGGTTATTCTGCTATCTAGCTATAGTATTTAGTGTATACTTTTTTCCCAGTTTTAGCATCCCAGAAGCCTAGTTGCAGGATGTTGTATGGAAAATATAAATTAGAGCTTTTTGACATGTATATATAATATAGATATAATACATGTTTATAATATATAAACTATATAAAAGTTGTTCATTCTTAGCTTAATTTATACTATGTAGTTGCTCACCAGTTTTTTGGTAACAATTATAGAGAGAGAGTAGGTGAAACAATATTATATCACTCCTGGGTCTAAACCTGTTCTCAACTTTTCCCTTTCTATAATCCTAGCTCTAATCCTATTTCTAGAACTTCCCATCACAAAATCCAACAAAACTTATAAATTCTGCAATAATTCAGTAAGCTCATATAAAGAGGAAAAGAATCGTCATCAACTGCAACATGTCATCTCCACAGCTAATCTCCTCTCTATATTTTCCTAAAATACACCCGCATTTCCAAAATTTCCTCAGAAGTGGTATAGGAAGATATACAAAAAAAGGAAGTTTGCCCGAATTAAATCTAACATATACAACAAAGACTGCATAATAGTTTTAAACACCCAAAGGATTAAACAAAACCAGTTGGTGAGAAATTCACTGAGACTAAATTGTCAATGGGAGCAAGGAATGTTCAATAAAAGGAAGACAGACCTGGAAAAGATTACACGGCGTTAGTATATCCAGCAGGAAAAAGTATTATAAGCAAAGATATTTATTAGGGTTCCTTCCTATTAGGAATGGATTCAAATAGTCCTGACCTTGTTCTCCCCTTTTTCTTTGCCTTCTTTCCTTTCTCCCTTTTTTATTACTGCTCTATTATTTCCCATCCTACCCCCACTACATTCCAAGTTGTAGTCATTTCTAGTACTCATATTCATGTTATAAGCTCTTTAAAATAACTAAAACAATAAAAGAAGCCACTTCCCCACCACCCTCTCAAGAGAACACTGGTCCTGAAACTAGATGAGTTCAGAGAGCTGACAGTCAGTGACATAAGCAGACAAAGACAAATAGGTATTATGTATACAGCAGTCAGTTGAGCAAGTCAGGCATCGTAAGAGCTTACTTCACCCTTTACACACAAGTTGTCAAATCGTGGCCATTTGGCTCCTAAATTTTTCAAAATCTGTCCTGCCTCTCCACTTCGACCATGACTGCCTTATTTCATATCTTCATCATTTATCACCCAAATTACTGTAAGAGTCTCCCAACTACTGCCCTTGTCTCTAGCATTACGTATTCTCATCAACCCATTGTACTTGTAAAACTGGTAGGGGGAGGTAGTTTGACAACAAAAGTCTGATTATATTGCGCCAGTGCTTAAAATCCTTCCTGGACTCCCTACTGCCTTCAGGATTAAATCCAAATCCAAAGAATAGCATGTAAAATCTTTTCAACTCTGAACCTTGCCATCTCTCCAGTCTCTTCTACTAACACACCTCCATTTAAACCCTGTGCTCCAGACCTTCTGAACCACTTCAAGTGAGTTTCTCCACCATTCCCTGCCTCTCTTTTACAAATGAAAGGTAAAGTTTTGGGGGAGAGAGATGTGGGAGTTTTAGTATTTTTGTTCGCAACATCTTCCTCTGCCCAGCTAACATCTACTCATCCTTTGAGACTCAGCCTAGATACTATCTCCCCAAGACTGGATCAGGCACTCCTCTTGTATGAATATAGCCACGATATACTGTGCTCAGTGGTCTACTAGCACTTATTATGCAATAGTTTAATTGTGGTTTATCATGGTTCTTACAGTGAGTTCCTCAAGGATTAGCTGATAATGGTTAAAAGTGTTTTTAACACCCAGAGATGTCTGCATTTCCTTACATGACTAGAGAATACAAAAGTATTGATATCTCTAGTCTCTACTATCTTTAATATCTAGGAGTGAAATTTCTAGAAATTTTAAAAGAATAAAGTGTCTGACACCCTCAAACAATACCAAAGAGACAACAAACTACTCACTGGATTATCTAACATATTTTCTGCTATGGTTATAATGTGCTAAAAACAACTTTACAGTGTTTTTTCACGGCACTTTACATCTTTATGTGTTCATATGATTATGCTTGGCCTTGGATTGCCCGCTCCTGGAGGAAATGAATTATTTCTAACCAACACATTCTGTATGTTCCTTACCATTCAGCTCTGTTAAACATACTGGAAATTTGCAAATGCTTTAAAAGTAAAGTAATCATTTTTAAAGTAAAATATTCCTTAATTTGCAATATTCCTTAAATGGAAAATGATGTATCACAATATTCTTCTGGTTTCTAGTCAGAACAGATATGCTCTTAGTCCAAAAGAAAGATGAGCTGCAATCATACAAAAATACCATAAGTTTGCTTCCAGTAAAATAAGCAAAACTGGACGTATGTTTAAAACTTAACGTTTCATTTCAAAAACAAGGGTACTACTACCTAAGCAAACCTTTTTCTTTCAGATTACTGAATTTTACCTTGAAAGGAAGCACTATCTAAATGAACATTTAATTTCTAAATGAACATTTAATTTCTAAGTGAACATTTAATTCCCAATGTTTCATTCATTCCCCCAACTAATTTTTTTTTTTTTTTTTGCGGTACGCGGGCCTCTCACCGTTGTGGCCTCTCCCGTTGCGGAGCACAGGCTCCAGACGCGCAGGCTCAGTAGCCATGGCTCACGGGCCCAGCTGCTCCGCGGCATATGGGATCTTCCCGGACCGGGGCACGAACCCGTGTCCCCTGCATCAGTAGGAGGACTCTCAACCACTGCGCCACCAGGGAAGCCCCCCAACTAATATTTTTGAGTGCTACAATGTGTAAGGCAGTGTGTTAGATTAGAAGCTGAGGCTGAAATGATAAACGAGACAGACATGGTGCCCGTTCTCTGGGAGTTTATAATCCAGCAGGGTACACAGATTATAAACAAAGATTCCAATGTAAATTTTGATAAGAATAATTGGGGAAATATTAAAGATGTGATGAAGGATAAAAGAAGGCGCTTTCCTGCCCATGCTTTCTAAGCATGGGCAGGAAAGTGCTCAGATAAGGAGACAAATTTGAAGCTAAGTCCAGAAGGATGAGAAAGAGGAAGGCATACAAAAATTGTGTGTATTTAAGGGGCAAAGGAAAGGAGATGAGCATTCTAAACTCTAAAAACCATGCTTCAGAATTAGATTAACCTGATAAGATTCTGAGTCCTCATATATAATATGAATAAGACAAATAAGTAAATGCATATTTTTGATTTACTAATAGAGTGAAAAATTGATCCAGGCAAATCTAAGAAACACCACAATGTAATGTCCACAAATTAGTTCCCTCACATTCACCTAGGACAATCAGTATCTTGGCAATAACCAATAACATGGTGCCAGTATTATTTTCACTGCTACACCTTAGTTAGCAGACTCCTTATTAATGGTTTTTGCTGAGGAAACTGCTTCCAATTCATCACCTTCCCTCTCCTCATTCTTAGCCTTCTAGACAAATAATGAAGTCACCTAAAAGTCCTCCAGGCATATTTTGACTTCCCAGTAGACAAGGAAAAGAATCTCTCAAAAAAAGGGGAGGGGGGACAAATTTCACCCAGGAATGCTATAATATTAAGGCTTAGAGACTCCTGTCTATAATCAGTTAATAACAACTATTTATTTCACACCTATTTGTGCCAGGACACTTAACTAGTCTATATTGATTACAACAATCCTTCAAGGTAGATGTTATTACTCAGATAATACAGATGAGGAAACACAGGCTCAGAGAGTTTAATAATGTAAGCAAGAACTTACAGTTATTAATTAGTAAAATAAAGTTTCAAGTCGAAATCCATCTAGCCCAGCACACTTGCCTCCACTACCTCTCTCTTCATCACACTGTACAATCAATTTTTTATCAATATGTATTGCCAACAAGATATTATTTAATTGTCCTAGTTACTTTAAAATATAGAATATACATAAAGAATTTACTAGGTACTCTCTCATAAAATGCCAATCAATTTTTTAGAATGCATTTTGAATCCTTAAAATCTATAGAGTTTCAAGTTTTGGCAATGAGCATGGTTATTTACAAGTACAATAACGATTTTTATTTAAGCCTTCATGATTGTTACATCATTTATCTGACTCTTAAAATTTCATTAGGCTATAAGAAAAAATATGGTAGTATTTTAAATATTAGAATGAGGAAGATCATTCTAAGCATATCACAAAACCCAAAAGCCATAAAATAAGAAGTAATAAATTTAAATACATTATTAAAAACCCTGACTAGTAAAAAGGTATAAACAAGGTCATAAAACAGGTGACAATAAAGAGATTCAACAAATCATTAAAAATGACAAACAGAAAAAGAAATACAAATGGTTCTCAACCTCCCTGATAGTAAGAAAACTGCAATTAAATCTAGAATGGCATATTTTTCACCAAAACATTGGCAAGGACTATCACATACTGAGTGAACAAGGATGTGTGAAAATCTCCCTATTATATGTCACTTATGCATACTTCCTTTGTGAAATTTAATATTTATTATTTTTAATATTTATTAAAATTTAAAATTTTTATTTTATATAAGTTATAAAAAATATAAAAGTTATATTTTATGACCTTTTGACTAAACAATCCCATTTCTAGGAATTTATTCCAGAGACATATTCACACATGTGGGAAATGACATATGTACAAAGATATTTATCACAGCGTTATTTCTAATGGCAAAATAATTAGAAACAACTTAAATACCTAAGAATATGAAACTAGTTAAAGAAGTTACAGAACATTCATAAAATGGGATATTACACAGCCATTAAAATGAATTAGGCACATATATTCACAGGTATGGAATTGATCTCCTAAGAAGTAAACTGCAGGACACATTGTGTTTCTTTATGTTTACAAATATAAACCCATACGTGTGTGCACACACATACCTACATATACAGACACACAGTATTTGATATACACACATATCTACTCTCATGCATAGAATATTTCTGAAAGAGTATACAATACGCTGACAACAGCAGTTGCCTCTGGCTAGGGGAAATAGGTAGCTAAGAAATTTTATACATTATGTTATGTGTTACCTATTAAATAAAGGAGTTTATAAATTGACTTTGGAAAGTACTTTTAAAATTGAATTATTAAAAAGAAATTAGAACTGCTTACCTATGTTTTAAATATAAGCTAAATTATTACCTTGATCTATCATGGAAATTTTTACTTATCATCTTCTTTTATTGGGGGAGCAAATTATCCCTTTGACATTAACAGAAAATCTAAACTGAGAATGAGAAGATAATTTACACGTCAAGAAGCACATAATTTCTAATCTGTTGCAAAAACACCTCATCTGAAAGACTATTATATGCAGATAGTAGAAACTCAATAAGTATTTACTGAATGAATACTTTTCTGTTGATTTCAGTAGGTTTGCTTTCCTCATACATTTTTTTCACAATATCACACCAAAAACAAACAACAAAAACTCCCTGAAAAATATAAACTTTTAATAAATTATGTACTTTTGTCCCAAAAATTTCATTTTCCCAACAAGTTTGGTAAACTACTTGTTAATGAACATTACTACAATTTAAATCAACATTGCTTACTAGGTACCTACCACGTGCAGGTGTTAAGGATGCTGCAAAATACAAACTCCGAAGAAAAGAAGGGTAAGTTTTTATTCTTGCCCTCAAGAAGTTTAGTCTTGAAAGACAAGGTTTAAAAACTTTAATCAATAAAAGGACATTACAGATTTTACTGATAGATTGCGTTATCCAAACTAAAACTGTTAAAGGAATTTACATAAGGATAAAAAAAGTAATTATTGATCTACTGAAATATAAAAATGCTTCCAAAGGCCTAATATCTCACTCACACGTAAAATGGTATTATTTGATGGTGACCAAAGACTTCCAGAGTATGTGGATATTCAGCTAGACTTTGAAGAAATTGCTAATGATTAAATAAATATAAATAGTTTTTAATTATTCAGGCTCCTTAGAAGAGAGATTACTGTAGTGGTCTCAATCAGTTTTGATCGCTCACCTCTCTCACTAAAAATATCTCAGGCATGAACTTCTTAAAATATGTATATTTATTTATAAATTATATGCATCTTCACACTGTCAATCTATATATTAAGTATTAGTAAAGCTTAATTTCTTTTTCAAATAGAAATGTAAATATGTTTTATTATTTTCTTCCTGTAATCCAATACATCATCTTATGATGCCCTTGGGTAGGCACACTCCACTTTGTATGAATACTTAACATGAATATTGAAACTCACAGATCATGCAAAAATATTTCCATGCAACAGTGTCAATTTTTCACACAGCAAACTTATTTTTTAACATAGTTGTTAAAAGGCAGCAGACATGAATTTGAATTTCAGTTTATTTCTCTCTGCCCATGACCTTCTCTCAGAATAAATGTTAACATGCAATTAAATGGACATCACTAAAGAGAAACAAAGTGTAGTCATGACCAGATAAATGGCCCCTAAAACTTAATGGGAAATAGTAATCATTGAAGAATATTAGTATTATTTTTTTCTTATAAATAGCATTTGAACTTAATAAACAACATTGAAAATATATTACTTAGTAAATTGTCAAATTCTTCAAAACAATGTCTTTCACTATTATCATTCTATTATAAAGTCTATCTATTCTTTTCCTCATTTTCTTTGCCTACTCTTAGCTTATTACAAAAGCCAAAAGTATTTTTAAAGAACATTAAAAATTAAAGTTTCAAATATATTATGCTTTAACTTCCAAATAGCTTCTTGTTAAAATGAATACAGAAACAATTCCGAAACCATGTAGATCATTTTGAGGTATGACTCCTTCCAAGTCTCAGTTAGGTAAAAATGCAAATAGATATTTTAAATAAATATGAACAGATTTTTCATCAATGAAATTTCATATACTGTATAACTATATGTGTAGAGAATGCTTGTTTCTACCTAAACTATGCAAATATGAATGCACAAACTTTATATGATTTGCACAGTATGTAGGTTTACATAGAAATGTAATATATTCACATGTACCTACCTGGAAAACCCTTTCACACTATATAACATATAGTTCATTTTGAGTAATTCTTAATTCAGTACTCAAAACTTCATTTAAATTTCTATATATTAGAACAATAAATAGATTTGGAACTATACTGAACTAGCCAGTAAGTACCATGATTTAGCATACCATAAAAAAATAAAAACACATTCTACATCTAAATATGTGAGTCAAAGAAATAAAACCACATTTAATTTGAGCATCATTTTGAAAATACTTATTTTGTAGCAATTATAGTGAAAAATACAGATTCATATATCTAAATATCAAATCTAAGTCATCAAAAAGCTTGTCATTGTTAGTATATATAGTAAAGTTGAGCAAAATTAGAAGTATGCTCAAAAAACTTTTCAAAATAATGTTTAATTCATTATTAGTTGAAATAAGCTACTGAAATTTCTTAACCTTTTTCATTTCTCGAGGCTACTAATAAATCACACTCCCAAACAAGTATTCAAACCCAGAAATCAGTTTCGAAGAAGCAATTCTTCTTTATTTCAGTTAATATGTTAGGAGCACATTTGCTCTCTTAGTGCTTCAATATTTTTGAGAACTAGTATTTTTCTTGGACATGTAAATATATTTGATACATTTGTTATTATATTATTTAAAGGAATATTTTTCATTAAAATATGCAAATATGTATGTATAGACAGAATTGTTTCTTTGTAAGTGCTAAAGAATACTGAATGCAACAACCTGTTTTTAAAAGTTAATGATCAGAGGTCAGTGTGTTAGTTCCCTCCTAGAGGAACTCTTACACTTTCAACTATGTGTTTCTGTGGAGAATATGGGAAAAGTATATTTGATAACACAGAAAATAACTGTCGCACCTTCGGCATATAAACTGTACAAATTAATATCTTAATGAATAATGCATTTCAAGCAAAAATGAAAGAGTTGAGTTGGAAAAATATCAGAAGGGTTACACATCTTCTGCGCACTCTCTTTCACGTAGTAACTGAGAAATCAAATAACCGTAAAACATTTAAAAGCAAACGTGCAGAAACAAATCTCTTTGCCAGACTGACAAGAAAAGGAGTCTCAAAGCTACAGATATCTGTCCGGACAGTTCCCTGGTGCTGAAGTTACACAGCCGCTAAACTGCGCGGGTGACTGGGTGCTGCTTTTACCGTCCCACCCTCGGCAAGACCCCGGCTGCCTAGCCTATCAGCACAAATAGTAGAACTTCACAAGGTAGGAAGCATCCCAAAGCGCAGTAATGGGAGGAACTAGGGTCTCTTCAGAGTCCCTTCAGGATTAAACAGATTTACTAGTTGCAAACAGGAAGAGCAGCAGAGTGCAGGGTGTTAGAACCCGCCGAGGGGGAGGGGGTGGAAGATGGCGGCGGCCGCACACCCACCCGAAACGCGACAGAGCTTAGGCCCCTCGCCCGCACGGCCTCCCTCCTGCCCGCTACGACAGTGGGCAGCTCTGCTCTCCGAGCCGCCCTGCGGAGGCGGCGACGAGACGGCCCCGGCGGCGCCCTCATCCCCGGCCGGCGCGCCTTTGCCGGGGTCCCGGCCGGGGAGCACCTGTGCACGGCCATATTGGATTCCTTGCCCCAGTCACTGCCTCCGCGCGGGGGCGGCGGGAAGGGAGAAGGGACGCGCGGAGCCTGGGTTCAGCCCCAACCCCTCCGGGGCCACGGAGCCGAATTGGCCCGCGGGGAAAGCCAGCAGGACGCCCGGGAAAATTACAACGCCCAAAGGCTCGCGACCCTCACCTCAGCCGGCCTCGGCGCCCTCCTTCCCCGACACACACCCCCGCGCTCTGACACCCAGAAAGCAGCCCCGGCGGCCGCCACCAGCCGCAACCCTCATGGCCCGGGCGCCGCCGGCGAGAGGGAGGGCGGCGACCCGGGGCGCGCAGGCGGCCGCAGGGCAGCGACCGAGGGGGCGGAGGGCAGGGAGGGAGGCGGGAAGATGGAGCCAGGTCCTTACTTGAGCACCGACTGCTCCTTCTCCTCTTCTTTCTTCTGCCTATCCATGACCGCCAGGATGATTTTCCTCTCCTCCTCCGTGAGGTGGCTGAGGTCGGGCATCTCGGGCTGCAGAGGCGGCTGAGAGGCCGCCGGGGTGGGAGCCGGGCGGCCCCGCGGCCCGACAGGAGCCGACATATTTGGTGGAGTCTAACCACCCTAGGGAAGAAGGGAGGCAACTCCACTGGAGGCGGCGGCGGCGGCGGCACCGGCGCGGGCGGCTGGGGCAGCCTCCGGCGCTGGGACAAATACATACAAATCAATGGCCTTCAATCCTAGGCGACAGCCCCCCTCCTCCAAGATAGAAAGAGCGGGGGAGGGGAGGGCGAGCGCGGGGGAAGGGAGAGCTGATGAGTGCGCTCCGAGAAATGTTTCTTCTTCACGGGGGCGAAGGGCTGGCAAGTGAGCGGTTTGAGGGAGCGAGGAGCGGGAGGCCGGGCCGGGACGCGGAGTGAGCGGAGCGGCAGGGGAGGGTGGTGGAGTAAGGTGGCGGGGACGACTAAGGGTGGGGTGACTGGAGGGAGCGGGCAGGAGGGCGGCGCGCCGGCCGGGGCGCGAGTGTGTACGGCCGCGGCGGGGGCGGGGGGTGCGCGCACCGCTCGAGAGGAGAAAGAGGAGGCTGCGCGACCCAGCCCCCCGGGGGAGTCCGGGGAACTCGCTCCGAGCGCCCAGAGGCAGCGTCCCGCGAGCCGGAGGGGCGCAAGAGCTGGGAGGGAGGAAGCAGGGTCTAATTTCCCAGAGAAGCAGCTGAGCCGTACAGCCGGCTGACGCGTCACAGGGCTCCCGGCGCCGCGGAGGGAGGACCCCCCTCTAGCCACGACGAGGAGAGGGCCGCGGGGCAGGGGATGGCCGCCAGAGACCCCTCCGGGCTAGAGCGGGTAAGCGAAAGCGGAGAAGAGATGACAAGGGCTAGCGGCGGAGAGTCCCGGGGCCAGGGCTACGCGGCTGCCAACGCCCGCATCGAAGCGAGCTCCGACGCGCAGCAGGGTCGGGCGCCGGTCTTTCCTCATCACGCGCCCGCCCAGGGTCCCTCAGCCGCCGCCGCCGCCGCCCTAGGGTCCGTAGAGTGGGTGCGGTGGGCCCGCTCTCTACGCCGCTGCTGCCGCCGCCTCCGCCGCTCGATGCCGCCGCCGCACCTCCTCCGCCCCTCCGCCTCCCGGGCTCCTCCCGCGGGCCGCGTCACCTCCCGGCCGCTGAGGCCCGGGCACCGCGGACGCCCAGCGGGCGGCGGCCACCCCTCCCGAACGCGATCTGTGGACTGGGGCCGGGCGGGGAGATGTTGTGAGGCTAAGAGTGTGAGCCGGGCGGAGGCGGGGAGCGGGAGTTTCAAGGGCGGGGGTGTGGCGAATGTGAGCGTGCGAGCCTGCGTCGGGAGAGAGGAAAGAGGGAGAGCCGAGGTGGTTGGGGCGCCCTGTGGGTCAGCTGGAGAGGCAGAAGACTAGGAGTGTGGGCACTGGCGGCGGGGCGTGTCGCGTCCGGAGAGAGGGTGTGATCGGGAGTGAGGGCTCCCAGGGTTTTGGAACGGGAGGGCGGGGGGTGGGCATGGTGTCTGGCTGCAGGTGAAAGAGTGTGAGCGCGTGGAGGGACTCTCGAGATGTCGTGGGAGGGGTCCTGGAAGGAGGGAGAGTGTAAGCGTGGCGTGGGGTCCCCATGGCAAAGAATGCTCGGAGAGCTACTGAGCCGAGGGCGTAGGAGAGCCTGGAGAAGCGGGGAGGTGAGATTGGGGAAGATAGGGTTTGTCTGGGACAGGTGTGAGGATGAGGACGAGACAAGAGGCTGCGAGTGGGAGCGCGAAAGGATTAAGGATCAACCGGAGGGTGAGGATGAGCCGCTGCTGGGCCAAGGGCTTCGGTTCTATTTGGTCCTATTTGGAGGGCCTAGTCTAGAGAAAACTGGCAGGGAAGCCAGGGTATGGGGTTAGTGTCAGAGTCCGGTTTTCCGAGCACAGGGACGGGTAAGATGAAAGAGGTTGAGAGTGGACAGAAAACCCGCTCCTGGAGGATGGCCGTGGCTGCCGCTGCCTTCCGTTATTGGTGGGGCTGGGCCCGGCCCACAACCCTCTGGGTGCGGGCGGGACAGGGAGCTGGTGGAGAGGGGTGGGGTTGAGGCCTGGGGGCGGGTTGCCAGGGATCAGCCCTTCTGCCTGCTCTCGGCAAGCACTGTGCATGACTGAGTTGGGGTGTGTGTGCGCGCGTGCGCAGGTGTGTGTCTACGTATATGTACACACCCCTACCCCACGTTCCACGCTAGCTCTGTTTAGTACCGGACCAGATTATGCTCTGATGAGTTGTGTTAAGCCCTTTGGGGTTTGTATTATATGTATCTTCTTGGTGTGTAGCAAACTCTCTCCTCCCTCTGTTCCCCACGTACCACCTGACTAGCTCCCAACTTAAGAGAGCTGGGGATAGACACAGCAGCCCTATAAGTCTCTTGTGATTTATAAACATTAATGTTTTATGTTTCTTTTCTCCCACCCCTTGTAATTGGGAAGAAGGAAAAGTTTACTTAAGTGCTTTTATGTATGTATGTATGTATGTATGTATATTACCTACTTCAAATCAAACTCTCACACTCTAAATAATTCCGTTTCCATCTCTTTGGAGCTAGTTTGATGAGATCATATGAATCTCAATTTACGTAATTTTGTTGTAGAGTTAGAGAATTTTTATATATCTCTAATCCAACCTCATTATCCTATGGGAAATAGAAGACCAAGATCAGCCAGCTAGTAAATGGCAGCACTGCAACTAGAACCTAGATACTTTTACTCCTGTTTGAAATCGTAGTGGTTTTAAACGCTGGCTGCACATTAAAATTACCTGGGTCACTTTTTTCAAATATCACCTGAGTGTAACCCTAGAGCAAATGAATCAGGCTCTGGGGTTAGGACCCTGGTCATGGGTATATTTTGAAAATTCCCCAAGTGACTGATATATAGTAAAGGTTGGGAATTACACTATGTGCATTACAATAAAAGATAATGGAGGAGAAACTGGAAAGTGGAAAACAAAGAGAACACGTCTAGAGAGACTGATTTTTCTTTTTACCTAAAATTTAAATGTTTTTAAATAACATCCACACTTTCCTTTCCACTCATATGCAATGACAGGTACCAGTAAATACATGTAGCTGTGACCTTTGCCTTCGAAACCCTCACTGCCACTGAAATACACTAAAAGCTCCTTTAAAAGAAAGGAGAACAGAACTAAAAACAAAAAGGATGGGTGGAACACTCTACCTTACTCAACTGTTTCTGAGCCAGGTTTGAAGTAACACCACCTCCACTCCCCAGCCAGCTATCAACCCAAGCAGAAACAGACTACCCTGAGGCTAAAATAGCATACTTATTTTGAGTACATAAAATGTGAGCCTAAAACAGGTTGTCCAAATTGGACGATTTTGTCTTCCTTTACAGTAGGGTCACACCCTGGGCCAGGGACTGTTTTCTACCAGACACAAAGCGCGCTGGGTGCCTGCAGCTGTCTCTCAGAACCCACACTGCCTCTTACCTGCCTGGAGACAGTGCTAGCATATAAAACTCAGTGTGCATGAGCTGGTATCACTGGGACACCTGACTTCTTACAGGATTTAATAAAGCAGAAGTGTGTTTCCTTTTTACATTTCTTTACTACAAACAACTACATGTGTTTTTCCTATTAAAGGGAATCCTTAGGGCTTCCCTGGTGGCACAGTGGTTGGGAGTCTGCCTGCCAATGCCGGGGGCTTGGGTTCGAGCCCTGGTCTGGGAGGATCCCACATGCCGTGGAGCAACTAGGCCCGTGAGCCACAACTACTGAGCCTGCGCGTCTGGAGCTTGTGCTCGGCAACAAGAGAGGCCCCGACAGTGAGAGGCCCGCGCACCGCGATGAAGAGTGGCCCCCACTTGCCACAACTAGAGAAAGCCCACGTACAGAAACAAAGACCCAACACAGCCAAAAATAATTAATTAATTAATTAATTTTTTAAAAAAGGGAATCCTTAGCAGTGGAAGCATCTTAAAATCATCTTCCATCCTGACTCATACACCTTTTCAAAATAAAAATTTGTCACAGTATTTATATAACATATAGATAGAATCCTATAGAATTTCAAATGGGCTACTTTTCAAAGTAGTAGGCCCAATTTAAAGTAAGATTGCTCTGCTGAGAACTGAAATACCTTCCAAAGATCTCTCGATTTTACTACAATATGGATCTTAGAAGTGTTTTGTTTTCTCTGTTCCAGTTTAGTATTTTACCTAAAATGTTTTATCACATCTCATTATACCTTGTATGGCATTATGTTTTACTTGGGCATGTCCCTCAAATATATGAACACATTTGAAGTTGAGTTGAAAGTGCATTGTTCTTATTTACCTTTAGAAGTAACTAGCCATCTTCATCTTCATCCTTCACTGAGTTCTCAAGGTCTTCTTGACAGGCCACAAACTAACTCCAAAATGTAAGCCCTTTCTTCAGTTCCTATAGAAGCATAAGTTTGTGAAGACTGTAAGCCTGTGGACTTTCATTTTTACATGTGAGTAAGGGCTAATTACTTGTAATCTACTAAATAATTTATAGGAGGCATATCTAAACTAAAATCATAAACTGAAATAATCACTAGAATTTACTGAGGAGTCAGTACTCTGCTAAGAGATCTGGCTGCCTCACAATGCTTGGAATCATCTCACTTTCTCCTAGTAGATCTCCCTGCTTCTATCCTTGTGGCTTTACAGTCTTTTTTCAACACAGCACAAAGAGAAAGCCTCCTAAAACGTTAGTCAGACCACATCACTATACTGATCATAATCCTGTGGTGGCTCCCCACTTGACTGCGTCAGAACTAAACTCATTAAATGGCCTGCAAGTCCCACATAACCTCTCTGACCTCATCTACTACTCCCTTGTAGGCTTTCCTCTAGCTGTTCCTTCTGCCCAAAACACTATTCACCAAGATATCCACTTGGCTGACTCCTCTTCTCCCGCATACTTCTGCTTAGTTATCCATCCTATTTAATACTCTAGCCTGCCCCACCTGCCCCCCGGTCACTCCAGTCTCCTTTACCTTACCCTACTTTTTCTTTTTTCCATAACACTTGCCACTCTCCAACTTTACTTTTACTCTAAGTTGAATAATATCCCAGCTTCTTACGTTTATCGTTAACCTTTAACTTCCCCCACTAGAATATAAGCACAGGGACAGAGTAGGATTTTTACTCATGTATCTCAAGCACCTAGAACAATACATGGCATATAGTAAGTATTCCAACAAATACTTGTTGAATGAATTTCTGGGGAGAGAATTTGCCATGACTGGTTTAAGTTGGGTGGGCAAAAAGGAAAAAGCGGCCTCGAAAGAGGGAAACACAGGTGCAGAGAAGTAAGATGTAAACTCTTTGTCAAGGTAAACAGAGGTTCCTTTAGGATTCAGCTACTGCCTACCTCTGTAGCCTTATCTCCAACCCAGCCTACGAACATGCACCCCTCTTCAGCCGTGACAACTGACTTGCACTTTACTGAATATGTACTTTCTCGTCTTTGGGACTTTCTATTCCCTCAACTAGGACCACCCTTTCTACCCCCTCTCCCATAACCTCCCTCTCTGTCAGTTAACTTCTTTGTCTTCTCCACCATGTGCTCATGCCTCCCTTTTTTCTTCCTTCCTCCTGTTTGCTCCAGGATCTCTTAGCACTGCACATACCCTGCTCACAGATAGCACTTGTCACACTCTGTTGGAGCCATTTATTTCCCTGTCTGCCTCCTCAACTAGACCATGAATTCTTTAAGGGCAAGGAATATGACTTTCACTCCAGTTTCCCTAGGGCCTATCAAACTGTCTCATATATTACAAAGACTCGATAAATATATGCACAATTACATGAGCAGTCACAAAACAATGAGAAAAATCACTGTTACTGGAGTATGAAGAGAGGGAAGCAGGGAGTTGCAGCAAGAGATAAAGCTAGGAAAATAGGCTGTGGCAAGATTATGCTACAACCTTATATGCTCTGCTGAAGAATTTGAACTTGTCCTATAGGCATTCGGCAGGCAGTGGTGGTTTCTGTAGCCAGAGAACTGACATGATCAGCTTTGATTTTCAGGAGAATATCCTGCCTTCAATTCTTCATCCATTTCCAAAACACCTGCTAAGAGAATCGCTGAAAGGACACAGATGTGCAGTGGTTTAGGTTTGGAGATACAAATAGAATTTTTTACGTCCTGTCTTCAGAATTTGTTTTTCTGGCTATTTTGCTCAGTAGATTATAACAGCATGATAATGAGGCCAAGGTCATGGTTTAAATTCCTGGGTGAGTCAGTCAGTGCAGTGGCCACAGCTGACTGTTAATCTTTGCCAGTTGTCAGATGACAACATGTTATTTCTTGACAAGGAACTGGGTGGAAGGATATGACTGGTTCATCAAAAATTAATCAGCATTATTGGAAAAGTAACTCAAAGTGCTTAACTGTGACTATAGGACCATACTGTAATTTTAAATAAAAATAAGAATATTAAATTGGTGATTAACAAAAGAGCACAGCATCAGAGAAAGAATACATTGTTTGTTCCTAGAAAAGAAGCTACAGATTAGTACAGTTTAATTATTGGTATTTGAAGCCAAGAAGTAATGAAAAATTTCAAGGATGTTAGTGTAGATAAGTTTTATTAATTACTTTTTGTGTATCTAGCAATATAGGAGGTTATTACTTAATTATTATGTCATAAAACCCATAGAGCCATTTATATTAAAAAGGTCTGGGAAAATCATATTCTAATCATCTTTCACTTATAGCATTATAAAGTTATTTCTATTTTTATTCCCTCCTAGCAATCAATGAGCACATCTTTAAAGTGAAATAGGACAGTATTGGAGGTTGGGACATATAGGCGTAACTGATATAAATATTCTCTTAATTATATCTTCATCTTAATTACAATGCTGACCATTTTCAGAAGTAAAAAAAACAAATGAATTTTATAAGATCAGAAATAAATATAAAACCCTTATGAAAAAATACATCTAGGCATTTAATATCAATTAAATAGCAACAGCTGTTAACATCATAAAAGATAATCAACCAGGCATTATGTGCTTCCTGATGGAAAAACTATACAACCTGTGAAGTTGTCTGGCAAAAAAAAAAAAAAAAATCAATCCTGAATTTACAACATTTTCTAGATCCAACTACCAATTTACAGGAAATACTGAGAACAGAGGAACGTATTAAACTACACCATGGTCCCCCACTAACTGGTGACCTGGAACAAGATAGTGACCTCCTGGAGCCTCAGACTTCTCACGCATGACCTGGTAAGAAATGTTCCCTCATAGTGTGGTTGTGAGGGCTGAACAACTGGGCTTACAGCATCATGCAGAGTAGCAGGTGTATAATAAAATTCTCTTCTCAGAGCTATTCCTCCATCAAGTTCCATTTTAAGTCTCAGTTTCCATGACCACTTTGACTATATTTATTTATACTTATTTAATTTTTGTATCCGTTCCATCTCCCCAACTTCATTGTAAATTCAAGGCCAAATTTTACTATCCTCATTGTAAAAAATATTTATAACACTTAAGAGCCATCCTGTGTGTCAGATAGCATGCTAAGTGCTTCACTTACCTAATCCTAACAATGACCCACTGAGATATTAACCCCATTTTAGAAACCTAAAAAGGGAGGCTTACTTCAGACAACTAGTGAGTGGTGGAACCAGAATTCACAATGAAGTGTCTCAATTCTAGTCTCTGCTCTCTTAAACACAGTGCTTCTATCCCACTCAGGCACATTGTAGGAACACCATAGGAATCTTTGAAAATTGCAAGTAGACCCAATATATGAGATACCATACAAGCCATACAAATGTGCATGTTAATGACAGAGCTTACTTGAACAAGACTTGTATTAATAGCAAATAAAATTTATTACATGATTAAACTGCACTATGGGATTGCAATCTGTGGAACACTCTATAGAATATTTTACAGGGCAAAACCCAACTGTTGTTTTTTTTTGTTTTTTTTTTTTTGTTTTTTTCCAACTGTTGTTTTTTTTCTTTTTTCTTTCTTTTTTTGTTTTTTTTTTTTGGCCGTGCTGCACGACCTGCGGGATCCTAGTTCCCCGACCAGGGAATCAAACCTGGGCCCCCAGCAGCGGAAGTGCAGAGTCCTAACAACTGGACCACCAGGGAATTCCCTAAAACCCAGTTTTTTCAGCAAATATATTACAAGGAAAAAAAATTAAAAAGAGATGGAGGGGGAATCTATATTTTAAATGGAACTTAAAAGACATCAACAAAGTGCAAGGATTTGTGGACCTCATTTGGACCTTGATTTAAAAAAAAAAAGAGTAAAAAATCTTTTATAAGAGAACTGAAAATTTGGACAGTAACTAGGTACCTGATGATAATGGGGAATTATTGTTGCTTTCTTTGGTTAATAATGATATTGTGATGATGTTTTAAAACAGTAAAGAATCCTTAGTGATACATACTAAAATACCTATAGATGAAATTATGTGATATCTGAGTTTGCTTCAAAATAATATGGATCGGGGTGTGCATGGGGCGAAATTGGCCGTGGAAGATGATAGTAAAAAATTCTTTGTAATAAAAGTTTTTGGAAAGAAAATAAGAGTCTCTAACTTCCACTCTAGCTGCCTTTCATTAAACAAGAAAATCAACAAAGTCGACATTCATTGTCAAGCATTCATTATTTGTCGGATAGATAGTATGTTAGCTGCTTTCACATTTTTTTACCACCTTCTCACACCATCCTACAAAGAATAAGTATCATTCCATTTTATAAGTAAGAAGACAGCCTGAGAGGTTTAGTGATTCGACCAAAGGAAGAGATTCAATTTCAAGGCAAATTTTCAATCTAGGTATCCTGACTTTCTATCCAGTATTCATGCCACTATACACAATTGTTTAATATAGCTATACATATATATTCTGTTTCCATGACTAAAATCTGAGTATACTTTACTGTAGTGTCTGGCGTGTAATAGGCATCATAAAATAGTTATATTTAACCCAACCTGCTCCCTAATAACTATAATACTTAAAATGCAAAAAAAATACTGTAACAGAAACAAATGTTTTGTTAATGTTCCAGTTTGCCTGACATTATCCCAGTTTGCCTGACACTATCCCAGTTTGCCCAGGACAGTCCTTGTTTAATCTGTTGATCAGGTGTAATTATTAGTTGCAACTCCTTTCAAAGTATCCCAGTTTGCACCTCAAATTTTACAGTCATGCTATACTTAGTGTAATATGAATTAGGCTCAGGTGTACATAATGGGTATAGAAATTTCTATAAAGTTCAAACAGTATTTCCCAGAGGAAAGGTCTATGTCATAACCATCCTGTAATTAACACCCTATATGGTAGACATTTAATAAATTTGGTTGAAATATAGTTAGTGAGTTCTCCATTACAAAAGAGTAAATTTTTAAAAAGTAAATCACTCTAGGGCTTCCCTGGTGGCGCAGTGGTTGAGAGTCCGCCTGCCGATGCGGGGGACACGGGTTCATGCCCCGGTCCGGGAAGATCCCACATGCCACGGAACAGCTGGGCCCATGAGCCATGGCCGCTGAGCCTGCGCGTCCGGAGCCTGTTGCTCCGCAACGGGAGAGGCCACAACAATGAGAGGCCCGCGTACCCACCCCCCCAAAAAAAAAAAAACCAAAAAAAAAAAAAAAAAAAAGTAAATCACTCTAATTAAATTAAATTATATTCTCCCCTAGGACAAGATTTTTACCCCAGCTGGAATCCAGAAATAGCTAAAAGGAATACCAGGAAAACAGAGCCCATCTTTTAACAAAGAATCATGGCGAAATGAATCAAACTGCCTAGGATTTGTAAGCCAAGCATAATAAATAATTGATATACAAGTCATCAACATAGGCTGAAATACAGTGCAAGAAGATAAAGTCAAAGGAGGCTTCCCAACTAGAAGAAAAGATAATGGTTTTTATTTGATAGCATGTAGGAAGGGACTGTAGAAATCTGGCCAAAATCTAATCATGTAGGAATAGTCTGCAATCCAAGATTTCCCACAATACTGTGGCTTTCAGAGACAAGGGGTGGGATTATCCTTTGCAATGTAAACTGACTGCTGTATACTTCAAATGTCTCCCTCCACCTATGAGGATTGCTTTGGTCTTATCAAGATGGTGCCTGATCCAACTGCTTTCGTCCATGTCCTTTACTCCGCCAGACACTGTGAAATTCAAGAAACCGCATCTTAGATCTGATGAAAGGAGATGCAAAGCTTACTATCAGCTGTGTACTGATGGTACTGTATCCCTAATTACTTCACTATCTTTCTGATTAGCATCATATAACACTAAAGAGAAGAGGAGATAGAAAAGAGTCTTGTCATTTCCCACAAGGGAAAGGTGAGGAAAAGATAAGCAGAAGAGATAGAGAATAATCCAAGTTTATTAGAGTCTTTACCTTACTTAGTCAAGGGAAATTTAGTTCATCCAAAAACCAGAGAGAGAAAAATAAGTTTATCATATTTATTGTCTGGATACTTTGTGGGGTGCCTAGTATATGCAGAGAAGAATGTCACCATGCCAATAACTTGGAGAAAGTCATTCAACTTTGGGGGCTTCAGTTTTCCTCTTGTAAACTGAATAAAAATCCTCCATAAGGATTCTTTCTACCTTTTGAATGTAGCCATTGTATGAAATACTGCCGTTATCTAATACTCTCTTCTGAAACATATCATTCAAACAGCAAGCATGGATCAGGAACTATTGAGAACAGCATGACTATATGAAAAATACTGTCTACATCAAAAAGTTCACAGTGTAGTATGAGAGACACACAAGTACTTAGAATCCATTTGATACATGTTGTAAGAGAGGTATCTATAAAATTCTGTAGAGTACAAAGAAGATACACCTAACTCTTATGAGAAACCATAGAAAGAAAAATTTCAAATGGGTATTGAAGATCAGGGCAAAAAAGTTTTTTAGGAAGTGGAACAAAGGTGAATACTCAGAATTACAAATTATTTTGTACAACATTGAATATGGGTTTTAAGAGATTGGAAAGGGGCAGCTGCCGGAGATGATGCCAGAAACTGAGCTAGACCAGAACCTCTATGATATGTTAAAGAGTTTGGACTTCATCCTATAACAGTGCTTCTCAAACTTGAATGTGCATAAAAATCACCTTTGTATATTTCATTAAAATACAGATTCTGATTCAGTTAGTTTGGCTGGAGACTGAGATTCTGCATTTCCAATGAGCTCCAGGCAATGCCTCCTATACTGCTGATCCATGGACCACATTTTAAGTGTGAAGTGTATTCTAAAGAATAGAAGTGATATGGTGAGATTGTTTTTAGGAAAGGTTACTCTATAAAAAGGTAAGAAGTGAAATGGAGAGAAACAAGCATGGTAGTAAAAAGAAAAATTGGGAAGCTGTTAAGATAATAAAGGTCAGATAGGACCTGAACAGTGGTAATGCAGATGGAAAGGAGGTGATATCTTTAAGATATTCTGAAGATGTAGGAAGAATAGGACTTAGTGACCAATCAGCTGGGACAGGTGAGGGAGAGAGAAGAGTCCACAAAAGAATCCAGTAAACTCATTTAATTTGGTGTTTGGGTTTTTTGTTTTTGTTTTTGTTTTGTCTGTTTGTTTTGTTTTGTTTCGCTGCACTGCATAGCTTATGGGATCTTAATTTCCCAACCAGGGATCAAACCGGAGCCCATGGCAGTGAAAGCACCGAGTCCTAACCACTGGACCGCCAGGGAATTTCTATCACTTAATTTGATTTAAATGAATAAAATCTCATTAAATCAATGTTGAACTTCATCCCAAAGATAAGAAAAGACTGTAAAAGTACACTTGTTTGGGGAATTCCCTGGCAGTCCAGTGGTTAGGACTCTGTGCTTTCATTGCAGGGGGCATGGGTTTGACCCCTGGTCAGGGAACTAAGATCCCACAAGCCATGCAGCGCAGCCAAAAAAACTACACTTGTTTGGCTACAACAATCTTCTGCCATTTTTTTCTATTTAACTCTGTAATAGTCTAAGGTTGATCTAGAGCTGTGTTGTCTGATATGGTAGCCACTAGCCATAGCCACACTAGCCACAGGTGGCTAGTAAATTTAAATTTATATTAATTTATTACTAAATTACTTAAAATTAAGTGACATTAAAAATTCAATTCTTGGGGACTTCCCTGGAAGTCCAGTGGTTAAGACTCCATGCTCCCAATGCAGAGGGCATGGGTTCAATCCCTGGTTGGGGAACTAAGATCCTGCATGCCACATGGCACAACCAAAAAAGAAAAAATAAGTTCTTCATATGATCCAGCGATCCCACTCCTGGGCATATATATCTGGAGAAAACTAAAATTCGAAAAGATACATGCACCCCAATGTTCACAGCAGCACTGTTTACAACAGCCAAGACATGGAAACAACCTAAATGTCCATCAACAGATGAATGGATAAAGAATATGTGGTATATATACACAATGCAATATTATTTGGCCATAAAAAAAGAATGAAATAATGCCATCTGCAGCAACATGGATGGACCTAGAGATTATCATACTAAGTGAAGTAAGTCAGACAAAGAAAGACAAATATCATATCTGCTTACACGTGGAATCTAAAAAGAATAATACAAATTAACTTATTTATAAAACAGAAACAGACTTACTGACATTGAAAACAAACTTATGGTTACCAGAGGGGAAAGGGGGGAAGGGATAAATTAGGAGTTTAGGATTAAAATATACACACTACTATATATAAAATAGCTAACCAACAAGGACCTACTATAGCACAGGGAACTATACTCAATATCTTGTAATAACCTATAATGAAAAAGAATCAAAAAAAGGATATCTGTATCTATCTGTATATATATATATAAAACGGAATCACTTTGCTGTACACCTGAAACTAACACAACGTTGTAAATCAACTATATTTCAATAAAAAATTTTTAAAAATTCAATTCTTCAGTTACACTAGTCACATTTCAAGTGCTCAATAACTGTATGTGGCTAATGGCTACCATTTTGCACAGCATCAATATAGAACATTTTCATCTCAGAAGAAATATCTATTGGACAGCACTAATAGAGGCTCATCTAGGCATCTGTATTGCAAGGAGTCAACATTAGGAAAAACATTCCATTATCTTTATTCTTTGTTTATTTGTAAGATAGTTTAGTATTTTTTTTTTAAGTGTGACAATGAATTAAGAAACGGGAACAGGACTTCCCTAGTGGCAGAATGGTTAAGAATCCGCCTGCCAATACAAGGAACACAGGTTTGATTCCTGGTCTGGGAAGATCCCACATGCCACGGAGCAACAAAGCCCCTGTGCCATAACTACTGAGCCTGTGCTCTAGAGCCCGCGAGCCACAACTACTGAGCCCATCTACCACAACTACTGAAGCCCACGCACCTAGAGAAGAGAAGCCACCACAATGAGAAGCCCACACACCACAACAGAGTAGCCCCTGCTCGCCACAACTAGAGAAAGACTGCGTGCAGCAATGAAGACCCAACACAGCCAAAAATAAAATATTAATTAATTAATTTTTTTAAAGAAATTCAAATTGAAAAAAATAATAAAAATGGGCAGAAGATCTGAAAAGACATTAAAAAAGAAAGAAAGAAAGAAAGAAACAGGAATGTTTGAAGGTGAGGAGATCTTGGCAGACTCAACAACATTGTTTTCTTTTGAGAAACAACACCAAGGTTTGAAAATTCCAGAAGACGTCTCAAGATCATAACACCCTTGAGAAAATGAGCTCATTTTTAAGTAAGTCTGTGAGACTGATAAAAGATACATTATTCCCCATATGTAAGCAATAAGTAAATAAGGTTCAATTTTAAAGCCTTGTGCAATTGTCATGAGTAGTTTAGTCAAGAATAAAAAACTGAGTATAGAGGTTTAAAGAAAGAGTCTATTCCAGGACTTTTCCCCGTAACAACAGTAAGCTTACCAACAGAGAAAGAATGCTTTACCTCATGGGATGCTTTCAGTGATATATACAGAAAAATTCGACACAAACTGACAAATAAGGAAAGTTATTGGCTCATTTACCTAGAAAATCCAGAAGTGGATAAGGTTTCAGAATTGATTGGTCTAGCAGTCTAGCTATGTTTTATTAAGGACTCAGTTTCATTCTAAATCTGTACATGGTGTTGACTTTATTTTAACAATGATTACTTTCACTGACATAATATGGCTGACAAAAATAATCAGGGCCTCTTCATACCTAAGCTAGTCTGCTCCCATATCCCTTCAACAGAAGTTCTAAACTGTGCACTGATTAGAGCACTTCTCATTCATCCCTGGGGCCAGGGCAGTCCATGCTCTGCTAACTTAGCTGTGACTAACCTGAATCCATCATCGTAGCAAGAGGCTTGGCCTACCCAAACCACGTGGTTACCACATAAAAGGGGAAGACTGAAATAGATGTTGGGGAAATAACCATAATATTTACAATGTCAGCAGAAAAAGAAGATAATTTTTTAGTTCTCATTTATATCAACTTATTTTTTTAAATCCTTACATTCCAAGCCATTTTTTCTTGATAAAACACTGTGAAATGTGAAAATGAGCAAATGATGTTTCAAGTTCACAGATAAAAATCACATTAGAGAAAGCACGAGGAAGAAAATGGTGGCATGAAGGTAATTTTACTTTTTACTGCAGCCACAAAAAGTGAGGGAAATAGGTTCAAAAAGAATTGATGGTATAAGGATAATTGGGATATATTCAGATTTTACTCTAAAACTATAGATGAGAATCTTTCATAAAATGCAAGCAGTACCAAAAGTAAAGTGGAATGACTTTGGCCACCCTACTGTTAAAATATACACACATAGGAATTAATTACCTTATAAATAGAGTTTCTAATATACAAATACGTATTGAATTGATGACCATGATAAGGTACAACCTTAAGCAAGTTATTGCTTACCTTTCTCCACTGTTGATTGGAAGATTTTTATTCAAATCCAGTAGAAACATTTCAAAAGTTTTATCAAAATAACTGAAAGTTTATTCCCCTAATGTTTTTTTCAAGTAACTAAAAGGACCCTAGGTGGATGCAGGAGATTAAAAATAATAATAATAGTAATAATAATGCCCACACTTTGTTTTACTCTCATTTGATGTTTAATGACAAAATTTTGGTTTCAACGTCTACCTCAATGAAACTAATATCTAAAACTGTCTCTCATTTCACTTCTTCATTCTCAGCTGTCTATGAAGTATTTATACTTGAGGATTCCACTACCACCTCAAACTTAATATGCCTAAAACAGAATTTATCCACTATCCCTTCCCCAGCAACAACAAAAAGTTCCTTTTCCAACTTCTATTTTTCTGTCATTGGAATCATTATTCCCACTCCCACCCCCCAGCCCCAAATCTTCTGTGGCAGGAATGTCGAAAACATCTGTAATTACTCCTTATGTTTTTTCTTATATGTAATCAGCCCCTGCATACTATCAATTATCTCTTTATCATATCTCAGAGATATCCCATAAACTATTCTCATTGCCACCACTCTAACCTAGGTTATTATCACATCCCACTCAAATAATTGCAATATCCTAGTCGGAGAAAGATCACTGGACTTGGACTCTGTATACCACCAATTAGTTATGTCCTTTTAGGTATCACAATCTTTGAGCCCCAAACTCCTCTATAAAATGAATAGGGCTAGGACTTCCCTGGCGGTCCAGTGGTTAAGACTCTGCTCTTCCAATGCAGTGGGTGCAGGTTCCATCCCTGGTCCAGGAAATAAGATCCTGCATGGCATGTGTGTGGTACGGCCAAAAATTAAAAAGATAAAATGGACAGGACAAGGTTGTCACTATGTTCTCTTCAGTTCTAAAATTTTGTGCCAGAACTATTTCCCCTTGCTTCAGTCTCTTCTACTTTTCCCCTCCAAATCATTCAGTACACTGCTATCAGATCAACCTTTAAAAACAGCCCTTTTACTATGACATGTAGGAGGCAGAGTAAAGCAACAGTTCAGAGTGCCAGCTCTAAGGTCAGAATGCAAGGATTCTAACCTCAGCTCTGCCACTTATCAACCATGTTACAAAGCATGTTCCTCATCTGTTGAACAGGGAAACAGCACCTCATTAAAGAGCTCAAAATTAAATGAGGTAATACATATATATGCCTGGCACATTGTTAAGTGCTCAATAAATGTTTATTATTCTTACATTACCCAATCAAAATCCAACAACTCATCCTGCCTACAAAACAAGTCCAAAATCTGTAGCCAGAGTTTTAACTTTTTCTGCATCTACCTCTGAACCACTTTTTTTACACTTGTCTTTACTGTTACATTCTATAGACCCTCCCTCCCAAACATGTTGGTCTACTCTTTATCTTCAAGGGCTTTCTGACTTATTTGCATCTCTTCAATGCCACTTATGCCTGGAACACGTCAGCCTCTTCTGTCTACTTATTTGAAATCAAAAGGCTTTCAGCTACATGTAAAAAAAACGGACAAACAAAAACCTTAAACTAGGTTAAACAATAAGGAAATGTTTGGCCTGGTGGCAAGGCAGGTTTTATTTTATTTTTTTAATATTTATTTATTTGACTGTGCTGGGTCTTAGTTGCAGCACGCAGGATCTTCATTGCAGCATGCTGCAGCATGCGGGATCTTTAGTTGCAGCATGCAGGATCTAGTTCCCTGACCAGGGACCAAACCCAGGCCCCCTGCATTGGGATCACGGAGCCTTAACCACTGGACCACCAGGGAAGTCCCAAGGCAGGTTTTAGATTGGCTGGATCCAGTGGCTCCACCTCTGTTTCTCTGCAGTTCTCTTGGCAGTGCCCTTGTCTGTATGTTTCCTTGACCCTCTGGCTGACTTACTACCTGGAAAACAATGGCTCTAGTTGTTCCAGGCTTCATATTCATGCACCCTGTTGTTTGAGGAAGAGAGAAATTCTTCCCAGTATTCCAAGTAAGAGTCCTGAAATTCACCTTGATTGGGTCATAGTCTCCTCCCATCCCCCATCCTCAGCCCCAACCAAACAATGATGTGACCAGGGGAAATGGAATGTGCCAGTGATTATATTAAACCAACCACAAATCCCCCTGAAACTTGAGGTGGGATCAGGTTCCCTCCAAATACTTGAGCTTATGGTAGAAGACATTATCCAAGCTAAAGTCTGAATGCTGTTAACAGTGAGAAAGCAAATAATGAATATTGGTTATGGAGCCAAGAATGTCCACTCCACCATCCCTAAGGCCCAATTAAAGACTATCTCTTTGACAATGTTAGTTTCTATAAACACTGCTTTGACTTGCTTTATACTATGTATATGTCTTGCCTCTCTCAGTAGATTATAAATTCCTGAAGTCAGGGACACTATATTCCTACTCAGCACTAAGCACATATAGAGAGCACTCCCTGAGGGATAAAATAGTTGAATGTTGGATTCAGTGCTATGTATTTGGAAAGTGGAACTAAGTGGTTGAAAGAAGTGGGGTGGGTAGAAAAGAGTATCACATCTCTTAGAACAATTCTGGGGGAGAGGAACAACCTAGGTAATGGATCACTGGGTAAAATAAGTCAGGAAGTGTCGCTCCCCAAAACAGGATTAGGGGAGTGATAGGAATCCCATTTCTACTTTCAGATTTGAGGCCAATATGATTTTCTAATAGCTCTGTTTGATAATTATATTTACGCCTCCACAAGTGGCTTTCTTAGCCTTGATAATCTCAATTCAAGTTTCTTATTTCCTTTGGACCTCGCAAAGTGTTTCTCCTCACGTGGTATCAGGGAAAACATATTCTGTTCATTTACTTCATAACTGCTCCCTTGACCTCTCTATTGCTCCCCTAACCATTAGAACCCAAGATGCTCTTGCAAACAGGACTAATTATTGACAGTCTTCATCTTTTGCAAATGGAAGTGATGACAGACCCACTGCTTTGTATAAAAATATTTTGCTATTTCTATACAAAATATTTTATTAATGGAAACCACACAGTATGTTATATTGAAATGTTATGACTTGAAATTTGTGTATCTAATGTCTCTAATAATAAAGGCTTCACAGTACAACTGTTGCTTGTAGATTTGCAGCTGGCTGGCATTTTAACTTTTAATTTACATTTTTAATTTAAATATGACTGATCTGAAATAATTAGAAAAATTCTCCTTGAATCATTGCATTTCAAAAGAAGAAAGCAAATCCAGCTGTCTAGTTGTGAGGCAACCTTTTATTTAGAAATTGAGATCATTAGCACATCATTAATGCTTTCTTTCTCTCTATTAAATATTCTCCTAATAATGCTAAATCAAATGAAGCCTCTTTATATAAAGTCAGATTCACCAGAACAACACAGCAAAGTATAGAGGTGAGAATTATTAACATGTTATGAAAAAAAAACTCATTTCTAAAAACAGTTTCAATAAACAATAAGTATGCAAATAACTACTGCAGTTTCTCTTTCTCAAACCTTAAAAAATGCATTTTTAGGTAATGGTTCCAATAATTGTTCTGTCTTCCCCACTGAATTTTGAACTCCTGAAGGTATGTGTAATGCCTTATTCTTATTATTCACTTATCCTCTAGCATAGTGCTTTCTATACCACTGAATATTTATTAAATCTAATTAAAAATCAATAAGCCCTGCTAATAAATCAGCAATTAATAGGAAATATTTTGACTCTAAAATCCTGACACTTGAAAGAAAAACATCTAAGCATAGGAATGTGATTTTCCTCATTTAAAATGCTGAGGCTTTATTTTTTTCCTTTTGCTTTTAGCCTTTATTGTTTACCTAAGTATTGAAAAAAAGTAAATATATCTGGTTAATGATAAAACATCACTTCACATTTTCAAATCCTAGATCATCTTCATTTTAGTTTTAATTTACCTTTTAATTTTACCTTTTTAGAAAAAGAAGAAAAATGACTAAACTCTTTTTTTTTTTTTTTTTTTGGTGGTACGCGGGCCTCTCACCGTTGTGGTCTCTCCCATTGCAGAGCACAGGCTCCAGACGCGCAGGCTCAGCGGCCATGGCTCACAGGCCCAGCGGCCATGGCTCACAGGCCCAGCCACTCCGCTGCATGTGGGATCTTCCCGGACCGGGCACAAATCCGTGTCCCCTGCATGGGCAGGCGGACTCTCAACCACTGCGCCACCAGGGAAGCCCCCTAAACTCTTTTTTAATGCTGAGTGTAGGAGGTCATAATTTTCTGCTACAGGATTGCTGATGTTTTTTCCTTCTTCATTCCCATGTGTTTCTATGAAAGGACTATTCTTTTGTTACTGTGTATGTGTTATAGGGATATGATTTAAGTCACTTTGTGATGATGATGATGATGACCCTTTAGATCACTTCCTCACAGAATGCTCAAGAAGTTGGCAAATCTGTTAACCTCAGCCAGAAAGGTTTAGATATTATAATAATATATTTAGATATTATAATTCTGATAATCCACTATGGATAAGGTATATACCTCAGGCTAGAAACCTGAACTGCGTAAGAAGACCCCAATTAATCTGAGACATTTAAGCCAGTCTCCTAAACCTTAGTCCAAGAATGAGTCAGTATGTGATGAAAACACCTCTCGTGTGATGGTACTGAGATGCCCTGTCATATAGAGGCAGGGAGATGAAAGGCAAGGAAACTGTGCTTGCAAAATTGATCTAATCCTTTAAGGTTTCTGTATGGTTATAATTATTTCATAATCAAAAACACATCTTTTGGGCTTCCCTGGTGGCACAGTGGTTGAGAATCTGCCTGCCAATGCAGGGGACACGGGTTCGAGCCCTGGTCTGGAAAGATCCCACATGCCACAGAGCAACTAGGCCCGTGAGCCACAACTACTGAGCCTGCGCGTCTGGGAGCCTGTGCTCTGCAACAAGAGAGGCCGCAACAGTGAGAGGCCCGCGCACCGCGATGAAGAGTGGCCCCCGCTTGCCGCAACTAGAGAAAGCCCTTGCACAGAAACGAAGACCCAACACAGACAAAAAATAAATTAAAAAAAAAAAAACATCTTTTATGCTTGAGGTGGGTTTTTTTTTTTGCTATTTCCTTTAATTTTTTGTTCTATCTTAATATTTAGTGAAGTTTTCAAAGTGACCACTTATTTATTCTGTCCTAAGGAGAACCAAGGAAGGAAATATTGTTCACATTTGGACCAGAGTTTGGTACCCAGCATAATTCAAATTGGGACAGCACAAATCTTCCCAAGGGAAGATGAAAATGGAGGTGAAATAATTAGGGTCATTTGCTTGGCTTCTCCTCCTAGAGATTTTCCTTCCAGAATTTTCACTGAAAGAACTTCAGAAGGTTTTGTGTTTCAGCTTTTACAAGAAAAGCGTTGTGACACAGCATCGTGACACATCATATTTTTACAAAGTTTATAAGATCATTCTTAAGCATGAGTTAAGCACTCTTAACTCATGTAATTTCCCTAAGAGGAGGTAGAAAAATAGTGAGGAAAATCTCAGCAAAACAAGACTAAAGACATGGGGACATCTTTGCCTAGTACCATCACCATCAATTTAATTATAGAGCCCCATGGTGCCTGATGATTACCTTCTACTGCACTTGATGCTGTGCTAGGCTGGTACAAAGATAAGTCCCTAATGGCTTCAAATATGTAGTAATAATTGGGAGTATGAGATTTAATAGAGTTGAAATAATATTGAGAGATAGTAAAAGAAGATATAAAATTCAGTTAGAGGAAAGTTTAGAGGAGTTAAAATAAAAGAGAAATAGCATTGAAATCAGGGGGAATTGTGAGTTGGGTCTTTACAAATATAACTGAGAAAAAAATGGCAGAAGAAATGGCTGCGGGAAAAAAAATCTTTATCTATATATATTCCTGAATTTGAAGGGAAGAAATTATACCCAGGAGGTACATAAAGGATGGAGAAATATGGTCCTCATTAGCTTCAATAAACCAATTAACATTTTAATCAATTTTTCTAGGCTTGTAGACTAGAGCCTAGAGCATTTTAATCAATTTTTCTAGGCTTGTAGACTAGAAGAAATGCGAACTACCTTTGACTCCTCCACTGAGTCCCCTATATCTATACTGTCACTAAATTCTTTCTACTTTAACCATTTTCTCTACTCTTACTTTTTTCTTTCCTTCTCAACTGCCACTTCACCAGACTTCAATCTGTCTTGTATTAAGGCCAGCAGATTAATATTCCTAATAATTATTTCCATCATGTCACCATTCATCCTCTCAAGAATCTACATTGCCTAGAGTATCAAGGCCAAGCTTCTCTTTTGGAGAAATAAGAGCCCTCCACCATCCAAATTCACCCTCCTTGTATAAATTTTAATTTCTAATACCGCCTAAAACATATACTCATTTCAGACAGGGACATCTATCTAAGCACTTCTCCCACAATGCCAAGCCCATTCTTGCTTTACTGACTGTGCAAGTGCCAGTGTATTGCTGAAAGGACCTTGCTGCTGCCCTGTTCACTAAATTGTCTCATTTTCAAAGTTCAGTTCAAGTCCCACTGCCAGAAAGAGACCTTTTTCAGTTACTCTGGCTGTAACAACACGGATGCGTCCTATTTCTGAAATCATTCTCTCCTTAGAGTTAGGGCAAGTAAGAAATATTTCTTTCTTTAAAGCTTTACTAGGAAGGTTATAAGCTACTTGGGGCCATGTTTTTAACTCCCTTTTTCTCCAGTGTTGTATAAAATGAGTTGGGCCTTTGTTTATTCTTAATGCTTTGACTCACAGAAAAACTGAAATTTAAATTTGAAGATTATGATTTAGGAAAAATTTTTAGGAATTTGTACAAATTTAGAAATGTATACAGTATTGGTGTGGTATACGGTTTTACTATTTATATTAAGTAGCTTCTTAAAAATAAACTATACTCATGGCAAAAGAAAATTCAAAAGTTTTCCTCTTTATCCCCAGTCACACTATCCCCAGTTCCACTCTACAGAGGTAGCCAGTATTAACGGATTCTGCCAAAATCATTCAGAATATGTCTATGCATATGCATGTACTTAAGGCAAATGAGATCATAATTTACATACTGTTCTACCAATTTGCATTTTTAATTAAAAATATACCTTGGAACCCTTTCCATATTAGTACTGTATGATTCCATCATCCTTAATATTTTGCATAGTTTTCCATTTATAGCAGAGCTCCATAATTTATTGAACCAACCCTCTATTGATGAGCATTAAAGTTATTTCCAGTTTTCTTGCTATTACAAACAAAGCTACAATTAACATTTTTTTGCACATTTTTGTGTACTCATGCAAGGGTATGTAGAAAAAAAATTCCTAGGTCAAATGGTAGATGTATGTTACTTTTTTTTTTTTTCTTTGGCTGCACCTCTCAGCTTGCAGGATCTCAGTTCCCTGACCAGGGATCAAACCCAGGCCCCAGGAAGTAAAAGCACCAAGTCCTAACCACTGGACGGCCAGGGAATTCCCTGTTACATTTTTAAATAACTGCCAATGCTGTCTTCTAACAAAGGTTGCACAAACTTATTCTCCCACCAACTGTGCAGGAATGCTTGTTTCCCTACACCCTCAGCAGCACTGGGTACTACAACTCTCTTTAATCTTTGTCAGTCTAATAGATGAAAAATAATACCTTCCTGCTATTTTAATACTTATTTCTTTAATTATGAATGACAAACGTTTATTGGCCATTTGTGAAGAGTTACTGCAAAATGTCTTTGCTTCTCCTTCTTTGTCTTTTTCTTACTGATTTCTAAACTTAATTGCACATGAGGAAAATTGGTCTTTTGTTGTCTTATGTGTTGAGAACATATTTTCCAGTTTGCCTTTTTTCTTTTGAATATTTTTACGGTGCATTTTTCTCATATTGCTGTTTCAATTTTTTATGTTGTCAACTTTATTATCATTCTTTTGCTATGTAGTCTGTACTTTGTACCATACTAAAGGCCCTCTCATTTCTAAAAGTATTTTCAAAAATGTATCCATTTTCTCATTGGCATTATCGTGGTTTCATTTCTTCTTTTTTCTTTCAATAAATTTATTATTTATTTATTTTTGGCTGCATTGGGTCTTCGTTGCTGCGCACGGGCTTTCTCTAGTTGTGGTGAGCAGGGGCTACTCTTCATTGCGGTGCACGGGCTTCTCATTATGGTGGCTTCTCTTGTTGCGGAGCACGGGCTCTAGGCACGCAGGCTTCAGTAGCTGTGGCACGCGGGCTTGGTAGTTGTGGTTCGCGGGCTCTAGAGCACAGGCTTAGTAGTTGTGGCACACAGGCTTAGTTGCTCCTCGGCGTGTGGGATCTTCCCGGACCAGGGCTTGAACCCATGTCCCCTGCATTGGCAGGCGGATTCTTAACCACTGCACCACCAGGGAAGCCCTGCTTGGTCTTTTGAGATATATACACATATTTTTATATTATATACAATCTACATAATATATATAGAATAATATATGCATTATATATTATGTATTGATATTTATATCATGTTATTATATAAATACAATACATATGTATTATAAATATTTCTTCATAAATAAATTAGGAGAAATTGATCTCTTAGGATCCCAAATAAGGTGAAATGAGGTTGTCATTGGTTGCTAGTATATGCCAACAATTTCTACCCTAGGCAAAGTAATAAAAGGCAGGGGGGTGGTAATTCCCTGGCAGTCCAGTGGTTAGGACTCAGCGCTTTCACTGCTGTGGAACTAAGATCCCACAAGCCGAGTGGCGAGCCCAAAAAAAAAAAAAGCAGAGGAGGACAACATCCCAGCACCTCCCATCTGATTATCTCCACAGGCTTGGCTGTGGATGAAAGAAGATACCTCTATCCATTCCATAGCCAAGAAAGCCCACCCAAATGGATCCAGAACAAATCAAGAATCTCACCTTTGGTGAAAGGTTGAAAGCATTATAGGTAAAAGAATCAAAATGCAATTTAATGGAGAGAGATGGGAGGCATCCTTAATTTGGGAGGACCCAAAAACAACTTCATAAAAAATGCCTACTTTGTATTTTAAATTATATATTTAATCTTTTGTTTCCTTTATAAGGTATGTCAGTAGTCAGTAATATGGGAAGAGTGTTAAATCTAGTACCAATGTAAGAGGAACATAAGAGCCTGGATTCTGGAGCCAAACTGGGTTCAAATTCCAGCTCTACCACTTAACGACTGTATGGTCTTGGGAACCTCTTCTATAAAATGGACAGAATAATAGCACTCACCGCATAAGGCTCTTCTGAGGAATATGTAAATTAACATATATGCACTTAGAAAAGTACTTGGCACAGAGTAAAGATTATACAAAACTTCTTGCTGTTATAAATGCCTTGGCATCATTTGGGAAGTGGGATGTGGTATTCTGTGTTAGCTTGCTGTCAGTTAAGATAGATTGGAATTCTATCAAATTTTAAAAACTCCCAGCAAAAGATTTATGACCCTTTCTCTTTTCCTAAAATTTTTCTGGTATCCAGTCACCTGCTATATTGCAGTTAGGTCTTGGAGGTAAATGAAGAGGTATACAAAGATTCTCCAGCAAAGACCCTCTTCTTAGGAAGAGAAAGCAAGAGAGCAAGGGTGTCATATCAGGTACGGTCTTATACATTGATGCTATTCCTGCCTCACTGCAATTGCTCCTTGTGCCACAAGCCATCAGAGGGTAACCAGTAACAGTAGTAGTAGTGGTAGTAGTAGGCATAACATCTGAGTGTGTGCCAGGCAATGGGCTAAGTGCTTTAAATACTTAATTTAATTCTCACAAGAACAAGAACACTATGATGTAGGTACTGTTACTGAGAGGGGATACTGCATGATGATTTTGATGGTGGGCTTTAGAGGTAGATTTGCCTGGGATTGTATCCTGGCCCCATCAATTAGCTGGCTGTGTCATCTTGGGCAAATTACCTAACCTCTCTCACCCAGAGAATGAGGATAATGATAGTACTTATCTTATAGGGCTTTTGGGTGAGCATTTCATGAGTTAATACATATAATGTCCTCAGGTTTGGACTGGTTTAGAATGTGGGCTGTGAAAACAGGCTGCTTGGGTTTACATCTCAGCTCCATTACTTAGGAGCTAAGTGGCCCTGGGCAAGTTACCTAACTTATCAGTGCCTCAGATTCCTCCTCTGTAAAATGAATGTGGCCAGAAGAGTACCTACCTCATAGAGGTTTTATGAGGATTAAATTGGTTATATCTGTAAAGTGCTTAGAGAAGGGTCTGGCAATATAAACTTCTCCCCCCTTCTCTCTCACCTCCTGGGACTCCAGCTACATGTGTTAAACCTATTCACTGTGTCCCATTTATCTTTGCCTCTCTTTTCCGTCTTTTTTATCCCTTTTGGAGCTTAAGTCAGAATACTTTGTTCTGACCCTTCTTGCAGTTTGTTAAATCAAAAATAAATATTTACATATACTTTGTTGTCTAAATAAAGAATTCTATGCACTCTCAAAATAAAAAAATAAGTGAGTAGACACTGTACATAGCATATATTTGATGCATGTTTGTTATGCTTATTAACCCCTATATAACATGAGAGGAAACTGAAACTTGGGGAGGTCAAAATAACTTTTCAAGGTTACACAGCTAGCGGGTGATGCAACCAGTATTTAGACCCAGAGTCCAGAGCCTTAATTACTTTAATTATCATACTATGCTGCTATTGCCAGAAAACTAGTAAGACATTGCAGATTTTTGGTGATTTACCTTGTTCTTGAGGGTGGATACTGGCTTTGTTATCTAGTATGTGTGTATATTTTAAGGGCTTTGTTGGGGGTTTGTCATTTCAACCTAATCCACCCTACCTACATCATCCCTAATTTTGCTCAAGATACCTAACTCCCAATTAGAAAGCCTAATTCTTATCTACCATTCTGCATACGCAATCAGTGGGAACTCCCCACCCAGAAGAGAAGAGCAGTAAAACTAACAATTCTCAGGCAAGCAGCCTGTGATTCCAGAATTAACCTCATGCTGCTGCCATCATGAGCCCTTGGGCTGGCAGAGGAAATGAATGAATCACCATTGGTTTTTCTTGTTAGTCTTTAGCTATTTGGAGCAGCACCATTTTAAATAATTAATGAAATTTGAAAAAAAAGAATTAGTGATTTCTTTCTTTGCTGATAAAGCCAGGATGTATCAATATTAACTAGCTGTGAAAGAAGAGAGGAAAAACTTTCAGATGATTTTCTAGGAACAGTTCTGCTTAACTAAAAGGCTCAGATAGCAGGAAACCAGATATAAAACTGGAATGGCAGACTATAAAGTATAGTCTTCAACCATCCACTTGCCATCAAATATACAAAACATTATTCTTTTTACAGTGAGTTCAATGATTTCATTCTGTCTCTCCAACCATTAGCTTTTTTTTCCAGTTTGTTCTTCCCCTAAAATATCATCTATTCTAGGGCTTCCCTGGTGGTGCAGTGGCTGGGAATCCGCCTGCCAATGCAGGGGACCCAGATTCAAGCCCTGGTCCCAGAAGATCCCACATGCCGCGGAGCTACTGAGCCTGCAAGCCGCAACTACTGAGACCGCGAGCCACCACTACTGAGCCCGTGAGCCACAGATACTGAGGCCCACGTGCCTAGAGCCCGTGCTCTGCAACAAGAGAAGCCACCGCGATGAGAAGCCCACGCACTGCAACGAAGAGTAGCCCCCGCTTGCCACGGCTGGAGAGGGCCCACGTGCAGCAACGGGGACCAAACATAGCCAAAAATGAATAAATAAAATAAATAAATTTAAAAAAAATATCTATTCTATCAGTTCTGATGACCACATCTATAGGTGACACCTGAATTTTCATGTCTTATGTCTCCCATTTGTAACTACTTCTTAGAAATATCTGCATGCTTATCTTGCCATCAGCCCAAATCAAATATATTTAAAAGTAAACATAATTCCACTTCTATCTAGGATGGAGAGAGCTGAAAAGAATATTGTTTCCACCTTAATAAAAAGAAAAAGCAGGTCAATCAACATAATCATACCTTTTCTTAAGCCCATCAAACAGCTGATATCACAGGGCAAAAAAAGTACATTGAAATCCAAAGAAAGACAGAAACTTCCAAGGAGAGAGAGGTCAAGAACACAGGCTCACTCGTGGCAGAGCACAAAAGGGAGAAACTCCAGGTGCAGCACAAGCAGGTAAGAAGGCTACAACTAATTTTTTAATGAATTGTTAAAGGCTGAGTGTGGGCTAGTGAGAGAGTTTAGAAACCCTGGGAGCTGCAGACACAGGGGGAGATCACACCCACCTGCAGGTTCTTCTCCATGAATATCCACTGACTGTATCAATATATGCGTAATGGAGAGTACATGGTGTCTGAACAGGGCCATTCTATAGGGACAGGAAACATTTACAGATGAACATCAGTGAAACCATGGTGGGGGAAAAAAGTCACAGAGGACTACAAACAGCTTGAATATCATGCGCACACATGTGTTTATGTTTGGGAAGGAAATTGGAGGAGGCAGGAGGGGTACAGGAGTTCTCAATTTGCCTTGGAGAGGGAAGGTTTTAGGTATCAACTATAGTGTGGCTTTTTTCCAACAATTTCCTATCATGAGGCTTGGCAGTTATTAGTACCATTATGGGAAGATGTAGAGGAAGCAGTGTGAAATCAAGACTGAGAAACGGGGGGGACTTCTCTGGTGGCGCAGTGGTTAAGACTCTGCGCTCCCAGTGCAGGGGGCCCGGGTTCCATCCCTGGTCAGGAAACTAGATCCCACATGCATGCCGCAACTAAGAGTTCACATGCCGGAACTAAGGAGTCTGAGAGCCGCAACTAAGGAGCCCACTTGCAGCAGCAACTAAGACCGGACACAACCAAATAAATAAATAAACAAAATAATTTTTAAAAAGACCGAGAAACGGTTGAGATGAAAGACAAAGTGTAGCAGCTTTTCTATGTGGCTGTTCCCTTCTCAAAAACAGCCTTATCCATCACCCCTACCCACTCCACTTGCTTCCTTAGGCTTACATGTCAATTTCTGCCTGCACTTCTGCTGCCAAGGGTATGTTTACGAAGTTCTTATTACCTGCAATATGGACCATCTCTTTTTCCCTTGTCTGACTGCCCCTTGGGGTTTTCTCCCACCACAGTGAGTGAGGGCAGGGCACTAAATAAGAGCCCAGGAGAGTATCCCCAGGTTTGCCTTATCTGGCTGATGGCTGTCTCTGAACCAGATGCCATCTTTTACTGACACTGGACACGGGTATGGGTCTCCCATTTCTGAGATAGCACAGTGTCATATGCCCTGTTTTCTTTTGTTCACTTAGAGAGCTGTTTCTAACACTCAAGTGACTTCCTTTTAATAACTTTCAAACCTTTTCCACATTCTAAACTCAAAATTTTGTGTTGCTTGTGTTAACCACTGGACTCAATCAGCAGCTTTGTTTTAAAAACAAGGCTACAAAAATCCTCTATGCTAAAACAGAATTGGTCTTTGGGGAAGAGGAGCTCTAAGAAAAATGTGTTTGGAGTTTAATCACACCACCAACAAAATAATTTAAAAGTCATTTGAATTACAAGTAATCAAAAACATATCATTGCTCACCAAACCTAAATGGCTACATGAACCTCTACCTGTAGGGAAGAATGGAGCAATTGTGGTAGAAAGAGAATAAAGAATTGGAACATATGTTTCTTTGGTTTAACCTCAGACATAGGGAAAATCTGATTTGAAGGAAAATGTATGTAAAACGTTTTTCACTATGCTGCAGTCACACATTGGATTTCAGTGCGCGCTGGGGAAAAAGGTACATTTTGACCCATTCCAGTTCATTCTCAGGACTAGACACGGCATGATTTGGAGGGAACTAGAAAGATCTCATACCCCAAAATAATCTTTTTTATACCTTGGGACAAAAATATATCAGAATAACCCCCAGAGAGTATCTTCCTAGAATTCCCTGACTGGTAAGTTTTGGCATCATCACCTGTCATATGGACTGTGGCTTTTCTTTTAATTAATTAATTAATTAATTAATTTTTGTCTCTAATTTCCCCTCCTTTCTGAGTCTTGTTATCTCATCTCAAGCAGTCAGTCACTTATATTTCAGCATGGCTTTGTTCTGCAGTGCAAAAATTTCAGGATATAAATTATCCAGAGTGATAGGAGTACAGTCTGGCTACTTAAACCAGTTTGATGCTTCTTAACTCATTAAACCCAAGTTTAACAGACTGTTACTCAAAATTCACTGCCACGTCAGTTGGTGATTCAGCTCAGTTCTAGCCACGATGCACTGCCCTTGGTCCCAAATGAAAACAGCTTTCTCTCTGCAACTTCTGGATACTGCTTGAACAGTTCTCTTTGGATTCTATCTTAAACCTCTTTATCAAATTTCTAATCTCAGGAGCCTTAGGCCTATTCAGGTGAAGTGATTTAAACTGCTTCTTCCTCCTTCTAAGCCTTTTCTAGACAACTTATCTGTATAAAGCTAATGTACTTCTCCCACTGGACTCTCCTAGTATCCTTCCTGCTCTGGTTCCTCATGCCTCTGGAACTTTCCCCAAGTGTCTCTTTAAGTAACTTCTACCTTTCGTTTTATCCATCTTTTCCTCTCATAGTTTTACCTCCAGGACTTCCAGAACCTTCATCCTATCCCTCTTTTTTTTTTTTGAAATGGATAATTATATTTTTTTACATCTTTATTGGAGTATAATTGCTTTACAATGGTGTGTTAGTTTCTGCTTTATAACAAAGTGAATCAATTATACATATACATATGTTCCCATATCTCTTCCCTCTTGCATCTCCCTCCCACCCTCCCTATCCCACCCCTCTAGGTGGTCACAAAGCACCAAGCTGATCTCCCTGTGCTATGCGGCTGCTTCCCACTAGCTATCTACCTTACGTTTGGTAGTGTATATATGTCCATGCCACTCTCTCGCTTTGTCACAGCTTACCCTTCCCCCTCCCCATATCCTCAAGTCCATTCTCTAGTAGGTCTGTGTCTTTATTCCTGTCTTACCCCCATCCTATCCCTCCTGATAAAACATAAAGCCCATTTACATTTCAGTTACTCTTGCTTCCATATGAACAAGAACACTATATCCTTAAATCCACACATTCACTGGGGAAGGGTTATCTTTTTTTTAGTCCCAAGTTTAATCATCAAAAATCTTGTTAGCCAAGACTGCTTTACATTTGGCACCTGATTAAGACAGGAAGACCCTATCATAGGGCATAGCCTAGGACCTGGATGCAGAGATGGTTAGGAAACACATGGGAGATTACAGTAATTCATTAAGGCTCCAGAAAGGATACAGCTCCAAAATTTGGGGAAGAGGTCAAGGAAAGGTTAGCTTCTGATATTCAAACTAAAAAATTTGGATAGGACTGCATCTGCAAAAATGACTCACTTTCAGTGATTTAAAAACATGTCCCGAATGGAGCCATTGTCTCTTAGTCCAATTAAGAAAGTCACTGGGTTTCTCAAAAAACTAGTCCACTCAGTGATATTGTCAAATGCCTCAGATTCTTGTTGTGCTGTCATAACAGGAGGATTGGAAGTCGGCCTCAGACCTGAGAAAAGGAAGGCAAGAGAGCAAGCTTATATTAGACTTACCCAGCATCCCCAGATGGCAGGACACTTTGGCTTCAGAGGACCAATGTCAATTATTTAGTTAGACTATACCTAGAATAGAACAGGGGCAAGGTACACTTAATTTTATAAAAATAGCCAGTAATTACATCTAACTATTTTTGTTGTTATTATTTTCACCAAGTGTTGCAGTAGGCAGAGAGAACTAGGAAGAGGAGCGGATATGAATGTCACGGATGAGGAAAATGATGTATATTTAGTGCCAGATAGGAAAATAAATTGCTAAATGGAAGTTTCACAAGAGATGCAGCTCAGGAGTGGGTGAACAGAAAGAAAGACTCAGAGAAAGGCAAGGCTGACCTACTGATAAGAGAAAGTTAGGATGAGGCATAATCACAAGGGAGTGCATTTATAGATAACACCTGAATCTAAACGCCTGCATGAAGAGGAAAATTGGGAGAAGACGTCCCATGTGGAGCTTGCTATAGCAAGCATTTTTTTTCCCAATGAAGTTGATACTTTGTAACGTCAAGCAATTGAGGGGTAAGCATTTAGAACCAAAGTAGAAGATAGGGAATAGCATTTGATTAGTTGGCTGTATTAAATCAGCTATTAAGACAGATTACATAAATGCTGCTAGAACTGTTACTTAATATAAGAAATAAGTTCAGGGTTTCCCCAATTTTAGTCTTTGGGAACTACCTTTATATCTTGGCCATATCCTCATACCACTTATACTCTGTTTAATGTAATTCTTTAAAACAATTAATTTTTTTCACACTTTAGCTTCATCCTAAACAATAGTATCTATGACCCCATGAGTTTGATAAGCTAGTTACATCTTTTTCTAACATATATTAACGTAAATGTATAACCTTAAAAGTTCTTCATCTGTGTGACAGAATAAATCAACCTGTGTATTGTACAACTGATGATACACAGATCCCATTATGAGAAACCCTAAGGTATATCAATATATTGTTTGTCTACAGTAATGTTGTGGTTTGGTGTGTAAGAAAGTAAGTACTAAATGCACTTAGAACTTTTTCTTCAGGTTCCTTCCCTTTTGAGAGGAAAAAGGAGGAAAAATATAGCATCATTAATTCCCTCCTACTTGGGTGGCTCAGGGACTTATTTTTAAGTTATTGAAACCACTGATTACTCAAAGTGTAAGCCAGGGTGGGTAGCCATTTGTAAGAGGGCTTTAGATTAATAGAAGAGCAAGCTCTCCCCTGGTATGGAAGGAAGTGTATGTAGAGAGGTAGATGGAGTGATTGATTGCTCCTGGATACACTGAATATGCTTTTATTCAGGCTACAACACACCATAAAGAAAAGCTGTGGATGGGAATGAACAGTGTACCTGTTGAAAGACAGACCCTCTTTGGAGAAAATCAACTAACATTTATATTCAAGTACCCACATACTATGAAGAACAGGTAAAGATCCAGCCTACTTGGACCCACTGCACACATCCTTATTGAGTTTCTACCAAAATGTAGCACCAACATTTTGTCTCCAATTGGATTTACCACTAAGAGAGAGAAGTTGAAGCAAATAGCCAATGTTGGCATCTGGATATACATAAATTCTGTAAATTCTGAAATTGGCATCCTAACTTATAAATCAGCCTCTTCTGAGTTAAGTTAGAATGAATGAGTTGCCCCTAGACTTGAACAATTTTTTAAGAAGTAAAAAAATAATTTTTCAACCTGCAAGGCTAAACATCTGTGGAGGCGCTACTAAGAAAATCATTCATAGTTGGGGCCCAGGTTGATCAGAAGGCTAGCCTATCTTTCTTTGAAACCTCAGTAGGTAAACGGGTACTAAAGACAAACTTAATCTCTGGTCCAGTTTTCCAAAGGCTGGCTCTGCTCGTTGGATAGCATTCTGAGGGGTTCCTATTACTCATCTCAAAGCTACATCTAACATCTTACTAATGGAGGCTCTGCCTTGATATTCAATGAAAGATATTCACTAATGGAGTATTTTAAGAAATGAAATGAGTTTATGTGGTAGGTAAAGTATTTTGAAACATAGCAAAGATTGGTTTGTGCTAGAAGCCTTCATTTGGTGAGAAGACTGGCTTCTTGTCACCAAACCATCTGCCTGTCTTCCATGGGCTATGCTGACCTTCTTGTTAAATTGTCTTTTGCCCACTTAGCTCATCAGTTAACAAACTCTGTTAATTAGATGCTAAGAGAAAAAGGTGATGTCTAGGTAGCTAGGTAGCAAAATCCAGAACCAACTTCTAATTATACAGTACTGAAAACAAAGTCTTTATCACTAAATAAGCTCTGTCTGGAGCAGGTTAGTACATAAACTTTATTTTTACTTTTCTTTTAAGTGGTCACGCTGGGCTAACTTCACAAAAGTAGTTACTGCTATAAAAGTCTTAGAAGAAAACACAGTCGTAAATCTTCATGACCTTGGGTTTGTCAATGGCTTCTTAGCTATGACACCAAAAGCATGAGCAATAGAGGAAAAAAATAAATTGAACTTCATCAAAATTTAAACTTTTGGGGCTTCCCTGGTGGCACAGTAGTTGAGAGTCTGCCTGCCAGTGCAGGGGATGCGGGTTCGAGCCCTGGTCTGGGAGGATCTCATGTGCCGCGGAGCGGCTGGGCCCGTGAGCCACAACTACTGAGCCTGCGCGTCTGGAGCCTGTGCTCCGCAGCAGGAGAGGCCGCAGCGGTGAGAGGCCCGCGCACCGCGGTGAGGGGTGGCCCCCGCTTGCCACAACTGGAGAAAGCCCTCGCACAGAAACGAAGACCCAACACAGCCAAAAATAAATAAATAAATAAATTTTATTTTTAAAAAAAATTTAAAACTTTTGTGCATCAAAGGACATTGTGAAAAACTGAAAAAACTCACATAACTGGAGAGAAAATTTGCAAATCACATATCCAAGAGGGGACTTGTACCCAGAAAATATAAAGAACTCTTACAACTCAATAACAGAAAAATAAATAGCCCAATTAAAAAATGGGCAAAGAGATGTACAGATGATCCCTAACTTATGGTGATTTTTCAACTTTATGATACACATTCAATAGAAACCGTACTTTGAATTTTATTCTTTTCCTGGGGCTAGCTAGCAATATGCAGTAGGATACTTTCACAATGCTGGGCACTGGCAGTGAGGTACAGCTCCCACTCAGCCACGAGATCATGAGGGTAAACAATCGATACACTTCCAACCATTCTGTACCCATACAACCATTCTGTTTTTCATCTTCAGTAGAGTATTCAATAAGTTACATGAGATATTCAGCAGTTTATTATAAGATAGGCTTTGTGTTAGATGGTTTTGCCTAACTGTAAGCCAATGTAATTGTTCTGAGTATGTTTAAGGTAAGCTAGGCTGAATCATGTTCAGTAGGTTAGGTATATTAAATGCATTTTTGACTTATGATATTTTCACTTTACAGTGGGTTTATTGGGACATAGCCCCACCAGAAGTCGAGGAAGATCTATATAGACTTTTCTCCAAAGAAGACATTCAAATAGCCTACAAGCACATGAAAAGATGCTCAACTTCATTAATCATTAGGGAAATGCAAGTCAAAACCACAATGAGATGCCACTTTACATCCACTAGGATGGATATAATTTTTTTTTTAAGTAAATTTATTTATTTATTTTTGGCTGTGTTGGGTCTTCGCTGCTGCATGCGGGCTTTTCTCTAGTTGTGGCGAGTGGGGGCTACTCTTCGTTGCGGTGCGCGGGTCTTCTCATTGCGGAGGCTTCCCTTGTTGGGAGCATGGGCTCTAGGGCGCGCGGGCTTCAGTAGTTGTGGCACGCAGGCTCATAGTTGTGGCACATGGGCTTAGTTGCTCCGCGGCATGTGGGATCTTCCCACACCCGGGCTCAAACCCGTGTCCCCTGCATTGGCAGGCAGATTCTTAACCACTGTGCCATCAGGGAAGTCTGTAGGATGGATATAATTTTTAAAAAGGAAAACAAGCGTCGGTAAGGATGTGAACAAATTGGAACTCCTGTACCTTGCTGATGGATAACTAAAATGGTGCAGCTGCTGTGGAAAATCATGTGGTGGTTCCTCAAAAAGCTAAACATAAAATTATCATATGACTAGCAGATCCACTTCAATGTATGTAGCCAAAAGAATTTAAAACAGGTACTCAAACAAACACTCTCACATAAATGTCTATGGCAGTACTATTCACAATAGCCCAAAGGTGAAAACAACCCAAATGTTCATCAATGAATAAGTGGATAAACAAAATGTAGTATATGAATACAGTGAAATACTATTCAGCCATAAAAGAAATAGAGTACCAATACCTGCTATGATGTAGATAAACCTCAAAAACATGATGCTAGTTGAAGGAAGCCAGACACAAAAGGTCACATATTGAATGATTCCATTTATATTAAATATCCAGAATAGGTAAACCCACAAAGACAAAAAGCATATCAGTGCTTGCTCCAGACTGAAGGGAGGTAATGGCGAGTGACTGCTTCATGGGTACGGGTTTTCTTTTGGGGTGATGAAAATGTTTTGGAACTTGATAGAGGTGGTGGTTGCACAACATTGTGAATATACTAAATGCCGATGAATCGTACACTTCAAACTGGTCGATTTTATGTTATGTGAATTTAACCTCAGTTTAAAACCAAAAGCAGTTGATGATTGTTACTTAATGGTCTGACATGCAAGTGTGAAGCCAGAATCAACAGAATGCCCCATTGTTATAGCCATGACTTTTGATGGAGTATACAGCCCATTGAATTGGAATAATTTTCTAAAGAACCATAAAAGGCTATCTTTTCAGGGGAATCCTTTTTATGAATGTGTGTGCTCAAAGTTTAGCTGATATCTGTTAAACAGCAGTATAAATTATTTAGCACTGTTTCCCCATAACTGATGGAGAATTGGTTCAGAACAAGTGACATTAATTTGAACACGACTGGCTATCCGAAGTGACTAGGAGATCCTGGGGAACTTGATAGTGTCAGGTGATGAAACTGATAGATACATGGCACTGCAGCTGACAGCTTAGAAACTATAGAAGTACATCTACTATTCTGAGGAGTACTAATTAGGACCAGGGGAAATCAATAGGAGAAGTGCTTTAGAAGAGTTGTACATCACTCTACTAAAAGCAGGTGAATCTGCCAGGAGAACAGGTTCTATTCCCGGGGATACAGATTTGGGGTAGAAAAACGAAGAATCCTTACAGGGAAGATGTGCTTTCTACTGTATGGAAGTCAGTTTTATTAACTTACACACAAAGAAATGCTTTGATATGAGCCACCTGAACCTCTGATTAAAAGGGATTAACTTCAAATTTGCTCTTTTCTGTAACTGGCCTCATTTCCCAAACTGGTTAAAAATTATTACCACCCTAAGGATGATTCTTGAACTGTGTTACATGCACAGCTTGATAATGTGCAAATGTTTCCATAACACTAAACTATCACCTCTCTTCCACCCTTTGGAAAAGTCGAGTTTACTTACCGAATTGAAAAAAGCTTATAATGATCACTACAGATGGAACAATCTCACCTAAAATAGCCAAGAAATAAAATGAAAAGTTACGTTTATCCTTTGGAGTAGGGTGGGGGGTGGTTAGACTGAAACTCAAACCAAGTCTGGTATCAGTTAAGATGTTTTCTCGGCTGTAAGTATTCAGAAAATCAAACTAACAGTGGCTTAAACCAGTAGGGATTTATTTGTCTCACAGAATTAGATGACAGGAGGTCAGATTTCCTGCTGAATGATGCCATCAATGACCCTGGCCTTTTCTATCTTTCTATTCCATCCTACTTAGCCTCATACTTTGGACTCATGGTCACAATATGGCTACCACCATACCAGATATCACGTTCACATTTAAGACATAATGAAAGATGGATAAGTGCTGGAAGGAAGAAGGTGGCATCAGCCACATCTGCCCCTTTTTAGGAAAAAAAAAAGCTTTCCTGGAAGGCTCACAGTAGATCTCTGCTTATGCCATATTGACCAGAACAGGTCACAGGGCCAGACCTAGCTGTAAGCCTGGTAGAAAGAGAATACTTAGCATTTCTAGCCTCCCTATTGGAAGGTTGGGAATGGGGAAGAGGGCGGGTAATGGGTTTAGGCTGGTCTTATTTCATCGTTTGCCACACTTTTCCTTGTACAAACATTAAAAAGATTCTTAGATGGAGAAGTAAAATAACCGATTTTATGGATAATAACAAGAACATGGACAATGTATGACTCCTTTTCCAACTCTCTTAATCTAGAAAGTGTGAAGATGCTTATTTCCACTTCATTTCAGAAAAAAGGAAAATTGATCTACTTTAAATGGTTTGTGGCCTTCCTTTTCAGGTCCTAAAATATCTTCATGCATATTGACTCGTTTGGTTTTCCTACATTTAAGAGAAAGACAGTGGAGATTGGGGATGAGGGGAAGATGAGAAACGAGGCACATGATCATTTACTCACCCAAATTTAGAAATTTAAGGGGTCCTGGTTTGGAGTTCAGGCTATTTTAGCCAAGTATTTTGTCCCTACTATTCTTCCTCCCTCTAAATGCCCAATTAAACACATACACTTACACACACACACACACACACACACAGATTATAAATAGTCACCACCAGCATAAGCGAAGGAAGAAATTACCTAAACCTTGGCCTGGGCAATGGAAGGCTATGACTGAATACCCAATGCCAGGAAAGGAGGGAAATTATTTTTTCCCTAGGGAATACAAATCTCTTTTAAGTTATCACACCTGAGAAATGGATTTATGCAGCAATATTTTAGGGAACAGTGGTCAGATTTATGATGGCATAAAATACATTCAATTTCCAAAACAAATCCAGCTTCCTCTTTGTTATCCACAGAACCTATCTTACCCAACCAGGCAAAGTAAGCTTAACCTTGACAAACTGCCGCCCTGCAGGAAATGCTTGCGTCAGCTGGCAGATTTTCCCAGCTACGGATTTGTAATGACTTTCTTAATTTTGAAGAACAGACTAAATGACTACAAAAGGATCTGAATATGACCACCCACAAATCTTTCTGCTAACTGATTAGTATGAGTTATTATTAAGTGGGTTTTCCATTCTTCATAAGCATTTCCTGTGCTGGCGCATCCTTTGTGATACTACATATTGCCTCTGACAAATGATTCAAAAATAAAATATGAGCTTCAAAGGAAATGAAGCCAACTGTGTGGCAGAATAGATTTCAAGGAAGAGTTTAATAACATCTTAGGGGGAAGAACTTCAAAAATACATTTTCCGAGAAAAAAAGATAGTAGCTTTAAGGTTTGCACATTAATGGAAAAATAAGTTTTAGCAAAAGAACAAAAGTCTTCATAAAGTGCAATGTTTAGAGGTTTAGCATTTGAGCTTTAATAACTTGGTTGCAATTGTGATAGGAATAATCTGTAAATATCACTGGAAAGGCAAAATACATTCTCTTCTCCCAGGTTGAAATGGACTTCTAATCTGCTAGCCAAAGGGCATAGTTTAACTATCTCTATGGCAACCATTTTTTTTCATTTATCTCAGCGTCTGAAGAAAGAACATGCTGTGTACAGCTTGGTAATGCAGTTGTCCCAGACTTTAATAAATTTGCTTTTACATGCTGTTTACAGACTATCGTATCTACAATCTTAGATATTAAGGTTGAGAGATACACAGGGTCTTCATAAAGTTCTTCTACAGATATCTGGTTATATTAATTCCCTTTGGCAAACTCTTATAGTACAATGTTTTATATTTTGGAAAGTACATCTTAATCATTTCCATTTATCTTCCCAATACCCATAAGGATGGAGTAAGCTCCAGACACGGAAAGCGTTGGCTAATATTGAAGGCAGAAGAGTCTGCTGACCTTTCATAGACATTTTACAACAACGATCAGATGCTGAGAAGACAGAAAATCATCTTGTCACAAATGCCATAATGAAGAAGGACAGCCAAAGTTGCAGACGTGAGAATCTAATATTGGAACTGAGAGAAAGAAAGAGTTAGACCTACTAGCTTCCAAACTTGGAGAATAGTAATAGCTAGCCCATAAGTGGTGAGCTAAGAGTGCTGGGCACTGGAATAAGTATTTTACATACTCAATTGTCACTGAAATCTCACAAGATTCCTGTGAAGAAGATATTACCACCATTTTCAGATATGGAGAGGAGGCTTAGGGACATTGCTCAGTAAAAGTTAGATCCCTTCTCTGCTATTCTCCACTATGATGATGTATAACAAATGATAATCATTCACTTGGTCATACTTGATTTCATGCTGTAAGTATTTAGTGGACAACTGCTTAGTGCTAGGTACTGGGCAAGTGATTGGGAAAACCAAACTAAACAAGACCAGCATAAGCCCTCCCCTCGCAGGCCTAACTTTGTTAGTCTAATGTGGTGCAAAGTCCATGGTTAAGAAGTGATAATAGCTAATACTTGCATAGCATGTGTTTTATGCCAGGCACTAAGTGTTTGACATATGTTATTTCACTTAATTCTCGCAACATCCCTACCACTTTACAGATGAAGAAACTCAGTCAGGACTAGAGGCTGAGTAATTTACCCAGGGTTATACTCCTTGTGATTGGCAAAGTCAGGATTTGAACCCAAGCAGTCTAACTTGAGGGACCACGATGTTACTACTGTGCTATTCTTTCTCTCTAAAATTACTTATTGAAATAGGTTGATTAGAGACCTCTCTCATTGACTGCCAGGCCTGTCGGTTAACTGTTGGATACCTTTCGCTTAGAGAGAGTCTGAATGAGAAAAGAATGAAAGAAATAACATCTACTCAGGATATTGGGAAGAGGGGTTTTTTCAGGGATGTGACAAAGCAGGTCAGGGAGCTGAGAATACAGCTGAGGATAAGACATGGTCTGTGTCCCCTTTGAGCTCTCAGAGAAGCGCGCCCAGAGATTTCGGAATGAGGGAACTTCCTGCCCTATGGGGTCCAGAAAGTTTTCTCTGAGGAAATGGTGCTTGAGAAAATCTGAAGAATTTGGGACAAGCCCTGAGGGCAGAAGGAACACACTGTGGAAGTTTTGAGGCAGGAGAACGCACAATGTGATCAAAGAACTGAGAGAAGTTCAGTTAGGTGAACGCAGAGATGGAGGAGGAGTGTGGCACAAGGTGGAGGTGTGATGTTAATTGAGAGAGCAGACCGTGTTGAGAACCCTGGACTTCATTCTAATGGCAACAGTCAGCTATGGAAAAGCTTTTCAACACAGGAGAGTCATGGTGAAATTTGCTTTTTTAAAAAGATTACTTTGGCCAAACGGTAGAAAACAAATTAGAAGAGGGAGAAATTTATGTAAAAAGACCTATTAGGAAGACTTTGCTTCCTAATTGTACTTTGAGTGAAGTTTGGTGGAAGGCTAGATTGGTGGGGTGTTGACAGTAGGGATGGAGAGGAGAGGGAAGACTCGAAGATAATTAGAAGGTACTTAGGACTTAATTACTAATGGAAAGACAGGGAAGAGCCCGGGACATCCAAAGGTAGAAATCTAGCGTCTGGGTAATTATCAAACTAATTAGTGGAGCAATGCTAGCAAGTTGCAGGGCAGATAGAAGAAGCCGGAGGTTGCGTGTAGGATGCTGGTATGGTAGCTGGAGGAGAAGGCAGGGATTGATGCCTAGGATGACAGTAGGAAGAGGAATGTGGGTGGTTGTGGGGAGGGAGGCTCCTGAGGTTTCTTTGCCACTTTCAAAACCACTTCTTAAATATTTTACTAAAATTCACTTTAGCTCTCTTGTGCAGATTTACTGATGAAGGTAAAATTTGAGCTGATATATATATATTTTTTTTGCGGTACGCGGGCCTCTCACTGTTGTGGACTCTCCCGTTGCGGAGCACAGGCTCCGGACGCGCAGGCCCAGCGGCCGTGGCTCACGGGCCCAGCCGCTCCACGGCACGTGGGATCCTCCCGGACCGGGGCACGAACCCGTGTCCCCTGCATCGGCAGGCGGACTCTCAACCACTGTGCCACCAGGGAAGCCCGAGCAGATAATTTTTAAATGGAGAAAAGTTATTAGCCAATTCATATATTAAGATCCTGTTAATATTTTCTTCATCAACACAAATCAACTTTGAGCTGAAGTCTCCTTTACCTACTAAATCATCACTGGCAACATTAGTACTGGAAAGGCAGTGTCTAGTCTACCCGAACTTGCCTTATAGAAGTTTATTTGTAAGACTACTATTTGACTCTTGGAATATAATTTCTAATAGAATAAGTTACAAATCATGAATGACTTCCCAAACCAGTTCATAAAAATTTATTTTAAGCCTTAATATAGCTAGAATAAGAATCTATATAAATCATGTTGAAGTGATCAATCACATTTATTCAGCAAGCTCAGTCTAGCATGTTAGATTGTTTATGTGCTGAGAAATCAACAACAAACAATACAAAGGTCTTTGCAGTCTAGTTGGAAATAAGGGGCTGGGGATAGGAGTTATGGCAACAAGGTTTTCTTTCCTCTTCTACCTTTACCCCTTTCTCATTTCTCTACCCCAAGAGTGGAAAGCAGAAACTGCCCAGGGAATGTAGGAGAGTGAAGTTTACTAAAGTAGAAATGTGATAGGCTTTCCTTCCTGCCCCTTCTCCCCTTCCCAGATGCTGCCGCAGATTCCCTTCCTTTGTGCTCTCTCTATGGAATCTCTCTTCCTTGACCAACTGGGGCTAATCTGTGGATCAGTGGCAGGAATGTGGAGTAGGGCAGGGATTGAACAATGAGAAAAAAATAGTCTTTTTTTAAAAAATTAATTAATTTCTTTTTGGCTGCATTGGGTCTTCGTTGGTGCCCGCAGGCTTTCTCTAGCTGTGGCGAGCGGGGGCTACTCTTTGTTGCGGTGCGCAGGCTTCTCATTGCAGTGGCTTCTCTTGTTGCAGAGCAAAGGCTCTAGGCGCGTGGGCTTCAGTAGCTGTGGCACGTAGGCTCAGTAGCTGTGGCACAGGGGCTTAGTTGCTCCGTGGCATGTGGGATCTTCCCAGACCAGGGCTCGAACCTGGGTCTCCTGCATTGGCAGGTGGATTCTTAACCACTGCACCACCACGAAAGTCCCAAAAAAATAGTCTTGAGAAAAGCAAGACAGACTTACAAATGGAAAGAGAAAGGGGAAGATACATTCCCAACAGGAACAAAAAAGAGTCCCCATTGAAATCAGAAGAGGCAGTTCATATGCAAGATACCCAAATCAATACAGGGCTTACCATTCTTTGTAGGATTCTCACTCAACTGTTTTTCTTTTTTTAAAGAAAATTAATTCTCTGAAAGGCAAGATTTACTTAAGAAAAATTAATAGAGTTATTTCTAATGTAACTACCAAATGGTAATTTCCTAATGAATTAATTGGCTCAGAGCTATATGCTTGTTCTTAAAAAAACAGAAACTGACTATTGCTAACTTCAGCAGAAAAGGAATTTGTTGGAAAGGTAGAGGATAGGTCATAGATTGACAGGAAGGCTAGACTCCAAGGCTGGAAATTTGAGAGGAGCCAGGGAAAATTAGGGAGCAGGCCAAATTCCCACTGCAAGAATCGTCTGTTTGTGATGTCTCAATGGACATGACAGCCATGTTTGCCTTCTGCTGCTGCTGGATGCACCTCCATGTGTGAATTCAAAACTGTCCCTGTGTAATAGTTTCACTAGCCCCAGATTCAAAGCGCTGGGCAGAAACATCTAATTGGCTTTTCCCATAAGGGAATGGGGAAAGGGAACGTCTGGCTCCGTCACTTCCAATAATCACACAGAATGGATTCCATCAGAGTAGATACTGGGCAGCCACAAAGAGGACAAATGCCCACTGCACCCTGCTTCTGATAATTTACTAAAGTGTTCTTTTAATGAAAGGGTAGAATTTCAGCCAAGGATTTCAAAAGCATTTGCAAGGGCAGCAAAGAAATTCTGCCTAACGGTTACTTTCACTGGCTGACTCAAATAATAAGCACCACCCAGGTCTACATTTGACTTTGATTCTTAGATCTTGAAGCACACATCTTTGTCAAGACTGCCATTTGTCTACTTGTGGCACTGTCTCATTAGAAACCCTCAGCTCTCTGAAGGTGTAGGTATATCCATTTTATATACCCATTTTACATATGACATGACTGAGTCTCAGAGAGGATAGTGTTTTGCCTATAATCATGTACTATAGGCCTAACTGGTTATTATGGTTATTATAAACAGATTTGGAGTAATTAATTTCTTCTACCTTATTTACTCCAATTTAAGTAAAACATGACTAGTAAAATTATTTTTTTTAATTATTTTTATTAATTAATTTATTTTTGGCTGCGTTGGGTCTTCGTTGCTGCACGCGGGCTTTCTCTAGTTGCAGCAAGCGGGGGTTACTCTTCCTTGTGGTGCGCGGGCTTCTCACTGCGGTGGCTTCTCTTGTTGCGGAGCACAGGCTCTAAGCGCGCCGGCTTCAGTAGTTGTGGTGCACGGGCTTAGTTGCTCCACAGCATGTGGGATCTTCCCGCACCAGGGCTCGAACCTACGGCCCCTGCATTGGCAGGCGGATTCTTAACCACTGCGCCACCAGGGAAGCCCCTGTAAAATTATTTTTAAAATATATATTTCCTCTAGGATTATTTCACATTTTTTCTTCATAAAATGAATGATAGTGATTTGAAAGTCCCTGATGGATGAATAGGAAATTTCTTCGTTACAATAGAAATTGAGTCCATTAATTATAAATCAGAATAGATAATGCTATTCAAAGCTTTGCATTTCACCTGGCAAGAATCTAATTAACAAGACTGCTTTTTATAAATTCATTTCTGACCTATTTCCTTAAAGAATTGAAACTAGACTCAAATATATTTGTTCTAGTTAGTTGTTGTGTTTGAGTTTGAAACTTTTATATTTGGGATTCTATGTACAGTACAGTGATAACACAAGTAAGTTCAAATGAATTTTTAAATTAAAATTATGGATATTGAGAACAATAGCTTTGAGGAATGTGTACTACCATCATGCCAAACTCAATATTTGGGCTTAAATTCCCTACAAATTCTAATTGTTGAAGGGAACTTTTTCACAAGTCTAACATTGTAAAGTTTTGATTAAGGAATCCTTGGGGAAACGTTTCTTCATGAGGAAGTTCAAGGTGTTAAAGCCAACAAAAAGCTTCATAAATCATGCAAAGCAAGGCTTCCTGAACGTGTTAGCAGGACAACACCACCTCTGTACAGAGTTTCTATTTTATCCCTGCTAAGGTGAAGATAAAATTCCCTTTGAGGTAATTATGAAGTCTGCAAAGTTTGTTCTCAGGTGCAAGGCATGCTGGGACCTCAGCAGCAACAATAAGGTCTGGCCTGGCAACACAGGGGCTGTGGATGCTGGTAATTCTCCAGTGCTCTCAGAGGTGCTGTGGTTTAGCAAGCTCGAGCAGCATTCAGGGGCTTATTAGTGGTTGGTCAGAGCATGGAGGGAGGGTTTCTGAGTGGTGGTTCAGTGTAGGAACCAGACAAGACACATACCAAAGCATCCATTACACCGGAAAGTAGGGCCTGGCCAGCAGGATCCAGCCACGTGGGAGGCCAATTTAGTAGGAAGTAGTTAAGAGTTCCGTGCCATTACTCACCACCAGGGCTCAGGGTGACCAGAGAGAGAAAGGAGGATTGGGATCTACAACCAGACGCAGGGAGACATTGAGGGTCTAGGGAGTCTAACTGAATTCCAAGCCTCCCTTGTACTTCCTACCTCACTTAGATACAGCAGAGGCAAGACTGGGATATGTTTTGGGTGAGCATCAGGAGACCTGGAGTAGAGGAGCTAGGAAAGCAGAGGCAGTCAAAGTGAGTTAAGGTTGACATCAATCTCCTCTCTCTGTGCCCTTCTGTGTCAACTCAGGAGTGACCTGTCCCATACTGTGGACTCCCAAGTCCTTCCTACTTTCTTCACCTCCTTGCCCATATCGAAATACTGATGGGGTTTATTTTGATATGATTGCTGATATGATTGCAAAATACTGAGTGCTATTTGTTTTGATGGTTAAATGAACCGTACTAAGCATTTGGGGGACTTGCATCCCCAGAGCTCATTCTGAACACGTCCCACCTCTAGCTCATGCTATGCGAGTGGTCAAGGGCAGATCTGCTGGCCAGGGCCTCTGACGTGACTCTGCCACAAAGGACTCTGCCCCCGAGTAAGTGATTCCCAACTAAGGGATTTCCCTCTCTCAGGAATTGAAGTTGAAAGACATAGAGGTAAGGAGCCAATTGATGGGTCAAGAAAGCCATGCTGAATCAGGCTGGGGCAGCCGTCTGTGGACTTGAAGAGTTGAAGTTACAAAAAAAGCAGCAATTACAAGCAAGGAGAAGCCGCCAGTTGGTAGAGAACAGGCAGAGCAGATGCAGGAGTCTCGTTTCCTTGTGGCTCTCCAACACCCAGCTCCAGAGTCCTGGCCATCTGGCTCAGCTGTACTGGGGGTCCTGTCCTTGGGTTTCTGTGAGATTCCTCCCCACAAATTTCTTGAACTGCCTTGGGGAAAATACTGTTCCTTGTAACAAAATGACCCTCAATCTATACACAACAGAACAAAAAAAGATCAATGTATTAACCAATCCCTGTATTTTCAATCTTTGTGTTTAGTTGCAATAACGAGATGGTTTATTTAGTGGGAGCAGGACAGAGGGAACCACAAAATCATTCAGGCCTATTTTTGAAGCTGGCCCTAAAAGTTAAACTGCCTCCCTCCTTTGTTTGGATGAGTTATGGGCATAAAGATCGGAAGACGTCTTCCCTTTTCACTGCGGCCAGCCTTCTCCCTGCTCCTTCGCACACATGGGCACGTGTGTGTGCACCGGCCGGTGGCTGAGCTTGCCATGGGTCACCCACCGGGACCTGCAGCACACCCTACTCTGGCTCGGCGCCTCTGCTGCTCACACCCACCTTTATATTTACCTACCACTTGCCCTAAGATCCCTCGATATAATTTTTGTGCTTTCTGATCCCTTAATCTTTAGTGCCTAGTGAAATGCCTATCCTCAACTCTCTTATCTCCCTAGAGAATATTAGCCTAAACCTTATATATTATTTGACCTAGGTAATAGGTTTCTGATAAGCATTGCTGTAACAGTTTCTGTCATTCATAGTGACACATCTGAATGAGGGATCACAGATTTATTTTGAAAACAGTCCTGCTGTGTTTCTACTCACCCAGGCAACATGCCAGAACCAGCGGCTTCGGGTGGTCATCATTCACCTCTGGAGGCTTCTTTTCCTCCCCAGCAGGAAGCTAGCCCCTTTCTCTTGGGAGAAGCTGTAGTATCCTCTAAGGCATCAAAATGTACTGCAATGTCTTGTTTTCACAAGTCCATCTCCTTTAAGACTGTGCTTCTGGGCTTTCCTGGTGGCACAGTGGATAAGAATCCGCCTGCCAGTGCAGGACATGGGTTCGATCCCTGGTCCGGGAAGATCCCACATGCCGCGGAGCAACTAAGCCCATGCGCCACAACTACTGAGCCTGTGCTCTAGAGCCCACGAGCCATAACTACTGAGCCCACACACCACAACTACTGAAGCCCGCGCCTAGAGCCCATGCTCCCACAACAAGAGAAGCCCCTGCAACGAGAAGCCCACACACCGCAACTGAAGAGTAGCCCTCGCTCACCACAACTAGAGAAAGCCCACGTGCAGCAACGAAGACCCAACGCAGCCAAAAAAAAAGATGGTGCTCCTTTCAGAATCTTTCATACATTGAGCACAGAGTACAGAGACTAAATATGGATTACAAAGAGCCTTCTTTTGGGGGTTCTTAGGAGAATGGAAAGTAAATGAATTTAAATTAAGTACATGCAAAGCATTTGCAGTGTTGTGAGAATTCCATAAACATTAGCAGCTATTGTTACTATTACGATTATTATTAATAAAATCTGCTTCCTTCCACCTAGCTTTCTGTCTGGGTATCCCTGTGGGTGATGTGCCATTAAGAAATAGGGAACTAAAAAGGAGATAAAACTTGGGAGTTGGAGCAAAATAATGAGTTCATTTGGGGACATTAGCTTCAATGCTTATGAAGAGACCCAAGCATGAGGCTAACTTAAAAACACACACTCCCATTGTCGGGACTCAATAAATGTTGACTAAATGAGAGAATGCTCATTCATTCATTCATTCATTCGTTCAATAAACAAGTTCTTGGCCCTGATTTAACCCTAGCTGTTCAACAGCTTTAAGGAACAGGATCAAAGTAAACGTAATGCTTATTTTAAATTGTATATACCATTAGCACTATTATGAACGTTATAATACCAAAAAACTGAAGAACACTGATTATATGTTTTAAAATTTCTTTCACCAAATAATCAAATATTTATTTAGTACCTTCTAATATGGGGCTTTAAGGCCCTGTATAAATAATCAATGTTCACTGGGCAGCAACCAATTTTGGATTCATTGTTCAAACATCCAAACTGACCACGAATGTTCTCTAAGGACTTAAGATGCCTGATTTCTTCATTATCCCTCCTTACCTATAACTAGTCCTTAAGTCTCCCTGGGATGTAGATGTCACACCATCTACATACCAGGGAGAATGAAAAATTCTCCCTAATCTGCTCTGTAACTGTAAAACATAGAAGCAAATGAAGAACGAGGAGGAGGAAGGGGAGGAGGTGGAAAAGAGAATGGAGGAAGAAGGAAGGAAAGAAGAAAAAGACAAAAAGACTGTTCTATGTTCACATCGCCAAGTGGGTGGCAGGTGAGGGGAATCGATTGTTCTTTTCCCTTTCTTTTTTCTGAAAATAAGAGGAGTGGAGATTATTTTAAAAAATAGGTTGAATAACAATCTGCTTCCTCTGGTTCTATCAGGTAAGTGTTCTGGCAGTGACTAAGTGGCAAGACTTAATAACAAGGTATTTGGGGCAACTTTTCTTTCCTGAGGAGCTACTGGAAACCCTTTGTATTTACTAACATTTCTCTATCTCCTTAAGCAACACTTTCATATCACCACCGTTCTTATTTTCTCCCTCAGCGTTCTACCCTAATAACCTCACTTCTTCAAACATCTCTGTGCATTTTATTCCAAAAGATTTTGCCTGGAAAATCTACTCTTCAGAATGGTCGAAAGCATGTTTCCATTTCAAGATTAGTAAAAGGCTCAAATTACAGGAAATTGCTCGTCTTTAACCAGTCAGGTTCCGCTGAGAGCAATTCACTGAGACGGTCACTATGGAAACCACAGGTGGTAGCAGGAGGTCAATCCAGTGACTCAGCAGGTGGTACTTCCCTTCAAGTCAATAGTAGCCAGTGCCCCGACAAGATGCCAAGCAAACAGCACACTGTGGGTGTTGCATTTTTTAGGTGGTATACACACTGACCTTCACTGGGCTCAGGTGTAACCAAATTTTAGATGAGCCAAAACACCAGCAAGAAAAACAGCAAGAGAGAAAGATCAGAGTCAAGTGGTGAAAGAGAGAGAGAAAAAAAAGAGTAAACTTCCATTCTACTCAGCTTTGTCAATCACTTGAAGGTTGGCCTCAGTGACTGAAACTGATTACTCAGGGGAAGCTGTAAGGGAAGGATGCGCTTTCCTGTTAGGCTCATTCTTATGACCTGCAAGGATAAGATATTGCTCGATGATCATCAGCTTTGTTGCCTGGAATCTTTTTTTTTTTTCTTAATGAAATATAAACTGTTAAAAATTTGCAGTTTTGCATTTTAATTTAAAAAAGAAGGATCCCTGGTGGCATTTTGGTAGCAGCTTGGCTAACAGGCTCTCTTGACGATGGCACTATTGACATTTTGGACCGGATAATTCTTCCTTGTGAGGGTTCTGTCTTGTGCCTTGCAGGATGTTAGCAGCATCCATCTCTGGCTTCTACTTACCAGATGCCAGTGACAGTATTACCCAGCCCAAGCTCGCTCTGCTCACCACATTACAGGCCAATAAATCGGGAGACGAGTTGTTGGGGGCAAGGAATAACGCCTTGAATCGGAAAGCCAGCAGACGGAAAAAATGGCAGACTTCAAAACACCGTCTTGCCTCAGTCCGAATTCGGGCTCCTTTTATACAGAGGAAGGGGAGGGGGAGAGGCCTACCGCGGTGCCAACCAATGGCTGAGCAGGACCGCTATCGGTGGCACCTGCCCCGCCCCTATTACAACAAACTTCTACCCCTACCCAGTTGGTTGTAACAATAAAAAATGTCTCTAGACATTGTCAGATGTCCCCAGGGCAACACAACTGCCCCCAGTTGAGAACCACAGGTCCAAAGGTAAAACGCCTTGCTCCCAGGTGTCTGGGAGCTGTGAATCCAGACTCTTCTTTAACATTTTTGAGGAAAAAAGTTTTTTAAATTGAACTTTAAGCTTCAGTGCCAGAGGAATAAAGGAATAAAGTTTTCCCCCTCCCTAGACATTTGCAATATATGTGCCAAGTATAATATATATATACTATATATAATTACTTTATACTGTTTTTTAGAAAATGCTTCTGTCCATTCATTTTATCGACCTCTCTCTTTGACTTCAAGTTGAGAACTCCATCATCATACTTGAGAGTAAGCTCTGTGACCATTCACCCTCCATCATTTCCCTCTACACTGCCCTCAAGTAAACATGAGAAAGAAAGATGGCAAACATGGAAATTTTCAAAAGTGATCAAATGGCTTGTGGATAGGCCAGAACACTGTACTAGTACTAGGGTTTCCATCACTGAATACCCTTGCCCATCACCTTCAATAAGCAAAAAAATCTGTGGTCCTCCTTTATGTTTTGTAAAATTTAAGAAAAAATATAGCACAGTTAAAAAGAAATCAAGCAAAAGGGAAAACTGGGGCTTTGTTTTTTAACTACATGACCGGATATATGCACTCTCATCCCCTGTCCCTTAAGAGTAACGGCTGGGTCCTGTTTCAGTTACTGTGATTACTCTTCAACAGAACAATAACATCAGAAAGGTATCCTGTAAACATCTATTTGGCCTAACTTTAAATATGTGATTGAATTTTGGTATATGGATATATTTTCAATAATTTTAATCAATTATTTCAATTAATTTATTCAAATTGAGGTGTGGTATGGGTGACAAAAAATACCTTGAATATTTTCATCAAAATGAGTTTAACCAGGGACTTCCCTGGTGGTCCAGTGGTAAAGAATCCACCTTCCAATGCAGGGGACACGGGTTCGATCCCTGGTCGGGGAACTAAGATCCCACATGCCACGTGGCAACTAAGCCCGCGCACCACAACTACTGAGCTTGTGCGCCACACTAGAGAGAAGCCCATGTACCGCAACGAAAGATCCTGCGTGCCGCAACTAACACACGGTGTAGCCAAAAAATAAAATAAAGAAATAAATAAAATGTTAAAACACAACTTACATTGATTAAAAAAAAGAATGTAACCAGCTATAATGCATAGTTCAATTAATTTAATCAACTTTTTGTTGTATCAAATCTAATTTTTATTATTAGAACCATCAAAAAATTGAGCCACATTTTTTTATTCATGCATGTGGACAATTTTTTTTTTTTTTTACTATTTCAGGACAAAATATATTTTAAGGCAGCATTCTCCTTACATAGGGACATTCTGCATTCCTTGGCTTATGGAGGACAAAGGCATTAAGGAAAAAGAGCTAAGTCATGAAAATACATAACTAAAATCATAAGCAAATATTCTGCCAGGGACCCAAGTCTGGGTTTTATTTTATGTCAACAAACACTTACTGAGCACCCACTATATGCCAAGTGCTAAGTGTTGAGCTTGGCTGCTTTCTCTCCCATGGTCACTCCCAATCATGTAACAGTTACTTTCACTTAAAACCAATATTAAATTAATATCACTTAAGTGAGTATCACTTAAGACAAATATTTAAATAGCACCTTACAAATGAACTGCACTTTCACTTACATTAATTTCAGGATAAGTAAAAAAATTACTGTGCACTAAACAGTGATCTGAGATCTCCTATACAGCAATACGAATCGGTATGAAATCATAATGACAATGGGAATGAAAGTGGGTGGCTGTAGCAGCCACAGGAAATGTGCCACTCAGATCTCCTTCAAGAGAACTGGCAGTGGGGAGCGTCGTTTCCTAAGAACCCCAGCTGCAAAGCCTCTGGATCCACCACCAGGCTCCTGTCGAGCTACACTTTCCTGGGCTGTTCCCAGCCAGTGACTTAGCACAGCAGGGGTCTTAGTGCTGGCCTGTCATCAAGGGGCTCAGGGCTTCTCTGACAGGCAACTCTGTCTCAAGGACTCCCCATTGGCTTGGCTAAAGGCCTCCTAGAGCTGCATTGCAGTCTGAGGCGCTTCCTACTCAGACCTTCTTTCCACCTCCTGTCACAGGTGTCAAGCCTTCAACACAGGTGGAAGGCTCTTGCCGCCTACTCCTGTTCCCTCCCCTTTATCCTTCACACACAGTTCCCTCCGATAAATCTCTTGCTTGTCTAACCCTGATTGGTGTCTGTTTCTCAGAGAACCTGAACAGACCCAGGTGATACTGAGAGTGATTAAAGAAAACACATAGCCAGTAAGATGGAGTTTGGAAATAGGCTCACTCACTGCCTGGCTGATAAAAACTATCCTCTGGCCCAATTGCTGAAGATTTCAGTGGTGATGACCTAGAAAAATATCCTGATGAAGGAAACTACCATTGCAGGTGTGATGATTCAAGCATCTGAAAGATAGGAGGGGCAAAAAGCCTGTAAGGATTGCAGAGTCACTGGTAATTAAATTGCATTGGTGCCCTGCAGAGCAACAAAGAGGGCCATTAACAATTAAATGTAAGTGTGAGAGCCAGAGACTAGAGGCTTTGCTAGCTTCCAAAGAGGCCCTCAGCTGCTGCAGTAAAAGTGCAGACAAAGCTGAGAAGCAGACAAAGGATTTGCTAATGAGAGTTGTAGAGCTCCTGAGACATTTAAATGCTCAGCCAGTGTAGGTCTGTTATGCTGAGGACAGGGCTCTGGTAGAGAAAACATAGGATTTTGAAATATGGGGTGGGAGATCTCTAAGGATGTCCCAAGGATTGGGGCACTGCAAACCTCCCTGAATCCCTAGAACTTGGAGAGGTGGTCCACCCAAGGGCTAGCACTTCCCCATATGGGAAGATACTGCAGAGGCTTCTCCCTTGCAATGCAGCAGGTATGGAGCTCTCCCCATCTACACTGCATGCTGCCAGCCCAATAACTAAAGTTAAATTCCAGCATTTCTTGTCTGGGGATATGTTGGCCTTGACAAGAGAGGAAAGAGTTTACACATCAAAGGAGCCATGTGTACACTGGCAGGAGCCAGGGGAGTGCTGCTGGGATTGGATTCTAAGGGGGCTTGATCAAGGGGGCAGGAACATAACACTGAAAAAGGAAGAATGCATTGAACTGGGGGCACTTTCTTAATTCATGGGATTTACCACCCTGGCAAGGACTCAGGAGATGGGGCAAACAAGTGTGGCTCTTAGAAGCCTAGAGAAAGTGATAGCCAATGTTGAGCAAAGTGGAAACACCTGTGTTGCTTTGGTAGCCTATAAACAAAGAAATGAAGAGCTGAAGGAAGTTGGCATGCTGGATGCATATATTATTATGTTAGGCTAAAACCGATTATGTTCCATGGGAAAGCCTAGAAGACACACCATTCACCAAGGTCAACAAGAATGTGCTGGTGAGAGGAGCACTAACATCACCAAAATGTTCACTGCTGGCTCTCCTCTGCAGGCCAGAGCTGGGCTCATTAAAATCTACGGTGACCATACCTTTGCCCCCAAATATATACCAGTAATAGAGGTCAGGGGGTGGTGCTTCACCATTAGAAGCCAGGAGGCTGTAATGATCAGCAAGGCTGAGGGACAGCCAAATAGTCTTAATCTGCAGGGAACTGTGAAAACAAAGCATGGTGTCCTTTAGGCAAAACAGATGGGCATCCAATGAGGGTACTCCTTGATGCCTACAACCAGAAAAAGGCAAGACTGTAGGAGTAGGGGGGCCAAGTGTAGTCACAGTAACAAGCGCAAGCTCTTGCTCAGTTACCAGACCTGAGCCGGCTTTCATATCTGGAACCACTGACTAGAGAGGTGGCTGGGTCCCTAGGAGGAAGGACCTTGCAAAACCACAGCAAGTATGCGCAACAGTGGTTTCTCAAAAGGACCTATGACCGTTTACTCAGGGAACTGTGAGAAAGGGGGAATAGCTAGATATTGCAAGGACTTTTGGACCCAGAGTTTGATTCCCAAAGACCTAAAGAGTCATCATGATCCTGTTAGAATGGAAGCTCATGAGGGCCATTTAATAAATGAAGATCTATCTAAAGTCTAACTTATAGACTGGGTAAGTTATAAGTCCAAAGACTTACCCAGTTGTCGTTTCCTCAGTTCCCAAATGCATAAATGGGAATGATGTAGTTGGAGTAAACACCACATTGAATCCTTGCCCTGTAAGGTAAGAGGGTAAGGAAAAACAAGTAAAAAAACTTCTTAAATTTCACCCCATCCTCCCAACCAAGGTAAATCTAGCAAATAAAAAACAATACTGCACTGGGGGTGGGGAGGATAGGGAAGATTAGTGCCATCATTAAGGACTTAAAATATGGGGGCGGGGGGGCAGGAAGAGGAGCAGGTGTGGTTTCTTTCATATCTCTGTTTAATTTGTCAGTCTGACCCCTGCACAAATCAGGTGGATTCTGGAGAATGACTGTAATGTCAATGCAAGCAGGCCCACTCACAACTGCTGTGATGGACATAGTACCGTTGCTAGAGCAAACGTGTTGCTAGGCCTCAGGTACATGGTATGCGGTTATTGATCTGGCAAATGCATTTTCTATTTCAATTTAAAAAGAGGACCAGCAACAGTTCACATTCACATGGAATGAATACTATTCATTTAATTCTGCCCTTGGGCTGTTAACTCTCCTGCACTCTCTCATAGTCCAGAGAGATCTGGACTGACTGGACATCCCACAGAACATTACATGTATCCATTACATTGATGACATTCTGCTGATTGGACAGGACAAGCCAGAAGTGACTAGTACCCTTGAAGCCTCGGTAAGACATATGCAGTCAAGAGGGTGAAAAATTAATCCTATGAAAGTTCAGCGATCTGCCACTTCAGTGACTTTTTAGAGGTCTAGCAATCAGGGGCATGCCATGGTATCGCTTCCAAAATATTGCATTGGAAGGAAGCACTGTGCCTGGCAGGCCCCTTTGAGTTGTGCAGGTAACATACTCCACACCTAGGAGTACTTATGCTCTGGCTCATATGTTGGGTAACATGGAAGCCTACCAGCTTTGCATGGGGCCCAGGGCAGGAAACAGTGCTGCAGGAGGCTGTGGTGCAAGCAACCCTGAAACTTGGGCCATAAGATCCAGCAGACCTTCCGGTATAGGAAGCATCACTGGTGGGAGAGATGCAGTGTGGAGTTTATGACAAGCCCCAGCAGCAGAATCACAACACAAGACTCTAGGATTCCAGAGCAAAGCCGTGTCATCTGCAGCGAATTAAGCCATTTGAGAAATAGCTCCTAAAATGTTGCTGAGCTCTGGTAGACACAGCATGCTTGACCGTGAACACCAAGTAACCGTGTGTCCAGAACTGCCTGTTATGAGTTTAGTCAGACCCACCAAGATATATAAAGTTGTATGAACTCAGCAGCAGCCCCTCAGAAGACAAAAGTGGTACGTATGTGATTGAGCCCAAGCAAGACCAGAGGGTACAAGTAAGATGAATGAGCAGGTAGCTCAGACCTACACGTCAATCACAGCTGCATTAATGCTGTTTTCCCCATTTGTACCTACGGCCATATGGGGAGGTGGGGTACAACCAGCTGAAGGAGGATGATGCCCAATACCAGTGGGTTGGCTTGGCTCAAATTGTGCGTGTGAGACACAAACGGACCATGGCTGCATTAGAGACATATAAAGGGGTGGGCCTTGAAAGACAGTAGTGAAAGAAAATGTGGGAGCAAGGTACCTGCTCATAGTTTTATGTAGAAGTGGCCTTAGGTGAGATTCCTGGGCAGTGGTCAGTGGCTGGCCCTCTGGTGAGGGTATGGGCATCCACCATAGAAGAGGCACTTTCATCAACAACCAAGTAGATAAAATGATCCCATCATTTGACACTGGCCACCCTAGAAGAGGCAAAATGGGCACATGGATAGAATTGCTTGTGGCAAAGATAGAGGCTATGATTGAGCCCAACAGATGAACTCCCACTTACCAAAGCTGATCTAGCTATTGTGTTTCTGACTGTCCGATCTGTCGGCAACAGAGACTAATGCTATGCCAATATGGTGCTACACCTTTAGGAGAACAACAGACCACTTAGTGTCATCTAGACTACACTGGATCCTTTGGTTCTAGAAAGGCCAGCAATTCAACTTCACAGGGATACCTATTCTGATATCGCCAGATACCAGAGCTACAAAGTCTCAGCCAGCACCACTATTTGGGTGTTAATAGAAAGCCTAATTCACAGGCATGAATCCCACCCCATAACAGTTTTTATCCAGGAGATCTATTTCAGCAAAGGAGTGAGAGTGGGCCCAACCACAGAACCCACTGATCATATCACATAAACACAATCTGCAGTCTCACAGATCACTGGAGTGGCCTACTGAAGACACAACGTAAGCACCAGCTCAGAGGCAACATGCTGAAAGGATGGGGTACCATGCTTCAGGATGCAGTATATGCATCAAATCTCTCGGATACAAGTGATGGCTCCAATTACCATCACTTCCAGTGACCCACTGGAGGACTCTGCTTACCATTCCTAAAACTCTGGGCTCTTCAGGGTTGCAAGAATTGGTCACCAAAGGGGGTACACTCTTACTAGGGTACACAGCAAAAGTCCTACTGAACTACATGCCATTACTGTCACCAAGGTACTTTGGACTTCTTATGTCCAGGGACCAGCAAGCTAGAAGAGCAGTCACCCTTCTGGCAGGGGTCACTGATGTTGCTCAGCGGGAGTCGGGGGGATGGGAGAACTATGTGCAGAACACAGGTGACCCATTTGGTGCCTACTGGTATTCCCTCGCTCCACTGCAGTTGTAAATGGATATCTGTAACAACCCCAGCCTGATAAGGGTGTGATTAGCAAAGGTTGGAACCCCTCAGGAATGAAGGTTTAGGTCACACCATTAGGTAAGCCACCAAAACCTGCTAAGGTGATAGCTGTGGATGAGGAACATTTAAAATGGATGATGGAAGACAGGATGAATACTAGATGTGGCCCTTCAGTGACAGGAGATACTGATGATCCAACTCAACTCCTCCTTAAGCAAAGTACTTAGAAATCACGGAGTTGCTCCCCAATCCTGCAAGAAGTGGGTCTGTGGGGTGCAAGGGGTGCAGCTATAGGAATGCTCCGTTCAGAATTCCTTCAAGAGAATTGGCTGCAGGAAGCATAGCTGACTGAGTCCCCGCTGAGGGGTCCTGGCCACCACCGCTCTGGATTCACCACCGCATTCGCTGCAAGGCCAGGCTTCCCCAGGGCTGCTCCCTGCCACTGACTGAGCGCAGAGAGGGTACCAGCGCTGGCCCACTCTTGCACAACATGGGACTCTTCTGACAAGCAGCGTGCGCTCAAGGACACCCAAGCCTTTTCAGACCTGCACTGCAGTCTGAGGCTCCTCCTAGCCGGTGCTCCTTCCTTCCTGCTCTCCTGTCCCAGGAGTCAAGCCTACAGTACAGATGGAAGGCTCCGCCTGCCTCCTCCCGCGCCTCCTCTTTATGCTTCAAAGACACTTCCCTCCAATGAATCTCTCGCAACATGTCTTCCATAGGCATCTGCTTCTTGATGGAATCAAACTGACACAGAAGCTCAGATTTACAGACCAGTATTTGCATTATTTTCTTTGAAACCACACCCAAACTAAGAGCAGTACAGATGCCCCAGAGAACTTTGTTCACCTTGTCAATCAAGTAATTCGAGGCCTACAATAGCTCCTAAGGATTAAAAGGGAAATGGGTGATATTATCAGCCTTGAGAAAAACATGATGAAATATTTAAGATATCCAAGAAAGCATAAAAAATAACAGAATGAACACACAGCTTAAAAAAGAAACCTTATTGGGACTTCCCTTGTGGTGCAGTGGTTAAGAATCCACCTGTCAATGTAGGGGACACGGGTTCAAGCCCTGGTCCAGGGAAGATCCCACATGTTGCGGAGCAACTAAGCCTGTGCGCCACAACTGCTGAGCCTGTGCTCTAGAGCCCGCGTGACACAACTACTGAGCCCACGTGCCACAACCACTGAAGCCCGCGCACCTAGAGCCTGTGCTCTGCAACAAGAGAAGCCACCCCAGGGAGAAACCAGTGCACCGCAACGAAGAGTAGCCCCTGCTCAACGCCAACTAGAGAAGGCCCGCGTGCAGCCATGAAGACCCAAAACAACCAAAAATAAAATAAATAAATTTATATATATAAAAACAAACCTTATCAAAAGAGTTGAAATCTCCTGTGTATCCCACTCTGACTGTACCCTTCTCCCACTCTCCAGATTTTGATTTTTATCATCATTGTGCATATTATAATGTTTTTACTACAAATATATGTTGTTTTTTTTGGGGCTGTGCTATGCAGCATGCAGGATATTAGCTCCCCAACCAGGGACTGAACCCTTGCCCCCTGCATTGGGAGCAAAGAGTCTTAACCACTGGACAGCCAGGGATGTCCCTAAATATATGAATTCTTAAACAACATATTTTTGCTTTGCATTTTTAATTTCTTTTTAACTTATAATTTCCTAAAATTAGACTTATATGTATTTATAATACAGTTTATTAAACTGATGACTAAAAAAAACCGAACCTTTGTACACAGAACTATTTACAATTCAGTGAGATTAAAGTGAAATTATTTAGCAGAAATGGATCAAAGACACAATACTGAGAAAAAGGATGTTTTATTATCTTGACTGGACCATATTTTATAAATTATTGTTTATAAAAGTTATATATAAGCTTCTAGACTAGGGCGGCGCAAAAGCCATGTGAATGAAAGGCTCTTGGTGCTCCAGCTAGGAGTCAGTGCTGTGCCTCTGAGGTGGGAGAGCCAACTTCAGGACACTGGCCCACAAGACACCTCAAAGCTCCACGTAATATCAAACGGCAAAAATCTCCCACAGATCTCCATCTCAAAGCCAAGACCCAGCTTCACTCAACGACCAACAAACTACAGTGCTGGACACCCTATGCCAAACAACCAGCAAGACAGGAACACAACCCAATTCATTAGCAGAGAGGCTGCCTAAAATCAAAATAAGGCCACAGACACCCCAAAACACACCACCAGAGGTGGACCTGCCCACCAGAAAGACAAGATCCAGCCTCATCCACTAAAACACAGGCACTAGTCTCCTCCACCAGGAAGCCTACACAACCCACTGAACCAACCTTAGTGACTGGGGACAGACACCAAAAACAACAGGAACTACGAACCTGCAGCCCAAGAAAAGGAGACCCCAAACACAGTAAGTTAAGCAAAATGAGAAGACAGAAAAACACACAGCAGATGAAGGAGCAAGGTAAAAACCCACCAGACCTAATAAATGAAGAGAAAATAGGCAGTCTACCTGAAAAAGAATTCAGAATAATGATAGTAAAGATGATCCAAAATCTTGGAAATAGAATAGACAAAATACAAGAAACGTTTAACAAGGACATAGAAGAACTAAAGAACAAACAAACAATGATGAATAACACAATAAATGAAATTAAAAATTCTCTAGAAGGGATCAATAGCAGAATAACTGAGGCAGAAGAACAGATAACTGACCTGGAAAATAAAATATTGGAAATAACTACTGCAGAGCAGAATAAAGAAAAAACAATGGAAAGAACTGAGGACAGTCTCAGAGACCTCTGGGACAACATTAAACGCACCAACATTCGAATTATAGGGGTTCCAGAAGAAGAAGAGAAAAAGAAAGGGTCTGAGAAAATATTTGAAGAGATTATAGGTGAAAACTTCCCTAATATGGGAAAGGAAATAGTTAAGCAAGTCCAGGAAGCACAGAGAGGCCCATACAGGATAAATCCAAGGAGAAACATGCCAAGACACATGTCAATCAAACTATCAAAAATTAAATACAAAGAAAACATATTAAAAGCAGCAAGGGAAAAACAACAAATAACACACAAGGGAATCCCCATAAGGTTAACAGCTGATCTTTCAGCAGAAACTCTGCAAGCCAGAAGGGACTAGCAGGACACATTTAAAGGGATGAAGGAGAAAAACCTACAACCAAGATTACTCTACAAAGCAAGGATCTCATTCAGATTTGATGGAGAAATTAAAACCTTTACAGACAAGCAAAAGCTGAGAGAGTTCAGCACCACCAAACCAGCTTTACAACAAATGCTAAAGGAACTTCTCTAGGCAAGAAACACAAGAGAAGGAAAAGACCTACAATAAACCCAAAACAATTAAGAAAATGGGAATAGGAACATACATATCGATAATTACCTTAAATGTAAATGGACTAAACGCTCCCAACCAAAAGACACAGACAGGCTGAATGGATACAAAAACAAGACCCGTAAATATGCTGTCTACAAGAGACCCACTTCAGACCTAGAGACACATACAGACTGAAAGTAAGGGGATGGAAAAAGATATTCCACGCAAATGGAAATCAAAAGAAAGCTAGAGTAGCAATTCTCATATCAGACAAAATAGACTTTAAAATAAAGACTATTAGAAGAGACAAAGAAGGACACTACATAACGATCAAGGGATCGATCTAAGAAGATGTAACAATTGTAAATATTTATGCACCCAACATAGGAGCACCTCAATACATAAGGCAAATACTAACAGCCATAAAAGGGGAAATTGAGAGAAACACTTTCATAGTAGGGAACTTTAACACCCCACTTTCACCAATGGACAGATCATCCAAAATGAAAATAAATGAGGAAACACAAGCTTTAAATGATACATTAAACAAGATGGACTTAATTGATATTTATAGGACATTCCATCCAAAAACAACAGGATACACATTTATCTCAAGTGCTCATGGAACATTCTCCAGGATAGATCCTATCTTGGGTCACAAATCAAGCCTTGGTAAATTTAAGAAAATTGAAATTGTATCAAGTATCTTTTCTGACCACAACGCTATGAGACTACATATCAATTACAGGAAAACATCTGTAAAAAATACAAACACATGGAGGCTAAACTATACACTACTTAATAACGAAGTGATCACTGAAGAAATCAAAGAGAGGAAATCAAAAAATACCTAGAAACAAATGACAATGGAGACACGACGACCCAAAACCTATGGGATGCAGAAAAAGCAGTTCTAAGAGGGAAGCTTAGAGCAATACAATCCTACCTTAAGAAACAGGAAACATCTCGAATAAACAACTTAATCTTGCACCTAAAGCAATTAGAGAAAGAAGAACAAAAAAACCCCAAAGTTAGCAGAAGGAAAGAAATCATAAAGATCAGATCAGAAATAAATGAAAAAGAAATGAAGGAAATGATAGCAAAGATCAATAAAACTAAAAGTTGGTTCTTTGAGAAGATAAACAAAATTGATAAACCATTAGCCAGACTCATCAAGAAAAAAAGGGAGAAGACTCAAAGCAATAGATTTAGAAATGAAAAAGGAGAAGTAACAACTGACACTGAAGAGATACAAAGGATCATGAGAGATTACTACAAGCAACTCTCTGCCAATAAAATGGACAACCTGGAAGAAATGGACAAATTCTTAGAAATGCACAACCTGCCAAGACTGAATCAGGAAGAAATAGAAAATATGAAGAGACCAATCACAAGGAATGAAATTGAAACTGTGATTAAAAATCTTCCAACAGGGCTTCCCTGGTGGCGCAGTGGTTGCCAATGCAGGGAACACGGGTTCGAGCCCTGGTCTGGGAAGATCCCACATGCCGCGGAGCAACTAAGCCCGTGCGCCACAACTTCTGAGCCTGCGCTCTAGGGCCCGCGAGCCACAACTACTGAGTCTATGTGCCACAACAACTGAAACCCATGCTCCTAGAGCCCGTGCTCCACAGCAAGAGAAGCCACCGCAGTGAGAGGCCTACGCACCGCAACGAAGAGTAGCCCCCGCTCGCCACAACTAGAGAAAGCCCACGCTCAGCACAAGACCCAATGCAACCAAAAATAAATAATAAATAAATAAATATTTAAAAAAAAAAAATCTTCCAACAAACAAAAGCCCAGGACCAGATGGCTTCACAGGTGAATGTATCAAACATTTAGAAAAGAGCTAACACTTATCCTTCTCAAACTCTTCCAAAATATAGCAGAGGGAGGAACACTCCCAAACTCATTCTACAAGGCCACCATCACCCTGATACGAAAACCAGACAACGATGTCACAAAGAAAGAAAACTACAGGCCAATATCACTGATGATCACAGATGCAAAAATCCTCAACAAAATACTAGCAAACAGAATCCAACAGCACATTAAAAAGATCATACACCATGCTCAAGTGGGGTTTATTCCATGAATGCAAGGATCCTTCAATATACGCAAATCAGTCAACGTGATACACCATATTAACAACTGAAGGAGAAAAACCATATGATCATCTCAATAGATATGGAGAAAGCTTTCGACAAAATTCAACACCCATTTATGATAAAAACCCTGCAGAAAGTAGGCAAAGAGGGAACTTTCCTCAACATAATAAAGGCCATATATGACAAACCAACAGCCAACATCGTCCTCAATGGTGAAAATCTGAAAGCATTTCCACTAAAATCAGGAAAAAGACAAGGCTGCCCACTCTCACCACTCTTATTCAACATAGTTTTGGAAGTTTTAGCCACAGTAATCAGAGAAGAAAAAGAAATAAAAGGAATCCAAATCGGAAAAGAAGAAGTAAAGCTGTCACTGTTTGCAGATGACATGACACTATACATAGAGAATCCTAAAGATGCTACCAGAAAACTACTAGAGCTAATCAATGAATTTGGTAAAGTAGCAGGACACAAAATTAATGCACAGAAATCTCTGGCATTCCTATACACTAATGATGAAAAATCTGAAAGTGAAATTAAGAAAACACTCCCATTTACCATTGCAACAAAAAGAATAAAATATCTAGGATTAAACCTACCTAAGGAGACAAAAGACCTGTATGCAGAAAATTATAAGACACTGATGAAAGAAATTAAAGATGATACAAATAGATGGAGAGATATACCATGTTCTTGGATTGGAAGAATCAACATTGTGAAAATGACTCTACTACCCAAAGCAATCTACAGATTCAATGCAATCCCTATCAAGCTACCACTGGCATTTTTCACAGAACTAGAACAAAAAATTTCACAATTTGTATGGAAACACAAAAGACCCCAAATCGCCAAAGCAATCTTGAGAACAAAAAATGGAGCTGGAGGAATCAGGCTTCCTGACTTCAGACTATACTACAAAGCTACAGTAATCAAGACAGTATGGGACTGGCACAAACACAGAAAGATAGATCAATGGAACAGGATAGAAAGCCCAGAGATAAACCCATGCACATATGGTTACCTTATCTTTGATAAAGGGGGTAAGAATATACAGTGGAGAAAAGACAGCCTCTTCAATAAGTGGTGCTGGCAAAACTGGACAGGTACATGTAAAAGTATGAGATTAGAACACTCCCTAACACCATACACAAAAATAAAGTCAAAATGGATTAAAGACCTAAATGTAAGGCCAGACAGTATCAAACTCTTAGAGGAAAACACAGGCAGAACACTTTATGACATAAATCACAGCAAGATCCTTTTTGACCCACCTCCTAGAGAAATGGAAATGAAAACAAAAATAAACAAATGGTACCTAATTTGACTTAAAAGCTTTTGCACAGCAAAGGAAACCATAAATAAGATGAAAAGACAACCCTCAGAATGGGAGAAAATATTTGCAAATGAAACAACTGACAAAGGATTAATCTCCAAAATTTACAAGCAGCTCATGCAGCTAAATATCAAAAAAAAAACAACCCAATCCAAAAATGTGCAGAAGACCTAAACAGACATTTCTCCGAAGAAGTTATACAGATTGCCAACAAACACATGAAAGGATGCTCAACATCACTAATCATTAGAGAAATGCAAATCAAAACTACAATGAGATATCATCTCACACCAGTCAGAATGGCCATCATCAAAAAATCTAGAAACAATAAATGCTGGAGAGGGTGTGGAGAAAAGGGAACACTCTTGCACTGTTCGTGGAAATATAAATTGATAGAGCCACTATGGAGAACAGTATGGAGGTTCCTTAAAAAACTAAAAACTGAACTACCATACGACCCAGCAATCCCACTACTGGGCATATACCCTGAGAAAACCATAATTCAAAAAGAGTCATGTACCAAAATGTTCATTGCAGCTCTATTTACAATAGCCAGGACATGGAAGTAACCTAAGTGTCCAGCAACAGATGAATGGATAAAGACGATGTGGCACATATATACAATGGAATATTACTCAGTCATAAAAAGAAACAAAATTGAGTTATTTGTAGTGAGGTGGATGGACCTGGAGTCTGTCATACAGAGTGAAGTAAGTCAGAAAAAGAAAGACAAATACTGTATGCTAATACATATATATGGAATCTAAGAAAAAAAAAAAAGGTCATGAAGAACGTAGGGGCAAGATGGGAATAAAGACACAGACCTACTAGATAATGGACTTGAGGATATGGGGAGGGGGAAGGGTAAGCTGTGACAAAGTGAGAGAGTGGCATGGACATATATATACTACCAAACGTAAGGTAGATAGCTAGTGGGAAGCAGCCGCATAGCACAGGGAGATCAGCTCGGTGCTTTTTGACCACCTGGAGGGGTGGGATAGGGAGGGTGGGAGGGAGGGAGACGCAAGAGGGAAGAGATATGGGAACATATGTATATGTATAACTGATTCACTTTGTTATAAAGCAGAAACTAACACATCATTGTAAAGCAATTATAATCCAAAAAAGATGTTAAAAAAAAAGTTATATAAATGTAGGCTGATATCTTTAATGTCTCAAAAAACCAAATATAAATAAAGCACAGAAAATAAATACTAATGAAAAAAGTTCTGACATAATTCTTCTATGTGTTTATGAAATCCTAGGAAGAATCACTGCAATAATTATCTAAAGTAGTATTAAAAGGTAACAAAAGAGATGTTTGGTCTTAAATGTAAATTCAAACATAGAGTGTCTAAAGTAACAAATCAAAGCGAAAGTATATCTGCAATTTCTAACAGCAAAAAATAAGTTAGTTTGTAAATACTGTATTCTTTAATGCAATAAAAAAGAAGATCAGGAATAAAATGTTGGATAGTCTTATTGACCAGGTCACATTTAAAAATAATTTTTCAGGATAGCAAAAATGTGCAACGATTAAGCTCTACACATACAACTATAACATTCGTTGTTATACTAGAGCCAGTACTTTTATTTGTAGAGTTCACGAATGAAAACATAACAAACACTTATACATCAGTATTGGTAGGAATACCAAATATTATTTCACAACTGCCACTACGCGTTTCTTCTTCTCTGACACCCTCTGCACAGATCCAGGCTTGCTATGTTTGATACGATTCAGTTCCCTAGAAATAAAACAAAATACACAAAATATAAGCAAGTTTACGAGAAATCATCTTAACCAAAGAAAACTTCCTCAGAAAAATCACAAGGCATTTTCTTTCACTGGAAAACCATCTTTTTTAAAAAAAAGTTTTCACAATGAGATTAGGTAAAAAGCAGCTAGAAATCAAGTTTTGTTAACTTATTTATTAGCTTCTTCTCTATCGGCGTCCTTTACTAACTTTAAAAACCTGCTGCAGTTGTTAAAATATTTAAAAGTGACTCAACCCCAACATCTACCCAAAGACAACAAAATAATCATTTGAATAGTCTAATTAAAAGAAAAGAAGAACTCTGTCTTAGAATTTCTATAATACTTCACATGAATTCAAAGACTGCATGGAGAAGAATATTCCACAGGGGAAATGGTGGTGATGGTGGAATGCTACGCTTTAGAGCCAAAATGTTAGATTCCAAATGCTATGATGAAGCATATTAGACAAATTTTTATCTAACAAATGTTCTTCGCAGTCTTTAAGCTGGAAAATACCTCTTAATTCCAGCTACGTTGGAAATTATTTTTTACAAATATTCTCCATTTATAATAGTTTTTTAGTATGAGCAGAAGCATTTTCTTATTTTGATATAAGTCACTGACATTGTCTGCCCTTTAAACATATGCTCAAAGAGAGTTAATGAAAATTCTCACCATGTGAGATGACTATTGCTCCCCCTTTTATCAGGAAAAGGAAAAAGGCCCAGAGAAGTATTCAAAAACACCTCTGACAACCCAATCAAAAAATGGTGGAAGATCTAACTAGACATTTCTCCAAAGAGGACATACAGATGGTTAAAAAGCACATGAAAAGATGCTCAACATCACTAATTATTAGAGAAATGGAAATCAAAACTACAATGAGATACCTCCTCACACGGTCAGAATGGCCATCATCAAAAAATCTACAAACAATGCATGCTGGAGAGGGTGTGGAGAAAAGAAAACCCTCCTACACTGTTGGTAGGAATGCAAACTGGTATATCCACTATGGAGAACAATATGGAGGTTCCTTGAAAAAACTGAAACTAGAGCTACCATATGAACCAGCAATCCCACTCCTGGACATATACCCTGAGAAAACCATAATTCAAAAAGATATATGCACCCCAATGTTCACTGCAGCACTATTTACAATAGCCAGGACATGGAAACAACCTAAATGTCCATCAACAGAGGAATGGATAAAGATGTGGTACATATATACAACGGAATATTGCTCAGCCATAAAAGAACAAAATAATGGCATATGCAGCAACATGGATGGACCTAGAGATTCTCATACTGAGTGAAGTAAGTCAGAGGAAGACAAATATCATGATATTGCTTGTATGTGGAATCTAAGAAAAGGCTACAAATGAACTTCTACAAATCAGAAATAGTGTTACAGATGTAAAAAATAAACTTATGGTTACCAGGGGGGTATGGGGGGTAGGGATAAACTGGAAGATTGGGACTGACACATACACACTACTATATAAAACAAATAACTAATAAGGACCTACTGTATAGCACAGGGAACTCTACTCAATACTCTGTAATGGCCTACATGGAAAAAGAAGCTAAAAAAGAGTGGAGGTATATATATATATATATATATATATGTGTGTGTGTGTGTGTATAACAGATTCACTTTGCTGTACACCTGAAACTAACACAACATTGTAAATCAATTATACCCCAATTAAAAACAAAAAAACACCTCTGATGCACAACAACACATAAACTATTCCCTTGAAAGGCACGTTTTTTTGTTTGTTTTTGGTGAGACGCAAGGCGGGGAGTTAGAAAAGGGTACTGAGAGAGAGTCAAATGCTCCAAAACATACTTTCGTCGACGAGCTTCTTTCATGATGCGCTGCTCCTGAATCTGACTGTAGATAGATTTTGGTAGATGTCGGTGACGAGAAATACGTTTTATGTGAGGATGATGTTGAAATTTCTCCTTTAATCTCTGGTTATAATCTGTGGCTGCTTTTTCTCGTGACGTAAGCTGAAAAAATGCATTTTGATATTTTAATGAATGGTGTGCTTGTTTTGCTTCAGTACAACAAAGTTAGGAGCAATGTTTCCCCAAAAAACTAAATTTTCATGACGTGCGACCAATTGCTAATGTAACTATACCCTTTACAAGGTTATGTTAGTGATACCAGGTTTGCGAGCACTGAATCTCCTTTTAGGCAGCATGCCTACAATGTAGATGGATGCCACCAAGTGAAAAAGAGCAGTGCCAAGGGAGCTGGGCTCTGTGGACCACTCTAGGCATAGTAAAAGCACTTAAATGAATCTCTCAAAAAAATTTTTTTCTGTAAAAGTAACTTCTGAAACAGAAAAGAAAGCATCTGATGCCGTAATAACTAGCCTTCGTCTAACAACTGTTAAGGATGATATGACTTAGAGGAACATTTAATGATGAACTGAAACCTAGGCATAGTGTAGTACTTAGTAATCATTAAACCTAAAATAAAACTATCTTTAATTACTACTTATCATATCTTGATTTTCCTTCCAGAGCTAAGTAGAAAATAACCCACACTTAACCTTTCCTTCTTAAACTTAATATTTGTTTCAGTTATAAATACCCTGTATGAAAACATGAGACATTTAGAAAAACATTAAGAACAAACAAAAATCAACCATTACTTACAACCCAGAGGTAGCTAGCCAATGGTAATATTTGTTATATTTTCACTGAGTCTTTTTAAAAAGTCTGAAGTTGTGTATTTTTTTAAAGTGTTTCACTGTCTCTTTGATATTAAAATACCTCACAGAGACCTGCAGCCTTTGACTTGCCTGATTACTATTCCTTTAACAGAAGAAATGGGCGTTCTAAGTTCTAAGCCTCTAGTCCCTACATCTTCTCTCCCCACCTCAAGGAGAATACAAAAAAACAAGAAGGCTCAAATATGATCAAACATTTTAATTAACAAAAGCCTCTGGGGAAATTCCCTGGCGGTCCAGTGGTTAGGACTCAGCGCTTTCACTACCAAGGGCCCAGGTTCAATCCCTGGTTGGGGAACTAAGACCCCAGAAGCCATGCGGCGTGGCCAACAACAAAACAAACAAACAAACAAAAACCAAAGGCCTCTGAAGGTGCCTTTGACATGAAAAAAGTAAACCTCAATACAACCCTGTTTTTTATCACAACTAACGCATTTCAAATAAATTCTCTTTATAATATAATGATATTCAATAAATCTAGAAACTAGCTTTATGACAATGAAAGAAAATGGGGTCTTACCACACCCAACTTTTCAGAAGCATTAGCTTTCCATAGACGAATGTTCATTTCATCAGATCCACACATAATGTACTTGCTGTCAGAAGTCCATTTTACACAGATAACATGTTGCATTCTCTTTGTGTGATAGACTTCCCTATAGAAGAGGAATTAATAAAACTCTTAGGATTTTGGTACAGATTTTCTTTAACCACTGCCTATCAAGTATCAGGATAACATTTTTGAGTCCTAAAAGAGTATAAAAGAGAAATTAAAATTCATTTAAATGTATTTTTATGGGACCAATCTAACAAGATTCTATTCTAAGTGTTGGGGAATTAAAAATTCCTGCCCTCAGAGATGTTATAATCCAATAAGAAAAATAAGTATAAACAAACTAAGCAAAACTAGATGCCCAGAAAAGATCGCAAAATAACTGAGGGCATATAACACAAATAAAATATGTTGACGCTGGAGTAATTTTGTAACAATAAGGTCAACCACCACACTTTTTTGGGGTTTCTTTTCATTGAAAAATAAATGCAATGGCACTCTAAGAGCACATCCTGATATGTTGATCCTAATGTCTGATTTCTGTTTTGGTCAAATTGTTTAAAAAGCTCAATTGGGCTTCCCTGGTGGCGCAGTGGTTGAGAGTCCGCCTGCCTATGCAGGCGACACAGGTTCGTGCCCCAGTCTGGGAGGATCCCACATGCCGCGGAGTGGCTGGGCCCGTGAGCCATGGCCGCTGAGCCTGCGTGTCCGGAGCCTGTGCGCCGCAAGGGGAGAGGCCACAGCAGTGAGAGGCCCGCGTACCGCAAAAAAAAAATAAATAAATAAAATAAATAAAAAGCTCAATTAATTGAAGTGAGAGCTGATGATTTACATATGTGAAAAGAAATGGAGGGCTACAGAAGTGATGAGATAAGGATCATTTAATAAATGAAGATGTCAAATATCATACCTATTTGGAAGGCTGTGAAACATACTAAGTGAATTCACAGAAGATACTATATCAGGAAGTGTTAAGCAGAGCATTAAAAAGCAAGTAAAAGACAAGGTCAGAAAAAATAAAAGGATGAGAGTTCTAGAGAAGTAAAGTTTCCATATCTGGATTAAGTGATTCAAAATGCAGAGTACTTGAGAGAAAGGAAACTCGCTCAGCAAATTCTGCACAGTAAAAGAAAACCCGTATGTGATGATGAAATCAAATAGATTTCATATATATAAAAACATCTCTGAAGTACACTCACAAAACTAGTCTATTACACTGCTTCTAACAGATACATTTTGAGCTCTTGAATGACCATGTAGCTAGACCATAAGAAATTTATTTCTAAAAGAGAGTATGGTTAGAAAGAACATCCTATTAAAAGGAAAAGTAGATGAGACACTGACTGCTTTTTCTTCTCTCAATGCTCTGCTTTTACAAGACTCAATTCTTATAACCTCTACCTATTTAAGATGTCTTTTTTCCCAAAGCAACGTATTGAATTTAAATATTAGGAAATTCGATTAGGCTTTGGTAACCATTAAAAATAACCTAGTCATGTATTACATTAGTTCATGTATTAGACCAGACAAATCCAATGGTTAGTCACTTAACCAACTTAGAATCCTCCTTAATGGTAAACTACACAGAGTTCTTAACTTCTAGATATGTTTATGCTTGTACTTAAAATAGATACATAAAGTTCATTATAAGTTATACTATTTGGGGATAAATACATTTAAAAACTTAAATTCTTTATATACGTAGTCAAGATAAATGAATTGTTCTGTGTGAATGCAACTGAATTTACTTGTTTGCTAAGTAAATACTGAATGAAATCCCAACAGAAGTTTACCTTCAAATATTCATTTAACTGTACTTTTTGAAAACCTACTCAAAATTTACTTTTAAAATACAATTTAACTACTTTAAGATCTTTCAAAGGAAAACATTTTAAAAATACATATCGGGCTTTCCTGGTGGCACAGTGGTTGAGAGTCCGCCTGCCGATGCAGGGGACACGGGTTTGTGCCCCGGTCCGGGAAGATCCCACATGCCGCGGAGCGGCTGGGCCCGTGAGCCATGGCCGCTGAGCCTGCGCATCCGGAGCCTGTGCTCCGCAATGGGAGAGGCCACAACAGTGAGAGGCCCGCGTAACCACAAAAAAACGTATCATTCAAAGCACTGCCTGTGTTATTTGATGTTTGTAATGATAGGAAACTAGAGCAGACCACAGAAACAAACCAGAAGCAGCTTTCAAGCAGAGAAAGGTCAGAAGGAATACCATTTATAACTAAACCCAACAGGAAGTAACACATATTAAATTGTGATTACAAAGTCTCCAAATGACATCAGGAGGCAATTCCCTGGAAACGGTGTATAAGAACTCCTCACTTCATACAGTTTTGGAATAATCTGAGCTTTTAACTAGACTTGCATTTAACTGCCCACACTGGCTGCAGAACGATTCAGCTGGAGCTCAGCTGCAGGGCTCTTGGGATCATAGGTGCCTAAACATTCCCATTTCTCATCCTCTTCCTTTGTTCTTTATGGCTGTTTATACATCATGTTAGAAAAGTATTGTCCTACTTACTACCTTTGGAGGTCCTGGTGCCAAAAAATGATGGAGGGCCACACTCTCTTGATTCTTAGTATTTTCCAGAGAGGTGAGAAGAATGGAAACTCTCAGCCTTGCCTTGGGCCTGACTGAACAATTCCCAACAAACCATTCATGACAGTTTGGAGAATATCAAGTTAGTTGTAACAGCCATATAGGAACCAACCCCAGGAGATGATGGAATGAAGATCAAAGTCACCAGAACACCCACTCACTATGCTTTTGATTCCAATTCAAGCACTTTTTAAATCATACACATGACGATGCTGACAATTATTTGCTAGCAATTCATGATTATACAAAAAGGTTTAGGAATTAATATGGTTTCCTCAAATTAGAGGGGAGAAAGATGCAACTATCACAAGTAAAAATACCAAAGAGTTAGACAAGCAGATTGGCTATGACCAAAAAAAGAGCTGTGTGACTCTAAAGAAGAGGCTCTGTGTGAGAGGCCCACGTACCGCAAAAAAAAAAATGAATAAAAATAAAAAATAAATAAGTAAGAAATAACAAATGTAAGGTATTATTGTTATTAACTGCTCTTAAACTGTATTAGGGAAAAACTTATCTAAGTTCTTCATTATCAAATTAAAAAAAATTTTAAGTTTACTATATTTTAGGGCAGTGAAAATACTATGATAGTATCATGATGGACATGTCATTATACATTTATTCAAACCCATAAAATATATAATACCAAGAGTGAACCCTAGGTAAACTATGGATTTGGGGTGATTATGATGTAAGCTCATCTTACATTCTGGTGAGGTAACAAAAGTACCACCCCACAAGGAATGCTGATAATGGGATAGGCTCTGCATGTGTAGGGGCTGGGAATATATGAAAAATCTCTCTACCTTCCTCTCAATTTTGTTATAAACCTAAAACTCCTCGAAAAAAATAAAGTCTTTATTTTAAAAAATTACTATAAAACACTTAAAAATAATTCTAAAATAAAAGGTTTTGCTCTAAGGCAAACACTAAGATTTCATATAAACAAATTATATAAAGATAATATCCTGTTCAATGAAGAAACTGCCCAGTAGGCTGATGTTTTACCCATAGGTGATGCAGTGGAAGTTGGTACCCCAAGTCACAACACCTGGGTGTGAGCTCCATCATATACACACAACCAAATAACCTTTCAAAAAAGATAAATGATCAAGACAAGGAAAAAAATCAAACAAAAACAAATGTTTATCGGTAGTAACATACCTGCTTCTACTTTTGTCCACAGGAAAGATTCGAATAGACTTATCAAAACTAGCAGACACAAAGTCTTTCCCAGTAGGAGAGTAATCCACATCAAGCACCGCAGACACGTGATCCATGTGTATCATTACAGGAGTGTCCAGTGCACGCATATCAAAAGTATATAAGCTGTAAAAGAATTTTTAATTATTTGATACAAATTTCTATTAAAAAAAGCATATGTAGTACTAAGAGACACTAGTGAAAATAAGACTGCTGGCTCAATAATGCACATCTAAATAAATAGCTCAATTCTTTACACAGCAGGTAAGGGATAGGGGAAAATATCAACAGTTTTTATTATTCCTTAAGATTACACTTACACACTTTCAACCTTATAAACATAAATCTCATTGTAGAAAATATGCAAACTTCAAAAGAATGAAGAGTACAAAACTTACCTTTAATTCCACCACCCACAGAAAGTCAGTTAGCACAGTGTAATTATTTCTCATCTTTTCACTATACTATTTAACTATGTACCTTTTAATAAAATTAAGGTAATACTGTATAAAGCTCTATATCCTGATATTTCATGTTGCATATTATGAACATTTATCTAAATAATCTGAGAATATTTTAATGTTTTCATATGTAAATGAGTTAAAATAATTATTTGTTTAAATAAATCTATTTATTAATAAAGTTTCCAACATTTTACTATAATTAATTCTTAAATGAAATTTTAATTTTTCATATTTAATTTTTAATTGAATGGGGCAGATTCAATTAGATCTGAATAGATTCCTACAAGTAGAAAAGACATGAGCATTTTTAAGTCTTTTGAGTTGACAAATCATTTCCAATGAAGTTGCAATAGTTTATACTCCATCAGTGATATATCAGAGTGAGCACAGCTTTTCAAAGGGTATATTAAAATTAGAAAACTATACTTTGCGCACAATTGGCAAAAACAATGACTTCATGATTTTCGAGGTTTAAAAATTCTTAATCAACAGCTAAAAAAAAACAGTGCTTCAAATGAGCCAACATGGATGACGGAGAGTAGTAATATAGCATTACTGTGACCAAGTTCCCAACATCAAAATACTTCCAGATGTGAAGATTAAGTTTGAGGAGAAACAAGATATCCACATAATTTCAAAGTATCTCCCCAAAGACATGTATTAATTACAAAAGGAAAAAATAGTAACTTTATAAGTGGAGAAAACTGGCAGACAGTACGTTAACTAAGTCATCAAGGTTAACATCACCAGTAATATAATAAGATACACTGACATTATGTACCCCTGATTTGATGCACCAAGAAGGGCATATCAATTTTGTGGTATTCTTGCTAAAGATGCATAATCGCAATGAAATAATGAGAAAACACCAGTTAAGCCCAAATTAAGGGCAGTCTACAATATAATTGACAAGAAAGTCCTTCTCAAAAGTACTAAGGTCGTGAAAGAAAAGGGAAGACTGAGAAAGTCACAGAGTGAGCAGGCTAAGGAGACATGGCAATCAAATGCAATGTGGGATCCTGCACTGGATCCTAGAACAGTAAAAGAACATTAATGGAAAGACTGGTGATGGGATAAAGTCTGTACTTTATAGTAGTGTACCAATCTTAATTTCTTGGTTTTGCTAATTGAACTGTGGGGATGTAAGACATTAACATTTGGGGAAATTGGCTGACTGGTACTATTTGTGTAACTTTTCAGTAAGCCTAAAATTATTTCAAAACAAAAATTAAAACAAAAAAGACCTAACACTTCAAAAAGAGTACTTTTAAATACGATTATTATGAAAAGTCACTGATGCTAATGATACAAATTTCCAAATATCATGAAATTCTCATCAAGAGACAAGTCATTGTTCTCTTTCATAACTTTCAAACATACCACAGGATTGTCAGCCAAGGTCATACTGATCTTTGAGGTTAAATTTCTGAGTTGACAACTGCTTTACAGTCCCTATCTAAAGCAGTGTTTCTCAACCAGGTTTGTTTTAGAAAATTTTGTTTTTTAGTAAATTCTATTTTAATTTCTACATGAGAAAAAGGCTAAAAAGGGCTTCAATTAATGTGGTTTGGTATTGCTAGTTAATGAGAGTCCAACTGCGCTTCTTTTTAGTATAGGAAAGTCATAAGAGATGTTTTCAGTTGGTACCACTAAAACATCATGTAATAAGTCCTATTTCTGAGCTAACTTATGCTTTCATAAATAAGAGTAGTGGAAAGAACAAAGAACTTAAATACAGACGATCTAAAGTTCAATCTAATGACAAACTTCCACCTTCCCCAAAAAGCATGTATTAAAAATCCATCACATGCATAGCACTGCAATAAATGCTTGGATAAAAAAAGATGAATAAGACACTCTTTCCTCATCAGGAGATTAAATTCCCTACATCAATAGCCTCATCTGTAAAAAGGGAATAACATACATGTCCTATCCAACTTACAGGGATACTGCAAAGATAAAATAAGTTAGCTGATGACAAATGCTTCAACAAGTTTTAAAGCAGTATATAAGAAATAATAAAATTCCATCTAGGTCAAGAACATAAGGCTTCTATGTCACCTTTACATGAAGTCACAGAATAATATATCTGCAAATATTAAGGTAAAGGTTGAAACTTTATTTTTCCTTTTGTCTTACTGAAGTAATAGTGGTAGCTGATAACATGACCACATGAGTATCAACTACCTGAAGAGCTACACACTTAGTAGGCAGATATTTTTAGTTTCTTAAAACATGTATGATTCAGCCATTATTTATATGGTCTATGTCAGGGATCAGCTAATTTTTTCTGTAAAGGGCCAAATAATAAACATTTTTGGCTTTGTGGGTCATATGGTCTCTGTCGCAACTACTCAACTCAGGCATTATAGCACAAAAGCAGCCATATTCCATACAGAAATAAGTGTGGCTATACTCCAATAAAACTTTACAGAAACAGGCAGCAGACAGGATTTGGTCCACAGATCACAGTTTATCATCCTTGGTCTGTATCATTTTGAAAACTGAGAATACTTTTTAAGAAGCACTTCTCTAATTTGGGAAATATTTTTTTTTTAGCAAAACAAACAGCAATTTTCTAGAGTATATGAAGGAATACTACCTAGGAAAACATATTTCATTAGTAAGGCATACAACTGAGTTATTTCTGATAGAAATTAAGTAAGTTTTAAAGAGGGAAACTTACTTGTAATCTTCATTTGCTGCAGTAAAAATGAATGCTTCCATAGGGTTCCAGCAAATTGTATTTGTTCTCATATCTAAGATGACCTAGGAAAAGAAGCATACACTAACCCATTACTATGAAATTAAGTCCCTCTAAAATGGATAAATTCCCACTTCGTTTCCCTTCCTTCTTTTCTCATTGATTTAAGCAAGTACTTTAGTAAATACCTATTATGTGCACAGTACTTGGCTCAATGCAATAGAAAAAGAAAATCAATAATTGTTTACTGAACACACAGGCAGAGTGCTAAATACTGAAAAATATAAAAATGCTTAATAAATGGTCCCTTGACCTCAAAAAGCTTATAGTTTAGTCAGGAAAATGAGATACACATTAAGAAGAGTTAAAATATAAACAGTGAAGCAGCAAATAATCAAGTATCAAATCAGGGGCAAAATTAATGGTGAGCTTAGGGTTAAAGTGGAGAAGAAAGGTTTCAAAAGATAAGCATGATTTGAGCTGATCTGTGAAGGTCCAGAAATATTATCGTGTTTCTCAAAAGGAACATTCTGGGCAGGATAATCTTTTGTTGTGTGTGACTGTCCACTGGAGGATATTTAGCCTCTCGGGAGCCGGCCCATTAAATGCGAGTAACAGTCTCTTAAATGTCGCTCCCACACTTCCAAAAATATACTTGGTGGGGTGGTACAACCCCTGAATGAGAACAGCTACATTAAGGAGAGAAAAGATAGAAGAAACATTGATAGTCTAGTAGGTAGAACAGAGAAATAACAGAAAATAGCACGTCTGCATCCATCAACGTGACATACATGTAACAAACCCTTACTGACTAAAGCAAATAAATAAATGGAATACAATTTGGGACCAGATTTTGGAGGCGCTTGAGAGCTACAGTTCTTTTCTTCAACCTAAAAGTAATGAAGCACTATTATTAACAACTGAGAATGGAGGAGTGAAGGAGGTAGAAATTACTATTATTAAACTAGTACTTCATGTTAGCATTCTGCTAAATGCTTAAGTATCTTGTTTTATTCTTACCATTGGGCTGCAAGGTAGCTATTAATACCACCATTTCACAGGAGAAACACAGGTTAAGTTACCTGCTTAAAGTCTAACACCAAAGTTCATGCAGGATCTTCCCTCCATATCACATGAATGAGTGAAATGATCGGAGTGGTAGTATACTTTGGAAAGATTATCCTATTTATCTAGTTCAAACTTTAAGGAATATACTCTACTCCTAATATTTCTGAATTTATTACCTGTTAGGAAACAACAAAAATATTAAAACATTTCTGTTACGTGTGGGCATCGGACTTGTGGCACATGAACAAGGTCTAGCTCTTCTTGCTCTCTCTCAATTCTAGCACCTGAAATCAACTTTATACCTTTTCACTTATAATGGCACTCCCCTCTTTACCAACAATATTTCTCTCCCTCTCTAGAATCAACTTAAGGTTGTATTAACTTTGATATCTAAGTCCTGGAATGACTGCTTTAGAACTGTTGGGAAATCTGACACCTTGAACAGGACAGAGCTTGTCTAAATAAAACGTCAACCCCCTTGGCATGTAACTAAACAAATAAAGGTAGTTATGTGAATTAGTTATAAAACTTTCTGGAATAAAATACCATATGTGTCATATGATAATCACAGGGCCTGATGTAACAGGATGCAATACTTTTTTAAGAACTTCCAATTTGGACTTCCCTGGTGGCGCAGTGGTTGAGAGTCCACCTGCCGATGCAGGGGACGCGGGTTTGTGCCCAGGTCTGGGAAGATCCCACATGCCGCGGAGCGGCTGGGCCCGTGAGCCATGGCCGCTGAGCCTGCGCATCCGGAGCCTGTGCTCCACAACGGGAGAGGCCACAACAGTGAGAGGCCTGCGTACCACAAAAAAAAAAAAAAAAAAAAAAAAAGAACTTCCAATTCAGTAAATACAAACTAGATGCCTAAAATCTGCTGGCATTATGAAAGACACAAAGACTAGGATACAGTACCTCATGGAAACTTAAGGGTCTCTAACAAGCAACAGGAAATTGAGAGAATGCCATTATGATCATTTTGGGTTCTAAGGACACCTCTATTAAAGAGTTTTTTAATTCTGAAAAAACATTTGCTCCATATTTTCAGTCACTCCACTTACAGGGGGATGCATCAACAACTGTATAAAGCAGAAGACAAACTGAAACTCACCTTTTTCAGAGGAGTAGCTTGCCTCATATCATATAGTACTATATTCCTGTCAGAAGCACAACTTCCCAAGAGAAATGTCTAAAAATAAGTATAACAATCATCAGTTAAAAGCTAGGCTTGGCAGCAAACCATGTCCATTCAGTGAACAAATGATTTAATTACCCTCAATGTTTATGTTTAAGATACGAAGTTATAACATTAAAGTCCATTTTCAGAGGGTACAATGAATCACTCATAATCTCAGCAACCTAAGCCAAGTATTTTCATTGTTAAATCCCCACTTTAGATGCCTGTGATGATACTGTACAGATAATTCTGCATTCTATTTTAAAACAACATATTTTACTTATCCATTCTTCAACTTAGACCTGTTTCCTGTTCTTCAGTATTATAAATAACACTTCAAAAAACATTTGCATACATTTAGCTCTTCTTTTTCTAAGAGTAAGATTTTAGTAGTGGCGTTACTCAATCAAAAAGTATGAACAATTTTATCGCTTTTGATATTTAGGAGTAATTGTTTTCCAAAGAGTTGTACCAATATACATTACAATGTGGAAATATATTAATTTTACTGCAACTGGGCAGCAATAGGTAGTGCCATTTAAAAATAATATCTGTATGGCAATATTTCCTATATACTGTCATCCTTTGGCATCTGTGGGGGACTGGTTTCAGGACCACCCATGGATACCAAAATCCACAGATGCACGAGTCCCTTGCCCTCTGTAACCGCAGACACAGAACCCGCGGATATGGAGGGCCTACTATATAAATTACTGCTTTATTAGCAGTTAAACATTTCCTCATGTTTATTAACTCTCTGTATAAACTAGGTGTGTCCCTTGTCCAACTGTTCCAAGATGTTTAAAATATTTATTTGTAAGTCAGTTATAAATGTGCTAAGTGCTTACATAATCCTTGGCATAAGTGAAAATAAGCCATCTACCTACCAGTGGAGTCCCAAATCCCACCCTTTGTAGTACCATTCCTCCTCACCCATGGTTCCTGACACAACTCTTGGCTTCTGCCTCTATTATTCCTACTGTAAGCATTAACAGGAACTAGAAGAGTCATTTACTAAGCAGCTGTATGGCCTGCTAGCTCCTACTACATGGGTGTATATAGTTCAAATAAAACTCATAAAGCCAATGCTACCATCACGATCTCTTCTCAGTTCTTTCCAAAACCCTCCTTCTTAAACCACTTCTTCTCTGAGCCTTTCCCCTAGTTAGTGACTCCTCTCAACCTTTCTTAGTTTCTCATTATGTCACTCCAAAGTCTGACCACGTTCTGTTTCTAAAAGTAAAGACTTTAATTTGAACAAAGCAAAAAATTCTACCTAGACGGAAAGCTGACTTTCATACTGTAAAATGTAGCACTGCTCAGCATAAACTTTTGGCTTTATGAGAATTCTAGGCTTCAATATTGTAACAGAAAATTAATTATTAATGATTAGGAGACAAATACACTCCATTTGTTCATAGCAACACGCCCTTTCCATTAAGTTTAATACAGGGTAAAAGACATGCACACCATTTGCTTTTACCACTAAGTCAGTTCGTAGGTTAATAAAACACGCATTCACACACAGCTGAACAAATAGAGTTTTTATACAGGCAAATTTGAAAAACATGGTTGCTAGGTCATCACTAATAATTAATTATGATTTTAGAATTGGCCATCAGCTCTTCTGACACAGGTGTTCACCAAAACAGAGAAACAAAAGATCTCATTTACCCTTTAGAGAACTAGGAATCAGTATCTGTCCGTTCCTCCTGTTTATTTTTTTTTTTTAAATAGCAGTAACACCACCATCTTAAATTTGGGGAGCACCTTTTAAAAATATTCACATATATTATCACATTTTACGCTTACAACAAACCTATGACGCACAATGGAAGATATAATTAATCTCATTTTAAAAATAAACAAATACAGAGAAAAACTGTGACTTGCATAAGGTCAATGCAAAGGCATGCTGGCAGGAAATACAGTTCCAAACTAGGTCCACCACAAGTAAGACATAAAATGTTCCCACAAGTTGCTTGTGTTTGTAACCTGCTTCTGCCTAGTGTCACCTTGGGCTGGCTCTGCAAAGCTGGCTTGCCCCTTCATGCCATATCTCACTTCTACAACCAAGGGGAACACAGGGAAGGTAGAAAGAGGATGGAGTGAGGAAGATATAATAGGGACAGATACCCTGCACCAACGAGCAGCAAACATTTTCTGTAAAGGGCCAGAAAGGAAGTATTTTAGGCTTTGTGGGCCATATGGTTTCTGCAGTGCTTTCTTTACTTTGTAGTGCAAATGCTGTTACAAACAATAAATGAGCAAAAGGGCATTAGCACGGCTGTGTTTCAGTAAAACTTTTTTTTTTTTTTTTTTAACAAAAACAGGCAGTGGGCTCATAGACCATAGCTTGGCAACCCCTGCTCTAGACCTGCAGCCTCTCCCAGAAGTGTATATGCAGGTGTGTGCTGGAGGCAGGAGGGCATCCTCTGACTGACTTCTCAGCAGCACCTCAAAGCCAAGTTCACATCACACCGCAGCACCTCAGTCTTAATACGCTGCTACTCTGACTTAACCTTTTTCCCTCCTTTTATCAGTTAGGGTCTCTAACAGTGTAAAACTTGAAGATCAGGATTTTCTCTGATACCATCTAACAAAATAATCTCCTGATAATTTCTAAAATCAGCTTACACATGCAGTGATTTCCTTTTCTTTCTGCAGGAAAAGCCATCTTTACTGAGTCTTCTGGAAAATGAGTTCATCAATTGTTACGTATTCAGGAAAAGCTCAGGGAAAAGTCTGGAGTCCAGGGGATAGCTTTGCCTTCAGGGAAACCTCCTTTCCCAAATTCGGACCTGAATAAACAATAAGTAGGAACTTCCCTGGTGGCGCAGTAGTTAAGAATCTGCCTGCCAATGCAGGGGACAAGGGTTCGAGCCCTGGTCCGGGAAGATCCCACATGCCACGGAGCAACTAAGCCCGTGTGCCACAGCTACTGAGCCTGCGTTCTAGAACCCGCGAGCCACAACTACTGAGCCCACGTGCCACAACTACTGAAGCCCATGCGCCTAGAGCCCGTGCTCCACAAGAGAAGCCAACACAATGAGAAGCCCACACACCGCAACGAAGAGTAGCCCCCGCTCGCCGCAACTAGAGAAAGCCAACATGCAGCAACAAAGACCCAATGCAGCCAAAAATAAAATAAATAAATTTATAAAAAAAAAAGTAGGCTAATCTCTAACTCTTCCCTTAGACCTGGAAGAAATTAGGAATCACAGTTCAGACTTCTGAGCAAAGAAAAATGTAACTAATTATCATGTAGTACAAAAATAACCATGCATATTATTTTGAAGCACTGGTGCCCCTGCCATGTACAAATAATTAAAGAAAACAATGCTCAACACTCCTTCTTCTGATCTCCAAGAGAGTTAAGAAAAATTAACATTTTCCTAAAGGTACAAAGATGTTAATCTGTGGAACATCGAGTGTTGAAGGCACAAATAAAACTGGAGTTTCACAGGACAGTGTGTACGTGGATTCTACCCCCACGAGCACATGCACACACCCACCTCTTAACAGTGCTGAACACTAGTATCTGGGACTATAACTGTAGGCAAACATGTCAAGACCTGACCAAAGGTATAAGAACTCAGATATAATCTGGAAAATGGACCAAATGCTAGAACACCATTAAAATTCAGAAAATTCTTGTATCATACATTCAAAAGTTTCCTAAACAGAGCTGAAATTACTAGATAATAAGAAAACAATAAGCAGAACATATTTCAAAAAGGAACATTACCTCAATTGGGTTAAATTTAACACTGCTTATACTGTCAAATCCCCAAGTCATTGAACATATAGGACTGGTTCTTTGTTCATCCCAAATGTCTACTTGCTGTCCACATGTGGCAAAAACAGCTTCTTTCCAGTGATGATCAATTCCTGTATATACTGTCTTTTAAAGCAAAGATGTTGTTATAGATGAGTCTTTTCATTAGTACTTCAAATCTACAGAATATTTTAAATATATTTCTCTACACTCTCATTTGTTTAAGAAAATCCCAGTTCACAAAGAAGTTTCTTTGAAGCCCTCACTGAAAGGAGAAAACTCTACCATAAGAAATGATGTTTCTTATCACACATTCTGGGAACAAAGAAAAATGTTAACATGGGATGTATTTAATTAAGTTTGAATACATATCACTGAAGTAATATTGAAGGATCTTGGAACCAACTAATGAAACACAAAGGTAATTTCTAAAAAACTTAATTCCACATTTAACATATGAAGTACTGATTCCCAGGACAGAAACACAGATACAGACAACTGCATTAAAATTTATGGGGAGAAATAAAATTGGCGAGCGTGGATGCTGAGACTGTTGAAAGCAATAAAATCTCATAAATTTGGTATTATTTACTTAAAAATATGCGACTCATCTATTCAGGACCAGCTTAAAGTCTACCTTCGTACTGTATGGCAAAAAATGTTTGCAAAGCAAATTAAAGGGAACTATTTAGCCAATACTTCAAGCTTTTAAGAACTCTTATCAGCATCCACAGATTTAGAATTATTTTCTATTCATGAAGGCAAGTCCTACAAACTTTTCCATAATAAGAATTAACCCCCAATACCACAGAGAAGGGGTAACACTAAATGTTTCAAAAATCTTTGGAACTCCTAGAGAAAAGACATTTTACAAGAATGAAACCAATTTTGTTTTACGAATTACTAATTTTTTACCATCTGCAAATTATTTCCATTTCATACTAATATCCCACCTCCACGTCCCTTCAAGAACACTTAGATTGACCATTAGAACACAGGAAGGCCCTGATCATGGGCTGGACCCCTCATCTAAAGAAAGAACATTTAGAACTTCTTGAAACCTGAAAAGCAGAACCTAAATATATACTAAATATAATACTGAAATGACAAAGAGATTTTAAAGATGTGATATTTAAAGATTAATTCTAATTTCAGAATTTCACTTAGTATCAAAATGTAAGCATTAAAAAACATGGGTAGGCCAAATTATCTGAATTATTAAGCTATAACTAAACTATATCATCTGATTTGCAGAATGTTAAGAAATGTAAGTAAGATTTATACAAAAACCACACTATTGCATTTATTCATTTCCTAAAGAATTCTTTCAAGTAAGAAATTCTGAGCTTTGTGAAAGATCCATGATGATATAAATCAGAAGTTGAAGCACTTTTTTCTGATCTTTACAGATTTCCTCCCATGTTCTTGCTATAGGAAATATTTCACTGCATCTTCTAGCTAAAAACAGAAACTGAACCCTACTGCAATGAACACCGAAGAACTGTTCAAATTCTTGAACTGCAAAGGACATTCATTGCATTAAATGTTGCTTAGAACAGGTCAATTATTGCAGCCTAAAGTGTCTGATTTCTTATTTATATCTTTTTTGAAATTAAAATTATGAAATAATTGTAGGTAAAAGAGAAGAATTCTAATAGCCCAAGTATGGGTCAATTTATTTTTGTACCTTTCCTAATATTGTATGCAATGGTTCCTCCTCTTCTCCATAGCTTGGTCCATCCATTTTCCACTGCTTCACAGTTTTGTCATCACCAACCTAGAAATATTTATGATGATGATGATAATGAACAAGTTATAAACTGTACACTTGCCAACACATACATCAAATTATAAACCTCAGTTCAAAAAATAACACATACCATATTCTTTCCAGTACTGTATTTATTGATGCATTTATGTCCCACCTTGTTATAGTAAAGATTTGTGACAAACACATGAAGTACATAAAATTTAAAACAGCATGAGCAGAGCAAAAGAAGAGTAGGGTAGAAACAAAGTTAGGTCATAAACATGGCAAAAACTGCATTATTGTAATAAAGATGACTTTTCAAATTAGGGAGAAAAATGAATTACAAGAAAATGGTATTGTGAGATCAGATCGGTCATTTAAGAAGTATGAACCAATCTGACATCTTATATAAAAATAAAATTCCAGGTAATTTTAAAGGTAAAAAATGCAACAAAACCCATAAAAAATACTAGAGAGAAGGCATTTTTAAATCTTGGCATGGGTAAAGTCCTTCTCTTCATGACACAAAACTCCAGAAACTATTAAGTCAGAGGTTGTCTAACTGTGAAGTGTAGACTTCTGAAGGACCCTGAGAATTTTTCAGGGGTCCAGGAGGTTGAGACTATTTTCGTGTTAGTAAAGGCATTGCTTGTCTTTTCACTAAGCTGACAGTTGCACAGATGGTGAAAGAAATGGTGAGTAGAACTGTTGGCGCCTTAGCCCAAATGAAAGCAAGGCAACAAACTATGGTAAATTAGACTTTGGTATGTGGCAGATATGTTCAAGATAGTAGGTAAACATCGATTTTACTAATTTTTTTTGGAAATGTTTCCTCAGGCAAAGGAAACAAATGGGACTCCATCAAACTTAAAAAACTTTTGTACAGCAAAGAAAACTATCAACAAGATGAAAAGGCAAACGATATTTGCAAACGATATATCCAATAACGGGTTAATATCCAAAGTATACAAAGAACTCATACAACTCAGTATCAAAAAAACAACTCAAATAAAAAATGGCAGAGGCTCTGTATAGACTTTTTTTAAAGAAGACAAACAGATGGCAAATTAGACACAGGAAAAGATGCTCAACATTACTAACCATCAGGCAAATGCAAATCAAAACCACAATCAGATATCACCTTACACCTGTGAGAATGGTTATTATCAAAGCCAACAAATAACAAGTGTTGGTGAGGATGCAGAGAAAAGGAAACCTTTGTGCACTGTTGGTGGGGATGGAAATTGGTGTAGCCACTATGGAAAACAGCATGGAGATTCCTCAAAAAATTAAAAATAGAACTACCGTATGACCCAGCAATTCAACTCCTAGGTATTTATTGGAAGATAACAAAAACACTAATCAGAAAAGATACAAGCACCCCTATGCTCAATGCAGCATTATTAACAATACAAGACAGGGAAGCAACCTAAGTGCCCATCAACAGATGAATGGATAAAGAAAATGTATTATATATATACAATGGAATATAATTCAGCCATAAAAAAAGAATGAAATCTTGTGATTTGCAAGAACATCAATGGACCTAGAGGGTATAATGCTAAGTGAAATAAGTCAGACAGAGAAAGATAAACACTGTATGATTTCACTTATATGTGAAATCTAAAAAACAAATGAACAAACATAACAAATGGAAACAGAATTATCAATATAGAGCACAAAAAGGTGGTTGCCAGAGGGGAGGGGGTGGGGGAATGAGAGAAATAGGTGAGAGAGATTAAGAGGTATGAACTTCCAGTTGCAAAATAAGTGTACAGTGTATATAGTCAATAACTATGGGTATCTATATATATGGTGACATCATAACTAGACTTACTGTGGTGATCATTTTGAAATGCATAGAAATATTGAATCACTATATTGTACACCAAGAACTAACAGTGCTGTAGGTCAATTATACTTCAAAAACAGAAAAACAAACTTATAGAAAAAGAGATGAGATTTGTGGTTACCATAGGTGGAAGGGGGAAACTGGATGAAGGCAGTGAAAGGTACAAACTTATTTATAAGATAAATATTAGAGATGTAATGTACAACATGATAAATATAATTAACATGGCTGTATGTTATATATGAAAGTTGTTGAGACTAAATCCTAAGAGTTCTCATCACAAGAAAAAAAATCCTTTTTCTATTTCTTTAATTTTGTATTTATATGAGATGATGGATGTTCACTCAACTTACTGTGATAATCATTTCATGATGCATGTAAGTCAAATCATTATTGCTGTACACCTTAAACTTACACAGTACTATATGTCAATTATACCTCCATAAAACCGTTTCTAATCCCCAAAATAAAAATGTTCCTAAACCTAACAATTACTTTCAACTGTTTTCACTCCCCAGGACTATTATTGCTTATGCAGACTATTAAAACAGCCTCCAAACTGATCACTTACTGCTGTCAAAATCTCAAAGCTCAGCATAGATTCTGTCATTCCCCTATTAAAAAGCTTTCAATGAACTTGAACACGTATTTGTATATGATAGCATTATTCACAAAAGCCAAAAGTTGGAAATAACCCAAACGTCCATTGATGGATGAATGGATAAACAAAATGTGCTATATACATATAATGGAATATTATTCAGCCTTAAAAAGGAAAGAAATTCTGATACATGCTACAACATGGATGAGCCTTAAGGACATTATACTAAGTGAAATAAATGAGACACACAGAGACACAAAGTCCAACAGTGATTACCGGTAGCTCGGGGGTGGGAGGTAGGCGTGGGAGATGTGGAGTTAGTATTTAATGGGTACAGAGTTTCAGTCTGCGAAGGTGATAGTGGTGATGGTGTACAATGATGTGAATGTACTTAATGCCACTGAAATGTACACTTAAAAATGGTTAGAATGGTAAATTTTATGTTATGTGTATTTTATCATACACAAAAATCCTTCAATGATGTATTAATAACAGACAAAGGAGTATAAATTACTCATTTTGTTTTGTTTTCTTTTTTTAAAGTGGCTTTTTTTTTTTTTTTGGCTGCCTTGGGTCCTCGTTGCTGCGCACAGGCTTTCTCTAGTTGTGGCGAGCAGGGGCTACTCTTGGTGCATGGGCTTCTCATTGCGGTGGCTTCTCCTGTGGTGGAGCACGGGCTCCAGAGCGCAGGCTCAGTAGCTGTGGCGCACGGGTTTAGTTGCTCCGCAGCATGTGGGATCTTCCCAGACCAGGGATCAAACCTGTGTCCCCTACATTGGCAGACGGATTCTTAACCAGTGTGCCACCAGGGAAGTCCCTACTCATCTTGTTTTAATCCCACTTCTGAGTGTCCTATAGAATATTAGTTCAGTAATATGTTAAGTAATTATGTATAAAAAGTATGGAAAAGGCTGGATTACATAAAGAAAACCAGGACTTTTCCAAGTTTTAGTAAGTTATTTTGCATTGTGAAACTCTGAAAGGGCCTTGGACCATGAAAATGAACTCAGAAAATATTCAATTACATCAGTTTATACATGTTGAAAAGAGTTAATGATTTAACTGCATTATACTTACAGTAAAAAAGGAAGTCCCACAAAAGCGAGTACATATTCCTCGTACAAAACCTTCATGTGCTTGTATCACACGAATACATTTTCGTTTAGTTAAGTTCCAAATTCTAACCTACGATAAAGCATACTAGGAAATTTCAGTGACATATAAATTAAAAACGTTCAGGCACAGGAGTACATTCCAAGAAAAATAAATTCAACACTGAAAAGGCTGTAAATCACTCTACCAGACAGCTAAAGACAAAATCCTCTAGATTAAAATAATGCAATGTCTATGGATAAGAATATCAACAAGCAGAAAACTGAACCTGTTAAATACTCTGTTGATTCTAGTTTAAAGTGTTTCAAAGCTTTCTTTCTTTGCCAGAGTGGGGAAATTAAGTGTTGAACTGTTAATAACATTCTCTGTGGAAAAAAACTCACAGTTAAATATCTGTACTGTAAACATGCCTTATTACTTACTGTCAAATAGCCTTAAGTTATACATTTTAAATATCTTAGGTTTAGATAAGAAACTACTGAAATTACCAATTCAAATAGAATTTACTATTGAGAATTAAAAGAAAACAGAACATAGAAAAATAAAATCAAAACAGTTAAAACCCACAGTAACGCACAACTAAAGGAAGAACGTTTGTAATATAACTATTTTTAGTTTAAAATATCAACGTTTAGAGTGACACTTGCCTCTCCATCACATGCCCCAGAAAGGACAGTAGCCAGACTCTTCGGATGTTTAGCCAAGCAACTGACTCCGTCTCGGTGACCATCCAGGGAAGCAAGGAACGGTTTCGCAAAAACCCGTTCCAGTTTGGTGGCATTTAAAGCTCTTACATATTCTCGTGGGACCTCAAAAGGATGTAAGGTAGGATCATAGTTTCTTGGAACTGAAATAAGAATGATTCCTCTTAATAAAATAATTCACATTAAATATTTCCTGTGGTCTTCCTCAGCTAATCATTCTATTTGTTACTCAAAAAACGTTTATCAGGGACACTGTGCCTAGCACTGTGGAGAATACAAAAGTTGAAGACCCTTTGTCCAAAACCTTTCCAAAATTACCAGAAAATCATGGAATTGTCTTCCTTATTTTATGTTTCACAGAGCTCCAATACTTCAATCTTTCCATTTTGTTATCTATTAACACTTCCATCCAGAAACTATAAAGAAATAGGAAGATGTTATAAGAAATAAGATCCCTAATAACAAGATCAGGTAACTAATAACTTCCTAACCTCAAGATTCTGTGACCAGCCAGTCATTCACTCATTCCTTCATTCAGACATTAATAATGCAACTCCTAGGTACCAGGTGATGTCTAAATACAGGATATAGAACCAAATACGATTATACCACTCTCTGCAAGCTCAGTCTGATGGGAAAGACTGATAGTCACAATAATAACGAGGCAATGTAATAAAAACTCTGATATTAGTATAAAAATATGTGACAGAAACATAGAAGGAGAGTGCTTAAGTGTGTACAGGATGGGGGGAAATGTGCAGGGAATAAGTTTGGAAAGACTATTGTTCAGAGAAAACTTCCCAGAGCTAGGAGAGAAACTGGGTAAGGGCTTGTGACACAGGATGCCTCAAAGAGAATGACTGAAATGCACTCAGACTGGCAAGAGTAAATGTAAGCTAGTTGTGGGAAAAGTAATCACTGGTGAAACTGAAGAGGAAGATGGGACCAAGTTCAAGGAATAGGGATGATGTCAAGTCCAAATGACACAACCTAATTTGCATTTTAGAAGCACTACTGTTTTGTTACTTAACCTGTAAACATTTTGTGAGCAGAGACCATATATTTACTTAGCATTGCTCATTTTATATATATATATATATATATTCTCCACGACTCAATGATAGTGAAATACTGTTCCAGCCTCACCTTCTACGGCTTAACCCCTTACTCAAACTCCGAAGACATGGCCTTTTTTTATGCCTTAAGTTTATTCCTGCCTTAAGGCATTGCACCTGTTATTCTCTTCGCTTAGAATAGTCTGTTCATACATACATGGATGGTCCCTTGTCATTTAGGTATCACGAGTTATAATTCATAAGCAGTCAGCATGTTAATGGGGGAACAAGACACCCAGTAACAGAAAAATAAAGCTCATTAATTTCATTTTAGCCATTCCCACATCAAACTTCTCCACAAGTTTTTAAGAGAGAACTGATGGCTTTACGTTTCACCTTTATCTCTTCCCACATCCAGAAGGACGTAATTTTAAGGAGTAAATTAGCCAAAAGTTAGAGCAACGGGAAAAGTTTAAAGGTCTGCTCAATTGTTAAATCCTTCAATCCACGAGTTTGGCTCACTCAAGTTCCTCTTTTCTTCAACAGGAACCTGAGAACAATCAGGGAGCAGCAGCTGGAAAGGGGGAGGTGGAATCATTTCCCCATATAACTAACTTTCCCTCTTACCACTAGAGAAAGTTATTAGAAAAAGTACTTGAAAACAAGGGTTCTGCTACCCAGTACCAGAACGGCTTTATGCCCTGGCGAAAAGGAACAGGAAAAGAACGAGAGTGGAACACCAGGCTCCCCTGCAGCTTTATTCGGTGGAAACCGAGGCCAGATCCAAGCCTGGTGGACTCCCGACTAACTTGTCTCACCTCTCTGTAAGTCCAGTTTGGTTTCGCGGACATAGCTGTCCGGGTTCCGGCTCAACATCTTCACCTTCATCTTGCTCCTAGTTCTTCCCGACTCCACGAGCCTTCCCCTTCAAGTTGCTGTTGCCGCCGCCTCCTCCTCCACGAACACACACCACTTCCGCTTCTTCTAGACTACTTCCTGTCACGTGACTTCCACGGAGCGGAAACCGGGTTTCGCTGGGCCCTGCGGTGCTCCGTAGTTTTGCGGACAAAGGTTGGCTGGGGGCGGTGTTTCAGTGGTGTTCTCCCATCCACGCCCTTCGGCCTAAGCCAGCCGCCGAGGTGGGCGAGGCGGGGCGGGAACTTGGCGGAGGCGCCCCGCCCCCTTCTCACTCTCCTTCGGGTAGGCGTGGCGTGCGGCAGCGCACTTCTGTACCCCTAGCTCCTGGGTCTCTAGGCTTCATCCCGCGCCCAGGCGTGTGACTCCGCGCGCGGGTTCCAGAAGTGGGCTCGTGCCCTGCGGTTTCTGCTCCAGCGTGGCGACCGTCGCCACGGTGGCGGCCACTGCATCTCGTCCCACTTCCACGGCATCACCGGGCCCTGAGCCCATGACGGGCCAGGGCCAGTCGGCGTCCGGGTCGTCGGCGTGGAGCACAGTATTCCGCCACGTCCGGTACGAGAATCTGGTGGCGGGCGTTACCGGCGGGGTCCTTTCCAACCTCGCGCTGCACCCGCTGGATCTCGTGAAGATCCGCTTCGCCGGTAAGAAACCGCTCAGACCCTGGGCTTCTCCTTGCTGTCACCCCGAACTGAGTGATAAAAGACGCAGTCGGAGGCATTGGCCTCTCCTGCCTCTTCCACAAGGCAGGTGAGGCGAGCGTTGAAGAAGATGCTGTTTGTCCGGGCTCGCCTGGGGCCAGATTTGAGGGAGGGGAGTTTGGTAAAGTGGTCTGGCAAACGTCGTCCCCTTTCCCTAATACTGAGGAATGAGGAATATGGATATAAAAGTCTGAGAAAAGTTCTCATTGGTATAGAACGTGGGACTCAAAGCCTGATTTATAAAATAAGAAAGGGTTTATCACATTTTAGGGCTTAACCCTCACAGGTGTAAATAATTCACCCTTGGAGGTACAGGTTTCTCCCGCTTTTCGAAAGTTCGCTTTACAGCATCAAGCCGCCATAACTTTGAACTGTGTCTGTGAGCATCTGTGCTTTATCTGGATTTATGTTGTGCATCCATTAGCAAGGTGTGTGTTACGGTAATTGCTTCTTCGCTTTATGCAGTTTTGGCTTATTAAAGCTTTCATGCTTTACTTTCGCATAGCCAGGGAAACCTGTACTTTGAAAGCTAAGGATAGTCACGTGTTTGGCCGCAGGGCTGAGAGGGAAAATGCAAGTGCTTGGAGTAGGGAGTAATCCTTAGCAGAGGGTTAGGAATGAGGTTGGAATAGAATTCTCTTGAAAGTTTGGTTTTGGTGTTTACAGTGTCCTGTGAAGGAATGTCCTGTGAAGGAATAACTAGCTAGAATTCAAATAGTATTCTTTATTTGGCTTTATTGAATTAATTTCATTGAGTTAAGTGAATTAAGTATATTGCAATTAAAGTACTTTAACAGATAAACTCAACGTTAAATTCTGGAAAAGATAGCTTCAAAGAAGGTCTTTGATAACTTTATTTGGAAAGTATTTTCTGTCATTTCTGTTCTCTTATTACTATTACTAAAAGTGGGGTCCGGCTGCTCGCCATTCAAAAGCCAATAAAGAGGCAAAGTTGGTGGAAGGGAAAGTTTGCTTTATTTAAGAGGCAGGCATCTGGGGGCGGGAGGGCCGCTCGTGTCCAAAGACTGATTCCCACACCCCCTTCCCGGACAGTCAGTCGGTAAGACCTTTTATAGGCGCAGGGAGGGGGCTACATGTAGAAACAACACAGGCAGCTCTGACAGTCATCTTGAAATTGGTCGTGCAGCATAATCTTTATTGTTTTAAGTACAGCTAGTCTTCAGTTCCAGGGTCGGTTTGTTCCCATTTCTTTGAGGCCAGTTCTTGGAATTGTGGCAGCTTATGTCATGGCTAATCTAGTCATCATGTAGTTAACTTCTTCCACCTGGCGAGCATTTCAGTATCTACAAAACAGCTCAAAGTATATGGCTCAGAATATTATCTACAGCCCTTGAAGAGGAACTAAAGGTCCTTGACTTTGCTGAATGAGTAAATTATTATTATTTGGTCCTGTTTGACCGTTTTCCTTTGCTTCCGTATTTTCTCAGTTCTCTAATTAAACTTACTCTTTTTTTTGTTTGTTTGTTTGTTTGTTTTCCGGTATGCGGGCCTCTCACTGTTGTGGCCTCTCCCGTTGTGGAGCACAGGCTCCAGACGCGCAGGCTCAGCGGCCATGGCTCATGGGCCCAGCTGTTACGTGGCATGTGGGATCTTCCCGGACCGGGGCATGAACCCGTGTCCCCTGCATCGGCAGGCGGACTCTCAACCACTGCACCACCAGGGAAGCCCTAAACTTATTCACTGACCAAAGTTTTTCTACAGGCAAAAGGCAGGCGGAGGATGTGGGGGGGAAAGGACCATAGGGTCCTGCTCTATTTCATTACTACAAGTTAATTTCTACCATGAGAATTAGATCAGAAGTCGATTATCTTAAAGAGTTAGGTAATTGTATTCTGTTCACCTGGTGTATATTGGTCTTTTAACATTTGTAGACTGCTGTATGGGATACAGAAGCACCTAAAGTTCTTGCCCTCAGGAAACTTAAATTCTAATGGTAGGTTTGAGACTTAGTCAAATAAAAAGTAATTGTAGACAACATAAAATTAAGGACAAAATGGAATAAATCCAAATACGAAAACATGAGTAGAGATAGACTGTTAAGAAAAGTGTAGGGCTTCCCTGGTGGCGCAGTGGTTGAGAGTCTGCCTGCCGATGCAGGGGACGCGCGTTCGTGCCTGGTCTGGGAAGATCCCACATGCCGCGGAGCAGCTGGTCCCGTGAGCCATGGCCGTTGAGTCTGTGCGTCCGGAGCCTGTGCTCCGCAACGGGAGAGGCCACAACAGTAAGAGGCCCGCGTACCGCAAAAAAAAAAAAAAAAAAAAAAAAGAAAAGTGTAGATTGGTGATGACCACGGATATATATGTGTATCTGTAAATGTTCCATTAGATCCTTTTTTAAAATTATAAATTTATTTATTTATTTATTTTTGGGTGTGTTGGGTCTTCGTTTCTGTGCGAGGGCTTTCTCTACTTGCGGCGAGCGGGGGCCACTCTTAATTGCGGTGCGCGGGCCTCTCACTGTCGCGGCCTCTCTTGTTGTGGAGCACAGGTTCAGTAGTTGTGGCTCACGGGCCTAGTTGCTCCGCGGCATGTGGGATCTTCCCAGACCAGGGCTCGAATCCGTGTCCCCTGCATTGGCAGGCAGATTCTCAACCACTGTGCCACCAGGGAAGCCCTCCGTTAGATCTTGAGGTTCCCCAGAGAAGGACTAAAATTTTTGACAGCTGGAGAGGAGGCAAGAAGCCATTGAAAATCAGTGGAAATTATGGAGTGTTCTCCCTAGAAGAAAACCCACAGAGGCATATAATTTTCATAGTTTACCATGCACACACAAATAATAATTATGACAACAGGGAACATTCATTGAGCATTTACTTGCAGCAAGAGCAATGAACTAAGAACCTTACTTGCATTATATCATTTACTACTCTGAACAACCCTGTGAATTTATTATCCCTGTTATACAGGTGAGAATAATCGAAGCTGACTAACTTGCCCAAGTCACAAGTTTGTAAAGATAGATCTGAATTTGAATCCAGGCAGGCTAACTCAAGTACCCTCTGGCACTTAACGACTTACCCCAGTACCTCTAGGAATTCCTGGTATACTGTGGCTTGAACATGAAGGCAGGAATTCTGGACTTGGGTGCAGGTGCAGGCCTATATGACTTGGTATTTCTCTTCTGCAGCATTTTATGTAAGAGCAGAAGAGGTGATGGTTGAGGTGATCATTGAGGAATAGTGTGGTTGGCCTGATGAGTTTAAGACAGTGCTGTGAAGCAAACTGTGCCTGAGAAAAGGGAATTCTTGGTACCTGAGAATATTGGTAGTCTTGGTGAAATGGTGAGAGTATTAGGAGGCCAGTAGGGCTGACGTGATTGAGATAGGATTGGGGGACAAAATTAAAGATCTAGGAGTTGAAGCAGAACTTTGTAATAACAAGCCCATAGTGTGGCTGTGAAATGGTGATAAGAAAGAAGAAAACTTAGGAAGATGAATAACTGAAATCAAAATAGTTGCCTGGCCACCAGCATTAGTACTAGAGTTTTTATGCTTTCATAAAATTAAGCCCTTATAATAAAATTATAATACCTAGTGATGGGGGTGTTAGTCTTGACCGTTAAACCAAACCTGCAATATTTCAATGAGTTCAGGTACAGATTGGAACTCAGAGGTGTCCAGAGTAGTCAAAGGATTAGAAATCATTTCATACGAGAAATGACTGGAGGAACTAGTTTAACTTAGGGGGTGGGAGGGACTTAAGGTATAAGAACTGCCATGTGGGAAAGGGACCTGCCTTATTGAAGGTGATCTGAAGGTCAGACAGAGGTTGGGTGGAAATTACAGGGAAGCAGATTTTGGCCTGGCAAAGTGCTGGTGCTCAGAAGTGAAACTGGCAATGATGGGCAGTGGTTCAGCAGTTGGATGACAGAGGTTAGAAAATATTATTGTGTTGGGTGGAAAGGTCACTTGAGGTGATTATTGAGGCCCCTTATAACTTCAAGACTTAAAGTGTTCAAGATGACACTTTAAGTCATCAAGATTGATGAGAGGGAGCCCCAACAAAGAATGTGAGTGAGGTATAAAAGTAGTAATTTTCTAAAATAACCTGAAATCCTAATCTGTAGGTTAATCAAGGAACCAAAATGTAGAGCCCATAACAAGAATAGCATACAGTCAAGTTTTGTATGTATGTGGTATTGCAAGACCCAGTAGCATAAATAAAGTAATACTTACCGAATGTTTGCTATGTGCCAGGCATGCTTTTAGGAGCTTTATATGTATTAACTCACTTAATTCTCTGTAACTTTTAAAGTTAGGTTCTGTTATTTTTCCCATTTTGTGGATGAGAAGACTCAGGCACAGAGTAATCTAGTAACTTACTCAGGGTCACACAGTAAGTGTTGGAATTGGGGTTCAAACCCAGGAAGTCTGATTTCATAGTATATGCTGTTAGACTGAAACCATCAGTGGGTAGTTTGGTATAACTAAGCATATGCTGTTAGACTGAAACCATAAGTGGGTAGTTTGGTATAACTAAAGGGTAAAATGCTAAAGGTTGAAATGAAAATTATTCCAGAAAGTTAAGCTTCTGGATTGACACATCTTTTATGCCATGTAAAAATGGAAGCCAGGTCTGGATGTTAGGAATGAAATCAGGACTAGAGATGTGGAAACCATAGCGCAGGGATAGAAATTGAAGCTACTTAAAGATTGAGAGACTACCCCTGTTGAGTGGAAAAACTGCCTAAAAAAATCAGCATTTAAAGGATGGGCAGAAGAGAAGGAGGCTGCAAAGGAAATTTAGTGGCCAAAGAAGTAAGAGGAAAATCAGGAGAGAGTGAAACTAGCCCAAAGAAGTGTGTTTTATGAGGTAAACGATGTCAGGTGCTGCTCAAGGGTTAAATAGAGAGGAATCCCAAAGTGCACTTGGAGGTCTTTAACCTGCAGTAGCAGGTGGAGGCCCAAACCAGCTTGCAGTGGATTGAGAAACAATGGAGGTGAGAAAGTCCATGCTGAGATTGTAATTATCTCTTCCAGAAGCTTAACTGACATGGAGGCACTGGGATCTGAGAGGAGACACTCAGGAGTTACTTTAGTGTTTACATTTTGATGGGAAAAAACTAAAAGTGAGAAAGAGATTGGAGATGGAGACAGGAAGCTAATGAGTGAGAATTCTAAGGGGTTCTAAGCAGAATCTAGAGCAGTCTCTTTTAAACTTTTTTGGCCACAGCCCTCAGTAGGAAATAAATTTTATCTTTGCTATCTGGTGCGAGCACACATGTACACATATTACTGAAACAAGTTTCTTACGGTAATAGTTATCCTTACTACTTGTTATGTCATTTATATTGTCTTCTATTCCAGTCTGTTGTTGGTGCGGGTTTTTTGTTGTTTTGGTTTGGGGGTTTTTTGTTTTGTTTTAATGATCTCCTCAATCAATTTCTTGACCCATCTGCAGGTTTCAAAATGCTGACATAGAGTACAGGTAGAGGGGATTGGTTTTACCAACTCTTCAGCGTAACAGAGGAAAGAAGGGGTAAAACTAGTACCCAACAAATGAAACAGGTTGTAATAGGGTAGTAAAAATTAGTGTCCCCTATCTTGCCTCCCTCCTGCACAGCAAACTTTTCTATCTTCCAATTGTGTCTGTTGACATCTTTTAGTACTATTGTAGGCCATTGTAACAGTTATGCAGGAGGTATTTAGATGCACCTACTAAATCTTCGGTGGCAAGTGTTTTTAAGACAATTATGAGGCCATTTAGGCCAAAAGTATTCACTGTACAGTAAGTCCCATACATACAAACCTTCAAGTCGTGAACTTTCAAAGATGCGAATGTGTGTTCGATGTCCAATCATGTAAGTTCACGTGTCTGGCATACATCGTCACGTGCGTGCATCCTCTACAAGTGGTTGTGCTTTTGTGTACTTTACAGTGCTGTGTAGAGTACAGTAGTATAGTATCTTTATTTCAAGCCCATGATGTCCGGAAGCAGGTGTGAAAGCAGTGGTGATGTAGCTGGTACTGCTAAGAAGCGCCAAGTAATAACGATGGAAACAGAAGTGAATAATTGAGAGAGTGGAGCGAGGCAAAAAGATGGTAGACGTCGCTCGTTCTTATAACATGAATTGTTCAACCATTGGCATGATTCTAAAGAACAAGGGCAAGATCACGGAACTTGTGAAGTCTGCTGTGCCGATGATGTTGACAATAATACCAAAGAAGCGTGGACAAGTGATGGAGGAGATGGAGAAACTTCTCAGTGTGTAGATGCAGGATCAGCATCAGCGTCGAGTCCCACTCAGCTTACTGCTGATTCAAGAGAAAATTAAAAGCCTTTATGAAGACTTGAAGAAGAAACAGCAGAGAATCAGAGGGCTCATCTTTTAATGCCAACCATGGCTGGTTTCATCGGCTCAAGGCTAGAGCTAACCTTCACAACGTAAAAGTAAGTGGTGAGGCAGCGAGTGCAGATACAATAGCTCCCTGGGAATTTCATGAAACGCTTTGAGAAATTATTGAAGGCATGTGTTTACCTGAGCAGGTTTTTAATGTGGATGAGACAGGACTGTACTGGAAGAGGATGCCAGACTGACATTACGTCAGTAAGGAGGAAAAGTTGATGCCAGGCTATAAGGCACCAAAGGATAGGATGACTCTGTTTGGTGGCAATGCTTCCGGTGATGTGAAGCTGAAGCCTCTCTTAGTTTATCATTCAGAGAACCCAAGACCCTTAAAAACATAGCCAAGGGCTTCTCTTGTATGGAAGAATAACCCCAAAGCCTGGGTTACACAGGCCATTTTCCAGGACTGGTTTTTCCACCACTTTATCCCAGAGGTAGAGAAATACTGCTTGGAGAAGGATCTCCCATTCAACATTCTTTTGCTGCTTGACAGTGCTCCGGGCCACACCCCATTCATGGACAACTTTCATCCCAAAGTCAAAGTATCTGCCATCTGCCACCAAATAGTACATCACTTATCCAACCTATGGACCAGGGAGTTATAGTGACTTTCAAAAAATATTTTTTACATCACACTTTTCGTTAGGCAGTAAAGGCGAGTGATGAATTGGGAACAACCTTGCAACAATTTTGGAAGGACTATAACATCTACAAGGCCATAAAAAACATTGACTTTTCTTGGCATGAGGTTACGGCTGTCACCATGAATGGGGTTTGGAAGAACCTTTGCCTGCAGTTTGTTGATGATTTTCATGGGTTTGAGAAGGTGGATGGAGTCCAAAGAGCAACGTAGTGACTCTCAGCGAAAAGCTGGAGCTAGGTCTGCAAGAGGACAACTTCACTGAACTCCTTGCTGTGTAAAACGAGGAGCTTACTAATAAAGACCTGATGGAATTGGAGGCCCAGAGAAAGGATGAAGAGACAAGAGGAAGAAAGAGTAACTGAAGAACCAAAGAGATTCACGATGCAAGAAATGGCAAGGGGATTTTCTTTTCTTTATTTGAGGAGGCACTATTCGTTTTTGAGGCACAGGACCTGAATGTAGAACAGTACACGAAGGTTGCAGCAGGCATTCAGAATGCAATGCAGTGCTACCGTGTCATCTATGACAAGGGAAAAAGAGCTACTACCCAGACATCACTGGATCATTTTTTCAAGAGGTAGATAGAATTGAATCCAGCAAGGAACCAGAACCTGTGCCATCAGCGTCAGGCGTGAGTGAGATTGCAGCCTGCCCTCCGTCTCCTATTGCTGAGGATCCTTCAGCTCTACCATCTCCCACCTCCTCTCCCTCCTTCAGTCAGTAAGTCTTCTTGCCTGTTCACTCGATGCCAGCCCCTGTAGGCCAGCTATTGTACTGTACTACTGTACTTTTCAAGGTACTGTAAGATTAAAAATGTTTTCTTTATTTTTTGTGTTTGTTTTTTATGTATCATTTGTGTGAAAAGTATTATAAACCTATTACAGAACAGTACTGTATAGCCGATTGTGGTAGTTGGGTACCTAGGCTAACTGTGTTGGACTTATGAACAAATTGGACTTACAAATGTGCTCTCAGAATGGACCTTGTTCGTATGTAGGGGATTTACTGTATTTTATTTACATGGCAATTTTAATTCTACATTAGAGAGGCCCTAATTCAGATCCTCTTCATCTCAGTAACTTTGCAGTGGCCTCTTGTTTTCTTGCTTCCAGGTTTTCCACCTTCAAATTCATTCCCCCCAGGGTGCCTGGGTCTCCTTTCTAAACACATATTTGGTTATCTTAGGCACACTTGAACCCAAGTTTGAGAAATATGGGACTTTGAGATCATAGGCAGACTCTCTTTTATGATTTTCAAGAACCTTTGCAATTAAGTCTATCTTAGTCTGCTAGGGCTACCATAACAAAATACCACAGAGTGGCTTAAACAACAGTAAATGATTTTCTCATAGTTCTGGGGGCTGGAAGTTCAAGATCAAGGGACCAGCAGGGTTGATTTCTTTCTGGGTGAGACCTTTCTCCTTGGCTTACAAATGACTTCCTTCTGGCTGTGTCCTCACGTGACCTTTTCTCTGTGCATATGCACTCCTAGTGTGTCTTCCTCTTTATAAGGACCCACCAGTCCTATTGAATTAGGCCCCACCCTTATGACCCCATTTAATCTTAATTATCTCCTTAAAGGCCCTATCTCCAAATACAGTTACATTGGGGGTTTGGGCTTCAATATATGAACTGGAGGAAGGACACAATTCAGTCCTTAAACAGGCCCTTACCCTTCTTTAGTGGCTGATTTCTTACCAGCCTTTCCCTCTAACAGCTGTTTACTTCAGCTGAACCATGCCCCCAGTATTCTCCCCAGCAGTGCCAGGCGCTGTGATACTTCATGTATTTGTACCAGCTGTTCCACTTGTCTAGAGATAAACTTTCTCTCCTTTTCCCAAAGACAAGTTTCTAATCAATCTTCAGGGCTCTACCCAGTATCTGCTCTCCCACTTTCCCTGTCACCCTCCTACATCCCCCCAGTTCCTCCATACACAAGTGTTGATCGTGTTTCCTCTATATTCCTATAGCACTTCATAGGTTTACCATGGTGCTCATAACTTTGTAATGAGATTGCTTGTCCATTTTGCCTTGCAGATTATATCTTCCTCAGGGTCAGGGTTTGTGTCCTACTTAGGTTTATATTCCTTCTTTGCCTGGCAGTGATAGTCAATAAATCATTTTCTTAATTTTTTTAAATAAATAATTATCTGTGAACAAGCAGACATCTTTCAAAATTAAAGATTTGATCCTAACTATATGATAAAGTAGATAAGATTATAGTATTAAGGAAGTATAGGGTACAGAATGTTGTTGCCTATTACTGAGATAGTTCATACTCTACACTTCTAGGGTTGACTTCTTAAAACAAAGAAATCATTGGTTCATATCTGTGAAAAGGAAAGATGGTGTTTTGTGATTTGTATTTTTTTTTGTTTGCTTTTTTTTAACCTCAAGAGAGAACTTGTGTTGTGAGCTTATTATTGAAAGGAAAATTTACTTAGAAGACATTTATACAGGAGAATGCGAGCCATAAAATCCAAGGGAAGCATCAGAAAGATTATAAAGAACACAGCAAAACATTTCTTGAGAACCAGTAACTCTGCTATTTGCTTTTAAACTTATCTTTTATAAACCTCACGACAACCTGCAAGGTAGGTAATATTTATCCCCACTTAAAGAGGACACTAAAGCTCAGGAAGAAAAGACCAAGTAGCTAATTAGGGAAGTTAGATATCAAACCCAGTTCTTCTAACAAAGCCTAGTGTACTTTAATCTCATTTCATGGTGTAACATTGTCAGATTAATGATGAAAGAGATTGATTTTTCCCCCTTTGCCTGGCATTGGTAAACAGTCAGTGGTTCTTTGCCAGGCTGCAGTATGCACAGTAAAGTAGTGGCAAGGGGACAGTGAACTGGGCATGCCTGAGTATGACTAGTGGACTGTAATTTGTATAAACTTTCTGGGGGGCAGTTTCTATGTGTATTTGAACAAATTTATACTCTTTGACCCCTTCTAATTCCCATTCTAAGGATATAAGAAAAAAAATTGTTGAACAGAATTTTCTTTAGAGACCTTTTAATAATAGCAAAGAGGAAAACACAATTCACATGTCAACTAGAGGGCTGTTTGTATATCTGTGAGAGGCAAAACCATCATGTCATTGTTGAAATCGTTTTTTTTTTCTTTTGAGTCTTCTGGAAACCTTATTTTACGATATACCAATTTTATAAAAAACATAATTAAGATTATAAATTTGGCATTCTCTTCCATGCCATTTCCCTGTAGGAAACAGAAGGCACATTCAAAATAGTATAGCTCTGGGCCATGGGGGGGCCTAAAAGGATTGTTTACAAAGATGTAAGCAGATCATAGGAAAACCGTAAGGAATAATGTAGTATTTGGGGCTAGAAACAGTTTGGGCTGCTGTCACCTGAAGGGCCAAAGGACAGGGAGAAAGAGTCATTGAGAGAGAGCCACCTTGAGAGGAGCTGTGACCTTCAGTAGAGAAATGCAGCGTGCCCAAGGCAACCCCTGCAAGAATAAATATCTGCATCTGCTCTCTTCCATCCCTTTGATCTGCCAGGGCTCCCCACTAACCCAACTCAGCTAGAAGGCAAGATCAGGCTTCTGGAGCAGAACGTGGTTGAGAGAGGTGGACCCTGGATCTGGAAAGGAAACAGAAGATATTCAGGCTATATTAATTGAACACATATATATTGAGAGCCTGCAATGTACCAAGCACTATGATAGGAGTAGGCATATTGCAATGAGGAAGTAGTAGTCTCTGCCCTCACAGAGCATCTTGCTACTGAGAAGCCGTGATAATTGAACAAAAAAACTAATAATTGCAATGAAGAGTGTTTTATTGTGGTAGGGAAAGTATGGTGTGCCATGGGAACAGAGAAACTTGACCCCATCTAGAGGGTAGGAAAGGATCCCCAAAGGAAATGATTGTTAAACTGAGACCTGAAAGAGGAATCAAAGTTAACTGTGTGAAGGAATAGGTAAGAAGAGAATGTTCATGGCAGACAGAGTAGCCTGTGCCAAAGTGTTAAGGTCAGAGACTGTATAAGAGCTGAAAGTTGTTGAACATTCTAGCAATTTTCATCACATATTTTGAAGCGTAAACTTCAATGAGCCAGGCACTATGCAGTAAGTTCCGTAAGGCAGCATCACTGAATGCAGGGAGAGAATAAAGAGGAGACTGGGGCTTGTTGCAGAAGAGTGATGGAGGGCCTTATGTACTATGTTAAGGAATATGTTCTTTATTGTTTGGGGTGTAGAATAGTTTTAAGTGGATAAATGACTTATTGAAATGCATGTTTCTAGAAAGATTACCTAACCTACAGTGCAATTAATGGGGGCGGGGCAGCAAAACTGGATATAAGAAGGCTAATTTAAATTCTGTTTCTAGTTGAGAAATGGTGTCCTGAAGTAGGGTGATGGCAGTGTGAACTGAGATGTGAATGGGTCCAGGAGAGACTTGTGATACAGAATCAACAGGACATCTTAATTGGTAAGAGGTTGTAAAAGGAGGAGTGTTCATGGATGGTCCCCAGGTTTCTGTCTGGAGCATCTGTGTAGATGGTAGTTCTGTTTATTGACCAATATGGATCAGCAGAATAAGAGCAGCTGCAATAGGGATAGGGAATACTAGTTCAATTTTGGATATGTTCAAACTGCAACTTTTGTTAGTTGCATTTATCTATGTAGATCTGAAGATAAGCAAAAGGTCTGGTCTAGGGATAGAGAACTGGCATTTATATCTACAGACAAAAAAAGAAAGGGAGGAAATATACCACCATAAGGGTAGTCATCTTGGAGTGGTGGCATTGAGTGATTTTATTTTCTTTATTCCTTCTATATTTTGTAAATGTTCTGCAGCATACACGTTTTGCTTTTCAAAAAGCCATTTTTAATGATTGTATGCTGGTTTAATATTTATTACATGGAAAAGGTTTTAAAATTACTCTTTCAGTTGCAGATATAAAGCGTCTGAAAATGTTCTTGAGTGAAGGATAACAGAAATAAAAATTTTAAAAATTTCCCTAGGGCTGCTGTTTTATTTTATTACAAAAGGTATATGTCATCTTTGTTTACTTTTTACATTATGAAATTTGTATTGTTGAATTCTCTTTATCATTCTCCCCCTACAACCACTCACAGCCAGTCTCGTTCCCTGCAGATAGCTACTATTAACCATATGCAGTGTTTCAATCTATTAGTTTCATAGCTCTCAATTTTTCTAAATATTCAGAGTAGTCCACAGTATACATGTATCATAATTTATTTAAACATTTCCCTATTGGTGGATGTTGAAATTACTCTCACTTTTGCTGTTGCAGAAGACGCTTCAGTGAACATCGTTCTATGTGTATCTTTGTAGATTTGGGGCTATATTTCTATAGGATATAGTTTTAGAAATGGAACTGCTAAGTCAAAGAATAATTTGCATTTGAATTTTTATTAGTGTTAAACTGCTCTCAGAAAGGCCATGAAAGTGTCTATTTCCAAATACCCACACCAACACTGGGAATTAACAAACCTTAAAATTGTTTTCCGTCTGGAGGGGAAAAAAAAAAAAGCTACCTTGTCTAATTCGTATTTTATTGGTGAGGTTGAAAACTTTTTCAGTGCTTCTTTTTTATATTGAGTAGTTGATGTACAATATTACATGTTACAGTGTACAGTGTAGGGATTCACAGTGTTTAGAGGTTATACTCCATTTATACTTATAAAATATTTGTTTTATTCCCCATGTTGTACAATATATTTTTTTAATATTACTATTTCTTTTACAAATTTTTTTATTTTATATTAGCGTATAGTTGATTTACAACGTTGTGTTAGTTTCAGGTGTACAGCAAAGCGATTCATTATACATATACATATATCTATTCTTTTTCCATATACGTTATTACAGAGTATTGAGTAGAGTTTCCTGTGCTATACAGTAGGTCCTTGTTGATTATTTTATATATAATAGTGTGTATATGTTAATCCCAACCTCCTAATTTATCCCTTGTCCCCCACCTTTCCTCTGTGGTAACCATAAGTTTGTTTTCTAAATCTCTGAGTCTATTTCTGTTTTGTAAATAAGTTCATTGGTATCATTTTTTTAGATTCCACATATAAGCGATATCATATGATATTTGTCTGTCTGACTTCACTTAGTATGATAGATCCATCCACATTGCTGCAAATGGTATTATTTCATTCTTTTTTATGGCTGAGTAGTATTCCTTGTGTATATGTGTGTGTGTGTGTGTGTGTGTGTGTGTGTGTGTGTGTGTGTGTACCACATCTTCTTTATCCATTCATCTGTCAGTGGACATTTAGGTTGCTTCCATGTCTTGGCTGTTGTAAATAGTGCTGCAGTGAACATTGGGGTTCATGTATCTTTTCAAATGAGAGTTTTCTCCGGATATATGCCCAGGAATGGGATTGCCGGATCATACGGTAGCTCTATTTTTATTTTTTTACAGACCCTCGATAATGTTCTCCATAGTGGCTGTACTAATTTACATTCCCACCAACAGTGTAGGAGTTTTCCCTTTTCTCTATACCCTTTCCAGCATTTATTGTTTGTAGACTTTTTGATGATGGCCTTTCTGACCGCTTTGAAGTGATACCTCATTGTAGTTTTGATTTGCATTTCTCTGATAATTAGTGATGCTGAGCATCTTTTCATGTGCCTGTCGGCCATCTGGATGTCATCTCTGGAGAAATGTCTATTTAGATCTTCTGCCCCTTTTTTGATTGGGTTGTTTGTTTTTTAATATTGAGTTGCGTGAGCTGGTATATTTTGGAGATTAATCCCTTGTCGGTTGCATCATTTGCACATATTTTCTCCCATTCTGTGGGTTATCTTTTCATTTTATTTATGGTTTCCATTTCTATACAAAAGCTTTTAAGTGTATTAAGGTCCTCTTTGTTTATTTTCTTTTTATTTTTATTACTTTGGGAGGTTGATCCAAAAAGATATTGCTGCGATTTATGTCAAAGAACGTTCTGCCTATGTTTCCCTCTAAGAGTTTTATAGTATCTGTTCTTACATTTAGGTCTTTAATCCATTTTGAGTTTAGTTTTGTGTATGGTGTTAGAGAGTGTTCTAATTTCATTCTTTTACATGTGGCTGTCCGGTTTTCCCAGTGCCACTTATTGAAGAGACTGTCTTTTCTCCATTGTATTTTCTTTCCTCCTTTGTCGTACATAATTGACCATAAGTGTGTCGGTTTATTTGTGGACTTTCTATCCTGTTCCATTGATCTGTAAGTCTGTCTTTGTGCCAATACCATGCTGTTTTGTTTACTGTAGCTTTATAGTATACTCTGAAGTCAGGGAGCCTGAAGCCTCCAGCTCTGTTTTTCTTTCTCAAGAATTTGTGTTTCCATACAAATTTTAGGATTTTTTTTTTTTGGTTCCAGATCTGCAAAAATGCCATTGGTAATTTGAGGGATTGCATTGAATCTGTAGATTGCCGTGGGCAGTATAGTTATTTTGACAATGTTAATTCTTCCAATCTAAGAACATCGTATATATTTTCATCTGTTTTGTGTCATCTTTGATGTTTCATCAATGTCTTAATAGTTTTTGGAGTACAGGTCTTTTGCCTCCTTAGGTTTATTCCTAGACATTTTATTCTTGTTGATGTGATGGTAAATGGGATTGTTTCCTCAATTTCTGATCTTTCATTGTTAGCATAAAGAAATGCAACAGAATTCTGTGTATTAATTTTGTGTCCTGCAACTTTACCAAATTCATCGATGAGCTCTAGTAGTTTTCTGGTGGCATCTTTAGGATTTTCTATGTATAGTATCATGGCATCTGCAAACAGTGATAGTTTTACTTCTTTTCCCATTTGGATTCCTTTTATTTCTTTTTCTTCTCTGATTGCCATGGCTAGGACTTCCAAAACTACGTTGAATAAAAGTGGCAAGAGTGGACATTCTTGTCTTGTGCATGATCTTAGAGGAAATACTTTTAACTTTTCACACGTTAGCTGTGGGATTGTCATATATGGCCTTTATTATGTTGAGATATGTTCCCTCTATGCCCACTTTCTGGAGAGTTTTTATAATTGGGTGTTGAATTTTATCAAAAGCTTTTTCTGCATTTATTGAGATGATCATATGGTTTTTACTTTTAAGTTGGTTAATGTGGAGTATCACACTGATTAATTTGCAGATATTGAAAAATCCTTGCATCCCTGGGATAAATCCCACTTGATCATGGTGTAGATCCTTTTAATGTGTTGTTGGACTCAGATTGCTAGTATTTTGTTGAGGATTTTTGCGTCTATGTTCATCAGTGATATTGGCCTGTAATTTTCTTTTTTTGTGGTATCTTTGGTTTTGGTATCAGGGTGATGGTGGCCTCACAGAATGAGTTTGGGAGTGTTCCTACTGCTGCAATTTTTAAAAATAGTTTCAGAAGGATAGGTGTTGACTCTTCTCTAACTGTTTGATAGAATTCACCTGTGAAGCCATCTGGTCTTGGATTTTGTTTGTTGGGAGGTTTTTGTTTGTTTTTAAATTTTAAATATTTATTTATTTATTTTTGGCTGTGTTGGGTCTTCATTGCTGCATGCAGGCTTTCTCTAGTTGTGGCGAGCAGGGGCTACTCTTCATTGTGGTGCTCGGGCTTCTCATTGCGGTGGCTTCTCTTGTTGCAGAGCATGGGCTCTAGGCACACGGGCTTCAGTAGTTGTGACACAGGGGCTTAGTTGCTCCGCGGCATGTGGGATATTCCCAGACCAGGGATCGAACCTGTGTCCCCTGCATTGGCAGGCAAATTCTTATCCACTGTGCCACCAGGGAAGCCCTGTTGGGAGTTTTTAAATCACAGTTTCAATTTCAGCACTTGTGATTGGTCTGTTCATATTTTCTATTTCTTCCTGGTTCAGTTTTGGGAGATTGTACCTTTCTATGAATTTGTCCATTTCTTCTGGGTTATCTATTTTATTGGCATATAGTTGCTTGTAATAGTCTCTTATGATCCTTTGTATTTCTGTGGAGTCTGTTGTAACTTCTCCTTTTTCATTTCTAATTTTGATTTGAGCCTTCACCCCTTTTTTCTTGATAACTCTGGCTAAAGGTTTATCAATTTTGTTTATATTTTCAAAGAACCAGCTTTAAGTTTCATTGATCTTTTGTATTCTTCGTCTCTATTTCATTTATTTCTGCTCTGATCTTTATGATTTCTTTCCTTCTGCTAACTTTGGGTTTTGTTTGTTCTTTTCTCTATTTGCTTTAGGTATAAGGTTAGGTTGTTCATTTGGGAGTTTTCTTGTTTCCTGAGGTAAGATTGTATTGCTATAAACTTCTTAGAAGTGCTTTTGCTGCATCCTATAGGTTTTAGATCATCGTGTTTTTGTTTTCATTTGTATCTAGGTATTTTTTGATTTCGTCTTTGATTTCTTCAGTGATCCAGTGGTTGTTTAGTAGCATATTGTTTAGCCTCCACGTGTTTGTGGGTTTTTTACCGTTTTTTTCTTGTAGTTGATTTGTAATCTCATAATGTTGTGAAATTCAATAAATTTCAATTTTTTTAAATTTACTGAGGCTTGCTTTGTGGCCCAGCATGTGGTCAGTCCTGGAAAATGTTCTATGTGCACTTGAGAAGAATGTGTATTCTGCTACTTTCAGATGGAATGCTCTATAAATATCAAGTAACTCCATCTGGCCTAATGTGTCATTTAAACCTGTGTTTCCATATTGATTTTCTGTCTAAATGATGTGTACACTGATGTTAGTGGGGTGTTAAAACCCCCCACTATTATTGTGTTACTGTCAATTTCTCTTTTTATGGTTGTTAACATTTGTGTTATATGTTGAGGTGCTCCTATGTTGGATGTGTGTGTATATATAAGTGTGTGTGTGTGTGTGTGTGTATATATATGAATTGATTCTTTGATTTGATTCTTTGATTTGATTCTTTGATCATTATGTAGTGTCCTTTGTCTCTTCTAACAGTCTTTATTTTACAGTTTATTTTGTCTCATGTGAGTATTGCTACTCCAGCTTTCTTTTGATTTCCATTTGCATGGAGTACCTTTTTCTATCCTCTCGTGTTCATTCTGTATGTGTCCCTAGATCTGAATTGGGTCTCTTGTAGACAGCATATATACGGATCTTCTTTTTATATCCATTCAGCCAGTCTTTGTCTTTTGGTTGGAGCATTTAATCCATTTACATTTAAGGTAGTTACCAATATGTATGTTCTTATTGCCATTTTGCTAATTGTTTTGGATTTGTTTTTGTAGGTATTTTTTTCTTCCTTTCCTTTTTTGTTCCCTTCTCGTGTGATTTGAAGACTATCTTTAGTGTTGTGTTTGGATTCCTTTTTCTTTTTTTGAGTATCTGTTGTAGATTTTTGGTTTGTGCTTACGATGAGCTTTTGCTATAGCAGTCTTTATATACACAATATTGTTTGAAGTTGCTGGTATCTTAATTTCAAATGGATTTCCAGTATTTGTTCATTTGTTCTCTCCTCGCAGTTGCTGGTTTTGATATCATATTTGTGTGGGGGTGATTTCCTACCTTTACTGTATGTTTTCCTCTACTAGTAAGCTTTCCATTCGTAATTTTCTTGTTTCTAGTTGTGGTCTTTTCTCTTCTGCCTAGTCAAGTTCCTTTAGCATTTTTTTTTAACATCTTTATTGGAGTGTAGTTGCTTTACAATATTGTGTTAGTTTTTGCTGTATAACAAAGTGAATCAACTATACATATACATATATCCCCATATCTCCTCCCTCTTGCATCTCCCTCCCACCCTCCCTATCCCACCCCTCTAGGTGGACACAAAGCACCGAGCTGATCTCCCTGTGCTATGCGGCTGCTTCCCACTAGCTATCTGTTTTACACTTGGTAGTGTATATATGTCCATGCCACTCTCTCACTTCATCCCATTCTCTATGTCTGCATCTTTATTCCTGTCCTGCCCCTAGGTTCATTAGAACCTTTTATTTTTTTTTAGATTCCATATATATGTGTTAGCATATGGTATTTGTTTTTCCCTTTCTGACTTACTTCACTCTGTATGACAGTCTCTAGGTCCATCCACCTCAGTACAAATAACTCCATTTCGTTTCTTTTTATGGCTGAGTAATATTCCATTGTATATATGTGTCACATCTTCTTTATCCATTCATCTGTCCATGGACATTTAGGTTGTTTCCATGTCCTGGCTTTTGTAAATAGTGCTGCAGTGAACATTGTGGTGCATGTCACTTTTTGAATTATGGTATTCTCGGGGTATATGCCCAGTAGTGGGATTGCTGGGTCGTATGGTAGTTCTATTTTTAGTTTTTTAAGGAACCTCCATACTGTTCTCTATTAGTGGCTGTATAAATTTACATTCCCACCAACAGTGTCCTTTAGCATTTGTTGCAAAGGTGGTTTGATGGTGCTGAATTCTCTTAGCTTTTGCTTGTCTGTAAAGCTTTTGATTTCTTCTTCAAATCTGAACGAGATTCTTGCTGAGCAGAGTATTCTTGGTTGTAGGTTTTTCCCTTTCACTGCTTTAAATATATTGTGCCACTCCCTTCTGGCCTGCAGAGTTTTTGCTGAAAAATCCGCCGATAACCTTATGGGGATTCCCTTGTATGTTATTTGTTGCTTTTCCCTTGTTGCTTTTAATATTTCCTCTTTGTCTTTAATTTTTGTCAATTTGATTAATGTGTCTTGGTGTTTTCCTCCTTGGGTTTATCCTGTGTGACGCTCTCTGTGCTTCTTGTAATTGGGTGACTGTTTCCTTTCCCATATTAGGGAAGTTTTTGTTTTTGTTTTTTGTTTTTTGTTTTATTTATTTATTTATTTTTGGCTGCGCTGGCCCCACCAGCCACGGCAAGCAGGGGCCACTCCCCGCCGCGGTGTGTGGGGCTCTCACTGTGGCGGCCTCTCCTGCCGCGGAGCACGGGCTCTAAGGCATGCAGGCCTCAGTAGTCACGGCACGTGGGCTTCAGCAGTTGTGGCTCTCGGGCCTCAGAGCGCAGGCTTAGCAGCAGCGGCGCATGGGCCCAGTTGCTCCACGGCACACGGCATCCTCCCAGACCAGGGCCCAAAACCGCGTCCCCCCCACTGGCAGGCAGACTCCCAACTGCTGCACCACCACGGAAGCCCCTAGGGAAGTTTTCAGCTATTATCTCTTCAAATGTTTTCTCAGATCCTTTCTCTCTTTGCCTTCTGGGACCCCTATCATGTGAATATTGGTGTGTTTAATGTTGTCCCAGAGGTCTTTTAAACTGTCTTCATACCTTTTTGTTCTTTTTTCTTTATTCTCTTCTGTGGCGATGATTTCCACCATTCTGTCTTCCAGGTCACTTATTCATTTTTCTGCCTCATTTATTCTGCTATTGATTCTTTCTACTTTATTTTTCAATTCAGTTATTGTATTGTTCAACTCTGTTCTTTTTCTCTTCTAGTTCTTTGTTAAACATTTCTTGTATCTTCTTGGTTTGTACCTCCATCCTTTTTCCGAGATCTTGGATCATCTTTACTATCATAACTCTTAATTCTTTTTCAGGTAGATTGCCTATCTCCACTTCACTTAGCTGTTCTTCTGGGGTTTTGTCTTTTTCCTTCGTCTGGAACATATTCCTCTGCCATCTCATTTTGTCTAACTTTCTGTGTTCTGCAGCCTGCAGGATTATAATTCTTCTTGCTTCTGGTGTCTGCCCCCTGGTGGGTGAAGCTGGTCTACGAGGCTTGTGCGGTCTTCCTGGTGGGAGGAACTGGAGCCTGCCCTCTGGTTGGTAGAGCTGAGTCTTGTCCCTCTGGTGGGCATGGCTGTTTCTAGGGGTGTGTTTAGAGGTGCCTGTGGGCTCCAGAAGACTTTAGGCAGCCTGTCTGCTGATGGGTGGGGCTGTGTTCCCACCATGCTGGTTGTTTGCCATGAGACATCCCAGCACAGGAGCCTACAGGTTGTTGGGTGGGGTCAGGTCTTGGTGTCAAGATGGCTGCCTCCAGGAGAGCTCACGTCAGTGAGTACTCCCTGGTACCTCCTCCACCAGTGTCCTTGTCCCCACAGTGAGCCACAACTGCCCCCTGCTTCCCCTGGAGACCTTCCAAGACCAGTAGGTAGGTCTGGCCCAGGCTTCTGTGAAGTCACTTCTTTCTCCCTGGGTCCCAGTGCGCATGAGACCTTCTCTGTGCTCTTCAAGAGTGGAGTTCCTGCGATGAAACCCTGCTGGTCTTTAAAGCCAAATGCTCTGGGGGGCCTCTCCCAGTGCCTGACCCCCAAACTGGGGAACCTGACATGGGGCTCAGAACTTTCATTCCTGTGGGAGAACCTCTGCGATACAGTTATTTTCCAGTTTGTGGGTCACCCACCCAGCAGGTATGGGATTTGATTGTATTGTGAATGCACCCTTCCTACTGTCTAGTTGTTTCTTTGTCTTTGGGTGTAGAATATCTTTTTTGGTAGGTTCCAGTCTTTTTTGTCCATGGATATTCAGCAGTTAATCGTGAATTTTATGTTTTTGTGAGAGGAGGTGAACTCAAGTCCTACTCTGCCATCTTCTATTAATATTTCTTTAACTTTCAGCGGGCTGCCTCAGAGCCCATGGTGTACTGCCTGCTGGCTGTGCCCTCAGCCCCTGCCCCCATGGCAGAGAGAAGACCTCAAGACTCTTTCAGCTAATTCTTTAAAGCTTCTATAACAAGGTCCCCTGCTTCAAGCTCTCCTTTGATAATACTCAATAGTGTTAGGAGTTCCAGCTTGCTGAGGTTTTCCAGATTCATCCTGAAAGCCTGATAATTGACAGTCACGCTTTAGTCCTTAAGCATAAATTCTTAAGGCTTTCTTCAGTTAAAATTTGGGAAAACTGACAAATATATTTAGAATGCCATCAGCATGGTAGAAAAGTGTCCAAGCTTTTCCTGGCACTCTGGGCTCTGCTTCCTACCGCCTCCACCACCCACTCCATCCAGAGACCCCCAAGGCCCTGCCCCTCAAACTACAATATATTCTTACAACTTATACCTGATAGTTTGTACATTTTAATCCTCTACCCTTATATTGCTCCTCCCCCCTTCCCTCTACTCACTGGTAACTGCTAGTTTGTTCTCTATATCTGTGAGTCTGCTGCTTTTTTATTATAGTCACTAGTTCATTGTATTTTTTAGATTCCACATATAAGTGATATCATACAGTATTTGTCTTTGACTTATTTCACTTAGCATGATGCCCTTCAAGTCCATCCATGTCGCTGCAAATAGCAAAATTTCAATTTTTTTTATAGCTGAGTATTCCATTTTGCAGATATATTGTATTACAGCTTCTTTATCCATTCACCTGTTGATTGACACTTAGGTTGCTTCCATGTCTTGGCAATTGCAAATAATGTTGCTATGAACATTGGGGTGCCTGTATCTTTTCAAGTTAGTGAGTGTTTTTGTTCTTGTTTTTTTTCCCCTGGATATGTACCCAGGAGTGGAATTCCTTGGTCATATGGTAGCTCTGTTTTTAGTTTTGTTATTTTTTTTGAGAAACCTCCATACTGTTTTCCACAATGGCTGCACCAATTTGCTTTCCCATTGACAGTGTAAAAGGGTTCCTTTCTCTCCACAACTTTCCCAACATTTGTTGTTTGTGTTCCTTTTGATGCTTGCCATTCTGATGGGTATTAGGTAATCGCTCATTGTGACTTTGATTTGCATTTCCCTGACGATTAGCGATGTTGAGCATCTTTTCATGTGCCTGTTGGCCATCTGCATTTCCAATTTGGAAAAATGTCTGTTCAGGTCTTCTGCCCATTTTTTTAATTGGGTGTTTGGTTTTTTTGTTGTTGAACTGTATGAGGTCTTTGTATATTTTGGAAATTGAGCCCTTGTTGGCTGCATAATTTGCAAATATTTTCTCCCAGTCCATAGATTATCTTTTCTTTTTGTTTATCATTTCCTTTGATGTGCAAACATGTAAGTTTGATTAGGACCCATTTATTTATTTTTGCTTTTATTTCTTTTGCCTTGGAGACTGACCTAAGAAAACAGTGGTATGATTTTATGTCAGAGAATGTTTTGCCTATGTTGTATTCTAGTAGTTTTATGGTGGCATGTTTTATATTTAAGACTTTAAGCCAGTTTCAGCTTATTATTGTATATGGTGTTAGTGAGTGTTTTAACTTCATTGATTTACATGCAGCTGTCCAGCTTTCCCAAAACCACTTGCCGAAGAGACTGTCTTTTCTCCATTGTATATTTTTGCCTCCTTTGTCAAAGGTTAAGTGACTGTAGGTGTGTGGGTTTATTTCTGGACTCTGTATTCTGTTCCGCTGACCCATCTGTCTGTTTTTGTGCCCCTACCACACTGTTTTGATTACTGTAGCTTTGTAGTAGTGTCTGAAGTCTCAGAGGGTTATGCCTCCAGCTTTGTTCTTTTTCCTTGGGATTGTTTTGACAATTCTGGTTCTTTTGTGGTTCCAGGTAAATTTTAGAGTTATTTTTTCTAGTTCTGTGAAAAATGTCATGGGTAATTTGATAGGGATCTCATTAAATTTGTAGATATGGCCATTTTAACAGTATTGATTCTTCTAACCCAAGAGCATAGGATATTTTTCCATTTTTCGTCTTCAGTTTGCTTTATCAATATTTTATAGTTCTCAGTGTATAAGTCTTTCATCTCCTTGATCAGGTTTATTCCTAAATATTTTATTTATTTAAAAAAATGATTCAGATACATATATTTTTTTCATATACTTTTTTCCACTACACATTATTACAAGACACTGAATATAGTTACCTGAGCTATACAGTAGGTCCTTGCTGTTTATCTCTTTTATGCATAGTAGTGTGTATAGATTAATCCCAAACTCCCAACTTATCTCCCCACCGCCCTCCCCACTATCCCCTCTGGCAGCCTCAAGTTTGTTTCCATGTCTGTGATTCTATTTCTGTTCTGTACATAAGTTCATTGATAGCATTTTTTTGGATGCTACATATAAGTGATATCATAAGTTTGTCTTTCTCTGACTTATTTCACTTAATGTGATAATCTCTAGGTCCATCCATGTTGTTGCAGATGGCAATACTTCATTCTTTTTTATGGCTAAGTAATATTCCATTGTATATATGTACCACATCTCCTTCTTCCATTCATCTGTTGATGGATACTTAGGTTGCTTCTATGTCTTGGCTATTATAAATGGTGCTGTTATGACCATTGGGGTGCATGTATCTTTTCAAATGAGAGCTTTCTCCGGGTATATGCCCAGGAGTGGGATTGTATCATAAGATAACTTTATTTTTTTAAGGAACGTCCATACAGCTCTCTGTAATGGCTGTACCAATTTACATTCCTCCCACAGTGTAGGAGGGCTCCCTTTTCTCCACACCCTCTCTAGCATTTATTATTTGTAGACTTTTTAATGATGGCCAGTCTGACTGGTGTGAGGTGGTACCTCACCGTAGTTTTGATTTGCATTTCTCTAATAATTAGGAGTGTTGAGCATCTTTTCATGTGCCTGTTGGCTATTTGGATGTCTTCTTTGGAAAAATGTCTATGTAGGTCTTCTGCCCATTTTTTGATTGAGTTGTTTATTCTTTTGATATTAAGCTGTATGAGCTGTTTGTATATTTTGGAAATTAATCCCTTGTTGGTTGCATCATCTGCAAATATTTTCTCCCATTCTATGGGTTGTCTTTTCATTTTGTTTATGGTTTCCTTTGCTGTGCAAAAGCTTTTGAGTTTAATTAGGTCCCATTTGTTTATTTTCGTCTTTATTTTCATTACTCTAAGAGATGGACCCAAAAAAATATTGCTGCGATTTATTTTAAAGAGTGTTCTGCCCATGTTTTCCTGTAAGAGGCCTTACACTTAGGTCTTTAATACATTTTGAGTTTATTTTTGTATGTTTTGTTAGAGAATGTTCTAATTTCATTCTTTTACATGTAGCTGTCCAATTTTCCCAGCACTCCTTATTGAAGAGACTGTCTTTTCTCCATCGTATGTTCTTTCCTCCTTTGTCATAAATTAATTGATCATAAGTGCGTAGGTTTATTTCTGGGCTTTCTATCCTGTTCCATGGATCTATATGTTTGTTTTTGTACTAGTACCATACTGTTTTGATTACCGTAGCTTTGTAATATAGTCTGAAGTCAGGAAGTGTGATTCCTCCAGCTCTGTTCTTCTTTCTCAATTGTTTTGGCTATTTGGGGTCTTTTATGTTTCCATACAAATTTACAGAATTTTTGTTCTAGTTCTGTGAAAAATGCCATTGGTAATTTGAGGGATTGTATTGAATCTGTAGATTGTCTTGGGTAATATAGTTGTTTTGACAATATTGATTTTTCCAATCCAAGAAGAACTTGGTATATCTTTCCATGTGTTTGTATCATCTTCAGTTTCTTTCATCAACATCTTATAATTTTCAAAAACAGTTCCTTTGCCTCCTTAGGTAGGTTTATTAGTAGGTATTTTTTTTCTTTTTGATGCAGTGGTAAATGGGATTGTTTTGTTAATTTCTCTTTCTGATATTTCATTATCAGTGTATAGAAATGCAACAGATTTCTGTATATTAATTTTGTATCCAGCAACTTCACCATATTCATGGATGAGCTCTAGCAGTTTTCTCGCAGCATCTTCAGGATTTTCTATGTGTAGTATTATGTCATCTGCAAACAGTGACAACTTTACTTCTTCTTTTCCAGTTTGAATTTCTTTTATTTCTTTTTTCTCTCTGATTGTCATGGCTGGGACGTCCAAAACTGTGTTGGATAAAAGTGGTGAGAATGGACATCCTTGTCTTGTTTCTGATCTTAGAGGAAATGCTTTCAGCTTTTCACTATTATGATGTTAGCTATTGGTTTGCCATATATGGCCTTTATTATGTTGAGGCATGTCCCCTCTATGTTCACCTTCTGGAGAGGTTTTTTTTTCTTATCATAAATGGGTGTTGAATTTTGTTAAAAGCTTTTTCTGCATCTATTGAGATGATCTTTTGGTTTTTACTCTTCAATTTATTCATGTTGTATATCACATTGATCTGCAGGTATTGAAAAATCCTTGTATCCCTGGGATAAATCCCAGTTGATCATGGTGTATGATCGTTTTAATGTATTGTTGAATTCGGTTTGCTAGTATTTTGTTGAGGGTTTTCCTATCTATGTTCATCAGTGATACTCGCCTATCATTTTCCTTTTTAGCGATCTTTTTTTGTCTGCTTTTGGTATCAGGGTGTTGATGGCCTCATTTAATGAATTTGAAACTGTTACTTCCTCTGCAGTTTTTTGGAACAATTTCAGAATGATAGATGTTAACTCTCCTCTAAATGTTTGGTAGTATTCATCTGTGAAGCCATCTGGTCCTGGACTTTTGTTTATTAAGTGTATCTTTTCTTTTGGAAGAGTTTGAGAGGGATTGGTATAAGTTCTTAGTATGTTTGATAGAATTCCCCAGTGAAGCCACCAGTCCTGGACTTCTGTTTGCTGGGAGGTTTATGGGTTTTGTTTGGTTGGTTTTTTTTCTATATAGTTTCTATTTCACTTTTAGTGATCATTCTGTTCAGAGTATTTATTATTTCTTGATTCAGTTTTTGGTGGGCTGTATGTTTCTAGAAACTTGTCCACTCCTTCTAGGTTGTCCAGTTTGTTGGCATATAATTGTTCATAGTATTGTCTTATGGCCTTTTCGTATTTCTGTGGTGTTGGTTATTTCTCCTTTCATTTCTTAATTTGTTTATTTGTGTCCTCTCTCTTTTCTTCTTGGTGAGCCTGGCCAGAAGTTTGTCGATTTTGTTTATCCTTTCAAAAAAGCAGCTCTTGGTTTTATTGACTATTTCTATTGTTTTTTTAACCTCTGAATTTATTTCCTCTCTTATCTTTATTATTTCCTTCCTTTTGCCAACTTTAGGTTTTGTTTGTCCTTTTTTCTTTTAGGTGATTTGAGATTTTTCTTGCTTTTTGAGGACGACCTCTATTGCTGTGAGCTTCTCTCTTAGGACTGCTTTTGCTGCATCCCATAGATTTTGTATGGTTGTGTTTTCATTGTCATTTTTGTCAAGGTATTTTTAAATTTCCTCTTAGATTTCATCGTTGACCCATTGGCTTTTTAGTAGCATGTTACTTAATCTCTATATAATCTCTATATAATCGTGGGGTTTTTTTCTTTTTCTTTTCTCTTCTCATTACTCTTTCTGTGGTTGATTTCTAATTTCATACCATAGTGGTCAGAAAAGATGCTTGAAATAATTTTTTTCTTTACAAATATTAAAAATGTGATTTTTAATAATGTAAGTACAAAATTTTATTTCTTTATACAACTGTAATGGGATTTGGATCAAACTGCTAGAATTTATTTAAAAGACAAAATAAAACAATGATATAAAAACTGCAAGAAGGTTTGAATCCAAAGGTTTTCCTCTAACAGTACCAAATACCACAAGGAACAGATTATACAAATGTGTACAAATTTTAAATACAAATACAATAGGGTTGGATTTTAAAGGAAAACAAACAAAAATCAGGTCCTCATCAGGACTTTATTAATGTGTACAAATGACAATGGTAGGATTGACTTCTTTCTGTACTAATCCATGTCTCTGAGGCCCTTCCTTGATACTCTATGTCAAACAGGAAACTGACATGGGTACAGAGGAGGCGTGGGACAGGTGCTAACACACAAACTCAAACCAGGATTTCTGCTCTTCGTGATTTTGGTTCCCAAACATTCCTGTTTCCTTCTGTTTCCCCAGTTAAATCTCAAAACTGCTGTGAGGTGAGAATGGCATTCAGCAGCCAGAATACCTTTAAGAAAAACAGCCCTGTGACCACACTGGTGGGAAGAAAGGAAGGAATTAAATAGGATGCAGGATGGCGGCACTTTCCTCAAAGATCTACTTTGATACTGCGGTGCTCCATCCAGGCCAAGGGAAGAAAGCAGTCACCTCAGAGTCTGGTTTTGACGTGGACTCTCAAACCCAATTTAAAAACAACCCTGAAGCCCTCAACTGTTTTCTTTGGAACTGGGAAGCAAAAATCTGGTTCTTTGGAAATAAGGGCAGCTGGGAATGGTAACATTCCTTTTTATTTAGTTTCTTGACACTGTTCAGTTGTAAAGAACTAGAATCCCAATATGATTCCTTTCCGAGGCACAGTACCTGAACGTGTAGATGATTTGGAGTTTGCAGAAGAGACCAGAGGAAGGAGGGGAGGAAGAAATGACAAATCTGTATCTTCCACATGCTGTTGCTGGTGGAGGCTCTTGTTTTTAAATTATATATACAGAAATTTACAGGATAAATTAAAATCTAAGAGAGTTTAAAGAGTTAAATACACATAATTAAAACACATCCACACATGCACATAAACAAACCTACATGAGAATAGAGTACTTTTTTCGCAATTTGCTTAAGTGTGGAATGCAGAACACTGTGTATCTGCCCAACAGGGGAGCCAATGAGATGAACCCAGGAATCAGGCTGGGCAAAGCTCACCTTCCACACCCACCAAGCAACTAAGCAGCAGAACTGTGAGCTAAGCTGACGCTGCCAATGGAAGATAACAGCTCTTAGCTCTGCAGACCAAATGCTGTGGGTCAGCTCACAATATAGTCCATTCAGCTGGTGGCATTAACGGCCTTACCCTCTCCAGGGCTCACAAATCTCCTTGGCTCTGACTGAGGCTGCCAATGGTACCAATGATTACAATAAGTTTTGAGACATGGACGCTGGTAGAGCAGGAATTGGGATGAAGCCCCCTACTAAGTTCACTTAAGCCATCGCAACAACTTTCAGATGGGAATGATGTTATCATCTCCCACCTAGGTCACTTCAAGTTGTAAAGCTTTGTACTTTCAGTTAACTAACGTCTTCCCATAATCTTTCCCATTGCATTTCAGACTGTAAGACAGGTAAGGCAAATGGTCAGTGATGGGTCTGGAGGTACAATTGAGTTTGGAAAAAAATCACATTTTGGCTGACCTTAAAGCGATGCACTTGACATCCAGAACAAGCCTCCAGCCCCCAAGTTACATTGGTTTTTAAGGCAGATTCATCCACCACAGGAGAAGAAATAATCCCAAGCCCATATTCATACCAAGGTTTCCTCTTGGCTAGACCTTTGCCATTTCATAAAATTATTAAAAGCAAAGTAGTTACAGTCCTATGTATATATTATACATTATACATATATATATATATATACACATTATGCATATATATAAAAATTTAAAATCTACACCCAGAGGCCAGTGAAGGGATCTGCAACAGTCACATATACACAAGCCAGCAACAGGCAAGATAAGGTTTCTGTCCCAGGAGTCTGCTGTCACGGTCCAGGCATGATGTAAGCAATGTGGTCCAGCGTGTTTGACAAGACCTGTTTGGGACAGCCATTCAACTCAGGTAGTCGTGTGGTCACACACGCTAAGGGGCCAAGCACACAGATGATGGAATCCAGAAGCACTGACAGATTGCCAGACACAGCCACCATGCCCTGGGTTTCCTGCAGGTGGTGTCCAGTGAGGCTCAGGGACTCTCCCAACAGCTGGAGATGAGCGGCCACGTCGACAGGCTCTGTCCCGGGGGCTTTGTCTGGCGAGGCGGGTAATAATAGCATGTTGGTGGGTGCGGATTTCTTCGGGGCGACAGTACTCCTGCAGAGGAAGCTTTCACTTTCATGGAACCTTCTGAGCTGGATGCTTTTCTTTTCACAGTTGTAGCTTCTGCTTTGTTCTGTTTGTGTTGCAGATGCTGAGGGTTTTGCTTCCAAATCAGTTTGTCCTTTTCTGGCAGTTGCTTCCACACCTCAGCCAGTTTTTTTGGGTTTTTTGTGGGGTTTTTTTGCGGTACGCGGGCCTCTCACTGTTGTGGCCTCTCCTGTTGCGGAGCACAGGCTCCGGACGCGCAGGCTCAGCGGCCATGGCTCACGGGCCCAGCCGCTCCGCAGCATGTGGGATCTTCCCAGACCGGGGCACGAACCCGTGTCCCCTGCATCGGCAGGCGGACTCTCAACCACTGCGCCACCAGGGAAGCCCCTCAGCCAGTTTTTTACGCAGTTTCCCAAAATCTATGCCTAGATGGTCAAAGGTTACACGATACTCCTTAAAGAACACCTGGTAGGCCGACATGTTCTTTTTTGGCTTTTCTTCTCTCTCTCTTTGTCCTTCTCTCTTTTTTTTCTCACTGTGCCTATCCGTGTGGAGGCCAGGAAACGGTGGGGGAGGGGCGGCTGCTCCAGTGTACGGGATGCTGGGCGGAGGGCCGGGCGGCGCTGGGACCTCTCCCGCTGGTGCAGCAGGAAGTCCCAACCTTCTCTTGGACTTGGAGTGTCGCTTCTCTTTATGCTTCTCCTTGTCCTTCTTTTTTTTTTTTTTTTTTTTTTTTTGCGGTATGCGGGCCCCTCTCACTGTTGTGGCCTCTCCCGTTGCGGAGCGCAGGCTCAGCAGCCCTGGCTCACGGGCCCAGCTGCTCCACGGCATGTGGGATCTTCCCGGACCGGGACAGGAACCCGTGTCCCCTGCATCAACAGGTGGACTCTCAACCACTGCGCCACCAGGGAAGCCCTCCTTGTCCTTCTTTTTGCTCTTCTTCGACTTCTTTTTCTTCTTGATTTCCCAGTAAGAATCATCAATCACTAACTCCCCAGCCTCCAGCTCCCCGCCAGAGGAGGAGCCTGATTCTACTAGAATAGGTTCAAGCCCTGAAAGATCAAGGTTAGCACTGTGGGATTCTGGGAACTGGGAGGCATCAGACCCATAGCCTTCAGGGCCAGGAGACGAATGTGAATCTGAGAATGACTTGTACTTCCTCCAGGCTGTTTTCAGAAAGCTCCGTAATTCGTGTCCTAGGAGTAAAGCACCTTGCTCATCTCAAGCTGACGTCTTAGAGGATTTTTTCACAATTGCTTGTTGAGAGGGGTACTGAAAAGACTCCTTATCAACTGAGCTGCTTCCCTTCTCCTTTGGTGAGAGAATAAGTTTCATCTTTAACCCATCAGGCTCCCAAAGGGTCTGTGTCTCAGTGTTCACATAGAGCAGTTTCATTTTTTTGGATTTGTGGGAACCACCATCCTCCAGGGACAGCTCCCCACTGCTTCTGCTGACTTTCTTCCTGTGGTGTTCCTTTTTACTCTCTGAATGGCTTGAAGAACTGGAGGACTTTTCTCCTGTCTTTTGGGGGGGCTTGGTGCCTTTTGCCAGAGGGGAAGTGATCCCTTTCAACAGGTCCATAGTTGTGTCAGCAGATTGTGGGCGGGACTTTTTCTTCTGTGACAATTCCAAAGACAAAATATCTGGTGTATCACAAATGAAGACTGTTCTTCTATGCTGAATCTTCCAAAATGCCAGCCCTCCACCTCTCTCCTCCTTCACCCTGGTTGATCAGCACTCAGAACAAGAATCACTGTCCTCCATAGTAGTAATCATCAGAGGAGTGCTTCCTCTTCTTGTGCTTGTCCATCCCCAAGAAGTAAAGTTCACTGTCCTTTAACCTCTTCTTGGAAGAATTCCTTACCTGAACAGTGATTTCTTCCTCTTCCCTTAAAAAATCTTTGTAAGAACGTTTCTTTTCTTCTTGGCTTTGGCCAGCAGCTAGCCCTATGTCCTCAAAGCTGTGATCACCATCAAAGCAATCTTCACGAGGCTCGCCCAGATCCTGCCTCAGTGCGCTGACTGCCAACATCTTGGAGAAGGAGCAAAAAGCGCAAGCGGCCAGGGAGCCTCAGTCGAGCCCAGAGCGCAGACCTTGAAATAATTTCTATCCTCTTAAATTTGTTGAGGCTTGTTCTGTGTCCTCGTATGTGGTGTATCCTAAGGAATGTTTCATGTGTATTCTGAAATACACATGCTTGAAAAGAATGTGTATTCTGGGGTTTTTTGCATATAATGTCCTGAAAATATCAATTAAGTCTACCTGTTCTATTGTATCATTTAGTATCTCTGTTGCCTTGTTGATTTACTATTTGGAAGATCTTGTTCATTGACGTCAGTGGGATGTTAAAGTTTCCTACTGTTATTGTATTCCCAGCAATTTCTCTCTTTGTTAGTATTTGTTTTATGTATTTAGGTGATCATATTGGTTGCATATATATTGAGTGTAATATCCTCTTCTTGTATTGATGCTTTTATCATTATATACTGTTCTTCTTTATCTTTCTTTGTGGCCTTTGTCTTAAAGTCTATTTTGTCTGATATGAGTATTCCTACACTGTTCTTGTCATTTCCATTTGCATGAATATCTTTTTCTATCCCCTCTTTTTTTTTTTTTTTGGCTGTGTCAGGTCTTTGTTGCTGAGTGCAGGCTTTCTCTAGTTGTGGCAGGTGGGGGCTACTCTTTGTTGTGGTGCGTGGGCTTCTCATTACAGTGGCTCCTCTTGTTGCGGAGCACGGGCTCTAGGCGCGTGGGCTTCAGTAGTTGTGGCGCATGGGCTCAGTAGTTGTGGTGCACAGGTTTAGTTGCTCCGTGACATGCGGGATCTTCCCGGACCAGGGATCGAACCCATGTCCCCTGCATTGACAGGCGGATTCTTTTTTTTCTTTTTTTTTTTTTGACAGGCGGATTCTTAACCACTGCCTCACCAGGGAAGTCCCTATCCCCTCACTTTCAATCTATGTGTGTCCTTCACTCTAAAGTGGGCAGTATATTGGAGGAGGTTCTTGTTGTTTTTAATCCAATCTGCCACTCTGTCGTTTGATTTGAGCATTTAGTTCATGGACATTTAAGGTAAATATTGATAGATAGGGATTTATTTCAATTTTAAACCTTGTTTTCTAGTTGACTTTGTATTTCTTCTGTTTCTTTTTCTTTCTACTTTTTTGGTTTGATGGGTTTTTAAAAATTATGCACGAGTTCTTTTTGGTTTTTGTGAATCGGTTGTGTTTTTGATTTGTGGTTTCCCTGGTTTTCAAGTACATTAACCCATTACTGTATACCTGCTTTAGACTCATAGTCATATAAGTTCAAACACATTCTTAAAAAAAATGAAATCTATGTTTTCTTACTCCCCTTCCCCACATTTTATGATTTTGATGGCCTCTTTTACATCTTCATGTTTATCTGTTTATAGTTATAATTGCTTTCACAAAAAACATTTATCTTATTTAAATGATTTACTTTCCAATTGTGATTCTCTTTCGTTTAGATTCTTGCTTTTTTTCTATTTAGAGAAGACCTTTCAATATTTCTTTTAGCATAGGTTTAGTATTGCTGTATTCTTTTAGTTTTTGCTTGTCTGGGAAATTGTTTATCTTTCCTTCGATTTTAAACAGTAATCCCACTGGGTAGAGTATCCTAGGTTGTACGTTTTTCCCTTTCAAGACTTTGAATATATCTTGCCATTCCCTTCTGGCCTGCAGCATTTCTGTAGAAAAATCAGCTGATAGCCTTACAGGAGTTGCCTTGTAATCAACTTTTTTTCTCTTTCTACCTCTAGAATTCTCTCTTTATCTTTAACTTTTGCTGTTTTAATTATAATATGTCTCGGTGTAGGTCTGTTTGGGTTCATCTTGTTTGGGACCATCTGTGCTTCCTGTACCTGGATATCTATTTCCTTCTTTAGGTTTGGGAAGTTTTCAGCCATAATTTCTTCAAATACATTTTTGATCACCTTTTCTCTTTCTTCTCTTTCTGGGATCCCTATTATGCATAGATTGCCATGCTTTAAGTTATCCCATAGGTCTCATATATTGTTTTCATGTGTCTTTCTGTCTTTTGTTCTGATTGGGTGATTTTCATTATTCTGTCTTCCAGATCACTTATTTGTTTTTTGCATTATTCAGTTTGCTATTTATTGCCTTTAGTTCAGCTTTCTTCTTGGCAAATGAGTTTTCTAATTTTAATTGGCTCCTCTTTATAGTTTCTATGTCATTTTTACAGTAATCTGCATTTCTGTTGGTATCCTTTCTTAATTCCTTCAGTATTTTTATTACCTCCTTTTTGAACTCAGGGTCTAGTAGACTGGCAAGGGCTATTTCATTGCTTGTTCTTTCAGGGGAAGTCTCTTGATGTTTTAGTTGCGAGTGGTTTCTCTGTTTCTTCATTTTATTTATATTTCTCTGACTATGAGTTTAGGAAAAACAGTTATCTACTGTGGTCTTGAAAGGCTGTTTTTATGTGGGAGCATCCCTGTGTTGCCTGCGTGAGTCTAATATTTTTGGTGCAAGGGCTGTTTTTAGTATGGATGCCTGCTGCTGCTTTTTCTCAGTGTGTGCTGGCTGTTATCCCCTTGAGAGGGGGTGTGATTGTTGTGGCGGTAACCAGAGCCTGCACTGGATCATGAACGGGACCTCATGTTTGCTCTGTGGTTGTCACAGCCCTGTCAGGGGCAGGGTCTGCTCCCCAGTTGTTGGAGTAGAAGCCCCCATATTTGATTCTAAGCTACATTGTGAGGTAGGTGGGACTGGATTGCTCCTGCTGGGATAGGAGGCGCTGAGTATTCCTCCTCAGGAGCTGTCCACCAGGAAATGCACTCTGTGGTATCACCTGTGTGAGCTCGCAAAGTACAGTGTTGTTGGCACTGCCCTCAGCCTTGGGAATGCAGGCAATTGGCCAGGATGTCCCTCAGGTGCTGTGCTCACAAAGCCGCCAGCACAGAGCCACTGAAGTCCAGCACGGGGATCCGCCCATGGGAGCTATGGAATCAGCCCAGACCCCAGCCCCACCTCTGCATGCAGGTGCCCACAAAGCCCACCAGTGCTAACACCAGACCTGCTCCAGTGCCAGTAATATGCTCCAATGTCCCACAGGCACTACACCTTCAGAGCCCCAGCAGCATAAATCCACACAGCTGCTGGGACATGGCTCAGATTTCAGCCCCGCTTCTGAAGTCTCCAGCACTAGGGATCTGCTCAGATTTTAGTCTCATCTCTACGTGTGGGCACTTGCGCACTCCAAGAGCTCCTAGAAGCGGAGCCACACCTGCTGTGAGCACACTGAGAATGAAGCTGCTATGGCGGGGCCCCACCCCTCACTGTGTGTGTGTGTGTGTGTGTGTGTGTGTGTGTGTGTGTGTGTGTGTGTGTGTGTGTGTGTGTGTGTGTGTGTATTAACAATGGGGCTTTTATGGCAGATCTGGGCTGCACCCTACACACACCCTGTTGTGGCTCAGACCACACTTCAGTCCCTTTGGGCAGTCTCTTCACAACCAACCCCAGTCCTCTCCCCCAGTTTGTTCGCTGCAGCCCGTGTTTCAGCACCCAGCCCCTGTGCCATGGGTTGTTTGTTTTTTTGATGTTGAGTGATAGGAGCTGTTTATACATGTTGGATATTAACCACTTATCGGTCATATCATTTGCAAATATTTTCTCGCATTTGGTAGGTTGTCTTTTCGTTTCATCAATGGTTTCCTTTGCTGTGCAAAAGCTTTTAAGTTTAATTAGGTCCCATTTGTTTGTTTTTGCTTTTATTTCCTTTGTTTTAGGAGAAAGATTCAAAAAAATGTTGCTACAATTTATGTCAAAGAGTGTTCTGCCTATGTTTTCCTTTAGGAGTTTTATGGTATCTGGTATTACATTTAGTTCTTTAATCCATTTTGAGTTTAGTTTTGTATATGGTGTTAGAGAATGTTCTAATTTCATTCTTTTACATGTAGCTGTCCGGTTTTCCCAGCACACTTACTGAAGGGACTGTCTTTTCTCCATTGTATATTCTTACCTTCTTTGTCATAGATTAATTGACCATAAGTGGGTGGGTTTATTTCTGGGCTCTCCATGCTGTTCCATTTCTGTTCCATCCACAGAAAATTACTATGTGTAATTACACATAGTAATTTTCTGTGAATTGATAGTTTATGTAATTTGCCTATAAGTTTTTTAGAGGCTGTTTGTCATTTTCTTATTGATTTGTGAATCCTTTTTGTAAATTAGATATATTAACCCTATACTACAAATTGTTTTCAATCTCTTATTGGCTTGTGGAGTCTTTCATGAAATAGAAGTTATTTAAAATAAGCATTATCTTTTAAACTTCCAAAACAGATTTGAATTCTCCTTATTTAAGTAACACAGAATGTGTGTAGTATCAGTTTTTGTTTTACCCTATCATGTTTTATTAATTTAGAACTTTTGAGAGTAAGAAAACAATGGGATTTTCTACTTTCTATTCTGATTTGTGTGTGTGTGTGTGTGTGTGTGTGTTGGTGGGGACTGTAGCAAGAGAATTTCCAGGAAAGTTTATCCCATTCTCTACATTTGCTTTATCGCTCCTCACATCTTTATCCAAGTTTTTATTGAGGGTATACTACACACTTAAAACTTAGATAAATATATGAATTTATTAATTTAAAAATATCAAATCCTGGAAAATAATTTTATCTACCTAAAATTTTTTTCTTTTGAATTTACCTCCTTTCTGTGATTGATTGTGTGATATCTATATGTTTATATATAATTCAGAGCTAGAACTTTGCTCCCACCTAACTCTGTGTATCCTTTACTGCAGTGAGTGATGGATTGGAACTGAGACCGAAATATAAAGGAGTTTTGCATTGCTTGACCACCATTTGGAAACTTGATGGACTACGGGGACTTTACCAAGGAGTAACCCCAAATGTGTGGGGTGCAGGCTTATCCTGGGGACTCTACTTTTTCTTGTGAGTAGGTCTGGGAGATTTTACAGTAGTAAATAAAAAGGAATTTATGTTTTTAATGATTTTTTTAAAAATCAGTTGGTGAAGCAAGGTGAGTCATTTAATCAGTTTCTCTGCATTGGAAGGGCTAGAAAGAGCAGAATGGCATATTAGTCTCATTCTCTGTAAGCTATTATCAGAGGCATTTAGTCTGGAAAAAAGTTATTAATAAGAAGGTAAAAGGATGAGATGGAGAAACACTCTTCCAGAAGCCATTTCTGTGAGATGGATTCAGGAAGGTGGCTTCCCAAAATACATTGATTCATAATGAAGTTGGAAAAGCAGAAGAGGACAGATCTTGGAGTCCTCATAAGAACATGTATCACAGGATAGCCCTATGGGAACAGAAAGCCAAAGCCAGTGCATGACTGAAAGAGTCTGAGGCATGTTCTTTCTTACCTCCTATTTGACCTGCTCCTTCATCTTTGTAGCTCATTCATTTCCTCACTCCTTCACTGTCAGGTATCATTACCGTTTGTAATCACTGATATTGGATGCTTACTGAAGAAGCCACAGAAAGCACCTGTGGCAGCCATATTCAAGTTGTTGAGTGTACAAGGGCATGGACACAAAGTATTATCACACCGCAGTGGAGGAGTGCGTGCTGCTCTGAGCTTGCCTCTGATATCTGAAACTGAATCCATGAATGGGGAGGCTTTTGTTTTAATACAGCGCATTTTTAGAAAAACATCAGTACCCGGTATATTTGCCTTCTTCTCTTTTGTGTCTTACATTTTACTTGATCTCTCATAATCTTATGGCAGTATACAAACCAACCTTAAAATATTTCCTAAGTGAAATCAAAATATAAATCAGCCTTAATATTGTTTAAATATTTTTCCTATTTTCAGTTGTAAGACATTCCTAGATGGGCGAAACCGTATGTATAAAATTTATTATGTTAATAATTTCAGAGCTGTGTGGGTTCTTTAAAGAGAGTTTCTAAGGGCAAGCCATGTAAGGTTTATGTGTTGAAATTATCATAAAACAGTATACTTGTTTTATGATAGAATGGATTGGTCAAGTTTGGAAAGATTTATTTAGTTGAAGTCTTCTTCCTGGAGGAAAGTGGAAATTGGAGTTTGACAAAAAAGGTGATTTAACTCCCTTACTCAGAAGCATTTTGTGGCTGTTTTCTGCCAAGTAAAGCGTAAATGTCAGTGTGCCACTCAAGTGTAGCTCAGTTTGCCCTGTCTTCCCATCCACCCCTATAACTTTTGCTCATGCTTGTGTTTCCCTATTGAAACTGCACCTGTCTCTCCATACCTGGCTCCGTGTTGCCTCCTACACAAAGCCTTCTCTGATCTCAGTAATAGTTCCTGAATCTCTCATGGTACTGTTTGTGTTATCTTTTGTTATGATTTCTTGTGTGCCACTATGGTCCTTGTTAATCTGTTAGGTGGGATCCGTGGAGTGTTTTATGTATCAGAATTGCCAACCACAGTATCTGAACGTAATAGTTAGCTGCCCTTTTTTTGTCTGCCCAAGTGCTGCACCAGTATACCCTCCCCCTTCCAGTTTTCCTGTTTGCTGTTTTTATTAATGGTTGAACATGTGATGAAAATATTTTACATATGTATTGCCAGCCTACATATCTGGGGGGAGAGATGGTATAGTCTTACAGTAAACCATTTCCAGTAAATCCATTATTTGAAAAAGGTCTTGTTTTGTAGTTGGATTACGTATTGACTTCTACTTTTGAGGTATTTTTAAGTTACCCACACTTTAAAATAGAATTTACTGCTTTATGTCACCCATTCAAATATTTATACACCTGTTCATGTTTAATTCTTTTAGTTACAATGCCATCAAATCATATAAGACAGAAGGAAGAGCAGAAAGGTTAGAGGCAACAGAATATCTCATCTCAGCTGCTGAAGCTGGTAAGGTAGTGTGTGAAATATAAAACATCAACTTCCAACTTGATTTTCACTTTTGTTCTTTATTTGCTTTTTTTCCTATGAACACCTGAGTTTAAATATGCTCATCTAACTATACTAATCAGTTATCACATGAAATTTCTTAGAAGGTAAGTATTCTGATGGATTACTCTGGATAGATTTCAAGAATTTTACTTGTCTCAAAGGGTATAATATTTAGAAAGGTTACGACTCTCTAATTTAAGATGATTTGGTATAGTGTTTCTTCCATTAAAATATGATTTCAGTTTTCAAATTAAACAATTAAATAGTCTTGTTTAATTGCCTTATGTATGTGTAATATTCAGAAGGAAAAACAAAGTAGGACTCTTAAGTCTTTTAACTCCTACTTTGATACCTTGTTACCTTGGTGGGTTTTTTTTTTTCTTTTTGGCCGTGCTGCACGGCTTGTGGGATCTTAGTTTCCCAACCAGGGATTGAACCCAGGTCCTCAGCAGAGAAAGTGCTGAATCCACTGGACTGCCAGGGAATTCCCCACCTTGGTTTCTTAATGTTTACTGATTGTTTTTTAAGGCAAGAATTATCTTGCTCATTTTGAATACCTAGCTGCTAGCAGAGACCTGACTCACAATAGGACTCCATAAATACTTGTTGAATAAAGGACTACTTAGGAAACTTGGCAAATGAGAAACTTAACCATTTGATTTTTTTTTAACAAAATCATCACTATCTGTAAAGAATGTAAATATTTCTTTTAATATTACATAGTTATTTAATTTTTGAGGTGTTGTGGCTACTTTGAGTGGGTTTGAGGAAGAGGGTGATAAAGTTGGGGTGGGTATACGTGTGCACATGCACAGATGATTGAGCTGCTGGATTGCTGGTCCTTTTCCCCTAATCTTCAGCCCCTCTGGGTTGTACTGTGTCCTCCTCCTAAGTATATATATATCTCCTTATCAGCATCTGCTTCCCAGGACCTCGGTCTGTTCTCCACACTAGGCCACTTTGTTTAGGAGCCAGGACATCTTTGCTACCCTCACACCTCAAAGGGAAAGTGTTTCACATTTTCATCACCTTTTAAATTTATTTCTCACTAACCACATGGGGAACTTTTTAAGACCACCAAACACTATGTCTACCCATTAACCCTAGGTCTGTGCCTCAGGGACCACACCTTGCTGTTGCAGGTACAGCCCCATTCTTTATATAAATGGACTGTTCTTAATTCAGCTTGTCAGAAGTGAGAAAGTACCTGTATGCTGAGTAATATTATTTAAATCTGATTTCAGGAGCCATGACCCTCTGCATTACCAACCCATTATGGGTAACAAAAACTCGCCTTATGTTACAGTACGATGGTGTTGTTAATGCCTCACAGCGGCAATATAAAGGAATGTTTGATACACTTTTGAAAATATATAAGTATGAAGGTGTGCGTGGATTGTATAAGGTAATGAATTGTTATCAATATATTTTAATAGCTGACAATTGTAATTTCCCTTGGCTCTATTGTCTGAGTTCGGAATGACCTGTACTCAGTCCTGAAAAGAAACCAGACTTAGGCAAGGAACAATTTAATGACAACCGAAATCTGTATTGAAATTGTACTTTAAACTGTTTATCCTCATTACCATAAGAAGTATCATCGTGACACTGGTGGGTGTGTGAAGGACTGTCTAAAATAAAACTTTGTTGAGTAACCATTTCTCTAAGTCACACATTGAGGTCACTCATTCCTTACTCCCCTCCCCGGAAGCTGTGGTCCCTTGGAAACTCGCTTAGTTTAGCCTTTTTTTTTTTTTTTCTTCACTTGTTCCTTTCTAGGGGTTTATTCCTGGGCTGTTTGGAACATCACATGGTGCCCTTCAGTTTATGGCATATGAATTGTTGAAACTGAAATACAACCAACATACCAATAGATTACCAGAAGCACAGTTGGTAAGGTGATACTTGAAAAAACACTGGTATTTATTTTTATGGGAATTTAATAGATGGAAATTTTGTCACGTTTACTTTGGTAGTATTGCTATGATGATAAGTACTGATTCTGCCACTAATTTAATTTATAGTTAAATACTTTACAGGATAATGGCACACAACTGTAAAAAATAGAACCCCATTGAAAGACCTTGTTTCAAGAGGGGAAACAGTATTTTTCACTTGTGGATCCACTTCAGTGTTGGTTTCCCTATGTAAATTTTACTTCTATATTTTTAAAGAAACCCTACCTAAAGAAAAACAAATGTTTTCTGTTGTCATTTTAGAGCACGGTAGAATATATATCAGTTGCAGCACTATCCAAAATATTTGCTGTGGCAGCAACATACCCATACCAAGTTGTAAGAGCTCGTCTGCAGGATCAACACATGTTTTACAATGGTGTATTGGATGTAATCACAAAGACATGGAGGTAAGAGTATGTGGTATATCAAAATGGCTCTTAGGAGGTACCTTGTAAATCTTAAACCGTCCAGTTGACATCATTAGTTTTATAGCAAAGACCAGTGTCTGTGGTGAAAACATGGCTGATGGACCCTTCCTCCCCATATCCCATTTACTCCATAGAAAACCATGAGCCTCGACTTCTTCATCTATAAAATTTGAATATCTAGGTTGACAGAGTTGTTTATAAAAATCAAATGAGATGTGTGAAAGTACCTTGACAAATTAATTAAAATTTAGGTATTATAGAATATTTGAATGGCATTGAACATAGGAAGTCATAAAAAACCTAGTTTAATAGAATTAAGAAGGCCCCGGGGGGGGCGGGGTCAAGATGGCAGACTAGGAGGACGCGGAGTTCTTGACTCCTCACAACTAGGACACCTACCAGGCACTGGTGGGGGACCACAGACACCTAAGGGGATGAGAGGAGCCCCCGAGCAACCAGACCCCAGGGAATATTAATCAGGGTGCGGTCTCCCGGAGGTCCTGATCTCGGAGCCAAGACCCAGCTCTACCCAACTGCCTGCAAACTCCAGTACTAGACACCTCAGGCCAAACAACCAGTAAGGCAGGAACACGGCCCCACCCATCAAAAAAGGCAAGACAACAAAAAAAATGTTACGAACGAAGGAGCAAAGTAAAAACCTACAAGACCAAATAAATGAAGAGGAAATAGGCGACCTACCTGAAAAAGAATTCAGAGTAATGAGAGTAAAGATATCCAAAATCTCCGAAATAGAACGGAGAAAGTACAAGAAATGTTTAACAAAGACCTAGAAGAACTAAAGGACAAACAAACAGTGATGAACAACACAATAACTGAAATGAAAAATACACTAGAAGGAATCAGTAGCAGAACAACTGAGACAGAAGAGCAAATAAGTGAGCTGGAAGGTAGAATGGTGGAAATAACTGCCAAGGAGCAGAATAAAGAAAAAAGAATGAAAAGAAATGAAAACAACCTAAGAGACCTCTGGGACAACATTAAATGCACCAACATTCGCATTATAGAGGTCCCAGAAGGAGAAGGGAGAGAGAAAGGACCTGAGAAAATATTTGAAGAGATTATAGTAGAAAACTTCCCTAACGTGGGAAAGGAAATAGCCACCCAAGTCCAGGAAGCACAGAGAGTCCCAGGCAGGATAACCCAGGGAGAAACACGCCAAGACACAGTAATCAAACTAACAAAAATGAAATTAAAGAACAAATATTAAAAGCAGCAGAGGAAAAGCAACAAATAACATAGAAGGGAATCCCTGTAAGGTTATCAGCAGACTTTTCAGCAGAAGTTCTGCAGGCCAGAAGAGAGTGGCAGGATACATTTAAAGTGATGAAAGGGAAAAACCTACAACCCAGCAAGGATCTCATTCAGCTTCGATGGAGAAATCAAAAGCTTTACAGACAAGCAAAAGCTAAAGAAAATTCACCACCACCAAACCAGCTTTACAACAAATGCTAAAGGAACTTCTCTAGGCAGGAAACACAAAAGAAGAAGCAGACCCGCAAAAACAAACCCAAATCAATTAAGAGAATGGTAATAGGAACATACATGTCGATAATCACCTTGAATGTAAATGAATTAAATGCTCCAACCAAAAGACACAAACTGGCTGAGTGGATACAAAAAGGAGACCCATATATATACTGTTTACAAGAGACCCACTTGAGACCTAGGGACACATACAGACTGAAAGGGAGTGGATGGAAAAAATATTCCATGCAAATGGAAATCACTGGAGTAGCAATACTAGTTTCAGATAAAATAGACTTTAAAATAAAGACTCTTATAAGAGATAAGGAAGGGCACTACATAATGATCAGGGGATTAATCCAAGAAGAAGATATAACAATTATAAATATATATGCACCCAACATAGGAGCACCTCAATACATAAGGCAAATACTAACAGCCATAAAATGAGAAATCAACAGTAACACATTCATAGTAGGGGACTTTAACACCCCACTTTCACCAATGGACAGATCATCCAAAATGAAAATAAATAAGGAAACACAGCTTTAAATGACAGGATAGACCAGATAGACTTAATTGATATTTCTAGGACATTCCATCTGAAAGCGGACGAAAACACACTCCAGGATACATCACATCTCGTGTCACAAATCAATCCTCGGAAAATTTAAGAAAATTGAAGTTGTATCAAGCATCTTTTCCAACCACAACGCTATGAGATTAGATTATAGGAAAAAAACTGTAAAAAACACAAACACATGGAGGCTAAACAGTGCGCTGCTAAATAACCAAGAGACCACTGAAGAAATCAAAGAGTAAATTTAAAAATACCTAGAAAGAAGTGACAACGAAAACACGACGACCCAAAACCTGTGGGACACAGCAGAAGCAGTTCTAAGAGGGAAGTTTATAGCAATTCAGTCTCACATCAAGAAACAAGAAAAATCTCAATCTAACCTTATGCCCAAAGCAACTAGAAAAAGAAGAACAAAGAAAACCCAGTTAGTAGAAGGAAAGAAATCATAAAGATCAGAGCAGAAACAAATGAAATAGGAATGTAGCAAACCATAGCAAAGATCAATAACACTAAAAGTTGGTTCTTTGAGAAGATAAACAAAATTGATAAACCTTTAGCCAGACTCATCAAGAAAAAAAGGGAGAGGACTCAAACCAATAAAATTAGAAATGAAAAAGGAGAAGTTACAACAGACACCACAGAAATACAAAGGATCATAAGAAACTATTACAAGCAACTCTATGCCAATAAAATGGACAACCTGGAAGAAATGGACAAATTCTTGGAAAGGTACAACTTTCCAAGACTGAACTAGGAAGAATTAGAAAATACAAACAGATCAATCACAAGTAATGAAATTGAAACTGTGATTAAAAATCTTCCAACAAACAAAAGTCCAGGACCAGATGGCTTCACAGGCAAATTCTATCAAACATTTAGAGAAGAGCTAACACCTATCCATCTCAAACTCTTCCAAAAAACTGCAGAGGGAGGAACACTCCCAAACTCGTTCAATGAGTCCACCATCACCCTGATCCCAAAACCAGACAAAGATGTCACAAAGAAAGAAAATTACAGACCAGTATCACTGATGAACATAGATGCAGAAATCCTCAACAAAATACTAGCAATTCAAATCCAACAGTACATTAACAGGATCATACACCATAATCAAGTGGGATTTACCCCAGGGATACAAGGATTTTTCAGTATCAGCAAGTCATTGTGATACACCATATGAACAGATTAAAGAGTAGAAACCATATGATCATCTCAACAGATGCAGAAAAAGCTTCTGACAAAATTCAACACCCATTTATGATAAAAACTCTCCGGAAAGTGGGCATGGAGGGAACCTACCTCAACATAATAAAGGCCATATACAACAAACCCACAGCAGACATCATTCTCAATGGTGAAAAACAAAGCATTTCCTCTACACTCCGGAACAGGACAAGGATGTGCACTCTCACCACTATTATTCAACATAGTATTGGAAGTCGTAGCCACGGAATCAGAGAAGAAAAAGAAAGAAAAGGAATACAAATTGGAAAAGAAGTGAAATTGTCATTGTTTGCAGATGACATGATACTATACATAGATAATCCTAAAGATGCCACCAGAAAACTACTAGAACTAATCAATGAATTTGGTAAGGTTGCAGGATACAAAATTAATGCACAGAAATCTCTTGAATTTCCTATACACTAAGAAAGAAAAATCAGAAAGAGAAATTAAGGAAGCAGTCGCATTTACCATTGCAACAAAAAGAATAAAATACCTAGGAATTAACCTACCTAAGGAGACAAAAAGACCTATACTCGGAAAACTAAGACACTGATGGGCATTTCCCTCTTTTCCCTTATGTTCTTCTCCTCTTACACCAAAATGACTGCTGTTGCCAAAAACACAAACACAACCCGCGAGTTAGAATCTAGTCCAGCATCATCTGTCTCTGGCAACCTGGCCTCCAGCTGCTGCCTGGTTTAGCATCTTTTAATGTAGAAACCCTCTTTTCTGTTCTCAAAATCAGTAAATGCTTTGTTTCAAAAGCTTCTTATATTTCTGCTGCAGGTCAGTGGACCTGGCACAGATTTTCTTACCCTGGCCTCATCGTACCTTCCCTGACTTGAGGAAACATTTGGATAACAACAGGCAGAGAAAGAAAAACCCCAGTGGGATGTTTTCTCGTTGAATACAAGACCCTCGGTTGAAGGTTTTTAGATCTTTTCATCCAGAGGAATCCCCTTTACACCTCACATAGCGGGTAACCAAAACTGAAGTGTACCGGCTTGGGGTATCATAGGGAACAGAAGAGCATCGCTTCCAGTACAGGTCACAGACATGGGATGGGAGAAAGGCTTCGTTGTCTGTCGTCTTGTGGAAAGAGGATCTTAGCATAAAAGGCTGCCTCGCTGTGGCTGGTGCATGCCCGTGGTCACCTGCATGGTCACCTTTGGGTTCCATAGTTTGGATGCTGAATGAGCCATTAGGAAATGCAGGCATTTCCCACACCAGCTAGAATAGCCACGCGGTACGATCCTGGGTTCCTGCCATCAGGAGGAAGTTACGAGATCTTCCCACTGCTTCCCAAGCCCTCTTCTCTTATAGGCATTTCTGGAAAGCCTATTAGAAAAGCAAAGAGAATCCGAATCCAGCTTCCCTCCCCAACCCTACCCCAAGAGTCAAAGTAGATGGTGTTGTGTGAACATTTATATATATACACACATATGTTTGCTCTGGTTTAGTTTCATATATACAAGTACACGTTTATGTATTGTGCCCTAAATAATAATAACAATACTAGGGAAGGTTTTTCCCAAGCTTCTTGTTCCTTGGTTCTGGCTTACACTGGGGACTGTGCCACTGACCTGGCTTAGTGTTCCGGTCGGGGTTTGGGGAGAACAGAGTAGCCAGGCACCCTGGGGGAGGTGGGGACCGCAGGGGCAAGTGTCTCAGAAAGTGAGCAGTGCATACTCCCAACCCCAGAAAGGTGACTTAGACAAACCAGGGGAGCAGGGCTCTTGCTCAGGAACCCCAGGTTTGCTTTGCTTTCAGGCCTGTGTTTACCCCTTCCCCCCACCCCAGGTCTGTTACCACAACTCCCTGGTGTCTCTTGGTGTTTAGTATGTCTGTAGGACAGTGGAATCCTTAGTCTCTCCAGAAAGGGCCCTCAGCATGGCCTTGAAGGCCTGACCAGTGAATTAAGGGATTCTGCACCCCACTTTTCCTGGTCCGTTAAGCTTGGGGTAGAGGGCGGCAGGCGGGTCCCCAGGCGTGGTACAGAGGCCAGAGCTGTGCCAGAACGGTGCGCCTGTCCACCTCCAGGCTTCCTGCCATGAAGCCTTGTGTTTGCCTCTGTTTTTAACCTGTGGTGTTGTTATTTAATTGCGTAACTTTGTTTTTCCGTTACTGTGAAAGTAAGGTGTTGTACTTTTAATTTTTTTTAACAAATGTTACCGTTCTTATTTAAGAGAATAAATTCCAAACAGTCTTAAAAACAAACCAAAAAAAGACACTAATGAAAGAAATCAAAGATGATACAAACAGATGGGGAGATATACCATGTTCTTGGATTGGAAGAATCAACATTGTGAAAATGACTATACTACCCAAAGCAATCTACAGATTCAGTGTAATCCCTATCAAACTACCAATGGCTTTTTTTTTTTTCACAGAATTAGAACCAAAAGTTTTACAGTTTGTATAGAAACACAAAAGTCCCCTAATAGCCAAAGCAATCTTGAGAAAGAAAAACAGAGCTGGAGCAATATCAAGACAGTATGGTACTGGCACAAAAACAGAAAGATCAATGGAACAGGATAGAAAGCCCAGAGATAAACCCACGCACCTGTGGTCATCTAATCTATGACAAAGGAGGCAAGAATATACAGTGGAGAAAAGACAGCCTCTTCAGTAAGTGGTGCTGGGAAAACTGGACAGCTACATGTAGAAGAATGAAATTAGAACACTCCTTAATACCATACACAAAAATAAACTCAAAATGGATTAAAGACCTAAATGTAAGGCCAGACATTATAGAACTCTTAGAGGAAAACATAGGAAAAACACTCTTTGACATAAATCACAGCAAGATCTTTTATGACCCACCACCTAGAGTAATGAAAATAGAAATAAAATAAGCAAATGGGACCTAATGAAATTTAAAACTTTTGCACAGCAAAGGAAACCATAAAGAAGACGAAGACTAACCCTCAGAATGGGAGAAAATATTTGCCAACGAAACAACTGACAGAGGATTAGTCTCCAAAATACACAAACAGCTCATGTAGCTCAATATCAAAAAAACAAAAAATCCAATCAAAAAATGGGCAGAAGACCTAAATAGACATTTCTCCAAAGAAGATATACAGATTGCCAACAAACACATGAAAGCATACTCAACATCATTAACCATTAGAGAAATGCAAATCAAAACTACAGTGAGGTATCACCTCACACCAGTCAGAATGGCCATCATCAAAAAATCTATAAACAATAAATGCTGGAGAGGGTGTGGAGAAAAGGGACCCCGCTTGCACTGTTGGTGGGAATGTGAATTGATACAGCCACTGTGAAGAAAAGTCTGGAGGTTCCTTAAAAAACTAAAAATAGAACTACCCTATGACCCAGCAATTCTACTACTGGGCATATACCCTGAGAAAACCACAATGCAAAAAGGCACATGTAACCCAGTGTTCATTGTAGCACTATTTGTAAATAGCCAGCTCATGGAAACAACCTAAATGTCCATGGTCAGATGCATGGATAAAGAAGATGTGGTACATATATACTATGGAATATTACTCAGCCATAAAAAGAAACAAAATTGGGTCATTTGTAGAGATGTGGATGGACCTAGAGTCTGTCATACGGAGTGAAGGAAGTCAGAGAAAAACAGATATCGTATATTAATGCGTGCATGTGGAATCATAGATGAACCTATTTCCAGGGCAGGAATAGAGACACAGATGTAGAGAACGGACGTGTGGACATGTTGGCGGGGGGAAGGGGAGGATGGAATGAATTGGGAAATTAGGTTTGACATAAATACACTACCATGTGTAAAATAGCTAGCTCATGGGACCCTGCTATATAGCTCACGGAGCTCAGCTCCTTGCTCTGTGTTGACGTAGATGGGTGGGATGGGGGGGTGGGAGGTCCAAGAGTGAGGGGTATATGTATGCATATAGCTGATTCACTTCATTGCATAGCAGAAACTAACACAACATTGTGAAGCAATTATACTCCAATTTAAAAAAAGAAAAGGAAAAAAGGCCCCACATCTGCTACTGGTAGCAGAACTTTCGCAAACACTTGTTTCCATGTATGGAAGACATGCATGTCTTCAGTGTGGGGATGTTTAAATTGTTATAGGTATACATCCCCACGTTTCTTTTTAATTCTAAAAGGCCAGAACAGAGTATTTAAACATTTAAATTCAGTTCACTTTAGTAAATATATATATTGAGAAAGTAAGTGAAAAGTTTCAAGGCTTTATTCCAATTCTAGGCATTAAGAAAATAAAGTTTTATTTTTGTGTGCTATGTTTAGTGTTGTCTAGCATTTTTATTAGTTTTGAGATGTTTAATGCCTGCATTAGATCAGCTAATACTGTTACATGTTCACACATTTAAGGGCATTTGAAAGATGTTTATAATTTTATCTTCAGGCTAGCTCTGTAGGAAATTAAGTATATATGTGTATATATGTATATATCTGTATATATCCTTTTTTTCTCTCTCTAAAGGAAAGAAGGCATCGGTGGATTTTACAAAGGAATTGCCCCCAATTTGATTAGAGTGACTCCAGCCTGCTGTATTACCTTTGTGGTATATGAAAATATCTCACATTTTTTACTTGGCCTTAGAGAAAAGAAAAAGTAAACTAAAAGAAGATAATTCCAGTACATCTGCCCAAGGCAGCCATGTGCTCCTTTGTATTTGAGACATGAAACTCAGAAGAATGCTGCACAGCAACATGGCTCATAATTGAATTCGGTCTATAATCATTAGAAGTCACAGAACTGCTAAGCCTTCACAATGTTTTTCTGCTTTTGCTTTCCCCATACGTATGGGACTTGGCTTCCTCTACCTGAAATGGTTGCCAGCAACACGACAGTAAAACTGACACCAAATGGAGAGTTTCACAGATTTTCTCCATTTCATTGTCCACGTAGAAGCTGATTTGCAGCATTTGCTGAATGGATTTGAAGACCGCTCCTTTTTCTGAACTCATTTGTATTGGCTTTAAAATCAACCTCTGTGCAATAGCAAAAAAAAAGGCTTCTTAAAAGATGTCATTGCTGTTTCGAGTGTTTGCTGGGAAAGAAGTTGCCCAAATCCTGACCATTTTTGAAACGGGAAAGTTTGGTGGGGGAAAAAAATCCACTGTAAATGTGCTTTTGTTTTAATTCATTTGGAATGCAGTTATGTACTTCTCTTAATTTGAGAAGTACCTGACATCTGTTGTCACTCCATCACTAATTTTTTTTCCCAGAAGCTCTTTCATCATTTAAAATGTAATCCTGGATCACATTATTTTTCGGCATAGGTACTTAGTGTCTTTTTATAAAATCTGAACTAGGATCCAGCTGTGTCAGCCCTTAGCATATTTGTCTATAAATCACTTTACTGGTGTTGCTAATAGATCACCTTATATAGATACTAGAATGACTGGGGTACATTTGTTGATAAACTGTATGGAAATGAGAAGCTTTAGCTTTCTACTTCAGATTTCAGATATGTGAGTCCAGATCCCAAATAAGTTACCAGTCTACACTGGTTGCTCAAATTCAGGTTTAAATACAAATTACAGTAAAGGCCATTATTGATTTTACTTTTGAGTTACGGTAATTTTTCTATAAATATAAAGGCCTGCCCCAAAAAGGTGCCAGAATGATACTAACATTTTTATTTACGTAAACATGTATGAATGCTTTTTGCAGTACCATCTATTTGTTATAAATAAAATACTGTGGCTGTCAAAGCCATATTTAGATGGTTCTTTGAAAAGAGGTCTATTTTTTTAAATATTTTGAAAATGGCTTTGTTTTAAAAATAAAGATAAGTACCTAATTGTATTTACTGTATCTCGTTACATGCAGAGGAATGCATTATAAATTAAATGTGATGTATTTTCCTCTTTCTGAATAATACTATTATTCACATGAAATCCTGATAATAGTCCCTGTATGGAAAGACAAGTTGCAGTTGATATTTGGAGTTTTAGAGGTAGTGCCATTATTTGAATGCCTCCTGTGTACCCCTAAATTAATAAGCCATAATTCCTGTCCTCTGAGAGCATACAGGCTTGTGGGATGAATAAGCATTAAATAACTACAGTTCTAGATTAAGAACACGCAAGAAGATTTCTACAAGCCCTGCACGAGTTCTGAGAAGAGAATTCATTCCACTCGATCAACGGTTACAGCACTCTTTCCTGCGCTGTGCCATGTATGTTACCAAGCATTGAGGATATGGCAGTAAATGAGCTACAAAACATTCCTGCCCTCAGGGAATTTTCATTTTAGTGTGAAGTGACAAAACATAAATATGCATAATATAATTTCAAATATTAAATGCTAGAAGTAAAACTAAGGAGTTGGGAATAGTGTTGCTATGCTAGGTAGGACAGCTGGGGTCAGGAAAGGTCTCTGAGGAGGTAGTATTTGAAACATTTTGACATATGGGAGGAAGCAAGCCACTATGAGATGTTGACAAAAATCAGTCAACCTAAGGAATGGAAACTGTTATTTGAGCCAAATTTGGATATTACAACCCAGGAAGAGCATCTCAGAAAGCTCTGAGAAGTGAAGTAAAGACACAGTTATAGAAGTTTGTTGAGACAGAAGGCTATACATTTAGATGACGTGTTGTTGATAGTTTACACAATCCAAGTCTAAGCATCATCTTGGCCCCTTACAAGATCAAGAAGGAATACTATCTTTTAAGGAGTTGTCTTTCTGATGCTAGGAGAGTGTTGCTCTCTATGGTTGAGCAGGTATCTCTGCCAATGGGGAAGGTTTGGCCGATGCATAATGCAGATACACAATGCATAGTAGGGGGGAGAGAGGCCACCAAAGGGCAGAGAAAAGTTTAAGTTTTTCTTGTCTTGCCATAAAATATGACCTTTAATGATCAATGGGGGGAAATTGTGAAATAATCTTTCAGTAGAAAGTGTTAGGTGATCAAATATTCGGTCCCTCAAAACCAGGATGGCTGCTTGCCTGTCCCTTGATGCCTGGTCTTAATGGCCCGATTCTCTCCTTTCGGGGGAGTTGTACTAGCAGGATGTTTGGCAAGGACTGACATTCAATTCTAAGTTGTCCAGTAAGACTTAAACCAATTTTCCTCACATGTGTGTGGGGTATGTCCATTATTTTATATAGAACTACAGATGTGATCTATAGTTTCAAGTCATTTAGACATTATCTTAGTACGAGTAGGTGACACAGCATGAAAGGCAGGAAAGTATCAACTTATAAGTTCCACAAACTAAATTGGTGGTAGTAGCAATATCATTAGCAAAGATTTAAGCCAAAATCCTCCTAAACAAAACCATTTTCCTAATATTTCCCCTAAACTAGGAAGAGGATTGTTCAGAGCAGAAATCTGACACTTCATGGGTCATAAGATGAGTAAACAAATATCATGGATAAATGTTCATGCCATTTGGAAAACTGGTAGTAACCAGAGTACTCACATTACAGATTGACAGGGGCTGTTTCCACGGTAGCCATAGGTGACCTTGAGCCCAAGGGAAACCAGTTTTTTATCTTCTTAACCAACCTGGGGAGAGCCAAGGTCATAAACTTGTTCAGTAAATCCATTGGGTCCTGTTAGGAGCTACCCAATATTCAACATCTAATAAAAAAGGAGTATTATGGCCAGGTTCAGAACATGCACCGTTAATTGGCCAGGTAAGAGGGTATCAGTTAGTGATATTGGTGGCAATGTTAGCTTGCATGGTGCTAGAGTTTCGTTTGAAATAAAATGTCTAAGAACCATCCAGTTAGAGCTTTGGAGAGGAGAAATGCACCAAGGCAACCTGGGAGTACTGGTAATTGGCCACAAACCCAGCAATTGGATTGATTTTTTTTTTTTGAAACTTGCATGGGATTGAGCCCAAGAAATACATTTGGTTCATTAGCAAAAGTCTGAGCAATTGTCAAAGTAATCAGTATACCGACCTGCTCTGGCATCTTGGGTCAGCTGTCTACTTCTGATGTAATATTCTCATCCTGGTCTGGTAGTGCTGGTCTTAGTCTAAGTCAGGTGTCAGAAATTGCAGTTGCAGTTCATTCGGTTGTAGAGGTCTGATAAGGTCCCCTCCGAAGTGGCCCAAAAGAGTCCTTTATCTGATGTCTTCTCCAGTATGCATAACCTGGTTGCAGGTCATGATGCATCTTGATCTTCTTCCAAAGTTAGATTACTGTGATAAACTTCAGAAACAGTGTCTTTTTAATGACTAAATTAACAAGGAGTTATCTGGGAAGTGAGTCTTCGCCAGTAAATACAGACATCAATTAACAAAACTAGAATTCTGTATTCACTGAAACAATCTTTTTCTCTCTAAAAGTACCCTCATTTCTACAAAATATAGCCAAATTAAGACTTATTTGTTTGCAAAATAAGTCTGGGTAATTGACCACATAGACTTTTAAATTGGCTGTGCTGGAACTTTTCATAAAGATTCTCAGATTGAACTTTAAAAACCTCAGGGCTAGGAAACCCATACCAAAGGTATGTCATACATTCAACCTGTGATATTTATAGATTTGGGTGATGGATTTAGGCGAATTCCTCTCTTCTCGAGGTCCCCAAAATACAGTGAGTTTCCTGTACCTTTTAGGAGGTGGCCTTCCTTACAGGCCTGATAAAGCTGCTGGGAACCTAAGCGTTTCCAAATTCTGGAGGCATCTAGTAGAGAGAAAAGATAAGGTTTCAGTTCTACTTACAGAGGTATATTTCAAAGGTTTCCTTATATCTGGAAAACAGATTAAAACCCAGTAATATTTCAGACAAAAACCAAAAATTATAACCACAGTCTGTTCACCCACTCCTGTGTGACTAGTCCTTGATCTTAATCTTCTGGTAACAGTTACATGAAGCCATCCAGTTGATTAGAATTCTAATTTCTTACCCAGTTCAGCAGTATGATGTGAAAATTATCAGAAATCTGTTCACGTCAAAAAGTACTCTCTGTGGATCTTCTTGAAGATGAAGCATTTTGCAAAAAGAGTACAATGATAACTGCCTATAAACGTCAAAAGACTTAAAAAGTCAAGGTTAAAGACCTGATTATAATGCAATTGGAAAACTTGGTTACTGCTGTGACACACAACAATTTAAGATAATTACTAAAATTATGACTGATATAATTTTTACCAGGACCTACCAGAATTTTAGGAGTTCCATATAATTTCTAGAATATGTATGTTGGTAACATTTACCCATAGGGTACAATCTAAGAAGTTTCATCACCACCTATTTGACAATGCTTCCCATGTAATTTAACATACCAAAGAAGCCTAAGTAGTTTAATATTCCTCTCTCTGAGATGGAGAGAAAACAAATATTTTGAGGTATTCTAGGGACCCTTTGGAAAACTTCAAAATTAGCTAGAGGTCAGATGAGCTTCATTTAGGATTTTATCTTTGGGAAGTTTGTCAAAAATATCAAGAAGTTTTACAACACTTGGTCAAATAGAATCACAGGTCACTGTGAAACAACACCCATTCACATAACTAAAGTGACAATAGAAGATCTCACTAGCAAATACAGATCACTTAAACACAAAGAAACTCACAATCTATTATCAAAAACAGTTCAGTATTTTAAGAAAACTTTGTCCTTTCAGAGAACCAAATTCAGGTTTTGTACCACTTTACTTTTAAAATTCACTTTCTTAATTAAGTTCAATCTTATCTAATTTAGGCTAATCCTGATCATGTACAAAACTCTCAGTGTTCCCTTTCCACAAACATTTGACAACTTTATGTATCCATTTAGACACAACCAGCTCTAGGACAAAATGACCTTTTTTTAACAAAATACATTTTCATTCCCCTTTTTTTGGCTGAAAACACACATCCTACTTTCCTTGCATACTGAAATGTTTCCCTTATAATTCTTAACCTTAGAATCTTAATCTCTAGCAAAAACCAAGAAGCAAGTAATTATAAACTGTCATACCAGCATTTCCTGATTGATAATTATGAACGTATTTTATAACCTCTAGAAACATACACCGTCTTATAGAATTTCTTTCTTCAATGTGATACAAGACATGTATCTAATAAACATCTTCAGTTTCTCATAAGACAAAAGTAGGTAAACTTAGGCCTGCCCAGCAATTAATGTTCTAGTATTTTATCCTACTTGTAATGACCCAGATAGTGAAGAAATTCTCGTAGTTTAACTTAGTTTTGTTTCCGGTTACCAAAATCTGGAGATATTGTCCTTAAAGTAGACATTCCTAAAACAGTTATTCCTAAAGAGTTTACCTAAAGCTCTTATTTACCTCTATTTTATTTACTTAAAACGTTTTCATACCATTATTTTTCTTGCTGACAAACTTTAACAGTAATAAGGTCTTATTTGATTTCTAGTAAACCTAGGTACAGTGAAAGTATTATATTTAATATTGATGACTCAGACAGGAAAGGGGCAGGGCACAACCTTTAAAAGAATGACATAGCCCAAGGATGCATCATAAACTGGTTAGAACCAACTAGGTCCAAGATGGCAGACGAGTCGACTTGAGCCTCAGTATACGCTCACTGTGACACATCAGCACGCTAAATGACACATCCGCAGGTGCCATGACAGTTCCAAGGCCAAACATAAAAGGTCAAAAAAGTGGGCAGTGGCCCAATTCCTGGAAGTCCCCACCTCTTCCCCAAAATAGCTGGAATACACCTCCCATTAATTAGCCTATGAAATTACCCACCCCTATAGAAACTGACAGCCCTATATATACCCTGGGACCTCTCACCTTCCAAGAATGCCCACACTGTTTGTGGAGTGTGTTTCTCCCATGGCCTCTTGCCTTCTGAGATGGCCCACACTGTCTATGGAGTGTGTATCTCCCTGAATAAACCCTTCAGTTTACCATGGCTCGCTCTTGAGTTCTTTCCTGAGCGAAGCCAAGAACCCACACTTGGTGGCCGTTCCAGAGACTCGCCCAAGACCTGGGACATGACCATCCTTTCGTGCCCCACTCTTTCCTGCAACATCTTTTCTAAAGACGTGTCCGTATTAATCAAACCAACAAGCTTAGGCTAACTTTAATACCAGATATTAATTCAATACTGAACATTTTCCAGATCACATGAACCTGAAGTTCATTCTGGCCAGTTTCTTTTATATTTCCAAGTATTTTTGTAAACACTTAATTTCCTTTAAGCCAATTAAGTAGAGCTCTTTTACAAATGAATTTTGGCAATACCACACATCTGCAACACACATCTACAACACACATATAGCTACGTACACACACTCAACAGAGACCTCATAGCTCCCATCCCAAAATTTCAGTCATGAATCAGGTACAACAATATAAAATCGATCAGTTACAAAAGAGGTTGGATACACACTGGGTTTCCAGCAGATGGAACAAATCAAGGTCACCTGTCTATGGCTAAACACTTTTCACTACTATTTATGGAAAAGACACTTAAGATTTCTATTTGTCCTTGATAAGTTCCAAATTACCTACCCTCTTTCCTGGAATTTGCATTTTAAAAACATAGCAGAGATAAGCGTTCCTGAAAAAATCAGGTAAAACATTTGCATCTCAAAGGCATAGGAGGAGAAAGGCAAGCTCCTTCTAGGATGACTTTGTTCCCATAAGGCCAGAAAACAATTTTTTTCCCTCAACACTTACAAGCCTCTTATGATAAATAGGGGAGGTTTGGGGAGTGGTAAAAGGATTGGTAGGCTTTGGATTATTTCTGGATGCACACCTCTGGTCCTGTAAAGACTAGGCTTGTAAAACAAGGACAGTTTTTTTTCCTCAAAGAATTGGGTGGCCACCTCAATGATACCAAAGGACTGACACACCCATTCATCTATGTTAGAATGTTTTACTTTCCCTCATTTAGCTTAGGGGAGAAGTGCCCCTCCCCAAAACGTCAATTCCTATCAGGCTCCACCAGTCAGACTGGTGGCCTCCCATTTTGGGAATCCACTTACAAACACTTTTGAGGATCCTCCCCTGGGTTTAACTATGAACCTCAGTTTGGCCTTTGCTATGAAGAGGCTTGTCTACAGCCTCATGTGGTCCCATTTCTAAAGGTAACCACTTAATAGTGTCTTCAGACTGGAAAGGCAATTCAGAAGATTACTAGAATGAGTACTCAAAGGAGGATAGAGGGAAACAGTTGTTAAAGTTTTAGGTACCTTTTATATCATTACTTTCAGTAGCCTTCTACAACAAATCTTTCAATGAGGCTATTTTGGAATTTTGAAGCCTTTGGGGGCATCTACATACCAATTAGAATAGGTACAACAGCTTAAGATAAGAGCTCTCTAAAATTTTAACAACTTGGATGTTTCTCCAAAGGATCCATGGAGCTAGCCCTGCAAATATTTTCCCCTGCTAATCTAATTTTAGAAAAATATTACCACTGTTGTTTCCGGTAAACGTTGCAGGCACAGATCCAGAAGACTGCCGGCTTTAACTTCACACTCAAAAGCATTTTGGAGTGTCAAAAGGACCCCAATTTGGCCATTTCAGGGCCCGATTTCCTTTAGTGCCCAACTGAGTACTTGCAAGAATACATAAACCCAGCTGGTATTCCCACAGGTGGCTGTTTGCACGGGCACCATTTCCCAGTATTAATTTCGTAGCCTAATTCAGATATGAGATATGATCTGAACAACTTTCTGAGGACAGTGTGGTGGATCACATGTGTGCTGCTTCTGAGTCTAGCTTCCCAAGGAGTTATCCGTGGATGGGTTCGACTTCTTTTATGTGGCTTGGTTTCTCCCTATGATGGCCTAAAACCGCCATGGGTGGTTGGGGGGCAGGGTTATCAGCCTCTGTTGTGCCCCCTGGTTGAGCAGTACTTACTTTATGGTCATAGTGGGGTTCCCCTATAGGACTGCCTTGTGGCCAGAAGGAGCAATATGTCCCTTTATTCTTCCAAGGTGAATAATTCATTATTCAGTCTCTTATTTCAGTAGTAAAAGTTTTGTTCAAGCCATGTATCAACTCATTCTTTAAAATTTAAGCCAAATTTAACAAAAACCCAGCCACCTATGAAAGGAGGTGGCCACAAAGGAGGTTGGAGAAGTAGTCATTACACTGGTGGGGAAGAGTGCAGGCTGGGAGCCAGACTGTCTTGGCTTCAAACTTCAGCTTTCCCATTTTCTGTTTGACCTTAGGCAAATCACTTTACCCTTCTCTGTCTCAAGTTTCATCATCTGTAAAATCAGTTCCTCTGGAGCCATGCCTGAGATGGGAATTCTTGGGCAAGTATTTATTGAGGAAGTGCCCTTAGAAGAAATTTATAAGGGAGTAAAGAAAACAGCATTTGGCAGGGGAAAAAGAGTTTTCAGAAGTTCAGCCTCAGCCTGACCCAGCAGGGCACTCTGCAGTATGGATGGACCACAGAGGTTGTCCTGCCCAGAGTTGAGGGGCTGGGCTATTATGTTCCCATATCAGGCAGTCCTTGACTACCCATGGTGTGGGAAGGAGGAGATGGAGGGCTGGCCGGGTGCCTCTCCTCCAAGGGCAATCCTCCAAGTAAGGTGGAGGTATGAGCTATTAACCAACACCTGCAGCAGCTGGGCTGTGGGTGCACCAGTCCTGTAAAAGGGATTTGGGTGTGTGGTCAACAGTATCTACTGCAAATGAGGATATTAAAAGTATGTAGCTCGGGAGACCTTCAAGATGGCAGAGGAGTAAGACGTAGAGATCACCTTCCTCCCCACGAATACATCAAAAATACATCTACATGTGGAACAACTCCTACAGAACACCTACTGAACGCTGGCAGAAGACCTCAGACTTCCAAAAAGGCAAGAAAATCCCCAGGTACATAGGTAGGGCAAAAGAAAAAAGAAAAAAAAAAAAAAAGAGAGACAAAGGAATAGGGATGGGTCCTGCACCTCTGGGAGGGAGCTGTGAAGGAGGAAGAGTTTCCACACACTAGGAAGGCCCCTTACTGGCGGGGACAGGGGGTGGGGAGGTTCAGAGCCACAGAGGAGAGCGCAGCAACAGGGGTGCAGAGGGCAAAGTGGAGAGATTCCCACACAGAGGATCGGTGCCAACCAGCACTCACCAGCCTGAGACTCTTGTCTGCTCACCTGCTGGGGTGGGCGGGGGCTGGGAGCTGAGGCTCCGGCTTTGGAGGTCAATTAAAGACCTAAATGTCAGGCCAGACACTATAGAACTCTTAGAGGAAAACATAGGCAGAACACTCTATGACATAAATCACAGCAAGATCCTTTTTGACCCACCTCCTAAAGAAATGGAAATCAAAACAAAAATAAACAAATGGGACCTAATGAAAAGCTTTTGCACAGCAAAGGAAACCATAAACAAGATGAAAAGACAACCCTCAGAATGGGAGAAAATATTTGTCAATGAGGCAATTGACAAAGGATTAATCTCCAAAATATACAAGTAGGGGGGAGGGGAAGATGGCGGAAGAGTAAGACGCGGAGATCACCTTCCTCCCCACAGATACACCATAAATACATCCACACGTGGAACAACTCCTACAGAACACTTACTGAACGCTGGTAGAAGACCTCAGACCTCCCAAAAGGCAAGAAACTCCCCACGTACCTGGGTAGGGCAAAAGAAAAAAGAATAAACAGAGACAAAAGAATAGGGACAGGACCTGCACCAGTGGGAGGGAGCTGTGAAGGAGGAAAGGTATCCACACACTAGGAAGCCCCTTCGCAGGCGGAGACTGCGGGTGGCGGAGGGGGAAAGCTTCAGAGCCGCGGAGGAGAGCGCAGCAACAGGGGTGCGGAGGGCAAAGCGGAGGGATTCCCTCACAGAGGATCGGTGCCGACCAGCACTCACCAGCCCGAGAGGCTTGTCTGCTCACCCGCCGGGGCGGGCGGGGCTGGGAGCTGAGGCTCGGGCTTTGGTCGGAGAGAGGACTGGCGGCATGAACACAGCCTACAGGGGGTTAGTGCACCACGGCTAGCCGGGAGGGAGTCCCGGAAAACGTCTGGAGCTGCCGAAGAGGCAAGAGACTTTTTCTTCCCTCTTTGTTTCCGGGTTCGCGAGGAGAGGGGATTAAGAGCGCGGCTTAAAGGAGCTGCAGAGACTGGCGCCAGCCGTGGCTAAAAGCGCGGACCCCAGAGACGGGCATGAGACGTTAAGGCTGCTGCTGCTGCCACCAAGAAGTATGTGTGCAAGCACAGGTCACTATCTGCATACCCCCTCCTGGGAGGCTGTGCAGCCCGCCACTGCCAGGGTCCCGGGATCCAGGGACAACTTACCCAGGAGAACGCATGGCGCGCCTCAGGCTGGTGCAACATCACGCCGGCCTCTGCCGCCTCAGGCTCGCCCCACATCCATGCCCCTCCCTCCCCCCGGCCTGAGTGAGCCAGATCCCCTGAATCAGCGGCTCCTTTAACCCCGTCCTGTCTGAGCGAAGAACAGACTCCCTCCTGTGACCTACACGCAGAGGCGGGGCCAAATCCAAAACTGAGCCACCGGGAGCTGTGAGAACAAAGAAGAGAAAGGGAAATCTCTCCCAGCAGCCTCAGGAGCCGCGGATTTTAAAGCTCCACAATCAACTTGATGTACCCTGCATCTGTGGAATACATGAATAGACAACGAATCATCCCAAATTGAGGAAGTGGACTTTGAGAGGAAGATTTATGATTTTTTCCCCTTTTCTTCCTTTTGTGAGTGTGTATGTGTATGCTTCTGTGTGAGACTTTGTCTGTATAGCATTGCTTCCACCATTTGTCCTAGGGTTCTGTCCGTCCGTTTTTTTTTTTTGTACTCAAAAAAATTTTTTTCTTAATAATTATTTTAATAACTTTATTTTGTTTTATCTTTATTTTATTTCATTTTATTTTATTTTATCCTCTTTCTTTCTACTTTTTCTCCCTTTTATTCTGAGCCGTGTGGATGAAAGGCTCTTGGCGCTGCAACCAGGAGTCAGTGCTGTGCCTCTGACGTGGGAGAGCCAACTTCAGGACACTGGTCCACAAGAGACCTCCCAGCTCCACGTAATATCAAATGGCAAAAATCTCCCAGAGATCTCCATCTCAACACCAACACCCAGCTTCACTCAATGACCAGCAAGCTACACTGTTGGACACCCTATGCCAAACAACTAGCAAGACAGGAACACAACCCCACCCATTAGCAGAGAGGCTGCCTAAAATCATAATAAGGCCACAGACACCCCAAAACACACCACCAGAGGTGGACCTGCCCACCAGAAAGACAAGATCCAGCCTCATCCACCAGAACACAGGCACTAGTCCCCTCCACCAGGAAGCCCACACAACCCACTGAACCAACTTTAGCCACTGGGGACAGACACCAAAAACAACGGGAACTACAAACCGGCAGCCTGCAAAAAGGAGACCCCAAACACAGTAAGATAAGCAAAATGAGAAGACAGAAAAACACACAGCAGATGAAGGAGCAAGATAAAAACCCAGCAGACCTAACAAATGAAGAGGAAACAGGCAGTCTACCTGAAAAAGAATTCAGAATAATGATAGTAAAGATGATCCAAAATCTTGGAAATAGAATAGACAAAATGCAAGAAACATTTAACAAGGACCTAGAAGAACTAAAGAGGAAAGAAGCAATGGTGAACACCACAATAAATGAAATTAAAAATACTCTAGAAGGGATCAATAGCAGAATAACTGAGGCAGAAGAACGGATAAGTGACCTGGAAGGTAAAACAGTGGAGACAACTACTGCAGAGCAGAATAAAGAAAGAAAATGAAAAGAACTGAGGACAGTCTCAGAGACCTCTGGGACAACATTAAACGCACCAACATTCGAATTATAGGGGTCCCAGAAGAAGAAGAGAAAAAGAAAGGGACTGAGAAAATATTTGAAGACATGATAGTTGAAAACTTCCCTAATATCGCAAAGGAAATAGTTAATCAAGTCCAGGAAGCACAGAGAGGCCCATACAGGATAAATCCAAGGAGAAACATGCCAAGACACATGTCAATCAAACTATCAAAAATTAAATACAAAAAAAACATATTAAAAGCAGCAAGGGAAAAACAACAAATAACACACAAGGGAATCCCCATAAGGTTAACAACTGATCTTTCAGCAGAAACTCTGCAAGCCAGAAGGGACTGGCAGGACACATTTAAAGGGATAAAGGAGAAAAACCTACAACCAAGATTACTCTACCCAGCAAGTATCTCATGCAGATTTTATGGAGAAATTAAAACCTTTACAGACAAGGAAAAGCTGAGAGAGTTCAGCACCACCAAACCAGCTTTACAACAAATGCTAAAGGAACTTCTCTAGGCAAGAAACACAAGAGAAGGAAAAGACCTACAATAACAAACCCAAAACAATTAAGAAAATGGGAATAGGAACATACATATCAATAATTACCTTAAATGTAAATAGATTAAATGCTCCCACCAAGAGACACAGACTGGCTGAATGTATACAAAAACAAGACCTGTATACATGCTGTCTACAAGAGACCCACTTCAGACCTAGGGACAAATACAGACTGAAAGTAAGGGGATGGAAAAAGATATTCCATGCAAATGGAAATCAAAAGAAAGCTGGAGTAGCAATTCTCATATCAGACAAAAGAGACTTCAAAATAAAGACTATTACAAGAGACAAAGAAGGACACTACATAATGATCAAGGGATCGAGCCAAGAAGAAGATATGACAATTGTAAATATTTATGGACCCAACATAGGAGCACCTCAATACATAAGGCAAATACTAACAGCCATAAAAGGGGAAATCGACAGTAACACAATCATATTAGGGGATTTTAACACCCCACTTTCACCAATGGACAGATCATCCAAAATGAAAATAAATAAGCAAACACAAGCTTTAAATGATACATTAAACAAGATGGATTTAATTGATATTTATAGGACATTCCATCCAAAAACAAGAGAATACACATTCTTCTCAAGTGCTCATGGAACATTCTCCAGGATAGATCCTATCTTGGGTCACAAATCAAGCTTTGGTAAATTTAAGAAAATTGAACTCGTATCAAATATCTTTTCCGACCACAACACTATGAGACTAGATATCAATTACAGGAAAAGAACTGTAAAAAATACAAACACATGGAGGCTAAACTATACACTACTTAATAACAAAGTGATCACTGAAGAAATCAAGGAGAGGAAATCAAAAAATACCTAGAAACAAATGACAATGGAAACACGATGACCCAAAACCTATGGGATGCAGCAAAAGCAGTTCTAAGAGGGAAGTTTATAGCAATACAATCCTACCTTAAGAAACAGGAAACATCTCGAATAAACAACCTAACCTTGCACCTAAAGCAATTAGAGAAAGAAGAACAACAAAACCCCCACAGTTAGCAGAAGAAAAGAAATCACAAAGATCAGATCAGAAATAAATGAAAAAGAAATGAAGGAAACGATAGCAAAGATCAATAAAACTAATAGCTGGTTCTTTGGGAAGATAAACAAAATTGAAAGGCCATTAGCCAGACTCATCAAGAAAAAAAGAGAGAAGACTCAAATCAATAGATTTAGAAATGAAAAAGGAGAAGTAACAACTGACACTGCAGAAATACAAAAGATCATGAGAGATTACTACAATCAACTCTCTGCCAATAAAATGGACAATCTGGAAGAAATGGACAAATTCTTAGAAATGCACAACCTGCCAAGACTGAATCAGGAAGAAATAGAAAATATGAAGAGACCAATCACAAGGAATGAAATTGAAACTGTTATTAAAAATCTTCCAACAAACAAAAGCCCAGGACCAGATGGCTTCACAGGTGAATGTATCAAACATTTAGGGAAGAGCGAACACCTATCCTTCTCAAACTCTTCCAAAATATAGCAGAAGGAAGAACACTCCCAAACTCATTCTACGAGGCCACCATCACCCTGATACCAAAACCAGACAAGGATGTCACGAAGAAAGAAAACTACAGGCCAATATCACTGGTGAACATAGATGCAAAAATCCTCAACAAAGTACTAGCAAACAGAATCCAACAGCACATTAAAAGGATCATACACCATGATCAAGTGGGGTTTATTCCAGGAATGCAAGGATTCTTCAGTATATGCAAATCAATCAACGTGACACACCATATTAACAAATTGAAGGAGAAAAACCATATGATCATCTCAATAGATGCAGAGAAAGCTTTTGACAAAATTCAACACCCATTTATGATAAAAAACCCTGCAGAAAGTAGGCATAGAGGGAAGTTTCCTCAACATAATAAAGGCCATATATGACAAACCCACAGCCAACATCATCCTCAATGGTGAAAAACTGAAAGCATTTCCACTAAGATCAGGAACAAGACAAGGTTGCCCACTCTCACCACTCTTATTCAACATAGTTTTGGAAGTTTTAGCCACAGCAATCAGAGAAGAAAAGGAAATAAAAGGAATCCAAGTCGGAAAAGAAGAAGTAAAGCTGTCACTGTTTGCGGATGACATGATACTATACATAGAGAAACCTTAAAGATGCTACCAGAAAACTACTAGAGCTAATCAATGAATTTGGTAAAGTAGCAAGACACAAAATTAATGCACAGAGATCTCTGGTATTCCTATACACTAATGATGAAAAATCTGAAAGTGAAATCAAGAAAACACTCCCATTTACCATTGCAACAAAAAGAATAAAATACCTAGGGAGAAACCTACCTGAGGAGACAAAATACCTGTATGCAGAAATTATAAGACACTGTTGAAAGAAATTAAAGATGATACAAATAGATGGAGAGATATACCATGTTCTTGGATTGGAAGAATCAACATTGTGAAAATGACTCTACTACCCAAAGCAATCTACAGATTCAATGCAATCCCTATCAAACTACCACTGGAATTTTTCACAGAACTAGAACAAAAAATTTCGCAATTTGTATGGAAACACAAAAGACCCCGAATAGCCAAAGCAATCTTGAGGACGAAAAATGGAGCTGGAGGAATCAGGCTCCCTGACTTCAGACTATACTACAAAGCTACAGTAATCAAGAGAGTATGGTACTGGCACAAAAACAGAAAGATAGATCAATGGAACAGGTTAGAAAGCCCAGAGATAAACCCACGCACATATGGTCACTTATCTTTGATAAACGAGGCCTGAATGTACAGTGGAGAAAGGACAGCCTCTTCAATAAGTGGTGCTGGGAAAACTGGACAGGTACATGTAAAAGTATGAGATTAGAACACTCCCTAATACCATACACAAAAATAAACTAAAAATGCATTAAAGACCTAAATGTAAGGCCAGAATCTATCAAACTCTTAGAGGAAAACATAGGCAGAACACTCTATGACATAAATCACAGCAAGATCCTTTTTGACCCACCTCCTAGAGTAATGGAAATAAAAACAAAAATAAACAAACGGGACCTAATGAAACTTCAAAGCATTTGCACAGCAAAGGAAACCGTAAACAAGACAGAAAGACAACTCTCGGAATGGGAGAAAACATCTGCAAACGAAGCAGCTGACAAAGGATTAATCTCCAAAATACACAAGGAGCTCATGCAGCTCAATATCAAAAAAACAAACAAACAACCCAAAAATGGGTGCAAGACCTAAATACACATTTCTCCGAAGAAGTTATACAGATTGCCAACAAACACATGAAAGGATGCTCAACATCACTAATCATTAGAAAAATGCAAATCAAAACGACAATGAGGTATCACCTCACACCAGTCACCACGGCCATCATCAAAAAACCTACAAACAATAAATGCCGGAGAGGGTGTGGAGAAAAGGGAACACTCTTGCACTGCTGGTGGGAATGTAAATTGATACAACCACTATAGAGAACAGTATGGAGGTTCCTTTAAATAACTACAAATAGAACTACCATATGACCCAGCAATCCCACTACTGGGCATATACCCTGAGAAAACCATAATTCAAAAAGAGTCATGTACCAAAATCTTCATTGCAGCTCTATTTACAATAGCCAGGACATGGAATCAACCTAAGTATCCATCATCGTATGAATGGATAAAGAAGATGTGGCACATATATACAATGGAATGTTACTCAGCCATAAAAAGAAACGAAATTGAGTTATTTGTAGTGATGTGGATGGACCTAGAGTCTGTCATACAGAGCGAAGTAAGTCAGAAAGAGAAAGACAAATACCGAATGCTAACACATATATATGGAATCTTAAAAAAAAATAAATAAAGGTTCTGGTGAACCTAGGGGCAGGACAGGAGTTAATACGCAGACGTTGAGAATGGACTTGAGGACACGGGGAGGGGGAAGGCGAAGCTGGAACGAAGTGAGAGAGTGGCATGGACATAAATACACTACCAAATGTAAAATAGATAGCTAGTGGGAAGCAGCCGCATAGCACAGGGAGATCAGCTCGGTGCTTTGTGACCACCTAGAGGGGTGGGATAGGGAAGGGAGGGAGGCTTAAGAGGGAAGGGATATGGGGATATATGTATACATATAGCTGATTCACTTTGTTATACAGCAGAAACTAAAGCAACATTGTAAAGCAATTATACTCCAATAAAGATGTAAAAATTTAAAAGAGTATGTAGCTCATAGGATTAAATGGATTAATTCAAGTAAAGTTCTTAGCACAGTTCCTGGGCCAATAGACATTAGCAGGAGCAAGATCTTAGAGGCCATGATGAGGGGTTCAGATTGTATGAGAGACAGTTCTAGTGGTAGTATGGAGAAACAAGTAGAAGACAGGCAAGAAGCAGGGATACTAGCTAGAGAGCTTTCGCAAATATTCGGTCAAGAGCTGGTGATAGAGCATGGACCTGGTTAACTGAGTTGGAGGTAGTTCAAGTTTGGAGGAAACTAGAGCAGGGTTCATGGAGGGAAAATATCTAAGCTGAGCCTTGAAGGAAGATATTTCCAAGGGAACCTTGGAAAAAAGCACAGATGACATGTCTTGAGCAGTGAATAGTCAATGTGGTAATGGAACAAGAAATGGAAGAGGAAGTTGAAAGGTTGAGACCAGAAAGATGAGTACTTTCAGAGCCTTACTTAACCTGTCTATTTGATGCATAAAAGAGCAGTGAGAGAAATTAATAGAACAGAAAGACACGGCTATGTCTTAGGAGTGACAGAGGAAGACCAGTCAGATAAGAGGATCAAAGAAAAAGGGGTTATCAACCATGTAAATATTTTGGTAGGATGAAGATTAATGCCACTGATAACTTGAGGCAGATTCAAATTGTAGCGGCTGAAGACAGATTGCAAGCAAATAAGCAGGTGGGGAAAACTGCAAGTCTTCATTTCACTACAGGCTCTTTCTTGGATTTCAGCAGATAAAGGTAAAGAACTTTAGCTTGAAAAAAGTACTAGGAGTCTAGGAGGCAGAGGCTGACAAAGGGAAAACCAGAACATGACTGTAGGAGAATGCTTGAAGATTAAGATGCAGGGCAAGAGAAAAAGAAAAAAAGCTGCTGGAGCTCTGTACCAGAGAATGAACATAAGGTACAGTGTGATCCAAGGCAATGATGGAAACCATGCTTTGTGAAAAGAAGGCTATCAAGCTTCAATATGTGTTTTTTGCCATGGCAATTTTAGAGACCCATGTCTTTATATAAACACCACACTGAAGAAGGAATATCACAAGTCACTTCATGAATCATCAGAATGAGAATTTGCTCTTGAATGTGAACACTTTACTGAATATAAAATCCTCTAGATAAAGTTTCACTTTTGTAGCAAGGTCTCTTTGATTATAAGATCACTTATAGAAATTAAATCATTTCACATTATTTTACCTTTTTATTTTCTAAAAATGTGTTAGGTAACATGCAGAAAATATGTGAATTTCGGGGTTACCTAGAGTCTTAAATTTCTTTGAGTAAATAGGAAATAGACTCTGGAAGTACCTATAATGAATACCTGTTATATGGCTGCCCAGTATCTATTTTTCTTCCTTCTTGGAGTAATAGCCTGAATTTCTTTTCAGTACCTACCCCATCCCTCCATTCTTACCATTGTGAGTTAGATGGAAAATGGGCCTCACCTGCCCCAGAGAAAGGCCCTGACTCATAGAGCCAATCTGAACGTGCCATCTCTGAATGTTTTGGAACTGGCACGATTACCTAAGTTGGTCCAATCAGTGACTCTTAGACACTTTTGCTGAATATATGATATAGATTCTCTGTTTCACAGAAAGGATTCATGTAATTCTTACAGTTCCTCAAAGTCAGTTTAGGATTATAAAATGGGGGGTGGGCGGGAGGGAGGAGTTTGTCCAAAAACAGTCAACACCAGGGAAGTGACAGTTAAAAACTGAAAGAAACTAGGTTCTAAGTCACATTATGTGAGCTTCTAGTCTCACTCCTAGCAACATGTATCTCTGCAGTTTCAAAGGAAGTTAATTGGTTCGCTCTATGTAAGCCATTCTCAGTTGGGTTTTTCTATTAGTTGCTGTACTTGAAAGCTTCCTAGGTGACAGAATCTGTGATCTAGACCCTAAAGCCTATGTGTCACTTTTCCATCAGCTGTCAGGATGTTGGTGAACTCGACTGTGGAAATAGATGTCATTTTTATGAAAAGTGAGCATTTTGGGACCCTTATGTATGTTGTATAGGTTCTTTAAAATGTTCAGTTTTACAGAGAAACTTTTTTTATATTATAAAGATATTCAACTCACCATGAAAAGCATAAGAGACTTAGAAAAATAACTAAAACCTGCTTATAGTTGAAGACCCAACTACACAAAAGTTGGATTTGAAGGTCGTCCCTTATCTATTTTCTGACAGCAAATATTGCAGGATTGTTTGTTTATATTAATGTAAGTTTCAATATATGTTAATTATGAATAGAACAAGCCTAGAAAGTGATAAAACCAATTCACACTCAACTTGTCAAAAGAAATAGTAATAAGCTTCTTCCCTTAAGTGAAGCTTGTTAACCTCTTCCCCACCCAGGTTCTAAAGTAATTCATAAGTAGACAAGAGGTATGTGGAACATGATGTATTATCTTTATTACTAATAACCCTCATTCTCTAATTTCAGCCTTATATCTGTGTAAAAGAGGGCTTCCTTACACTGAGCCCCATAATGATACAGACATACGCATCCAGCCACAGACAGCACTGGACCCAGACTATTTTGCCGCCTGCCCTTGTAAGACTTATGGAGAAATGGGGCCCAATGCATGCTTTCTGTGAGCAGCTTATTCCAAAGAGAGGGGAGAAAGTGCTACTCATGCTCACTTCTTTGTCCCAAACTCAAGCAAGTCATCACACCTCTACCAATCTAGGTCCAACCAGGAGACAGAACACGGTAAATTTAACCAGAATTGTTAAGCTATAATAGAGTGAAATAAATACAATTACCCCTCTGTATCCACGGGTTCTGCACCCCGGATTCAACCAACCGTAAATTGAATTGCAGTAGATTGAATCCTCGGATGCAGAATCCTCCAATGTGGAGCCCCGGGGTACTGAGGGCAGACTGTACTACTCCATTTTATGTAAGAGACTTCAGCAATCGCAGGGGACTGGCGGGGCAGGGGGAGCCTTAGAGCCAATTTCTTGCTCATGCTGAGGGATGACTGCGTGTTGAGAACTCTTAACAGTACCCTAGGGCAGAGGGAGAGTACCCAAGGAAAGGCAAGCTTAGAAGAGGATCCCCGTCTGGCATTCATACCTCTGATGGAATAAAATTTAAAGGCAGGACAAAAAAAATTAAACACAGAATTCTGTTCAGGCCTTCTCCCTCCCTAATGCCCAGTGTGCATCTGCATTACACATTAAGCAGAGCTCCTCAAATCTTCACGATCTAAAACAGAGAGAGATGATAAATATTTTAGCTACTCAAAACTTGAAAGCGATACTCGTTATATATCTTCTCGCTGTAGATCAGAGAGAGCGCGAAGGCGGAGCAGGTCTCGTTTAAATCTGACAGAGGTTCTAGAACTACTTCATCCTATTCTCGGTCAGAACGGTCCCATTATGACGACTCTCATTATGATGGTCGTTACCGTAGGAGCTCCCCTTATCGAGAGAGGGCACGCTAGTCTCGGCCATATACCAATAACAGGGCAAGACTGATGGATACTGTAAAACTGAGTCCTCTTACTTAGAGATGGAAAAAAGAGGAAAGGATTCTTCAAAATTAGAAGGAGAATCCAAAAGGACTTCAGAAAATGAAGCAATGAAAAGATGTTATTCTCCCACTAATGACCAGGGATTCCGACGCGGGTCATCATATTCTAAGCACGGTCAGAGTGCTTCCCGTTATAAATCTGCCCCTTCAAAACCTGCACCCAAGTCTGATAAATTTAAAAATTCTTTCTGTTGTACAGAATTGAATGAGGAAGTCAAACAGCCTCATTCTTTTAGTTTACAGACTCCTTGTTCAAAAGGTAGTGAATTAAGAGTGATTAGTGAAGTTCCTGAAAGAGAGAAGATTGGGTCTCCATCTCCATCAAATCGATTAAATGATTCACCTACTTTTAAAAAGCTTAGATGAATCACCTGTTTTTAAGTCTGAATTTATAGGACATGATAGCCACGATAGTATTAAGGAATTAGACTCTTTATGTAAAGTGAAGAATGATCAAGTAAGAAGTTATTGTCCCACCGAATTTAATATAAACAGATCTCCTGGGGCAGAATCTGATTTGGCAACATTTTGCACTTCTAAACGTGACACTGTTTTGATGTCTTCTGATGATAGTGTGACTGGATCAGAGGTATCCCCTTTGGTCAAAACGTGCATGCTTTCATCAAATGGATTTCAAAACATTAACAGATGTAAAGAAAAAGACATGGATGATACTCGCATGCAGCATAGTAAGTCAGAAAGCCCATTTAGAGAAACAGAACCTCCAGTGTCGCCACACCAGGATCAACTCATATCTTTGCCAGTTATGACTATAGATTATTCCAAAACAATAGTTAAAGAACCAGTTGATGTGAGAGTTTCTTGCTGTAAAACCAAAGATTCAGATATATACTGTACTTCAAACGACAACTGTCCTTCTTTGTGTCATTCCGGAGCTGAAAATACTGAGCCTTTAGTAACGAAGATTTCTTCAAATAGCTTTATGAATGTGCATTTGAAATCAAAAACAGTTATATGTGATAATGGAAGTCTGACAGATCAGCACTCAAAATTTGCATGTGGAGAATATAAGCAGAGTGTTGGTAGTACTAGTTCAGCTTCTGTTAATCATTTTGTTGATTTATATCCACCTACAGGGAGCTCATGTATTGCTTCATCTCTTCAGAGTCTTCCAGCAGGGACAAACATAGACAGTTTAACTCTCTTGCAATGTGGAGAGAATACATCTCCAGTTTGGGATGCTGTGCTGAAGAGTAAAAGCTCAGAGTTTTTAAAGCATGCAGAGAAAGAAATAATAGAAGTAGCTGGTGGCCTTCCTGATTCAGGAAGAGGATTTGCTTCCTGGGGAAACAGGCATAATAATGGACTATCTGGGAAATGTGTGCAAAAGGCTCAAGAAGAAGGGAACTCCATACTGCCTGATAGAAGAGGAAGACCAGAAATCTCTTTAGGTGAAGAAGGTGGAAGAGGACATACACATACTTCTGATGACTCAGAAGTTGTATTTTCTTCTTGTGATTTGAATTTAATCATGGAGGACAGTGATGGTGTAACATATACCTTAAAATGTGACAGTAGTGGTCATGCCTCAGAGATTGTATCCACTGTCCATGAAGATTATTCTGGTTCTTCCAAAAGTTCAAGTGATGAAAGTGATTCAGAAGATACAGATTTTGATGATAGCAGTATTCCAAGAAACCGTCTTCAGTCTGTTGTGGTTGTGCCAAAGAATTCTACTTTGCCCATGGAAGAAACAAGTCCTTCTTCTTCTCGGAGCAGTCAAAGTTACAGACACTATTCTGACCACTGGGAAGATGAGCGATTGGAGCCAAGGAGGCATTCATATGAGGAAAAATTTGAGAGTATAGCAAGTAAAGCCTGTCCTCAAACTGAGAAGTTCTTTCACAAAGCAACAGAGAAGAATTCAGAAATCTCTCTTACACAGCCCAGCCGAAAACAGATAGATAATCACCTGTCTGAAATTGCTCATCCTCAGAGAGATGGGGTTGATAGTACAAGTCATACAGACATAAAATCTGACCCTCTAGGTCATCCAAATTCTGAGGAAGCAGCGAAAGCCAAAATAACTTCTAGGTAGCAAGAAGAGCTGCCAGTTTATTCTTCTGATGATTCTGAAGATGTCTCAAGTAAGTCTCGGCAACAGACCACTTTCCCTAACAGGCCAGATAGTAGACTGGGAAAACAGAGTCAAATTTTTCTTCCTGTGAGATCTCCCGAGTGGATGGTTTCCGTTCATCATCGGAAGAGCTCAGAAATCTAGGGTGGGACTTCTCTCAACAAGAAAAGCCTACTACCACGTATCAGCAACCTGACAGCAGCTATGGAGCCTGTGGTGGACACAAGTATCAGCAAAGTGCAGAACAGTATAGTGGGACACATAATTACTGGCAAGGCAATAGCTACTGGGATCCAAGATCAGCAGGTAGACCACCTGGAACTGGGGTTGTGTATGATCGAATTCAAGGGCAGGTACCAGATTCCTTAGCAGATGACCGTGAAGAGGAGAATTGGGGTCAACGTGGAGGATCTCACTTTTCAGGCCAGTCCAATAAATTTTTTCTGTCCCTTCAGAAGGACAAGGGGTCAGTGCAAGCACCTGAAATAAGCAGCAATTCCATTAAGGACTCTTCAGCTGTGAATGAGAAGAAAGATCTTTCGGAAAACTTAGAACAAAATGATAGGAAAGATAGAGGGCCTCTTAAAAAAAGGAGACAGGAATTGGAGAGTGATTCTGAAAGTGACGGTGAGCTTCAGGACAGAAAGAAAGTTAGAGTGGAGGTAGAGCAGGGAGAGACAGCAGTGCCTCTAGGCTCAGCATTGGTTGGGCCTTCGTGTGTCATGGAGGACTTCAGGGACCCAGAGCGGTGGAAGGAATGTGCCAAACAAGGGAAGATGCCTTCTTACTTTGATCTGATTGAAGAAAATGTTTATTTAACAGAAAGAAAGAAGAATAAATCCCATCGGGATTTTAAGCGAATGCAGTGTGAGTGTACACCTCTTTCTAAAGATGAAAGAGCTCAAGGTGAAATAGCATGTGGGGAAGATTGTCTTAATCGTCTCCTCATGATTGAATGTTCGTCTCGTTGTCCAAATGGGGATTATTGTTCCAATAGACGGTTCCAAAGAAAACAGCATGCAGATGTGGAAGTCATACTCACAGAAAAGAAAGGCTGGGGCTTGAGAGCTGCTAAAGATCTTCCTTCGAACACCTTTGTCCTGGAATATTGTGGAGAGGTACCTGATCATAAAGAGTTTAAGGCCCGGGTAAAGGAGTATGCACGAAACAGAAACATCCACTACTATTTCATGGCCCTGAAGAATGATGAGATAATAGATGCCACTCAGAAAGGAAAGTGCTCCCGGTTCATGAATCACAGCTGTGAACCAAACTGTGAGGCTCAAAAATGGACTGTGAACGGACAACTGAGAGTTGGGATTTTTACCACCAAACTGGTTCCTTCAGGCTCAGAGTTAACATTTGACTATCAGTTCCAGAGATATGGCAAGGAAGCACAGAGATGTTTCTGTGGGTCGGCTAATTGCCGGGGTCACCTGGGAGGAGAGAACAGTCAGCATCAGAGCAGCAGGAGGGAAAATGAAGAAAGAACGATCTCGGAAGAAGGATTCGGTGGATGGAGAGCTAGAAGCTCTGATGGAGAATGGTGAGTGTCTCTCTGATAAAAACCAGGTGCTCAGCTTATCCTGGCTAACGGTTAGAATTGAAACTTTGGAACAGAAACTTACCTGTCTCAAGCTCATACAGAACACACATTCACAGTCTTGCCTGAAGTCCTTTCTGGAACGTCATGGGCTGCCTTTGTTGTGGATCTGGATGGCAGAGCTACGTGATGGCCGGGAAAGTAACCAGAAGCTTCAGGAAGAGATTATAAAGACTTTGGAACATCTACCCATTCCTACTAAAAATATGTTGGAGGAAAGCAAAGTGCTTCCTATTATTCAACGTTGGTCTCAAATCAAGACTGCTGTCCCTCAGCTGAGCGAAGGAGATGGGTATTCTAGCGAGAATACATCACGTGCTCACACACCACTCAACACACCTGATCCTTCCACCAAGCTGAGTATAGAAGCTGACACAGACACCCCCAAGAAGCTAAAGTTTCGCAGACTTAAAATTATAAGTGAAAATGGCATGGACAGTGTGATCTCTGAAGCTACCAGCGAGCTAGAAGGCAAGGATGGCAAAGAGGACCTTGACCAGTTAGAAAACGTCCCTGTAGAAGAAGAGGAACAACAGCTACTCACACAACAGCTGCCTGAATCTAAAGTTGATAGTGACATTGCTGTGGAGGCCATTAAGCTACCCACATCTGAACCAGAGGCTGACACTGAAATAGAGCCTAAAGAGAGCAATGGCACAAAACCAGACGAACCTATTGCTGAGGAAACACCATCCCAAGATGAAGAGGAGGGTGTGTCTGATGTGGAGAGTGAGAGGAGCCAGGAACAGCCACATAAAACAGTAGATATAAGTGATTTGGCCACCAAGCTCCTGGACAGTTGGAAAGACCTAAATTAGGTATATCGAATTCCAAAGAAAAGGCAAACTGAAAAGGAGAGCACAATAACCGAACGAGGAAGGGATGCTTTTGGCTTCAGAGATCAAACAGTTGCCCCAAAGACTCTTAACAGGTCAAGAGAGAGAGACCCAGACAAACAAACTCAAAATAAAGAGAAAAGGAAACGAAGGGGCTCCCTCTCACCACCACCTTCTGCCTATGAGCGGGGAACAAAAAGGCCAGGTGGCAGATATGATACACCAACTTCTAAAAGGAAAGTACGAATTCAAGATCGCAATCAACTTTCTACAGAGGAGCGTTGAAAGTTGTTTGAGCAGGAGGTAGCTCAGCGGGAGGTTCAAAAACAACAGCAGCAGCTGCAGAACCTGGGAATGGCGTCTCCACTGCCCTGTGACTCTCTTGGCTACCATGCCCCTCATCACCCCTTTGCTGGCTACCCACCAGGTTACCCCATGCAGGCCTATGTGGATCCCAGCAATCTTAATGCTGGAAAGGTGCTCCTCCCCACACCCAGCATGGATCCTGTGTGTTCTCCTTCTCCTTATGATTATTCTCAGCCCTTGGTGGGACATTCTACAGAACCCCTTGCTGCCCCTCCACCTGTGCCCATGGTGCCACATGTGGCAGCCCCTGTGGAAGTTTCCAGTTCACAGTATGTGGCCCAAAGTGATGGTGTGGTACACCAAGACTCCAGGGTCACCGTCCTGCCACTGCCAGCCCCAGGCCCAGTCCAGGGACAGAATTATGGTGTTTGGGATTCAAACCAACAGTCTGTGAGTGTACAGCAGCAGTACTCTCCTGCACAGTCTCAAGCAACCTTATATTATCAAGGACAGGCTGCTCCAACTGTCTGTGGTGTGACGTCACCCTATTCACAGACAACTCCACCAATTGTACAGGGTTATGCCCAGCCAAGTCTTCAGTACATCCAGCGACAACAGATTTTCACAGCTCACCCACAAGGAGTGGTGGTACAGCCAGCCACAGCCGTGACTACAATAGTTGCACCAGGGCAGCCTCAGCCCTTACAGCCACCTGAAATGGTTGTGACAAATAACCTCTTGGACTTACCACCCCCATCTCCTCCCAAACCAAAAACCATTGTCTTACCTCCCAACTGGAAGACAGCCCGAGACCCAGAAGGGAAGATTTACTACTCCCATGTGATCACAAGGCAGACTCAGTGGGATCCTCCTACTTGGGAAAGCCCAGGAGATGATGCCAGCCTTGAGCATGAAGCTGAGATGGACCTGGGAACCCCAACATATGATGAAAATCCCATGAAGACCTCAAAAAAGCCTAAGACAGCAGAAGCAGACGCCTCCAGTGAACTGGCTAAGAAAAGCAAACAAGTATTCAGAAAAGAGATGTCCCAGTTCATCGTCCAGTGCCTGAACCCTTACTGGAAACCTGACTGCAAAGTGGGAAGAATTACCACACCTGAAGATTTCAAACACCTAGCTCGCAAGCTGACTCACGGCGTTATGAATAAGGAGCTGAAGTACTGTAAGAACTCCGAGGACCTGGAATGCAATGAGGATGTGAGACACAAAACCAAGGAGTACATTAAGAAGTACATGCAGAAGTTTGGGGCTGTTTACAAACCCAAACGGGACACTGAATTAGAGTGACCTTCAGGGCCAGGGTGGGAGGACGGGCAAGCTGGTAGGAGAGACTCTGGGGAGAAGAAATCCCGTGGGCCCTCTCTCCCCACCCCACTGTCAGGGCTGTGCTACTGATGACACATCACCCTGGGGAATTCAAACCTGCAGAATGAGCTCACAAAAATGAGCTCCATCTACAACAAGCGGTCCCTGGTTGTGAGCTGTTGGTAGAGGCCATCTGAGGCAAGGGTTTAGGCCCTTGAGACCTTCCCTTCTGAGACCCCGGCCAGGCCTGACCCCACTCTCAAGGCTGGGCCTCCTCCTTGGCGGTGCTGTCAGCACACAGACTCATGCGCATCCCCACCCACGACCCCTTACCCTGACGATCTGTATTATATTTTAATGTCTATGTGAATATATTGAAAATAATTTGTCTTTCCTGGTTTTTGGCTTTTGTTTTGCTTTTAAGCCTCTGTGTGCTAGGATCACAGAAGACTTTGTAAGGATGGTTTAAGTTGTCCTGCAAGGTTTAAGGTGTTATCATGTAAATATTCCAGAGCAGGCTGCCTTGTGGTTTCGGCCAGCCTTGTGCTATGTTGATAAGATTGATTTACTGCTTAAAATCACTTTACTTGGGGTTCCCTGCTGGCGCAGTGGTTGAGAGTCCACCTGCCAGTGCAGGGGATGCAGGTTTGTGCCCCGGTCCGGGAAGATCCCACATGCTGCGGAGCGGCTGGGCCTGTGAGCCATGGCCGCTGAGCCTGCGCATCCGGAGCCTGTGCTCCGTGACGGGAGAGGCCACAACAGTGAGAGGCCCGCGTACCACAAAACAAAACAAAAAAAACAAAAACATCACTTTACTTTATCCAATTTTTACTGAACTTTTTATGTAAAAAAATAGAATCAATTAAAGAAAAAAAAAGGATAAGTCTATGCCTTCAACTTCTAACAGGTGGAAGAGTTCTCAGTGCTTTCTGAGAATCTGCTTCCCAGGTTATAATACTCAGTTTGGCTCCAACAGAATTCCCTTTTTCTTAACTTGATAGTTAATTGAATTTTGGAGAAGGTGCGGTTGTAGACAACCACTGGCTGGTGAGAAAGTTTGCTGGGTTGCCTGTGCCAGAACTGGTTTAGGGTCATCTGATAAACAGGAAACAATCATCTAGGACACAGGCAAGCCAAGGCATCTAAGCAGGTTGCTGAGGAAGCTGGGAGGTTTCTGCAGGTGCCAAGCCAGAGCAGACATTGCCCACCTTGGAAAGGTCTCAGGAAGAGCCCTGCAGGGGGCAGGAAAGTCAGGCCTGGTCATGCTTGGGAGTGTGCGTGGTGAGGGCTGTGGGTTGCTACAGCATGAAGCCAGAAGTACGCGGTGTGCCTCTTAAGACCGCAGCAAGGTGATCACCAAGGCTCCTGGGCTGGAGCTACAAGGTAGTCAAAGGACTGAGCACTCTGGGTGTGCAATTGGAGAATGAATTTGGAGCTGGGAAGCAATAAGTTCATAAGCAGCTCAGTTGACCCCTTTGACTTCTCAGCTTTCATATGCACCATTCTACACACATTTCAATGCCTGCCCAGCAAAGAAACTACATTTTAGCAAGAAACAGCTAACCCTCTGATAAGTGAAGTTCTTGCCCTTCCCCCAGGTAAAACACAAACCCCAACGGTCACTAAATCCATTGCTGCCTATATTAATTAGGCCTCAATTTCAGTCTTAGGTCCTACTAAAGACTACACTGTAAAGTTGACCTTCACCTAGTGTTATATAAAATTAAAATGGGAAGGAGAAGTTAGAATAAACACATACATATAGCAGAAAATATGCAAAGCTACCAGCCCTGGTTTCTGTAGTTATTCACGAGATCAGAGTTGACGTCTATAGCTTCCACCTTCACCCACTTATTCCCTGTTTTCCTTGCCCACAGCCAGAACCCACAGCTCCATCCAGATTCTTTATTGGTAGAATGATTCAATCCTTTCCTTCTGAATGGTCTGAATCCTCAATTGTCCTGCCTTTTTCCAGTTCCTGTAGCTTTCCATTGATCTTTACTGTTGGCATGGAAGTATTGAAGGGAACCTCAGAAAATCTCCTGGGTTCCAGTAAAAATCCTCCTTGCTTCCATTATAAAGGCAACCAATTTCCTGCGGTAACTGAGATCATAACACCAGTAGATTAACCTTTTTCACCTGTTGGTTCAGTGGTATAAGGAGTGTAACATGGCCAGGGGGCAGTCTGTGGTAGGCAGAATTCTAAGATGGATCCCACAATTCCTGCTCCCTGGGGTAAACACCAGTGTAATTTCCTTTGAGCATTGTAGGGACCTGTAAATACAATTGGATATCACCTTCATGATTATACAACAATATGGCAAAAGGAATTTTGCAGATGAAATTAGGGTCCCTAATCAGCTGACTATAATTCAACGGGAGATTATCCTGGGTGGGTCCAACCTATCTAATCAGGCAAGTCTTTTAAAAGCAAAAGTTCTATTCTCCAGGATAGATCACATGCTATGCCACGAGACAAGTCGCAGTAAACTGAAGATCAAAATCATATGTTGGGCTGCACCCCACAGGCCTGCAAGGCTTGTAGTTGCCAGCCTCAAGACTGAAGAAAGAGCCTAGAGACAGCAACAGAGACATCAGTGACTTATTGGACAAGGGATCTTACACACCTGAAGCAAGGTCCTGGAGCAACACCTCACTGTTTGTGGCAGACAGCAAGCAGGACATCCAGCAGTCTTTGCTACCGGGGGAGGAGGAGGCTACCATTTATAGGGGGAATTAATGGTCAGGTTGGCTCATAAATCACCAGAGAGACCAGCAGCTGGGGCAGGAAGCAAGCACATAGGCAGTTACTAATTAAGCCCTATAATTAAGGAGATTGGATAGTCATGTGCGTGAAGCAGGTACTGGCTGAACAGGGGATATACAGAGCAAGAGGACAGTCATCTTGAATGGCGTGGTCAAACACTCCACCCTTACATACCCTGTACGACCTTTATAATCTTGGCCCATACATCTTCTGCTATATCCCCGAGGACATGTAGGTAGAAGTACAACTGCAACCAAACACCACAAATGCAATACAGACAGTCCAACAGGTGGGCTTTGGAACCAGGAGCTTATCAAGTCAATTTTTCATGGACTCTCAGAGGTTGACAATGGCATTTCGCTGTAGAGCCACCAATCAAACTCATTTCTCAGTGAGGCCACCATTGTCACCCAGTCCACAAACAGATTCCCTTCACTCAGAGTAGGGCAAGCTGCAAGATGTCTAACAGGCACAATATAGGGAAGATCATGACCATTAAGCAAAATACAAGCAGTAACATCATTCTGAGGTAATGCCACCCCTGTCTACGCGTTTTGTCCTGGCCTGCAATACCATACCACCTGCCCACCCTCAGTCTCCACAGCCAGTGCCGAATACTGGAGAGGTGGTGTAACAGTACACAGGGTTAGTATAATGGTGCCTCTCTACAGTAGAGGCCTGGATTAATTACCTTAGTAATCTGAGGTGGGGCTGGGGAGAAGACAGGTGAAATCTGTAAATCCCTTTCTGATCCTATTTCCCAATGGGACAGCAAACCCAAACCACTGAAGTCTTACCTGCCAGTCCTCAGGGCTATTTATAATATGTTCCCCTGGGGATAGATCCTGTGAAGGGCAAAAATGAGTTGATGTTCTGACCTGTAGTTGGCAACAGTCCTTGGGTGGTCAGCAGTTGAACTCGAACAGTGTTGACTAGTTACCTCCGGGTTAACATGGCGTCGGCACTGGGATAACTGCTCCTGGGATGTGTCCACGTGTTAAGAGTGAGTTTCCCACCTCGACTGTTGTTTAAGTAGTCTCTTCATAGCCCGGCAGCAGTGGGGTTGTAAGGCAGGTGGAAATGCCCCTGTACGTCCTTTGTATCGGCCCATTCCTGAACTTCATGGCCAATAAAGTAGATTCCTTGGTCACTATCGATGTCCACGGGGATCCTATATGTTGCATACAAATGAATAGTGGTTGTCTGCATGCTCAAAGAATCGGGTAGGTTTTTTGTAATGTCTTCCACCTGTTGTGATGTATCCTAGACTGCATATAGCTGTTGTTCCGTCACACTCTATCATTGCTCTGCCCCCTTCCATAGTTGGGACCAGAAGCCCAAGGGCACTCTTATTATGTTGCTGTTGCCACAGATCTCAACAAAACACTCCCGGGTAACAGGCTATGTTAATTCACAAGTCTGTCTCTGAACTCATATCCCTAAAGCCTGTGTCTCTAATTGTTTAGGGGTGGTAGGTCAGGGGTATGCTTGTATTTTGTAGATAATCCAGGTCCTTGAGTTTTGTCTCTATTCACCAGCCACCCCCGTGCAGTCAGATGAATGAGGAGCACTGGGCTGCTACTTTTAAACTGGGAAAAGACAGGTTAACAGGATATCATCAACATAATGGAAGAAAAAGACATCTCTCATGGTACACAGCTACCACAAGGCCCCACATGCTAGTAGATGGCCTCCTCCCGATCACCTCCACAACTTTCTGTTTCCCATCCTTATGTCCTGACATCTCAGCTCCCAGGAGTTTTCTCACCCAGAGACAGCAACAGAGACATCAGGGATTTATTGGACAAGAGAAACTTACACATGAAGCAAGGTCCTGGAGCAACACCTCACGGTGCGTGGCAGACAGCAGGCAGGACACGGCAGCACCCTCCACCACTCCGGGGAGAAGGCGGCTACCATTTATAGGGGGAATTGATGCCAGATTAGCTCATCAATTACCAGGGAAACCAGCAGCTGCGGCAGGGGGCAAGGAGGTAGGCAGTTACTAATTAAGCCCGATAATTAAGAGGATTAGAGAGTCATGTGAGTAAAGCAGGGGCTGGTTGATGAGGGGAGGTACAGAGAGCAAGAGAACAGCCATCTTGAGGGCCTGACCATACATCATAGCAAGCATCTTTTCTGACCCAGTGCTATGAGACTAGAAATCAACTACAAGGAAAAAACTACCCAAAACACAAACACGTGGAAGCTAAACAATATGCTACTAAACAACCAATCGGCCATTGAAGACATCAAAGAGGAAATAAGAAAATACCTGGAGACAAATGAAAATGAAAACACAATCCAAAATCTATGGAATGCAGCAAAAGCTGTTCTAAGAGAGAATTTTATAGTGATACAAGTCTACCTCAGAAAGCAAGAAAAATATCAAATCAACAATCTAAACTTACATCTAAAGGAACAATAAACAATACCCAAAGTTAGTTAAGGAAAGATATCAAGATCAGAGCAGAAATAAATGAAATAGTGACTAAAAAAAAAATAGAAAAGATCAATGAAATTAAGACCTGGTTCTTTGAAAAGATAAACAAAATCGATAAACCTTTAGCCAGACTCATCAAGAAAAAAAGAGAAGGCCCCCCCAAAATAAAATCATAAACAAAAAGGGGCAGTTACAACAAACACTACAGAAGTACAAAGGATCATAAGAGATTATAATGAACAACTATATGTCAATAAAGTGGACAAACTAGAAGAAGAGGACAAATTCCAATAAAGGTACAATCTCCTGACTGAATCAGGAAGAAGTAGAAAATATGAACAGATGAATGACCAGGAATGAAATTGAGTCTGCAGTAAAAAATCTCCCAACAAACAAAAAATCCCAGACCAGATGGCTTCACAGGTGAATTCTACCAAACATTTAAAGAAGAGTTAACATCTACCCTTCTCAAAGTAGTTCAAAAGATTGCAGAGGAAGGAACTCTTCAGAACTTATTCTACTAGGCCAGCATCACCCTGATACCAAAACTAGACAAAGAGAACACAAGAAAACAAAATTACAGGCCAATATCACTGATGAACACAGATGCAAAAATCCTCAACAAAATATTAGCAAACTGAATTCAACAACACATTAAGAGGATCATACACCATGATCAAGTGGGATTTATTCCAGGGATGAAAGAGATTCAATATCTACCAACCCATCAGTGTGACACACCACATTAACAAACTGAAGAATAGAAATCATATGATCAGCTCAATAGATGAAGAAAAATCTTTTGACAAAATCCAACATCTATTCACGAAAAAAAAAAAGGCCACCTACTGAATGAAAGAAGATATTTACAAAGACAAATATTGTTTGGTTTCACTTATATGTGGAATCTAAAAAACAAAACAAATGAACAAGCACAACAAAACAGAAACAGAGTCATAGATTCAGAAAACAAACAGCTGGTTGCCAACCAGACTTATCATGGCGATTATTTTGAAATGTATAGAAATATCGAATCACCATATTGCACAAAAGGAACTAACATAGTGTTGTAGGTCAATGAGGTTTCAAAAAGAAACAGACAAACTTATGGAAAAAGAGATCAGATTTGTGGTTACTAGAGGTGGGGACTGAGGGGAGGGGGAAGTGGATGAAAATAGTCAAAAGGTACAAACTTCCAGTTACAGAAATAAGTACTAGGGATGTAATGTACATGATAAATGTAATTGACACTGCTGTATGTTATCTGTGAAGGCTGTTAAGAAACTAAGTTCTAAGTTCTCATCAGAAGGAGAAAAACATTTTTTTCTCTTTTATTTTGTATCTGTATGAGATGATGGAGGTTCACTAAACTTATTGTGATAATCATTTCAAGATGTACTTAAGCCCAATCATTACGCCATGCACCTTAAACTTATACAGTGCTGTATGTCAGTTATATCTCAAGGAAACTGGAAGGAAAAAAAAGTTTCATAAGATCCCATGCTGGCTAGGGTAGGGAGAACAGAAATTCTCCAACACTATTGGCAGGAGTGAAAATTGTCATAATAATTGAGGGTAAGTCAGTGATATATCAAAATTTGAAACATGCTTCCTCTTGGACCCAGGGATAATTTGCCCGACAGGCACTCTTGCAGAAATGCCCCAGGACATACCGTGTGTGCAAGGAAATTTCACTGCAGCATTGTTTGAAACAGCGGGAATAGAAAGCAATGTTAAGTCAGTCAGTCACTAGGGTCTAGCTAAATAAATGATGATCTATTACCACAATGGAATGCTGTGCAGCTGTTTACGAGGATGAGGTAAACATACATTTGTCTACATGAAAAGACATTCTTGGGACTTCCCTGGTGATCCAGTGGTTAAGACTCTGTGCTTCCACTGCAGAGGGGAACGGGTTCGATCCCTGGTCGGGGAACTAAGATCCTGCATGCTGTACTAGCGGCCAAAAAAACCCCCCAAAAACAAAAAAAATCCCACCAAAACAAGAACAACAACAACAACAAAGATGTTCTTAATGTTAAATGAAAGATAAAAACATGTTTCAGAACACTAAAAAAGCAGAAGAGTTCTCTTGCTAGTCTGGAAGCAAAACAGCCATGTTGAGATAGGAGGGGCTGCGTGGCAAGGCCCTGAGAACGACCTCCAGGTGCTGAGAGCCATCCCCAGCTGACAGCAAGAGAACAGGGACGTTAATCATGCAGCTGCAAGGCACCGAGTTCTGCTAACGACCACATGACCTGTGCAGAGGACCCTGAGCCCCAGGTGAGATTGCAGCCTCAGCCAGCACTTTGATTTCAGCACAGTGACACCCTGAGCAGAGGACTCAGCTAACCTGCTCCTAGATCCTTGACCCACAGAAACCAGGGGATAAAGACCTTTCTGTTATTTTAAACACATAGTCTCATCTTCCAATTCGGTGGAAACATTGTTGTATCCCCTGGCAGAAGCATTCCCTTATTGGATACTTAGATATCCAAACCAGCAGAGCTCAAAGTTGTCAGGACAGGAAGCAAAAATCTGCAAATGGGTTATAAGATGTAATAGTGAGAGAAGCCACTTGCACTTCTGCCACTTGTATTCTGGCTATAGGAGCGAGAACACCATGTAATGCTTTCTGATCCAAAGCATATACTGCACCTGTAAGACAGAACCCCATTCTTTCAGGATGTTGTCTACCAACTGGTACCATCAATGAGTCCTCAGTAACCATTTCCCCTCTCATTTAGGCCAGTCACTCCCAGGTGATGGGGGATGTGGAAAGACGAGTTAATTCCATGGGACAAGCCCTATCGCTGCACTTCTTCGCTGTGACATGAAGTTTCTTGATCAGAAACAATGCTGTTTAGAGACTTACCTGGTGGTCCAGCAGTTAAGACTCCATGATCTCAATGCAGGGGGGCCTGGGTTCAATCCCTGGTCAGGGACCTAGATCCTGCACGTCACAACTAAAGATCCCGCATGCGGCAATGAAGATCCCACATGCTGCAACTAAGAACCAGCACAGCCAAATAAATAAAAAAATATATATATACATATATAAAAGAAACAATCCTGTTTAGAATGTAAGGTGGTGGATAAGGCATTCTTGTGAGTCCATGAATGGTAGTGCTAGCAGAAGCATTAAGGGCAGGGAAGACAAATCTGTATCCAGAATATAGGTCTATTTCCATGAGAACAGATCTCTGCCCCTCCATGATAGAAGTCCAGTGTAATCAGCCTGCCACTAGGTGACTGGCTTGTCCCCCTGGGAATGATGCCATATTAGAGACTCCAGGCTGGACTCTCTGTTGGCCCATTAGGCACTCAGCAGAAGCACTGGCCGGGCCAGCCTTAGTAAGGGAAATTACATGTTGTCGAATCCATACATAACCTCCATCCTTGCCACCTCAGCCTCTTTGTTTAGGGGTCTATTGAACTAGCACTGCAGTGCTGGGGAAAGAAGCTGACTCACATCCATAGCGAGGTACTTTGTCCACCTCATCATTAAGAGCCTCTTGTGCAGCTGATGGCCTTTGGTGGGCATTCACATGGGACACAAATACCTTCACAGTCTGTGCCAATTCAAAGAGGTCTTAACTAACGTTCTGGTCTCCACTCAATGTGTCCTTAATCCCAGTCCCCACTTGTCACAGTTTTTACCCATCTTGGTTAACTTCTACCTATCTTCAACATGATTTCATCTAGACCCCCTCTCACCCACTTTTCCTTTCCAGGTTATTCTGAAGCAAATTCCAGGCATCATATCACTTTATCTTGAATATTTCTGTATCTCTAAAATATAAATGCTATTTTGAAATAACCACAATACTACTTCACACCAAACCCCCAAATCATTTTATATCAAATATCTATCAATGTTTAAATGTCCTGAACTACCTCAAGCACCCAAATAAAGTCCAAACACTGAAAAGAGTTCATATCTATTAAACCTTTTAATCCATGTTTTCCTTTTTCTCTTTTGTTGCAGGATATGTGTTGAAGAAACCCAGCTGCCTTTCAAGTTTCCCATAGTCCTGATTTGCTGATTATAATCCTGATATGTCAATTAACATATTCTTCTATCCCCTGTATTGCCTAAAATTTAACGGTTGTATCTGGAGGCTAAATCAGATCCAGGTTTGATTCTTTCTTGCAAAACAACTTCTTGGGGAGTGTAATGTGCTTTCCTTCGGGGGCATAGTCTTCTTCTCATGCTGGAATGTTATCAGTCATTGATGATCATTGCTAGAGCCCTGAAATCATGAAGGGTTGAAAAGAGGGATATCCTATCACTTTTTTCATTTGGTATCTATACCAATATATAGTGCTATAAAATACACACACACACACACATTCTATAGAGAAATTTTCCTTCATCAACAAGTTGGTTACCCAGAAATACAGTTCATGCAGAGAAAGCAGAACAAATGCTTTGCTTTTTTCCCCAAATTTCGAAGTAACAAGTTGATTTCCTGGCATCCTCTAAGTTGACCAATGAATTTTATTTTAATATCATTATGAACTCATGCATTTAAACTTATCTGATGTGTTTCAAACCATTCCAGTTGTTATCTTCATTGATGCTTAAATCGTATCATCTCTGCCAGTGAGAACCAATCCACATTGGCTCTTGGATCCTGTTGAGTTGTCTTTCATAGTTGCCAAGATGTTCCAGGCTCATCTTGTACATTTCCTGCCCCAGAGCTGAAATCACCCATTTCTTCAAGGAGCCTTAGTTCCTTTTAGTAGAAAATGGTATATAGAGATCACAATCTGGGCAATACTAGTTTGGTCATTATTTCTAGGTCTTTTCAGTAAACAAAGCTAGGAGATTCTATTGTTAATTGTTTTATAGCTTTACTTAAGACAAAGTAACTTATGAGTTCATACTGACACTTCCAAGTCAAGCCCAGGATTTACTTAACTTTATCAGTCTTAACACCTGTACTTACTTCATCATGAATTCTTTCTGATCACCTCAGCCAGAAATGATAGGTCTTTCTTTGAATTATACCATCTCTTCAACAACTTTTGTCACAATCAACATATTAATCTTTGATTTGTTATTTTTGTATCTTAGTTTCCCTTCCAAATGGTAAGCAATTTGAGACCAGAGTCCCCGTCTTTTTACTCTTTGTTAAATTAAGATAAAATTTCTAAAGTGCTAGTGCATTTCCTGACACGTAAATATCACTTTCTCTTTGAATCCCTCAAAATATGGAACAGGACTATTGTACTAAATTTAAAACATGATTGTCAAAAGGATAAATACAAAATCAGGTTTATCCTCAACTCTCCAGATATAAAGTACCAGAAACCCTGATTTTAGTGGCAATTATGCTAAAGATATTAAGGTTGTTTGAAATAAGTTTTATTTCACAGATATTAAACAATTCTGAACATTTACAACTTATACAAAGAGTGGTAGCTTTTATATTTTAAAAAGTGCTACACTAAGAGAACAGGAAAGAAACGGAGACCACAATAACATTCCAAATTATAGGTTCAGGGAATGGGAATATGAAGAAAGTATTTTAATCTTCTACAAAATCCCAAAACCAGTTTTGATGGAAGGAAAATGAATACTGGATCTAAAAACAGTGTGAAATCACACTTTGGTCTGTAAACACATTTAATTTTGTTTTTTCATTCAGATGTACACATAAAAATTATATAAGGGGTCACAAAAATGAACCATTCAAAGGTATAATACAAGAGAGGTAGCGAACAAAAATGAAAGGATTTATTTTGGTAGCTCTTCAATAATGATACGAGACACCGAATTCCACCCCGTAGAGGCATCTCCTTTCGGGTAATCTGAGCAAGTTCCAACCCAGATAGCAATGTCCACTAGTCCGGCACCAATTCCTTCACAGAGTCCTTCCACTGCAAAACAAGGTGAGAATTACAAGTCTCTATAGAACAAAAAGCAAAAACCTTTAGCTCAACTGTATTACTTCAGCAAGCTAGGTTAAATCTACTTAATGTACAGGGAATTAAAAATGCTAATACTTAATAAAGGTCTCATAAAGATAAGTTCTCTTTTTCTTAGCACATAAATATTTTTTAAAGATGTATACATATATCCATTCTGTGAAATAAGCTTCACGTGGAATTTTCTTAGAGGTTTTAATCATAAAGGGAGACTTTGTTTAGTTACAGAGATGACCTAAAACAAAAAAAAAAGAAATTTATTTGACTAAACAAAGGAAGCCTCACTTTTGTTTTTTTCTTTTTGCGGTACGCAGGCCTCTCACTGTTGTGGCCTCTCCCGTTGCGGAGCACAGGCTCCGGATGCGCAGGCCCAGCGGCCATGGCTCACGGGCCCAGCCGCTCCGCGGCATGTGGGATCTTCCCGGACCAGGCCACGAACCCGTGTCCCCTGCATCGGCAGGGGGACTCTCAACCACTGCGCCACCAGGGAAGCCCAGGAAGCCTACACTTTTAAAAGCCAAGACTTTGACGTGATCTGTAAGTCTTTTTTAAAGAAAGCCCTTTCCAACACTTACCTGTATACACTTGATGGTATTCAACTAGAAAAAAAAGGACTTTTATAACATTAAAAGTAATTCTAACATAATCATTGTATCAGTCCTTCAATCCGGAATTTCCTCATCATGAAAAAAACAAAAAACTAAGTAAATCCTGTTTTTCCTCTGTGTTTTTATGCTTTATAAACACGTGCCTTTTCACAGGTCCTCTCGACTTTCACATACTAATATATATAAGTTGCATTCCTTATCAAGGCTCTTCTCCAACATTAAAAAATTCCCCCAGGGGCTTCCCTGGTGGTGCAGTGGTTGAGAATCTGCCTGCCAATGCAGGGGACACGGGTTCGAGCCCTGGTCTGGGAGGATCCCACATGCCGCGGAGCAGCTAGTCTCGTGCGCCACAACTACTGAGCCTGCGTGTCTGAAGCCTGTGCTCCACAACAAGAGAGGCCGCGATAGTGAGAGGCCCACACACCGCGATGAAGAGTGGCCCCTGCTTGCCTCAACTAGAGAAAGCCCTCGCACAGAAATGAAGACCCAACACAGCCGAAAATAAATATAAAAATAAATAAATTAATTTTTTAAAAAAGACCTAAAGAAGAAATACATGGTTAATATCTTAAAAAAAAATTCCCCTAGTGTTGATTTTAATAGGCAAAAGGTACAACCCCTTTGACGTCTGTGTCAGGGGGAAAAGGTTGGCAGATTGGCACATTCTTTAAGAAAACCGGTTCTTACATATAAGTAGGGTAGGGATGACCACATGTGACTGGTTAGTTTTCCTATCTGGTTAAGGTTAGTGCATTTGAACCGAGCCAGGGGTTGCAGGCCTAAAGCAATCTGCTTCCACCAGCTGTGACATCAGTGAATTGAAGGCAAGTCCCTCTGAATCCGGGGACCTGTGACTGGTTCAGGCCCCTTTCAAAGTTGGGAGAACTAAGCAGTGCGTGCCCACAATCCCATTTAATCTAGAATTCTCAGTATCATGCCAGGTGAGAAAGCCTAGAAATCCTCATGTTCTCCCAAGGTCTTGACATCCACGGTCTAAAAATTTGTTCACTTAATCCCATAGGAGGTCAGACAAGTTTGCGTTTAGTGTCAGCCTCACACGGGGAGAGTCAAGTGGTCACTTCATGGTCTTTAACAAATGAAATAATGTTTTTTAAATGAATGAACATTTTCGCTGTGATAAGGTAGTACTGCAGCTTATTAAACACCTAAACTATGTTGGATTAGGGGTTCTCAACCTGTTTTCCTCCTAGATCCAGGTAAGAAGACGACATCCTAATGTATGTCAAACTCCCATGGACATATCCAAGGCTTAACGTCATCCTCTGATGTGCAAACTGTAAGTGCATCCCTTTCCTTTCCCTCGAGAAAGAGTACCAGTGTGCAAGGGAATTTATTATAGAGGTAACCTTTAACTCATCTTAAGACAAAAACTGTTATGAATAACAAATTACTTCTGACATTCTACCCAACTGATCACACCAAATAAGTTTCCACAACATGGTTGGGAAATGCTATGTTAAATAATTTACAAAGTATATGTATGTATAGGTCACAGTTCCTAGGCCTGAGAGCTTACATTATAGCAAGATATTAACACACACATTTAAAGATACTACAATAGTAAGTAAGTTGCTTATATCAACTACTATTTAAACACATATCATTTCCTAGTCAAATTTTGTATTTTATACCCAGATTTAAAAAATTTTAGTGACTGCTTCTCAGATGGAAAGCACCTCTTCATTTACAGCACAGAACTTAGTGAAGAGGCTTTTTCATCTGATCAAACCTTGTCCTGGGAGACAAGAGAGCAGGGCTCTGGTTTCTGCTCTCCAGAACAATGGGCCTACTGTTCAGGGTAAGATACTTTATTTCCCTGGACCTCCTCTGTGTGCAGAGAGAAGGGGTTAAAGTATCTTCTTTACATCTTGAGGATATTGTGGGGATCTGAGGAAGAAAATGGAAGGGATGCCCTTGATTTCTTAGGGATAAATGTGCTCTATTAAGTTGGGGGATCAGTATCTGACTTGATCCCTAAGAATGCTGAAATATTTCTTCCGGTTAGCAGTGAGGGGATCTCTTCTCTTCCCTCTGACATTTTTAAGTACAAGATTCGTGAGAAATCCTTTCAAGAAATCAGGGAAATGAAGCTATCGCTATGGACACCTTGTGATTCTCTCGGCATGTGTTGTTACGGTGTGCCGCACCCCCAGCTCCTGCCACACAGCAGCTCAAGAAAGCAAAACAGCTGGCAGCCAAATACTCATAGTGGTGTGTCTGGGTGATGACATTAATCGGTAGTTTTTTCCCCTTCTACTTTTGGTAGCTTCTAAACTCTTTCAATGAACCTTAAAATACAGCAAAACAAACCCCAAAAAACTCAACAAAAACAAAACAAAACAAAAAACCCAATAGTTTTGGGTTTTTTTGGCCACGCACAGCATGAGGGATCTTCCCTGACCAGGGATGGAACCCGTGCCCCCTGCAGTGTGAGCGTAGAGTTTTAACCACTGGACCACCAGGGAAGTCCAAGGTGTTTTTTTTTTAACAGCTTAAGTGACCACTGGTTTAATCGAATGTCGTTTCTTTTATAGGAGGTAGAAGCAAACAGAGAATGCAGGATCAATATAGAAATGTTCTCTTCTACAAATGCAGCAGACTGTACCTACCTTTTTGAAGAACAAGGCAGAGAAATCAGCCTTCTTATCAATCTAAGCGAGTGGTTCTCAAGCTTGGCTGAACATTGAGATAACCAGGAGAGACTTCGTTTGTTTTTGCGGTAAGCAGGCCTCTCATTGTCGTGGCCTCTCCCGTTGCGGAGCACAGGCTCCGGACACGCAGGCTCAGCGGCCATGGCTCACGGGCCCAGCCGCTCCGCGGCATGTGGGATCTTCCCGGACCGGGGCACGAACCCGCGTCCCCTGCATCGGCAGGCGGACTCTCAACCGCTGCGCCACCAGGGAAGCCCCAGGAGAGACTTTGGAAGTCCCATTGCCTGGGGTGCAACCAGACCCATTAAGTCAGCCTTCATGGAGGAGTGTTACCCAGGCACGGTGATTTTTTTAAAGTTCCCCAGTTGAACACAAGGTATAGCTAAGGTTGAAAACCACTGCTCTACGGCATTATTGGCTATTTCGCCATTTCATCTAACTCAGTGATTTTCAACCTTATGATCTTTTAAAAACTACAGCTGCTGGGGTCTTACCCCAAGATTCTGATTCAGTTGATCAGAGATGAGACCCAGGCATCCACATAGTTTTTAAAAGATCTATAAGAAATTCTGAAGTGCAACCAGGATTGAGAATTATGCACAGAAAGCTTGCTATGATCTACCATGATAGTGGACAGAAAACTAATCTTTGGTCTCTAAAGATCTGAGGCACATTCTGTAATGTCCCCATTCTACGTACCAGAAGAAGTGCGATGAATATTAATTGTCGAATTCAGTTCAGGGCTTCCTTGGTCCAAATAAATTATGGCTTCAATAGGAAGAGGTCCTGAACATTCAGCTCCATTGAACGTGAAATACCAACGCTGACAGCATGCGCTTCTGCATTTTAACCGAAGCGAGCCACTGAACAAGACTCTTAGGGCGCTGTTCGAACGCATCTTTGTGAATGTACACTCCTGTCACAAACACAGAAATAGGACTTAATTAGCATTTTCATTTTAATTAAAAAGATGCTTTCAAATTGTATTGTGCATTTTATTTAATGATCCTTTTTCCCAAACTGCATTTAAAAAGCTTAGCTTTTACAGAGGGAAAGCAGTTCTCTGCAAGATGGAAAAGAGACTCTGATATTAGAAACTCTAAGAAAATAGAATTATGGCTTTCTTAGAATTATTCACTCCATTGAGGGTATCTTTCAGTTTTTACCAAAAACAGCCAGTCTTCAGTATTTTAGACCAAAACAGTCTATGTATTTACTTTTCTTTTTATTCCAAAATTATTTCCTATGTTCTGGATACTACAGATACAACAGTAAACAACACAGAATCCCTGCCTAGCACTGCCCATATATATTACTTTGACCTGTTACTTTTTTTTTTTTTTTAATATTTATTTATTTATTTGACTGCACTGGGTCTTAGTTGAGGCATGAGCAATCTTCATTGCCTTGTGCGGGATCTTTTAGTTGTGGCATGCGGGATCTAGCTACCTGACCAGAGATCGAGCCCGGGCCCCCTGCATTGGGAGCACGGAGTCTTAACCACTGGACCACCAGGGAAGTCCCTGACCTGTTTCTTTTTAAGCAACAGAAAACAGTATCAGGAGTAAAGCGTAGGTGGGGTTTTTAGCCTCTTACCTACATGACACAACGATAAGACCCAGGTCTTTGCAAAATTTGTTTGTCTATTGGCTCCTGGTCCTACTATCTTTTACCCGTAGAAGGCTCCCAAACCCATTCTGACCACTGCTAAAAGGAACTTGAAAACATATTGTATTAATAATCCAGAGTCCATAGGGCAAGTTTTTAGAGAGAACTCAACCAGCAATTTTGATGAACTATAAATAAGCAACCAGTCTATCAACGTCAGGTGTTTAAAGAAGTAGGCAACATTTTAACAAAATGCCTTCTAAGAAATCACATGTGAAAATATAACTGGTCACAGTCACCAAACTATGGAAGCTATATGGAAATTCGACCACACAGAAATCAAATGAAGACAGTCTCAAACATTTTTATAGCTAATAGAGCAGACATTAAAGAGCTGAAAGAGGAGCAGGGATAATACACAGATTGCTACTTAGAACCTGAGAGTTTTATGAAAATAAAATCTCGTCTATTTGCCTGGTGGTAGTAGTGGTTAATATCAAGGAATAATATATTGTGGATACAGAACCATGTACAGAGTTTGTCAACAAAAGAAGAAAGAGGCTTGAAATGGCACCAGCTTCAACTCTGTGCCATCCCAGTGGACTCGCCAGTTACTTTGGAAGCAAACACTAATCAAAGTGACGGAGTCATTAATCCAAATGCATTGCCAGACAGGCTATTTTGAGTAATTTTTCTCCCTAAATATTACAGAATAATTTTAAATGGTCATTGTAGTGTATCTCTGGTCCGTTCTACTTTGCTTAAGCTTAGCAATTTTAAGCTGGGTCTGCTACCCAGAATAAGGACAAATACCAATGGACTCCCCACCTCCAGATAATTCCAATCATGTGTTAATTTCTTGGATATTTCTTTCCACCTTTATATCTGGAGCCACAGCAGAATTTCTTAGACTAATTTAAAATCACTTTAGGACAAGATTGGAAAGTTGCTTACTTGTCCAACACAGACACCTATGCTCTCCCTTTTTGTTTCCATTAAAAAAGAAAAAAAGAGTAAGTTATTTTAAGTATTGTTAGGGTTAAAATAATATGGTGATATATTTATCTCAGAAATAGCTTTATAAAATTAATTCTGAAATGTTATCAATGTTTTCACTAATTCTAAGTTAGAAGTCACACGGTACCCATTCCTTAATATTTTTTGTCTTTTAGTAAAAATAAAATAAAAGCACACTTAAAATTACCACTCAACTGTGAAAACCTTTAAGTTTTACTTCAACTTTAAAATAATTCAGACTTTACTCACCGCAATTTTTCCAAGGTCTATGCCATAATTCAGTGAACTCCACGAACACTGCTTATAGTTAGGCGTCCACGGCTCCTCAAAGACTTCCCTCAGGCATTCCCCCTTTTCTCCTTTGAATCCATCTCGACCTGGGACCCCAGGGGTGCCAGGGATGCCATTGGTCCCAGGGCTCCCATCTCGCCCAGGCACCCCCGCGGGCCCTTGTAAGCACATGCCATTATACTGCATCAGAAAAAAGAACGGGGGGAAAAACTCCCTTCACTTAAGATTCAAAGACTCAGTCTGATCAGAACTGCATTTATTTTGAGGCCTTGGAGTCAAGAATCCCTTCATACCACTTGCCCATGTTCCAGATGAGTTATTTTTTATATATAAAGAACAAATTTTTAAAGTCATTTCTAAAATATTGGGATTTCTTTCCTATTCTTTTTTTTTTGCAGACTTTACACACACAAAGAAGAGAAAATGATTTCATTTGCCTGCTTTTTTCTACTGCTCATTAAAAGCATACATAATTTTTAAATGGCTGTATTATAAGGTAGACATAATTTGATATACTGCTCTTTTCTTCTAACCCTACATTTGTAAAGAGACTTGGATTTCAGAATTATACTTTTACAATTTTATGCAAACATTGCACTATTTGGGGATCGTTATTTCTATTTTTTTCTATCGTTAACATTATTGTAAAGAAAATCTTTATCCACATAGCTTTTTTCTTCTTTTCAATTATTTCCCTAAGATAAATTCTCAGAGATATAATTATAAAATGAAATCTTAACTCAATAGTTATCTTACACTGGCAATATCTCTAAGTTGGATAAGCATACCTGCTTCTCCTCCCTATTTTCACGTGGAGGAAGTGTTGGAACACTTCTGGCCTCCAACCCCACTCAGCCCTCCCCACCAAGAAGGAATAAATAATCTCATTGCAAGTGACCATTAGTCTTTAATAGGGTGGCAGTAATCTAACAAACTCTTAAGTGCTAGGATTATCTCTGTTTTCCTTGAGGGGGTGGTGCAGTAGTATCACGTAGAAGTTGAGTGATAGATTCTAGAGTCATATACTATGGATTTTAATCCTGGCTCCACCACTTATTAGCTATGTGAGACAGAGCAAGTTATTCAACATTTCAATGCCTGTTTCCTTAACTGAAATATGGGGAAAAATAATAAAGATTCTTACCTTGTAGGAGATTTAAGTGAGATAATACATAACATGTACTAGAGCAGTACCTGGCACGTAGTATAGTCAGCCATGATTATTCTCATTATTTCCTCAAGACCATGTGAGATAGTGGCCCAGAGCAAGTGTGTCCACTCCCTTGAGTGGACTAGGACTGGGGAAGAGAGCATTAGCAAACCTGCTGGCTAACACACATAGCCATAAGCCACACACAGCAATATAGTTGCATCGGTGGTAAAGCTGGATCTCCATCTGCCTAATTCTTGTGCCTATCCCTGAATTGGTCAATTATTAGACCCTTCAAACCGCACACCCAATTCATTTAAATTTTTACTTTAACAATCCCTATTTGTATAAATGATCTAACACTATCATTCTCTATAAATATACTGTCCAGTGAGAACAAAAAAAAAATCAAGATTCCTTATATATTAAAATAACTTCAAAGCTTTTTTTTTAACATCTTTATTGGAGTATAATTGCTTTACAATGTTGTGTTAGTTTCTGCTGTATGACAAAGTGAATCAGCTATATGTATACATATATCCCCATATCCCCTCGCTCTTGCATCTCCCTCCCACCTTCCCTATCCCACCCCTCTAGGTGGTCACAAAGCACGGAGCTGATCTCCCTATGCTATTCAGCTGCTTCTACTAGCTATCTATTTTACATTTGGTAGTGTATATATGTCAATGTCACTCTCTCACTTCGTCCCAACTTACCCTTCCCCCTCCCCGTGTCCTCAAGTCCATTCTCTACGTCTGCATCTTTATTCTTGTCCTGCTCCTAGGTTCATCAGAACCATTTTTTAAAATTTTTAGATTCCATATATATGTGTTAGCATACCGTTATTTGTTTTTCTCTTTCTGACTTACTTCACTCTGTATGACAGACTCTAGGTCCATCCACATCACTACAAATAATTCAATTTCATTTCTTTTTATGGCTGAGTAATATTCCATTGTATATATGTGCCACATCTTCTTTATCCATTCATCTGTTGCTGGACACTTAGGTTACTTCCATGTCCTGGCTATTGTAAATAGAGCTGCAATGAACATTGTGGTACATGACTCTTTTTGAATTATGGTTTTCTCAGGGTATATGCCCAGTAGTGGGACTGCTGGGTCGGATGGTAGTTCTATTTTTAGTTTTTTAAGGAACCTCCATACTGTTCTCCATAGTGGCTGTATCAATTTACATTCCCACCAGCAGTGCAAGAGGGCTCCCTTTTCTCCACACCCTCTCCAGCATTTATTGTTTGTAGATTTTTTGATGATGGCCATTCTGACCCGTGTGAGGTGATACCTCATTGTAATTTTGATTTGCATTTCTCTAACAAAGCTTATTTTTTAATTTCACCATCTAGGATTGGATATGGTCATATTATTAAATTCAGTAATGACACTGCCTAGGAAAGATCCTTATGTATCTAATGTTTGCCAATCAATCTTCTCACATCACCAATTTGATCTTTATTTTGCTAAATGATTTTTATGACTTTGACCAGTGCTATTTTCCTGACTTTAAGAAAAAAAAAAAAGACACTTCTATTTATTTGCTGCCAGAGAAATAATAAGAAACGTATTTAACAAAATTGCAAAAGTACTCAAAGACACGCTAAAGTATAAAACATTCTAGTTGGCTTTATTTTATACTTAATTTTCATTTTGGTAGATATACTTTAATTTTACTTGGTAGATTTAAATTTAAATTTAGTAGATATACTTTAATTTTCATTTAGTAGATAGGTTACTTTCACTAACAGATATAGGCAATGTTTACACAAAGATTTCAAGTGGGAAGGGAGAAACAATAAAACTTCTGGTATTCTTTGATTTTTTTCACTGTTATTCCCCTCAGAGCAAAGTTTTATTTCTCTATATATGAGCAGTTCTTAACGGGGACAATTTTGTCCCCCAGAGGATACCTGGCAATGTCTGGAGACATTTTTGGTTGTCACAGCTTGGGAGGGAGAGATTGCTATTGGCACCTAGTGGGTAGATGGCAGGGATGCTACTAAGCATGCCACATGCACAGCACAGTCCCCGTAACAGAGAATCATCTGGCCCCAAAAGTCAATTGTGCCATGGTTGAGAATTTTTATTCACCTTTTTATCTAAAAGCTGCATTTCAGAGACCACATAATTTTACTGAATTCGATTCCACAGGTATTACATCTGCCTTCTTTCACTTCTTTCACTAACCCAGCACATGATTAGTATCAGGTAGGGGGTTCCATAAATGTCTGTGGAAGGAACCCCTGTTTCTTTCACTGGCCACCAGGGGGCAGAGCTTGTTGCACGCTTGAAAGGAAGGCTTTGAAAGATCCTGTACAAAGAAGCTGCTTTATAGAATCTGTTGAAACCTTAATGACTGTGTGGATTCTTTTCCCCCAGCAAAACCAAATCCAATTACAGGATGCACCTGAGCCAGGCTGCACAATAAAGTTTTCCAAGTCGGGCTAGAGTTGTGGGAAACCGCAGGTACTGTAAATCCTTGGAGGGAAAGAAAAAAAGTTGCTAGCTTTATAGGGAAAGGGGGTATTTTGTGTATCATAACGACAGATTCATAAAATGCAGACTGCACATGAACCACATTCATTTGGTACAGTTTTAAACAATTTAGGCACTAAAAATAGAACTGTAGCCCTGAACACACAGTCTGCTTTGTGGAGCAAAATTACATAGCACCACACCAAAAAGTGCAGTGTGGAATGGCAGGAATTTTTTTACAGAGCGTTTGAATCTGGCATAGTTCTAGCTTCCAGGGAGCTTGGCTTATTAGCTCAGTTTACAATGGCAGCTTAACAAATTCGAAACAGTTTTTTATCAAAAAAATGCCCCCTCTTATGTCCTGAATGCCTGTAACACTACATTTGTCTGCTTAAAGATTGAAGTTTATCATATACCAAGGAATATAGTGGTTTTGAAAGAATCACTCTTGCTTCAGGGTAGAGACCCACTCTGCCCTTCACTGGGTTTGTTGACTTTTAGAAGGAAAGAGCTTTAAGTAAACAGGCCTTCCCATAGATTACCCCTTCAGCAAGCACTTGGGCTATTTATTTGCTCTCCTGGTAACTGTCTTCTCCCCTTAGTTCGGCTGTGATGCTCCTACCTGGTGCTCACAGGCTGAAGACCCAGGGTGTCTGGAAGGGCTGCCCATCTGTCTAAACAGAACAATGAAATGGGTCCTTGGAAGGTTAGTGCTGGGCCCCTTCATTTCCCCTTCTGATCGTAAACCCTCTGAACAATTCCTGGCCCAGCTGTGGTCGTCCAACAAAGTAAACTGCAGCCCATACTCCCTAGGAGGATGACCCAACATGACTCACTGTCATCACGTTACAAAGAGTTGGACGGATGTTGGGTGAAGATTGTTATTCTCTCCCGCTGGCAGACGTGGCCACCAGCCTCAACAAAGGACACATTGCAAGTCCCTGGCCCAGGCCCACCCAGGAGATCAGATAGCCCAGGGTGTCCCAGGCAGCTCCCTGGCCCACGTTCTAACCTACCCAAGCTCCCCATTCTACTCTCACTGCAGCCTTAACCCTCTCCATCCCTGCGGGGGGTGGGGGTCGGGAATCGATGGGGGCTCAGAGGTCAGAAATTATTGGGCGACTCCCTGTACTCTGGGGCGTCCCACACGACCCGCGGCGCATCTCTGGTTCACGATGGCCCTCTCATACCGGTCTACCTCGCCAGTTCCAGGACTCCACTACCCGCAAAGCCCAGGTCCTTCCTTCCCTGGAGACTCAGGCAAAGCGGGACCCCCAGGCGCACGCTAGACATACACCCCCTCCCCCGTCCCCGCTCGGGGCTCTGTCCCCTCCACCGGACTCACCAGGTCCACCACCTCCCTCTGCCGGAGCACAGCCTTTTGCTTCCCCTTGGGGGTCTCGGAGGCGCTCGACGGCGCCTGCAGCTGCAGCAGCAGGAGCAGCAGGAGGCCGAGGAGCCGCTGCGGGGAACCGGTGGCGGGGCCCTGGAGGCGCATGGCGCGCGGCGGCCCCGGGACGCGCGGAGCAGGCGAGGAGGAGGAGGAGGAGGAGACGACCCGAGAGCCGAGACGTGATCCCAGTCCGGCCCCGCCGCGCTCCGAGGCCACCGCCGGCTGCATCAATGTGCCTTTCAGCCGCACGCTTCCCTCCCGCCCCCCGGACACAGGAGTTTCCCTCCCGTCATAGGTCGGAGCCCTCACCCCGAGCCCGACGCGGGGCGGGCCGACAGCCGGGCCCGCCCCCTCCTGCGGCCGCTCTGCCCGCTCGGACCCTCGGGGGCTGTGCAGGCAGCTGGGATCAGCCCCCCTGCAGAGGCGGGGGAGGGGGTTGGGGTTGGGAGGGGTGGTGCGGATGCGGGTGGCCGTGTTTAGTGAACCACAGGTGGAGGCTTCGAGAACCGAGTGGAGACGGCACCGTTGAAGTGAGCATTGAAGAGGCCCGTGCCTTCACCTGGGTCCAGGAACACCTGGGTCAAACCCTGGCACCGTGGGCGAGCTATTTTGAGAGATGACGTTTTTGGGGGGCGTAGGAAGGGCTGGGAAGGAGTCATAGATAGCATCAGGTTCTCCCAGGGGCCCGTGACCCACATAATTACCTGCTTCACAGAGTGCTAACACAAAGCTCCAGGAACCACATAGTCTTTAACGCATACTCTCTGTCCTCTTGGCAGTACTGTGGAAGTTGATACCTCCTCTGCTTGCCCCATTGACAGACGGGGAAACTGAGGCTCGGGTGGTTAGGCAGCATTCAGTGGTAGAAGTCCACTTTTGAGCAGTCATTCTTGACCTCTGATTGATAATTAGCTTTTTCTAACCCGCTCTGTCCTCCTTTGTCCATTCTGGAAGAAAGCATCCTCAGAGACCCAGGCCACCCACCAGCTAGGGTCAGGCTAGAGCAGGAGTTCCTTTATACACCACTAGCTGGAGTCAGGCAGGACAGGAGTCTTGCCACACCACAACCTCTTGGCAACCACAGAGGTTGCCAACAGAATGGTGATGATGCTGAGGTCGAATTCAGCGCAGCAGGGTTCTCTTTACAGACCCAGCAAGGTTCTGGGAAGTTATGGTGGGCCCAACAGATGGATATGAAAAAGAAGGAACAGTCTGGCAGGGGAGCAGTTAAGGGCAGTTCTAGGAATGTTCACTCCTGGGCCAGTGCCTAAATTCAGGTAAATTCCATTTCTGTTTGTCAGAAGAAACAAACATCCAAATGGGTTCTACAGCCAGGACTGGCTGCATGATATGTGGAGCCCAGTGCCCATAAAAATTCAGGGTCCTTTGTTAAAAAATTATTAGGAATTTCAAGACAGTGTTAACAGAGAAATACAACAAGCATGGGACCTGTCTTAGTGCAGCCACACGGGCTGCTCACCCATGAAACCAGCCCTGTGTAAAGCTGAACAGGGTCCCAGCTGATGCCCTTACGTAGCCAAACCAGTGTAGTGGCAGCAGTCTACAGGCTGGAGAGGAGAAGAGGGCACCACCAGAGTCTGTCTTCTATCCACAATTCTTGCTGCTGTTACTGCTGCCGCTACTACCACCCAGTGACTTCAGATGGTCCCTTTCTGTGTGAATTTGGGTCGAGATTAGCAATTAGCTAATCCTGTGTTAACATCCATGCATTTTTAATCTACACATTCACATAGTTAATTAAGTTACACTGCAAGATAAGTAAACCAGATACTGTTATCTATATTTCAAAGATAATATATAATAATGTATAAGTGCTTTACAGCATACAGAGGGCTTTCATATACCCTGTCTCTCAGATCCTAAAATTATCATAAAAGTACTCCCACTATGGGTTTGATCAACTTCACTCTCTCTATGCTTACTTCTATACGTCTGTGGGTTTGCAAAGTCATTTTTCCTACTACCTCTGGAATTTGAGTTTTCTTGGTTTAAAACTTAGACCCATTCTACCATTATAGATTTTTAGTTTACATTGGGGATTATGGATTAAAGTCCTAGGTGCTATTTCCAGAGTGATCTTTCCTGAAGATTTCCAAATGTTCTACATATTTTCTGTTCAAATATTTAACTTTTTTTCCTATCGAACTATTTTTTTTAATCAAAAAAAATTTTTTTTTTAAATTTTTGGCTGTCTCACGTGGCATGCAGGATCTTGGTTCCTCAACTGGGGATAGAGCCTGTGCCCCCTGCAGTGGAAACACAGAGTCTTAACCACTGGACCACCAGGGAAGTCCCACTAGTGAACTATTAATGCATTTCTTATGTCATAAAAACGCCTTTTTTAATAGATTTTTTTTCATACAGTTAGTAACTTTTTAATTTAATTTCATTTTTGGCTGCATTGGGTTTTTGTTGCTGCATGTGGGCTTTCTCTAGTTGTGGCGAGCGGGGGCTACTCTTTGCTGCGGTGCGCTGGCTTCTCATTGTGGTGGCTTCTCTTGTTGCAGAGCACGGGCTTTAGGCGCACAGGCTTCAGTAGTTGTGGCTCGCGGGCTCTAGAGCGCAGGCTCAATAGTTGTGGCGCACGGCCCCAGCTGCTCCGCGGCATGTGGGATCATCCCAGACCACGGCTCAAACCCGTGTCCCCTGCATTGGCAGGCAGATTCTCAACCACTGCGCCACCAGGGAAGCCCCCTAGGTGTATCTTTGATGCATCAGTTGATGATAAACATTTCAAAGTATCACATAATCACCGCCTGTCAGTCCAAAATTTCACTTCAGCAGCATTTCTATCTTTGTAAACAGTATCTGTGCAATTATTTGATAATTTTTTCGTATTATCTAAAAAAGTAGTGATAGTAATGATAAGAACTCTTAAACTTCGTATAGTTGAGATACATATAGAAATAAATGGGCTGAAAGTGCCAATTGTTTAGAATCAGTGGGACACTTACTAGAATTAAGGTGGAAGGACTTTTGTATTGGTCAAGGTCTAGTCAGAGTAACATAAACCATGCTAGATATTTCAACCAGAGGAGATTTAATACAGGATATTGTATTGTATTTCCAGATGTTGGAAAGCCAGGATGCTGAGGTAAATCAGACAGTTACTGAAGGAAGCAGTCACACCTAAGGCTGGAATCCAAAAGAGAAGAGTCTCTGGGGGAGGTCCTAGAAGGTAGAGCTTGGAGGAAGTCCCAACCCCGACTCTAGGGTGCCTAGTTGGTCCTTAGACTTCTGGCTGGAGCGCCAAGTGCATAGTATTTGGACCACCAAGGAGGTCATGGGCAGCTGGTGCTGGTACCTCCGAGGGAGTATAACATGGCTGCTGCCAAGAGAAGCTGGAGGCTAAAGCTGTAGCTATCCTCTGCTGAGTTACTTACTCAGTACTTTTACCTGGTACTTATAAAGTGCTCAATATACATTAGCTATTATTATTTTTATTATAAAAGTAGGGGATTCTGTATAAAATTAAAGGAAGCCTTGATTTAATAGATGACAGCCTACAAAACAATTGTATCATTCAGGATCCAGTTAGGACACAGAAACCACTCCGGGTATTTAAAACAGAAGGAATTTAATGTAGGAAGTTGACCACAAAGGCTAGAAGCTCAGCAGGGGACAGTGAAGCAACCCCAGACTGGTCATAGCTATAAGCTGCTACCACTCCTAAGCTGGAGAGACATAGATGACCAGTCAAAGCTGGGATCATACTGGGCCTGTCCATTGGAAGCTGGAGCCAAGGAAGAGATGAAGCCACTACTAGAGAGGGAAGATGATCAGTACTCTGGCTTCTCCCCTTTTGCCACCCTCCAATTTCTGATGGACCAAACCCAGCTAGAGGAAGAGAAAGGAAGGGAGGGAGGGAGAAGAAAGGAAAAGTAGTGATATTAATGATAAGAGCCTGGGAAACAGACAGAAGCTTGGAAACAGCCTGCAGAGGTCAGCCTCCTGGGATACAGAGCAGGGCACGAGAAGCACAAAGAACGGTACTGAGGGCACACAGCACTGATAAGTCCTGAAACGGGGGACTGAATTCCTCCCTCCACTGGCTCAAGTTCACACATGCACACACAGTCAGCAATAAAATCCAACAGTGTAGTGGCTTCACCTACATTCCTAAATCCCTAGATTACCAGACTGTTCAAATCGGTATTAAATGGTTAATCTACCCACATCCTGCACTGATAGACATTAAATATACATTTCCCTTACCAGCTCACGAGTGATTGGAATTTTTATAGTCCTAAAAGAATAAAATTTCATGGAAAGTTATAGAACCGAAATCATTGATGAAAGATGAGTAAGAGTCCCTTGCCCATGATCGTGGCAAGTACATTCTACATGCATCCTGTTTTATTTGTGCATATGTATACAGCTGGAAACTGGCATCCTTTGCAGTGCTTGAGGGCAAGCCCTGGTCTGTGTTAGACCAGAAGAGTTACACTTCGAGTTACATTTCCTTTATTCTGAGTCACATCATGCTACATGCTTTCTACTTGGGTAGTCTTGCATTTCCTGTCAAATCTTCTTCCTTTTTCTTAAGTTACCCGAAGCTGTGCACTTTCTTTCCCTCTTCATTATGCCCTGTGTATAGAGGTTTTGAAATCAGCATCCTCTGAACAGACTCTGCATTGTAAGAATTCCTTAGAAAATTCTTCACCGTGGACATCTGTGTTTGAAAATGGTCAAGATTAAAGACGTTTCTGGACAGTTCAGATGAGTTTTTGCAGCCTGTGTCTCTTTCCAGGAACAAAACACTGTCTGTTTTATGACAAAAGAAAGCCAAAGTAAGCAGGATATTTGGAATTACATCTTAAAATATTTATGTTTACAAAATACATCCAGGTCTCCTGTCTCCATCCACAGATATCCAACCCCATTAGCTAAAATGTGGATTCTGGTTACTTTTTTTCTCCAGCTCCCCTGATATGATTGCTTTGTTGATATAAAGTCAGACCATTGCAATGGAAATTGAAATAAGCCAGTAATATTAATCTCCTCCCTCACCTATCAGAGTTTTTATCAAATGACAAAGCAAGCTGAATGCAGTTTTACAACTCTCAAATCTGTCCAATAGAGGATGCTAAACAGTGACAAAATGGGAATTGACTGGTGACAGGTGAGAGAAAGAGATCAAGAGGTTTGGATACAAAACACGAAATGGGTAAATGTCCAAAGAAAAAACAAAAGTTAATGGAATAGGGTACTTCCGTGGTGGTGCAATGGTTAAGAATCCGCCTGCCAATGCAGGGGACACGGGTTCAAACCCTGGTCCGGGAAAATCCCACATGCCGCAGAGCAACTAATCTCGTGCGCCACAACTACTGAGCCTGCGCTCTAGAGCCGGTGCTCTGCAACAAGAGAAGCCACCACAATGAGAAGCCCGCGCACCACAACACAGAGTAGCCCCCGTTCGCCGCAACTACAGAAAGCCGGTGTGCAGCAACAGACCCAACGCAGCCAAAAATTAATTAATTAATTAATTAATTTTTTAAAAAGTTAATGAATAATTCATTGTCAATTATGGCATAAAAGTTAGTGGTCATAGGACTTGCTACCCACTGTGTAGAATTTAAGTCTAGGCAAACTCCCTTCCCATGTTCCTTACCATGATTTGAAAATAACCCTTTGGCAACATTAATAATACTTTGGCAGTATTATCAGAATCATCAGAATTACAGAATTATCAGTGTTATCAGAAACATCCTCTTACCACTTTCCCTTCTAACTCTTGGCTAGATTAATGATTCCTATTTTTATGGACATTGCCCCCCCCCATTTATTTATGGATTCTGTGGAAAGCATGTTTGAAATTTATAGGTGACCCAAAGCTGGAAGAGATAGCTCAAGTTGTCTGCACTAAAACCAGATGGGAAAGATCAGCTTTGCAACAGTTTCTGAGAAAAAGATCAGGGAGGATAGATCTGGGGGTGAGGGGAGCAGGGCGGAATTAGCCACTGGCTAAGTGAAAACCAAAGAATTGTTATACAGAGGAAAGTCACCTGACACTGAATAATGAGAGAGAATAAAAAGTCTCACTTATTCATTAAACAGATATAAAAGTCTACTCACCCCATCCATATACAAATTTCCTTTGGATCTTAAATTCACCGATTAGATGCTGCCACTAGTTGTGTGTGACTCCCATGCCAGGGGTGATAAGAAATACCCTGGAGCTTGATCTCCTCAGGGTTTCATTGTGAAATCTCTTCATTAGGTAACTGGAGTCTTTGGCACGGACCTTAATTTTTAAGTGATCGCTCCCTCGAGCATCACAGGAAATTTGTACTCGTGTCCTAGTCCTTGCTACCGCTTCCGTTTAGGTAGAATTCTTCTGAGAGCCGGGTCACATCCTCAGCATCTGCTTGATATGTCTCCAGGAGCTTCAGCTTCTTGGTAATCCTTTATTAAGGTCTGATGACATGTCAAGGTTGTGTTTGGAATGTCAGATTCTGGGGCTACCTCCCAGTCCCCTTGCCTCCCCAGCCCATATTCATGCACGTAGACAAAGGCAAAGTCCTGAATTTCTGCTCTGATTATAATTATATGGCTCCGTATTTCACAATTATCAAGGCCAGGATGATGTAGCTACTATAAACAAAGGTAATCTTAGTGGCATTATAACCACTATAAGAAACAAATCCATTGACAGACATACACTGTCTTGCATGGCGAAGAACTTGCTGGAGTACTGTATTCTCTTCTAGGCAACATGTTTAAGAGGAACATGGGCAAATACAGCACAGGAATGTTTCTAAGTAGAATGAGCATGAGTGTAAGGGGGTTTAGAAACCATCTCAAAGAAGGAACAGTTGAAAAAATCAGAGCACGGTGGCTTAAGAGGAGACAAGATGAAAAAATCTGAAGGGCTGTCACAAAAGGGAGAGAAGAGCCTTGGTCTATTGCACTAATAGGGTGGTGTAAACTTCTCTGAGAGTCATTGCTACGTTCCAGGAAGTGCGAAGAGTGGAAGTGATCATTGAGGATGTTGCTTGCGTTGCAACAGACATCCCCGTGTCCTGGCTGTGGGTAGGCAGGAACAGAGGTGCTGTCAGAACGTGCAGTGGGGGAATTCCCTGGTGGTCCAGTGGATGGGACTCCCAGCTTTCACTGGTGAGGGCCCGGGTTCAATCGCTGGTCAGGAACTAAGATCCCACAAGCCTCGTAGTGGTTTAAAAAAAAAAAAAAAAAAGTACGTGCAGTGGTACCTCTGTGAGGCCTCCTCTTTGGGGATGGTTCACATAGGGCAATTTCAGTTGATTCTGGAAGACCAAGACTACACTCTGGAAATAGGCATGTGGACAAAGCATCCCCCTACCCCCCAACCTCTCCACCAAATTAGGCTTTCAGAACTGTCTAGCTAGAGACCCAGCCCTTACTTCTTCTGGTCTGCTATTTGCTTTACCTTTCCACTCTATTTTTATTTTTTTTTTTTTTGCGGTATGCGGGCCTCTCACTGTTGTGGCCTCTCCCGTTGCGGAGCACAGGCTCCAGACGGGCAGGTTCAGTGGCCACGGCTCACGGGCCTAGCCGCTCCACGGCATATGGGATCTTCCCAGACCGGGGCACGAACCCATGTCCCCTGCATTAGCAGGCGGACTCTCAACCACTGCGCCACCAGGGAAGCCCCTCCACTCTATTTTTAAAGTATAGGACTTTATTAGACTGCGGTTTTGAAACTCACCTACATTTTAAAAGCTATTCCTTTCCAGTTCAAGGACAGATAGACTTTGGATTTCAGGACACATGCTGGGCAATACAGATTTATTAATTGAATAACTAAATATAGACTAGCATTCTTCCAGAGGCAGAAACATGAAATGACCCTGTTGTGTGTTCCCTTTCAAGGGTAAGAGCATTCTTTCCTGAGTCCTCCCTGTAGACTTCCTTCCAGTCTCACTGGCCGGGATTGTCTCACATGCTTGTTGCCTAAAACAAATCTCTTTGGCAAGAGAAATTAGCTCTGTGGGGCTAAAAAGAGACTGTGCCTCCCCTGCAGAGCATGGCTTCTTGGAGGACAATGAACAACATTTGGGTTCTATTAGCAAAAGAAAGAAGGGTGAGTGGCAGGCATAGCCGGTTGACTATTGGGTAGGCACCTGAGTGTATCTGCCACAAGATAAGATAAACCGAAACCCTCAAAGTGACAATCTTGCCATTTCCCCCTTCCTGTCAACCTCAGGAAAGTCCTTGGTTTATTTATCCAACCAACCATCAGTCATTTCAGTTCTGGATATCTTTTGGAAATGGGAGATTCCTGGGTGACAGGCTTAGTTAGGGCAAAGCACCAGAGGAAGTAAACCCTTAAGTTCAGAGGATGTATCACCAAGTTCCATTCATAGATATTAACCCATGATACCTACTCTCTTCTTGTACTGGTACTTTTCCTAGTATACAAAGGCCAATCAGAGAACGAGCTCTAATTTTAGGGGAATAGCACCATCTCAGTGTGGTTGCAATGGAATGTTCCTGAGAAGATCCATTTTTATGAGTGTCTTATGCTAAGTCCAAGAAGCTTGCACACATTTTTCTGCTTACTCAGTGTCTTGTCTGTAATGTTTGCTTCCCCCCTCCACAGTAATTCTAATCGCAAAGGAATGTGCCTTTTCCTTCTGGGGTGATCATCTGGGGGGCCCCACTTTCCAAAGAGCCTGTGTAAGCCTGGGAAATGCCACTGACAAGCGAAGGTTTTCTGGTCAGTCATTCTTCCATGGGCATTTTACTGTCTCTTGATAATGTCTCAGATGAAACTTAGGCTCTCCCCTGATGCTCATATTCTTTCCTAGGTTCATTACAGTCTCCATGTTCCTGAAGGATCGGTCCATTGGTAGAAACTCAGTTATTAGACACTGGTTTCCAAATTACTATTAATGATTGCTATCATGCCTCTATTATAATAATCACTATTGTACTTTAGCTCACTAGTTGGTTGTTTCCACACCAGTCTTTTTTTCCACTGATGTGGTCGTTATTTCCACGCCAAAGAAGAAAGTATGAGTCCTTGTGATGTTTTCTCCATTTACAGAGTTCTCCACCAATATATCTATTTGAAAGAGGTATAAGATGATTGCTCCATTCCTTCTTCTACTCTGCTTGCTGTAGTTCAGTGCATCAGTAAAAATGATATGTATATGCAGTTTATAAGTTTATAAGTTAATAGTTCTCAGTAAAACACCTGCCTAATTGATCATCACCTTTCATAAAATATCTTTTAAATGTATGTAGATAGAAACTTTGAGTTTTAATTAGATCAAAAACTTTCATGGTAAGTACTTAGAGAGGATAACACACATATGGCAATTAACCTTTTATGTCCTTCAGTGCTGTCTAATTTTTTTATAGCCATATTTTTGGTTCCCCCAAAGATTTCCAAAATGGCAAGGATTGTATCTGACATGTCTTTGACAATACTTAAAGCAATGTGTGGGGACACATAATAGATGTTAAATAATGTGCATTATATTGAACTGAAATTCTAGCCTTGCCTTCCTGTGATTCCAGAGTAGCCAAAACAGATGGGATGAGGATCAATCTCTTTTGAAATCTGTCAACAAAATAAAGTTAAAAATTCGGCTCAACAATGAGAAAACAAATACCCCTATCAAAAAATGGGCAAAAGACCTGAGCAGATACCTCAGTAAAGAAGATTTATAGATAACAAATGAGTGTATGAAGAGATATTCACATCATATGTCATCAGAGAATTGCAAATTAAAACAACAGTAAGGTACCACTACATACCTATTAGAATGGTCAAAATCCAGAACACTGACAACACCGAACGTGGAGCAACAGGAACTCTCATTCATTGCTGATGGGAATGCAAAACAGTACAGTCACTTTGGAAGACAATGTGGTTGTTTCTTACAAAACTAATCATATTCTTACCACATGAGCCAGCAATTATGCTCTTTTGTGTTTACATGAGCTTAAATGAGTTGAAAACTTACGTCCACACAAAAACCTGCACATAGATATTTATAGCAGCTTTATTTATAATTTCCAAACCTTAGAAGCAGCCAAAATGCTCTTCAGTACGTGACTCCAAGTAAATGACATTCTAGAAAAGGCAAAACTATGGAAACAGTAAAAAGATCCGTGGTTTCCAGGAGTGGCAGGGTCAGAGGAGGAGGGAAGGATGAATAGGCAGGGCACAGAGGATCTGGTGGGCAGTGAAATTATTCTGTATGATAGTATAATGATGGACACACGACATTATTTATTTGTCAAAACCCATAGAATATACAACACCAGGAGTGAACCCTAATATGAGGTGTGGATTTTGGGCAACAATGGTGTGCCCATGTAGGTTCTTCTATTGTAACAGATGTACCAATCTGGTGAGTGATGGTGATAATGGGAAAGCCTATGCCTGTGTTGGGCAGGCGGTATATGGGAAACCTCTATACCTTCTGTTCAACTTTGCCGTGAACTTAAAACTGCTCTAAAAAAAGTCTGTTGTTTTGTTTTTTTTTTTAATTGGGTATGATTGTGTAGAGTAGTATCGTGTTGAATAAGGTCCCCATGAATTTATGGCTCTGGGTCATTTTTTGAACAAAGTCTTCCTAGAATTGCCATTTCCCCCTTTGCAGAAATCACTTTGAATGTGCAAAGCAGATCTGTATGGAGTGGCATTTCTCTAAGTATGTACAAAACAGTACAGGAACTCAGGGCATAGCCAAAAGCTTTAAACCTGTCATCTAAAGGTTCTGTATCTGTTTCATTTTTTCTCACCAGGCCTCAGATTGGGAAAAGCTTTCAGCTTACCAGTTATTATTCTGCTCTGCCATCATTCCCCCATGTTTATAGCAGAATCTTCAAGCATTTCACACTGAAGGTTGAAGTCCCTGAAGGCATAAACCACATTTCCTCAGCCAGCTGGTTACTGCTGTCTTCCCTGCTGACTCCTGACCATCAGTGATCCCCAGATGTGCCCACTCTGCACGAACCCTACCATGTCCTCTTACTTTGCAACTCATTTTGCAGTATAAACAAGCTCGAATTCAGTCGTATTGGGTGGAATGATGTAACTCTAGTTGAGATCATCAGAGGTCTGACATATACATTCTTATAATATTTCAATAAACATTCATTGAGCATCATTTTTGTGATAGACACTTTGTGTTGGGGGTTATGTATCACCTCCAAGGAGCTGATTCTTATATCAGTTAAGATGCTTTCAGCAGCAGGTAACAGAAAATTGTGTGGCGTAAACAATAAGGAAATTTCTTTTCTCTATTAACGTGAAGTTCAGAGGGAAGGCTGTTCCATGTGACAACACATGATCAAGGATTCAGATTTTTTCCATTTTTCTGTTCTGCCACTCTTAGGGTTTTGGCTTTGTCCTCACATCATCACCCACCCCGGGGGGAGAGTCAGTCCAAGTGTCCCTGCTGCATGCAACAATGTTGAGAGGAAGAAAAGGACCATCTCTCATGATGTCTCCTTTTTAGGAGGAAGAGAATCTTTTCCAGCAGCCCCCAGCCCTTTTACATCTCATTGGCCAGAAGGGGGTCACAAACTCAACCCTAAAATAATCCTTAACTAGGGAAAGGTGATAACCACAATAGACTTCAGCCAATCAAGAAGACTCTCCACGTAGACTAGAATTGCTACGTGAGTCAACTGGGGTAGTTGGTAATGAAAACAGATGGGGGAATGAATGTTGAGTTGGTAACCAACAGCTTCTGGTTGAGGACACAGGTATGTATAACAGGATGCTAAAGATGACTGTTCCCTTTTCCTCAGAACTTTGGATGAAGCCCGAGTAGAGGACATATCCCCGCACATTCTACGGGGAGATGCTAGAAATGCCTGTAGTACACTTGGCCCCTCAGCAGGCCTAGCCTCATACTCACCCCCTTCAGACTATGTACCCTTTGTGTACTCATGGCTCTGGTTGCCTTTGCTCAGCATAATATTTTTGAGATCCATCTATTATTACAAAATCAGTAGTTTGTTTCTCCTTTTCACTGAGCAAAATTCCATGGTTTGTTTATCCATTTATCAGAGATTATACCCCATCAGCATTTACAGTTTAGGAGAGTGAGTGCATCAGCTCCTTTCCAGAGAGCAGGATTTGGCCCCAGGGGCTAGAGCTCTGGGGTGTTCCCACTGCAGAGGGATGACCCCCAAGGCCAGGAATGTGCTGAGAGCAGACGACACTGTGCCAGCAAGCTGCTTCCACCGGTGGAGGGGGACCAGATGCAAGCCCCAGGGAACTCCTGAGGATTCCCTAAGAAGGTGAGAAAGTACAGATTTCCCTCTCCTTATAACTTGTCACCAGGGCTCATTTTGTTCTGAGATTTTTGGGCAAGAATCCAAGTTATACCATGGGCTGCTGCAATGGAATTTTTCCCCTCCTGCCTGACAAAGTCCTGGAAAACAGAAGGCAGAGGGAGACAGGGAGGTTCCCCTACTGTCTCAACCCAGCAGGATACATTATTAGCAAACTCTTGGCCTTGAAGTTAGGAGTCAAGTCCAGTATATCTATTTCAATTCCAATTTTCTGTTGGTGTTACAGTAATCCTAGACCTCAGCACATCCAGAGCTATGAGCTAAACATTTAATTCCTTCGTATATTTAACTCATGTGGTTATGAGTCACTGTTAATACATTCAACAGATATGCTGGTCTCCAAGCTGAATATACAAAGTCAGGGTTTTAACTGTTTTTCTTAGTGATTTACTCATGTCTGCATACCAGCCGTCCAGCTTGGCTGATCAAAGCCATCTTGAAATATTTAACTTAGAATTCAGTATAGGACTAAAACATGTCAACTATTTCTAAGATCTCTATCCAGAGACACAGATCACACATCAAAGTCAAGTTCCAAACCAAGTTACAGTAGGAAGTAAAATCAACTATGTATTTTATACATTAATATTAAACATGGAATAAATGAAAATTTACATCATGTAGGAAATTTTCATGCATATAGAAATAAGTATATTGTGTCTTTTACAAAATTGAAAAAAAAAAGGAATATTTATCTGGTGAGCAATAATTTTCTTTCTTTCTTTCTTTCTTTCGGCCACACCATGCAGCTTGTGGGATATCTTAGTTCCCTGACCAGGGATCGAACCTGGGCCCCCGTCAGTGGAAGCTCGGAGTCCTAACCACCGGTCTGCCGGAGAATTCTGGGACTGAAGCCTTAACCTGTTTCTGTCTCCAGACAGCCGGTGTCAGAATTGAATTAACTGCTTGGTGGTGTGGAAAATACACCCACGTTGGAACAGATTTTCTATAACCTGCTTTTATTTTTCACCAGTGCTACTTCCTGGACTTCTTTTCCTATGAATATTTAGAGTTACTCCTTGTTCTTTTTTTTTTAAGGGATATTACGGAACATAGGTTTTTTTTAAATTTGTTTTTAACAAACTGTGTTGGGTCTTCGTTGCTTCGCCCAGTCTTTCTCTAGTTGCCGCGAGCGGGGGCTGCTGTTCGTTGCGGTGCGTGGGCTTCTCATTGCAGTGGCTTCGCTTGTTGCAGAGCATGGGCTCTAGGCATGCAGGCTTCAGTAGTTGTGGTGCATGGGCTCAGTAGTTGTGGCTCGTGGGCTCTAGAGTGCAGGTTCAGTAGTTGTGGCGCACGGGCTTAGTTGTTCCGCAGCATGTAGGATCTTCCCGGATGAGGGCTCGAACCCGTGTCACCTGCATTGGCAGGCGGATTCTTAACCATTGCGCTACCAGGGAAGCCCCCTCCTTGTTCTTTTTTTTTTTTTTTTTTTTTTGCGGTACGCGGGCCTCTCACTGCTGTGGCCTCTCCCGTTGCGGAGCACAGGCTCCAGACGCGCAGGCTCAGCAGCCATGGCTCACGAGCCCAGCCACTCCGCGGCATATGGGATCCTCCCGGACCGGGGCACGAACCCGCGTCCCCCGCATTGGCAGGCAGACTCTCAACCACTGCGCCACCAGGGAAGCCCCCTCCTTGTTCTTTATAATATTTTCACAGTATTCCATTCAATGGAATGAATTATATAACTAGTTGCATATTTGTAGACACTTAAGTTTCTGTTATAAATGATGCATCAATTAATATCATTGAATAATATTCTAGTATAAAGCTTATCCCTATCTGAATTTACCTTGATGGTTTATTCAGTTACTTGCTTATAGTCTGACACCCCCTGGGATATGAGCCCCATGAAAGCAGGGGCTTGTCTCTTGTTCCTCATTATATTGCTAGCACCCAGGAGAGTTAATATTATTTGTTGTTATTACTGGGAGCACTTGGACATTTCTAGATCCCTTCCACGAGGCATGAAAGCCGAGGGGAACGTGGTGGGAGGTAGCTACTTTTGCTCTCTCCCTGCCTAGTTCCCTCACTTAGCCACTTAGAACTCTTTTCTGCCTAAGCAGTGCCCTTTTGGAGATTTGCTTCTCTGAAACCTTCAAAGTTTCCAGTCTGAAAATTAGGAACCAGTTCAGGTCTCTGGAATTCCACCCCCCGCCCAGCTCCTCTCCTTTTTACAACTTATCTGGCTGCATGGGGTAGGTGGGGAGCCAGGACACGTTCAGTCACTCACATCCCTAGACCCCTTTGCTCCTGATGGAATCCAATGGATTATTTCCCATCTGTGTATCTTCTTTGGTGACGTGTCTATTAAGGTCTTTTGCCCATTTTGTAAATTGGGTTGTTTGTTCTTTTGAGTTTTAAGGGTTCTTTATATATTTTGGATGACAGTCTTTTATCAGATGTATCTTTTGCAAATATTTTCTCCTAGTCTGTGGCTTGTCTTCTAATCCTCTTGACTGTCTTTCATGGGGCAGAAATTTTTAATTTTAATGAAATCCAGCTTATTAGTTATTTCTTTCATGGATCATGCCTTTAGTGTTATATCTAAGTCATCTCCAAACTCAAGGTCATCTAGGTATCTAGGTTTTCTCCTATGTTATCTTCTAGGACTTTTTTGTGTTTTACATTTAGGTCTATGATCCATTTTCATTTTTGTGAAGGGCGTAAGTTCTATGTCTAGGTTCCTTTTTTTTTTTTTTTTTTTGCATGTGGATATCCAGCTGTTCCAGCACCATTTGTTGAAGTATGTGAATTTTTTCAATCTTTACTTTGACCTAGCCAACGCTGATTAGCAACACAGGGTTTCAAGAAAGCAAAACCTGTCTTTTTCAATTTGATTTACCAAAATCTCTATGGCTTGTCTGAGCGGTTCCTCGTTTAGTTTTACCGCCTTAATTTTCAAGACTGCATGCTAAATTTTTGTCTTTGGAGGTCTCTAATAAATGATACCTCCATCTGAAAGCAACTGAGAGATTGATACAGAAGTCAGACAGATGAAGATAAAACTCCTACTTTTGTTAACATTAAACACCTACCGGAGAATGTGGCTTATTGTGAGAGCCACGTGGGCTCGCGTGTGCTCCTTGCCTCCTGACCCTCCAAAGTTTAGACCTCAGAATAGGTCACCCAAGGGAAAACTGGAGCTTCCAGAACAGACTCATTTGCCTGAGTGTGCATGATGGAGGCTTGATGTGGGGTTTTCTTAGAGGTTCCCAAGCTTACACCCACTCCTATCACCCCCCAAACACCCCCCTACATTTAATATTTATCCATTTTAAACTGGAATGCCAAGAGCACCCTTTGCTTTCCTTCATGAATAAGCTTTTACAACCAGGAAATGATGCTGTTTCCAAATCCAAAGTGATATGGAATAAGTGTCTTAGCAAAATATTTTAAAAAACAAAGTTGTACTGTTGTCATGGACCCCTGTTCTTTGTATGAGACACATAATGTTAACTGCTTGGTGTATCTGGAGTCCCGTTCCAGGAGGAGTTTGCCTGCAGCCTGGGGTCCAGACAATGGCTGCCTTTGGGACCTCACCTCCACCGCCTGGAAATGCTAAGGAGGGACTGTAGCACCTGCCTCTTGGGAGGAACACAATCCAACTTGGACACCAGCCTCTAGTTTTGCAGAAACCATAAAACTGAACCAAAACATACAAACAAAAGAGCTACTGGGAGTTCCTGAGTTCAGGTTTACAGTGTGTACGTAATCTTGCCAAAATATAACTTACCTTTTCTTCCTGGCTTGTTTCTGGAGCTGAACGGCAGACCCAGCAGTGGGAGGCTCTCATGGCCCACAGCTGGGCCTTGTCTTTGGCTGATATATATAGTACTCCTATTGGCACATTTAGTGAATCTTTGTTTTAAGCGTCAGGTGGTTAAGCAGGTTATTTTTGCTCCTGGCAAACATGTTAAGAGGAGAAGTTGACTCACCTGGTCTGGAGGGAAAAGACCATGTCAATTGCTAAAATCAAGACCTAATCCCTTAGCAGTTTAGGCAGCAGGAAGGTACAGACAAGAAACTTATTCCCTTCACAGTCCAGCCTAAATTTGGAACTACTAAGCCAGCTGGGAACGGTTGAGCAAAACTAGGTGGTCCCAAGAGGACCTAGCCAGGCTGCTAGGACAGAGCCAGCCATAAACAGCCAACTTCTTTCTCAGATCCGTGGGCCCCAATCGCTCAGCCCAGGACTCAGGAGCCTGGGCCAACTGCATGGCTCTAAGGGGTGGGTGACTACACGGGGGGAGTCGCTAGAGAAAAGCAGGGGTCTGCCTTCTTCAGAAAGCCACAAACGCCTTAGACTCTCCCTGACTTTCAGATCCCAGACTCTAGCATTCACTTTTGACCAGCTTCTCAACCTGAAATTCATGAACACAGAAACAAGTTGTATGTTGAATTACCTACTGCTGGAGCACTTGTGGTGGTGGTCTGTGTGTAGGGGGGTGGGAGGGTGGAGGGGTGGTGGATAGAAAGGATTTGCCATTGTGTGTTCAGCTGAATTCAGCCTACTGCAGCCTCTCTTCCTTTCCTCGTGTCCCCCCCGTATCACACTCTGTGGGGCTGGTCCTCTGGTCCTCTGTCTCCCAGTGCTGGATCAAGTCAGCAGGCCTAAGCTTTATTTGTGGGGATGGGAGTAGAGTCTGGGGAAGGGACATTCTCAAAGCCCATATGCTGATTGCCACCTAAAGGTTGTTTCAGGGGCAGAGAGAAGCACAGGAGGGAGAAAGCAAAGGGAGTTTGAACTGGATGAGCTGGTGGCCTTTCCAGATCTCACTGGTGTGGGCTGCTGCCCCTCCCTGGCCTGTAGGTGTGCACATCAGTGATGCAAGGACCCTTGAAGCCAGATGTGGGTGGACCCACTGTGTCGCCATTAGCTAGACATGTGCTTAGTAGATCTTCTATTAAAAAATTAATTCTTAATTATACCATGTGATATATTAATAGATCTTCCTTATAAACATTTAAACATTACAGATCAGGCTAAAGTCCGCTTTGATCATCACCTATGATGCTGGTCCCCTCCACAGAGATAACCCACGTTACCACATTTTCCAGAGTCCCTGCTTATGTAACTAGAGAAAACATGCAGCATTATTCTGCAGCCTGGGGGTTGTTCACATATGTGCTGTTACCCTGTAAGTATAGTTTTGTCACTTGCTTTTTTGTGCTGAGCAATATTTTGGAAGGCTTCCATGTCAGTGCCTTTAGATTTCATGCTAATTCTTTAGAGGTTCTTACCTCTTGCTTGTGTGAAGTCAGCCCCTTCCGTCACGCTCTATGCTTGCTGAATGGAAGGGACATCATCTTATACTGTCTTTGGTCTCTTCAGGGCGTCCAGGGTATCCAGACTCTGCCCTGCCTCCAAAGTCCCCAAGGCACCCTGTCCCTGAGACAGGCTAAGACCTGGGACCCTTTGCTGAAGTGCTTGCACTTGGAGAAACGTCTCTTTGAGCCACGGAATACAAAGAAACTAGAAGGCAGGGGTCCCCAACAATTTTGGCACCAGGGACCAGTTTTGCGGAAGACAATTCTTCCACAGGGGCAGTGGTGGGGGATGGTTCAGGTGGTAATGAGAGCGATGGGGAGCGATGGGGAGCCCCGGATGAAGCTTCGCTCACTCACCGCTCACCTCCTGCTGTGCGGCCCGGTTCCTAACAGGCTGCAGACCGGTACCAGTCCACGGCCCGGGGGTTGGGGAGCCCTGCTCTAAGGGACTGAAAATAATTGCATACCTGCACAGTTAGGGCAAATTATGAACAGTAAGGTACAAAACGACCAAAACCCAGCTTCCACTCACGAGGTGCCAGGAGCAAAAGCAGGGGCTGCGCAGGATCCCTGCACACGGCACCACCCAGGGGCGGGCAGACCACCTAAGCCGCCCCTCTGGCCTGACCCGCCAGTCTTCCCCCATCCCCCCCCAATTAAGGGACCAGCCCACCCCACCTCGGGGGGCAAGCAAGGGCACCTGTTACTGGTTTTCCCTCGCTCATACTGCAGCGTGAGTCTCAGTAAAGCCTTGCCTGAATTTCTCATCTGGCCTCTTAGCAATTTCTATTGATTAAGGACACTGAGAACCCTGGTCGGTAACACCCCAGTTTTGGATGTGCTGCACGCCCCTCTCTTGGTTTTTGCTTTCATAAAGAAAACCTTTGGATCTCTCAGTGTCTGCAGGGCCAGCCTGGAAAGCCCTACCTGGAGTCTCAGAACAGTGACAAAGAGGCAGTGATGACTCAGTTGGGGAAACACAGTCCTCCTGTTTTGTTTTACTGTACTTTTTATTTGCACACAGCCTGCCAACTAGGTCAGCTCTAGAAACACAGTGTGTTATTCTTTTTCACTTGGACTCTGAACTAACAGAGGTGGCAGCTAAGAGGCTGAAAATGCCAGCAAGGGGTTTTGCCAGTGGTCAGCTTGGTTTACAGGCTCTGGAGGTTCCTGTTTTATGAAAGTTTTCATGGGGGCACTGGACCGGCCATTCAGAAGGACTGAAACCACTAGGGAGCTTGTACTCTGCTGGTGACTTTTCCCAGATAAAGTCTGGAGTCTATATATTCAGATTCATATATTTCCTGACCGTGAAACTAATTAGCTCCTAGAATAGGCCCCCAAGGAAATAAACTCACAACTAGACAGTTTTGCTTTGGTTCACACTGTGGAAGATAAAATGGAGAAGATATTAAGATATTTTATTTCCTTTTGAGTTTAGGAAAAAGTTTTTCTTAATCTCTATTGATTTCATACCTCTTTTCTCAACATATCCTAAATGTAATAGTATGCAATAGTGTATTTATAAACATAGGTATTAAACGTAGGGTTTAATAAACACTTTGCACTTAGGTATGTTAAAATCCAGTATAGGGACTTCCCTGGTGGTGCAGTGGTTAAGAATCCACCTGCCAACACAGGGGACACGGGTTCAATCCCTGATCCGGGAGGATCCCACATGCCGTGGAGCAACTAAGCCTGTATGCCACAACTACTGAGTCTGCACTCTAGAGCCCGCGAGCCACAACTACTGAGCCTGCGCTCTAGAGCCCACGAGCCACAACTACAGAGCCCGTGTGCCACAACTACTGAAGCCTGTGCACCTAGAGCCCGTGCTCCACAACAAGAGAAGCCACCACAATGAGAAGCACATGCACCGAAACAAAGAGTAGCCCCACTCGCCACTAGAAAAAGCCCGCGCACAGCAACAAAGACCCAATGCAGCCAAAAATAAATAAAATTAATTAATTTTTGAAAACCCCAGTATAAGTGAAACCAAATAAGTAGGAATTATTTAAAATAGGACCACTTAAATGAAAATGAACTATGGCATGCATTTGGAAGATAGTTTATCTGAAAAAATTTGTCCAAGATGTTTCTATGAAAACTTAAATAGCTTAACCCACCCTCACCCCCTCCTTTTGTGGTGGAGAATTAGAAAACCTACTTAGAACATTTTCCTGGTTTTCCCTTTTTTTCTTCTTGGGATGGAAAATAAAAACCTCCAATTTGCCTGCTAAAATGTATTCAACTAGCAATCATTTTTTCATTGTTTTCATTTCTAACTAGTGTTTACAACTTCCAGTTCCGCCTTCTTTTTCTTTTATCACCCTTCTTTCATACTGCTTTCTTTGGTTTCCACTCCTCCCGTTATGTTCACAACAAACTTTACTATGCCACTTTCGTTACTGTTTAGCTCTGCGTCCCAATGTCTTTTGATACTTTTGGATTAGCCTTTTAATCCTTTCTTCTCTTTTCTCTTTGTTGATTCATTGCTATTGTGAGTTAATGAAAGTGTGACTCTTCTGCACATGATAAATCCCAGTGGCCACTGTAAAAAGCTTTAGCATCTGGAATTTTAAGTCTTTGACCTGCGGTGTGAGCAGTGAGGTATTAAAGATTATGCTTTCCATGCAGCAAAGTAACAGCAGGGCTCCTGTGGTTATTAAAAAATTATATCTTTCATTTCCTGAGAGTACCAGTGTTTAACTGCCTTGGCAGCGTTAAAACTTTCCAGCAGTATTAACTGGAAACTCTCACCAGTGGTATAGTTCCGAGAAGTAAGGAAACACTAAAACTGTGATTTTGATGATGGGTGGCAATCACAAGCTGTTTTCCATCCAGTTTTTCAAGGAGAGTGTAGGGCAAGCTTCCTTCTGTACCACGAATAGCCCAGCAGTGATGGATCCCAATGAGGTACTGAGTTTTTTTGAAAGATGGCATTCCATAAAGTTCTGTTGAGGATTTGTGGCTGTCATAAAAAGCAGTGAAACGCTGCTTTATCAAATCTTTACTGCTGTTGAGTTCAGCTGCACATTGCTCATGCCAAACTTGTCATTGTAAATGTAAACAGATTATGTAATTTAGGTTAAAACGTTCTTGGTTAAAAAATGCTATGTAAATTCTTATAAAAATTAATATCACCAGCTCTGAAATAGCAGGCTCTTTTTGCATCAAAGACTCTCGTTCCACGAAAAAGAGAAACTGCCTTTTCTTTTGAATTAGATGATGGTTTTGAAGTTTGTAATTAAAAATGAATACTTAAAAAAATTCAAGCTTACTGATTACAAATATTATGCCATGGTTGAGACATCATTTGGAATACAGGTGGATATAGATGAAAATTTTTATCCTAAACAAGTCACTAACAAATCAAATCCAGCAGTATATTAAATGATAAACCATGATCAATTACAGTTATTCAAGGCATGAAAGGATGACATTATACATACTAGGAAAAGTACTGACTATGTCACATTTGTAGATTGAAATATTGCTGTCCAGTTGCTCATTAAGCCTGTTTCTTCGCCCTCCCAGGCATACACCTAGACCACATTTCTTAGCCTCCCTTGCACTTAGGTATGGATCCTTGCCTGAGTTCTGTCAAATGGAATGTTAGCTGAAAATGATGTGAGCCAGTTCCGCTCCACCCATATTTTTGTGTGTGTGCAGTCGGTTACTCTTTGTCTCTCTTCCTCCACCTGCTGGCTGGGTGCAGAGAATCTGAAGCCCTAACGGATGGCAGCGTCACAAGATGGAAGAGATGGGTCCTTGAATAATCACTTGGAAGGCTACCTCAAGGACATCTGCATCTGTCGTGTGAGTGGTAACAGTTTCTTAAGCTACTAAAATTTTGAGGTTTGCTAGAGCAGTTAGCCCCCTTGACTAATACTGATAACAAAAAGGCATTTGATAAAATCCAACACCTACTGCTAATTAAAAAAAATTGTCAAATGGAACAGGATTCTTTATTAACTTGTTAAAAATATCTACCTTATATCAAATGCAAACATCGTTCCTAATGATGGAGCACTATAGGCATTTTCATTAAAATAAACAAGAATGCCTGCTGCTACCACTATTAATGATTACTGGCTTCAACAGGTGAGAAATGAAATTATCATTATTTGAGATGAAAAGATCATCCACCTAGAAAATCCAGGAAAAATCAACTACAAAATTATTAGGGACTAAGGGACTTTAATAAAGTCATCTGTTACAAAATAAAAATTAAACATTCATATATTTTCTATGACCTTTAAAAAGTAAATTATATATCTTCCAATATATATAAAAGAGTCATAAAAACAGGAAGATACTACTTAAAAAGAGATAAAATGCTCTGTGAAATTAAAAAATGATAGCCAAAATAAAAATTCAATAGAAATTTAGAAAAGTTTGAGATATTTTCTTAGAAAGAGAACAAAAATTCAGAGATGAACAAAAGGAGAGGGAAGATAAGAAAACTGGAGCATCCATCCAGCTGATGAAAAGGAATTCCAGAGACAAAGAGCAAGCAGAAGGAGGAACTTATCACATACGTAATTCAAGAATATTCCACTGAATTGAACGACAAAACTAAAGCCCATGCTTTACTCAGATTTTGTTAGTTTTTATCTAATGTACTTTTTCTTTTCTAGGATACGTTACATTTACATCATGTCTCCTTAGGCTCTTCTTGGCTGTCACTGTTTCTCAGACTTTGTTGATCTTGATAGTTTTGAGGAGTACTGGTTTTGAGGAGTATTTTGTAAAATGTCCATCTGCCTAGATTTATGTGACTGGACAAGTCATGACTAGAATGAAGTTATAGATTTTGGGGAGGAAGATCACAGAGGTCAAGTGCCATTTTCAGTCCACAGTGTGAAGGGTACATACTCTCAACATGACTTACTACTGTTGATATCGACCTTCACCTGGTGGAGGTAGTGTTTGTCAAGTTTCTCTGCTGTAACAAATACTCTTCCCCCACCCTGTACCCATACTGTATTCTTTGGGAGGAAGTCACTATGTGCCGTCCAGACTGAAGGAGTGGAGGGTCTTATACTGCACCTCAAGGGTGGCATATCTTTATAAATCAGTTGGATAAACACCTAGGAGTGTGATTGCCGGATCATATGGTAAGACCTTATTTAGTTGTGTGAGAAAACGCCCAACTGTTTTTAAAGTGACTATACCATTTTGCATTTCCATCAGCAACGAATGAGCGTTCCTGTTGCTCTGTAACCTCAGCAGAAATTGATGTTGTCAGTTTCTTGGATTTTAACCATTCTAATAGGTGTGTAGCGGTATCTCATTATTGTTTTCTTTGCTATCTTTTTAAGTTATATGAGTTTAATGAACCTATGCCTGGTAATTTAGGAGTATCTCTGGATCTTTTTCTCTTGTCTGATGCTTGTGCCAATTCTTGTTCATGTATTGTCTTTTTGCATACCTATGTTTGATTATATGATGGACATTACATTTGAAAAAGTATTCACAGTGTATGTAAAATGACATTTTCTTCCTCCAGAGAAGATTTTCATCTGTTTCTGCCTGGTGCCTGAGGGTACTAGTCATCCAGAACTACAGTATTCTAATTCCAGGGTTAGAGATTTTTCTAGTCCACCCAGATAACAAAGTAGGGTTGCTTTCCATATAGTTCATCTTACTCCTAGATGTATCCCTTGGAGGTCAAAATTCTGACTCCTTTCTCCTTGTCCTCCAGACTTTGAGGCTGTTAATAGCACTGTTAATGTCTCAGCCAGCTTTTCCAAATCATCAAATGCTCCCTAGGCAAAAGAAGCACCAAATGTTGGGCTTGGCAGTATGAATTTCTCTTCTCCCAGATCTTAACCTGGCAATTTCACATGATCTTATTAGATTTTTCTAATGTTTTCAGGATGATCTTGTTTTATTTCCCACTGTCAGGAGTGAAAGCAGGTCCTGGGTTCCCTTTGCTTTACCCCATATCCCAGGTCTAAAACTGGCTTAAAAAAGTTATGACAAATATAGCTCTATAATTATATTTTGGGAAGAAACTGTGACATAGAGAAAATAAGACAAGTCCTGACTGTCTTCTCCTTCTCTAGTTAAAAAGAAGCTACTGGTAGGGCTTCCCTGGTGGCGCAGTGGTTGAGAGTCCGCCTGCTGATGCAGGGGACACAGGTTCGTGCCCCGGTCCGGGAAGATCCCACATGCCGCAGAGCGGCTGGGCCCGTGAGCCATGGCCGCTAAGCCTGCGCATCTGGAGCCTGTGCTTCGCAACGGGAGAGGCCACAACAGTGAGAGGCCTGCATGCCGCAAAAAAAAAAAAAAAAAAGAAGCAGCAGCAGCTACTGATCTGAACAATTATACCACTTCCTGGGCCAGAACCACTGTGCATAACCACAGAATACTCCACAATCTCATATACAGAGAAAATTTTATTACTGAAAAGGTCACACAAAGTTTTTGTATACAAAGTTAAAAAATGTGGAAAAGTTAATATTTACAACCTTTTTCATACAGTACATGATAATTTTCTTTTTAAGCTTTAACAGAATGTTAAATAGAGAAAAAAAACAAAAGTATAAGGAAACCTTGTTCAAGGAATAATAGTCATTGGAAACAAAATTAAGAAAATTCTTTAATATTTCAAAGTATGTTATATGAAATACATTTTATTCTGTTTATCAGGACTACATTTTTTCCATTTGTTTGGCACTAACACTGCTAGCACATTTCTGAATGTTCAGCAAAATCCTATTTAGCTGCAGAGATGAATTCTACATGATGTCTGAGAAAGATACTGCACAAATACAAAGGGTATGTAGTATTCTAAATGTTAAAAAACAAAAGTTAAAACAAAAGTATAAGCAACTGTAAATGGTCATACAAACATAATCTTGGGTGGTCATGATATATTTAAAAAAGGAAATCAATTGCACTTGGCTTAATTTAAAAGGAATAACATTTCATCTACTAATCCTTCAGGACATTTTATTTTAAAAAATCAGAAGGATCAGCCAGCAGCATAATATTATCAACAGTGGACACTCAGTAAGCACCTTATTTCAGCTGCATAATAGATCTGTGAAATTCCTAAACCAACTAGACTTTATAAAATTCACACATTGAAGATGATAAGGTAGAGTAAATAGATTTTTTTAGTTGAATTCCCATTATAATATCTTTTGGTGTATCAACTATTTTTTATATTATAAAAGAACACTATTTTTCAATTTTCTTAGAAATTCAGTGTAAAAGCTACCAAAGCAGTGCTAAAATAAGGTACTGGAATAACGTAATAAAAATATTTGAAAAGACTTTCCAGGATTTCTAAAAAAAGCTCAAAACATATAAACTTGTTTTCAAATATATAAGAAAAAGATACAAAGGTAAGTTTTAAATACTTCAGCAAAGAAAAATCTTGATTTTATACCATAAAAGTGAAATAGCATAGTACAACTTAAAATACTTTCAACAAGAGTAGAATCTTCATAAATAGAAAAGGAAGGTTCCTCTAATACTCCCTCCTCCCACACAACTTAAAAAATATCATTAACCTGCACATTTCCGTTTTGGGGGTATACTGTTGTCAATTAACCTCTATGTGAAATGAATCATATTCTCAGAATCTATTGTTTCCAGTGTAACAGGAGGCAATGTAGCTTTAAGTGCAGAAGAAGAATATAACAGTGATTCTTATAAGACAGCGTACTGTCACCTCCAGTGTAACAGGAATTCACTTCTTAGTAACGCGATGATCTGGTTTTCAAGTATCTGAGTGACCACCAGTGCCCTGCTCTTTTCCAACTCCTGACGCTGAGTGAACAAGCAGTGATGTGCAGCCTTTGAGGCTGCTTGGCTCTGAAGACCTGGGAACATGCAAGCTGTTGCTCTGCACTGGGCCAGTTTCAGTGACATCACTCTTTGGAGTTACCCTAGGTAAAAGAACAAAAGCTGATGTACATACACACCAAAGCACAAATGTGATGCCAGTTGTCCTCATAATTGCTGTTTCTCTTTCCATGAGTTTTACTCCCAAGCAGTATCCACTTTTATCAGAAATAATTAACTCTTTATGTATACTCTTAACTCCTCAAAGTACAAATAATTTATTTTCAAATACAATTTTTGCTAACTTCAGAAACTTCATCAAGCACCACCCATGTATGGGCTGAGCATGGTGTCTCATGGGGAATAAGACAGCTTGATTCCTGCCTTCAGTTTAGCAAATTTTTTATTGATTTCCTACCATGGATTGGACACCGTGTAAGAGGTTGGGAGCACAAAGATGAGTCCGACCTCAGCTCTGCCTTCGAGGAGTTTACAAATCTAGTGAAAGATAAAGGCATGTATCTAATCATACATAATCCAGTATGCAAAAGCTGTTGGAGGTACATTTGGCCTATTTGGGAGGAGATGAGGTAAGACAACCTTGAGACCTTAAAGTAGTCAGCTGTCAATATTTTGGCTAATTCGATATTTACCTGTGTTTGGATCACCTATGACCATTTGGAAAAATTAATTAAAGATAATGTCAATATCCTTTCATGTTCAGAAAATAAAAACATTTTATAATCATCTTCATATAAAATTACAAATACCTTTTATTTTTTTTTTCTGCATCTATTGAGGTGATCATATGGTATTTATTCTTCAGTTTGTTAATATGGTGTATCACATTGATTGATTTGTGTATGTTGAAGAATCCTTGCATCCCTGGGATAAACCATGCTTCATCATGGTGTATGATCCTTTTAATGTGTTGCTGGATTCTGCGTGCTAGTATTTTGTTGAGGATTTTTGCATCTATATTCATCAGTGATATTGGTCTGTAATTTTCTTTTTTTGTAGTATCTTTGTCTGGTTTTGGTATCAGGGTGATGGTGGCCTCATAGAATGAGTTTGGGAGCGTTCCTTCCTCTGCAATTGTTTGGAAGAGTTTGAGAAGGATGGGTGTTAGCTCTTCTCTAAATGTTTGAAAGAATTCACCTGTGAAGCCAGCTGGTCCTGGACTTTTGTTTGTTGGAAGATTTTTAATCACAGTTTCACTTTCATTCCTTGTAATTGGTCTGTTCATATTTTCTATTTCTTCCTGGTTCAGTCTTGGAAAGTTACACCTTTCTAAGAATTTGTCCATTTCTTCCAGGTTGTCCGTTTTACTGGCATAGAGTTGCTTGTAGTAGTCTCTTAGGATGCTTTGTATTTCTGGGTGTCTGTTGTAACTTCTCCTTTTTCATTTCTAATTTTATTGATTTGAGTCCTCTCCCTCTTTTTCTTGATGAGTCTGGCTAATGGTTTGTCAACTTTGTTTATCTTCTCAAGGACCAACTTTTAGTTTTATTGATCTTTGCTATTGTTTCCTTTGTTTCTATTTCATTTGTTTCTGCTCTGATCTTTATGATTTCTTTCCTTCTGCTAACTTTGGATTTTGTTTGTTCTTCTTTCTCTAGTTCCTTCAGGTGTACGGTTAGATTGTTTATTTGAGATTTTTCTTGTTTCTTGAGGTAGGCTTGTATAGCTATAAACTTCCCTCTTAGAACTGCTTTTGCTGCATCCCACAGGTTTCGGATCGTTGTGTTTTCATTGTCATTTGTCTCTAGGTATTTTTGATTTCCTCTTTGATTTCTTCAGTGATCTCTTGGTTATTTAGTAATGTATTGTTTAGCCTCCATGTGTTTTGTGTTTTTTACGTTTTTTTCCCTGTAATTCATTTCTAATCTCATAGCGTTGTGGTCAGAAAAGATGCTTGATATGATTTCAATTTTCTTAAATTTACTGAGGCTTGATTTGTGACCCAAGAGGTGATCTATCCTGGAAAATGTTCTGTGCGCACTTGAGAAGAAAGTGTAATCTGCTGTTTTTGGATGGAATGTCCTATAAATATCAATTATATCTATCTGGTCTATTATGTCATTTAAAGCTTCTGTTTCCTTATTTATTTTCATTTTGGATGATCTGTCCATTGGTGTAAGTGAGGTGTTAAAGTCCCCCAGTATTATTGTGTTACTGTCGATTTCCTCTTTTATGGCTGTTAGCAGTTGCCTTATGTATTGAGGTGCTCCTATGTTGGGTGCATATATATTTATAATTGTTACATCTTCTTCTTGGATTGATCCCTTGATCATTATGTAGTGTCCTTCCTTGTGTCTTGTAACATTCTTTATTTTAAAGTCTATTTTATCTGATATGAGTATTGCTACTCCAGGTTTCTTTTGATTTCCATGTGCATGGAATATCTTTTTCCATCCCCTCACTTTCAGTCTGTATGTGTCCCTAGGTCTGAAGTGGGTCTCTTGTAGACAGCATACAGATGGGTCTTGGTTTTGTATCCATTCAGCAAGCCTGTGTCTTTTGGTTGGAGCATTTAATCCATTCACATTTAAGGTGATTATCGATGTGTATGTCCCTATAACCATTTTCTTAATTGTTTTGGGTTTGTTTTTGTAGGTCCTTTTCTTTTCTTGTGTTTCCTGCTTAGAGAAGTTCCTTTAGCATTTGTTGTAGAGCTGGTTTGGTGGTGCTGAATTCTCTTGGCTTTTGCTTGTCTGTAAAGCTTTTGATTTCTCCATCGAATCTGAATGAGATCCTTGCCAGGTAGAGTAATCTTGGTTGTAGGCTCTTCCCTTTCATCACTTTAAGTATATCATGCCACTCCCTTCTGGCTTGTAGAGTTTCTGCTGAGAAATCAGCTGTTAACCTTATGGGAGTTCCCTTCTATGTTATTTGTCGTTTTTCCCTTGCTGCTTTCAAGAATTTTTCTTTGTCTTTAATTTTTGCCAATTTGATTATTACGTGTCTCGGTGTGTTTCTCCTTGGATTTATCCTGTATGGGACTTGCTGCACTTCCTGGACTTGGGTGGCTATTTCCTTTCCCATATTAGGGAAATTTTCAACTATTATCTCTTCAAATATTTTCTCTGGTCCTTTCTCTCTCTCTTCTCCTTCTGGGACCCCTATAATGGGAATGTTGTTGTGTTTAATGTTGTCCCAGAGGTCTCAGGATGTCTTCATTTCTTTTGATTCTTTTTTCTTTATTCTGTTCCACAGCAGTGAATTCCACCATTCTGTCTTCTAGGTCACTTATCCGTTCTTCTGCCTCAGTTATTCTGCTGTTGATTCCTTCTAGTGTAGTTTTCATTTCAGTTATTGTATTGTTCATCTCTGTTTGTTTGTTCTTTAATTCTTCTGGGTCTTTTTTAAACATTTCTTGCATCTTCTTGATCTTTGCCTCCATTCTTTTTCCGAGGTCCTGGATCATCTTCACTATCATTATTCTGAATTCTCTTTCTGGAAGGTTGCCTATCTCCACTTCATTTAGTTGTTTTTCTGGGGTTTTATCTTGTTCCTTCATCTGGTACATAGCCCTCTGCCTTTTCATCTTGTCTATCTTTCTGTGAATGTGGGTTTTGTTCCACAGGCTGCAGGACTGTAGTTCTTCTTGCTTCTCTTTATTTTTTATATATATATATATATATATATATATTTATTTTAATGTATTTATCATTTACTTTTGGCTGTGTTGGGTCTTCATTGCTGTGCGCAGGCTTTCTCTAGTTGTGGCAAGTGGGGCCTACTCTTCGTTATGGTGCACGGGCTTCTCATTGCAGTGGCTTCTCTTGTTGCAAAGCACGGGCTCTAGGCACGCGAGCTCAGTAGTTGTGGCTCGCGGGCTCTAGAGCGCCGGCTCAGTAGTTGTTGCGCACTGGCTTAGTTGCTCCGCGGCATGTGGGATCTTCCCAGACCAGGGCTCGAACCCATGTCCCCTGTGTTGGCAGGCGGATTCTTTACCACTGCACCACTAGGGAAGTCTGACAAATACCTTTTAGACAGTACTATAATGTAGTACTAATTGAAACTTAATGGCCTGTATTTTATATGAATCTTAAACATTTCCCTAAATATACAAGCAGCTGTTAACAATTACCACAGAAATGAACATTACTTTTCTATCTGAACAATAAACATCAAAGGGTCTTCTCAATGCTAAGAATTAAACTACGAAATAGCATTTATAGGCAAAACCCAAACTTCCTTGGATTAAGGAAGTGGACATGACATGATCATGTCATTTCAAGAATGCTTTCTTTCCAGATATGTCATGCTTTAATGAAAAATGTGCAATGCAGTATTCAAAAGAGTCATGGTTTAAGATAGCAAAGTCCAAGCTCACCTTCCTTCACTCCGTGCACTTTCAGACACACTGCTCTTATCATTCACATTGGCTGCCCGGCCTTTCCCGTCGGTCTGCTCCCCGCAGAGTTTGGAGCTGGATGCTGCTGGGGAGGCAGGTTCCTCACAGTCCTGTTCTCGTAATTTGGAGGTGCTCGCTCCATCCGCTCTCACCTCTCTCACTGGTGATGTTTCTGGTGAGGTTTGTATTTCTGTCAAAGTTTCCTGTCCTAAGTAATCATGGTTAGTGATTGCTACTGCAGAAGTGCCATGATTTGCTGTAGCTCCTGTGCTGGTTCCCATGGATTTGGAAATGACCTTCAGCTTATGTGAACTTGGTTTGTAGTGCTTCTTTTTGTGTTTAACTTTAGAATTGTGCTTTAAGAAAAACTCACACGACTCCTGTAGTACTCTTCGACTTTCACTGATTGGACTGTAAGAAAATCCAAGGAGAGAGTTTACTTGATAAATGTTAAGTGTTATAACAGAAATCATAAAGCATATCACATATCTTGTGCCAAAAATCCTAATTCATTAAAGTTATGATCTATATGATTTACATTATTTATAAAATCTGGGATTATAAATACTATGAGATATAAGTAGATTGCCATGAAATGAAATCTTTTTGTGCATACACTGTTAGTTGCTTTTGTCAGCATAAAGAGTAGAAAGAAATTAAATAGACAAAATCAGAAGATGAGGGCAAGAAAACTCAAACCAGCATAAAGTAGGGGATTATCTGTATGTGTATCATATATAAATATATTAAATATGAAAGTAAACCAGAGAGAAAGAACACAGAATATAATTAATGGTCTTTGTTTAAATGCAATTGTTTTCTTTCTAACATTCAAGTTTTAGCAAGTTATTCTGAAGTTAGTGTGGGTATATAAATACAGGATAGAGATATAATAATTGTTCAAAAAAATTAAAGTCCAGTTAAATGCAATTCTTCAGACTTCAAAAACTTATTTGTGAAAAGGTTCTGAAATTTTTACCACAAAAAGAGTTCATTAATCAAACCAATTGGGAACAGTTTAAAACACTCTATACTACATTGTTGATTGTACACAATGTATAACATATATAAATAACAAAATTAACTATTTACTCATAAATGTAAATCTACTATATTGTTACAGAATATTCCATAAGCTCAAACTTTTACCATCTTAAGCAAGGCAAATAAGTGACATGTTAAGTCAGTATTATGTGTAATAAAATTTAAAGGTAATGATTGTACATCACATTTGAATCGTACTCTATAGACTGCCTTACATATATTTGACCCATTTCATCTTTCATCATTGATAAAAAAGGATAAAATTATTTAAAATTCTGAACCCAAAACAATGAACTTAATGATAGCAGTAATAATACTAGATATATTATAAGCCATGGAAAGAAAATGCACTTTTTACAAACTTTTCATTCATATTTCAATAGAATAGTACATGTCAAAGACCATCGTAACAAATGCTAAAATAAAGCATATCTCTCCATGAAAAAGATTTCAACTTGAAACAACAGTTGACATAATGAAACTCCAGTACAATGATTTGGTATTTGATCTATTTATTTTAAAACAATGTCAGATAATTCAATAGATTCTTACTCTTTCTTGCGACTTCGTTTAAAAAACCCAGCCCATTCTGTGCATGTCTTTTTGCTTCCAACCCAGAAGACAGCAGAGATGCCAACAATTAATGTCATCAGATATTTTATCATAAATAAAGCCAACTCTGGTCGAGTTTCTGTTTTGGCCTACAAAAAAGTAATGAATAAGAATTTTCGTGATACATTTAAAGTGGAGAAAAGTCTATATAGTCAATGCAAAACTTGAACAAAAAGTATAAATCATTTTGTCTTATTATGAAATGTTTGATATAACATAATATGAAAAGTGCTTTAAGTGTAGTATAGAAGTTCTGAACAAAGAACTTTTATCAAAATATATAGCTAGAAAGGGAAAAATACTTATTAAATATATTTAGGAAGGACCTCTTACATCTTGGCTTGATATCTGGCATTTTTTTCCCCTATAAGTACAGCAGCTTCTTATAATTGCCAAAATATCTGCCTTTCAATATTTATCTTTTCCTTCACTATAATCTATAAAAAAATACATTTAAACTCATTATAACAACATACTATTTTAGAGTCTTTATGCATTGTTGATGTTTTATTACAAAAACTTAGAGCAAAATAAGTATCAGTAAAATGTAAAAATGTGGAAATTTTGTAAAAATTAAATCATACTTTTCTTTCAAGCATAAACTTTCAAATATTATCTTTTAAATGTTACAAGTATCAAAATACTATATATTATGCATTATATCTTGATTTTTGCACTTAGTAATATTTCTTGGAGACCATTCTAGAGCACTTCATTCTTTTTAAAGGCTGTTCCATTGTGTGGATGAACTATAATTATTCAGCTATCCCTACTAATAGATATTCAGGTTACTTCCAACCTATTGCCATTGCAAATAATGTTGCAGTGACTATCTTTGTATGTATATAATTTCTCACATTTGTGAACAGAGCTGCTGATAAATTCCCAGAAGGACAGGATCAAAAAGTATGAGCATTTTAAATGCCAGATATTATCAAAATGCTTTCCATAGAAGGTTGAACTAATTGAACAGCAAAGTCTACAACGTGCATTTTGCCAGTTTCATCAATACAGTGGTTATAAAACCTGTCATAAGCAGAAATATAATTTTATTATAACTTTAATTTGCATCTGTCATAACATTTTTCATATGTTTAAGAACAGCTTTTTTATTTTCCTTTTTGGTGACCCCTCTATACATTCTTTTCTCATTTTTATATCAGGTTGTTGGTTTTTTTCTTATTGATCTATAGGAACTCTTTTTAAATAAGGAAATTAGCCCTTCAATTGTGATGTGATGAGTGAATAAATTTTCCCAGTTGGTCTCCTGACTTTGATTATGGTGGGGTTTTTTGCCATGCAGAATCTGGAAAAAGTTTTTTCCTTAGTCAAATTTAGCAATCTTTTCTTTTATAGCTCCTGCATTTTATATCATAAAGTCCTTCCCCACTATAAGATTAGAATTTTCTCACTTTATCTTCTAATATCGTTTCTTTCTTTACATGAAACGTAATCTTAAAAAATCATGTATCTTGGGCTTCCCTGGTGGTGCAGTGGTTGAGAATCGGCCTGCCAGTGCAGGGGACACGGGTTCGAGCCCTGGTCTGGGAAGATCCCACATGCCGCGGAGCAACTAGGCCCGTGAGCCACAACTACTGAGCCTGCGCTCTGCAACAAGAGAGGCCCGCGCACCGCGATGAAGAGTGGCCCCCGCTTGCCACAACTAGAGAAAGGCCTCGCACGGAAACGAAGACCCAACACAGCCAAAAATAAAAATAAAAAAATTTTAAAAAATAATAAAAAATCATATATCTTAAACTTTTTAGTAGTATGTAACAGTTGCCTTCCCCCCCTAGTTTGCCAAAAATACTGAGGAATCTAGGAGACATTTAATACAGCAGTATCACTTTAAGAGAGCTCGCTTATTAATCATATAGTGAAAACAGACAATGGATAACACACTATGGACAGGATGTAAGGCAAATAAAACCATTATCCCCACATATCAGTATGTAAAATAGATTTCACTGTGTTACAGTGCAGTAATTTTCTAGAATATAAATTATGTAAAATAATTCAGCCCACACATTGCTTGATCTGATACACTGTGGTGACATGACAGCGCTCACACTCAATATAATTAGTTAATACCATATATAAATATTCAAGAAAATATATAAAATCTATTAAAAACAAAGTTTCTATTTAAAAAAACTCAACTAAAATGCTTTAAGAGATTTTCTATTTTCAGATATTTATTTTTTTTAATCTTAAAATCACCACTTTAATCCAACCAGAAGCATCAGAAACATATGAAACATATTTTAATTGTGCGTTTTGTCATAAGAAATGACAGGGTGGTTTCGGCATAAATTCTGTTTTTATAAGCATATACAAGCAAAGTATAAGATGATATATACCATTTTATTATAAACCCAAATAAGGTTTTCCCCAACTAACTGAAGAATTAAAAACAACTACTTCTCTCTCTCTCTCTTTTGTTTGGCTGCTCTGTTCAGCTTGCAGAATTTTAGTTCCCCAGTCTGGGATTGAACCCTGGCCCCCTGCAGTGGAAGCACCAAGTCCTAACCACTGTACCGCCAGGGAAATCCTGCAAGTTACTTCTCTTTTTCTCCCTATGACAAGACCTGTTCCTCTGATTCTGTTCTGCAGTACTATTCATTTGCCTTTGCAATCCAATTTAATTTTTAAAAGAATAGCTAAAGGAGGCACTTTACTATTGTAACTGAAGCTAAAACTTCAGGAAAGAACTTTTGGGACACTTACCCTAGTTTCAACTGAGGCGTAGGGAACAACTCCCTCTGTCTATTGGATTTTCTCACCTGAAATCTAATTTTATGGTCATGACTAATTCAAAGATATTTCCAGGGAACATTTGCCATGTTAAAATTAAATAGTGAAATAACACAAATGATAGGTTTTACCTGGTAAGGACATGGGATGTGGTACTGACGACAATGGTCAGAGACCCAAGTTATCTCCCAGGTTATCCTGTTCACTTGCTCATAGACGTAACATCCAAGAAGTGTCACTAATGGCACAAGATACAGGCCACTGAAGACTCCAATTCGAATCATAAATTTCTTTAGTTTCTCTTGGTTCCGGCCATCATGTTGTATAACTTGTCGAACATGATTTAAGGAAATAATGCCAGCTAAAAGAAGAGAGAGCCCGACAAACACACAAAGGCACAGTGGCAAGAGTACAAAGTAGCGAGAGGCATCCAGGTCATAAAGGCCGACAAAGCAAACTCCACTAATATTGTCTCCTTCAACTTTGTTCATAGCAAGAAGCATAACGGTCAGAAAACCTGGTATTCCCCATGCAACAGCATGAAACCACACTGCTTTCTGTTCAATGGCTTCACAACTCCATTTTCTCCCAGCAGCTAAGAACCAAGTAATGGTAAGAATCACCCACCACACAGTGCCAGCCATTGTGAAAAAATACAAAAACATAAACAAAACGGTGCAAGCCTTATTTTGAGAGCCTAGAACAACTGTGTCACCAAGTTCTAGTTTCTCATCTGCCTTATTGCAGGCTGTGCTATTGCCTAGCAAGAATCCAATGAAGTACATAAGAGATACAATGCTGTAACAGACAGAGTAATATATAATTGGTCTCTCAGGGTATCTGAACCTTCTAACATCAATTAAAAAAGTAAGGAATGTAAACAGAGTTGCACAAAGACAAAATATTGAAACTATTCCAATAAAACTTTTTGCAAACTCTAGCTCATCACTTTTAAAATACATGTTGGGGCATGGGGGTGCACATTGGTCAATTCCCAGAAACTTATAGCCTTGTCCCCCAGAAGTCTTAAGATGCCTTGGACACCAAAATCCAATGTCTCTTTGGACTTGTTCTGTTTTCTTGTGAGGACTGAGAAACTCTGTGTGTTGATCAAAAGTTACAGGAACAGACTCGTCACAGTATTGTAATCTGTAAAGATTTTAAAATAGAATACATGAAGTTGACATTTTTGAGTCACTATTTTAATACTCTGCTTTCCAACTATAAGATATTTCCTTATGCATTCGTAACTGATGGGAAGACAAATGAGCTTAAACAGATTACAGCTTTAGAGCTGGGGAGAAAGTTTTGAAGTTGACTAAAAACTTGTAGGTGTTAATGAGACCCCAACACACTAACAAATATATTAAGTATCAGGCAAGTGAACATGAAAATTCCCTTACTCAGAAAACAATCAATTAATAATTGTTAAATAATTTCTGGTTTCAAGACTAAGTACTTAAGAAAGAATTTATCTTGATTGGTATTCTTTAGACAAAAAAATGCTGGCCAGTCTGTTTAAGCATTTGAAATATGTCTTGGGGAAATAAGTTTTTATTTTCTAGCATCCATGAGCAAAGTAGATCAGCCACATAGTAAGGTGATGACAACTAAAATGACTGAAATGAGATCATTTCCCGGATGGAGAGGACAGAGTTCAAGTGATATCTAAGTTCATAAAGAAGGGCAAGAAGAGGAAGGCCGAGGACCAGCTTAACTCACATCACCATTTTGTTGCAGTGTGGCTGTTTGCCTCCCTTGGTTATGGGCAGACCAGAGAGATAGAAAGGGATATTGCTGTTTTGTGCAGAACTTTATCACTGAATTGTCTCCACACACCAGAATTATTTTGGAGGATCTACATAGTTTAGAAATTAGTGGAGGTTTTTAAGGAGAAAGCGTTTGAAATATGCTTTAGATAAAAATAGAAAATAATAAAACATATGCCCATAAAAACAACACAGATGTATCTACAAGCTTTTTCAAAAGGTGGTATGTCAGTTTTGTTTTATATCTTTTTAAATAAAGCAATATAACATTACAGATACAGTTTGGACCCTTTTCTGGTCCTATTCTCTTTTCTCTCTCTTCCAAAATATTCATTACTATAAGTTCAGTTTTTATTTCTCCTCATGCATTTTAAAATATTTTACTATGTTATTTTCCAACTACAATGTTATATAGTATTATTTTATAGGTTTTGAACTTTATATAAATGACATTGTGCTATATACATCATACTTTTTTTAACTTATGCTATAATTTTTAGATTTATCCATATTGACAGATGTGGGTCACCTGCATTCATCTTAAAACTGTATAGTAGTATTCTAGTGTGTAAATACATCACAATTTACTTATCATTCTTACAGTGGACTTTCAGACTTTTTCTCATTTAAAAAAATTATGAATAATGTTACAATAAGTATTCTTGCATACAATTCCTTGTTTGTGAAAAAGTTTCTATAGAAGGGGATCTCCTAAGATGTATGGCATGAGCATCTTCACCTTTACTATGTACTAAGTTGTTCTGGAAAGTGATTAGGTATCTACCAGAAATGTATGAGTTCCACAAGGGTCTGTAGTTTCTTCAGTCTACAGAAAAAGAACAAAAAGGGAGCCACCTTCCTTCCCAGATTTATTATATGAGGTGTCTTTATGTTAGTAGAAAATTTCAAATTACAAGCTCCCAACATCTAGAGAATAGGAGATAAAAGTAATCAATCAAGACAGATGCAAAAAGGTCCATGAATTGATAATAAGGCCCATTTCTCCCCAGTTTAGGGCAAAGGCACCATCACACATTCTCATAGAACTATGCACCCTCATTTGTTGTATTAACACAGTTGTAATTTTGCATTTATTTTTATGATTATTGGATTACTCTCTGTTCCTCCCACCCCACTGTGAGTTCCCTGAAAACAAGAACCAAGTCTGGTTTTGCTCACCACTGTTTACAGTGTTGATATATAGTAAGTGCCTAACATATATTAAGTGTGCAGTAAACAGCTGCTGACTTAAATAATGAAAGCCTGTCACTAATATTCTGGAAAATTAATACCAATATTGAAATATCATCAGTAGCTTTCAGCTGAAAACATAATTTACCTGTCACATTCAAGTTCCTCAGGCCATCGGATCCCAAAAGTGTCCATTAATTTTTTGCAGTCAGAATACACTTTCTCACAAAATTTACGACAGGGTGGAACCACATCAATTTGCTCTGTGCAGGTTGGTACAAAAGCTTTGCAAAGGAAAGTTTCAACATTTGGTGAACATTCCAGATTTGCAAGAGGAAGAAAAAGCTATTAAGAAAAACAGTGAGATAAGGTTAGAAAACATTTTAATATAACAAATGAATTTTTTGGTATATACTTTTTCATTTAGTCTCCAAAAGAATCTTTAAATCCCACTCTCAATATAATCAAATTTGAGGAGATAATTTTGTTTAGTTAGACATAAGAACCCTTAATACACAGTGAAATATTATTTTATTCAACTATGCATTTTTCAAGAAGACATGCTAAATCAAAACAAATCAAAAGTATGAGTTGATTGCTAGATGAAACAGATCATACAAATATTTAATATGTAAGTATATGCTGAAATACCTTAACACTTTACTGTGCATTCTAGAGAATAAAGGAATGTTTGGGGTGGAGAGAACAGCATGAAAAAGGCATGAGGATCACAAGAACATGGAGTATTCAGGGCAAGAAGTCCAGTATGACTACAAGATAAGGTCAAAGAGGTGAAGTCAAGGACAGCGTAGAGAGAGATGAGACTGGAGAGGTTCTCTGGACCTGATCATAGACAGCACGGATGACACGCTAAATTGCTTGGATTTAAAAATAATGAGTGGGGGGCTTCCCTGGTGGCGCAGTGGTTGAGAGTCCGCCTGCCGATGCAGGTAACGCGGGTTCGTGCCCCGGTCCAGAAAGATCCCACATGCCGCGGAGCGGCTGGGCCCGTGAGCCATGGCCGCTGAGCCTGCGCGTCCGGAGCCTGTGCTCCGCAACGGGAGAGGCCACAACAGTGAGAGGCCCGCGTACCGCAAAAAAAAAAAAAAAACAAGAAAAACGAGTGGGATACTATGGGACAGTTGTAAGCAGGAGGTGTCTCTACAGTCTGACAGCTAAGTTTGAATGCTAGCTCCACATTTACTAGTTTTATAACTTTGGCAAGTTACTTAAATTCTCTGTGCCTTAGTTTCTTCATCTGTAAACTGGCAATAATAACAGTACCTGTCTCATAAGATCATTGTGAATACTAAGTTAATAAATGTAAAGCATTTATAACAGTGTCTGGCATACAGGTAAGTACTCAATAATTATTAGTTATTGTGATTACCCTTTAGAGAGTGTGGATAGGTTCTGGAAAAACATGGTGGATTGAGCACATATGTTTATCTCCTTTCCCTCCTCCTTGCTTCCTTAGTAACATAACAATAAAGAAAACAAAAGGTACTAATCTATTAGTAAGTGAACAAGAGAAACTACATTAGCATATCTGAGTTTTCCAAAAAACAAAAATGAAACAAAACAACAAAAAAGAAAGCCCTAAACTTTGAGCAACAGAAAGCTATTAGAGGAGTGATAAGTCACTTAATGGGACAAAGCTGGAGTGGAGGGATTCACATGAGAATGAGCTGATTTGCCCTAAAGAATCTGAGAGTCTCAGTTCTTTGAAGCACCAAGTAGCATAAAAGGCTAAAATTGGAGGAATGTTTACAAAATTACTTCCTCACTATGTCACCCCCCATCCCCACCCAGGCAGCCAGATGACCACCGCATTCTACCAGAGTTGTTTCCAGAAGAGACAGCACTAGAGACGTTCTGCACTTGGGTATCAGGCACAGAGCAGGGTAGAAGTACAATCCACAGTGACGAAAGGGGGACTGAGTAAGAGTCTACCTACAGAAACAGGAAGCCCTCATCTTTTCCTGCTCTATTCCCAAAAGGTTGGCAAACAGGCATATACCTACCATCCCCAATCTTTGAAAAAACCCAACAGTCTTGGAGAAAAGACCTCTCTCTACACATTGACAATGAAAAAGCTAGTCAACCTCAAGCTCACCTTACCATGAAGCCCACTGGTGACCAGTCCCATTCATGCACACAGAGCTTTTCAGGGCCCCACAAACATGAATGGGCAGCCGAGGATCATCAGGCATTTGAAGAAAGCATCATGAAAGACAGAGACCAAAACAAGCAAGCAGATAAAAGGAAATTTGGAGGAAATAGAGACTATGCAGGGAACAGAAGAAAACAAATCACGAAACAAACAAAACCCTGAAGAGCTTAAGTGAGAAGCTATCGCTTCCATTACAGAAGAATAAGATGCTATGGAAAATTTAAAAATAGTAAGATAGCTGAAATTAAAAACTCTATAGAAGGATTAGAAGATAAAGCTGAAGGAAGAGATGGACAATAGGAGGATCACTCCAAGTGCCCAACTCCTGACTAAAGGACTTCCAGAAAGAAACAAGGAAAATGCGAATTGGGGTGATAATCAAAGAAGAAATTAAGAACATTTCTCAGAACAAAAGGATACCAGCTTCCACACTTAAAAGGTTGGCAGCACACTGCAATCCTGCTACTAAAACATTTCTGGGTTAAAATGTCAGTCAATGAACTCTCTTTTACAGAGATCTCTCTCACATTCTCCTCTTTTTCCAAACCTCCAGTTCCACACCCCATCCTCTCAGTTGATGATTCTGTTCCTAGTTCACTGAGAAATCAGAAATAACCAGAAGACAACTTCCTTATTCTCTCACAAAAGGTACCAAACCTAACTGCAGCTTATCCGCATTCTCTGCCTTCACTATTTAAACAGCTGAACAGCTTGAACTCCTAACCAACCAAGTCTTCCATTTGTACACTGGATCTCTTCCCACTTGTCTAGTCAAGGACTTTGCTCTGGTAACTGTCCTGTCTCCTATTCTTGCAGTAATTTCCCCCTCTGTGTTACAGTGATTCCCCCATCATACAAACTTACTTATTATCTCTCACCATAAAAAAAAAAATCTTTCCTTGGGCTTCCCTGGTGGCGCAGTGGTTAAGAATCCGCCTGCCAAGGCAGGGGACATGGGTTCGATCCCTGGTCCGGGAAGATCCCACATGCCGCGGAGCAGCTAAGCCTGTGCACCACAACTACTGAACCTGCGCTCTAGAGCCTGTGAGCCACAACTATTGAGCCTGCGTGCCACAACCACCGAAGCCCGTGAGCCTAGAGCCCGTGCTCCACAACAAGAGAAGCCACCGCAATGAGAAGCCCTCGCATCACAATGAACAGTAGCCCCCGCTCACCGCAACTAGAGAAAGCCCGCGTGCAGCAACAAAGACCCAACGCAGCCAAAAATTAAAAAAAAAAAATCTTTCCTTGACTCCACATTCCCACCCCCACCCAGCTATTACTTCATTTTTCTCTTCCTCTTTATAGAAGAAACCCTGAAAACAGTTGTCTTTACCCACTTTCTCCAATTCTGCTCTTCCATTTCCTTTTGAGCCCACTCTCCAATCAGGTTTTGTCCCCATACTTCAATGAAACAGCTTGTCAGAGTTACCAATAAACTTCAGATTGTCAAATCAAATGGTCAATTGAGTCCTCATCCTACTCAACTCTTTAACATTTGACACAGTGGGATCCTGTCCTCCTCCTGAGACACTTTTTTCAATTGGCTTCCAGAATACGAATTTTCCTGAATTCCTACGGATCTCACTGTCTGTTCCTTTTCTGATTTCTTCCATTTCTCAAGTCTCAATATTGAGGAGCTCCAGGGCTCACTCCTCAGACCTCTACCCTATGTATACCCACTCCTCAGGAGAAACTAATCCAGAATCATGGTATTAAATACCAACTATACATGAAGGATTCACAAATTTATTTCTGGCCTCCATCTCTCCTGTGAACCCTAGACTTGAATGACCATCTGCCTTCTGGACAACTCCACTTGGCTGTCAACACATTATCTCAAACCCACCATGTCCAAAACACAACTCAAACCCACTACACCCTATCCCCCAAACACTCCCTTAGTCTCCCCATCTCAGTAATGTGGTACCACCATTCATCAAGTTACTCAGGCCAAGAATCTAAACATTCATCCTCTACTCCTCTCTTTCTCTCATCCCATATCCAATCCATCAGCAAATCCTATTGGCTCTCCTTCCAAAATATATTTCAAATTTGACCATTTCTCACTGTTATTAAGTTACTACATCTTAGCCAGTATATATTTCACCTAGACTATTGAAATAGCCTGCTAACAGGTCTCACTACTTACCACTCCTGATAATCTTACAATTTCTGTACCAATCCATACTCCTACCGATGTGATTCTTTAAAATGCAAGTTTGTCCTTGTTCAAAAGACCCCAATAGAAAAAATTTCAAAGTCCTTACCAAGTCCTATAAGGCCCTAAATTTCCTGGCCCTTAGCTATGTCTCCAGTTTCATTTTGTAACTCCTTTTCTTACTCCGTTGCCACCAAACTGGTCTTTTGCCTCTCAACATTCCATGTATATGTCTGCTTCAGGATTTGCATTTGCTGTTCCCTTCATCTAGAACACTCTTCCACCAGGTAGTCACATGGCTTGTGTCTCTGCTCAACTGGGTCTCTGTTCAACGGTTACCTCAGAGAGGCATTCCCTGCCCACCCTACATAAAAAAGTATACTGTCATTCTCAGTTCCATTATTATATTTTGTATTTCTTTATAGTCCTTATCAGTACGTGACATTTCATTATGTTACTAGTTTATATGTTCACTAGTTTATTTCTTAATTTCTGCCTTCACCACTAGAATGTAAATTCCAGGAACGGAAGGGATTTTATCTATTTTTTTTTTACTGCTGTATCCACAGTGCCTAGAACTGTGTGTGTGTAGAGTGATTTCTCTATAAATACTTACTGAATAAACAATAACTATCTAGATCAATGAATGAACAATGACAAGGCATGTCCAAAAATTTCAGAGTATCAAGATAAAGAAAAGATCATAAATATTTCCAGATAGAAAAAAACAGGTCACATGCAAAGGAATTAAATTCTGACTATTTGGTAATATCAGATGCTAGAAGGCAATGCAGAAATAATTTCTAAAATTCTGAAGGAATATTACTTTCAACCTAGAATGCTATACCCAACCAACCATTTAGGTGACAGTAAAATAATGACCTTTTTGGCCCTGTAAGGAAGCGAAATTTTTAACTTTCAGATATGCTTTTTTAGGAAGCAATTAGAGGATGTAGTATTCCTAAAACCAACTGAAGGAGTACATGAATAAACTAGGAAGGAAAATGACATGGGACTCGGGAATTAGTTGATCCAACACTAAGCATGGCAAGGGGAAGCCAAAGCACGACAGCTACGCATTTAGACCAGAAAGAAGTCAGAGCATATTGATAGGAGGACAGACAGCTGAAGGAGGAAGATCTCCAAGGGGATGGGAGTGGGGGATTGGAACTGACAGATTATAGGATATTCTGAGCATCTGAGATAATTACTGCTATATGTCTAACAGGTCTGCTGGGATATCTAAAAAAAAATTAACCATAGGCACACAGAAAACAAAGCAAATGGGGAAAAATGCAATTGCTGTATTAACTACATGGGTGGGGGGAGGTTTTATGGAAATAAATGCAATCAAAGTACACTACTTGATTCAGCAGTGAAAACAAATTGTATTAAGAGGCTGAGAGGAGAAGTAAAAGTGGTAAAGTAAGAGAAATATATTATCAACTACCATAATGAAGGAAAGACTAAAAGTCTACTGCCTGAAGTTCTAAATTGATGAATCCAAATAACACACTAAGCATATTAGGTAGAATATGGCCTATGTAGCAGAGGAACACCTAAAAGAGTTCAAAGTGGCTGCCACTGGGGAGGAGGACTGGGTGGGGATAGAGAACAGTGGACAGGGATTATTGTTTTTCTGTTAAAAGTCGTTAATAATGAGGGTTTTTTCCCAGCTTTATTCAGGTACAATCGATGTACGATAAACTGAACATGTATAAAGTCCACACATTGATGGGTTTTGAAACCATTACCATAATCAAGGTAACAAATTCATCCATCACTACCAGAAGTTTCCTCTTGCCTCTTGGTAATCCCTCCTCTTATCTCCCCTCTCATCAACACCCTCTTCCCCCACCTGTAACCTTCCCTGGCAACCACTGATCTGTTTTCTGTCACTAAAGAGTGGTGTTTTCTAGAATTTTTCATAAATTTATACAGTATATTTTCTTTTTTGTCTGGCTTCTTTCACTCAGCATCATTTTGAGATTCATCCTGTTGTTCTGTGTATCAATACTTCATTCTTTTTAATTGCTGAGTGGTACTCTATTGTATGGCTATACCATAATTTGTTTATCCATTCACCTGTTGATGGACAGTATGAAGTACCTGTGGGACATTTGAGTGTGGATGTCTACTAACAGGAAGTTAAACAAATAGAGCTCTGCAGGCGAGAGACTTTAGGTTAAGGATATAGATGTGGAAGTCATCATTATAAAAACAGTAACTGAAATAATTGAATGTAATTGTCCAAAGAGAACATGTAGAGTTAGACGAAAAATTGGATTAAAAAATCTGATTCAGGGGCTTCCCTGGTGGCGCAGTGGTTGAGAGTCCGCCCGCCGATGCAGGGAACATGGGTTCGTGCCCCGGTCTGGGAAGATCCCACGTGCAGCGGAGCAGCTGGGCCCATGAGCCATGGCCGCTGAGCCTGCGTGACCGGAGGCTGTGCTCCGCAACGGGAGAGGCCACAGCAGTGAGAGGCCCGCTTACCACAAAAAAAGAAAAAGAAAATCTATAGCTGTACAAAAAAAACAGGGGAAGGGTCTCATCAGTGAGCTATGAACACTGAGACATCTCTGAAAAATAGGAGAATGAGGACTTCTATTTTCAGCACTGTGACCAATTAAATATCTCTGGCCACAACACATTCAGATTCTACATAAACTGCAACAGATATACATTAAAATGCATTGCTGAGTACTGCATACACCTAATAAAATAGCATAAAATATGTAAAATGTAAAATCTACAAGAAGAAGTGGACAATTCCATGATCACAATCAGAAATTTCAATTCATATTTCTTAGTAAATGAAAGGCCAAGCAGACAAAAAAAGATTAATAAGTAAATATGAGATGTGATTACAATACTACAATTAACAAATCTCATTTAAAGGGCACATACAGAAGCCACACCCAGCAATTAGAGGACAAGAGCTGTGGAGGACTTTGGACCACCGGAGAATTCACCCTGCCCTGATGGGGCAGTGACTGAGCAAAGACAGGGCTGCCACGGTTGTACACTGTATCTCCCTTATCTGAATGGTGCTGAGGCCTAAACCTTTGCCACCTAACAAGAGCTTGTTGGAGAGCAAACAGTAGGGTACTTTTCTCAATTTTCTCTGTCTGGAGGGGGAGGATGCCCAGCTTGTGTGAGTATCCTCCTCTCGGACTGAGGTGGAATAAAGGGAGGCATGGGCAACTGGTAGCATTTACCTCTTTGTTTCCTGTTCCAAGTAAGCCTAGTTCCTACAAATTTTGAGTGTCTGGTAATCAACTCTTATGATGGAAATAATTAAAACACACTATTTAATTCTTCTAACTCAGAGCCATTCTACAATAGCTATAAATAAATTGATGGTCAGCACTTAAGGACTATTATTGTCCAGGGCAGACGAAATGAAAGTAACACATGTACTTTTTGCTATATTAGAACAATTTTCTTATGGGGCAAACATGCAAGTCACATCCTCTGTTTAATTCTTCTAGAGTGCCAACACTGGTTAATCCAATAACGTTGCTGTTCATGCAATCTGCAGGGATAAATCAGATGCTGAAAACTCAAATACCTTCAGTGGCCAGGCAGATAAATTCAGAAGGGTATAAGACAGCAGGAGTAGTTGGGGAGCAGCTGCTACTCAGTTCTAGTGGACTGTTATTGGAGAGTGGGAGCACAGAGCTGTTAGGTATTTCAATTTTTCATAAGAAAACAGAACCCGGATTTGTACGTGAAATCTCCAAATGTAAAAAAATTTTAATGTGAACATTTAAAATAATGTACAGGACAAACAAAACATGTCTTCAGATCAGATCTAATGTGGGTCACTAATGTTCAAGCTCTGTTGCAAACTAATAGACATAAAGAAATTTTTTTTAGATTTGGAAGGAACCTGAGTAGACTTTTAAGACTGTTGTTTTTAAAATGTGTGTGTGCATTCTGCCAAGGATTAGTTTCTTTAACTAAGAGGTTACAAAGAAGCTTAATATATTAAATAAATAAAAGCACAGCTGCTCCTGCTGAACAGGAAGCCCTCCCTCTGAGACACCTCTCACCACTCCCCTTCCCCACCAGTGACCTCAAAGCACCTCCAGAGATCACAGTTTGAAAACTACTGAGCTAATCCATTTTCTCAGATTACAAGTGAGAAAATGAAATCCAATTTCTCATTGAAATTGTTACTGAAATCCCCAAATCTAGCCTAAATTAGAATTAAGTGCCCTTATTCCTGAGCTAATGCTACTAATAATAAATGAGATTTATTCAGCACCTATCATAAACTAGGCACTGTGCTTTCTCATATACCAGTTGTTTTTACAACAATCCTGTGAGAGGGATGTTGTTTTTGCTCGGGCTTCTCATTGCGGTGGCTTCTCTTGTGGAGCACAGTCTTCAGTAGTTGCTGCGCATGGGCTCAGTAGTTGTGGCCCACGGGCTTAGTCGCTCTGCGGCATGTGGGATCTTCCTGGACCAGGGATCGAACCCACGTCCTCTGCATTGGCAGGCGGATTCTTAACCACTGTGCCACCAGGGAAGTCCCTGAGAGGGATATTCTTGTCTCCACTTTGCAGATGAGGAAACTGAGGCTCTTTGAGCACCTTTCATAGGGTCACATAAGTAGTAAATGGCAATCAGGACAGGAACCTGGGTCCAAATGACTCCATATCTGTCCTCTGTAACCCTGATACTAAGTTGCCACCCAACTCTCCCTGAAAATTACCCTTCCCCAAAGCATGAGACAGGCAGGAATGCCAATAAGAATGAAGGGGAAGAAGGATATCAAAAGAGGACTGAGAATCTTCTAACATGAAACAAAACTCAACAAATGTTCACAGGACACATTAATCAAAGACAGTAAAACCTCAAACTATGTTTATCATATTCAGATGATACATGTACCTCCTGAAGCAGGTAATTCTGGAACACGTAATTTTTAAAATCAATCAATCTATCTATCTAAAAAAAATTTTTTTTTGGCCACGCCACGCAGCTTGCAGTATCTTAGTTCCCCGACCAGGGATCGAAACCGTGCCCCCTGCAGTGCAAGCTTGGAGTCCTAACCACAGGACACCAGGGAATTCCCTGGAACAGATAATTTTAGAACAAATAATAGCACTTTAAATAATGGATAGTCAGCCTGTTATTGAACTCATCCCAGATGGTTGAAAAAACAGAATGAGCATATTTCCCTAATTGTTTAAATAAAATTCTTGACAGGAATCTTTTATGTTCTTCCACAAAATGTCCTAGGTATCATTCTCAGAAACCAAACCTTGACTGAGATGGAAAGACTACTAACCTGACTCACTGTGACATTTCTTGTGTCCTTAATCTTTTTTTTTTTTTTTTTTTTTTTGCGGTACGCGGGCCTCTCACTGCTGTGGCCTCTCCCGTTGCGGAGCACAGGCTCCGGACGCGCAGGCTCAGCGGCCATGGCTCACGGGCCCAGCCGCTGTGCGGCATGTGGGATCTTCCCGGACCGGGGCACGAACCGTGTCCCCTGCATCGGCAGGCGGACTCTCAACCACTGCGCCACCAGGGAAGCCCCTCTTTTTCTTTCTTTCTTTCTTTCTTTCTTTCTTTTTTTTTTTTTGTGGTACGCGGGCCTCTCACTGTTGTGGTCTCTTCCGTTGCGGAGCACAGGCTCCGGACGCGCAGGCTCAGCGGCCATGGCTCAAGGGACCAGCCGCTCCGCGGCATGTGGGATTCTCCCGGACTCGGGCACGAACCCGTGTCCCCTGCATCGGCAGGCGGACTCTCAACCATTGCGCCACCAGGGAAGCCCTTGTGTCCTTAATCTTATACTCAGAATATCATATTATTAAACTAGTATTTAGCATGGTAAGTGCTATGTAAACCCATGAACTGAGCAATGATTCAAACTTTCTAGGCTCTTCAGTCCGTTCCCTCTCTCCTCCCTGAACGACACACCTTCTTCAACTCTCTCAGTAACCCAGAGCCTTCATGGTCTCACACAAGAATTTCTCCTTTTCAAATTTTATTCTCAAAGAAGGCTCAGAAACTCACCCAATAACTAACCACAGCATAAAAAAAACAATGCTGCTTTTGAAATTCTAGCATTAATAATTAAAATAGTCCTGTTGATTATACTTTTAACACTCAGAGAAATAAAAGGTAGGAAACTTTAAGAAAATGGTCAGTTCCTGGTAGAAATCCTGTGGTAGTTACTATCAGTACTAGCAAGAACAAGGAAGAAGAGGGCAATTAAGAAGGCAAACTAGGGCTTCCCTGGTGGCGCAGTGGTTGAGAGTCTGCCTGCCGGTGCAGGGGACACGGGTTCGTGCCCCGGTCCCGGAAGATCCCACATGCCGCAGAGCGGCTGGGCCCATAAGCCATGGCCGCTGAGCCTGCACGTCCGGAGCCTGTGCTCCGCAACGGGAGAGGCCACAACAGTGAGAGGCCCGCATACCGGAAAAAAAAAAAAAAAAAGAAGGCAAACTATACCTCCATTCTGAAAAAGAGCAGAGCCAAACTATGATATATAGACAATGAGAACCAAAATACATGGAGTATTTTATATAATCCTTTGCTGGAAATAATGCCAGCATTGTAATTCTGGTTCCAGCTCTGTCATTAACTGCTGGTGTCACCTCTGGCAGATAATTTTCTGTCTTTGAGTCTCAGAGCATTCATCAGTAAAATGAACACGATGAACTACTGGATGGTCTCTAAGGACACTTTATGGCTCAGAAAGTTTATGAAGAGGGTAACAAAGACTTGAACAGCAGAGCTGGACATAAATTTCAAAGCAACTGTAGGTACCACAATGAAATTTTCTCCTTGTTAGTTAACTAACTCTGTCTTGCACTGAGCTTTACAATGAACATTTCCATATCCATCTGCCCAGCAGTCCTATTTTGGGGAATCCCAAAGTAGGTGGGATGCTACAGAAGCTTAAGGACAGATGCAGGGGTGCAACCTGACAACAAAAACATAGGGACATAATCTAAGCTTGGCCACGTGGATGCTCCAGGTATTGAGATTCTTGTATAAAAGAACAGTCAGATTATTTGAGGCAGTTGCAGTGGGATCAATAACACCCACAGTGCCAAAATAAGTGTCCAGGGACAATGGTTCAGGAAGTGTCCACTGGCATTGGCACTGGTGACAGACTGATCTTATGGTATGATCTTAGCTGTGTTCTGGTTCCCTGTGCTTCTCCCTGGTTCTCCAGCCTCTCCATTGATCCAACAAGCTACCCAACATCCACCCATTTTCTGCTTCAGTTAGTCAAAGTTGGTTTCTATTGTTTGCAACCAAGAAGACCAACTGGCATAAAAATTATATAAAGAACAAGTTGTAAGTGACCTTGGTGAAACGGGAAGAATTCTAGAACTGGTTTTCTGGACTAACTGGGGCCAAAAGCGAGCAAACATTCTGTCAGTATTTAAAGATGGAAATCTGGCAGCCCATGGTATATAGCAGAAAAACAACTAATTGCATTATCCTTATAATCACTTAGATTCAAAGAACTTCTTAGAATTATGTGCCCAGTGAAGACAAGGCTGAGTGGCTGCTGCCAGACAAGCAGAGAAAGGTATAAAGACCATCACGTATTCAAGGACTATGGGCTGAAGTGAGTGCTTCTAGGGGTGCTGTTCGGCTTAGGAAGAGAGCGACATACTGGCATCCCTGAATTCTTGGCTCAAGGTGTGGAGTGAAACAGAAAGATTAAAAAGATGCAGACCACTCCAGATTGGTAGGTGGCAGATTTAATAAGCAAGAAAACTTAAATACGAGGCTTGTCTTGGGATGAGCAGATCTCCGTACCCGCCAGCCAGAATCTTTAAAGTTTATATAGAGGCCTTCACTGGGCTCAGTCACACATACTGTCCAGGTGATCTCAGCACCACTTTACTATCTCAAGGCTGAAGTTGAAAACCAAAGGCACAGTTTGATCCTGCAGGTTGCCAAATTATATCAGTTAAATTTGCTTCCCTTTCACATTGGAGATGCAGTGATATTGTGATAAGAAGGCAGTGGAACGTCAAGATCTGAAGCAGGGATACATGACAAGGTTCAGAGTCCCCACACAGGACTCTGAACCCCCAGTCCTCAAAGCAGACCCTCATCCCTGGTCTGTTGAGGTACTCATCTGAAAGATTTACTTTGTAAGAAGCAAATAAATAGCCTCATACCCCATCCCCACCACACTTCAATGTCTCAATCTATAAGAAGAGTTCTACCCCATCATGCCCTGGGAGGGTCAAGTCAAAATTAAATCTGAAAAAAAGGATTATACATTATTTGTAAGACACTATACATTTATATTGGTTTGAGGGTGCTGGATTATGGAGGAAAGAACAAAATTTTAGATGGTGCTAATACTGATAGGAGTGTATTGATTCTAGATTCAACATGCTAGCTTCAGAGACTGGGCTTTTTACAGGGGCTTGGTGGGACCCTGTTGGAGGAGATAATCGAGAGGACACGACCCATGAGCTGGACCCTGGCAAACGGAAGTCCCTCATCCCCTCTCCTGTCCTTTGAAGGTATGTTCCACTGGCCTTCCCCGCACTACAAGCTGCCCAAGGCCTCAGCCTTGAGAGTAAAGTGGTGCTGAGATCACCTGGACGGTATGTGTGACTGAGCCCAGTGAAGGCCTCTATATAAACTTTTAAGATTCTGGCGGGTGGGTGCGGAGATCTACTCTTCTTGTGGCCACCCAAGACAAGCCTCATATGTAAGTTTTCTTGCTTATTAAATCTGCCACCTACCAATCTGGAGTGGTCTGCCTCTTCTTCAGTCTCTCCCTGCCCTCTGTGTACGGGGGCCAATTTCAGATTACACAGGGGCAACTCCGGAGGAGGATGAGAACTAACAGATCCCAAACCCAACCCAGTGTAATTTCCCAAGCCCAGGTGTGTCTACTTCAAATAGCTGTATTTCACAATAGCGCAATCACCATACTGGCTTCCTGGATAAACATTTTTATGGTCGAGGTGGCAAAACAAAAAACATTAGAGGTCTCCCTCTACCATGATAGAAAATCAAAAGCAATACTGTAGACAGGGCTTTCAGAGATGAGTGACACCATCAAAAACAGATTCAGGGGTAGTAATCGGTGGCACCTGTCCATTTTAACTGGATATGTTGTTAATACATTGTCTTAAGCAACCTTAATCAAATGGCTAAAGTACTTTTCCAGATGTGATCTCTCTACTATAGCAAATCAGTACAGCCTTGGCAACACATATGCAGCTCTTATCTGGCCAATGCTTTTTCCTCCGAAAGGAATTTACTTTCACCTAACAAGGACAGCAACACATCTTCCCCAACTTGCCTTAGAGCAGTCATTCTCAAAGAGTGGTCCCTGAAGCAGCAACAGCATGCCCCACTGGAAACTTGTTAGAAGTAACTTCTCCATCCCACCCCAGATCTACTGATTCGGGAATTCTGGAGGTGGTGTCAGCGATCTGTGTTTTAACAAGCCCTTCAGACGATTCTGATGCACACCAGAGTGTGAGAAGCACCACCTTAGAGTAATATCGGCTCTTCAGCTCTGTGCCTCAATTTCATTTGACCAGAGGCTCTGACCATATCACTATTTCACAGGACATCACGCTGGCCCATCATATTTAGGACATAAAGCTGGTGAGGCCATAGGTATGTACCAATGAGGAGATTAACCCTACATAAATAAAAGGAACCTTCCACTTTGATTCTGCTAATGGTTCCTGGTAGACATTGGACACAATTATGGGACATCTAGAGATCATCAGCCCAAGACCTCTCATAAACTGGGTGTTTTCCAGTCACCTATTTATGACATCAGGTGTAGCCAATATGATTCCCTCTTCAAGTGGCGGGAGTAGATTTTAAAGACACAGGAAAGCAGCATGAGCGTACTACTCACACTCTCAGAATGCCCACTTCTGTCATACTGCACCTTGTCCTTAAAACACACCAGCTAGCTCCCCATGATCTAATGACATGATAATGGAAGGGACCATTGTATAGACCTGGGGTTGCTGGTGCTATAAGGTCCTGAAGAGAAACTCTGGGTTAAAAGGCTAATAGAGAGGGATCAAAAGAAGAAAAATATTTTGATTTTAAGAAATACATAAAGCTAAGCCTAAGCAGAGTGGGCTTGTGGCAGTATCTTGCCTGCACCTTGCCTCCCTTAGCAATAAAGATGCAGGTTATATAGACATTTGTCACTTTCCTGAAGCATGAATCAGAATCTCCCTGGTACATGGAAGAAGCCACTTTACTAGTGACCAAGGCCAAGTGACCGTAAAGCATCTGATTCTGATCTCAGGATTTGTGCTTTCTACTCATGGTGTCACACAGTAACTCTCAAGAAGTGGTAAGAGCTTTATTTCTTACTTTAAAATGTCACCAAAAAGAAAGCCAACCTCTAGTGATAGTAATGAAAATTGAGAAAAAGTGAAGAAGTTTAAAAAAATGATTGAAAAAAAAAGTGGTGCACCTTAGGTAGGCAACAGACTCACTAAAGATCTAAAGGGGTCCTTAAATGTTTACACTTCACAGAGCAAATACTGTCAAAGTGGTTACAAGAGTTGAGTAAATTCTTTGAGAATGTTAATGGACTACTGTATAATCAAGTGGTACAAACTCTGCCACTTATTATCATGAATGTGACCAATCTCAGGCAAGTCAACTTCTTTTTAAAAAATGCAAACCAGGGCCTGGAATACAAGACAAGAATAAAAAACAGAAATTTGCATTATTTCCACAACAGAAAACTTGTTATTTTTAAAGTAGTTCTTAGCGAGCACTACAAATTTTAAACTATTTCTCCAAAAGACCTTTCCTTTAGAAATTAGACAAAGATATATAGTAAGTGGTTGGTACTACAGAATAATCTGTCCACTGAAGAGTCAATTATTTAATTTAAAACTTGTAACTTAGAGAATGTGGCCAAGATGGTGGAATAGGAAGACTCTAAGCTCACCTCCTCCCACGGGCACACCAAAATTACAGCTTTACAGAGTGACTATTGATGAACACAACCTGAAGACTAGCAGAAAAGATTTTCCACCACTAAGAATATAAAGAAGGAACCACAATGAGACAGGTGGGAGAGGTAGTAATACAGTACAGTCAAGACCCACTCCCCAGGGTAGGCAACCCATAAATGTAAGGATAATCACAATTGCAGAGGTTTTCCCCAAGGAGCCAGGGGTCTGAGCCCTACATCAGGCTCCCTAGCCTGGGGGTCCCACGCTGGGAAGATGAGCCCCTAGAATGTCTAGCTTTGAAGGCCGGCAGGGCTTGCATACAGAAGAGCTGGAGAGATGCAGGAAACAGACACTCCACTCTTAAAGGGCACATGCAAAACTTCACACACTCCAACTCCCAATGCAGAGGCATTAATCTGACTGGGTCAGACCCTCTTACTGATCTTAGAAAGGCTCCCAGAGAGGCAGAAGGCCGGGACTCCCCCTGGGGAAACAGACACTGGCAGCATCCATTTTGGGGAGCTCATTCTACCACGAGGACACTGGTCCTGGCAAGCACCATTTTGGAGTCTTCCCTCTAGCCTATTAGTGGTAAGTGGGTACCACTACCTCTGGCAGCCACCACACAAGGCAGGGACTTGCAGCCAGCAGGGCTGGGGACCAACCCCACCTACCAGGGTGCTCACAGCTGTTAGCCCTGTCACAACAGAGGGGCCCACACAGCCCACATAGTGGGCACCCCTAGAGCATACAGCTCTGGTGGCCAGAGGGGAGTGTTCTACTGGGCCCCACAGGACGTCTCTTACATAAGACCAATTCGCCAAGATTGGGAAACATAACTTGCCTACCCAATACATAGAAATAAGCACAAGGAATTTGGCAAAATGAGGAGACAGAGGAATATGTTCCAAACGAAGGAACAAGACAGAACCTCAAAAGAAGAACTAAGTAAAGTGGAAATCAGCAATCTACCAGATAAAGAGTTCAAGACAATGATCACAAGATGTTCAGCAAACTCAGGAGAAGAATGGATGAACACAGTGAGAAATTTAATAAAGAGTTCCAAATTATAAAGAAGAACTAAACAGAACTAAAGAATACAATAACTGAAATAAAAAATACACTAGAAGAAATCAACAGTAGATTAGATAATACAGAGAATCAGATCAGTGAACTGGAATACAGAGTAGTGAAAATCACCCAAGCTGAACAGAAAAAAGAAAAAAGAATTTTTAAAAAATGAGGACGGTTTAATTTAAGAGACCTCTGGGACAACATCAAGCATACTAACAATTTGCATTATCAGGGTCCCAGAAGGAGGAGAAAGAGAGAAAGGGGCAGCTAATTTACTTGAAGAAAACTTGTAACTTGAAAAACTATAATTCACATTCAGGTACACATTCAACAAACATTAATGAATGAATACATACATATATACAAACTAGAGTAATACAACTTCATTATCTACATGCCACATTCTCAAGGAAAGGAAAAAAATCACAACACAACAGTCTTCCCATGGTCTAAAAGAACCATGTCTCTTTGCGGACAGGCTCTCCTGAAGACATAACTAATAATATCCCAGACTGTGGAATAACAAGGAATGACCCTAGGGATTTTGTGCCTATCAGCAGAGACTCCCAGGAGAAATACTGTCCTCTGTTCACATACAGGTCTAACCCTGATTCTGTAGACTCAGAATTAGTCAAGGTACTTTCCCTACTACTGCAGTACAATGTCAGAAAGGAAGGTAAGTTCATAGTTTCTACATTAAAAATCCAACAGTAGCCACTATACACACAACTGATCTGGAATACTTTTCTATATTTATTTCATTTTAAATGACTCAACAGCTTACTTTCAGAATAATTACACCTATTTTCAGAAAGTCTTCCCTGAAAAATAAAGAGGTTAGTCACACTAAACATTTTCTTTCCTTTTGTATGGGGTAGAAGAGTGGAGAATAAGGAGGAAAGGAAGGGGTCCGCTAGACTCATCTAAAAGCAGATGAATATGTTTAAAAACCAATAGAAACAGATTTTTTCTTTAAAGTTTGTTTATACAGTTTTTCTCCATCCCTTTATTTTTAATTGATTAGAGACATTTTACTAGTGCATACTAACAGGTAGAAAGGAAAGGAGTTTTTTTTTTTTTTTTTTTTTTGGCTCACTTCCCTTTAGACTGTTCAAAAGTAGAACAACCACATGCTGTTCCAAACACAATACATGACTTCGCTTTGCCTAGGCCTTAATGAAGGCAATTCAAAAAGAAAAATACAAAATTCTGGTCTCCATTTTCCCTAGATCAGTCTCAGCTCTTTCTGGATGAAATCAGTCTCTCAAGGGACATCAACCTCACAATTTGAGAAACAATGCTCTAGATATGAAACAAAAAGCAACACAATGGAAAACCAGCAACCATTTGTTTTTCCACTTGGGAGAGTTAGACTGTACAACATCCTTTTCATTACAAAGCCAAGTTACTATTCAGAATTGTAAATTAACTCTTTGTAGTAATACAAATGACTTCAGTCTCAGATAATAAAGTAAGGAAAAAATCAAAGTCCCTTATTTCAAGCAATCTCTGAAACAAAACTAAAGGACCAGGATATCTCAGTCAGATCCTTTGGTTTGTGATAAATTTGACTTAAAATTATCTGGAAAGAAAATAACACATAACACATATGGTAACATATTAATAAGAATGCACAATAATGATTTTTATTACATGCTTTATGTGTGTAATCCTTAAGAACATTTTCAAGTACTTTAAACCAGAGTTCAGCAAACTACAGCCTGTGGGCCAAAAGTGATGCACTATCTGTTTTTATAAGTAAAGTTTTATTGAAACATCCACACTCATTTGTATTGGCTACAATTGAAGAGTTGAATAGCTGTGACAGAGAGTGAATGTCTTGCAAAGCCAAAAATATTTATTATTTACCCCTTTACAGAAAATGTCTGCATTCCCTGCTCTAAACCACTGGGTCTCAAATTTTAACACTCATAAGAAACACCTGGACAGCTTGTTAAATCAGTTTCCTGAGCTCTACTTTCACAGATCATGATTCAGTAGGTTGGAATGGGGTCCATGAACTTGCATTTCTAACAAGCTCACAACCTGCTGGTCTATGAACTAAAGTTTGACAATCACTGCCCTAAACCATCTCATATAATCACAGATCAGTAATGACCACAAATGTTATAAATTCTATAAACCAGGATAACCATCACACATAATGAAAACTAAGGCATAAAAGAGGAGGGAAATAGATCTCTTGACTTACATGAAATTCTTGGTAGCTAAGAAGGCACAACTGGTTGCCATAATCATCAGATAATTCTTCAGCCCCTCATCCTAACGTTAATTCATAGTAAACACTGGAAATTCAACCGGGACCAGCAGGAGCCAAAGGCAGTTGGGTTGGAAGTGTAAAACACAATCAGTTCTTTAGAGAAACTATAAAACACTTTTTAAAAGTAAAAGCTGAGGTATATTCAGTTATAATTTAGTATCTGACTGGACTATAGATTAAGTACTAAAGTACAATGTTTGAAAAGAAATCTGACACATATAGTTTATAATACAATGGTCCAATCAAAAGATAATTCTTTCACTCCATATAAATAAATATAAACGGTTAAAAAATCTAATCTTTTGAATAAATTCAAAATAAACATGTGTCACGCTAATAATGGCAAAGAACATAGAGGATATCAACTGATGTATTTTATTAGAACTAGGCTCAGGCAGATCAAAGGTGGATGATATGTAAACCACATAAAAATATTAGGGCCTTTCAAAAACAGAAATATAGATCAATGGAACAGGATAGAAAGCCCAGAGATAAACCCACGCACATATGGTCACCTTATCTTTGATAAAGGAGGCAAGAATATACAGTGGAGAAAAGACAGCCTCTTCAATAAGTGGTGCTGGGAAAACTGGACAGGTACATGTAAGAGTATGAAATTAGAACACTCCCTAACACCACGCACAAAAATAAACTCAAAATGGATTAAAGACCTAAATGTAAGGCCAGACACTCTCAAACTCTTAGAGGAAAACAAAGGCAGAACACTCTATGACATAAATCACAGCAAGATCCTTTTTGACCCACCTCCTAGAGAAATGGAAATAAAAACAAAAATAAACAAATGGGACCTAATGAAACTTCAAAGCTTTTGCACAGCAAAGGAAACCATAAACAAGACGAAAAGACAACCCTCAAAATGGGAGAAAATATTTGCAAATGAAGCAACTGACAAAGGATTAATCTCCAAAATTTACAAGCCGCTCATGCAGCTCAATATTAAACAAACAACCCAATCCAAAAATGGGCAGAAGACCTAAACAGACATTTCTCCAAAGAAGATATACAGATTGCCAACAAACACATGAAAGAATGCTCAACATCATTAATCATTAGAGAAATGCAAATCAAAACTACAATGAGACATCATCTCACATCAGTCAGAATCACCATCATCAAAAAATCTACAAACAATAAATGCTGGAGAGGGTGTGGAGAAAAGGGAACCCTCTTGCACTGTTGGTGGGAATGTAAATTGATACAGCCACTATGGAGAACAGTATGGAGGTTCCTAAAAAAACTACAAATAGAACTACCATACGACCCAGCAATCCCACTACTGGGCATATACCCTGAGAAAACCATAATTCAAAAAGAGTCATGTACCAAAATCTTCATTGCAGCTCTATTTACAATAGCCAGGACATGGAAGCAACCTAAGTGTCCATCAACAGATGAATGGATAAAGAAGATGTGGCACATATATACAATGGAATATTACTCAGTCATAAAAAGAAATGAAATTGAGTTATTTGTAGTGAGGTGGATGAACCTAGAGTCTGTCATACAGAGTGAAGTAAGTCAGAAAGAGAAAGACACATACTGTATGCTACCACATATATATGGAATCTAAGAAAAAAAAATGTCATGAAGTACCTAGGGGTAAGACAGGAATAAAGACACAGACCTACTAGAGAATGGACTTGAGGATATGAGGAGGGGGAAGGGAAAGCTGTGACAAAGTGAGACAGTGGCATGGACATATATACACTACCAAACGTAAAATAGATAGCTAGTGGGAAGCAGTCGCATAGCACAGGGAGATCAGCTCGGTGCTTTGTGACCACCTAGAGGGGTGGGATAGGGAGGGCGGGAGGGAGGGAGACGCAAGAGGGAAGAGATATGGGAACATATGTATAACTGATTCACTTTGTTATAAAGCAGAAACTAACACACCATTGTAAAGCAATTATACTCCAATAAAGATGTTAAAAAATTAAAAAATAAAAAAAGTAAAAATATTAGTGCCTTTCACGTAGACTCTGCAGAAGATAAAGGTGGAAGGTAAAGATTTGGAGGGAAAATTCTCATTGATGATTTATTAGAATAAGAAACATCTCCTTTTCCTTTATTTAGCCTTCATTGAACATCTACCATGCTCAGAGGCACTGTACACTGTACTAGGCATTAGACATAGAAATGAATAAACATCCCTACTCTCAACAACCTCAAAAGCTAGGGAGAGAGCCATGTAAATAAGTGCAATACAGCACGGTAAGTATATTAAGTATATTATGTACTATCAGAGTGTAGAGTGTAAGCTGATTAAATATGCTTGGGAGAAAGGTGAAAGGAATACTTCGCTAAACACAGAGTTATTGCTTTAACTGAGATGTAAAGAAATTGAGCAGATGAAGAAGGGTAGGTAAGGAACCCAGGAGGCAGTGGATACAATATGTGCAACTGTATGAAAGTAAGAGGGAGTAATATGGATCTGAATTCTACATCTACAAACAGGTCAGCTTGGCCGAAGCAGAGTGTGTAACATGGGAAGCAACGAGATGGGAAGCCGGACAGGAAGGCAGGGTCTCATATAAAGAACCTTAGGTGCTGCACTAGTCAGGTCTTTATTTTTCCAGCTTTAGGGAAATGGTGAAGATTTTAACCCCAGAGTGGACTGCATGGATTTGCATTTTACTGAAATCACTTTGGCACCACCAGAGGGGACAGGCTGAAGCCAAAGGATTTTATTTTTGATCTAAAAATTTTGATAAGACTTTGTATTCAAGGCATGGATGAGAAACAGAAAGGTAGAGCTGATAAGAGGTTAAAAAAAAAAATCTCCCAGCTTAATTTTTATCAAAATGAAGTTTAGGAAGAAGCAGCAAAGATTGAAATTAACACAGGACATTCTAATCCTAGGAAATATTTTCTTTTTTATCTAATAAGGTCAAGGATAAAAAAAACACCCCACAAAAACCGTTAAAGATGACATTATGGTCCATGTTGACAGAGAAGATTGCATCAGATTATAGCGCTCAGATCTTGGACAAATCATAACTTTTCTGGGCTTCAGTTTCTCCACCTATATAATGACAGGTTCAAAGCTTCCTAACCTGGGCTATAAATAGATGTACATTTCAATATAATTGGTTTCCTCTGTAATCCTACTAATGTTATTTAAATTTTAAAATTCTGAGAATGGGTCAATGGCACAAAAGAGGATAAGAAGCTCTGCATGATATTTAAGTCACAACTCTCGAATTATAGAATTTTGGACATTCAATACAGGAACTAAAAGAGAATGCCACTGGCTAAGGAAAAATAAGAACGGGGCAATAGGAAAAGCGTAATACACTGGACCAAAAAGATAATTTATAGGGATTTAAAGTCTGATTTAGGTTGATATTATTTTGCCTTTCCATTTCCCTTTCTTCTTTTGTAAACGTAGGTTAATGCTGGTATTAAATGACTGCTTGATTGCTTTCTTTTATATCCTTAAACCAACTGAAATGTGATTTATGGAATAAAACTTAATAGTAAAGGCTAAGAGAAAGTGTAGATTATATAATGAAGAGATTAGTAATGTCAGCAATCAAATAAAGGAGGGAAGAACAAAAATGCCTTCTTGATATCAAGTCCAGACACAAAACTACCTGGGAAAGAAGCTAGGTAAATGAAAAATAACCTTTTTTGGGTCAGAAACAATTGGTTTTAAAAAGACATGTCTAGAACAAAAACTAGTTCTTATCATCTTATAATTACAGTATTTAGTAGCAGGGATGCATCTCTCCCTATCTTCATAATGGTACTCTATGATAAGGAATTCTAAATTATCTGAATTTATAAGGTCAATGTCAGCATTCAAAATGCATGTAGCTACTATACAAAAAGGAGACCAGATTTTTAAAAATTTTTAAGAACTCTGTAAGATATGAGTTATAAAACACTTATCAGAAAGAATGTGAATGAAGGTTATAATTATTCCTTGAAGTTACTCATACTACATACTTTATTTAATCAGATTAAACAATCAAAATGGTTCTGATTAACCAATGGAAGTCTCACCACATCATCTGTTCAGTGTTCAAAAAGACACCTTGCACTGGTTTGAAAAACCATTGAAAGATTATAGTAATATAATTTGCAATATCTTTTAAAAGTACTTCTACTTAGTATTCAAAAGCCTTCCTATTTTAGACATGAGTCTACAATGAGGTAACTGGACAACTATTCAACTAAACAACAATGGAAGACTTTAGAAGCTGCGAAAGCAAGTCTGGTCAGTTTTTAAAGCTGTGTCTATATTAAAACTGCCGGGGGTTTCAACTTTAAGGAACAATCTGAGGGGAAAAAGCCTTTACTATCCTCAGTTTTTCTGGAAAAAAACTACAGAAACATTTGTCTTCTTTCCTTCATGAAAGTTATCCACCTAACAGATCTGTAGGAGAGGACAGGTTTCTACAGGTAACTCTTTCTTCCCACACCTCCCTAGCAATCTGCATATCTCTAAACCAGAGGCAGGTAACTGAGGCACCTGAGGCAATCTTTAGTGTCACTCTGCTCCTCCCCTGACGTGTGTGTTGTTTTTTGTTTTTTTTTTTAAACAGTATCTTACAAAGAATACTTGAAGCACTATGCTTAAAGAAAAAATCACTTTTTAGCAAAACACTATCTACAGCCCCAAAATCTTCTAGTCATTGATTTGCTTCAGAAAAACAGGGCCAAGTGAACATAACAACTACTTATGAAAATATATGTAATCCAAGCACTTTTAGTCCAGGCAATATAGATTACACGTTCAATCAATTAGGAAAATTCAGAATTCACATTTCTAGAGGAACTACCAAAATTTACTCAGGAGAGCAAAATATTTGACAGGTGCAAGACATTGCAAAATCATTCATAACTATACTTCATATAAAATGAACCCGATCTTAAGCAAATCCACTAAGCAGGGCCACAGATGTACACGAGCGCAAGTTAGTAGGGAGATTTAATTCTCAAAGGGATTTATTCAAAGTAGGACTTATATACAACTTGAAGAAATCCCCTACTGTGTCTGTGTTTTTTTTTTTTTTAAAAGAGGTCCTATTTATAGTTTATTCCAGAAAACAGCATAAACTATTTTTCCATAAAGATACGAAGAACTACTCACCTCCATTTCCACAGCCGCAATACTCTGGTCATAATGACCCATCAGATTAGGGAAAAATGTCATGTTGTAGGCCATTTTCATACATCTGGGAACAGTAATTGGTTCACAGGTGAAAAGACTGTGCCCTCGTATGAGGGGTAGAAAAATACATGTCCACAAAAATGTAAACGTTTCCATTCTCTTCAAATTCCTAATTTTACCACATGGCTTGGATTAATCGCTCTTTTCATTCTCAGATTTCCATCCAAAGATAAAATGCTCAAATTCCTCGTTTAATTATTTTACCATTTTGAAGGAAGCCCTTTTTCCTGAAAATGAGTTCTGGGTCAATTACTGTAAAAACAACCAAAAGGGTGTATCAGCAACGTTTGTCATAGACTCAAATGCGTACGTCAAAGTGCAGAGTTAAGATTTTCACCCTAGGTAACTAACACCGGAAAAACGACGGAAAATTTCGTCCCATCGAGATCCTCTTCCACCTGCCTTGGCACAGAATCTATCGCCTGCTGAGGAAGTCTCATCTCTAGGGAACGGATGATAGGAGGCTTGCGCTGTACGGAACACAGGGTAAAAGGGGGGCACTGGATGAGTGAGATGGAGAAAATGGTGGGGATAGGAATAAGTTAAGAAGGGCTGATAGAATTGTAAAACCTAAAAGCCCCTGTTGGCTATCTTATTACGCACAAGAAAACCGAGTCCCGGGGAAATTCCTTAAGATCTCATGAGTTCTTCAATTCTTTAAAGACTCTAAAGGGCGAGTTTTTGTGGCACTCTTCTGGAGACATACTTTTACGTTTTTAAAAATGCCAAGTAGAGGGAGACTTCCAAGATTCCTACTGCGGAGGAGCGAAACTAGTATTCAAGGGCTGGGGGGAGTAGCGATCTCACGGAAAAGGGAAATGAGCAAAGCTGTCCCGCGGCGGCGACGGAGTTTCGGTGGGAGGGAGGCTGTGGGCCCGGAGCCACGAAAAATCGCACGCCCTCATCCCATCCCCCAACACACACCGATGCCCCGACTTCCAGCGCCAGGCAGGGCAACTCTCCCCACCCCCGGGCACCTGCCCCGGGCCCAGCGCCGGGCACCTGCCCCTGGCCCCGCGGGGACCGGCATCGCCTTTCCCCCAACTTCCGGGAAAACTTTGGCCGGTGCGGACCGTCCCACCGCCGCCGCCTTCCCCACACCTGCGGCAACAAGCGCGCGCCCCCCGCCCGCCCCGCACCCCTCGAGGCTCGCCCCCGCTCACCCCGGCACCCGCCCGGCCGCGGCCGCCCGCCCAGTCGGGGCTCAAGGACCCTCACCTCGGGCGGCGGTCGAAGGCACCTTCCTCCCCGTCCCCGTCCAGCCCACCGTACCCCCGAGACCAGAGACGGCTCCCGGGAGTGTCCGGGACTCTAGCCACCTCAGGAGCCGCACCGGGAGCGAGAGCTGAGGAATCCCGCGAGACTGCGCCGCCAGGTCTGGCGGGCAGGTCACGGCTCGCGGCGGCAGCGGCGGGTCTGGCTCTCCGCCCGGGCCCCGCCCGCGCTGCGCCGGCCGGGCCTGGTTCTGGGCCGGCCCCGCCGGGCCGGGTTGAGCGGTGTCGCGGTGTCGGGGTTCAGCTGTTGGGCCGGGGAGCCCCCTTCACTTTGCCGTCTCTTATGTGCCGTCCAGAGGGGTTCAGCCTAGAATCCCAAATAAAGCTTCTTTTAGAAGAACCCGATTTATTCCGAATTTCAGGAGCCAAGAATTCTTAAACGGGGCCAATTTGCTCTGGAAAGTCAGTTGCCCAAGTGACCTTAGTTGGAGAGTGGGTAACTTGCTGGGTATCTGTCTTAAAAGAACAAAACAAAAAACCCTTTTATTAATTCAGGGAGTCTGGTCACCAACTGGAGGCACAGGTGGCAATGGGATTTCAGCCCTGGCAGGTCCTATGTTTTACTGACGCAGAACCGGAATAGAAAGTTCAACTGCTTTAGGAGTCAACCCAGTTTTCAGTACCAGCTGTGCCACGCGTCATCTCACAGTGCTTACCTATTCATCCCTTCCCTCTAACGTTTGAAAATCACCAGATCTTCACACTGTCACCAAGTTTGGTCTTTTCCAGAATGTCATACATTCTATTTTCCAGTGGAATCGTACGGTATGTAGCCTTTTCAGACTGGCCACTGTCACTCAGTACTATTCCTTCATGTCTTCTCATGGCTTGATAGCTCATTTCTTTTTAGTGATAAATAATATTGCATGGTCTGGATGGACCACAGGTTATTTATCCATCATTCACCTACTGAAGGACATCTTGGTTGATTCCAAGTTTTGGCTCTTATGAATAAAGCTGTTATAAAAAACATCTGTGTGCAGGTTTTTGTGTGGAAGTAAGTTTTCAGTTCCTTTGGGTAAGTAGCAAGGAACCAGATTGCTGGATCATGTGGTAAAAGTATATTCAGTTTTATAAAAGAAAAAAAAAGTGCTAAACTGTCTTCCAAAGTGACTATACCATTTTGCATTCACACCAGCAATGCTTGAGAGTTCCTGGTGTTTAACCCCTTGCCAAGGTTTGATGTTGTTACTGTTCTGGATTTTGGCTATTCTAATAGGTGTTTAGTGATATCTCTATTTTAATTTGCATTTCCCTGATGAAATAAGATATGGGCATTTTTTCATGTGCTTATTTGTCATTTGTATATCTTCTTTGATGAGGTTTCTGTTAAGGTCTTTGGCCTGTCTTTTAATTGGGTTGTTGGTTTTCTTATGTTGAGTTTTAAGAGTCCTGTGTATATTTTGGATAACAATCCTTTATCAGGTATAAGTTTTTTTTTTTTTCAGGTATAAGTTTTGCAAATATTTTCTGCCAGTCTGTGGTTTAACGCCTAATTCTCTAGACCTCATCTTTCACAGAGCAGAAGTAATTAATTTTAATGAAGTCCAGTTTGTTAATTTTTTCTTTCATGGATCGTGCCTTTGGTGTTGTATCTAAAAAGTCATCACAAATCCAAGGACTTCTAGATTTTCTCCTATGTTATCTTCTAGGAATTTTATAGTTTTGTGTTTAAATTTAGGTCTGTGATTCATTTTGAGTTAATCTTTATGAAAGGTGTAAGATTTGTGACCAGATTTATTTCTTTTTTTGCATATGCAGTTATTACAGCACTGTTTGTTGAAAAGATGATCTTTGCTCCATTGTATTGCCTCTGCTACTTTGTCAAAGATAAGTTGACTGTATTTATATGGGTCTATTTCTGGGCTCTCTATTCTGTTCCATTGATCTATTTGTCTATTCTTTCACCAATACCACACTGCCTTGATTACTGTAGTTTTGTAGTGAGTCTTGAAGTCAGTAGTGTCAGTCTCCAACTTTGTTCTTCCTCAATTCCTCAATATTGAGTTGGCTATTCTGGGTCTTTTTCTTCTCCGTATAAACTTTAGAGTCATTTTGTCAATATCCACAAAATAACTTGCTGGGATTTCATTAAATCTATAGATCAATAGATTTGGGAAGCACTAGTTGGGAAGCACTAGCATCTTGGCAATATTGAGTCTTTTTATCCCTGAGCATCAACTATCTCTATTTATTTATTTCTTCATTGATTTCTTCCATCAGAGTTTTGTGGTTTTCCTCATATTGATCTTATATATATTTTGTTAGTTTAATGCTCAAGTATTTCATTTTTCAGGATGTTAATGTAAATGGTATTGGGGTTGTTTATTTGTTTGTTTTTAATTGGTATTGTATTTTTTATTTCAAATTCACTTCTTCATTGCTGGTATATAGGAAAGCGATGAGATTTATGTTAACCTTGTATCCTGCAAGCGTACTATAATCACTTATTAGTTACAGGAGTTTTTTAGTAGATCTTTCCAGATTTTCTACATAGACAATCGTGTCATCTATAAACAAAAACAATTTTATTTCTTCCCTCCCAATCTGTATACTTTTTCTTTCTTTCTTTTTTTGGTCTTATTGCATTAGCTAGGACTTCCAGTACAATGTTGAAAAGGAATACTGTAGTGAGAAGGAACATTCTTGCCTATTCCTAATCTCAGCAGGAAAGCTTCTAGCTTTTTAGGATGATGTTAGCTGTAGGTTTTTTGTAGATGTTCTTTAGCAGGTTGAGGAACTTCCCCTCTATTCCTAGTTTGCTGAGAGTTTTTATCTTGAATGCGTGTTGGATTTCATCAAGTGTTTTTTTCTGCATATATTGATATGATTATGTGGTTTTTCTTCCTTAGCTTGTTGATGTGATGGATTACATGAATTTTCAAATGTTGAATCAGCCTTGTATACCTATGATAAATCTGAAGTCTGCTCTTCTGAAATTAATATAGCTACTCCAGCTTTCTTTTGATTAGTGTTAGTGTGGCATATCTTTCTCCATTCCTTTACTTTTAATCTATATGTGTCTTTATTTTTAAAATGGGTTTCTTGTGGACATCGTTGGGACTTGTGTTTTCATCCACTCTGATGATCTCTGCCTTTTAATTAGTGGATTTTTACCATTGATGTTTAAAGTGATTATTGATATAGTTGGATTATGATACTATTTTCTATTCATTGCCCTTGGTCTTGTTGCTATTTTTTCCTTCCACTCTTTTTCTGCTTTTTGTGGTTTTCATTGAGCATTTTGTATAATTCCATTTTCTCTCCTTTCTTAGCATATCAATTATACTTTCTTTACTTTTTTTAAAAAATTAGTTGCCCTATTGTTTGCAATATATGTTTACAACTCATCCAAGTCCACTTTCAAATAACACTATACTGCTTCAGGAGTTGTGCAAGTGCCTTATAATTACAAAGCATTCTTAATTCCTCCCTCCCACCCTTTATATCATTGCTGTCATTTATTTCACTTATACATAAGCTATAATCATTGAATATGTAGTTGCTATTACTGTTTTGAAAGAACTGCTATCTCTTAAATCAATTAAGAATAAGAAAAATAAAAGTTTTGGTTTGCTTTTACTTATTCTTTCTCTAATGCTTTTCCTTCCTTTATTAGATCATGTTTCTGACCTATATAATTTTCGTTTTCTCTGAAGAGCTTATTTTAACATTTCTTGCAAGGCAACAAATTCCCTCAATGTTCGACTGAGAAAGTCTTTATTTTTCCTTAACTTTTGAAGGATGATTTTCCAGGATACAGAATTCTAGGTTGGTGGGGTTTTTTCTCTTAACACTAAATATTTCAGTCCAGTCTATTCTTGCTTGCATGATTTCTGAGGAGTAGTTGGATATAATTCTTGTTTTTCCTCCTCCATAAGTAAGATTTTTCCCCCCACTCTGGCTTCAAGATTTTTTCTTTATTTTTAATTTTCTGCAGTATGCATTTGATATGCCTAGGTGTAATGTTTGTTTTCTGCATTTATCCTGCTTGGTGTTCTCTGAGCTTCCTATATCTGTGGTTTGGTGCCTGACATTAATTTGGGGTAGATTCTCAGTCATTATTTCTTCAAATATTTCTTCTGTTCCTTTCTCTCTTTCTTCTCCTCTGGTATTCCCATTACACATATGTTACACTTTTGTAGTTGTCCCAGAGTTCCTGGACATTCTATTCGATTTTTTTTCAATCTTTTGTCTCTCTTTGCTTTTCAGTTTCGGAAGTTTGTATTGACATATCCTCAAGCTCAGAGGTTCTTTCCTCAACTGTGTCCAGTCTACTAAAGAGCCCATTAAAAGCAGTCTTCATTTCCATTACACTGTTTTTGATCTCTAGCATTTCTTTGTGATTCTTTCTTAGAATTTCCATTTATCTGCTTACATTATCCATTTGCTCTTGCATGTTGTCTACTTTTTCTCTTACAGCTCTTAGCATATTAATCATAGTTATTTTAAATTTCTGATCTGATAATTTCAACATTACTGCCATATCTGAGTCTGGTTCTGATGCTTGCTCTGTTTCTTCAAATTGGGTTTTTTGCTTTATAGTATGCCATGTAACTTTTTGTTGAAAGTCAGACATGATGTACTGGGTAAAAGGAACTTGGGTAAACAAGGCTTCAGTGCTGTGGTGTTAAGGTGGGGGTGGTGTGGGAAGCATTCTATAGACCTATGATTAGGTCTCAGTCTTTTAGTGAGCGTGTGGCCTTGGGCTATGAACTTCACAAGTGCTTCTCAGTTTATACCCCCATTAGGTGGGATAGTATGGCTAGAGTGGGCTGGGATTGGGTATTTCTCTTCCCCCTGGTCAGTTAGGCTCTGATAAAACCCCAATAGATTAGCCTCTGGTAAGATAGTTTCTCTGAAGAGCAGGTCTGGTTAAGAACAGAATGCTCTGACATATTTCAAATTTTTTCCTTTTTTTTCCTCCCTGCCAGAAACGTAAGGGGCTTTTTCTCCAATATTCACTGTGAGAATCTGGTAGAGCTTCAGAAAATAAAACTCACAAAAGTGTGGGTATCCCCCAAAGACTGGGTCCCTATGGAGTTTTTAACTCTAGCAGTCTTCTGCACTGAGTCTCCAGGAGTTCATCTATTACAGTTCAGGTTTTTATACCGCCTACTAGTCCCCCTGGAGGTTTCTGCCCAGTAAGCTGTTATTCTCTGTTCTGCCTGTTTGTCTCTCCAATTTTGGGAGCAGCAGTTCACTTTGTGATCTCAATTCTCTAACAGATCTAAGAAGAGTTGTTGATTTTCAGTTTGTTCAGCTTTTTACTTGTTAGGATGGAGTGATGGCTTCTATACTCTTTACATGCCAGACGAGAAACCCCAATCCTTCATTTTCTAAAATAAGTATTGTTTTAAGAATTTGATTGACAATTCCAACTGCTACTGCCTTAGCAGAACAAAGTTTCTCCAAGAAATTAAATTTTAGAATTCCAAAGCTACAATATTATGTAATTTGGCATTATTATTAATAGAACACTGGTTATATCAATATGAAAATCATGATTATAACAGCATCATTAATTGATTTTGCTGAAATGAAGGGGAAAACATAAATTTCATAGAGTAAGTTGTGTGAATTTTTATTTTATTACTTATCCAAACATCTACAGCCTATCACCAGACTATGCAGACACCCTATCACCAGACTATGCAGACACACACGATATTAATTAAATTTTTTCATCGCTGATAGCTTGTCCATACTCATTAAACTACAGCTTTATACATTACAAAATTTTTATCTTAGGATAAATGTAGGAAGACTGAACATATTTTATTTAACAGTTTGTTAGCTTGATTCATGACTTTTAACTATGTAAACATAGAGGCGCAGCTACTATGGAAAACAGTATGGAGGTTCCAAAAAAACTAAAAACAGAGTTGCTGTATGAGCCAGCAATCCCACTCCTGGGCGTATATCTAGACAAAATTATAATTTGAAAAGATACATTCACCTCAATGTTTATAGCAGCACTATTTACAATAGGCAAGACATGGAAACAACCTAAATGTCTATTGACAGATGAATGGATAAAGAAGATGAAGTATATATACACAATAGAATACTACTACTCAGCCATAAAAAAGAATGAAATAATGCCATTTGCAGCAACATGGATGGACCTAGGGATTATCATACTAAGTGAAGTAAGTCAGGAAGAGGACAAATACCATATGATATCCCATACATGTGGAATCTGAAATATGACACAAGTGAACTTATTTACAAAACAGAAACAGACTCACAGACATAGAGAACAAATTTATGGCTACCAAAGGGGAAAGGGGGTGGGGGAGGGATAAATTAGGAATCTGGGATTGGCAGATACAAACTACTATATATAAAATAGATAAAAACAAAGTCCTACTGTATAGCATTGGAAACTATATTCAGTATCCTGAATGGAAAAACCATAATGGAAAAGAGTATGAAAAAGAATATATATACACATATAACTGAATCACTTTGCTGTACACCAGAAATTAACACAACATTGTAAATCAACTATACTTCCATAAAAGAAATAAATAAATAGAGCACGGTGCCCTCCTTTGTACTCTTGCCTGGGGCCTACAAACATGTGGGTAGGCCTGCTTGTGACCACTCACCTGATGCCCAGGCGTTTGGGGGCTGGGGAGCAAACAGCAGTAGGGGGACCTCCACTGGAGGAGTCTGAACTGAGCAGAGGCATAGAAAAGAACAGAGGGAAAGAGAGGAACTTGGGCTGCATGGGCTACTTCCCTCCTGAAGTTTCCTCCCAAACTCTTCTTGGTCTAACCCTTGAAAGCTCTCCCCATGGCTCCAGTCCCTCCAGGTGACACGTGTGAATTTGATGGCTTATTGACTTAATTTAGGGGAGTCTACGGGCACAACATCAAGGATAACCTTTATTTAAAAGCTTTTACTTGATGTTGCCTGTTGAACCCTGCTTTAAAAGCTAATTACTGCCCTGCAACTAGGTTCACGGGTACCATATGACCTACAGGGGTGGGATAGGGAGGGTGGGAGGGAGGCTCAAGAGGGAGGGGATATGGGGACATATGTATGCATATGGCTGATTCACTTTGGTGTACAATGGAAACTAACACAGTATTGTGAAGCAATTATACTCCAATAAAGATCTATTCAAAAAAAGAAAAAGCTAATTACTGCAGTGTTTGTAGCATAACAATTAACCTTTTGCTGTGGTTGTATCCATTATGGTTGGCCAGAAATAATACACCTTCTAATTACTACCTCCAGTATTACTGGAAAATAAAAATTTTGGTAGTAACATGACACTGCAGGAAAGAGCCACATATTTTCATGACAGTTTGATGTATAAGATTGCCTTGTTGGAGCTCTGGTATCGTCATTTGCAGGTAAAGAGTTTCATAATGCGAACGAAAAACAGCTTCAGCTCTACTAATGCTTTGAGTTGCATTTTGTGCCTGTGATTTTTACCCTACTTGGTTTTGTTTTTAGTGGCTTCACTACCTTCCATCTGGTCATCTTTAATATTTTGTCCCTTTTTCTAGTCAATCAGCTATATTAAGTCAAATACTAGAAACTGTATTTCCCTAAATCTTTTTGCACCTAGAAAAGGGCTTCTGCCTCAAATGTAATGATACAGATGATAACTAATGTCCTTTGATATGCAAAGCCAACTTTATACCTAATTGTGCATCATGGGCTGCTCAGGACTATATGGCATTTTCTAAAATGGACTTAAAACAAATGGGATAAGTATGTGTTGTAGGGTGATAAGTGGAGGAAAATATGGAATTAAATTTTAGAGAAACTGGAATTAAAGAAATATCGCTGTTTCTGCTGTTCAGTAGAAAAGATTTTATAGAGGAGGTGGGCTTTCGGAAGCAATGGAATGTAAAATTTTTGAGAGATTTGGTGTTCCAGACATGGTATGTGGACTGGGAAACAGGATGGTTTAAAACAATAGGCCTTGTGTGTTTTCACTGGAAGGCAGAGGCAGATTTACCATGAAGCTAATGACGCTCAAGCCTCAGAGCTCCATTTAATTTTACATTTGAAATCTGACCTTCTCTTAAAAAGAGTCCCTAGGGCTTCCCTGGTGGCGCAGTGGTTGAGAGTCTGCCTGCCGATGCAGGGGACACGGGTTCGTGCCCCGGTCTGGGAAGACGCCACGGAGCGGCTGGGCTCGTGAGCCATGGCCGCTGGGCCTGCGCGTCCGGAGCCTGTGCTCCGCAACGGGAGAGGCCACAACAGTGAGAGGCCCGCGTACAGCAAAAAAAAAAGAGTCCCTAAAATTTGTAAGCTTCAAGAAACTTACAATCAGAATTCATTCCTCTTGAAAGGAAGAAAACAAGATAGTGGAGGCCGGAGAAATGGAGTAATTCAGGTGGACTTTGAGGCAGTTAATAACAATTAAAAGAGTCTAACTGATTTCCTCTAGGTAAGGGGAAATAACGGGAGGTGAGGTTACTGACCTATGTTCTTATTCATAATAAACCTTGTAGAACTAGTTAACTTTTGTTTGTATAACTTTGGCAAAGCTTAAAACTTTAATTAATTAATTTATTTGAGGGGAAATGGAGTGCTGAGCAGGACATGTACATGCCCGTTCTTGTTGCAGAAATCTTCAAGCCAGGGAAAGCCGCGCCAGTCTTTGGCCCTCCACCCCTTCCTCCAATCTAGAGGCCCTTGCTGCCAAAGGGAGAGTTCATGGGAAAAGGAAGTCCTTCTCCCACATTGCTTGGCCTGGCCCTTCACCTTCTCCATTCATGATGAGGCATTTCTTCCCATTGGGGTGGAGGTGGAGGGTGAGGATGGGGGATGGGGAAGTGGTCTTTATCACCCTCTTCCATTGGGTGGATTTTCTTTCCCACACTGCCTTATCGGAAAGTAGAATCCACACTCAAGGTGGATTCAGCTTCCAAATAAACCTACTAATGAACAACTAAAACCACAATAAAAACTTGGGTCAATTTCAATCTCTTTTTATGGATAATTTCATATAATCACTTTCATTTTTAATTTGAACATGAACTTTTTACTTAAATAACTATACTTTTGCTCAAATTGAATGGATTATAATCTTAAGGATAATATTTTATTTAAAAAAGAGGTGATTTAAATAGGAATTTTATGAATAAAATATTTCCATTTTAGTAAAAACTCTGGATAAAATAAATATTGTATTTGAATCTGATGAATAAATCCACTGTAGCAAAAATGACAATAAGAGAATTACATGGGTAGTTCAACAACCAGAGACACCAGAGACTGTAAAATTGTTTCTCTGGGCTTACTGTAATTATAAAACAAATATGAAAGTTACAGAAAGTTTTCCTAAATAAATTTAATTATTTAAAAACAAAAACACACTGACAGGTCTAGGCTTGAGTTGGGTGAGACCAGGACATGGTGGGAGGGATAGAGATGCAGAGGAGAGATAAAAAGATATACTTCTAAGGAGGTATAAGAAACTGTTGATGTTGGGTCCCTCGTGGCTGGTTAGAATATTAGAGTCTAAGGCAGAGGTTGATGTGCAAAGGGTACTTTTATAGAGCATATATTACTTTTATAAAAACATTTTGTAGGAAAATCTTACAATGTAGTATATATACAACAGAAAAGAAAAACACAGTACTAAAACCAACAATGAGATACCACTATACATCTATTAGAATGGCCAAAATCCAGAACACTGACAACACCAAATGCCGACAAGGATGTGGAACAACAGGAATTCTCATTCAGTTGCCAGTGGGAATGAAAAATTGTACAGCTACTTTGGAAGACTGTGTGGCAGTTTCTTACAAAACTACACATACTCTTACTGAGATAGGATGGGACCTGGGACCTGGGACCCTTTGCTGCAGTGCTTGCACCTGGACAAAGATCTCCTCGAGCAACAGAATACAAAGAAACTACAAGGGACTAAAAATAACTGCGTGCATGTGCAGTTGGGGTAAATCATGAACAACAAGATACAAAAATGCCAAACCCAGCTGCCACTTCTGAGGTGCCAGGAGCAAAAGCAGGACACTGTGCACGATCCCTCCACACACGGCATCACGAGGAGGTGGGCGGACCACCTAAGCCGCCCCTCCAGCCTGACCCACCAATCCACTCCCACCCTCCCCCCATTTAAGGAACCAGCCCACCCCCTGCCACCCCTCGGGGAGCAAGCAAGGGCACCTCATACTTGTTTTCGCTCCCTCGTGCTGCAGCATGAGTCTCAGTAAAGTCTTGCCTGAATTCCTTGTCTGACCTCTTATCAATTTCTATTGATTAAAGCATCCAGGGACCCTGGTCGGTAACTTTCCATACAACCATATGATCTAGCAATCAAACCCCCTTGTATTTACTGAAATAAGTCGAAAAATTATGCCCATGCAAAAACCTGCTCTCTGATGTTTGCAGCAATTTTAGTTGTGATGGCCAAAGCTTGGAATCAACCAAAATGTCCTTCAGTAGTGTTAGGGACTGAATGTCTGTGTCCCCTCCCCACTCCCAAATTCATAAGTTGAAGCCCTAACCTCTAATGTGATGTTATTAGGAGGTGGGGTCTTTGGGAGGTAAGTAGATTTAGAGGAGGACATGAGGGTGGAGCCCCCATGATGGGATTAGTTCCTTGCAAGAGGAAGAAGAGCACCAGTGCTTTCTTTTTCTACCATGTAAGGATACAGCCACAAGGCAGCCATCTGTGAGCCAGGAAGCGCACCGAACCCACTGATGCCTTGATCTTGCACTTCCCAGGCTCCAGAACTGTGAGAAGTAAATGTTTGTTGTTTAAGCCTCCAAGTTTATGGTGTTTTGCTATAGCAGCCCAAGCTGACTGAGACAGTGGGTGGATGGATAAATAAACTGTGGTACATCCAGACAATGGAATAGTATTCAGTACTAAAAAGAAATGTGCTATCAAGCCATGAGAAGACATGGAGGAATCTTAAATACATATTACTGAGAGAAGACAATCTGGAAAAGCTACAGAACTATAGTATGATTCCAACTCTATGACATTCTGAAAAAGGCAAAACTATGGAAACAGTAAAAGATGGGTGGTTGCCAGGGGTTAGTGGGGAAGGAGGGATGAATAGGAAGAGCACAGAGGATTTTTAGGGCAGTGAAACTATTCTACATGATACTATACTGGTGGATACATAGCATTAGACATCTGTTAAAACTCACTGAAGGTACAACACCAAGAGTGATCCCTAATGTAAAGTATGATCCTGAGTGATGATGATGTCGATGTACGTTCATCATTTGCAACAAATCGCACCACTCTGGCGGGGATGTTGATAGTGGGGCGGCTGTGTGTGTGAGGGCAGGGAGTGTATGGGAACTCTCTGTACTTACCCCTCTACTTTGCTGTGAGCCTAAAGCCAGTCTGAAATATAAAGTCTATTAAAAAGAAGAAAAGAAAAAGAGAAAGGAAGAGGAAAAGAAAAAGGAAGGGTTCCAGGAAAACTTCCCAGAAGATTGGAATCTTGCTTTTGAGAACTTGATGGTTAGTCTAAAGGGGTAGGTGAAGTTAGGAGTCCCTATCGGGGCCTTAAAAAGCCACAGGCAAGAAGGAGTTGAGATTACAGAATAATATAATTAGTTAGACAAATGGGTAAAATAAAAGGAAGGTCTGCATGCAGACACACAGGCATTCGCACTACTCTGCTAGGGTCAAATCCCTAGCACTGGGATGGGAGTGGAAAGAGATAGAGGATACCCACTCTCCCACGAGAGGTCTCTAAACACACACAGAATGGGAGGGAAATGAGTGCTACCTCCTGCTCTAATGGAAAAATTAGATAAGGCAGAGGAAATTTCTAGAAAAGTGTGTATGTTTTGGTCATTTTTCATCCAGTTTGGCAATTGGAGTTCTCCCAAAGAGCTATACACTAGCAGACTGCAAAAAATGTTAGAATGGATATATTCCTTGGCTTTTTTCCTGTTGGACTGGTTTACCTATGGTTGAAGTGTTGGCAGTCCATTTTATTCAACAAGAAAAACAGTGATTTGAGACATTTTGTAAATATATGAGCTGCAGGGAAACTGTATCATGGAGGAAAAAAACCCGATACATCTTGGACATTAAGCATGATTATTAGATCTGCTTTTGTCATTTTATTTAGCATTTGATTCCCTGGTTAAGCCTTTTTGCATAAGCCCATCTCATATATTTTTCTAAACCTAATTTATGCACATTTTCATTCCTGGGTAGGATGGAAACTCTTATACTGGAAAATTGATTCTCTTTTGGAAAAGGAGGTTTTTGTGTTTTTTTTTTCTAATTGCTCCCATGCTTTGGGTAATGAGTCTTTTAAAACATTTCTCCTGATCATGGTTCTAAACTTTAAGTATAACAATGGAATTCCTTAGGAACGGGAAGTAAGAAAAACGACTTTGAGATGGGAGAGGCCTGGAAAATGAATGAGGTATTCTGTGACATCCCAGGCTCTGTAAAGAGAGCCTGGTGAAAGGCATTGGGGGAGTATTTACAACTACCAGGTTTTGTGAAGATATATATAGTTCCTGCAGGCAATCTTCTCCTTTATGTCAGATAGCAAGAGGCAGAGTAGTGTGGCTAACAGCTAGGGCTGTAGCTTTGGACTTCCTGAGTTCAAAACATAGGCTAGATGTTTACTAACTCTGTACCTTAGATAAGTGCCTTCAGTTCTCTGGCGTGGTTTCTATATCTGTCAAATCAGTTCAATAATAATACATTTCTCACTAGGTCTTTTGAGGCTTAAGAATTAATTTACATAAAGCATTAAAACTATGGCCTGGAGAGTAGTAAGATGCCCAATTAATGTTGACCACTAAGTCCATTGAAGAAAGTCCCTGGAGGCCTTCTGGAATACAGGTAGATGATGGTGGCATGACCTATTCTGATTGGGACATCGGGCATTCCCTATCTCTTCCTTTCATCTCAGGAGGTGCTTTTGAGAAACACACAACAACCACTATTGCCCATGAATTTAAAGGTTAAGCTCTCTCATGTATCTGTCATCAGCTACAGGTCAGCTAGGCGACTCTGCTTCCAGAGGTAGGATGGCTATTGGCTGTGATACTTCTCCATATGGCCCGGCATTCTCCAGCAGACTACTCTAGCTAGGGTTTGTTCATATGGGTCTCAGAAATGTCTAGAAGGAGAGTGAAACTCTGCAAGGCCTTTTGAGATCTAGACTCAGAACTGGCATAGTATTGCTTCTGTTGTGTTCTGTTTGGTAAAGCAGTCCACAAGGCCAGCCCAGATTCAAGGGGTGGGGAAATGCCATCTCTCAATGGGCAGAGCTCCAATGTCATCTTGCAAAGGGGAGTGGAAAAAGGGAAGAAAATAATTGCAGCCATTTTTTGCAAACAATCTTCTACAGTGCCCAATTTAATAATTTCTTCTACAGATTTTCCGGCAGGTGGTCATGTAGCTGGAACACCCTCAAAAATGGGCAGGTCACTGTTTTACCAGGCAGCTCTCATTGTTAAAACGCTTTTCTTTATTATGCCTCTGTAGAGACACTGACTCTCACAGAATCTTTGAATCACAGAATTAAAGGTCATCTAGGCAATGAACTTTTTGAAGCCAGATTCCTGTACAGGAAGCCACATGAAGTCTGCAATTTCCACTGATTTGTCCCAGTTCTAACTTTTGGAGCAAAACAGTACATTATGTATGCATTACTTATTTGTTTTCAAAAGATTCTAATTAAGGCCTACTTGGGCATTACATAACAGGTACATACTCTACTCTAGTTCCCATTCGTGCATTTTTTTTCGTTCACTTGTTCATGCATTTAATATTTATGAAACAGATTCCATGGGCCAGGCACTCATCTTAGTACGAATAGCACGGTGTTTCAAAGCACTCATATTTAATGCAAAGTTTCATTCTACCACTTGCCAACTAAGTGATTTGGAAAATTTATTTAATTTCTCTAATTCTCAGTTTCCTCATGTGAAAATTGGGTATATAATATCTCTACCTCACAAGGTTGTTGTGATAATTAAATGAAGTAACAAATATAACGTGCCTGGCCTTTAGTAGGCCCTCAGTTAATGGCAACTATCACTATTATTATTATTATCAAGGGATGATTGTAGCCCTGGATATGTTTCCTGGGATCTCACGGTCTCCTGGGGTCTCAAGTTACTCTCCACTTCTTGGCAATTCTTCTTTCTTTAGAATGAGTTATACTGTACACAGATAATATAGTATGGTGTAGCAGTTTGAATAAATGGCCTTTCCAGTCAGACATAACTGGGTATGAATCCTGGCTCAGCCGTTTACTATTCTGTGACTTAAATTCTCAAAGCCTCAGTTTATAAATCTGCAGAATGAGAATACTAATAATTTATAGATTTGGTATGAGGAATATATGAGAGAATGTACATAAAACCCTTAGCGTGGTGCCTGATGCCTAGTGAGTCCCTCCACTGCCCACTCTCTACTAGATGGACGCTGTGAATTTTACTTGATGCTTTTTCATGATGCGTAGCATGGCATCATGGAAAGAATCATAAGAAAACTTGGGTCAAGCCACTCTAGCTTTACCTTAATGTGTAAGGGAGGAGATGGATTCTGTGGTCCCCAGGATAGCTTACAGCTCTAATAGCCCAAGATTCCCTTCCTCCAGGTTCTCTTACTCCTTTTATCAGAGGTAGAGTTATGTAGGAGTGTTGGGATGACCATAGAGAGTGCCAGAAAATGGGAATTCAAAGCCCTTCCAAGATTAAATAATCTCATATTGTGAGTCTCAGCTCCCCACGAACATGCCACGCCACGCTCTTGTTGATAATCAAGAATCGTGGTCTAGAAAGCCAAAGTTAGAGAGAAATTACCCCCTTTTGTCCAGGCATCATTCCAGGAGTTTCACACAGTGCTAAAGGGCGTCACAGCAGCTGTAACTCAGGGGACAGCAACTAGACAGAGTCTCTTCTGGAAAGCGGTAATAGCACTGTCAAACGTTACAGGTAAATGCGGAATAAGCTTTCTTACGTTTTCCTTTCTGTGTCCTCTAAAGTGTAGGAAAACAACTGTTTGACTGCCTCTTCATCTCATCTGCATTTTCTCACGTGCATTTCTTCTGATTTTCTTCAAGTGACAGTCTCGTATGCATAACCTATGTGGAAATAACTTAAAATTGAAAGACAACACTAACTGATGACCTGCGGCTAATCTCCCGCTGTTGGCTTAAATGTTGTTCAGAGTTAGAAAGGAAGATTGTAGCAAATTACTGACTTCTATGTTCTAATGCCTTAGACTGCTTTAAAAAAAAAAAAGAAAAAATTGATCCTAGTCTTAGCAAACGCCGGCCTTAAGGATCACTCTCCCAGATGTGAGGACTAGATTTAACATGAGAGGGACAGGATGGCAGAACTGGGACCCTGTGATTTTTTTTTTTTTTCTTAATGTAAAGCTCTCCCACTAGTGCTAATAGCATATACACAGGAAAAATTCAGAGCATACATGACTTTGACTAGCTTAAGTGCCATGGACATGTCATCAGGGAATACTAATCACAGCCCACTGGCTGCTTGCAGCCTCATCTTGCTACTGTTGTGTTAGGTTCCATTTAAAGCTCAACATTCCTTTTATGTTTACCCTTTCCTCATGGGGCTCCCTCATAAGTTATCTAAGAAATGTACCATGTTTAACAATGTAGTTGAGCAAATATATATATATATATATATATTTTTTTTTTACACTCATGAGAGAATTATTTCACTCCTGGGTGTGTCTCATTAGCACTGTTTCTGACTTGAACCAAGACAAGATGCTCCTCCAACACCCTTGCAAGGATGGCTATGTCCTGTGAAATTCCTGTCATTTTCAACTGGAATATGTGTTCTCTAAGCAGCTGACAACATATAGGCCATATCAATGTTATTTGTGTAAAAAATAAGTATCCAGATGTTAGTCTGTTTGTCCAAACCATCAAAGAAGCAGAAAAGATTGTGGGAAAGATAGCTAGTTTGAGCACAAAATAATATATTTGGTAATAAATTAAGTATCATATTAGAACTATTATAAAACATTTACAAATCTTTCAGAATATGATAAGGAAAAGGTAAACATAAACATACAGTGTAATAACGTGTGACTAAAGCCTCATAGCATGTCATAGTGGTGCCAGAGAAATCACCCCTGGGAACAAAACAGTAAAAAGCAAGAAAACTTCTATCACTGTGTCAAGTCCAACAAACGTTATTTTGGCATAATTGTGAGCTTCTATAACGTATGATAATTAAGTCAGTTTTCCATAATAGTATGGCTTTAATAGTATGGTAATTATCAGTCAAGTTAAAACAAAAAACAACCAAACAGTCTATATATATTATAAGAAGGATAGAAAGACTAAAATCTCTTGCTAGACAAAGAGAGAAAGAATAACATAGGAAAGGAAAATGTTCAGCAAATATATGCATAGAATTATAGCTAAAAGAAACATTGGGAAACGAATTAGACTACCATCTCTCTAAAGACTTCCTGTATCTTACCCTCTTCCTCCCAATAAAAATTTTGGAAATATTTATTTTAGATGATAATTATAATGAACATTTATTTGGTACTTAACATGAGTCAGGCATTTGCTGAATGGTTGCATCATCTTGTTTGGTTCTACTAATAACTCTCTAATCCTAGGAGGTAAGTACTATTATCATTGCCATTTTTACAGATGGCTTCTAGAGAACAGGTAACTTGCCCAGGGTTACACACTAGTAAGTAGAGAGCAAGATGGAACCCAGGTCTCTCTGACCTTTGACCCTCTACCAGCCATTTGCCTGTTTGCTCTCAGCTCCAATCTAGCCCTTCCATGATCTGCTCTGCATTGCAGGATGCTAAATCTGCACTGTCCAATACAGAAACCACTAGCCACATGTGATTCTTCAAGTTACATTAATTTAAAATTAAACACAATTTAAAATTCAGTTCCTCAGTCATAGCAGCCACATTTCAAGCACTCAGTAGTCCCCAAGTGGCTAGTGGTTATTGTATCAGACAGCAAAGATGATAGAACATTTCCATCACTGCAGAAAGTTCTACTGGACAGTGCTGAATTCTAGATCCTGAAAACTACATTTCCTTTCAATAAACTCCCAGTGCCAATGGAAGACACTGATGGGAGGTGGGAGAAGGGGAGAATGGCTACAAACTCCAGTGCCATTAGGCAGTTTTAGTGGCCCACAGCTGCTGCTGGTCAGTGGGTGGCAGCTGTGGCAGCACTGGGCCTCAGTGATGTGTCAGTAGTTCTGGCAACAATAGTTAAGCCTCAGTTATTAGAGAAATGCAAATCAGAACTACAATGAGGTACTACTGCGTACTGGTCAGAATGACCAGCAGCATCAGCATCACTGGGTAACTCCTTAGAAACTCAAATGATCTGATCCACTCAGGACCTCCTGAATGAGATGCTCTGAGGGTGGAGCCCAGTAGATCTGTGTTTTCAGAAGCCCTCCAGGTAATTTTGCTACACACTGAAGTTTGATTACCACTGGTCTAAAGACAACTTTTATTATCCATACCTGTAAATCCTCCTAGAGTTCCATAAGTGGGGTCCAAAAATTTCAGTCATTTAAATTGCAGGGTTGCATTATTGTGGGATTAATGAACTGATTGGCATGGGCTTTTTGAGGAGCATGAAAGCCCATAGAGTTGTGCTTTGTCTGAATTCACTGCAGGGCAAATTATGCTGGGGTTTTATGATAAATATATGTCTTCAGAATATATACACTCTATACTGAAATCCATGGTGCATTTAATAGACAAAAGGCTAGATTAATTTAAATAGAACTCAAGTTCATGGAGACCATTTGACACCTGTGATGTTTCACAGAATTGGAGGAAGCTTGTTTTTTTTTATTCCTACCTCTGCTTGTCTGATGGCTTCACTTTCTCAAGTTTGATTTTTCTTCTGTAATTCTTCCTTCTCTCCTCCACCTGTGCAAAGATAGTGGATTTCCATATTTTGTGAAAAAGGCCATCGCCTCCTGTATTGGAGAGGTTCCCTCCTCAGTTGCCCCCATGAAGTCTTTGCTTAGCCCAATGCGTTACATTTAGTTGCTTGTGGAACTGTCATCCCCCCACTAAATGGAGGACCTGACCCCTTGTGAGCAGAGACAGTTACTTACACCTCCCTGCATCCCTAGTTTTCATCACAAGGCCTGGCAGACAGCCAGAGTTCAAAATAATGGTTGAATGAATGAAGCAATGACTGAATGTTACAATTTATGAAATATATTCATCTATTCAACATCAAAATGTTTTGCATAGCAAATTTTAATACAAGAAATGAATGCCAGGAATTTTACCTACATTAATTTTAATATGTGAGGAATGCATGTACTTAAAATGCTATGTACTGTGCTGTTTATCATTTGGTTCATCTTAACATCATCAATTTTTCAGGAACTTCCAGCAGATGGCACCAATAAATACTGTCACAGGACTGAATTGGAAATTGGTTGATATATTTCAACATGAACTTAAAAAAAAAAAGGAAGATAAATAAAACTTTAATTCAACTGATAATAATAATTTGCACCTGTTTGGCATTTTCCAGTTAACAAAGTGCTTTTATATCCTTGTCTGAATTCTGTCTCAAATTATGTCAACGTATTGAGAAAATTTTATTACGTGCTTTAGATTTTTGTTGACATGTAATTAAGTCACAGTAGCGGGACAATTTATGCCAGTTAATGACTCTATTATTAGTTTATATTTATGATACACACCAATCTTTTAAAGATCAAAATTTTCTTTGGAACATTTAGGCATGATCCTATACATGAGAACTGAACAGTAACTCAGACCACTAATAATTTAGTGAACTGTTTCCCTGGCTTATTAAACAGTAATGATTCCTTTCATTTATATGGTGTACTGTGAATACAAAGCACTTGCTGAAATGTAGATCCTCTGATTCTTGCAACAGCCATATGATGTGGACCAAACAAATATTACTTTGTGGGTGAAGAGACAGTAGTTCTCTTCCTCTCCTTCTTTCCCATTCCTCATGCCTCCTCCTGGGGCCCACTGTTGCCCTTCCCAGATTGACTAGCTCAGGCTTAATATGTCATAAATCCAGTGATGCATGAATTGCAATTAACATTAGCTTCACTTAGAAAATTTCAAGGAAATACTTAGAAAGGTTAAAACTCAATATTTAAGGATATGCCACTATTTGGGAAAAAATAGGAAATAAAACAGGAGCCAAAGAGCCTTTAGCCTATGGGTAATCACTCATAACTTAAGATGTGTATTATCTCAGGCTACCATAACTAAATACCATAGACTAGGTGGCTTAAACAACAAAAGTTCACATCTCACAGTCTGGAGGCTGGGAAGTCCAATATCAAGGTGCTGGCTGATTCAGCTTCTTGTTAGAACCGTCTTCCTGGCTTGCAGACAGCCACCTTCTCACTGTGTGTTCACATGGCCTTTTCTCAGTCCATGTGCTTGGAGAGGGAGAGGGAGAGGGAGGGGAAGAAGGAGAGGCAGAGGGGGGAGGGGGAGGGGGAGAGGGAGCTCTCTCAGGTTTCCTTTTATAAGTCACAAGGGCACTAATCTCATCATGAAGGCCCCACCCTTGTGAACTCACTTAACCTTATTTACTTCCCAAAGGCCACATCTCCAAATACCATCCCATTGGGGGTTAGGGCTTCAACATATGAATTTGGGGCTGATACAAACATTCAATCTATAACAAGATGTTACTGACTTTAAGACTGACAGTTGCTGATTTGGAATCAACAGATTTTCCCCCATTATTTTCCCTTGTCCCTTTAATACTCAGTTGCTTTCTTCCCAGTGAGCATGTTTTGCAGAGGATGCCTCTGATTGTTTTGGAAATGGACCATTTTCCCTTTCACATGATAACAAGCCAAGAGCCTAAAGGCACCTGACAGAAAACACAGCCCTCAGGGGAGCACTATCTGTTCAGTACTTTGAAGTCACACAATTAATACATAGTGCATACCCAAGATCTGGAGTATTGCTGAGTATTTATTGATTTAAGTATAAAGCACATACTCAAGGCAAAGCTCATCACAGTTCAGCAAATTGTCTCACTGGTGTTACAAATTCCAGGAGAGCTAAACCGCTCACTCAGGAAGACTTTATGGTGCCATAAATGAGGTAGAACCAGCTGTTTATCATGTTGCGTAATCTTACACACCCTCTCCGCCTTGTTACTCAAAGCAATTTGGAGCCAGACAGACCTCGGTTCAATTCCTAACTCTGAAACTTAGTCCTTATGTGGCTTTTATAAACTCTTTGAGTCTCACTTTCTACAAATGTAAAATGGAGGTAATTATCTACCTTATGGACATTCGAAAGATGAGATGAGCTAGCACATGCCAAGTGTTCAGCAGAACGCCTAGCCAGGTAGCAGGGGTTTAATAAATATTTCAAGTTGTTTTACACTATTTTTCTTTTTCTCCTTCAATATTGAGTTTTCTCTATGTCCCAGATATTATATGCCAAGTATAAGTGGTGAACAAAGCAGATGTCCCCTTTCCCAACAGAGTTTAAAGGCTAATGGGAAAGAGAGACACTAAAGATGTAAAACAAGTGTCAATTACAAATTGTGATTAGGATGCTGAGAGAAAAGAACCTGGTGCCCTGGGAGAAGAGCACAGAGGCCAACTGAGATCAAGCAGACAAAGAAGTTTTCTGAGCAGGAGCCAGTGAAGCCTAAAAGACTAGGAGGAACCACCTGGAAGAAAGGGAGGGGGAATTCTGGGGGAAGGTTCTGAAATGGGAAAAAGCTTGACATGCTCAAGTATCTGAAAGATGAGCAGTGTGGATGCAGCATATGAAGGAGGGAGGAGATGGCTGAGAGTGAAGAGTGAGGCCAGGGACAGAAGCAGGAAAGCCTTGTCATGTAAGAGTGAGGAACAAGAGGGTGAGGAGGGAAGGGAAGGATAACTGAGATTTACTGGGCACTTGCTATGTGCCAGCACAGTTCCAAGAGTTTTACATTTATGAACTTACAAAAAACTGTAGACAGGAGGTCTGCTATTATGGGCCATGGAAAGGAGTGTTTTTATTTTGAGTGCAATGGGAAACCACTGAGAGATTTTAAGCGGGAGAGATACGATCAGTTTTAAATTTTGCAAAGCCCCTGCTGCTGTGTTGAGGAAGGATCAGAGATGTGCAAGGGTAGAAACAAGTCATTACATATCCAGCCACCCTTTTGCTCTTCCCCCATAACTTGACGAATTGTTGTACATAAAGTGCTTTCCAATGAATGTATAAATTTATTATGGGAAGTTTATTGCAAGTGCAGCAGGAGAGAAAAGCAGAAGTAAAAATGTAGCAACTGCAACATATGATTGTTTTATACCTTGTATACAGCCTTGTGGGTGAAAAGTTTCTATTGAGATAAGAAGTCACATTTTGAGAGGGTAAAAAAAGGATGATGCTGATTCTTTGGTCTCCTAAGAATGGGACCTTACAGAATAGTAATCAGGTTTACATAAAGAGAGTCAATTGCACTTCTTCTGCAAGTCAGAAAAGAATTTTTTTTTTTTAGTGGTACGCGGGCCTCTCCCCGTTGTGGCCTCTCCTATTGCGGAGCACAGGCTCCGGACGCACAGGCCCAGCGGCCATGGCTCACGGGCCCAGCCGCTCCGCAGCATGTGGGATCTTCCCTGACCGGGGCACGAACCCGCATCCCCTGCATCAGCAGGTGGACTCCCAACCACTGCGCCACCAGGGAAGCCCCAGAAAAGAATTTTTTAAATGAGTCAAAGCTGGCTGTATAAGGTGCCTACAATGGCATGAGAATCAGTCTAGTGAAATGTACAGTACTTCCGGGATCTAATGTACAGCATGGTGCCTATGGTTGACAATATTGTATTATATACTTGAAAGCTGCTATGAGGATAGATCTTAAATGTTTTCACCACACCCACACAAAATGGTAATTATGTGAAGTGATGGAGGTGTTAACTAACCTTATTGTGATAATCATTTTGCAATATATATACGTGTATCAAATTATCACTGTTGTACACCTTAAATTTACACAATGTTATATGTCAATTATATCTCAATAAAGCTGGAAAATAAAATAAATTTTTAAATAGATAAATAAATAATATAATAAAAAGAAAAAAAAAAGTGTGGTACTTCCCCAAGTGTGTCAATTTCACCTCTGATGGATGGGGCTATCGGGGTGCTGACCAACTTGCTGAGTCTTAGCAGAAGTACCGCTTCATCAGGAGAAATATTAACTTTAATATCTAACACTGGTTCCTTACACATGCATAATCCAATTTAAAGAATTTAATGGGCATGTCTGAGTTAAAATCAAGGACTGACTACATTGAGATTTCATGGCTTACTTTCCTCCCTCCATGCTTGATTTAGCAAATTAGTGACCTTAGAATTGAGAGTATGTCTGCCATCTCTTTTCTACCTTACATAGTGAATTAATTTTTTAAGGCTTAAATAAAAGTTCAAAAGGAATGGTTTTGAAGTTGATTTCTTTGAAGATATGTGAGAATTTGAAGACTGCTTTCTTCTAGATTGTGTTTAAACCTCTTAGTACAGCAGGACCTGGGTCTCTGGTTCTAGCAATCTTCACAAGGCTCAGGTGATCGTACTGTGTCTAGTGTTTCGATTTGTAATCTTTTACGGTGAGATCTAGTACTGGGGGAGACTAGTTAGACCACAGAAAGATCACCATGAGTTTAAAGCCTGTTTATTTCCATCTGTTAGAGAATCAGATTTTGCTTTTGTTGTATATAGAGTTAGAGCCAGGCTTATTGTTTTGAGAGGAGGAGGATGTCATTTCTCTGCTGACTGCAGTAATTGTTCAGGAATGTATTGATATGGTTTTCTATAGCTGAATTTATAAGTGTTTTGCTTGTAAATGGCAGAGGTGTACAAGGGCATCTTTGCCTAGACAGGCCTTTGCACCCATGGGAAATCTCTGCTTTTCTTTCTCTCCTGGTCCCTGAGTTGTGCACAAACTCCTTTCCCCCTTCCTTTACCATTTCTTAAGCCCTGTGATCCAATGTCCTGGGATTTATCAGTCAGGATTTAGTTACAGATAACAGAACACTCTTTCACTGGTTTTAGCAGAAAGGGATCTACCATAAAAAATTAGGTTCTTATAGAACTTCTGGAAGGGCTGGAGGGGCAGGGTCTAGGCTAAGCCCCCCAGGGATGAGCTCTAGTTCAGAGTTGACTTGGCCAAGGAATTGCTGTAAAGCAAGAGGAGAAAAAGTTAAGCTCTTGGTCAAAGCTTTGCCCATGAATTTGTCATTGATTAAATATATGGATCAACATCATTGCTTTATTATGGTAACGTTGGGGAAAAAACTGACCTATCTCTTAGGTAGTACAACATGGTCCATAGACCTGTAGCACCAGATCCCTGGGAGCTTGCCACAAATGCAAAATCTTGGGCCTCCACCCCCATCCCTACTGAGTTAGAAGCTCTGGGGTAGCCCAAGAGTCTTGCTTAATAAGTCCTCCAGGTGATTCTGATGCAAGGGTGACCAACTGTCCTGGTTTCCCTGGGACTACTGAAAGGATTTTTGGGACACAGGACTTGTATTGCTAAAACTTGAAGAGCCCTGGGCAAGCCAGGACAAACTGGTCACCTCAGATGCAGCTCAGATTTGGGAACTACATCTTAGGCCATCTATGGAGCCGCCTGTAGGCAGGGAATGGGGAGGGTGTTTGTGAGTCATAGATATGAGGCACAATATTACTGAAGCAACGTGACAGCGAAATTCTGCTCTCTCAAAATAACTTCAGTTGAAACAGCAAAACGTTCATTTGTCACTCCTTTTCAGACACAATTGAAGAAAGAAGGTGTCAGAATTCTGAGCTGAATGACTTCCGAGGGTGAGATCTGACAAACTGAGAACATGTGTGTTGCAGATAAGTTTTCTCAAGTCATACACTCAGCTATATACATTCCTTTTCCTATAACTGAGCTTAATTTTCATCTCAGGTCCCCATTCTGCCTGATGGCAGACTGTAATCCTCGCCTTTCTGAAGAAAACTTAGTCAAATCAGAGTTTTCTCATTCAAAGCAGGTGGTTTTTTTGCAGTCACTTCATGGTTTTCCCCACCCCGCCCCCCATTCTCTGGATTAGGTATAAATTACGGGGAGCATTCACAGAGCCACAGTGTTGAAGGAGGGGGAGGCATCTGTCCCTGCCGGCATCTATAGAGATGTACTTTATCCCTGCAGGAAATTTCTAGGACATCTGGCTTCTCCATGTGGTCTCTGGTGGTTGGTCCAGGAAGTTCACCCTGCATCCCTCTCATCTCAATCTCAAAGCATCTTCAGGCCTGTGGGCCTCTCTCGGCTGTTCCTCCCCTCATCACCCAGTCCAAAGGATGCTTATCTCATCTGGGGTGAGAAAATTTGCTCTTGTATAACCCTATTCTCGATATTTATGGTTTCAACTTTACACCCTGAGTTCTTCAGGAATGTGGCAGAGATTGCTATTTGCAACGTTATATTCATTCTCCCTTTCTACTTCCCTAACACAGTATTGATTTTATTTAGATCAGTTTTGTGCCCTACAAAAGATTATATTTTCTAGGCTCCCTTGCAGCTAAGCATGGCCATGTGACTAAATTATGGCAAATGAAATATAAGTCTAAGTGTTGTGTGGGACTTCTAAAATGGCCGTGTAAGTGAGTTGACTCAATGGGAAGGGATACTCTTTGCCTTTCGCTAGTTCCTATTTCTTCAGATGTGGATATAATGGTTGGAGCTCTAGCAACCATCTTGTACCAGGAGGTAATCTTGAAACTGCAAGGAACAAGGACTAGGAGGGAACTGAAATATAGAGAAAGTCTGAGGATCTGATGACAATACCAGCTTTACACTACCAGACTGTTTTCATAAGAAAGAAATACACTTCTATATTTACTATATTTATGCCTTTTCCATTTTTGTTTTTATTTTTCTGTTTTCTGTTTCATGCAGCTTAACTAACTCTAACAGTTGATCTGGGGCTTGTCAGTTTGCCCCTTTGATGAGTGGCACAGATCACCAACCTCATGAATAACTGCAGCTCCTCTGTGTTGACGAATGCAGCAAATATTCTATTCCTTCTTAAGGAACTAATGGTTATTCAACCATGGTTAACTAAATTCAGTTTCCTGAAATAGATATGTATCACAGGGCATGTCTATCATTCTTAATTTTATTTTTCTGCAAGGTTGTGATGAATTTGGTTACCTAAGTTGATGGAATGGATGTTGATATAGCTCTGGAATCTAGAGAAATAGAATTAATTCCAATAAATATTCAGTTTGTATTAGAACATAGTGAGATAAAAGTAAAGATATTTATGTTTCATCTCCAAGATTATACTCCCCCTTTGAAGGTCTACTCCCCTTCCTTTTTTAGATATTTATACGACCTAACTTCAAGTTTTACAGTATCAATTTACATGAATTAACTTGATTCTTTGATCATGCACCAGCAGCATGACCATGTAGACAAGGAGGCTGTGTGACATTTTTTCAGGACAGTCTTGATTTTTGTTTAATTATTTTATACTCTACCCCATTCCACAAAGAATACGACACCACTCACAAGAGCATACACAATACTACCAATAAAATTCAAATACAGAATCGGGACCAAGGAAAATCAAGATCAGAACAAAGAAAACTTAAACACATAAAACCCAGGAATCTGAGCCAGCAATTGTCCCATTTGTCTTTGAGCTTCCGGAAAGGCAAAGCAAAAGAGAAGGCACAGTAAGTCACATAATTCTCATTATTAGAGAAAAGGAAGCAGACAACTTCCTCACGAGGCGCATATTTTGTCCTGGAACCAAATTCTCAGAGAAATTTATCTTATTTATTTATTTATTTATTTATTGACTGCACTGGGTCTTCATTACTGCGCGCGGGCTTTCTCTAGTTGTGGCGAGCAGGGGTTACTCTTCATTGCAGCACGAGGGCTTCTCATTTTGGTGGCTTCTCTTGTTGCGGAGCACAGGCTCTAGGCATTCAGGCTTCAGTAGTTGTGGCATGCGGGCTTCAGTAGTTGTGGCTTGAGGGCTCTAGAGCGCAGGCTCAGTAGTTGTGGCGCACGGGCTTAGTTGCTCTGCGGCATGTGGGATCTTCCCGGACCAGGGCTCTAACCTGTGTCCCCTGCATCGGCAGGTGGATTCTTAACCACTGCGCCACCAGGGAAGCCCTGAGAAATTTATCTTCTGGGACTTTATAAGGGGCCCCAAGTTGCATGGTGGACAAAATCCTCAACAATATTCACAAAGTAGCAAATTGTGACTCATTTTGTTTTACTTTAAAACAAAGCTGAGAAAATAACTGTTAAAATTCTGTGAATGACCTCTCAAATTGATATTCTAGGGAACAATGTTCTGAGAATATCAGTATGAGTGTAACTTAAAAAAAAATGTGTTCCACGCTCAAATAAGTTTAGGAACCACTGAGTTAATCAAAGTCAAGCAGATTTCTTTGTTGCAGGATTTCTCACAAGCTTTGAGGTGTAGATGCGCATTGTGGTTCTCAAAAAAAAAAAAAAAAAAAAAAAAGGACGATACAGTGCAGTGGCTCTTCTTTTACCACGGAAGCTTTTCTTCTGAGATTCACCTAAGAATAATCCCCAAGTTCTGTGACACATAGTTTGGAAAGGATGAGCCATGGTAAACTGATAGAAATACAATGATGCGAGGGTAGGGCAGCTGCTTTTGTGATTAAGAGCATGTGCATTGGTGTTGGGTAGATTTGGGTACAGATCCTGTCTCTGACACCTACTGGTTGCATGACTTTGAAAAAGTTACCCAAACTCACTGAGTTTTAGTTTCCCATTTATAAAATGAAGTGTATTAATTAGAGATATGTTTGGCTACAGGAACAAAAAAAATCTGTCAGAGTTACTGGGGATTTATTTTTCTGATATAAAAAGTCCAGGATTGGTCCATCCAAGAGCCAATGAAGCTATTAATGAATGTTGTCTTGCTCCAGGTTCACTCTGTCTTTCTGCTTTGACATCCTTAGCATGAAGGCCTCTGTCTTCATGCCTATTGCCTCATGGTTGCAAAATGGCTGCTGTACCCTCATTCTCAAACCAGCATTTCAGTCACGAAAGAGGAAAGGGATGTAAATTACTTTTGAGTAGCCATTCCACAGGGTCAGCCATAGGGAAATAATAAGAGACTCTCCCTCAAAGAATTATTTTGAGAATTAAGTGAGATAATGAGTATAGAGTGCTTACATAGTGTCTGGAACTAGTTAGTGCTCAAAAAACATCAGTTATTAATACTCATATATAGCTTTGGATTCAGTGTGATACAACTCTAGCAATTAGAGTTCTGAGAAGACTGAAGAACACATTCTTCAGCCAGTGACCAGGGACCATCTTTTTTCTCACTGAGGATTAATTAGAAGCAAAAGATCAGACTGACACTATCTCTTCTTATAAGGCTCTGGAATACTGGCAGGTAGAGATGCTGTCTGAGAGCAGGTACTCTAGGCACTAGACAAGCAGGAGGAAAGCTGGCATCCTATTGTACAAACAAGGAACCTACCAGGACTCTCCTTGAGAGGAGACCCATCCATCTTTAAATAGAGGCACGCTATGGGGTTCCTAGGTCAGAATTTGATTAGGAAGCAATTTTGATGACAAAGCTTGGTCAAGTCCAATAAATATCTATAGCACAGTACGTAGTCAGGATGATTTGGGGACGTCTCAGTTCTAAATGTTCTGTCCCATTGTCAGACCATGGATATAATGATGAATCCTGACTTTTGGGTCACAAAATAAAGTAACTGTGTATAGAGATAATATTTTGAAATATTAACTAACAAATACGTATTGAGCATTTACCGTGAATCCAATATTGTCTCATGGTCATGGGGAACTGATTAACACTTTTTTGAGCCATTTTGGGAAATATTGGGATAAATATAGTACATATTAGGAGAAATTCATTGGCAATCAGAGGGAAAAGAAAGAAAAGTATTACAAAAATAGCTTAACTTGGGGCTAAACATTGTCATAGGTAATGAAATTCAGGCTAGTATGGTGATGAGGAGGAAGAGGGTGATGACATTGATCATAGCTGAGGCTTAATCAGCACCTATTATGTGCCAGACACTATTCTAAGTGCTTTGCAGACCATATGCCATCAATTCTAAATATGCAATTTTTCTCATATTTTTAACATCAATGGCTCACTTGGAGTTTCCAGCACCAGGATTTCATCTTCACATCAAATGTATGATGTGGATTTGCACTATTATTATTCTCATCCCATGGAGGCAGAAACAGGCTTAGCATGATAGCAACATAACTGGTAACTGGGGAGCTGGGATTTGAATAGACCTCCATCCTCCTCCTGAGCCCAAGCCCTTAGACCATACTCTACGACATAACATATATACTTTTATGTGCACAGCTTTCATAAGACAATTTTAACCTCTTTGTCTTAAAAAATACAAATCAGGGATTTATTTCTCATGACATGAACATTGCTCCTCTGAGAGACACAGTCTGGACTAAATAACCCACGTTCCCTTCATCTACGTGATTTTTCTTCATCGTAGTACCTAATAACTATATCCTTTAAAAAGGGGGAGGGAAAGCAATGCAACGATGAGTCATCCCCTGTGCTAGGCTGGCTCCTCATTCTTCGGTGCTGAGAGGAAAAAGATCTGACCCAGAATCACCAACATGTTTGACTCTCAGATCAAAAAAAAAAAAAAAAAAAGACAAAAGGATGGGAGAGGAAAGATGTGACAGCAATATAAGCAGAAGAGTCAAAAGGAGTAGCTGGTCAGGAGGAGAAACTTAGTTGGGGGAGAGGCTGAGCTCTGTTTGGCGAACTTTATTCTCTCCTGCCCTCTCTCACCAGCTTAGATTTCAACATTGTCTGGAGGGTTTATCAGGTGGTACCATCAGAAAGATTCTCTTTCCTGCTCTGATCATTCCTGCTCCTTAATTTCCTCTCAGGAGAAGCTAAATCTCCTTCAAAATGAACATAATACTTCATTAACATAAAAAAATTGAGCAGGATGAAAACAATCTTCCTTTGAAGACAATAATAAACAAATCACCGACTGTAATCACTTCCCTCAGCTCCTGTCACCAAAGAAGAAAATGTCTAGAAGATCATTGGTCTAGGAATAAGGTGATCAACTTGTCCTGGGCTGCCTGGGACTATCATGGTTCTAACATTGAAAGTCCCACATCCTGGAATCCTTCAGTGTCACCCAATCCAGGAATTACACTTGGATTCTAATCCTGATTCTGTTGTTGATTAGATGTGAAAATTTGGAACAAAGCTTTGCTGAGCATAGTTTTCTATGAAACTAAAATGAGGGGAAGGGACTTCCCTGGTGGTGCAGTGGTTAAGAATCCGCCTGCCAATGCAGGGGACACAGGTTCAATCCTTGATCTGGGAAGATCCCACATGCTGCAGAGCAACTAAGCCCGTGCACCACAACTACTGAGCCTGTGCTCTAGAGCCTGCGAGCCACAACTACTGAGCCCGCATGCCACAACTACTGAAGTCCGTGCTCTGCAACGAGAAGCCACCGCAATGAGAAGCCCACACACCACAATGAAGAGTATCCCCCGCTTGCCACAACTAGAGAAAGCCAGTGCGAAACGAAGCCCAAAAAAAAGAAAAAAAAGACTGTCAGATTAGATTGAATTTGATTAAATAAGTGGATTTTAATATTAAGTGTGAAAAGGTATAAAACTAGAATTTGATTTTTTTCTCTAAGTTTTCTCTGAAATGTTAATTTGCTTTTAATAACAGATTGTGAAGTTTCTTTACCAGTGACTTTCTGCACTTGCCTTTGAAATCGTTTACTGTCACTTTGGTTAAGTGAATAAATATAAAAAACAAAAATAAGGGGAAGGGCTTATCTTTGCAGATTATCTCCCAAGGTGAGCTTATCCAGTTTAAATGCCATGTATTGCCAACACAATATTGTGATCTATAACAATAAATACATATTTGATCTTCATCCCCATTCCTGGCCCAGAGCTCCATAAAACCCTCAAAATTTCCTAAGTGATGAGAGCAATGAAGCTGTCTTTTTTTATGATAATGAGATGACATGGACCACTCCTAAGGATGGGAGCTGGTTGCCAGAGGAACCAACCATGTGATTAGAGGGAGGGGCTTTCAGTCTCACCCCTAGATCTACTGCAAAGAGAGAGGGGCTGGAGATTGAGTTCAATCACCAATGGCCAATGATTTTAATCAATCATGCCTGTGTGATGAAGCTTCCATAAAAACCCAAAGGATGGGGTTACAGAGAGCTTCTGGGTAGGTGAACACATGGAGGTTTGGGGGGAGCAGCAAGCTTGTAGAGGGCGTGGAAACTCCAAACCCTTTCCCCTTACCTTGCCCTATGCATCTCTTCAATCTGGCTGTTCCTGAATTATATCCTTTTATAATAAACCAGTAATCCAGTAAGTAAAATGTTTCTCTGAGTTCTGTGAGCTGTTCTAGCAAATTAATTGAACCCAAGGAGGGGGTGTTGGTAACCTCTGATCTACAGCAGATCTGTTAGAAGCACAGGTGACAACCTGGACTTCCGGTTGGCCTCTGAAGTGGTGAAGACACTATCTCCAAGTAGATAGTGTCAGAATTGAGTTGAATTGTAGGACACCCAGCTGGCATGGGAGAATTGTTTGGTGGTGTGAAAAACAAACCCCACACGTTGGAGCCAATTACTCCAAAATTTGTATCTCCAGGCCTGACCATGCTCTCCTACCCTCAAGCCACAGACTTGAACATCCAGCTGCCTTTCTGACAATATCAACTCGATGTCTAATAAGCATTGAACACTTCAGTCCCCAAACAAACTCTTCATTTCTCTCCCAAGCCTGTTCTTCCCTCTATCTTCTCTTTCTCAACAAATGATATCATCAACCAGTCAATTGCTCTAACCCCAAATCTAAGAATCATCTTTGATTTCCTCACTTGTTCTCTGGCCCAATTCTAGGCCCAAAATCAAAATTTGAGGGCTTAACCTCTAAAGTGTATCCAAATCCATCTACTTCTCAAATCAGTAACCAGAGGGACCTTTAAAAATAACACACACACCCCCCACCAATTCCTTGCTACAGCCCATGAGGCTTTGCCAATGCAGCCTCGGCCTTGCTGTCCCATCTCACCTCCCTCCCTCAGCTCAAGCCACCCTGGCCTTTCCCAATCCACACTCAGAGCCTTTGCACTTGTCCTTGACTTTGCCTGGACTCCTCTCTGCCCTGATCTCCATGCAGCTGGCTCCCTCTTGTCACTCTGATATCAGCTCAAACGTTCCATCAGTAGAGAGGCCAGCTCTGACCATGCATCCTGTACCGGGACAGATTCTGCCTGGGGAGCGAGAGCTGGGCTGGAGCCCTTTGGACTCCTGCTCAAGAGGACAGCTTGGGAGGGTGATGGGCTGCAACAGAGGGAGTCTATGGAGTGGACCCCTGGAACCAGAGGCAGAGTGGGGAACAGCAGCCACACAGCCCCCAGCACAGGAGTGGCAGTTAGAGAGGGCCAGCAAGGGAGTTTATGAGGACACAGAAAAGTTTTCAGGCAAAAACAACAACAAGGAAACAAATAAGAATTTACAGTGTCAGAAGATCCTGACAACTAAAGCAAGCTTTTAACTGTCAAGAACTCTCGATTCCTTTCCCCTTATTATTTGGCAAATTCTGAAATACGGGAGTGAGCAGGGAAGTGATGTGAGCTGATCAGAACCCCTCCCCTACAGCAGGTTGGCCACTTCCTGCAGGCCCTAGCAAGGGGGAAGGTGAGGAGAAATCTCTGAGTGCAGACTGACTTGTTGATACCTTTGTAGGACTTGCCATTCTGATTTCTGAATTGAGACCAACTTTACAATCTTCAGTGACTATAGGGTTTTCTCTTACCTAAGAGTGCTGAGAAAAGTCTTAGGACTGCTGGAAGTGGCGGGAGAAAACCTTCCCATTTAGGATACATTTTAAAGGAACGCCATATTGTAATCATGTCCCAGGAGCTGTGCTACCCACTGTGCTGCTTACAACGACAAGCAGCCCAGCCTGGAGCTGAGCCTGGGTCTGTCTGTCTCCCAGGCCCTTGACCTGAGGCTGTTAAATGTGATCAAGGCTTGAATAGTAAATGTAGGGTTACCAGAGTTTCACCCACTCTATCTGCTTTGTCCAGAGGCATTCCCATGTTTTAACCTTGAGACAAAATGAAAGGCAGAGGACTATGTACCCAGTGAAGGAACAAGATAAAAATCCCAGAAAAACAACTAAATGAAGTGGAGATAGGCAACCTTCCATAAAAAGAATTCAGAATAATGGGAGTGAAGATGATCCAGGACCTCAGAAAAAGAACGGAGGCAAAGATCGAGAAGATGCAAGAAATGTTTAATAAAGACCTAGAAGAATTAAAGAACAAACACCTAGAAGAATTAAAGAACAGAGATGAACAATACAATAACTGAAATGAAAAATACACTAGAAGGAATCAATAGCAGAATAACTGAGGCAGAAGAACGGATAAGTGAGCTGGAAGACAGAATGGTGGAATTCACTGCCACAGAACAGACTAAAGAAAAAAGAATGAGAAGAAATGAAGACAACCTAAGAGACCTCTGGGTTAAACATTAAACACACCAACATTCGCATTACAGGAGTCCCAGAAGGAGAAGAGAGAGAGAAAGGACCGGAAAAATATTTGAAGAGACTAGAGCTGAAAACTTCCCTAACATGCGAAAGGAAATAGCCACCCAAGTCCAGGAAGTGCAGAGAGTCCAGGCAGGACAAACCCAAGGATGAACATGCCAAGACACATAGTAATCAAATTGACAATAATTAAAGACAAAGAAAAATTATTAAAAGCAACAAGAAAAAAATGACAAATAACATACAAGGGAACTCCCATAAGGTTAACAGCAGATTTCTGCTGATTTCTCAGCAGAAACTCTACAAGCCAGAAGGGAGTGGCATGATATATTTAAAGTGATGAAAGGGAAGAACCTACAACCAAGATTACTCAACCCAGAAAGGATCTCATTCAGATTCGATGGAGAAATCAAAAGCTTTACAGACAAACAAAATCTAAGAGAATTCAGCATCACCAAACCAGCTCTACAACAAATGCTAAAGGAACTTCTCTAAGTGGGAAACACAAGAGAAGAAAAGGACCTACAAAAGCAAACCCCAAACAATTAAGAAAATGGTAATAGGAACATACATATTGATAATTACCTTAAACGTAAATGGATTAAATGCTCCTACCAAAAGACACAGGCTCGCTGAATGGATACAAAAATAAGACCTGTATATATGCTGTCTACAAGAGACCCACTTCAGACCTAGGGACACATACAGACTGAAAGTGAGGGGATGGAAAAAGATATTCCATGCACATGGAAATCAAAAGAAACCTGGAGTAGCAATACTCATTTCAGATAAAACAGACTTTAAAATAAAGAATGTTACAAAAGACAAGGAAGGACACTACATAATGATCAAGGGATCAATCCAAGAAGAAGATGTAACAATTATAAATATATACGCATGCAACATAGGAGCACCTCAATACATAAGGCAAATGCTAACAGGTATAAAAGAGGAAATCGACAGTAACACAGTAATAGTGGGGGACTTTAACTCCCCACATACACCAATGGACAGATTATCCAGACAGAAAATTAATAAGGAAATATAAGCTTAAATGACCCAATAGACCAGATAGATTTAATTGATATTTATAGGACATTCCATCCGAAAACAGCAGATTACACTTTCTTCCCGAGTGCACATGGAACATTTTCCAGGATAGATCACCTCTTGGGTCACAAATCAATCCTCAGTAAATTTAAGAAAACTGAAATCATATCAAGCATCTTTTCTGACCACAGTGCTATGAGATTAGAAATGAATTACAGGGAAAAAAACGTAAAAAACACAAACATGTGGAGGCTGAACAATACATTACTGAATAACCAAGAGATCACTGAAGAAATCAAAGAGGAAATCAAAAATACCTAGAGACAAATGACAATGAAAATACGATGATCCAAAACCTATGGGTTGCAGCAAAACAGTTCTCAGAGGGAAGTTTATAGCAATACAATCCTACTCAAGAAACAAGAAAAATCTCAAATAAACAATCTAAACTTACACCTAAAGGAACTTGAGAAAGAAGAACAAACAAAACCTAAAGTTAGTAGAAGGAAAGAAATCGTAACGATCAGAGCAGAAATAAATGAAATAGAAACAAAGAAAATAATAGCAAAGATCGATAAAACTAAAAGCACGTTCTCTGAGAAGATAAACAAAATTTATAAACCTTTAGCCAGACTCATCAAGAAAAAGAGGGAGAGGACTCAAATCAATAAAATTAGAAATGAAAAAGGAGAAGTTACAATGGACACTGCAGACATACAAAGCATCATAAGAGACTACTACAAGCAGCTCTATGCCAATAAAATGTACAACCTGGAAGAAATGGAAAAATTCTTAGAAAGGTATAACCTTCCAAGACTGAACCAGGAAGAAATAGAAAACATGAACAGAGCAATCACAAGTAATGAAATTGAAACTGTGATTAAAAATCTTCCAACAAACAAAAGTCCAGGACCAGATGGCTGCACAGGTGAATTCTTTCAAACATTAGAGAAGAACTAACACTCATCCTTCTCAAACTCTTCCAAAAAACTGCAGAGGAAGGAACACTCCCAAACACATTCTACGAGGCTACCATCACCCTGATACCAAAACCAGACAAAGATACCAACACAGATACTACAAAAATAGAAAATTACAGACCAATATCACTGATGAATATAGATGCAAAAATCCTCAACAAAATACTAGCAAGCAGAATCCAACAACACATTAAAAGGATCATACACCATGATCAAGTGGGATTTATCCCAGGGATGCAAGGATTCTTCAGTATATGTAAATCAATCAATGGGATACACCATATTAACTGAAGAATAAAAACCATATAATCATCTCAATAGATGCAGAAAAAGCTTTTGACAAAATTCAACACCCAGTTATGATAAAGACTCTCCAGAAAGTGGGCATAGAGGGAACTTACCTAAACATAATACAGGCCATATACGACAAACCCACAGAAAACATCATTCTCAATGGTGAAAAACTGAAACCATTTCCTCTAAGATCAGCAATGAAACAAGGATGTCCACTCTTGCCACTAATATTCAACATAGTTTTGGAAGTCCTAGCCACAGCAATCAGACAAGAAAAAGAAATAAAAGGAATACAAATTGGAAAAGAAGAAGTAATACTGCCACTGATTGCAGATGACATGATACTATACATAGGTAATCCTAAAAATAGCACCAGAAAACTACTAAAGCTAAGCAGTGAATCTGGTAAAGCTACAGGATACAAAATTAATGTACAGAAATCTCTTGCATTCCTATACACTAACAACGAAAGATCAGAAAGAGATATTAAGGAAACAATCCCATTCACCATTGGAACAAAAAGAATACCTAGGAATAAACCAACCAAAGGAGGTAAAAGACCTGTATTCAGAAAACTATAAGACACTGATGAAAGAAATCAAAGCTGACACAAACAGATTGAGAGATATACCATGTTGTTGGTTTGGAAGAATCAATATTGTGAAAATGAGTATACTACCCAAAGCAATCTACAGATCCAGTGCAATCCCTATCAAATTACCAATGGCATTTTTTACAGAACTAGAACAAAATGTCTTAAAATTTGTGTGGAGACACAAAAGACCCCGAATAGCCAAAGCAATCTTGAGGGAAAACAATGGAGCTGGAGGAATCAGACTCCCTGACTTCAGACTATACTACAAAGCTACAGTAATCAAGACAATATGATACTGGCACAAAAACAGAAACATAGATCAATGGAATAAGATAGAAAGCCCAGAGATAAACCCATGCACCTATGGTCAACTAATCTATGACAAAGGAGGCAAGGATATACAATGGAGAAAAGACAGTCTCTTCAATAAGTGGTGCTGGGAAAACTGGACAGCTACATGTAAAAGAATGAAATTAGAACATTCCCTAACACCATACACAAAAATAAACTCAAAATGGATTAAAGACCTAAATGTAACGCCAAACACTATAAAACTCTTTGAGGAAAACATAGGAAGAACACTATTTGACATAAACCACAGCAAGATCTTTTTTGACCCACCTCCTAGAGTAATGGAAATAAAACCAAAAATAAACAAATGGGAACTAATGAAACTTAGAAGCCTTTGCACGGCAAAGGAAACCATAAACCAGATGAAAAGACAACCCTCAGAATGGGAGAAAATATTTGCAAACGAATCAATGGACAAAGGATTAATCTCCAAAATATATAAACAGCCCATGTAGCTCAATATTAAAAAAACAAACAACCCAATCCAAAAATGGGCAGAAGATCTAAATAGACATTTCTCCAAAGAAGACACACAGATGGCCAAGAGGCACATGAAAAGCTTCTCAACATCACTAATTATTAGAGAAAATCAAATCAAAACTGCAATGAAGTATCACCTCACACCGGTTAGAATGGGCATCATCAGAAAATCTACAAACAATAAATGCTGGAGAGGGTGTAGAGAAAAGGGAACCCTCTTGCACTGTTGGTGGGAATGTAAATTGATACAGCTGCTATGGAGAACAGTGTGGAGGTTCCTTAAAAAACTAAAAATAGAATTACCATATGACCCAGCAATCCCACTACTGGGCATATACCCAGAGAAAACCATAATTCCAAAAGACACATGCACCCCAATATTAATTGCAGCACTATTTATAATAGCCAGGTTGTGGAAGCAACCTAAATGCCCATCGACAGACAAATGTATAAAAAAGATTTGGTACATATATAGAATGGAATATTAGCCATAAAAAGGAACGAAACTGGGCCATTTGTAGAGACGTGGATGGACCTAGAGACTGTCATACAGAGTGAAGTAAGTCAGAAAGAGAAAAACAACTATGTATATTAACACATATATGTGGAATCTAGAAAAATGGTACAGATGAACCGGTTTGCAGGGCAGAAATAGAGACCCAGATGTAGAGAACAAATGTATGGACACCAAGGGGGGAAAGCAGTGGTGGTGGTGGTGGTGGTGGTGTGATGAACTGGGAGATTGGGATTGACATATATTCACTAATATGTATAAAATCGATAACTAATAAGAACTTGCTGTATAAAAAAATAAAATTCCAAAAAAAAAAGTTAGCCTTGATTTTGCTCAAGAAGTAGTAGGTGAACTGTCCCTATTCTTCTTTTAGAGTTCTCAAAGCTGTTTTAGAAGGATCTTTTCTTTTAAAGGATTAATTTTCTGTGCTCGTTCAAGTGATATATTTGAATATACATATTTAGTTGAATCTTTCCTGGTTGTGACAGCCAGGGAGAAAGCTGGGATGTCTTAAGGACAGAACCAAACAGGTCTGCACAGGATCTGCAGGGGTGTTGCCAGCTTTGTCCAATATGCTGGAATGGGGCATTCTGTCTTCCTAGAGAACAGCATCGCATATTTGATGCCAGCGGCTGGACATTATTAGTGCCAAGGAAAACTGTGGAAACCCCAAATCCATGGCTGTACCACTCCTCACACGGGACTCCTTTATATCTAAAATCATGTCTCACTTGCTAGTTACCAATCTGGGGACGACTACCCTCCGGAGAACTTACCAATGAAAGCTCAGACAAGTTTAAAGGGACAGCATAAAGTTTCCAGAACCCAAAGCTAAGCAAGCTTTCTTCCTCTGCATTATCCTGGGTCAGTTCTTCTGCCCAGAGTAAAGCACAGGCTCCTTAGGAAGATTTCTTGAAGACGGTTGCTGTCTTCATCTCATGATGCCCAAGGTACATTTTGTATTGGATAAGAAGTACTTATCTTGGGCTTCCCTGGTGGCGCAGTGCTTGAGAATCTGCCTGCCAATGCAGGGGACACGGGTTCGAGCCCTGGTCGGGGAAGATCCCACATGCCGCGGCGCAACTAGGCCCGTGAGCCACAACTACTGAGCCTGCGTGTCTGGAGCCTGTGCTCCGCAACAAGAGAGGCCGTGATAGCGAGAGGCCCGCGCACCGCCATGAAGAGCGGTCCCCGCTCACCACAACTAAAGAAAGCCCTCGCACAGAAACGAAGACCCAACACAGCCAAAAATAAAAATAAAAAAGAAGTACTTACTTGGGAAAAAGGTACATTTGTGGTGCATGAGAAGAAACAAAGTACTTAAGTAAGGAGTCAGCTCTCTGGTACATTTACCTTTAAGAGCTGAATTTTATATATCAGGCCTTGCCCATGTCCTGGAATTTTCAGGGCTGGATAACAGTTCAACAATAATAAACAACCTTGTGTTTATCCTCATATGCTGGGCACTGTGCTAAGAGCTTTACATGTATCAATACATCCTTACTAAATCCTCCTGCTATCACTGAGACAGGCTGGGACCTGAAACATGGGACCTGGGACCATTTGCTGCAGTGCTTGCACCTGAACAAACATCTGCTGGAGCAACAAAATACAGAGAAACTATAAAGGACTAAAAATAACTGCGTGCATGCTCAGTTGAGACAAATTATGAACAACAAGATACAAAAAGACCAAAGACTTGACTACCACTTCTGAGGAGCTGGGAGCAAAAGCAGGGGACTGTGCATGCACCCTGCACACAGCACCACCAAGGAGGGGGTGGGCGGACCACCTAAGCTGCCCCTCCTGCCGACCAACCAATCAGCCCCCATCCTCACCCCATTTAAGGGACCAGCTCACCCCGGCCTACCCCCCCCCCCCCCCCCCCCCCCCCCCCCCCCCCCCCGTTCCCCGACACACTTCAGGGAGGAAGCAGGGGAACCTGTTACTTGTTCTGGCTCCACCCTGCTGAAGCAGTAAAGCCTTGCCTGAATTTCTTGTCTGGTCTCTTATCAATTTCTATTGTTTAAGGAGGCCAAGAACCCTGGTCAGTAACACCATGAGATACTCTTAGCTTCATTTTATAAACAGGCAAACAGGAACATGAAGAGCGTAAATGACTTACCCAAGGTCATAAACCTAGTAAGCGGTGAAACCAGGATCCAAACCCAGGGAGTCTGATTTAAGACCCTCTCAGAGAGTTTTGGAGACACTAATTCTGTCTGTGATCTGCTAAGGCACTGGTTCTAAATCCTAAATGCGCATTTGAACCCTCTTGGGAGTTTTAAACGTCTTAATATACAGGTTGCACCCTAGACCAATTAAATCAGAATCTCTGGGGGAGGGAACAGGCCTGAATAGTCGTTAAAGCTTCCCAGGTGATTCCAATGTGCAGCCATATTGCAAACCGTCAGTGCTAAGCAATCATCATTCTTTCCACCTGCTAAATTTTTTTTTCCCACTAGAAACTAATTCTATTCCATTTCATCCCTTTCTATAAGACACAGTGCTGCCCTTTCTCCTGGGGGACCCAGCTAGCCCAGGCCTTCATCTTCCTATTCTAGAACAAAGAGGAAGGAGCGATTACTATGATAGCTCTATAATACTTAGGTTTGCAATACGTTTTAGAAAGACCCCCAAATTTACTAGTATTACCTTCAGAGGAATTTTAATATTGTGGCACAACCAAAAGATGGCTCCTGCCTTTGCTGCTGTTAAGAAAAAAGTTTAAAAGAAACAATGATGAAATTTCACAGATTTGTATCCAGGGTGCTGTCATTGATCCTGGCATTAACAAGGACAACTTGGTGGTGCTGAGACACCAATGCTATAAAAAGAGCTGTGAAGTCACTTGCCATCCATCATGACAGGAAGAAGATTAACACATTCTAGGTACTTACTCATGGCGCAGTGGCCAGAGCAGGGGTTTTCCCAGACAGGCAGACATAGGTTCACATCCCAGCTCTGCCGTTTAGTAGCTGCATAGCCTTTGACCTTCTAGTCTCCATTCCTTTTATCTGTAAAGGGGGGCTAACAAGGCTCATGTGGCGGGACAGCTTTATTGATTACAAGTCGTGTGTGTGACACACCAAGCACTGTACCTGGCACAGGGCGGTGATTATTATTACGTGGCACAGTAAGCTATCTACATGTGTTATCTCACTTAATCCTCACAACACACTCTCAGAAAGATGCTACTATTTCCCCTGAGAGGCTCCACCATTTGCCCCAGGGCACAAAGCTGTTAGATGCCAGGTTAGGATTTGTCTCCTGCACCTGAAGCCTGTCTTCTCTGCTTTTCCTGGCTGGCTGGCTGCAGCCCCTTGTTTCAGAGGCCATCCCATGGTTGATTTATCTATCAGAACAGAGGGAAACTTTCTCTGGATAATAAAATTTAAAAAGCGAACAGATTCAGCCACCTCCCTGGCACACGGCGATGTTATGAAAATGGCTATTTGGATCAGAAAGGGCAATATTATTTACCCCTTTTCCTTTTAACATGAAGTCCTACCTGGAGAAGGTCTAGTTAAGAAATTAAAACTGCAACGCTCGCTCTGGCAATACGTGCCCAGACTTAGCTCTCTGCTGGGTTGCAATCTGGGTGATCCATTGTCTGATAATGTCAGGACCGTTTCACTGTTCCATATTCCCAAGAGAATTAAGTATACATCCCTTCTGATGCTGGCTTTCATGGTCTTCCAACAGGGATGGTTTTAAGGAACAATTTGAAGTAATTTAAGGAGAATTAAATATTGCTGAAGTAGTTTAGGAACTTACAGCAAGGCAGGCTGGTAAACATGGCCCAGCTGAGAGAGCCACCCACCCTGTCAAAAAACCTAAACAAGTTTTTTCACTTCGTCTTATACTATCTTACCAAGAACCCTGTTGATCAAAAAAAAAAAAAAAAAACTTAGGAATCACATTGGTTTGTCCCTTCTCTTCATTTCCTACAACCATGAGCAAATCTTAATGTTTCTATTTCCAAAATGTACTCAGCATCCATCCACTTCTACCCATCTTCACAACCATTATTCTGTTCTTTATATCTCTCCGCAGGGCTGCTGCAGTGGCCTCCTAAATGGTCCCTGCTTCCATTCCTGCCTCCCTCCAATCCATTCTCCTGTTAACATTATTTTTCAGCATTCATCACCACCTTAAATTATCGTAATAATTTCTTTCCTTATGTCGTTATTGTCTGTTTTCTCCACTAGAACAGCAGCTCCACGAGGGCAGGGTACAAGTCTATTTTATTCCTCACCATATCCCACGTTCTGACACATTAAACTTCTTGGTAAATACGTATGGAGTAAGTGAAAGGGGAAGTGAATATAGAATGTTAACCATTAAATCATGTTTGTAGTTTGCCTGCACATAAAATTCTCCTGAGATTGACTTTCCAGAATGTGGAATGGGGTAAAAGGACCTTCTATATTTTGATGACTCCTAAAAAGAACATGAAAACAATATATTGGGAACACAGTTTGGAGCAGGGGTTGCAAACACAAATGTCTCAGGGCTCCAGCAGGTAACAAATGGGAAGGCTGCCGTGTGCCGGCCACAGTGAGTGGTGGGGGCCCTCATGAGCTGGAGACCCCCAACTTCAGCTAACACAACCTTATCAGCTCTGGCTTACTGTATGTGAGTGACGACAAGGGCCCAAGGATGAAAGATCTTCCGAGTTTTCAAAAGAAGATAAAGTTTGTATATTAATTCGAATTAGGTTTGGCTGTGAGTAATGACCTGAAAAAGCAGCTTAAATGAGGTAGAAGTATATTTCTCTCTCACAAAAAGAGGTCTGGGGTGTATGGTCCTGGGCTCATGGAGACTCAGTGGAATCAGGGATCCGGGCTTCTTCTAACTTGTTGCTCAGCGTGGCATGTCTTCCATTCCCAAGGTTACCTCATGATCCTGGGGACTGCTGTGACTCCAGCCATTACCTCCTCATTCCAGGAAGCAGGAGGGAAAAAAGGGAAGAAAGGGCCTGATCATTCTTTTATAAGGAGACTTCCTGGAATCTTCCAAGCATCACTCATTTCATTGGCCAGAACTTAATAATGTAGCCACTCCTAACTTTAAAGGAAGCTAGAAAGTATAATCTTTATTCTAAATGGGCAGGAGGAAGAGGAGAATGGATACTGGAGTTCTAAACCAGGCGTCTCTGCCAGAGCTGACTTTTCTGTGACATTCTCAAGCTTTAACACCATAACAGCCAAACAAAGCACGCCTGCCATCTGGTTCAGCAGAGCTGACAGTTTTGTGAACCCTATGTAGGGGAGCAAATAAGGATGGGATACATTTCTGTGGCATGTGGGGCAGCCAGTGAGCAGGGCTGGTGAGGGTCGTAAACAGCAGGGCTTAGACAGGGAGTGGAAGCAGCAGCGTGTTCAGGTGGCCTGGGAGGTGGGGGTCGGATGGGATCACTGGGGTGGGGTGACAGCCGGGAAAGGATGAGGAGGTCCAGCCCTTCACCTGGGCACCCAGAGGGCTCGGGTGTTGGCAGAAGTGGCTGCCCTGGCTTCCATCTCTTAGCAGCTCTTCTGAGGGGTTCAATTTCAATCTCCTCTGAATCCTAATGTCTCTCCTCTTTCTGACCTTCACCAAAGATGCCTCTCACACCAGGTCAGGGTCACCCTCTCTGGAGGGAGAAGGGAGCCTGGCCAAACCCAAATGCCCCAGGAGCTCACCAGCCCTCTCTTGTCACTGTTGTCACCCTCTTAGATTTGTGCCCAGCTTAATCTCACCTCCGTGGCAATTCCCCTCCAAATGAATCTCCCAGCCACGCCAGACCTTCCTGCTGGGAAAGGCCTCATATTGTACAGTAGAAAAAGCACTGGATGTGCCAGCAAACTTCCCTCACTTGAATCCCTCCTCCGCCCTTACTGGATGCGTGGACCATACATACTTTTTAAACTGTAAATGGGGGCTAATTGTGTTCCCCTTACCTATTTCACAAGGCTTTTTGGAGGATTCACAGGTATCACTTAACTTAAAAGCCCTTTGTTTGAAAGAAACAAAAAATCTAACCAGCTCTACACACACATTTAACATTCCAGTAAAGATTCTCTGTAACTGTCCATGTGTTTGAAATGGATGACTTTACTGACACAAACTTTGCAATAGAAAGTGTTATGCTAATAGGACGGTAAGAATCAGTTCCTGTATCATACACACATGAAGAAGTTGCCAGATGAATTTCCAGTAACATGGTTTAACTTCTGGTCTTGGTGAAATCCAGATTGTTCTGGAGAGGGGAAGATCATGTATGCCCTTCATTCTCCTCTCCTCCAGAAGTGAGAAACTGTTTCTATGTAAGACAGAGGCACCCTCTCAAGTTGATAAATTCCAAACAAGGAGCTGCAGTTAAGTGATGCAAAAACAAAGTTGCAAAGAGGAACGAGGTTAGCTAGTGACTGGTGAAGAAACACTGCACAAAAACACAGTGCAGGTGCCCTGGGACAGCAAGCCCTTGAACTTGCAGGATCAATGCCAAACTTTGGCAGTGGGTGGCTCCTGCTGAATCATACCACAGGGGTCATGGAAGTCACAGGTTTTGCTTTATTATTATATTTAAAAGTTTCGGAACATGAAGTTCCCTAAAAGCCCTTTCTCAAAGAATCACAAAATGACAAAGGTTTGGGACAGTGTAGTTTTGTGCACAGTAAAGGCCTGGACAGTGATTAGGAGAATGCCCATATCTGGAGTTTAGGACAGAAACCTATGCTGGCTATAAAATTAAGATTACACTGCAGAGCAATTCACACCATACACTATACCCCAGCGTCTAAGCCAGGCCCCTAGTTATTAAGTTCACTGTCAAATTCAGGATATACAACCGTGACTGGCCAGACTCCAGATCTCTCAGCATCTGCACGGTGCCTGACACAGGGTTGACATTTAATGTTTACTGAATAAATATACAATCCATGGAAGGAAGGAAGGAAGGAAGGAAGGAAGGAAGGAAGGGACGGACATTGCCCACTTGTGTTTGAGGAATAACAGAGTTGGCAGGTAAAGAGGCCAAGTATCTGAATTTTTAACCTTCTCCGGACTATGATAGATAAATACACACCATCAGACTACCTATTTCTGCTAAACATGGAGTTTATTGGTATCATTCGGTACAACTTTAGTCCTACCTTTCCTAATTCCAGGCATGTTGACAGTCCTTTAAAAATCACGCTCCATTACTTCGGAGGAAAATATTTCCACCTTAACATGTTTAAAGAAATGCTAGAAAATTTTATTCCTACCAATTTTGTTTTTTTTACTGCCTCAGCTACAGATTTCTAACACAGTGCATGTGGATCCAATGTCCATGTGAACGCACACCAACTAGTTACTGACTTTTTAAAGCAATTCCTTTGCAGATACCAAATGACACAGTCCTGGGCTGTGCAGAGTGGCCAAAGGGAAGCCAACATGTTCCAGATTTTCTCCCTCTTGTGAGCCTGGTCTTTGATTAACAACTGCAAATGGCCTTATTGGAGAGAAAAAACACTCAAGAACACAAGCAAAGGGAAGTGGAAAGCTGGAAAAATGCAATGTCTGCTGAACCCTGAGGGCTCCGAAGTGACCACTACCGTGATACTATGGTTCAGAGGCTGACGTGGACCCTGGCCCGGAGGGATGCAGAAAGCAGATGAGAGAGAAATGGGTGTGACTGTATCACAGAGGCCCTCCCTGGGACATACCATGGGTGTTGGTGGGGTTAGTTTGTGTAAAATTGGATCTGAATCCACCTCATCCTGAGCTAAGGAAACAAGGGTAACAGAGAGTTTTCCTGTTTCTTGATTCCTCATACCTGTGGGTTTAGAGTTGGGTGAAAGCCAACGCTTAAGTGAACACGGAAAGCTTTGAGATGGTGGTATTTCAAAAAGGAAGAATGAAAGAATAAGCTTGCCTGAAACAGTGCGCACGACCATGGCCAGGAGAGCTCAGAACTGACTGTGCCTCTTTCAGCCAGGAACCTACCCCTTCTACTTTTCTGTTTCCTAAACTGGCCCGTGCTTTTGCTCGCCACTTTTCCATCAGACCACACTACAGCAGTTGCAAGGGGCAAACTGAACATACATTTGCAGTTTATTACCCTATGGGAGTACTCTGCCAATGCATTTACGTGATAAATAGGAGGCTGAGAACGTCCCAACAGGCTAAGACAGTCTCCCAAGGCACTCAGCAGCGTTCCCACACAGCAAGGGCTACCCACGTCTTCAAGGTTCCGTGATGGGGTCCAGGATGTGAAGGGCACCAAAGAAGTCCCTCTGCCCTTCAACTGGCTGAACACTCTGCTAGTTGACGCAGTTCTTTGTGATTCTTCGACTTCTGTCCACCTGTCGGATGCTGTCTGCGACATTAATGGTGACTTCTTTTCCAGACGTCCGCTTAGTGTCTCTTTTAGCCTGTTAAAAAGTTTAAACACAGTGAATTGAGTTACTAGGAAATATCCAAAGGTCCTGACATTTGCATTAATCTCTTGAAGTTGTTACACACACACACACACACACACACAGATGCAGGAAGAACGACCCACAAGGACACATGCACATATACTCCTTTTCATAGGCTGCTCTGTTGAATCTCTAATACCAACCTAGAGCAGAGCTTGGCATAGAAATGCTTGGTAAAGCACCGTTGAATGAATGGATGAATGAATTGGCAAAGGTCCATCAAAGGGCAATGTGATTCCATATATATGTGTTAGCATACGGTATCTGTTTTTCTCTTTCTGACATACTTAACTCCGTATGACAGACTCTAGGTCCATCCACCTCACTACAAATAACTCAATTTCGTTTCTTTTTATGGCTGAGTAATATTCCATTGTATATATGTGCCACATCTTCTTTATCAGGAATAAAGAGGTAAACATAGAAAATGGACTTGAGGACATGGGGTGGGAGGGCGAAGCTGGGGTGAAGTGAGAGTAGCATCGACATATATACACTATGGAATGTAAAATAGATAGCTAGTGGGAAGTAGCAGCATAGCACAGGGAGATCAGCTCGATGCTTTGTGACCGCCTAGAGGAGTGGCAGGGAGGCTCAAGAGGGAGGGTACATGGGGACATGTGTACGCATACGGTTGGTTCGCTTTGTTGTGCAACAGAAACTAACACAGTATTGTGAAGCAATTATACTCCAATAAAAATCTATTTAAAAAAAGGGCAATGTGAGAGGTTTCACAGCTGGCTTTGGTAGAGCAGCTAAGGGTTTGAGCTTTGGAGTCAGACTTTGGTTTGAACACTGACTATATAATTTCACTGTGGGCAAGTTTTTTCTAACCTCTCTAACCCTTAGATGAGTTTCCTCATCCATAAGATGGAGGATAATAATAGTACCTAACGCATAATGGTATTATAAGGATTACCTAAGGTAATGAATGTAAGGTACTTAGCACAATGCCTGTCATTAACTAAAAATGAGGGGAAAAAAAGACTTGACAAGTATAATAAGTAAAAAGGAGGATATATTATCCATTTCTTTTTTCAATTTTTTTATTGAATGAAAGATTCTTTAAATTCCATGGTGCCTTGCAATTTTCAGAAGTTTCACATACATGATTTCATGTAATCCCATAATAACCCTTTTTTCCCCCAACCTTATATTGCCCCTCCCTCCTTACCTCTCCCCACTGGTAATCGCTAGTTTGTTCTCTAAATCTGTAGATTATCCACTTATAAGTGAGGAAAGTCCAGAATCTATATTAAATACTAAAGTACTGACTAAATTGCAGGTTCTTCAAGCATTTGTGCACAATCCTCCCATTCCCCCTCAAGAGAAGACGGCTGGACCACTGGGGTGTCATCCTGTGCCCGTTCCATTCAGTGATATGTGCTCGGAGTGAGCCCGAGACTGGCCTCATGAGTTGTCTCCGTCGAGGATGGACAGAGATGTGTGCCCCCAACCCCACTCCAGGAAGGCCCTCTGCCCAGCTGCAGGGAGTGCAGCAGGCAAATAGCCTCCAGCTGTCCCTTCAGGGCGGCCTCAGCTGCAGAAAAACCCCTCACCCAGGGCCTTCCCTTCCTAGGTGGCCCAGTGCAGGGGTATAAACGCCTGGCCATCTGACCCAAAGCAGGACAGCTCTGACCTGCCATTTAGCTTCAGAGCTTCCCTTGGGGTGGGGTCAGCCGCGGCTGTGGGCGGACCTGCATTGTGGCTCCACTTCTCCCTCTGCCCGCTCCTGCTTCCAGCCCTCCCTCCCGCAGTGCTGACAGGGCACTTCCCAAAGAACATCTCATATAATGACATCTCAGAGTCAGCTTCCTGGAAAACAGTCAGTCTCAGATCTGTGGGAGCATCTCCCACAGCGTGAGCATCTCCCCATTCTGGATATGAGTCTAGTGTTGACAGATGCAGATTTTTCATACAACATGGTCCCTGCACATAAGCCAAGTATCAATACTTCATCTGCAGTGCATCCCAAGAAATGGTGGTCTATCACACCACTGGAGAAAAATAAATAAATTGCGCTGTTGTATTTATTAGCAAATGATATGCAGGTTTTTAACAGGGCACATGTATCCTGTGTAGTAGCTGCTGCTGATGTCCCTTTCAGATTCCGTTTACTTGGCTGGTGCATCCAACCCTCAGCTGCTTTGTGTTTTGGCCGCTAATCACTCAGAGCTGCACCCTTCTTTTGAGACTTGCCCTCGTCTGATCAGAGTCACCTCATCCAGAAATACCAAAGAGGTTATACCCTAATTTCCAGAGACAGCCTAAAGCCAATGCCTGACTATTGGGAATGTAAAAGCGGGTCCTTTTGCCTCAAGGGGGTATAAATCTATGATGCCATTCGTGCTCTGGAGTTCCCTTTGGGATCAGGCTGAGGCTACACTACAGCTGTTCAGTTGAGCTCACATATTTGCTGAACTCTGCCCTACCCTGTTTCCCACTACCTTAAGGGTTTCTTTCACCTGAGACTATGCTTTCACTCACTTACTTGCACAAGAATCCTCATCTCAGGCTCTGCTTCCAGGGATCCTGACCTGAGATAATACTCTATGGGTAATTTGAGGGATGTTTAAGGATCATTTTGACTATACGCAACTTTAGCCTTATCCATTGATTTCATGAGATAGGATTTCATTGCTTTCCTCTTCAAGTTCCCAGTGCCTACCTAGCACAGTCTGAGACCCAAGAGGCCCTCCATTTAACTTAGGTTGAATAAATGGATGAATAAACGAATAAACACCATGCATTTCTTTTTTTTTTGCGGGCCTCTCACTGTTGTGGCCTCTCCCGTTGCGGAGCACAGGCTCCGGACGTGCAGGCTCAGCGGCCATGGCTCACGGGCCCAGCCGCCCCGCGGCATGCGGGATCTTCCTGGACCGGGCCACGAACCCGTGTCCCCTGCATCGGCAGGCGGACTCTCAACCACTGCGCCACCAGGGAAGCCCTAGGGACTCTTTTTAAGAGAAGGTCAGATTTCAAATGTAAAATTAAATGGAGCTCTGAGGCTTGAGCGTCACTAGCTTCATGGTAAATCTGCCTCTGCCTTCCAGTGAAAACACACAAGGCCTATTATTTTAAACTATCCTGTTTCCCAGTCCACATACCATGTCTGGAACACCAAATCTCTCAAAAATTTTACATTCCATTGCTTCTGAAAGCCCACCTCCTCTATAAAATCTTTTCTACTGAACAGCAGAAACAGCGATATTTTTTTAATTCCAGTTTCTCTAAAATTTAATTCCATATTTTCCTCCACTTATCACCCTACAACACATACTTATCCCATTTGTTTTAAGTCCATTTTAGAAAATGCCATATAGTCCTGAGCAGCCCATGATGCACAATTAGGTATAAAGTTGGCTTTGCATATCAAAGGACATTAGTTATTATCTGTATCATTACATTTGAGGCAGAAGCTCTTTTCTAGGTGCAAAAAGATTTAGGGAAATACAGTTTCTAGTATTTGACTTAATATAGCTGATTGGCTAGAAAAAGGGACAAAATATTAAAGATGACCAGATGGAAGGTAGTGAAGCCACTAAAAACAAAACCAGGGCTTCCCTGGTGGCGCAGTGGTTGAGAGTCCGCCTGCCGATGCAGGGGACATGGGTTCGTGCCCTGGTCTGGGAAGATCCCACATGCTGCGGAGCGGCTGGGCCTGTGAGCCATGGCCGCTGAGCCTGCGCGTCCGGAGCCTGTGCTCCGCAATGGGAGAGGCCACAACAGTGAGAGGCCCGCGTACTGAAAAAAAAAAAAAATCAGAAGTCAATGCTGTCTAAGGACTTAGTCTTAATGCTCAGCTCCTCCAGGCCTGAACCGGCACTAGGGCCTAGCAGTGACTTTTATGGGTTTATTTCCTCCTAAAAGCAGAGAACTCACAAAGTCCCACGACCAATTTTGTTTCCGAAAGAAAACGGTGGCAATTATGAGGCTAATTCCACCTGATTTCCATTTCGGGCGTTATTGCATAAAAGCTTTGAGGACTGGGACATGGAATAGAGACACAGAGGCCTTATTTGAAATGAGCCAAGTTGAGGGCAGCATTCCCCTCAAACCAGTGGGCAGTAAGAGAGCTTTCCAGAATGGAAATGTAAACTTTCTGAACTGCATAACCGCTTTTCTTTAGAGTTATTGGCAAGATTTCACAAAAAGTTATTAAAGATTCTACACAGAAAGTGCTCTGCTCTAAGTTTCAGTCTGCCTTCATAAACTTAAGAATTCAAGCAAACATTCAATAGTTGGATGATTCTTAATTTTTCAGCCTGTTTAAGAATCAGAGGCTACAAAATAGTCATTCCCAGAAGAGCCACAGAATATGAATGGTTTGCCTCTCAAGAATAGTGGGGCAATCTCTTAAATCTGTGTAGCAAAAGCCTGACAATGGAGATGTTCAGAGGACAAGCTTCGAGGCCAGGCAGACCCGGATTTGGCACGAGGCTTTGCCATTAGTTAGCTGCATGAGACATTGCTTTAACCTCTGAATCTCAGTTTCCTTATCCAAAAGCGGGGATAATGCCTACTTCTTAGTGGGTTTTTTTGTTTGTTTGTTTTTGCGGGGGGGGGGGGAGAAAATTAAGCATGTCACTTAGCATTAATAGGGTGATCAACTTCTTCTGGCTTGCCCAAGACTGTCCCATTTTCAAACGGGAAGTCCCACATTCCAGGAACCACCTCAGGCCCCTGCAAACCAGGACAGTTAGTTGCCCCAATTATATAGCTTTTGACATTAATTCTGTTCGCAAAATAACGTCAGTCAAACATACCAAATTTAAATCAAAAACTTGCTTGTTCTACTGAAATCATGACTATTGCTACGACTACTTCTAAATACCAATAATAGTAATAACTCTACAAGATCCACATTTGGATAAAGAACAAACTGGAGTTCTGTATTCTAATGATGGGCACAGAAGGTTCCAAGCCATAAACAAATCCACTTTCAAATAATTACACTGTATTTATTTGGCAAATTGAACAATCAGAACAACAATGCACTGACTTGAAAGTGTTTTATAAAAGAGAAACTTCCGAGTCTGAGACCTCAGAGAGGCGCCCACCCTTTTTAAAGCAGCATGATTATCTAGGAGGTTGGTAGTTGCTGAAATCTAGTCACAGCTTGGAAACCTCAGATTTGAAGCCCAAATGACAGGGACAAAGATGAATGAGAAAGAGAACCACAATGCCAGATAGTTTCTCTAAAAGTTCCAAGAAAGAAGTTGCTTTGCCCTCCTCTGAGAAAGAGCTATATAGATACACGGAACAATTACACCCTTTGTACCTCTGGGACTATGACATTTTGTATGACATAGATATTTTCCCCTCTGATGTGGTTTTTAGCCAGCCAAACCTTTTAATTTAACAGCCAACCCTCTTTATTCAATGACAGGAAAAGAAAACGTGTCCCTATTGCAATTACTGGCTTAAAAAAAAATCTTACACTTCCCAACTCAATGCTGAGAGAAGCCTATTTGGTACCTTTTCTTTTTGCAGCTGTCTGCTAATTTCACTTCTAAAATTCTTGTTTTGTTTTCTCACCATTGATTTTTGTTAATGGGCCACACTCTTGTTTCTCACCTGGTTTTACAGCTTCTCTATTCTTCCCTTGCCTCATTTTAACTTCCGCAGGTTTAGAATCATAGATTTTAGTCCTCTTGATACTGCCTCTTTAATTAAAAGTCATTTATTAGCTGCCATTTCTCAAAGGTAACCAGATTGACTGTGATAACTTCCTGGCAGGTGGACGTGTTTCTCTTGGGGTTTAGAAGTCAATGACCCAGCTCATTCTCGTGGAAGGAGGGCCGGACCCAAGAGGGCAGCTAAGTCAGCTCACCTTTTCTCATTTTCTCCCAAATGGAAAGAGCGATGTTCTCTGCTTTAATTTGACTGCACAAATATACCTAACACAGGGCTGCACCAACCTTTTCACAGTTCCTTTTAGACAATGAAGAAAAGAGGCTTACTGAGTTCATGATTTATCAGACACCAATTTTCTGCATAACTAGTATTTTTTAATTATAGAAATGATACATAATTATGGTAAAAGAAATCCAAAGAGTAGAGAAAAAGCACAGTGAGAAGTAACACTTGTTCCCATGCTCTGGCCACGCTGTGTTTTCCCCAGAGGTAATCACGGCCAGTCATTTCCTAGGGAGAGTTGCAGGGATTTTCTAAGCAGGCACAGTACGGGGCCTCCTTATTCTCTCTCCCGGTATTCTGTACTTTCTTCTTGGCCTTTAACCAGACTTTGGATTATATATTTATTTGCTTGTTTACTTATTTATACATCTTCATCAGATTAAAACTTCAAGGAGGGAGGGACACAGTCTGTTGCATTCACCACAGTGTTCTCAGCATCTAACTTAGTGCTCATCACATAATAGACCTCTGACAAATAATTTGATGAAAAACATGTGTGTGAAGATTCATCTTCAGAAAGAAAGAGAAAAAAAATCCTGGGGAACAGAACCTGTCTGCATTGCCCTGCCTAAACATTCTAGAACTTTCCTAGGATTTCAATCATGCTCGTGATTGATTGTTCCTTGCACCATCCCTGAGACACGGCCAGGAATGTAGCTGTGTTCACTTTTCCCGAGGAGGCAACTGAAGTCACTCAGACTAAAGCAATTTGCTTGAGGCCAATGTCAACAGAGGTACTGAGTTGAACTAAAGATGGTGGGAGGCTGGACGTGGGAAGGGGGTGAGTGGGGAGTGGAGCCGTGGGAAATTTTTCTAATCCTTTTTTTTTTGGCTGCGTCCAGTCTTAGTTGTGGCACGCGGGAGTCTTCATTGAGGCCTGTAGGATCTTTCGCTGTGACACATGGGCTCTTCGCTGCAGCGCGCGGGCTTCTCTCTAGTTGTGGCGCCCGGGCTCCAGGGTGCATGGGCTCAATAGTTTGTGGCACTCGGGCACTCTAGTTGAGGTGCGAGCTCAGTAGTTGTGGCGTGTGGGCTTAGTTGCCCTGGGGCATGTGGAATCTTAGTTCCCTGACCAGGGATCGAACCCGCAGGTGGATTCTTAGCCACTGGACCACCAGGGAAGTCCCAATTTTTCTAATCTTAATGAAGTCCTAGGCCGACCTCATTCAAGCAACAATCAGCGAGTACATACTAGGTGTATACCCCTGAAGCAGGCTCAGGGGGCAAGGGAAGAATACAAAGAAGAAGAAGGTCTCTGCCCTGAGAGTCTTCTAATCGAATTGGTTTTTCTGCAGACCCTCAGGTGAATACTGAGTTTTGCAATTCTTCTTCTACATAAGGTAACAGCTGATATATAGATGCATTGTGCAAATCACCACACACACACACACACACACACACACACACACACACACACACATATCCCTATGCTGCTACGTTGCTTCCTTTTCCCAGGCTTAAACTAGAATATGCACCAAAGTGTCCTTCTAAGAGGTTTCCCTCTCTGGTTGTCCTCAATGGTTTCTTTTTTTCGCTCTCCTTTTAATGTCATGTTTTTGTTTCTCTAGGAGAGACTCATATTTACTTTCCAAACTCTCCTCACGGATCTCGTATTACCACCAACCAGGAGAAATTCTGGGCTGGTCCCATCCTCCTTTCTGGATTAGGCCTCCCTCTTTGGTCACATCCACGTCTCTGAGGCTTCACCTACCTTTCCTGGACCGCACCAAGCCTTGCTGACAGTCAGACACTGGAGGGGGGGGCGGGGGAGGGGTGGGCAGGAAGCACAGAAGGATGAGGCTACTTAGCTGCGAATCACTCCAGGCATCAGCTAATTTCTTTGGCAAGGTCCGGCCACTTTGCCAAGAATAATAAAGCAACTAAAAGAGATGCAACCTCTGAAGACGTGAAGGCTCACTGGGAGGCCAGCCACAGACTCAGAGCTTTGTCTGCCCCGAGCTACATCCACCATCCACTTTTCTACCTTAGCTGAATACTTGAGGCTATACCTCTGGAGGAGAAATACAAGAGTCCTAAGCCTGAAGAAACGGCACATTCACCTTGGAGAGTAAATGTCTGGAGGCAGCCCAGAGTTCCTGAGTAATTAATTAGCAGGAGAGAACAAGCAGCTACAGAGCTTCCCCTTGCTTGTTTGTTGAGCTCAGGGAAGGCTGGGGGAGGAGACAGTCGATGATTTATCAGATGCTGCACAGTCAGAAAGGTCCCAAGTGACTGGAGCAAATCAAGGTTTACTAGAGAAAGAGCGCCCCACTGAGACAGTCCCAATTTGTGAGACATCATTTTTGCCACAATCTTTCTGCCAGTTAGCACCTATTAACGCTGGGCATGAGACAGGGGCCAGAGGGAACTGAAAGAAGATGTGGTTTGTTTGATGAGACAGAGTGGAGAAGGGCTCCGAACGCTGCTGCTCCCAGCTGCTCCCAGGCATCAGCAAAGCCAGCTGCCCCTCGTGGCCCTTTGGAAAGTGCTCTGAACTGTGGACCACATCTGTGTTAAATCGAGTAGTTGCTATCCCCTTCCAGGGGCCTTCTCTTTCCTTCGCAGCACCATTTCAAATCTGTCTTCATTTATTCTGTATTATCTGCCTCCCCAGGCTCAGCGCCATTAAAATTGCCAGCTGCTGGCTTTGCAGGAGCAAAGGGTGTGTACTGAGAAGACACACTGGCTTTGCAGGAGCAAAGGGTGTGTACTGCAGAAAACAGGGAGACTAAGCACGGTGGAACCAGATGACAGACAGCATCAAAAAGGACAGACAGAGACATCTGGATTCCGAGGAAGTAGCACCGCATTGCTCAACTCCAAAGGCAGCACCTGCATTGCAGGCTGTGACTGCCCTGTGCACACAGTGCAAGGGAGTGGTAGAAGCTGCTTCCTGAAGTTGCACAACAGAGGCCTGAATAGAAGACCCTACAGGGTCCCCGTGGTTTCACTGAGCACCTACTATGCACAATATCCTGAGCTGGGCACATGTTCCAGAACCTGGGAGAGTTCAAGGCACATTCCGCTGCTATCTCACGTGCCCCTTCGTCCCAACCCTAGTCCACCACTTTCACCTGGCTAGCCCTCCCCCTTCCTTCTCCTGCTCTCAGATATGGCTTCTCTTCCCCCAGAAAGCTTTCTCTGACATCCAGGTTGGGTTTATTCATTCAATCCCTTGACAGGCTTTTGTTGCTCCCCTGCTAAGTGCCAGGCGCTGTACTGAGCACACAAGAGGTGCCCCTCCTGGGGGCTCCCTCAGCATCACATGACCCCCTGTATAATAGCACTTACCACACTGTGTTATAATAGTGTATTCACTGCTATGTCTCTTCTACTAGACTGTGAACTCCTTGAGACCAAGGACTCTATTTTATTAAATCGTGCCTTTCTAGAACATCAAAAAAGAAAAAAGAAATTGGCAACTGCTTCAGAGCAAAGGGCATGTGTGCCTGTTCCCCTCTTGGATCCTTGGCGTCAGAACAGTGCCTGGCACCCAGATGGCACTCAGTGGACGAACATTAGATGAAGGAATCCGAAGAGTGCTTATAGGACCTGATGAGGAAATCTTCCAGGCCCAGTGACTGGACAAACTTGGTCTATAAATCTGAACGGGGGCTTCCCTGGTGGCGCAGTGGTTGAGAGTCCGCCTGCCGATGCAGGGAACACGGGTTTATGACCCGGTCCGGGAGGATCCCACATGCCGCGGACCGGCTGGGCCCGTGAGCCATGGCCGCTGAGCCTGCGCGTCCAGAGCCTGTGCTCCGCAACGGGAGAGGCCACAACGGTGAGAGACCCGCATACAGCAAAAAAAAAAAAAAAAAAAAAAAAAACCGGAACGGGAACACTGTGTAGACACGTGCCTGAGGATGCATGCTTTATGAACGGGTTCTTCTGGAGAAGGAAAGCTTTTAAAAAAGTGCCCAAGAACCATCAGCCGGTGGCCCGATGATGTCCAGGGGAACGCGGTGAGGTGCTAATAGTTCATCCTGGGGGGAGCAAAGGCGGACCAGAAGAGGTGAGCCAGACACTGCCTGAGCCAGGCACAGAAAACGCAGGAACCTCTAGCCTGGAGTATGAAACAAGCTAGGAAGAGACAGTATGTCAAAGGCCCTGGACGGAATAGGAAGAAAATTATTTTCCTTAGGCAGATTCTAGGCAGCTGAGATCTGTGTTGGTACGAGATAGCTCTGCTGACAGAAGCTTCAATCAGAGGTTGACTTGTCTTGTAAGCTGACACCTTAAATAGAAACCTTTGCCTTTGAGGAAGTCAGGATGCCTGGTGGCTGGTGAGGTCTCAGGACAGGAAGACCCCTGATGCATTTCAGCAATTGTCTGAATGCTTAAAACTGAAGCTATCCGCTCCCTGATCTTATTTTGGAAATACTTACAACACAGCATTGTTCACTGAATCGTGAAAACAAAATTTCACATTTGGTTTGGTGACCAGCTTATCAGTGTGTGGCATCTGCCCCCTGGTGCTGTGTTGGTGAGGTGCGTGGTCCTCACTCCCCTGCGACACAGTTTTCACTGTGGCTGGAGTCCGAGGCGGGCTGGCTCCACCCGGCCCCATTTTAACTACCACGCAAGCTCCCAGAGTGCACGCCTGTGTGGTGTGCGGAGAGCTTTCCCGAGCCGCCTGAGTCTCCATTCTTGTCTGTGAACTGGAGACACACAATATCACACTGTGAGGATCAAGTGAGATAACACAAGGAAGTGCTCAGCACCCCAGGCGGCACCTAGAAGGCTGCTCTCGCGGGCCTAAGAAAGACAGGACTAAGCACGACTTACTGGCCTTAAGTTCTTATGGTCCGTAACTGGAACTTATCTGCTGCCAGTCAGCATGTAAAGTGGTATAACCACTTTGGAAAACTGTGTCAGTATCTATTAAAGTCAAATATATCCCCATCCTATGAGCCAGGAATTCTACTCCTGGGTATATCTATATACCCCAGAGAAGTGAATGTCCACCTAAGCGTACAAGAAAGTTAACAGCTATATTGTTCACAATAGCCCCAAACTGGAAACAACCCAAATGTCCTTCAAGTAGAAGGGTTAAATTGTGGTATATTCATTTAATGAAATATACATAGCAATGAAAATGAGGAAATTTTTGCAACTCACAACAACATAGATGATTCTCACTAGCATAATGTTGAACAAAAGAAGCCGGACACAAAAGAGCAAATACTGTATGATGCCATCTATAAAAGTCAAAAATAAACAAAAGTGGTCTATGATGCTAGATGTCAGAACAGTGGTTATATTGTTGGGGTGTGGACAGTGACTGGCATATCCCAGTCACCGTGGTGAGGGGCACACAGGGGATTTTTGGAGTAGTGATACTGTTCTGTGTCTCCATATGGAAGATGGTTACACGGGTGTGTCACCTTATTAAAATTCATTGCACTTATGACAGACTTGTACATTTTTCTATATATATGTTATATGTGGTAGATTGCACTATTGCCCCTAATCCTTTGCTGTCTCTCTACGGGGGACAGAGTACACTGCCTTGTCCTACTGATGTTGGGTTTGGCCAATAGGAGGTTAGATGGTATGGTGTGAGCAGAGACATGAAATGCGTTTGCCCTCTTGGGTTTCTGCCATAGCCATGATAATATACCTCAGAGAGCTGCTGCTCTTTTAGCCTGATTCACAAAATAAAATACACAGAACAGACTGAGCTAGACCTGGAGCCTGGAGCCTGAAGTCAGGCCTAGCCATTCAAATTGTGGCTGATTGTGAGGAGAAAAAGATGGTTGTTTTAAGCCACTGAATGTTGATTTGCTTTGTCATGCAGCATTATTGTGGCATTAGCTGACTGATACATTATTCTTTGACAAAAAAGTACTTTAAGATCTCTACGCTCCACTTTTCTAATAGTCACCTGTTTCAATTTAAAGTTACCAACACCCATCTCTAGCACTTATATGACCTATTCATGTCATCAATCAAGTGCATCTCAGTTTCCTTGTCTCTGAAATGGGATGACGCTTACTTTACATGCTCTTGGGAGGATTCAATGAGCCAGTAGAACTAAAAGCACTTTGTAAATTGCAGAACACAACTTGAAAGTGATGGATGATGGAAGTGAGGTTGGAAAGCAAGCATGTGACAGGCAAAGCCACTTCCTCCCATTCATGGAACATCTTGGCTCAAAAGGTGAGGGCACAGTGTGGGGAGGAGGTTAGGGTACAAAAGTCAGGGCCTGCCCTAGAGCAATGACCAAGCTTCTGAGCATAGTTCTGTGGGGCCCAGACTGCCTTGGGAGATGGTGATGATGCTGGGGCCTCTAGAAGGCCAGCTTATACACAGACAAAGCAGGCAATACAGGACACCAGGAAGGCCACTGCTGCCCTCAGATCTACCCCCCACCCATGACCTTCTACATGTCTGAAGAGCCACCATCAGTGTTTCCTTTAATTGGCCTGTGGTGCTGGGTGCCTTACTGCCTTTCTCACAGCACCTCTCAGTTCACAAAGAACAGGCCCATCTGTTCTCTCATCTTGGTACTATTTCCATTGTGTGGATAAAGAACCTGAGACTGTGGGAGACGGAGTGATTCCTGCAAAGCTACTTACTTAATTGGATTTGCAACAGGTTTTCTGACCAAAGATTAGAAAGGGAACTCACTGATGTGGGCAAGAATTCCATCGTTAGATAACCCAGTTGGATCCTCAGAAAACAGACGGCGCTGGCCTGAGGGACAGGACCAGTAAGTTTTGACAGGGGAGAGGGGAAAAATGGATTTGGAGTATTGGGTAAGTAGTGGACTTTGAAGGTGGGAGCTAGAGGGGATGGGGAAGATGAGGGAGGAATGGCAGACGGCTGCGTTGGTCTGCTAAGGAGCGGTCGGGGCAGCAGGAGAGAAAAGAATCAGACAGGATGCCAGGTAGGTCCAGGGACTCCGCAGCCCTGCCTCATCTCCAACAGCAACAGTGTGGGGTGATGCTGTCACCACATTCTGCAACAAGAACCCCCCTTGCAGACCCTCCCACTGCCCACCTGGTTGGAGGGTGTGAGGTAGAACACCAGGCTTGTCTCCCACCACGCTGGTCTTCTTCCCTGCCAGCCCCTGCGATGGCCGACTGCCTGGCCTGAGACTAGTTCCCGTAGCCAGTACAGACCTCACTATCAAGATGCTGAGAGCTGCGACAGCAAAGGAGGTCCTTGAACAAAGCTGTATTTAAACAAACACACACTTCCTTTAGAGCGCTAATATCAAGGACCCATTTCCGCTGATTCAACAAAACACAGCAACCCTTGAGGCAGGGGGTGGGAGGGGGAGCCTTGCTATTTTCTTTGCAACAATTTTCACACGGGTGGGTGGAGAATTTCCTTTGGCAAGGTGAGCTGTCACTGCTCCTTCCCTGGGTGCTGTCTCAGCTTGGCTCTGCCCTGAAGCAACCTTCTCCCCCTGTCTCCGGTCCCAAGTCTGTTCTGTGGCTGCGACCTACCTCTGTGGTCCGGAGGCCATTCTGTTTCTGGGTCAGGGGGCCTGAGCTGAGGCCCTGGGGATTTGGGCACTGGGTCCCACAGCTCATCTTCTTCTCTGGGTTGGATATTCCACTTGGGGCTGTCGATCGGGGCACACTGTTGGAGGACATGCCATCTTCCAGCCCACCTGGGGGAGGGAAGCAGAGGATGCGACTAGAGTCTTGCACATAGCAGTTACTGAAAACAATCTCCAAGAGTGTGGAAAAAAAGACAGCCAAAAACAAGAAAAAAAAGTCAAGCAGAAATCCCACCATGCAGAGCTACCATTTTCTATAAGAACATGTGTGGTTTTTTTTTTTTTACAAAAATGAGACTTTAAAATAATTTTGTAACCTGAAATTTCTACTTAATAATACATCAATGACATTTTTCTATACCCTTAAATACTCTGCCATATTATTTTTCACATACTTACTCTGTCATTGTATGGATGTGTCACATTTAACTAAACCCCTCTAATTGGATATCTGTTTTCACTTTTTCATATCAAATGTTACTATGATGAAATTCCTTGGGGTTAAAGCTTTATTCTTAATTACTTCCTTAGGATAAATTCCTAGAAGTGGGTTACTGGTTTGAAGTTTATATATCGTTTTTTACATAATTCCACCTCAAGGTATTGGACTGAGCATGTGTTCCTTCCATGAAATGCCAAGAAATGATAGAATGAAGTTTAAATATAGCCTAATTGAAAAGCAAGAGGAGGGAATTCCCTGGCAGTCCAGTGGTTAGGACTCTGCATTTACAATGCCAAGGGCATGGGTTCAACCCCTGGTCTGGTCAAGGAACTGAGATCCCACAAGCCACGTGGCATGGCCAAAAAAAAAAAAACAAGCAAGAGGAGGACTACAGAGAGAAATTCATGGATAAAGAGTATCTGATTGAAAAGATAAAATGCAGTCCAGGGAGCGTGAGGGCGAGTGCCAAGTGGGAGACGAGAAGCCAGCAGAGGCTCTGTCATGGCCACAGGGAGGCCAAGGGCAGCCAGGTAGGTCAGTCATTCTATTCCTCCACCAGCTGAGGCCAGATGGCAATGACGGAGCAGTCTGTGAGGGTAAGACATTGTGATATAAAAAGAAATATATATTTGGTCTTTGTCCCCAGTTCCTGGCATAGAGTTCCTAAAACTCTTGCCATTTCCTGAGTTAACAGGGGTGATAGCAGCATCTTTTGTTACAACATTTGGTATTTGCTCGCACTTCATGACACAGAGCTCCCAAATTCCTTGGAATTCCATGAGTGATAGGACACAGAGGAGCCCTATTTGTTATAACAAGGCAGCTCCTGGTGGCCCCTAGATAGCTTCAGATGGGGGCTGGTTGCCAGGAAGACCTAACCTTGATTAGGAGCTTGGAACTTTCAGCCCCACCTTCTAACCTCTGGGGAGGGGAGAGGGGCTGGAGATTGAGTTAGTAATTGATGATGCCTCATGATGAAACCTCCATAAAAATCCCTAAGTGACAACGTTTGGGGGAGCTTCCAGGTTGGTGAAAGCATATATGTGCTGGGAGGGTGGCACACGCCAACTCCACAAAGTCAGAAGCTTGTCAGAAGCTCCTGCACTTGGAACTCTTTTGGAGTTCTTGTACCTCTTTATCTGGCTGTTCATTTGTTTCATTTATAATATCTTTTACAATAATCTGGTATACATAAGTAAAGTGTTCCTGAGTTCTGTGAGTCATTCTAGCATATTACTGAACCTGAGGAGGGGGTATGAGAACCCTGATTTATAGCCAGCTGGTCAGAAGTACAGGTGGCAGCCTGGGACTTGCAACTGGTGTCTGAAGTGGGGGAGAGGCAGTCTTGGGGGACTGGGCCCTTAACCTGTGGGTCTATGCTAACCCCAGACAGTTAGTGTCAGAATTGAATTGAGTAGTAGGACACCCAGTTGGTGTCTGGAGAGTTGGAGAATTGGTTGATTTGGGGGATAAAACCCCACACATTTGGTGTCAGAAGTATAGTTGAGTAGAAACAGCACAGAGAGGGCCTTGGCTCAGAGAGAAGGGCAGTGCTCTCAGGGGCTAGTGACACCTGAGAAAAAGAGAAAAGTCATGCCAAGAAGGCTTGCTATCTGAAAACAGTACCAGTAGAGTAAGCCAATAGTTGTTTCCATCCTTGCCTTCCAAGCTGGCTTCTTAAAGAGATGTAGCTGATGTTGTAACAGGAAATTTCAGTGACAGAAATTAGTACAAAAATAAGAATATACAAACAGTTGGAGAAGGTCAACACCAAAAAAGAGAGACAACAGACTCTATAATGGAGACCTCAAAGGAAATGGAATTAATACAGGATGTAGCACAGAATTTTAAATAAGTGTATTTAATCTGCTCAGAAAAGTAAGGGAAGATAATATGAGGACAAGAGTGACCAAAAAGGTTCAATTAGAAATATTTGGAATAATAGTTTCGGCTTTTTAAAAATTTATTTATTTTTGGCTGTGTTGGGTCTTCGTTGCTGCGCGTGGGCTTTCTCTAGCTGCGGGGAGTGGGGGCTACTCTTCATTGTGGTGTGTGGGCTTCATTGCGGTGGCTTCTCTTGTTGCAGAGCACGGGCTCTAGGTGCGCAGGCTTCAGTAGTTGTGGCTCGCGGGCTCTAGAGCACAGGCTCAGTAGTTGTGGCGCACGGGCTTAGTTGCTCCGCAGCATGTGGGATCTTCCTGGACCAGGGATTGAACCCGTGTCCCCTGCATCGGCAGGCGGATTCTTAACCACTGCGCCACCAGGGAAGCCCCTGAAATAATAGTTTTAACTGTTGAAATGAAGTTTAAAAACTCAATAGAGAAGCTGAATAGCAGGACAGGCACAGTTAAAGAGCAATTTGGTGAACTGGAAGAGCAAGCCAAGGAACTCTCCTGGAAGGGGTAAGTGAACGTATGAAAAACACATTAAGAAACACAGAATAGGGCTTCCCTGGTGGCACAGTGGTTGAGAGTCTGCCTGCCGATGCAGGGGACACGGGTTCGTGCCCCGGTCTGGGAGGATCCCACATGCCGCAGAGCGGCTGAGCTCGTGAGCCATGGCCTCTGAGCCTGCACGTCCAGAGCCTGTGCTCCGCGACAGGAAAGGCCACAACAGTGAGAGGCCTGCGTACCTCAAAAAAAAAAAAAAAAAGAAAAGAAAGAGACACAGAATAGAAATCCAGAAATTACAACCTTAATCTAAGAGGAGTTCCAGAAAGAAGGAACAGAAAAAAATTGAGCAGAAGCAATACTCACAGAAATAATACTAAGTATTTCTCAGAACTGACAAAAGACATGAAAGCCCAAATTGAAATAGCCTACCAAGGGAATGTAAATTGGTGCAGCCATTATGAAAAATCGTATGGCGGTTCCTCAAAAAACTAAAAATAGAGTTGCCATGTGATCCAGCAATCCCAATCTTGGGCATATACCCAGACAAAACTATAATTCAAAAAGATACATGCACTCTTATGTTCACAGTGGCACTATTTATAATAGCCAAGACATGGAAACAACCTAAACGTCCATCGACAGATGAATAAAGAAGATGTGACATATATATAGACAGTGGGATGTCACTCAGCCATAAAAAAAGAATGAAATAATGGCAACATGGATGGACCTAGAGATTATCATACTTAGTGAAGTCAGAAAGAGAAAGACAAATATCGTACGATATCACTTATATGTGGAATCTAAAATACCCCACAAGTGAACATATCTATGAAACAGAAACCGACTCACAGACATAGAGAACAGTCGTGTGGTTGCCAAAGGGGAGGAGAGGTGGGGGAGGGAAGGATTGGGAGTTTGGGATTAGCAGATGCAAACTAGTATATATAGAATGGATAAACAACAAGGTCCTACTCTATAGCACAGGGAACTATATTAAACATCCTGTGATAAGCCATAATGGAAAAGAATATGAAAAAGAATATATATGTATAACTGAGTCATTTTGCTGTACAGCAGAAATTAACACAACATTGTAAATCAACTATACCTCAATAAAATTTTTAAAATGTATATGAAGTAGCCTACCACGCACTTGGCAGGACAAATAAAAAGAAAAACGCAACCCAGAGAGATCTTAGTGAAATTTCAGAATGTCATTGATAACAAAAGTTTCAGAAGAGGGAAAAAAGTCAAGAATGAGATTGACATCAGGCTTTTCATCAGCAACTAACAGATGTAAGGAAACTATGCAATGTCTTCAAGATTTCAAAAGATATACACATTTTAAAGTCTTTTGCAATTCATTGCCAGATTTATCTCTATAAGTCTTTCTCCAATCACCCTATTGCCCTTCTGCTAACAGTATATGAAATGGCAATGTTCCCAAAACCCTCACAAACACTGAACGTTTTCTTGCTTCTTATCTTCGCCAATTTAAGAGGCAAAATAAATTATCTCATCGCTTTGGTTTATATTTCTTTATTTACTAGAGATATTATTTATGTTCCTGTTGGCTAATTGCATGTATGTGTTTTTTAATTGTCAAGTCATTTGCCTATCTTACTTTTGGGGTGATAGCCTAGGTTTGCTTTCAATGAAACTTGAGGAAAACAAACAAAATCCTTTCCCAGAGTGTTGAGAAATTATTTGCCATGAGGCAGGCACAGTGTATCTGATATACTAAGGGAGGAAGGAGCAGAACTGAGGAGGCTGCAGTTCCAATGCAGCTGAGGGGGTAATGATCCAAAGGACACACATGTCCACGTGTCACCCACCTGCTCTGCAAAGTGCAGGCTCTCGACCATGGCCATGGGAATGAAATCAGAATTCAGAGCATTGTAAGTCACAATAGAAGATGCCTGGTCCAAAGTTTCCTGACTGGCATGCACTGTGATTAAGTTCCAGATGTGCAGAGAAATGGATGCCTTCAGCTGGGCTCACCCCAAATCTTTGTGTCCCTCTTCTTCCACCAGCTGGCAGGCTGCCCCCCTTCTCTTCCCATCCTCCCACCATCCTGTATCAACAGTGCCTCAGATGCATGTGTATAGACGCCCCAGTACACATACTCAATCTCCATCCCCACTGCTCCTGCAAACAGCTGTCCCTTGGCCTAGGGGAGTGCAAACCCAGAGAACGAATCAGGTGAAGAGGCCCATGAAGACCTTGGAAGCAGGTTTGGTGTGATTTGGGCTGGTAATTCCAGGGTCCTGGCACCCACAGAAGAGTCTAAAACAGAGCTTTGGGACTTCCCTAGTGGTCCAGTGGTTAGGACTCAGCGCTTTCACTGCTGTGGGCCCCGGTTCAGTCGCTGCTCTGGGAACTAAGACCCCGCAAGCCATGCAGCATGGCATGCATAGATAGATAGATAGATAGATAGATAGATAGATAGATAGATAAATATAAATAAAATAGAGCTTCTCATTTTGGTCCAGGCAAACTGTTGTTACTGGTCTGCTGTGGGATAAGTATAAAAACTGAACACAAGCATTTGGAAATATCTATGGCAATCTGACATTGCTGGAACACCCAAGATTGAACTTGTCTGATCGAAGAGGGTATAAGACCAGTACCAGTGCTGTCAAACTCACAAGGTGAGTCACGAGTGCTGTGAGCTGTGTATTAATCACGCACATAGGATCACATATTTGTCTGCGATGGACTGGGGGAAAAAAGGCAACTGGTCCTGAAGGAGGGATGGAGGCTTTTGTAGGTATGATCCCTTGGCCCCTGGATAACCTGCCCTGTATGGAAGGGGGTGGTGGGCAGAAAGGGGGGTCTCTAAAGCACAAGACCAAGGCAGATACCTTGCTTACCTAAGTGTAGGGTGCTTCCTGCCCTTGGGGCTGCTGAGTGGGATTCAACATTGGCCAGTATTGCCTTGACTGTTTACCACAAGGGGCCATATGGATGTTACCATTTTCTCTGTGGGTCATAACTTGGTACCTGGGTTGAGGGCAGGTAAGAGGCCCTCCTGAGCCATCCACTGAATGCACCATGGTGCTTCCAGCTTGCGTCCAGATGACCCCCACTTTGTCCCACCCTAAGACACTTCAAGATGCAAACCTGACCCCGGTCCTCCCCTTGCCCATGGCCAGGCCCCTAAGGGGGTTACAGGACATGGAACACAGATCCCTTCCCCCTTCCCCCACAAGGTAACCCAGTTGTTGACCCAGGAGGAAGGTGGCAAGGCAGGAAGGGGAGGCTGAGGGCACCAGGGGCCAAGAGCAGACAGTGGAGAACACATCGAGGGAAGCAGAGAGGCGACAGGAAGTGGGACCAGGCATGATTTAGACCTCCAAGCCCCTGGCACACGTGCCATCGTTCCATAGTATTTCACATACAAAACACAAATTCAAAGACAAAATTATTAAGAATTTCAAGATGGCGACTGCAGAGCATTAAACCCTAAGCACAGGCCCCTTCTGAGCCCGGCAGGCCCTGTGGGGCTGCACTGGTTGCACACCCACGAAGCCAGTCCTGACAACACTTAAAAGAGATCAAGGCAGAGCTGCTGCGGCTGAAGTACAAATAGGCAGTCCTTCCCTCTAAGCAGCCCAGTTATTCCCTGGGCATCTCTACTGAGCCCCAGGGTTTCTAGAAACACCGCTGGAAAGTCACTCATTTGGTCTAGTGTTTTCAGTTTTCATTGGTAACTGAACAAAAGTTAGAACTCTGTTTCATTTTGTTTTTAATATTAATTTTTATTGGAGTATAGCTGTTTAACAATGTTGTGTTAGTTTCTGCTGTACAGCAAAGTGAATCAACCACACGTATACATATATCCCCTTTTTTGGACTTCCTTCCCATTTAGGTCACCACAGAGCACTGAGTAGAGTTCCCTGTGCTGTACAGTAGGTTCTCACTAGTTACCTGTTTTATACATAGTAGTGTATATACGTCAATCCCCATCTCCCAATTCATCCCACCCTCCCTCCCCACCTTGGTATCCATACATTTGTCCTCTACGCCTGTGTCTCTATTTCTGCTTGGCAAATAAAGAACTCTGGTTTCTTCATCCCCAATCTAGGGACTTTCCTCATTGATTAAATGGGAAGAACAATGCCTACTTCACGGGCTGTTTTAAGGATTAAACAAGACAATATATATTAAGGTTCTAACGTGTTTGGCGCATACATTGCACTTATTGTTACTTATGGTCCAGCAGCAGCTGCCTTGTCTCCTCATGGCATCTCGCTCCGTTAGCCATATTAGTTCCATTCTTGATTTATGAGTCACACAATCAGGCCCTGCGAAGTGCTAAAAGACTGGCCCACTGAGGCTGATACACAAGCCGGAAAGCTCTGACCATAAGCAGGGAGACAGGGCCAGGCTTGGGGCTGGCATTGCCAGCGAGCAGGCTCATCTGCTCAGTGTGGTCAAGGGTTCGCTGCAGGGGGTCAGGAATATGGGGTCATTTACTGTTACTTCTGCCTGCAATAAATCAGGTGGTTTTGCTGCATGGATTTAATTTGACTTGTATTTTCTAGTTCCAAAAATAATAAACTCAATATTAGAAAACCTGTAAACTACAAAGGAAAAATAATTTTTACCTCACCAGGCAGAGATAACAAGGAGGCGATGTCCTTCTGACAGATGCTACTGGCGCCCCCGCCAAGGTTCACTCACCCGACCCCTGCACGCGTCCCCCGGCTGTGGTGGATGCTGGTGGCTGATAGCTCATGCCTGCCCTCTTCTCCTAAGGCTTGTCCTTGGCCAAAGGAGGCCCCCTCACGGGCAGAGGCCCATGGCCGATAAGTGTCTAAAAGTGTGTAGGTGGGATAGGTGGGGGAGAGGTGTGTGTACAACAGCCCAGCCCCCTTGCCCCTGAGCAGGACAATTTCTACAAAGCAACTTTTCTCCAGAGCAACTCAGGGGATCAGGCCAGGGCTAGACTGATCCTGAAACTGCATCTTTGCCCAGCTCCCGCCCCTGGCCCATCCTGCTTCCCTTGTTCCCTCCCTCACACGGTTCTCCTCCAAGGAGCATCTCTAGGAGTCACTCACATAAAATCCCCATGTCGGGCTCTGCTTCTAGAGAACCAAACCTAAGACAGCATATATATCCTGCGTGCTGGATACGTTCTGTCTGCCCCTCCACACTCACCCTCCCCTCCTCTTCACCCTGCTCCAGGTCCCAGAACACTGACTTGAAAGCACCATATTAACAGGCTCCCTTGCCCACTGGCTTCTAGTTGGGTTTGCCAATGGGCATCGCTAGCTACTGAGGTGGAGGCTCTTCAGCAGCATTCTGAGGTCGGGCCTTTATTTTTGTAGCTCCCTCCCGGCAGGGTTTCCACCGGTGCACCGTGTCCTCTATACACTCCTCCACCAGAAAAGGGCAGAGAACCAAGAAAATCCAGGGAGGTTGTGCCATTAGGAGGTTCCTGAAGACTTCAAGGAGAGCTCAGAGGAGTGGTGGGAAGAGAACACAGATGGTAAGTTGCTGAGTAGGGGGGTACAGATGCTGTATCAGTCAGAGTGCGTAGCTGCAAGCAACAAAAGTTGACACCGGTGAAGTAAAGTAGAAAAGTGACTCATTTGAATGATCTGAGGTGCTCAAAGAACATCTGGAAGGGCTAGAGGTTGAGACACAGAGGCTATCAATCAAGGAACAATGTCCCAAATCCTTCTGTGGACCTTGTCCCACCAACCCCTGGACCCTGGCAACTCACCTCAGCATTGCTGCCACACTTAATACTGAAACACTGTTGTTGCTTTTCTGAAATTCAAGTTTAATTGGGTGTCCTGAATTTTATCTGGCAACTCTACTGGGTGCCAAGTGCCCCAGACTGGGGGGACATTGTTGTGAAAGTTGCATTGTACTGGACACCGATCTCCATCTGCATCTCTACTCCACGCCACCCCTCTCATGCCTAGTGCCTGGAGGAGCGACCCTTATTTTATAGGAGAGGAAAACCGAAGTTTAACTCAGGTTACGTATATTTCCAAAGTTTGTGGTCTTAGTAAGTATTCACATTTCCTTTGAGGAAACACTCCCAAGCGGGCAGTTCTCAAATTTTAGTGTGCATGAGAGCCACCTGAAGTGTCTTTTAAAATACAGATCCTTACATCTAATCCCCAGAACTCCTGATTCAGTAGGGGCCCAGGAACATGCATTTTAACAAGTTCTTTCCATCCTTCCTCACCTCCAGTGATTCTGAAGCAGGGAATTCTAAAGACTACACTTTTAGGCTCCTGACATAGAGATCAACCCTCCTACTGGTTTTGAAGGTTGCCTGAAAAATGTCCATCTCTATTTCTCTCCACAGTGGTAGTAAATTGAGGGACATTTGTGTGCCTCTAGGGTATGTCTTTTTTGGACATCCTTCACAAAATGTTCATTCCACCCAGAAGACAAGCCAAATCACTGACTTTGCCAAAAGATGGCAAACAGCTGTGTCCAAAGCTTGATGACAAATTGCAGCTAAGGACTTCTTGCCAGTTTCTTGCTATTTTGGAAATGGATCTGGGAGAGGGGCAGAGCATAGAAGTTAAAGATGATAGCCAGAAGCCATGTGGGGAGCAGGACAAGGGGCAATTCCTCCTTAGCCCTCAGTGAAGGCGATCACAGATTTCAAAGTCACTGAAACCACCTGCAGGTCATTCCCTCAATGATCAAAATCCAAAGTATAAGTCATTAGCAGTCTGTTTGGGAAGAATCTCCTACTGTCACATCAGATAAAATTCTGGCTCATCAAACACTATCTGGGCTCGGGCTCAGAACACATAGGTGATGGTAATTCTGTGTGAACCGAGTTATAAATTAAATAAACTGCACCTACCCAGCCACTTACCGAGAATCTGTTTCCTCATTTTTCAAAATGAACTAGAATAGGAAGGTGCCTGTCATTTCTTCAATCTGATGGGTAATTTTTGAACATACATAATGTGTAAGAGGCTTATACGAAACTTTTTGTATGGCTAGTGTAAGAAAATCCTTAAAAATGGTGAGCAACCCTTACATTTACTGTCAATTGATTTTGGGCAAGGGTGCCAAAGCAATTCAATGGAGAAAGAACTGTTTTTTTCAAGTGTGTAGGATAACTGAATATCTACACGCAAAAGATTGAAATTGGAACCCCACCTCGCAATATATACAAAAGTTAACCCAAAGTGGATCAAAGAATTGCCAAATGTAATTGCTTAAACTATTAAACACTTAAAAGAAAACATAGGCATAAATTTTCACGGCCTTGGATTAGACAATGGTTGCTTAAAAATGATCCCAAAAGCACAAGCAACAAGAACAAAAAGTAGATAAATTGCAGATCATCAAAATGTTAAACTTTTGTACTCCAGAGGACACCATGAGTAAAGTGAGGTGACAGTTCACAGAACAGGACAATTTTTGAAATTATGTATCTGGTAAGGGATTCTTACTCCCCAAAACCCATACAACTCAACAATAAAAAGACAAATAACCCAATTAAAACATAGGCAAAGGAGGTGAATAGACATTTCTCCAAAAAAGATATGCACATAGTTAATAAGCACATGAAAATATGTTCAACAGCACTAGCTATCAGGAAGATACAAATCAAAATCACAATGAGGTATCACTTCACAACCACTGGAATGGCTACAAAAAAGACAGACAATAAGTGTTCACGAAGACGTGGAGAAGTTGGAACCCTCATCCACTGCTGGTGGGAATGTAAAATGGTGCAGTCCCTTTAGAAATCAGCCTGGCAGATCCTTCAAGGATTAGACATAGATACCATACGACCCTGAAATTCCACTCCTAAGTATATGCCCAAGAGAAATGAAAACCTATGTCCACACAAAGACGTGCACATGAATGTTCATAGCAGCATTATTCATAATAGACAAAAAGTTGAAATACCCTAAATATCCACCAATTGATGGATGGATAAATAAAATAGGTATATACCTACAGTCGACTATTATCTGGCAGCAGACAAAATGAAATACTGGTACATGCTGCAACATTGGTAAACCTTGAAAACATTATGCTAAGTGAAAGAAGCCAGGTACAGAAGGCCACATATGGTATGATTCCATTTACATGAAACGTTCAGAAAGAGGCAAATCTATAGACAGAAACGTAAATTAGTGGTTGCCTGGAGCTGGGGTGGTTGGGTGGGGGGGATGAGGAGTGACTGTTAATAGACACAGGATTTCTTTTTAAGGTGATGAAAATGTCCTAAAATTGTGGGGATGGTTTCAGAGCTCCGAGACTATACGAAAAACCACATAATTGTACACTTGAAATAGGTCAATTGTATGGTATATGAATTACAGCTCAATGAAGCTGTAATTTAAAAAATGGTGAGCAACACATCTTGGAATGTTATACTGTCTAGAGAGAATGAAGCACATTTGGATTTGAACAGCAATAGTGAGGGAGAGGGCTTCCCTGGTGGAGAGTCCGCCTGCCGATGCAGGGGACACGGGTTCGTGCCCCGGTCCGGGAAGATCCCACATGCCGCGGAGCGGCTGGGTCCGTGAGCCACGGCCGCTGAGCCTGCGCGTCCGGAGCCTGTGCTCCACAACGGGAGAGGCCACAACAGTGAGAGGCCCACATACCGCAAAAAAAAAAAGTCAGGGAGAGGGATTGACCAGTGATTTCAAGTCTATACGGACACCTGCAGCACTAGCCTCACAGTCCCCAAAGGTCATGGGGTCCTGACTAGGAGGGCACTGGAGATGAATCACCAGCCTGTCACATCTGCCCCTGGCCGTGGGGCTTGGTGGTGGAAATGGTTCCGCCACCGTGGTACCCAGCAGCGTGCAAGAAAGACACCTGCTGACAGCAACAGCTGGAACGGAAAGGACCACGAGAAGGAAGGAAAGTCCCATCTGTCCTTGGTGAAATCAGGCCTGAATTCTTCTCTCCCCAAAGAGACACCCAGGAGACAGCAAACAAGCTAGAGAACTGGGAGGCAGCCCAAAAGGAAAACTCAAAACCTCACTTTTCTTCTTCCTACTGATGCCCTTACAACCTGTCAGTCTTACCCTTCCCTCTCTCTTTGATCCCTCAGTGGCACCTCCCTTCCTTGCGGCTTCCACCTCTGCTCTGAGATCATTACAGAGCAGATTCTCCAGGGTGGGTGAGGGCCATATCTCTGCGTTAATTACCGTGCAGCTGTCTCAACTCTGTAATGAAAATTCAGCTCTCCCGCCCATCAAAGATATTACTTTTCTCTTCTGACTTACTTCACTCTGTATGACAGACTCTAGGTCCCTGTACGTATAGCTGATTCACTTTGTTATAAAGCAGAAACTAACACACCATTGTAAAGCAATTATACTCCAATAAAGATGTTAAAAAAAAAAAAAAGATCTTGTTTCTAAGGTAGGCAATACTGCTATGTCCATAACAATACCTTATGCTTTTCTGAAGCCTTCCTCCCAAATTGCTCAAAACACGTCTCTGATGTCCTTCCCTGTCCTCTTTGTCTTTCCTTGAATAATTCTTTTTTTTTTTTTGGTGGCTATAAGTTTACAGGTTATTTTTGTTTGTATTAAAGAAATATTTTTTAATTGAAGTATAGTTGAAGTACAATATTATAAAAGTTACAGGTATATTGAATAATTATCTTAGACTTTAAAAATGTCTACCTTGTGTTTCAGTTTGCTAGGGCTGCCACAACAAAGTACCACAGGCTGGGTGGTTAAAACAACAGAAATTTATTTTCTCACAGCTCTGGAGGCTAGAAGTCCTAGATCAAGGTGTCAACAAGGCTGGTTTCTTCTTTTTTTTTTAACATCTTTATTGGAGTATATGCTTCTCAATGTTGTGTCAGTTTCTGCTTTATAACAAAGTGAATCAGCTGTACATATACATATATACCCATATCCCCTCCCTCTTGTGTCTGCCTCCCACCCTTCCTATCCTACCCCTCTAGGTGGTCACAAAGCACTGAGCTGATCTCCCTGTGCTATGCGGCTGCTTCCCACTAGCTATCTATTTTACATTTGGTAGTGTATATATGTCCGTGCCACTCTCTCACTTCGTCCCAGCTTCCCATTCCCCCTCCTCACGTCCTCAATTCCATTTTCTACGTCTGCGTCTTTATTCCTATCCTGCCCCTAGGTTCTTCAGAACCTTTTTTTCTTTTTTTTCAGATTCCATATATATGTGTTAGCATACGGTATTTGTTTTTCTCTTTCTGACTTACTCCGTATGACAGACGCTAGGTCCATCCACCTCACTACAAATAACTCAATTTCATTCCTTTTTAAGGGCTGGTTTCTTCTTAGCTCTCTCTCCTCGGCTTGTAGATGGCTGTCTTCTCCCTGTGTCACCCCTTTGTCTATCTGTATCCTAATCACCTATTCTTAGAAGGACACCAGTCATACTGGATTAGGACCGATCCAAATGACCTAATTTTAACTTAATTACTTCTTTAAAGGGTCTATCTCCAAATCTAATCACATTCTGAGGGTACTGGTTGTCACATCAATATCCCAATTTTGAGGGGACACAGTTCAGCCTGTAACACCTTGCTTTTCCTTTTATAAAATAATGTTTCTATTTTGCTGATATAAGAAATAGATGTTTCATGTAGAAAACTTGACTATATTGGTAAGAAAAATATAAGAAAATGAACATTATTCATAATCCCACCAACCAGGGATAGCTGTTAGTTGACGTTTTCCCTACTATGTCCTCAAACATTTTTCACTGCATTGACACACATCGTTTTTAAGAAATGAGATTATACCCTAAGCCTGTTCCATTTTCCCCCTTATCTATCACACCATTTCTACTCAGGCTCATTCCTCCTTCATCTGCTTCCTCCTCTTCATAGATCACTTATTCTTCTATCATCCGTCTTTCAATTATCCCAACATTTGAAAAATATTTATTCACTGCCTACTATGTGCCAGGCGCTATGCTGGATGCTGGGCTTATACCTGCGACTGATAGTCCAGTAGGGCTGCAGTCTCTCAGCTCAATCCTCCCCCCACCCGCCTTCCTGTTCCTCCTGCCTCTCCCGGTCTCTTCTAAGTCCCCGAGTTCCACGCCAGAAAGGATCCCGAGGATGGAGGGAAAGATTGAATTCTCATTGATGGGAGAAGGAAGACAAGAATTTGAACTGGTGTTGACACAATCCTCTGTGAGAGATGGAGGGCGAGGCAAGGCAGAGGACACTTAGAAGACAATAAATCAGATCCGTCATGTATCTGACTCTGCCTTCCTCATCCACGCGGCCCAGTCTGGAGCCCACCTTCTTACTCGGGCTGAAACTGCCTCTCCAAGGAACTGTTCACCTGAACAACCGCAGGCACCTTGACAAGCGGTGTCCTCCCCATGGAACACTCTCTCAGGGAGATGCACCGATGCCTCAGGATAAGGTCCCACGACTCGGGTGGGAGGAGGACACTCCTCCAGTGGCTGGGGCAGTCCTTGGCCACGGCCCTGCCCCTCGTGATCCCATTCCTTGGTAAGTAAGCTTGAATGGGGAGGCTTACTTTGATCTTTTTTTCCTAGCTCATTTCCTTATGTGTCCAGACAGGCATCCTGCTTGTGGCCTGGCTTCTTTCCACAAAGTCTGCAGATCTAATCAGTCAGGGATTTAAAAACACCTGGGGGGCTTACACCTCACACTGCTCCAAAAGTGGCTGGCTCCAGGCGAGTCTTCATGGCCTGCCCTAGACTCTTGCTTAGTCAGTGGAACTTGTCCTCAGGGAAAAAGTCTTCCAATGCAATTCTCTTTTTGCCTTGGTTCAATCACTTTTGGGGTGGTTAGCCCTTTAAGGAAGTGGCAGCTGGTTTCCTGTTTTTTGTTTTAAACTCCTTGACATTTTCTAAGTTTAGTACAACCAGCTTCTTCAGCAGGCTCTTTCCAGGCCAGCTGTAGCTGGTACTAAATTGTTCTCTTAGGTGGACATTAGAAATTTCGTGGTAAAGCCTTATTAGATGTAAGAAGCATATTTGGGTCAATCAGAATTAGGAGATTTAGGTCAATTGAATTGAAATTTTAATCTTGAACATTTAAAATCATCCAAAGAAATCTATCAGTCCTCTAGCATCTCTGAGTGCCTCCCCTGTGCCTACTAGCACTGGGCTGTCCTCAGGGAATATAAAAGACTTGCCTGCCTGGATCCTTGCTGCTTCTGTAATTTAATTGGAAATTTAATAGCTTATTTAAGAATTACTGGAAAATAGAGCCATGCAAACTTTAAATAACAAGGTATCATTTCTTACCCATCAGAGTGGCAAAAGTTAAGAAGTCTGATAATATTAAATGTTGAAAGGGTGTCAGTGAATGAGTTCTCTCATATATTTATTACTGGTGGGAGGGCAAACAGAACTATATATTTTGGAGGACAATTGGCAGAATCTACGCAAGTGTAAAATGTGTGCACATCATGACTCAGCAATTTCAGTCGTATCTACTGTAGAAAACCACTTACCAGAGGCCTGTCAAGGATGTTCTTTACACCCCCATAACAGTGAAAAATGGAATCAAGGTAGCCATTCATCAGTTGGATAATTACTAAATTAACTGTGTTTTATCTATACTGTGGAATTCTATACAATAATTTAAAAGTATACAGATTTATGTAGATAGAAGTCCAGTATATAATGATGAATGGAATAAAGCAAGTAGAGGATAAATATGTACAAATGACAGCTTTTGCATAGGAAAGAAAAAACTATATTACATACTATGTTATTATTGTTATTTTTTTGCATGATACATACACACATATAGATGTGTATAAATATATCTATCTATATGTGTGTATATATATATATGTGTGTGTGTGTGTGCATGTGCGTGTGTGTGTGTGTGCATGTGCATGTGTGTGTGTGGTGTGTATACACCCAACAAACTGATAACAATATTTGTCTCTAGGGAAAAGACAGGGGACCAAGATCGGAGGGTGGTTATGGGGACTTACCTATTACAGTTCTACTTTTTAAATATATTACTTGTGAAATAAAAATGATTTTTAAAAAGATAGAGCTAGGTCATATTCTGTCTTTTCTCCTTGGTAACGGCTTTGGACCCACCCAGAATATTTGGCTATTTGGCTATCTGTTTATTTATTGGCTGTGCTGCTCAGCTTGCAAGATCTCAGTTCCCCCACCAGGGCCTGAACCTGGGCCACGGCAGTGAAAGCACTGAATCCTAACCACTAGACCACCAGGGAACTCCCAGAATATTTGGCTATTTAATTTTTAGTTGTTAGATTACATTTAATCATCAAATATGCTATCAAAAATGGTAATCAAATATAACGACGCACAAGAACAAGGACGATACACAAGAATTACTGCATTGCTATTAGCCTATTCTATAAAGGCAGTTCAACCACTTTAAAATCAAGGGGTGAGGGACTTTCCTGGTGGTCCAGTGTTTAAGAATCCACCTTCCAATGCAGGGGATGCGGGTTCAGTCCCTGGCTGGGGAACTAAGATCCCACATGCTGCGGGGCAATTAAGCCCGCGCTCTAAAGCCAGCGAGCAGCAACAAAGATCCCACGTGCCGCAACTAAGACCTGACGCAGCCAAATAAATAAATTTTTTAAAATATTAAATAAATAAATAAAATCAAGGGATGAGATGTCTGACTCTCTGTGGGGCAGTCAGACAGTTCACTGAGGCACCCTAACAGTAAATGTGGATAGAGCAAATTATAGTTGTTGGTAAGAACCTGGGGATTACTCATGTGACTGAGTTCAGATGTGGTTAGTCCTCACAGGAGAGAGGATTCTTGAGCAGTGTTTAAAAGGAAAGACTGGGCGGTTTGGGCATGAAGGGTAATAGAAGAAATGAAACGAAATTCACATTTGTGGGCTCCCAATAAGTGCCAGCCCCATGCTCAGAGCTAAAGATATAAAGATGGGGCTTCCCTGGTGGCGCAGTGGTTGGGAGTCCGCCTGCCGATGCAGGGGACGCGGGTTCGTGCCCCGGTCCGGGAAGATCCCACATGCCGCGGAGCGGCTGGGCCCGTGAGCCATGGCCGCTGAGCCTGCGCGTCCGGAGCCTGTGCTCCGCAACGGGAGAGGCCACAACAACAGTGACAGGCCCGCGTACCGGGAAAAAAAAAACAAACAAAAAAGATATAAAGATGGAAAGACTCCTGAAATAACTGATAGCTAAGAGCATAGATCTGGAATTTGATTCCCAACTCTGCTATCACACCAAGCTTCAGAGGAGGTGTTATGATCCTCCCCCCATCCTTTTTTTTTCCAGAAGAGGAAACTGAAGTTCAAGGAAGTTAAGTAACCTGCTTGAGGTCAATACCAGGCTTCTACCCAATGTCAGTCAGACTCTAGAACCTTTGCTTTCACATGCATTTGTGTTTACTCACATCATTTAAAAAAATCTACAACGAATCATATTCTCCCTTTTCAGGGCTAGGCAATAACAAGGAGATGTATGGTGTCATCGAAATAAATGAAAGGCTTTTGGTTTGTTGTTTTATAGATAATCCACAGCTCAGAGAGGTCTTACTCCTCCAGGGTGGAGCAGGTCTTTGGCATACTTCAGAATCCAAGTAACTTGCCAGCAGCATCAAGGTCACACTGAAGCACAGACAGCCGGGAGATGAGTACATTTAATTAAACTACCTTTGTGCATTTTCTACCCGTCGGACCCCTGATACTCTCCTCCCGCCAGGTGCTCAGCCCGCTGGTCCTCCCTGGAAAATTCAGCGTCTATCCCCTAACACTCATTTTCTACACTCAGCACCTCCCGTTTCAGGGATGCAGCCAGTTGGCCTTGGACAATATCTATTCCAGGTGGGAACATGACTACTTGCTTGGGGATGGAAAATAATTCCAGGGACGCTCATAAAGCCAGGGGATTTCCGGCATCTGGTGATCCAAGCAAGAGGACAGAGAGAAGCAGCCAAACAAGGAGGAGAAGGGCTGGTGGCCTGTGGGCTCCATTCCTCCCAGGCAGCCAGAACAATCTCTTAGAACCACGAAGCTAATCCTGGCCGACCCCTCCACTGACTTCTCACCGCCTTCAGGCGAAAGACCCCAATCCCGACACGCCCACAAGCCTCTTGGTGGGTTCTCCTGCCTCCTTGGGCTTCACGGGTTCATGTCTGCTACGCTCCTGCCCTGTTGTGTGCAAGAGGTGCCTCACCCCCTATACACGCTCTCCCTTCTACTCACAACGCTCTTCCCTCGGCCTGGCTGATTCTGTCTCAACCTGAGCGTCACTTCCTCGGGGGGCCTTCCCAGACTCCTCCCTCACACTGACTTGGGTTCCCCTGTTTCCCTCCCAAAGCACCCTGTACGTCTTTGAAGCATTCATCACTGTTGGGACTTTTTGTTCCAGACCTGCCTGCCCCACTAGTGTGGGTGTTCCACCAAGCCAAGGACCATGCCTGCCTTGCTCATGGCCAGGTCTGGCATGCATTAGGCATTCGAGAAACGTCTGTTGGAAGCGTGGCGAACCACTGAGCAGGTTGCCAGAGCTCGTATCATCACTCAGGAAGAGGCTGCCATAGAGACCTCTGTGTATTCAGTGTTTTCTCCCTTGATGTACCGAACAGCCGGAATTCCAAAGGAAGCAAGTGCAAACGTGCAACATGCCAGCAGTTCCAATGACTGTGGAGGTGTCAGGGAGTAGAGGAGAGAGCTCACATAAACAGTATCAGCAGCCCCCAGGAGAGACCCCACACTCCTCTTCAGGTTACTGTGACTCCCAGGGGCTCCCAAGGCTGCCGTCTTTCCAGGATTTGGGGCGGCGTGCAAACCCGAAGGCAGTACTGTAGGTCTCCCCAGATTCCATTTGCCCTTTGGGGGCTCGTGCTGCAGGAAGGAGGGATGGCTTCCCCTTATCATGAATGTCACAGCCCTCTGGCAAAAGCAGTTCTCCCACAATGTCAGCCCAGTAAGGTCACCCTGTACCCACCTACAGGAAGGGCTGGTGACCAGACGGGGCAATGCTGCCTGAGGGCTGGTGACGGTACAGGCGAGAGGTGAGTCACACGGGCCCTTCCTTTCCCCTCTCTACAGATGGCTGCCTCACTGCTGGAAAGGGGAGTTTTGATGGTGGGGCCTGGGAAAGGTGCCAAGGGCCTGACCCCTGGGCCTTTTGAGTCCAGGCAGGAAGGTCTACAGGACCAGCTTTGTACAGAAGAACCCCCCAGCCTCCAAAGTGCTCCCTCTTTTCCACCAATGCTTGAAATTCCTTACCCAGGGGACAGTATCTTTTATACTATGATTAGTGCTAAGGTTTAAATTTTAGTTCCAGGAGAGAGAGCATGGTAACTTAAATTCACCTCTCTCTACCTCTCCCAATCGTTTAAAAGCAGAGAGGACTCTTGCATGCTAGAATGATCTCATGGCTTGCTTCTGAGTTGAAGAATCCAGGTAATTAACAGGTAGAAAGGAAATCAAAGAACAAGGAGACATTAAGTTGTACTTATTAGGGTCTAGGTGGAGGAGGAGCAAGAAACAGAAAAGCCATGTCAGGGACAGAAAGAGGAAGGAGAGAGATTTACGGAGAAGGGAGCCACTGCCTGGTTTGTAAAAAATGTCTGAGTCAGAGGATTTCAAAGAGGTTTTGTTGGGCTTCCCTGGTGGCGTAGTGGTTGAGAGTCCGCCTGCCGATGCAGGGGACACGGGTTCATGCCCCGGTCCGAGAAGATCCCACGTGCGGCGGAGCAGCTGGGCCCGTGAGCCATGGCCGCTGAGCCTGCGCGTCCGGAGCCTGTGCTCCGCAACGGGAGAGGCCACAACAGTAAGAGGCCCGCGTACCTCCCCCCCCGAAAAAAGAGGTTTTGTTGTGCATCAAAAGTAAACTCCTTCCAAAATCCTGCCATTTGTGACAACATGGATGAACCTGGAGGGCATTTTGCTTAGTGAAATAAGCCAGACAGAGAAAGACAAATACTGCATGGTATCACTTATATGTGGAATCTAAACAATAATAACAAAAAGTTAAACTCATGGAAATAGAGAGTAGAAAAGTGGTTACCAGGGGCTGAAGATGGGGGAAATAGGGAGAGGTTGGTAAAAGGGTACAAACTTTCAGCTATAAGATGAATAAGGTCTGAGGATCTAATGTATAACATGGTGACTGTTATAATCACCATATAATACTATATGGGTGGGTGATAGTATTATAGTGGGTGATAATACCATATTGTATAATTGAAATTTGCTGAGAGTAGAACTTAAGTGATGGGTATGTGTTAATTAATTCGATGGGGGAAAATTCTTTCACAATGTATGCATGTATCAAGTCATGTTGTACACTTTTAATATCTTACAGAGTTATTTGTCAATTAAACCTCAGCAAAGCTGAAAAAAATTTTAAAAACTCCTTCTTTTGGGATACTTTTCTTGTAAGATAGAGCAGGACTTGAATTGCTTTTTTTCCCTTCATTCCATATCTCTGAATCTGCCTCCATTTTGAGACTGAACTTCTTGGGGCCCTAAGTGCCTGTGAGCTGAATGATTTAAGTTCATAGTCATTCAGCAAGCGTCACTGGTGGCCTGCTGGCTGTACGTCCAGGACACACGTGCTACAGTGGGGCAGCACTGGAGCCAGGCAGGCCTGGGTTCAAATCCCAGCTCTGCCCCTTACAAGCTGTGTGACCTTTCCAAAGTGACTTAATAATAACATTCACCTCTTTTTCCTTTTTTGGCCTACCAAGTATCAAACTCTCTGCTATAACTATTTCCATTTTACAGACTAGGACACTGCCTCGGAGAAGCCACGAAACTTGCTCAAAGACAAACAGCCTGCCAATGGCGGAACCAAGACTCAATACTCAGATCTGTGTGACTCCAAAGACATCTTGTTCCCATCTTCTGTCTCTGTCATTGTCCCACTACTTAGCATCACTAAGCCTCAATTTCCTTGGGTAAAGGATGAGAATTATGATATCTGCATCAAAGATTGGTGATCAAAGGGAAAAAGGGTAGGCGAGCCTGGCTCTGGGCCTGGCACACAATCAGGGTTGATTTCTCAACTTCCCACCCCCAGGCACAACAAGAGCTGATATCAGATCTTTTCTTAAGAATAAAGGGATGCAGGGGTACTAGGTGGGTGAAAGAAAATGGAGAAAAGAGATGGGGAAAAAGAGTATTATCAAAGATCAACTGTGGCAATTCTACAACTTTGTCCCAGAACCAGTCAGGGCACAGCAACTCCTAAAGGGTGTAGGACCCAGAACTACAGGGCCCCAGGGAGCCCATCAAGAGGTCAGAAGGTTGAGCTAATGCAGGAGCCCCAGATTACAGAGCTGGCTGGTACATTAGGGTCTCTTTACTATATGTTATCAGAGGGCTGATATGTGACACATGTGACAGGGATAAAAGATAAAACACAGTATCCACAAGCCCTCACTGGGCCTCACCTTCTTTAGAAGGACAGATCATTTGGTGCGTGGCCAGCTATGGGCCTTTGTTGTGCTGAAGAGAAATGCACAGAGCCAGAGAAAACAGGCCATGGACCAGCGGTTCATGAATATTTAGTGCACTTTTCCGACGTGCCAGGCTCTGCTCTAGGGCTGGGACGCAGCAGTGAAGGAGGGAGAGATTCAGTCCTTGCCCTTTGGTGGAGATATTCAGGATGCAGGCAAGAAAGATGTCCAAGAGGTACTGTTGGTGGCAAAGTACAAAAATAGGCCAAAGGGAGGCAGAGGCCAAATCATGGGTGGTCATAGGTACCTTGTCAAGGAGTTTGGACAGTGTCCTGTGGGCAATAGCAGCCTGAGAACAGTGTGGAGGATCCACCTGAAGGGCTTGAGCCTGGAGGCAGGGAGTCCAACAAGGAGAGCCTTGCCTTTGGGGCTCTGCCCCCTTCTGGAGGCTCCCTTAGCCCTCTGAATGCATTTTTAAGGTGATTATCTTCCCAGCTGGAGTCACCAAATTGGAAACCACTCTCAGAAGGCCGCGACTGGCAATTATGCCACTTCAGAAAGATGCCTTTTGCCGAAATGCACACCTGACAAGGGCAACTGAACATTTAGAAAGAAAGGGGCAGGAAAGGAAAACAATAGTAAATTAATTAGGATAATCAACTGTAACCACAGTCTAGATGAAAAGGTTTTCAGTAACAATTTCAAAAGGACACAGCCAGAATGGACAGGATTAAGCTTCACAAGCCATTTTCTACAGCTCACTGTGAATGTTTAAAAACAATGGAAAAACAATGGAAAGAACTGAGGACAGTCTCAGAGACCTCTGGGACAACATTAAACACACCAACATTCGAATTATAGGGGTTCCAGAAGAAGAGAAAAAGAAAGGGACTGAGAAAATATTTGAAGAGATTATAGTTGAAAACTTCCCTAATATGGGAAAGGAAATAGTTAATCAAGTCCAGGAAGCACAGAGAGTCCCATACAGGATAAATACAAGGAGAAATACGCCAAGACACATATTAATCAAACTGTCAAAAATTAAATACAAAGAAAGCATATTAAAAGCAGCAAGGGAAAAACAACAAATAACACACAAGGGAATCCCCATAAGGTTAACAGCTGATCTCTCAGCAGAAACCCTACAAGCCAGAAGGGAGAGGCAGGACATACTGAAAGTGATGAAGGAGAAAAACCTGCAACCAAGACTACTCTACCCAGCAAGGATCTCATTCAGATTTGATGGAGAAATTAAAACCTTTACAGACAAGCAAAACTGAGAGAGTTCAGCACCACCAAACCAGCTTTACAACAAATGCTAAAGGAACTTCTCTAGACAAGAAACACAAGAGAAGGAAAAGACCTATAATAACGAACCCAAAACAATTTAGAAAATGGGAATAGGAACATACATATCGATAATTACCTTAAATGTAAATGGACTAAATGCTCCCACCAAAAGACACAGATTGGCTGAATGGATACAAAAACAAGACCCTTATATATGCTGTCTACAAGAGACCCACTTCAGACCTAGAGACACATACAGACTGAAAGTAAGGGGATGGAAAAAGATATTCCATGCAAATGGAAACCAAAAGAAAGCTGGAGTAGTAATTCTCATATCAGACAAAATAGACTTTAAAATAAGGACTTTTAAAAGAGACAAAGAAGGACACTACATAATGATCAAGGGATCGATCCAAGAAGAAGATATAACAATTGTAAATATTTATGCACCCAACATAGGAGCACCTCAATACATAAGGCAAATACTAACAGCCATAAAAGGGGAAATCGACAGTAACACATTCATAGTAGGGGACTTTAACACCCCACTTTCACCCATGGACAGATCATCCAAAATGAAAATCAATAAGGAAACACAAGCTTTAAATGATACATTAAACAAGATGGACTTAATTGATATTTATAGGACACTCCATCCAAAAACAACAGAATACACATTTTTCTCAAGTGCTCATGGAACATTCTCCAGGATAGATCATATCTTGGGTCACAAATCAAGCCTTGGTAAATTTAAGAAAATTGAAATTGTATCAAGTATCTTTTCTGACCACAACGCCATGAGACTAGATATCAATTACAGGAAAAGATCTGTAAAAAATACAAACACATGGAGGCTAAACAATACAATACTTAATATTGAAGTGATCACTGAAGAAATCAAAGAGGAAATAAAAAAATACCTAGAAACAAATGACAATGGAGACACAACGACCCAAAACCTATGGGATGCAGCAAAAGCAGTTCTAAGGGGGAAGTTTATAGCAATACAAGCCCACCTTAAGAAGCAGGAAACATCTTGAATAAACAACCTAACCTTGCACCTCAAGCAATTAGAGACAGAAGAACAAAAAAACCCCAAAGCTAGCAGAAGGAAAGAAATCATAAAAATCAGATCAGAAATAAATGAAAGAGAAATGAAGGAAACAATAGCAAAGATCAATAAAACTAAAAGCTGGTTCTTTGAGAAGATAAACAAAATAGATAAACCACTAGCCAGACTCATCAAGAAAAAAAGGGAGAAGACTCAAATCAATAGAATTAGAAATGAAAAAGGAGAAGTAACAACTGACACTGCAGAAATAAAAAAGATCATGAGAGATTACTACAAGCAACTCTATGCCAATAAAATGGACAATCTGGAAGAAATGGACAAATTCTTAGAAATGCACAACCTGCCAAGACTGAATCAGGAAGAAATACAAAATATGAACAGACCAATCACAAGCACTGAAATTGAAACTGTGATTAAAAATCTTCCAACAAACAAAAGCCCAGGACCAGATGGCTTCACAGGCAAATTCTATCAAACATTTAGAGAAGAGCTAACACCTATCCTTCTCAAACTCTTCCAAAATATAGCAGAGGGAGGAACACTCCCAAATTCCTTCTACGAGGTCACCATCACCTTGATACCAAAACCAGACAAGGATGTCACAAAGAAAGAAAACTACAGGCCAATATCACTGATGAACATAGTTGCAAAAATCCTCAACAAAATACTAGCAAACAGAATCCAACAGCACATTAAAAGCATCATACACCATGATCAAGTGGGGTTTATTCCAGGAATGCAAGGATTCTTCAATATACGCAAATCTATCAATGTGATACACCCTATTAACAAATTGAAGGAGAAAAACCATATGATCATCTCAATAGATGCAGAGAAAGCTTTTGACAAAATTCAACACCGATTTATGATAAAAACCCTGCAGAAAGTAGGCATAGAGGGAACTTTCCTCAACATAATAAAGGCTATATATGACAAGCCCACAGCAAACATCATCCTCAATGGTGAAAAACTGAAAGCATTTCCACTAAGATCAGGAACAAGACAAGGTTGCCCACTCTCACCACTCTTATTCAACATAGTTTTGGAAGTTTTAGCCACAGCAGTCAGAGAAGAAAAGGAAATAAAAGGAATCCAAATCGGAAAAGAAGAAGTAAAGCTGTCACTGTTTGCAGATGACATGATACTATACATAGAGAATCCTAAAGATGCTACCAGAAAACTACTAGAGCTAATCAATGAATTTGGTAAAGTAGCAGGATACAAAATTAACGCACAGAAATCTCTGGCATTCCTATATACTAATGATGAAAAATCTGAAAGTGAAATTAAGAAAACACTCCCATTTACCACTGCAACAAAAAGAATAAAATATCTAGGAATAAACCTACCTAAGGAGACAAAAGACCTGTATGCAGAAAATTATAAGACACTGAGGAAAGAAATTAAAGATGATACAAATAGATGGAGAGATATACCATGTTCTTGGATTGGAAGAATCAACATTGTGAAAATGACTCTACTACCCAAAGCAATCTATAGATTCAATGCAATCGCTATCAAACTACCACTGGCATTTTTCACAGAACTAGAACAAAAAATTTCACAATTTGTATGGAAACACAAAAGACCCCGAAGAGCCAAAGCAATCTTGAGAACGAAAAAAGGAGCTGGAGGAATCAGGCTCCCTGACTTCAGACTATACTACAAAGCTACAGTAATCAAGACAGTATGGTATTGGCACAAAAACAGAAAGATAGCTCAATGGAACAGGATAGAAAGCCCAGAGATAAACCCATGCACATATGGACACCTTATCTTTGATAAAGTTGGCAGGAATGTACAGCGGAGAAAGGACAGCCTCTTCGATAAGTGGTGCTGGGAAAACTGGACAGGTACATGTAAAAGTGTGAGATTAGATCACTCCCTAACACCATACACAAAAATAAACTCAAAATGGATTAAAGACGTAAATGTAAGGCCAGAAACTATCAAACTCTTAGAGGAAAACATAGGCAGAACACTCTATGACATAAATCACAGCAAGATCCTTTCTGACCCACCTCCTAGAGTAATGGAAATAAAAACAAAAATAAACAAATGGGACCTAATGAAACTTCAAAGCTTTTGCACAGCAAAGGAAACCATAAACAAGACCAAAATGCAACCCTCAGAATGGGAGAAAATATTTGCAAATGTAGCAACTGACAAAGGATTAATCTCCAAAATTTACAAGCAGCTCATGCAGCTCAATAACAAAAAAACAAACAACCCAATCCAAAAATGGGCAGAAGACCTAAACAGACATTTCTCCAAAGAAGATATACAGACTGCCAACAAACACATGAAAGAATGCTCAACATCATTAATCATTAGAGAAATGCAAATCAAAACTACAATGAGATATCATCTCACACCAGTCAGAATGGCCATCATCAAAAAATCTAGAAACAATGAATGCTGGAGAGGGTGTGGAGAAAAGGGAACACTCTTGCACTGCTGGTGGGAATGTGAATTGGTTCAGCCACTATGGAGAACAGTATGGAGGTTCCTTAAAAAACTACAAATAGAACTACCATATGACCCAGCAATCCCACTCCTGGGCATATACCCTGAGTAAACCATAATTCAAAAAGAGTCATGTACCAAAATGTTCATTGCAGCTCTATTTACAATAGCCCAGAGATGGAAACAACCTAAGTGCCCATCATCGGATGAATGGATAAAGAAGATGTGGCACATATATACAATGGAATACTACTCAGCCATAAAAAGAAACGAAATTGAGCTATTTGTAATGAGGTGGATAGACCTAGAGTCTGTCATACAGAGTGAAGTAAGTCAGAAAGAAAAAGACAAATACCATATGCTAACACAAAAAAAATGTCATGAAGAACCTAGGGGTAAGACAGGAATAAAGATGCAGACCTACTGGAGAATGGACTTGAGGATATGGGGAGGGGGAAGGGTGAGCTGTGACAGGGCGAGAGAGAGTCATGGACATATACACACTAACAAACGTAGTAAGGTAGATAGCTAGTGGGAAGCAGCCGCATGGCACAGGGATATTGGCTCAGTGATTTGTGACAGGCTGGAGGGGTGGGATACGGTGGGAGGGAGGGAGACGCAAGAGGGAAGACATATGGGAACATATGTATATGTATAACTGATTCACTTTGTTATAAAGCAGAAACTAACACACCATTGTAAAGCAATTATACCCCAATAAAGATGTTAAAAAAAATTAAAAAAAACATTCTTTGACATAAATCATACCAATGTTTTCTTAGGTCAGTCTCCCAAAGCAATAGAAATAAAAGCAAAAAAAAACCAAATGGGACCTAATCAAACTTATAAGCTTTTGCACAGCAAAGGAAACCAAAAACAAAAGGAAAAGACAACCTATGGACTGGGAGAAAATATTTGCAAACAATGCGACCAACAAGGGCTTAATTTCCAAAACATACAAACAATTCATACAACTCAATAACAAAAGAACCCAAATAACCCAATCGAAAAATGGGCAGAGGGGCTTCCCTCGTGGTGCAGTGGTTAAGAATCCGCCTGCCAATGCAGGGGACACGGGTTTGACCCTTGGTCCGGGAAGATCCCACATGCCCCGGAGCAACTAAGCCCAGGTGCCACAACTACTGAGCCTGCACTCTAGAGCCCGCGAGCCACAACTACTGAGCCCATGCGCCTAGAGGCTGTGCTCCACAACAAGAGAAGCCACCACAATGAGAAGCCTGCGCACCGCAACAAAGAGTAGCCCCCACTCACTGCAACTAGAGAAAGCCCACGGGCAGCAACAAAGACCCAATGCAGCCAAAAATAAATAAATAAATAATGGGGAAAAAAAAGAAAAGAAAAATGGGAAGAAGACCTAAATAGACATTTCTCCAAAGAAGACATAAAGATGGCCAATTCATGAAAATATGCTCATCATTGGTAATTATTAGAGAAATGCAAATCAAAACTACAATGAGGTACCACCTCACGTGGGTCAGAATGGCCATCATTAAAAAGTCTACAAATAACAAATGTTGGAGAGGGTATGGAGAAAAGGGAAGCCTCTTACACTTTGGTGGGAATGTAAATTAGTGCATCTATGATGGAAAACAGTATGGAGGTTCCTCAAAAAATTAAAAATAGAGTTGCCAGATGATCCAGCAATCCTGGTCCTGGGCATATACCCAGACAAAACTATAATTTGAAAAGATACATTCACCCCTATGTTCATAGCAGCACTATTTACAATAGCCAAGACATGGAAACAACCTAAATGTTCACTGACAGATGAATGGCTAAAAAAGATGCAGTATGGTAATCCCCTGGAGGTCCAGTGGTTAGGGCTCCACACTTCCACTGCAGGGGGCACGGGTTTGATCCCTGGTTAGGGACCTAAGATCCCACAAGCCACATAGTGCAGCCAGAAAAAAAAAAAAAGAAGAAGATGGGGCATGCATATATATATATATATATATATATATATATATATACACACACACACACACACAAAATGGAACATTAGCCATAAAAAATGAAATAATGCCATTTGCGGTAATATGGATGGACATAGAGATTATCATACTTAGTGAAGTAAGTCAGAAAGAGAAAGGCAAATACCATATGATATCACCTATATGTGGAATCTAAAATACAACACAAATGAACATATCTATGAAACAGAAACAGACTCAAAGACATAGAGGACAAACTTGTGCTTGCCAAGGGGGAGGGGTGGTGGGGAAGGGAAGAACTGGGAGTTTGGGACTAGCAGATAGATGAAACTAATATGTATAGGATGGATAAACAACAAGGTCCTACTGTATAGCACAGGGAACTATATTCAATATCCTGTGACAAAAAATAATGGAAAAGACTATGAAAAATAATATATATATATATATATATATAACTGAATCACTTTGCTGTACAGCAGAAATTAACACAACATTGTAAATCAACTATACTCCAATAAAAACTTTTTTAAGAAGTATGGTATTGGCACAAAAACAGTCACACAGATCAATGGAACAGGATAGAGAGCCCAGAAATAAACCCACACACTTATGGTCAATTAATCTCTGACAAAGGAGGCAAGAATATACAATGGAGAAAAGACAGTCTCTTCAATAAGTGGTGCTGGGAAAACTGGACAGCTACATGTAAAAGAATGAAATTATTATAGAACATTCCCTAACACCATATACAAAAACAGTCTCAAAATGGATTAAAGACCTAAATATAAGACCAGAAACCATAAAACTCCTAGAGAAAAACATAGGCAGAACACTGACATAAATCATAGCAATATTTTTCTGGATCTGTCTCCTAAAGCAAAGGAAATAAAAGCAAAATAAACAAATGGGACCTAGTTAACCTTAAAAGCTTTTGCAAAGCAAAGGAAATCATCGACAGAATGAAAAGACAACCTATTGAATGGGAGAAAATATTTGCAAATGATATGACCCATAAGGGGTTAATATCCAAAATATATAAACAGCTTATACAATTCAACATCAAAAAACTAAAGTCCTCAACTGAAAAATGGACAGAAGACCTGAACAGACATTTTTCCAAAGAGGAAATGCAGATGGTCAACAGGCATATGAAAAGATGGTCAACATCACTAATCGACAGGGAAATGCAAATCCAAACCACAAAGAGGTATCACTTCACACTGGTCAGAATGGCTATCACCAAAAGGAACACAAATAACAAATGTTGGCAAGGAGGTGGAGAAAAGGAAACCATCGTACACTGCTAGTGGGAATGTAAATTGGTGTAGCCACTGTAGAAAACAGTATGGAGGTTTCTCAAAAAACTAAAAATAGGACTTCCCTGGTGGCGCAGTGGTTAAGAATCCGCCTGCCAATGCAGGGGACACGAGTTCAAGCCCTGGTCTGGGAATATCCCACATGCCACGGAGGAACGAACCCCGTGAGCCACAACTACTGAGCCCGTACGCCTAGAGCCCGTGCTCTGCAACAAGAGAAGCCACCGCAATGAGAAGCCTGCGCACCACAATGAAGAGCAGCCCCCGCTCGCGGCAACTAGAGAAAAGCCCACATGCAGCAACAACGACCCAATGCAGCCAAAAATAAAATAAATAATTTTTTAAACCACCCAAAAAAAATTAAAAATACAACTACAATATGACCCAGCAATTCCACTCCTGGGTATATATCTGAAAAAAACAAAAACACTAATTTGAAAAAATACATGCACCCCAATGTTCATAGCTGCATTTACAACTGCCAAGATATGAAAGCAACCTAAGTGTCCATCAACAGATGAATGGATAAAGATGTGGTATATATATACAATGCAATACTACTCAGCCACAAAAAAGAATGAAATCTTGCCATCTGCAGCAACATGAATGGACTTGGAGGGCATCATGCTAAGTGAAATAAATCAGAGGAGAGAGAAAGACAAATACCACATGATATCACTTATATGTGGAATCTAAAGAATACAACAAGCTAGTAAATATAACAAAAAAGAAACAGACACAGAGATATAGAAAACAAACTAGCGGTTACCAGTGGGGAGAAGAAAGTGGGGAGAGGTAATAAATATAGGGGATTAAGAGGTACTGTTATATATAAAATAAGCTACAAAGACATATTGTTCAATACAGGGAATATAGCCAATATTTTATAATAACTATAAATGGAGTGTAACCTTTAAAAGTTGTGAATCACTATGTTGTATACCTGGAACATATAATATTGTACATCAACTATACTTCAATTAAAACCAAAAGGAAATAGTGTACATCTTGAATTCCAAACAGCACATTTTTGTTTCTGATATTAGAGTATATTTTTAAATTGATGCCATATTTTATCCTCTCAGTGTTTTCCCCTCTTAAAAGCTGTTAAGCTGATCTCACAACCTGCAGAGTTCTTAGAATTGCAGAAAGGTGTTTCCTAGCTAACTGAACAATGCAAGCAGGGAGCGGTAAACTGCTCCAATCTCCTCTCCTCCCTTCAGAGGTGAGGGATGGGTTTCCATTCCAGTTCTAGTGCCCCGCAAAATTCAGCGATTGAGATGCTCCACCATTCAGCCATTTCTAAGAAAGACATTGTTTCCCACAGGTGTATTTGGGAAGGAGAAACAAACACACACAAATTTAAGGCAGGTGCACCTAATAAAATAGACCTCTAGGTAAGCACATATGGTACCTTTGGAATTGCAATACCAAGCTATTGCTTGGAGGTTAAGATGTGCTCCATGGAAACGCAGCTGACCTTCAAGAACAGAGTCCCGGCACTGGAAGGATGCACACCTGGCTCTTGGTAAAAGGCACACTGGTTTCTGTTTTCCCAGACCATGTATGAGGCAATAATGCAGGCCAGCTGGGTCGAGAAGCCCTGGCATAAACTAAAGTATAATGCTTTATTGGGGGAAAAGATAGTCTCTTAAGTAAATGATGCTGGGAAAACTGGATATCCACATGCAAAAGAATGAAACTGGACCCCTGTCTTATACCACTCACAAAAATTCGAAATGGATTAAAGCCTTCAGTGTAAGACCTAAAATTGTAAAACTCCTAGAAGAAAATACAGAAGGAAAGCTCCCTGACACGCATCTTAGTGAGGATTTTTTGCATTTGACAGCAAAAGCACAAGCGGTCAAAGCAAAAATAAAGAAGTGAGACTACATCAAGCTAAAATTCTTCTGCACAGTGAAGGAAACCATCAGCAAAGTGAAAAGGCAACCCACAGAATGAGAGAAGATATTTGCAAATCATGTATCTGACAAGGGGTTAATATCTAAAATATGTAAGGAATTCACATAACTCAATAGAAAAAACAAATAACCCAATTTGAAAATGGGCAGAAGATCTAAATAGACATTTTTCCAAAAAAGATATACAAGTGGCCAACAGGTAAATGAAAAGGTGCTCAACGTCACTAATTATCAGGGAAATGCAAATCAAAACCACAATGAGATATCACCTCATACCTGTTAGAACGGCCATTATTTAAGAAAAAGAGAGAAATAAGTGTTGGCGAGGATGGAGAAAAAGGGAACACATGTGCACTGTTGGTGGGAATATAAATTGGTACAGCCATTATGGAAAACAGTATGGAGGTTCCTCAAAAAAATCAAAACTAGAACTTCCATATTATCTAACAATTCCACTTATGGGTATATTTGAAGGAAATTATATCACTATCTTGAAGAGATATCTGCACCCCCTGTTCATTGAAGCATTATTCACAATAGCCAAGATATGGAAACAGCCTAAATGTCCATTGGTGGATGAACGGATAAAGAAAATAGAGTACGTACATATACATCCATAATGGAATATTATCCAGCCATAGAAAGAAAATATTCCTACCATTTGTGACAACATGTATGAGTCTTGAGGGCATTATGCTAAAGGAAATAAGTCAGACAGAGAAAGACAAATACTGTATGATCTCATTTACATGTGGAATCTTAAAAAAACTGAATTCATAGAAACAGAGAGTAGATGGGTGGTTGTCAAGGGTGGGCGTGGGGAGTGAATGTGGTCAAACTTCCAGTTTTAAGATGAGTAAGTTCTGGGGATTTAATGTATTGACACATCTTAATGACTATAGGTAACAATACTGGATTACATACTTGAGAGTTGCTAACAGAGCAGACAATAAACATTCTCACCACACACAAAAAAAAGGTAACTATATGAGGTGATGGATGTGTTAACTTACCTTATTGTGGTAATCACTTTGCAATATTCATATATAAAATCATCATGTTGTACACCTTAAACTTACATGCTATATGTAAAGTTTATGTTATATGTCACTTATATCTCAATAAAGCTGGAAAAAAATAAAGTATGCTTCATTAGTACCATGGAGGTTAAACCCCTATGTTCAAAAGTACCCTTCGGATATGGATTTTTTCACAAATGCATTAGAAAGGATTAGTATACTTATTATAGTTAAACTTACTACATTTATTAGTATACTTACTCTATTAGTACAATGAGTTGAATTGTGTTCCCCCCCAAAATTCATATATTCAAGTCCTAATCCCCAGGACCTCAGAATGTGACCTTATTTGGAGGTTGTTGTAGATGTAATTAGTTAACTTAGTTAGTTAAGATGAGGTAATTGTCCTAATCCATGATAACTGATGTCCTTATAAAAAGGAGACATTTGGACACAAACACACATAGGGAGAAACCATATAAAGGTACAAGTGAAGCTGATGCTTCTACAAGCCAAGGAACCCTAAAGATTGCCAGCAAGCTACCAGGAGCTGAGAGAGGCATGGAACAGGTTCCCCCTCACAGCCCATAGAAGGAACCACCCTGCCGACACCGTGATCTTGGACTTCTAGCCCCCAGAATAGGGAGAGAATACATTCCTGTTGTTTTAAGCCATCCCATCTGTGGTACGTGGTTGCAGCAGCCCTAGAAAACGAACACACTTAGTATCAAAGAGAAAGGACTAGCAGAAATCAGAGCTGGTGACAGGTGACTGAATCCTTTCTCGAATGGCCCTGCTTGGGGGAGGAAAGATACACGGTATCAACAGACTCCAGTTTACAAACTCCCCAGATCACTCACTGAGGTGTCTTTGGTCACAAGTTTCATCATTTAACTTTGAGGCCCGGGACAGAGCCCCACGTGTTACTCTCAAGCACCAGTGTCTTTTTTTTTTTTTTTTTTCCCTAGGAAGGAATTAAGCTCACACAGGAACAAGGAAAGGTATTTATAAACTTCAGATTTTGATAAATTAAGTGTACATGTTACAACTTTAGGGTAACCACTAGAATAGAAAAGAGATTGAGAAAATTCCAAACTAGAATGGGGGAAAACATCAGAAAGGAGAAAAACAACAACAATCCAGAAGCTGAAAACAGAGGGAAAAAAATAGAAAAGTTGGGAGAAGAAAATTTGAAGGATTTCCTTGGTCCATTTCTCAGCAGAAGTAGGAGGCACTATGCTCCCCTGAGAGAAAGGGGCCAGTGATGGGAACGGGGGTCTGCAGGGCAGTGAAGGTTTGGAGGGTCAAAGAAAGGAATGAGAGACGAGGCCAATCTAGATTGAGTCAAATGGTCGACTTGCAGTAATCAGGGCCTGGCTGAGGATTAAAATCACGGTTTTGCAGGACAGCCAATTAGCTATAAAAGACCAAATCAGGCAGAAATTTGCTTGGTGAGTACAGAACAGAGCACAAAGAATGAGAAGCTTTTGAGGCTATTCCAGCCAGGCTTTGGAGCGGTGAAGCCCAGGACAGGAAGATTGCTCTACTCTCTGTCATGACACTTGTGCCCTCCCTTTACAGAGGGCTGGATAAAAAACTGAGACATTCTTATGACACAGATCCTGCTCTGATCAGACTCCAAAGGTAGCCCTACGTCAGGCAAGTTACAAATCAACAAAGTAAATGACAGCCCTCTGTGCTCTAGTCCAGATAGGTCTCCCGAGCCTGCCCCCACCATGGCCTTCTGTTGTCTGCAGTCGAATAGTCACCAATTCTCTTTGGATGAGTCACCGCTTCTGGTTGCCCCTCTCATCTACGTTAAGTTGATTCTCCTTGGCTTCAAGTTCAGAGGTGACTTCTTACTGTGTTTCTGTCCATCAATCCCACATATACTTACATTTTGAAGCCTCTGGGCCTGTTTGGGAGGAGCAAAGGGTAGCAGAAGGCAGCATGGACTGGAGGACATACAGACTGAATTCCACAGTCACCAGCTGTGTGACTAAACCTCTGTGAGCCAGCATTTTCTCACTTGTAAATTAGGGCTTGAATGTTGACAGGTTAAATGAGATACTTTATAAAGCACCTACTTTACTGTCTGACACACAAAAGACACTCAATGAATGGCAGATCTCAAGGTTTCGAGCACAACTCTGACTGAGGACATGGTGTGGAGGCAGAAATAATGCCCCTCCACACACAGCACAAATGTCTGCTCCTAACCCCCAGAACCTGTGACTGTATTAGGTTACATGGCAAAGGGGAAATAAGGTTGCAGATGTAATTAAGGTTGCTAATTCCAATTAAGGTTGCTATTTTAAGCTGACTTTAAAATAGATTATCCTGGATTATCCAGTGTAATCGCAAGAGTCCTTAAAAGTAGAAGAGGGAGGCAGAAGAATAAGACTCAAAGGGTGACCTGGCTACAAAAGGAAGGCATGGAGAGATGCAATTTCACTCGTTGGCTTTGTGGAGGAAGACGCCATAAACCAAGAAGTGTGAGCAGCCTCTAGAAGCCAGACAGAGCAAGGAAATGAATTCTCCCCTAGAGCATCCAGAAAGGAAAGCAGCCCTGCTGACACCTTAGCCCAGGGAGACCGCATCAGGCTTCTAGCCTACAGACTGGAAGGTAATAAATTGTGTTGGTTAAGCCACTACATTTGTGGTAATTTGTTACAACAGCAACAGGAAACTAATATACCTGGCATCATGGAAGTTTTCCCCTCCTGCTTTCAGGGACCACACATTGGAATTCGGTTAGTACCTAACAGTGCTCTGCAAACTTAGGTATTCCAACGACACAACCATGACTTCTATGCCTGGGACCAACTTGAGTAATTATACACCTAGGTTAGTGGGGCAGTATGCAGCAGGGGTGATGGGGCTTGGTAGGTGCAATACTCACCCCAAGCTCTGTGTTGGAAAAGTACTGACCACTGCTAGTGATTCTGTGGCAGCTGTACTGAAGCCTAAATGGTCCACCTACTGCAGGGACCTCCTGACACCTGGGGCAGGGTGGCTCTCCCACTGGTCCCTATTTTCTAGTTTACTTCTCTCTGGACCCTGTAGTGGGTCACGAGGAAGGACAGAAGATCTTGAAGGATGCTGACGTTGGAAGCCTCTTCCTTGAACTGCTACTGTGGTGAGGTTGACGCCCTGCATCTAAAATATCTTGGAAGCAGACCCTGTGCCAGCCAGGCCTGGATTCTGCCAAGATTTTTTGGAGGTTAGCATTCAAACCCCCGTTCCAGAGGCCGTATCTTCCCCGTGGCCAAGCGCATGAGCCCTGGTGCAGGCAGCCTGGAAGACCCGGATTCAGGTTCCCATGCAATCAGCTCCCTAAGGACCGATGACGACTAGTAACAACGAGCCACTGGCACTTCTGGGTTCTGAACACGGTGCGGTTGCTTCCTCTGCCTTGGGCTCCACTGTCCTCCGTTCTCCATCTTGGAACTGTGTTCCTCCCACTAGCCCACTCTGTCCTACCTTTGCCCTTATCTCTTAGCTACAAATCTGCTCCTTTCTCTCCCTTGTTCTTCACAGCTCCCCAATTCCACATCCCCCTCTCTTATCATTCTCTCCTGGGCTGTCAGGAATCCCAGGACCTGGCCTGGGCCTCGCGTTCTCTCTGGCCGGGAGCAACAACTCAGGGCTCCAGCAGTGGGTACAGCCACCCCTCCTTGATCAGGAACTGTGAATTCTAGTCCTCATTATACATCCCTAAGCCCTGAGACCCTAAGGCCACCAGGACCCTCGACTACCCCCAACCACCTCAGTACCATTTCCAGCACATCAGCCCATAACTGATGCTCACAGAGTTGTAATGACTCCACAGTGACTGGCTCAAATCCATTTTGGAACAAGAGAGAGCTTAACTGAATGCACTCTGCCAGGAACTAGCTGTCTGCCTTTAGAGAAGCCATCTCCACTCACAGCTGGAAAATGAGGAGGTTGGACCAGACCTAGGGAATGTCTGAGGTGCCTGTTCTGCTAAAAGTCTGTGACTCTTGGTAGAGCTCATTGTGCTTCTGTCCAGCACAGTGACCCTGTAATTGGTAGTTTTATTTGTGAAGAACAATTACCCAAAAGCTGGAAGAGATGATAAATGTCATCTCTGCTAGGAACACTTCCTAACAAGCTCACCTAAAGGTCTTCAGGCTCCATGGACCCTGGGAGTCTAATACCGTGGTTCTTAACCAAGATGACGTTACCCGCTAAAGACATCTGGAGACGTTTTGGTTGTCAACTGGGGGGCAGCTACTGGCATCTAGTGGGTAGAGGTCAGGGATGCTGCTAAACATCCTACAATGCACCGGACAGCCTCCCACAAGAAAGAATTTTCCAGGCCCAAAATGTCAATATTGTTGAGGTTGAGAAACCCTGTTCTAGAGTATGCAACTTTGTTCGCACATTTGGTCATGACCCAAATATTTTATAATTCTGGGAACTGATAATGTGTGTCTTTTCACTTGCTAGAGAGGATAACCCCAAAGACTATGTTTTTCTTTTCTTTTTTGCCCCATAGGATAGAACGAGTTTTATATTTAATTTAGTAACTTTACTTCAGCTTCCTTCTTTCCACCGCCTATTAAAAAGAAAAAAAGTGGGCTTCCCTGGTGGCGCAGTGGTTGAGAATCCGCCTGCCGATGCAGGGGACACGGGTTTGTGCCCCGGTCTGAGGAGGATCCCACGTGCCGCGGAGCGGCTGGGCCCGTGAGCCATGGCCGCTGAGCCTGCGCGTCCGGAGCCTGTGCTCTGCAACGGGAGAGGCCACAACAGTGGGAGGCCCACGTACCATAAAGAAGAAAAAAAAAAAAAGTGTCTCATATTTTTTTCTGAGCTGTATTTTGTTTTTAAATTAAACTTTTTATTTGTGTAGATTCACATACAGTTGTAAGAAATAATGCAGAGAGCTCTGTGTGTCCTTTACCAGTTTCACACAGAACTATATACAAGATCCCATCCAGGGTGCTGACATGGGTACAATCCATCCATCTTACTCAGATTTCCCCAGCTGTGCTTGTATTCATTTGTGCATCTGTATTTAGTCCCATCCAGTTTCACACATATGTAGGTTCGTGTAGCCATCACCACAGTCAAGATACAGAACAGTTTCATCACCACAAGGATCCCTGTTGCCCTTTTAATAACCACACCTGCATATTCTCTTTTGACCTGGCTTTATCATCCTGCTGTGACCCTTATTAATGAGTTAAAGAGTGACACCTGCTCACTATTTGTATGAGAACTAAGGTTTTAACATTTTGAGAAATACACTTTGACATATTCCTTTGCCATTGCAAAATTACCCTACTAAGTAGCAGCTCCAGGCTGAGCGCTGATGACAGTGGTAGACCAGATGGTTCCTAATTTCTCCACCATTGAGTATACTAATGAAAACCATCACTCTATGTGCCAGGAACACAGAATGACCATAAGAAAGCTACTTCTCTTCTCTGTGATTCAGTTTCTTCTTCTGAAAAATGGGAACAATAATAGCTCCTATTTCAAAAAGTTCATGGAGAATTCAACAAGTTAATACATACAAAGCACTTGGAATATTGTGTGGCACATAATAAATTCCCAATAAATTTCAGTTACGGTATGTTCTCTCATTTAATACCCACAACTACCCTACTAGGTAAGTGCTCTTATTATCCCAGGACAACAGATAAGAAAACCAGGGCTCAGAAAGTTCAAGTAACTTTCCCAGAGTCTTAATCTAGTAAGAGACAAAGTCAGGATTAGAACTCTGGACTCCATGACTCCAAGTATCACCTTTGCCCTGCTCACTTTGTGGGGATATTAGGCAGCTGTACGTAGAGTAAAAACCAGAAACTCAAGTTCCAGAGGAACCCAGGTTGTTGAGGAGGTGGGGAATTTTGCATGGGATAGGTGGCTATCAAAAGAAACTGAAATTCTCAGATCCAAATATCCCCACCATCTTATTTCTAGAGTTTGAGGACTATCCATCTGAACAACAGAAACCCAAAGGAAAACCTTTGTAAAATGAGTAAAAGAATATTTTGTCTAAACTTTCTTCCCACACAAGGCTTGGAAACACATGGGGAAAAGAAACCAGTACTCATCAGCTCAAACTCATTCAAGCCTAGCAAAGGGTCAGTAGTCAGTAGAAAGGGAGGACAGGGTCCCAGAGCCTCCACCCTCAAAAACAAAAGTTTTTGATCCACAATTCTTCCTTTGAAATACTGATTTACACTGAGGCATAATGAAAAACTTCCTGGATCATGACTTAAGCAAGATAAAACCCCAGCCAATTCATAGCCTAGGAATTGAAAGCCCACAGTTGGAAAAGACTGGAAGGAAACCAATCATAAGCAGAGATTGAACCATCCTCACCAGCCCCTCCCATCTCAACTCCTTTGGAGCTGAGACAACACAGGGCAGAGGTTCCCAATGCTGGGTCACAGGGATGAGACCCCCAGTGTGCTGCACGATGAGAAAAATGAGTAACTGAAGAGGGTAAAACAGCCTGCCACATTCTGACTGGCTCTGTCCTGTATAATTGCATGCATGGAGATGGAAGTGGGGAAGCCTCCTTCAGCAGTGGTTCCCATATTTTTAAAATGATCTGAAAAAACTGGGGGAATCATGGCCAGACTGCTAGCTGCCATCTAATGTTAATCCTTTGCTTTTGCCTTAGTAACAGAATCTTGGTTTTTAGCTTGGCATGTTGCCACTCAGCTAAAAGACTTTTCCCAGCTTCCCTTGCAGCTAGATGTGGTCATGTGACTAAGTTCTGGCCAATAAGATATAAGTGATATAGGATACTACCAGGAAGTTTCCTTAAAGGAAGGAGGCAGGTCCTTCTCCTTTCTCTTCCCCTATCTTGATATCTGGAATGTGAATGTTATGCCTGGACCGTAAGTTTAAAGGCCACCTGAGCATGGCAAGGCAGTAAGCTCATGGCAGAGCAGTGAGCTAGAGGAAGCCTGGGTTCCTGAGGACTTAAGAGCTGCCATACAGGCCCTGGAGGGAAATAAACATTCATCTTGTTTTAAATCATTACTTTTCAGGTTTCTTCTTCACAATTAAACCTAAGCCTAATTGATACAGGAAACAAAACAGGGTTTTATTTTGCTAAATAAAGCTTGAAAAAATCAAACTACTATATACCATCACACTAAGAAATATCAGAATAAAGAACTGTCTTTTCAATTGACTAATTTTTTCATTCGCTCAATAAACAGTGAACATTTACTCTGTGGCAGACACTGTACTAGGGGCTAAGGATACAGCAGTGACCATATGAAGAAGACATGGCCCCTACCCTTGTAGGGCTAACACTTCAGTGACACTGTGAAGATCTCACTAAACTGGCTCTGTTTCTCGTTTTGCTGCAAGCCAATGATAACTTGGTCAGGACTGATACTGGTCCATACGCCATATCTGGGAACCACTGCCCAGGTGGGTTATGGTAAAGTCTGCAAATTCAAGTACATATTAAGCATTGCCTATAGCCTGAAAAAATGCTATGTCTCACATGTTAACTACTGTTTTCCAAATGTAGGTGAACTCAAAAAAGGAATTTCATTTAAAAGCATTACTGAATTCATAATAGTTTTTTGTCAATTGGGGGGGGCAATTTTTCTCAATTTTTAAAAAATTAATTAATTAATTTTATTTATTTATTTTTATTATTTTTGGCCGCATTGGGTCTTCGTTGCTGCACGCAGGCTTTCTCTAGTTGTGGTGAGCAGGGGCTACTCTTCGTTGCGGTGCACGGGCTTCTCATTGTGGTGGCTTCTCTTGTTGCAGAGCATGGGCTCTAGGTGTGCGGGCTTCAGTAGTTGTGGCACACAGGCTCAACAGTTGTGGCTCGTGGGCTCTAGAGCACAGGCTCAGTGGTTGTGCCACATGGGCTTAGTTGCTCCGCGGCATGTGGGATCTTCCCAGACCAGGGCTCAAACCTGTGTCTCCTGCATTGGCTGGCGGATTCTTAACCACAGCGCCCCCAGGGAAGTCCCCAGACAATTATTTTAAAGGCAGTCTAGAAAAGTCTGCTGGAGCTATACACTGTCCCATGCAGATGCAGAAGCAGACAAGGACAGGGGCAGGGGTTAGAACAGGGGCAGAAGCAGAGCAGAAGTCCAAAGAGAGAGTAAGGACAGCAAAAATGGATTTAAAGGAAAGCCTAGTCGTTCACACTTAAACGAATCCTGGAGTGACAATTCCAAGATAAAGCAGCTGCAGCAAAGTTGAGGAAGAGCCCAAACTGGGGCGCTACATAATGACAATTTTACAGCGTCCAAGAAAAGTTAAGACATGTACTAAATGAAACTTCCAGATAACAAATGGTGTAGAGAACAAATTCCTGTTTCAGGGAAAATCACCTTCCGTTTCTCAAAGCACATTTCATTTCTAAGAACACTAAGTTACATAACAGTATTCATCTGTGTTAGTTTCTGGGGGCTGCCGTTAACAAAGTACCACAAACTGGGTGGCTTAAAATAACAGAAATTTATTTTCTCACAGTTCTGGAGGCTGGAAGTCTGAAATGAAGATGTTGGCAGAGTTGGTTCTTTCTGGAGGCGCTGAGAGAGAGTCTGTTCTATGCCCTTCTCCGGCTTCTGGTGGCTGCTGGCAATCCTTGGTGTTCCTTGGTTGGTAAATGCACCACTCCAACCTCTGCCTCTGTCTCCACATGGCGTTCCCTTTGTGTCTGTGTCCAAATTTCCTTCTTATAAAGACATTAGTCATTGGATTAGGGTTTACCTTAATCCAGTATAGCATCATCTTAACTTGACTACACCTGCAAAGACTCTATTACCACATAAGATCAAATTCAGAGGTTAGGGTCACTGGGCGGGGAGGGAGGCGGGCAGCGGTTAGGACTTGAACATATCTTTCCGGGAGACACAATTCTATCCACTACCTCATCCAATACAAAACCGCCAGAACCATCAAATCCCTCTTCTCTACTATAACCAAGGTTTTATTTTTTTTTTAAGCAGGCTCATTGAACTCCAATTTTTAAATGGAAAATTTTATAATTGCAATTGCAGTTAGCTCTATTCTACTCCCAAGTCCCACTAAAACAAATGTAAGGGATTTTTTTAATGGAATAAACCCACAAGGCCGAAGAGAAGAGGAGAGAACAACAAAATTTTGGAAGCTGGAAAGGACATGAGCATGTGGTTACTGGCTTAGCCGTCTAAGAAAGATGAATCCTAAGCAGAAGATGGGAAAGCTGAGAAGCATGAACATGGTTCATATCCTTCAATTAGAGACAGGAATTAGAGACAATGGAGACTTTTGGAAGTGGGAGAGAAGGAATTTGTGGGAAATCAGGTTAAGAAGCAGTTAGAACCCCAGGTGCTCTCCCCAACATAGTAGATCTGAATGACTGACCCTCCTCCACCCTGAAGGAGGTTGTAGTGTTATTTTCTGGTGAAAATTTCTGGACTGAGGATCACTTAGAACAATGGTGGTCAGGGCCATTAAACTGAAAATAGGGCACATGAGACACCAGACTTCTTCCCCAACTCAAACAGGCAGATACCCTCCATGCAGGAAAATGGGAGAATCTGCCCAGTGGAATCTGATCATCCCCTCCTTTCAAAAAGGCCTAAAAATACAAACATCAAGAGTTCCTCAGTGGAATGACCCAGCCAGATACTCCACAGTGAAAAGGACAGACTTCAAGCCCCAACTTTGTGCATGGAGCTTCCAAAATCTTAGTGGTCTCTCCTTATATATGAGCAAACAGCCAAGGGCTGAAAACTTCCAAATGAACCACAGGCAGAGAAACAAACAAGGGAAAAATAAACGGGAAGAAACGAAGACTGTAGGGGAAACAACCTAATTAAAATCATCACCAAAAAGCTACTGCATGTAAAAAATGAGAATGGATGCGACAAAAAAGGAACATTCAGAAAACCGAGAGGTTTTAGAAATTAAAAGTAAGGTAGGAAAAATGAAAATTCCACAGAAAAGTAGGAAGATAACGATGAGGAAGTCTCCCAAAAAGTAGAGCAAAAAACCAAAGAGAATCTTCTAATTTTTCAGTTGAGGATTTTGGTTTTTTGATGTTGAATTGTGTAAGCTGTTTATATATTTTGGATATTAACCCCTTATGGGTCATATCATTTGCAAATATTTTCTCCCATTCAATAGGTTGTCTTTTCATTCTGTCGATGATTTCCTTTGCTTTGCAAAAGCTTTTAAGGTTAACTAGGTCCCATTTGTTTATTTTGCTTTTATTTCCTTTGCTTTAGGAGACAGATCCAGAAAAATATTGCTATGATTTATGTCAGTGTTCTGCCTATGTTTTTCTCTAGGAGTTTTATGGTTTCTGGTCTTATATTTAGGTCTTTAATCCATTTTGAGACTGTTTTTGTATATGGTGTTAGGGAATGTTCTATAATAATTTCATTCTTTTACATGTAGCTGTCCAGTTTTCCCAGCACCACTTATTGAAGAGACTGTCTTTTCTCCATTGTATATTCTTGCCTCCTTTGTCAGAGATTAATTGACCATAAGTGCGTGGGTTTATTTCTGGGCTTCCTATCCTGTTCCATTGATCTATGCGTCTGTTTTTGTCCTCTAACACCATAAACAAAATAGACTCAAAATGGATTAAAGACCTAAATGTAAGACCGGATACTATAAAACTCCTAGAGAAAAACATAGGCAGAACATTCTTTGACATAAATCGCAGCAATATTTTTTGGGGTCCGTCTCCTAAAGTAAAGGAAATAAAAGCAAAAGTAAACAAACGGGACCTAATTAAACTTAAACGCTTTTGCACAGCAAAGGAAACCACTGACAAAAAGAAAAGACAGCCTACTAAAGGGGAGAAAATTTTTGCATATGATATGACTGAGAGGGATTACTTCCCAAAATATACAAACAGCTCATACAGCTCAATATAAAAAACACCCGGTTAAAAATGGGCAGAAGACCTGAATGGACATTTTTCCAAAGAGGAAATGTGATGGCAAACAGGCATATGAAAAGATTCTCAGCATCATTAATCATCAGGGAAATATAAATTAAAACCACAATGAGATATCTCTTCTACACCTGTCAGAATGCCTATCATCAAACATAACACAAATGACAAATGTTGGCAACGATCTGGGGAAAAGGAAACCACCGTACACTGTTGGTGGGAATGTCAGTTGGTGCAGCCACTGTGGAGAACTGTATGGAGGTTTCTCAAAAAACTAAAAATAGGACTACCATATGACCCAGCAATTCCACTCCTGGGTATATATCTGAAAAAAGCAAAAACACTAATTCAAAAAGATACATGCACCCCAACTTTCATAGCAGCACTATTTACAATAGCTAAGACATGGAAGCAACCTAAGTGTCCATCGACAGATGAATGGATAAAGAAGCTGTGGTATATATATATACAATGGAATGCTACTCAGCCATAAAAAAGAATGAAATTTTGCCATTTGCAGCAACAGGAATAGACTTGGAGGGCATCATGCTGAGTGAAATAAGTCAGACAGAGAAAGACAAATGTTGTATGATATCACTTATATGTGGAACCTAAAAATTACAACTAGCTAGTAAATATAACAAAAAAGAAACAGACTCACAGATATAGAGTACAAACTAGTGGTTACCACTGGGGGTGGAATATCAGGTTGGGGGAATGGGAGGTACAAACTATTGGATGTAAGATAGGCTGCAAGGATGTATTGTGCAACATGGGTAATTTACTCAATATTTTGTAGTGACTGTAAATGACTGTATCCTTTAAAAATTGTATAAGAAATTTTAAAAACCCAATGGAAAAATAAAACAAAACAGAAAAACCCCAAAGAGATGTAAACTAGGAATGAAAAGATAAGAAAAATAGAGGACCAGTCTACGAGAAAAAATAACTTGAGAAAATGTTTCCATAATTGAAAGCTCTTAGGTTCCAGATTTTTAAAAAAGTCTTGCAGGAGGGAGGAAAGAGTATGCAGGGGGATGTGGGCAGGGTGGGGAGTGTAGGGATGGGGGAGGACGCCAAATTTCATACAAATGATCACAAATCAGAATGACATCAGATTTCTCAACAGCAACTTCGGAACCTAAGGAATGTGATTTCCATCCTAGACTTTTATATCCAGCCAAGCTATCAATTAAATAGAGAAGGCATAAAGAGATGTTTGAAATGCAAGGTCTCAAAAAACATTACCTCCCTGTAAATCAACTATACTTCAATAAAAATAAATCAATTAATTAAAAAACAAAAAGTTACCTCTCACATAGGAAGGTACTTGAAGATGTTTTGGGCCAAAATAAAAGAACCAACCAAGAAAGAAGACACAGGATCCAGGAATTCAACACAAAAGAGAGGCCAAGGGGATCCTCAGATTAATGGTGAAGGCAGATTCTGAACCAAGAGCTGTGCCACTCGCCTAGAGAGCAGCTAGCCCAGGACTGCAGCAGGTCAGAAAGCTCCAAGGGCAATTTCTTCAAAAAGAAAAAAACTGAAAGAATTCCTAATGTGCTTGAACATGTGGAAAGGAGATTTGCACAACCGGAGGACAGTTTAATGTGAATTAGTGATGAGTTCAAATCAAAAAAAAAAAAAAATTCTTAGTGCAGCAAAAAAAAAAAAATTCTGTGAAAGGAAAAGTAATCACAGTATATTACATGGTTCAGCTGTAAACAGTGTTAACAAAATGTACCAGTAGAAACAGTGAACACTGATCTAACCAAACTATGTACAACTATATTGGGAGTGGTGCAGGTGGGGGTGAAAGAGAGAAATCCTCACCTTCCATGTGGATAATTAACAGATCAGGCCTTAAACTGAAACATCAAGACAAGATCTGCATATTATTTAGAGACAAGTAAATACCAAGAGAATCAGTTGAAAGAGGTGAAAATAATGTCCCCTTGGGAATTGAAAAACTAGGAAGTTGTAACAGGGGGTTGTTGATTTTCATAACAAGCCTTACAGAAATGATTGACTCTGAAGTATGCGCATGGATAACTGAAAAATATTTTTAAAATTTTAAAACGTAATTGGATCAAGTTACTCTCCTGGTCATAACAATTCCAAGGCTTCTCACTGCTGTTCGGGTAACATCTCAGATCCTTATTACGGTGGACAGGGTTCTGTGTGATCCAGCCCTGCCTACTCCTCTCACTCACTGCTCTGAAGATGCTCCAACTGCGCTGCACTGGCTGGAGGCCTGCCCCAGGCCTTTGCACGTGCTGTTCCTTTCGCTAAAAATGTTCCCATGTCAACCCAAACCTGGTGAATCCCAAGCCCTCTTCAGTTTTTGTTTTTGTTTTTTTTTAAAGGGTGTATGTGTTTTTGTTTTTAAAGAATATGTTGGGGGTAGGAGTTTATTAATTAATTAATTAATTTTTGCTGTGTTGGGTCTTCGTTTCTGTGCGAGGGCTTTCTCCAGTTGTGGCAAGCGGGGGCCACTCTTCATCGCGGTGTGCGGGCCCCTCACTATCGCGGCCTCTCCTGTTGCAGAGCACAGGCTCCAGACGCGCAGGCTCAGTAGTTGTGGCCCACGGGCCCAGTTGCTCCGCGGCATGTGGCATTCTCCCAGACCAGGGCTCGAACCCGTGTCCCCTGCACTAGCAGGCAGACTCTCAACCACTGCCCCACCAGGGAAGCCCCCTCTTCAGTTTTTAACACAAACATCGATATCTCAGAGGAGTCTTAGCCGACCCTTAGATTAGGTTACATTTCTGAGTTTTATTTTCCCATAGTACCTGGCTTCTCCTGTAGCACTTATAATGATTGTAATTCATTAGCTGTGTGAATCAGTTAATCTACCTCTTCTTCTACCTGTGTTTTCCAATACAACAGCCACTAGCTGCAATGAGCTATGTAAATTTAAATTGACATTAAAGAATATAAAAAATTCAGCTGCACTAGCCCCATTCCAAAAGACCCATAGCTGTCGCTAATGTATTGGACAATGCAGACATAGAACCTTCCATCATCACAGGAAGTTCTATTGGACAGAGTTGCTCTGACTGTAAACTCCACAAGGGCTCTTCATAGATCTATCCTGAGTGCTTAGGACCATGTCTTGCACTTTGTCAGGGCTGCCTAAATAACTGCTGAATAAATTAATTCATTCATTTTTTAGGGTAAAAAGTAGGGACACTTCGATGACTAGGAGGATGTCAATATTTGGTTCGCCTTAGTCTCAAGCCCTTCAGTAATGTCTATTTCTATATCATCCCAATAGCAAAACCTGCACCAAAGAAAATTAAAACTTAGGTAACAAAATAAATAAATATTCATGACATCATTTGAGGCGTAACTGTGGAGTCAAGGGATTCATAAGGGCAAAAGGATTACATTTCATCCAGAACTAGATTCTCAATTTGTCTTATGAACCAACCATTCGAATTAACCTGTAAGACATGTATTTTCAGAGTCCATTTGGATGTAAGCATCCTAATGTATCTGTGACTGTAGTAAGCTAAGTCACTTTGGGCATTGTGGAGTATAAATCCACTTTAGATGCTGTATTCAGCATTACACACAGAGGAAGAGATTAAATAGATATGATTTTCTCTTAAGAGGATTATTACCAGGCTTTCAAAGATGCCCAAGCACCTCATTAATGGTTAATGTGTTCATTGGGTTTGAACAAATTCAACAAACCAGAGACACATTCAAATATATTTATCTGAATAAACCACTCTGGAGATTTAAAAACTAAAATTGGATCTTTCTGGATAACAATAAATCACTAGCTCCCTCTCCCCAACCTGCTGGCTATGGGAGAACCTGCTTGCCAAGTATCCTGCCCATATTCCAAAACATGGAATCTGTTTTCAGGTGCTCCCCTGCGACAACATCTTCATTTCAAGCCCTGATTCAAGGAGGTCCCTGGCAACAAAGAAAGTATTCCTGAGGCCTGAAAAAAGCAGTCTGGGAAAGCAGGGCTCTCTCTTCAGTGATGAATATGTAGTTTCTACCTCCTTTTTTATCTGCCTCCCTCGCCTCTTGTTCTCTCACTCTCTGAACAAAAACAACCACGGGGTAGCCCTGAGCGTTTCAGGAGCAGAGACTGGTGGAAACAAGTGCTTCTGTAATTACAGAAGCAAGTGGATTCTAAGAACCAAGCATGACACGGAGTGGCAGAAGTTTAAATTCTGGGTCCCTAAAGGCACTTGTGAAAAGATGACCTCCTCTCCCAAGATATATCTGTGTCCTGTACCCACAATGTGTGTCGTTTCAGGGAAAAAACAATGGCGGCCCTACTCGGACAACAGTTAGATCTAGCACCTCTGAAGCTGAAATTGTATAACCTAGAGGAGGGAAGGGCACGGGGAGGAGCACAGGGGGACAAAGTCACAGCCGTCATGAACGATGGCTGGCGTTTACTGAGCACTACTGAGGGCTGAGTCTTTGACATATATTACACCACTCGATCCTCCCCACGACATTCTGGGGGTGCGTTGTATTATTTTTTTAAAGTGACATAAAGAAAGTAAGTGCTGTGTGGCCTCGTCTGCAAAGTGGGTGTAATCTGACCTCATAGAGTTGCTACAAATATTCAGTGAGTTTTGTTATGTGGTTAGAACAGTATCTGGCCCAAAGTAAGTAAAATACACAAGTATTTGTTATATAAAAACAAGTAGGGACTTCCCTGGCAGACCAGCGGTTAGGACTCTGTGCGTCCACTGATGGGAGCCCGGGTTCGATCCCTGGTTGGGGAACTAGATCCCGCAAGCCACACAGCACAGCCAAAACAAAAAAAAGTAAATCCCTATTTTACAGATCACAGATTTTAAAAATGCTTTCTAGTTTGGGTCCTGTGGCTGACAAGCTGTGGGACTTCAGGCAAGGCCCTTAAGCTCGCAGGTCTTGATTATCTCATAAAGACTTCAGGACTTGTGCTTTGATTACGTGGATCCCTTTCAGCTCTAAGCTTTTTCTGATGAGTACAATTTCTTTGTAACTTTTCCTTCACCTTACTCCCCTGTCCTCATGATCTAGCGGTCTTAACAGGTGCGGAGATGGGGAGTGTGGAAAGGCATGGGGACGTTTTGGGTTGTCTTGATGATGAGAACCAGACTGCAATTTGGTGGCAGGGTCAAGGGATGCTTAATGGTTATGACTGCATGCAGCAGCCCCACCCCAAATGCCAATGGCTTCCCTATGGAAAACCCAACCAACCTCAGAATGTTGGTAGAAATCTTGATGCAATTCATAGAAAAGCAAAGGGAAGTTTTTCTGTCAAAGCAATGGAACCACATGGCCATGCAGCCACACAGCCATATGGCAAAGTGGCTGGCCAGCCATGCAGCTGTCCAAATTGTGGCCGGCTAGCTATGCTTCCATATACTCATGCAGCTAAATAACTGCACAGCCATGTGATCATGCAGTTATGTGGTCATGTAGCAAAGCAGTCATGAGGTCACTGCAGCACACAGTTATGTGACCGTGCAACCACACAGCTAAACGCCCGTAGAGCCGTGCCCGAAACCCCACTGTGTTACAGCCAAGCAACAGCCCAACATCTTCTTCAAATGCAAGAGAGAATAACAAACTGGTGTTTGCCTATCTTGTCAATCTCAGAAAACATTAATGGAGCTCCTATATCTCAGACAATGAGCAGGACAAAATTTCTGTCCCCAGGAAGCCCTCATTCCTGCAGAAGGATGGACCTGTGCACATGCACCCAAGGCTGACCAGAGAGCAGTGGAAATAATGATCAGAAGAAAAATAGGGAAGTAGGGAAACAGAGATTGGTTCTACCTGGGGAGAACCTAGGGCGGTTAGGAGGTTTTGCAGAGAGTGTGGCTTTGGAGTTAGATTTGTGCGATGAGCAAATGTGAAGGTAAAATGTTCCATCTGAGCGAGCAAGACTAAAGACATAAAGAAGAAAGGAAAGGGCAGACCTAGGAAGCGGTGAGGGTCAAGAGTGTGGAGCTGGTAGGGATAGAACGTTCAAGCCAGAGGCCCAAGGGCCTAGAAGGCCATGCTGAAAATTTTCATCATTTGTCCAGTGGGAAACAGGGCTCGTGAAACATTTGGGGGTCTGAGTGACAGGATCACATCCATGCTCCAGAAAGATCCTGGCAGGAGTGTGAGGAATGACTGAAGAAAGGAAAGGTCAGAAGTAAACAAGAGGCTCAGACACTCCATGGGGGTAATCCCAGCCCTGCTTCCCACTGCCCCAGGAACGAAGTCCACACTCCTGCCCGTCACCCACAAGGTGCTACTACATATTCCATCCCTACACATATCCTCTCCTACTATCCCCCTCTCTCAGTTCCCTCCAATCACTGTGGCCTCATTCTGTGCCTCCATCACATCAAGCTCATTCCAGCCTCAGGGCCTTTGCACTTGCTGGTGGCTGTCCAGGAGCACGCTGGCCCCTAATGTTCACAAGGCCAGCCCTGCTTTTCACTCACAGTTTAACTCACATACCACTTCCTCAAAGAGGCCTACCCCGACCACACAATCTGTTAGCCTTCACCCTATCCCAAGCTCCATCTATTTCATTACCTTGGTTTTTTTCATGGTGCTTACCAATATCTGAAATTACTTTGGTGATTTACTTCTCTGCCCATCACCATTACACCCAACCTGAATGTAAGCTCCAAAAGCAGAGCCTTGTCTGCCTCGTTCACTGCTACAATATCTAAAACAGTGCCTCCTACCGCCCACAGTGGGTGCTGAAGAATATTCGTGGAAAGGAAGGAAGGAAGGGAGAAAAGAAGGCTGTTCACTGGCTGAGAAATCTAAAAACTTCAGCTGAGCCTGTGGTTAAGGGAGAGACAAGTATGGGGCAACGAGAGAGGAGGGGGATGCCTGCCTCACCATCAGGATGCCCCACATGCAGGAAGGTCGACGGGAGGCTGTTCAAAGGTGAGCATTAAGGAGGCCCTGAGCTAAGGCACTCGAGCAGTTGGAAATGTGATGATTCCCCAGCAGTGAGCATGCTGAATGAGGAAAGGGAGCCAGGACAGGGCATGAAGAGTCACATACCTATGGGAGGGGGGTGAAGGGAAACCAGGAAAGAGGAGCCCGAAAAGGAGAATGAGGCAGAGAAGATGCAATCAGAGGTAGAAGGGAAACTCACCAGTGGCGGGGGTGGAAAACTCAGGGAGAAGGTTGATTTCCAAAGTGGGGAGGAGGGTGTGGGCAGAGGAGATTAGCCAGATCAAGACAGTGCTGAAAGCTGCAGAGAAGCCAAGGGCAATGAGCGCTGACTCTGCATCTACAATATCGCTCTTTGGGAGAAGAGCTTCAGTGGATTCGTAGGCACAGAAATCTCCTGTAACGCCATCTACTGTGGCTGCAGGAACCTGGACCCATCTGCGTCACCCCTGTGAGACTTGGGGAAAAAGGGAACTGATGAAAACGCTAACTCGCACGAGGCTTGCTGCGCCATAGTGATCAAGTCCTTTGTTTCTGACCCAGGAGTCTCATGTCTTAAACAGCTTCCAAGACACTGTCACAGGCCAACTTGTCAGGTAAAATCTCAGACCCTTAACAGTTCTTAACACTGCCATGCTCTTCTAGAACCCTGCTGTTCTTTCATCAAGGGATGGTGTCTAATTCCCTCCCTTTGAGTCTGGGCAGGTTTGTGACTCACTTGTAAGCAACTGAAGGCAGGAGAAATGACACCGCGTGACTTCCAAGGCTAGGTCACGAGAGGTAATACAGCTTCTGCCTTTTCAGCTGGGACATGTGCTGGAGCTCGGAGTAGTTATGTAAACAGTCTGACTGCTCCGAGGTCACCATGCTGTGAGGAAGCCTAAACTAGCTCATGCAGAAAGACCATATGGAGAAGCCCTGGGACTGTACTCATAAGGAAAGATGCCCAGCCAGCCCCAGCTGCTCCACCTGAGAGCAAAAACCCAACAATTTCATTCACCAAATAACTTTAGGGACTTTTTGCTCTTCGAAATATCTCAGTCATCCTCAAAGGATGAAGATTCCCAACTACTGAATATGGTCAAAAGAAGAGGCCTAGAGATGTAAACAGACTGTATACACCTAGGAAAAAGGCAATTTGCCCATAATCATATGAAAAGACAGTGACCTCACTCACAGTGATGCACATTAAAACTAAGTGACAATTTATTACCCATTAAAGTGACAAAAAACCCCTAAATTGGACAATATACTCCGTTGGCAAGGCTATGGGACAACAGGCACTCTCAGACACTGCTGATGGGAATGCAACATAGTACAAGTGCTGTGGAGGGGAATCTGGCAGTACCTGTTTGCATTCAGCCTTTGGCCTAGTCATCCCACTTTTAAGAATCTACCTAAAGATACACTGGCAAAAGTGAGAAAACACATGGACAAAAGTCTAGAAACAACCCCGATGAACTATGACATATCCACACAATTGAGCAATATGTAGTTATGAAAAGAAATGAGAAATTTATCTATATACTGCTCTGAAGTGATCTCTGGAATATACTAAGTGAAAAGGCCAACATACAGAAAAAACAGAGGGTATAGTATGCTATTTTTTATCTTTAAAAGGGAGCATGTGAATGTATGTGTATGTGTTGTGTGTGTGTGTGTGTGTGTGTGTGTGTATGCATATATTGTATAAATATATGAAAAGATAACCAAAACTAGAGGAGGACAAAGGGAACAGAGTAGATGGGGCAGAAATAAAAGTTAGACTTCTTAAATGTAGCTTGTTTTGTAGATTTGTCATTGGACCCATGTAAATTTTTTACCTAAATATAAAACAAAATTAAACTGAAGTTTTAAAAAGCAACAATTTGGCCACAAAATGAAACAAATAACCTATCTCTATGGCAAGTTGATAGCTTAACGATACAGCAAGAAATTATTTCAAGTTACTGTAAAACACAGCAATCTAACTGTATATTTCTATTGTACTACACCTTAAGGACAAAATCCCATAAAAATCTAAAAATATTTTCAGTAACATATTGTTAGATATATAAAAAGTAAATAAGTACTTCTAATGTTGTTAGGAACCAAGATTTTCAGCACCTAAAAAAAAAGGACAAATACAAAAATAAAAAAAATAAGAAAGGGCTTCCCTGGTGGTGCAGTGGTTGAGAGTCTGCCTGCCGATGCAGGGGACATGGGTTCGTGCCCCAGTCCGGGAAGATCCCACATGCTGCAGAGCAGCTGGGCCCGTGAGCCATGGCTGCTGAGCCTGCACGTCCGGGGCCTGTGCTCCGCGGCAGGAGGGGCCACAGCAGTGAGATGCCCGCGTACCGCAAAAGATAATAATTAAATAAGAAAAGCCCTACAATTGAACATTTTGAATTGATAATATCAATACAAATATATCATCTTTTTAAAAAAGAAAATAACTCCTAGCTCTGTCCTCTGAAAAGGTCTATAAACAACAACCAACCCAATAGCAATGAGCACCCCAGGTGCCCAGGCTGTAGTCTCTAAATATCATATTTCAATTAAAGGAACCAGGACTCCTTAGAGAAATGGTTAATTCCAAGTCTAGCACAGGAAAAATACAATATAAATCTAGAAAAAACATCATACCAGAAAACAAGGACTATCAAAGACTACTGGAGTTGTGTAAAAAGGAATCAAACCAAGGGGCTCCCATTAGTCAAAAATGGAACAGTTTAGGCACACACAAATAATAATAAGTGCAATTAATTGAAACTCATCAAATACATGGCAGAGGAGTAAGACGTGGAGATCACCTTCCTCCCCACAAATACATCAAAAATACATCTACATGTGGAACAACTCCTACAGAACACCTACTAAACACTGGCAGAAGATCTCAGACTACCCAAAAGGAAAGAAAATCCCCACGTACCTGGGTAGGGCAAAAGAAAAAGAAAAAACAGAGACAAAAGAATAGGGACGGGACCTGCACCTCTGAGAGGGAGCTGTAAAGGAGGAAAAGTTTCCACACACTAGGAAGCCCCTTTACTGGCGGAGGTTGGCAGGGGGGGAAGGGGGGAAGCTTTGGAGCCACAGAGGAGAGCACAACAACAGGGGTGCAGAGGGCAAAGTGGAGAGATTCCCGCACAGAGGATCGGTGCCAACCAGCACTCACCAGTCTGAGAGGCTTGTCTGCTCACCTGCCAGGGCAGGTGGGGGCTGGGAGCTGAGGCTCAGGTTTCAGAGGTCAGATCCCAGGGAGAGGAGTGGGGTTGGCTGCGTGAACACAGCCTGAAGGGGACTAGTGCGCCACAGCTAGCCAGGAGGGAGTACGGGAAAAGCTCTGGACCTGCCTAAGAGGCAAGAGACCATTACTTCAGGGTGCTCGAGGAGAGGGAATTCCTTCCCTGTCTGCCCACAGAAGGCAGAGCACCGCCTAAACGAGCTCCAGAGATGGGCGCGAGCCATGGCTATCAGCTCGGACACCAGAGACGGGCATGAAACGCTAACACTGCTGCTGCAGCCACCAAGAATCCTGTGTGCAAGCACAGGTCAGTTATCCACACACTGCCCCCCCTGCCCCCATCCTGGGAGCCTGTGAAGCCCGCCACTGCCAGGGTCCCATGATCCAGGGACAACTCCCCCAACAGAACACATGGCGCACCTAAGGTTGTTGCACCATCACACTGGCCTCTGCCACCGCAGGCTCCCCCCACATTCCATACCCCTCCCTCCCCCCAGCCTAAATGAGCCACAGCCCCCTAGTCAGCCGCTGCTTTCACCCTGTCCTGTCTGGGCGAGAACAGAAGCCTGAGGGCAACCTACACGCAGAGGCGGGGCCAAAACCAAAACGGAACCCCAGGAGCTGTGCGAACAAAGAAGAGAAAGGGAAATCTCTCTGTGCAGCATTAGGAACAGTGGATTAAATGCCCACAATCAACTTGATGTACCCTGCATCTGTGGAATACCTGAATAGACAACGAATCATCCCAAAATCGAGGCGGTGGACTTTGGGAGCAACTGTGAACTTGGGGTTTGTTGTCTGCGACTGACTTGTTTCTGATTTTTATGTTTATCTTAGTATAGTTTTTAGTGCTTGTTATCACTGGTGGATTTGTTTATTGGTTTAGTTGCTCTCTTTTTCTTTTACATTTTTTATTTTAATAATTTTTTTATTTTAATTATTTTATTTTATAAATTTTTTTTTTCTCCCTTTTCTTCTGAGCCATGTGACTGACAGGGTCTTGGTGCTCTGGTTGGTGTCAGGCCTGAGCCTCTGAGGTGGGAGAGCTGAGTTCAGGACACTGGACCACCAGAGACCTCCCAGCCCCAGGCAACATCAATCAGCGAGAGCTCTTCCAGAGATCTCCGTCTCAACACTAAGACCCAGCTTCACCCAACAGCCACCAAGCTTCAGTGCTGGAAGCTCCACGCCAAACAACTAGCAAGACATGAACACAACCCCACCTGTTAGCAGAGAGGCTGCCTAAAATCATAGTAAGTTCACAGACACCCCAAAACACACCACCGGACACAGCCCTGTCCACTAGAAGGACAAGATCCAGCCCCACCCACCAGAACACAGGCACCAGTCCCCTCCACCAGGAAGCCTACACAAGCAGACACCAAAAACAAAGGGAACTACAAACCTGCAGTCTGTGAAAAGGAGACCCCAAACACAGTAAGTTAAGAAAAATGGGAAGACAGAGAGATATGCAGCAGATGACGGAGCAAGGTAAAAACCCACCAGACCAAACAAATGAAGAGGAAACAGGCAGTCCACCTGAAAGAATTCAGAGTAATGATAGCAAAGATGATCCAAAATCTTGGAAACAGAATGGAGAAAAATACAAGAAACGTTTAACAAGGACCTAGAAGAACTAAAGAGCAAACAAACAATGATGAACAACACGATAAATGAAATTAAAAATTCTCTAGGGGGAATCAATAGCAGAGTAACTGAGGCAGAAGAATGGGTAAGTGACCTGGAAGGTAAAATAGTAGAAATAACTACTGCAGAGCAGAATAAAGAAAAAAGAATGAAAAGAATTGAGGACAGTCTCAGAGACCTCTGGGACAACATTAAACACACCAACATTCGAATTATAGGGGTTCCAGAAGAAGAAGAGAAAAAGAAAGGGTCTGAGAAAATATTTGAAGAGATTATAGGTGAAAACTTCCCTAACACGGGAAAGGAAATAGTCAATCAAGTCCAGGAAGCGCAGAGAGTCCCATACAGGATAAATCCAAGGAGAAACACATTAAGACACATATTAATCGAACTATCAAAAATTAAAAACAAAGAAAAAATACCAAAAGCAGCAAGGGAAAAGCAACAAATAACATACAAGGGAATCCCCAAAGGGTTAACAGCTGATCTTTCACCAGAAACTCTACAAGCCAGAAGGGAGTGGCGCGACATATTTAAAGTGATGAAAGGGAAGAACCTACAACCAAGATTACTTTACCCAGTAAGGATCTCATTCAGATTCAATAGAGAAATTAAAACCTTTACAGACAAGCAAAAGTTAAGAGAATTCAGCACCACCAAACCAGCTTTACAACAAATGCTAAAGGAATTTCTCTAGGCAGGAAACACAAGAGAAGGAAAGGACCTACAAAAACAAATCCAAAACAATTAAGAAAATGGTAATAGGAAGATATATACAGATAATTACCTTAAACGTAAATGGATTAAATGCTCCAACCAAAAGACACAGACTGGCTGAATGGATACAAAAAGAAGACCCATATATATGCTGTCTACAAGAGACCCACTTCAGACCTAGGGACACATACAGACTGAAAGTGAGGGGATGGAAAAAGATATTCCATGCAAATGGAAACCAAAAGAAAGCTGGAGAAGCAATACTCATATCAGACAAAATAGGCTTTAAAATAAAGACTGTTACAAGAGACAAAGAAGGACACTACATAATGTTCAAGGGATCAATCCAAGAAGAAGATGTAACACTTGTAAATATTTATGCACCCAACATAGGAGCACCTCAAAACATAAGGCAAATGCTAACAGCCATGAAAGGGGAAATCGACAGTAACACAATAATAGTAGGGGACTTTAACACCCCCACTTTTACCAATGGACAGATCATCCAGAATGAAAATGAATAAGAAACACAAGCTTTAAATGATACATTAAATAAGATGGACTAATTGATATTTATAGGTCATCCCATCTAAACACAACAGAATACACTTTCTTCTCAAGTGCTCATGGAACATTCTCCAGGACAGATCATACCTTGGGTCACAAATCAAGCCCTGGTAAATTTAAGAAACTTTAAATCATATCAGGTATCTTTTCCGACCACAATGCTATGAGACTAGATATCAATTACAGGAAAAAATCTCTAAAAACTACAAACACATGGAGGCTAAACAATACACTATTAAATAACCAAGAGATCACTGAAGAAATCAAAGAGGAAATCAAAATATACCTAGAGACAAATGACAATGAAAACACAATGGCCCAAAACCTATGGGACACAGCAAAAGCAGTTCTAAGAGGGAAGTTTATAGCAATACAATCCTACCTCAAGAAACATCTCAAATAAACAACCTAACTTTACACCTAAAGCAATTAGAGAAGGAAGAACAAAAAAAAAAAAAATACACCAGAGTTAGCAGAAGGAAAGAAATCATAAAGATCAGATCAGAAATAACTGAAAAAGAAATGAAGAAGACAATAGCAAAGATCAATAAAACTAAAAGCTGGTTCTTTGAGAAGGTAAAAAACTGATAAACCACTAGCCAGACTCATCAAGAAAAAAAGGGAGAAGACTCAAATCAACAGAGTTAGAAATGAAAAAGGAGAAGTAACAAGTGACACTGCAGAAATACAAAGAATCATGAGGGATTACTACAAGCACCTATATGCCAATAAAATGGGCGACCTGGAAGAAATGGACAAATTCTTAGAAAAGCATAACCTTCCAAGACTGAACCAGGAAGAAATAGAAAATATAAACAGACCAATTACAAGCACTGAAATTGAAACTGTGATTAAAAATCTTCCAACAGGGCTTCCCTGGTGGCACAGTGGTTGAGAGTCCACCTGCCAATGCAGGGGACGTGGCTTTGTGCCCCGGTCCGGGAAGATCCCACGTGCCGCAGAGTGGCTAGGCCCGTAAGCCATGGCCACTGAGCCTGCGCATCCAGAGCCTCTGCTCCGCAACGGGAGAGACCACAACAGTGAGAGGCCCGCGTACTGCAAAAAAAAAAAAAAAAATCTTCCAACAAACAAAAGCCCAGGACCAGATGGCTTCACAGGCGAATTCTATGAAACATTTAGAGAAGAGCTAACACCTAGCCTTCTCAAACTCTTCCAAAATATAGCAGAGGGAGGAACACTCCCAAACTCATTCTACGAGACCACCATCACTCTGATACCAAAACCAGACAAAGATGTCACAAAGAGAGAAAACTACAGGCCAATATCACTGATGAACATAGATGCAAAAATCCTCAACAAAATACTAGCAAACAGAATCCAACAGCACATTAAAAGCATCATACACTATGATCAAGTAGGGTTTATCCCAGGAATGCAAGGATTCTTCAATATATGCAAATCAATCAACGTGATACACCATATTAACAAACTGAAGGAGAAAAACCATATGATCACCTCAATAGACGTGGAGAAAGCTTTTGACAAAATTCAACACCGATTTATGATTAAAAACCCTGCAGAAAGTAGGCATAGAGGGAACTTTCCTCAACATAATAAAGGCCATATATGACAAACCCACAGCCAACATTGTCCTCAATGGTGAAAAACTGAATGCATTTCCACTAAGATCAGGAACAAGACAAGGTTGCCCACTCTCACCACTCTTATTCAACATAGTTTTGGAAGTTTTAGCCACAGCAATCAGAGAAGAATAGAAATAAAAGGAATCCAAATTGGAAAAGAAGACGTAAAGCTGTCACTGTTTGCAGATGACATGATACTATACATAGAGAATCCTAAAGATGCTACCAGAAAACTACTAGAGCTAATCAATGAATTTGGTAAAGTAGCAGGATACAAAATTAACGCACAGAAATCTCTTGTATTCGTATACACTAATGATGAAAATTCTGAAAGTGAAATTAAGAAAACACTCCCATTTACCACTGCAACAAAAAGAATAAAATATCTAGGAATAAACCTACCTAAGGAGACAAAAGACCTGTATGCAGAAAATTATAAGACACTGATGAAAGAAATTAAAGATGATACAAATAGATGGAGAGATATACCATGTTCTTGGATTGGAAGAATCAACATTGTGAAAATGACTCTACTACCCAAAGCAATCTACAGATTCAATGCAATCCCTATCAAACTACCAATGGCATTTTTCACAGAACTAGAACAAAAAATTTCACAACTTGTATGGTAACATAAAAGACCCTGAAGAGCCAAAGCAATCTTGAGAACAAAAAACGGAGCTGGAGGAATCAGGCTCCCTGACTTCAGACTATACTGCAAAGCTACAGTAATCAAGACAGTATGGTATTGGCACAAAAACAGAAATATAGATCAATGGAACAGGATAGAAAGCCCAGGGATAAACCCACGCACATATGGTCACCTTATCTTTGATAAAGGAGGCAAGAACATACAGTGGAGAAAAGACAGCCTATTCAATAAGTGGTGCTGGGAAAACTGGACAGCTACATGTAAAAGAATGAAATTAGAACACTCCCTAACACCATACACAAAAATAAACTCAAAATGGATTAAAGACCTAAACGTAAGGCCAGACACCATCAAACTCTTAGAGGAAAACATAGGCAGAACACTCTATGACATAAATCACAGCAAGATCCTTTTTGACCCATCTCCTAGAGAAATGGAAATCAAAACAAAAATAAGCAAATAGGACCTAATGAAACTTCAAAGCATTTGCACAGCAAAGGAAACCATAAACAAGACAAAAAGACAACCCTCAGAATGGGAGAAAGTATTTGCAAATGAAGCAACTGACAAAGAATTAATCTCCAAAACATACAAGCAACTCATGCAGCTCAATATCAAAAAAACAAACAGCCACTCATTTATGTATCTCTTCCTATGGCTGCTTTGGTGCTAAAAACAGCAAAGTTGAGTAGTTGCAACAGAGGTCGGTCAGTGGCCCACGTAGCCTGAAATATTTACCATCCAGGCCTTTACAGAAAAGGTTTGCCAGGCTCTGATCTAGGACCTCCCTTCTCTAAGAGAGGTCCAAGCATCACTTGAGAGCTTGTTAGAAATGCAGAATCTTGGCTCCACCACAGACAGAGGGAATGCCTCTCAGTGTTGACCTAAAGAAGCTGTTAAAGACGCAGGAGTTCTGGCCCCACCCCTCTACCATATCTGAAGCCCCAGGTTTGGGGTGCAGGCTTTATTTTAGGTTCCCCAAGAGAACCTGATGTGCAGCCCATGGGCAAGGTACCTCACCTCCCTGACTTCCCCCAATCTGTAAAATGGGGGTAACAGAATTAGATACTGAATACGCAAGTCCTGGCACGTGCTGGGCACTCAGTTAACAGAAGCCACGCTCACGAAGCAGTGGCTATGTTCCTTAGCGTTGGCACACACATCACTTATCTCCCCAGCAAGCAAATCTGAACCTGGCTGCTATGAAGACAGTCCTTGAAAAGTGACTCTTGGACGTAATAATTTATGGACGCCTCATCGTCAAACACAACTGTTGTTTATGGAGGTGTTTAAACCTGAATCGTCCCTCCTGTGAAGGGCGCTGGCCATCGCCACCTCCCTTGTAACTGCTGCTGTGCTGTGCCCTGTTGTTATGGCAACGAGTTTCCCAAACAGCCCTGCTATTTTCTACAAATCCTTTTGGTTTCCCTGTGCCCTAAAGTCCACCAGACCTAGAGACAATAGCAGGGTGATTTTTTTAAAACTTTCACAGGAAATACTGTAACTCTTTAAATTAGACAATTAGCTGTCTGCTGCTTCTCCAGCAGAAGCCCCCAGCCCGGGCATCAGAGCGACCCTGCACAGTGAACCTGCACAAATGTTCCCACTAATTGGAAATAGGTACCACAGAGGATCAGCTGGCACATCAGTTTCTGGCTGGCATTAACTTTGAAAGAAAATGAAGCAGAAAACAAGGAAATGTCCACCACGTGTCGCGTGTACACAGCACAGAGTCTGATGTCGAAAGACCATTTTAAAAGATTTCAGTTTGGGCTATTACTGCAGTATTTCTGAGATTAGTTCAATATTGGCACATGTAACTTTTTCAGCAAATATTCACCTTTATGAATTCGCTTGACACATGGGAAAGCTGAAAACACACAATTATTATTATTATATATTATTATTACAGCAAAATCTTAATACTAGTAATTATGTTGTCTTGGTTTCTGGCAGACCTATGCCTCTCCCCTCTCTACTTCCTTTTCTCCTTTCCCCTGACTCCTGCTACTCTTCTCTCCTCTGACATGGTCTTCGGATGAAAGGTACATGCACCTGCCTGCAGCCTACCCAATATCTGTTCTCCCCGTTTTTTCTTTGCAAAAGGACCCATTACTTTTAGGGGGTCATGAGCGCAGCTAAAAGTCTTGATTTCCTAGGCTCTTGAGGCCTGTGATAGCCATGTAACACGGTTCTGGCCAGTGTGACATGCAAGCAAAGTTTACTGGATTCTGGGAAAGCTATTGTTTTACAGATTAAAAAGAAAACTTAGGTGGAATGCTTCTTTCTACCCTTCCCCCTTCTTCCTATCTAAAATAAGATGCCACAGCAACTTGCAACTATGAGGATGAAATCCACACAACAAGGATGGCAAAACAATAAGCTCAAAGAGCCTGGGTCCTTGATAGCGGCCTTGAGCAGCGTGGCTACCAATCTCCAGACCTTTGGTAAGTGCAGAAAAAATATGGAACCACCTGTGATGGCCTCATCTATTGTTACAACAAGGAACAACCTCATCAGTGGGCCTAGAATCCAAACAGGCAGATCTGAGGAGAGAGGATGGCTAACGATGTTTAAAAATGCTGAGGTGGCAAGAAGGATATACAATAGGTGATTGGAGGAAGAGATGGGAGAATTCACAGAAAGTCTTCCATTTTTTTAGCATTCAGAGGGCAAGAACAGAATAATATCATTGGGAGTATTACATGGGGACTAAAACAGCACATTAATAAGGAACTAACAGAACTGCCAAGAACTGGTAAGGACACTGAGGTTCTAGGCATGAATCACTACTGGATGCAATGGCTAACACTCATGACTTTCAACAGCAACGCCAAGCAACTCAGAAACAGAGGAGGGGTGACCCCGGGTTTGTGACTGGCGAGATGAGTCCAGGACGAGATTGAAGAGGCGGGGGATCCTGGGTGCCAGGATGGGCAGCACTGAAACTCTATGCCCTTATTCTGCTTTATTACCTTTAAGGAAGAGGAACCAGTGAAGAAGATAATGGAAAAGAAATACCGCAATGCTGGTCTTAGTAAATGTGAGATATAAGTAGCTATATCGAAGGAACATCATCAGCGACAGCAACAGTGGGGATCCAGAGGAGGATTTGCAGGAAGAGCTCGCGCAAGAGGTGGGGACCAGCACAGTGGTTATGGGAAAGTATCCAGGTGAGGTGGTCATCAAAACAGCTGCAAACCATACTAAATTGTTCCATTTGCAACTTAGCCCCAACAGGTGGTGAAGCAGTATTTTCCAAATTGAAGATTCACTTAAAGGTGGCCCCTGCCACCTGCTGATAGCAGTTCAAACTAAATTTTTTGTATCAAGTCCCTGAACTGGAAGTATGACGTTGGGTCCCTCTGGAGTTTAATTCTGAGTTCTCATGGAAAGAAATTTGCTTTCATTGCTGTATTTCTTAATTGCTATGCTTCAGAATCAATTTGTGTTTTATGCCCCGCCCTCCCCAGTATTGTAGAGCAAGTCTTGTGTTAAAAGCCCAGTGCGACAGTGTCATGATATAGTAGGGTCTTACTGTTTTTTTAATAAATCCTTTTGTATAAAAAGAAGAAAGAAACACTATGCCCTTCATATTTGTGAGTACGTGAATTCTGCAATGACTCCCATCTTACAGTGTGGAAACTGAAACCCAGAGAAGCTAAGAAACTTGCTCAAGGTCACACAGCTGGTAAATGTCTGCTGTTAAAGTCTAATTCCTTAACCACTGAACTATACTATCTCCAAGCAAAATAACAAGGAAGTTGATGATGATGATGATGATGATGATGATGATGATGATGATGATGATGATGATGATGATGATGAAGAGAAAAGTTAGGACATGGTCACATGAGAAGGAGATTGTAAACAGAGAGATCAGATCTGGCTGAGTGGTCCCTCCCGTAGGTGTGGCTGTTTGACAGCTGTGGGTGCAGTGGCTTGGAGGAAAAGGTCTAGCAGCTCTGGGTTGGACTTCCAGGCTGAAGGGCATCTAGCTAGGAGCCTCTGACTCAGCCTTGCCCAAATGCCCATTAAAATGCCTATGAAGACAGAAAAAGACCAAGACTCACAACATTACCCGAAGTAAGGACTAATGGACAACCTAATCCTGGAATCTGGGAAAAATTGGCACTATTCGTACAGCAGATAGAGCTAGATTAAGGAAAATCTACTCAGGCTTCTGGCTTTGCTTCATTACACAGAAGCCACGTGGCAAGATGTAGGCAGACACTCCATATCTATTCTGTCTGACACAGAGACCCAGAGCTGCAGTGTATGGGGTTGTAGCAACCCCAACGCTGGGCAGCCAACCTGCACGACCTCATGGGCATTTGTGACTCAGACAGAGAGCTGGTACACATACACACACACACACACACACACACCATGTTTCTACACCCATAATGCAACTCTAAAGCCCAGCAAACAGCTAGGCAGAATATAAAACAGCATCCTCAGCCCGAGCCAATTGTGGGGGATGGAAGGGAGGTGAAAGGGGGAGGTGGAGGGGTTACACACAGTGGACTCACACTACGCATTAGTCTAGTATATAACTTACCTGAATTCAACTACGTTTGCTTAGTACTGAAAGAAAACAGGGAGAAAAATCCCTTCGCTGATCCACGGTCTTTGGCCCCTGCTCTTCCCCCATTCAAACTAGACTTTGGCTGCCACGACCTCTAAATATTTTCCTCAACACAAAGAAACAAAAAAGTTATTTTTCTTGGCCTTTGAGCTTCCAAGCAATTTGAGGGATATTTTTCCCATGCCCCCTCAAACTTTACATAAACCCTACAGAAGATACAATGTGCACCACATACACCTAGATGCAGGACCTTAAGGACAAAACCTAAATGTTACAGAGGCGTTATTTCCTTCTGTGTGCTTCTCTGCACTTTCTAGATTTTCTTGAGGAGCACCCATTTCATTGAAACCAGAAAATAATCTTATTCTGCCCAAAGACTATTCCATCTTTAACGAGCCCATCAGGTGAGTGGGATGCAGGTGATTTTCTGAGCAGCCCCGGCAGCCCTGCTTGGGGACACTCAGCACAGGCAGGGGGTGGCATTAGTGTCACAGAGCTGCACGTGTCTCTTCAAAGACTCCTGTCCTCATCCTTGAGAATGCTGGCAGGAGGCTCCCACTCCAAGTGGCTCATATTTTCAAAAAAGCCAAACCAGATGGGGTGGAGGAGGGCCCTAAATTTGTGCTTAGTCGTTAGTACTGCCCTGCATTTAGAAACTAGAGGACTGGATTCTGAGCTGGGTGCTTCCACTTCCTGGATGGGTGACCCCCCCGCTCAATCTCTTTTATTATTAGTACTGTTATTTTTAAAATTTTACCGTCGTTGATTTACAGTGTTGTGTTTAAACCGCTCAACCTCTTAATCTCACTGAACCTCGTTTCCTCATCTGGTAGATGGTGATAGCAATGATTTCTGAGGTTATTTTAGAGAGTTATGTAAGGTAACATCCCAAGAGAAAAATTCTCACCTATAGTAGATGCTCAATAAATGCTATTTGAATATAAATGACAAGGAAAGAGACCCAATCTCTGAAGGAAGTGTGAGGTAGTGACCACAGAAATCCTCTCTCTTATTATTTCCAAATGTTCAGTGTCTGTGCTCATAAATAAATGTTTATTAGTCTTCTGTAGCTGCTGTAACAAAGTACCACAAACCAGTTGGCTTAACAGAAATGTATCGTCTCACAGTTCCGGAGGCTAGAAGTCTGAGATCAAGGTGCTGGTGGGGTTGGTTCCTTCTGAGGGCTGTGAGGGAGAATCTGTTTCATGCCTCTCCTGTAGCTTCTGCTGCTTGGCTGGCCATCTTTGGCCTTCCTTGGCCGTTCAATCTCTGCGTTCACCTTCACATGGCATTGTCCCTGAGTGTCTGTCTGTGTGTTCACATTTCCCTTTTCATATGGACACCAGTCACACTAGATTAGAGCCCACAGTAATGACCTCATTTTAACTTGATTACCTCTGTAAGTACCCTATCTCCAAAAAACGTCACATTCTAGAAAAGAACATAGGCAAAACGTTCTCTGACATAAATCATACCAGTGCTTTCTTAGGTCAGTCTCCCAAGGCAATAGAAATAAAAACAAAAATAAACAAATGGTCCTTATCAAACTTATAAGCTTTTGCTTATATAAAATGAAAGGTTTTGCATAAACAAAATGAAAAAACAACCTATGGACTGGGAAAAAATATTTGCAAACAATGAGACCGACAAGGGCATAATTTCCAAAATATACAAAGAGCTCATACAACTCAATAACAAAAAAGCAAACAACCCAATAAAAAAATGAGCAAAAGACCTAAATAGACATTTCTCCAACGAAGACATACAGATGGCCAATAGACACGTGAAAAGGTGCTCATCATCGCTAATTATTAGAGAAATGCAAATCAAAACCACAGCGAGGTACCACCTCACACCCGTCAGAACGGCCATCATTAAAAAGTCTACAAATAACAAACGCTGGAGGGGTTATGGAGAAAAGGGAACCCTCTTGCACTGTTGGTGGGAATGTAAATTGGTGCAGCCACTATGGAGAACAGTATGGAGGTTCCTTAAAAACTAAAAATAGAGTTGCCATATGATCCAGCAATCTCACTCCTGGGCATATATTCAAAGAAAACTCTAATTTGAAAAGATACATGCACCCCCATGTTCATAGCAGCACTATTTACAATAGCCAAGATATGGAAACAACCTAAATGTCCATCAACAGATGAATAAAGAGAGAAGATGTGGCACATATATACAATGGAATACTACTCAGCCATAAAAAAGAATGAAATAATGCCACTTGCAGCAACATGGATGAACCTAGAGATTATCATACCAAGTGAAGTAAGTTAGAAGGAGAAAGGAGAATACCATATGATATCACTTATATGTGGAATCTAAAATGTGACACAAATGAACTTATTTACAAAACTGAAACAGACTCATAGACATAGAAAAGAAACTTATGGTTACCAAAGGGGAAAGAGGGTGGGAGAAGGATAAATTAGGAGTTTGAAATTAGCAAACTACTATATATAAAATAAACAACAAGGTCCTACTGTATAGCACAGGGAACTATATTCAATAACCTGTAATAAACCACAATGGAAAAGAATATGAAAAATAATATGCATATATATGTATAACTGAATCACTTTGCTATATACCAGAAACTAATACAACATTGTAAATTGAATTCAATAAAAATAAAATAAAAACAAAAACCAAAAAATATGACATTCTGGAGGTTAGGACTTCGACATATACACTTGGTGGGACACAGTTCAGCCCACAGCAACAATGTGAAAGAGCTTTATCTCCGGAGAGAAGGAGGCAGTTGGGTGGGGGGCAGAGTGGGAGGGGAGCACGTGAGGACGTGAACTCTGCTGGTGGCTGAGCTGGAAGGGGCTGGACCACAATGTGGCTCAGGGTTCACCCACCAAGTCTCCTCTACAGATGGAAGCAAAGGTGGCATTGGGACCAGCCAGAGAGCCTCTGTAAGAGTCCTGGCAGGGTCAAATAGTCTTCTGAGAGGGGCTAGAGGCCATGGGCCTGACACAGAAGGGCTCCTGGGATGAAAGCCCAGACACCATGGGTAAGGAACAACAGGCTCAGACTCCCAGCTTCACTCAAGGACAGAATGGCCTTATCTGCGGGAAGGGGCTGAGGGTCACAGGTGCACAGATCCCAGGGTGAAGGCAGGACCTCCAGGGGTTGGGGGATTGCTGAGTGCACGAAAAGACTCCCTGCTGATTGAGAGGGGACTCTCTTCCTCGCATTGGGGCCCAAGCCTGGAGCCTTAAATTCATTTCTGATCAGAGCCAGAATAGCTTTATCTAGTGTCCAATGAAGACACGGTTCACTGGACTAATGTCCAAGACAAAATCATCTAAGATAGGACTCAGGAAAGAGTGTACAAGACAGACAGACAAAACTCACTTGCCTAGCTGGATCATTCATCCACCTAGGTACTTTTACAGTCATTCAACACACATGTGGTAGATGTCAGGCATGCAAATGCCAATCATGCAGTCCGCAACCTGGCAGAGCTCACAGGCTACCCCGAGACACAGACGGGAACAAGCCCGGCAGTGCAGTGTGACCGCTGCTCTCACTGGGCTGGACAAAGCACCTGGAGAGCCTGGGGCAGGACGGGTGACTGCTCAAGAGACCAGGGCCATGAGAGGTGAGACTTCCTAGATGTTGATGAACTGCCCGGGTTTGCTGCCACCTGTTTCTTGAAGTGATTTTTGCAAAACCACCCTTATAACAAAGGGGCTTGTGTTTGGCAAAGTGGGTGTAGAGAGGTGGGGATGTTTTCTTACTATACAACCCATCAGGTAGACAAGAACCTGAAAAGGACGAGCAGATGGAACTTTTGAGGAAAGAAAACATTATCTCTGGGCACTGAAGGAAGAACGAAATGGACACAGAGAAGTTTTAGGAGATGTATTCATTGAAGAGAGATCGCTTGAGGTCCTACTATAGCCAGGCCCAGCGTTAGGCACAGGACTACAATGGCCAGTGGAAAGACACCTTACCTAACTAACAGAGCAAGTCATTCCCACGGGGGAAGACCTTAGTCAGTAACTGTTTGAATATCTTGTCATAACCTATAATGGAAAAGAATCTGAAAAATTATATATATATATATACATATAATCACTTTGCTGTACACTTAAAACTAACACAACATTGTAAATTAATAAATTAACTATACTTCAATTTAAAAAATTGTTTCAAAATATAACCAAGTGGTAACAGGTATATAGAGAGAGCTGGGGGAAGCAGGGAGGCTTATCCACCAGGAAGCCCCTGGTGGGTTCTGCACAGGTGCCCTCACTCAAGGAGGGAATCAGGGTAACCGGCTGTGCAGGTCTGCAGGAGCAGTCCTGCTTCCTTCTGCAGGGAAGCCTCCTGCAGGGGTCTGTACACACCGGCCCCTCCCCAGGCAAAATGAACTACTCAGTCCTCTGCACTCCCCCAGCACCCTTCCTTCATGCTGTTCCAGTGTGCACCATGCTGACCTGAAGTGTGTCCACCTGTGTCCCCTGTACTATTAAGTTCTTCAGGTCGAGGAACATACCTCACTCATCTTTGTGCCAGCGGTATATTGAATAAACAAACGAGCAAATAAATGTCCTTTATCTTTAGACTTCCAACATAGGGCAACAAAGACCTAGACTACTGTCTTCATGGCACTACCCAAATGAGTCAAGGTCAGTAAGTTTAAACACGAAACTGAAACCAACAAGATTAGTTTTAACAAGAAGAAATGTAAAAATCCCAAACTTGGGATATGGAAATCAATAGTACAAATGTAGGATTCATTAGGGAAAAAAATTCACTCATTCCACAAACATTTATTGAGTGTCACCTATATTCTAGACACTGTTCCAGGTGCTGGGTATGTAGAGTGAAATTCAGACAATGTCACTGATGTCATAGAACTTAAATGTGACTAGAAAGAAAGATCTAAGGGTTTTAACTAATTGCAAGCTTCATGTGAGTCATCAAGGTAATACGGCAACAACAACAGCAGGAAAACAAACAAATCCTAACCTGGTTTTACCTGCATCGGGAAAGGGTCAGTGTCCACATCATAACAGACCTCATATTTCCTTGGGCTCTTCAGCTGACGTCAGCAGCATAGGTCCCTTGTATCAAGAGGGACTTTGACAAACCAAACGGTGCATTTGTAGGAATATGGTCAGTCCCACAGAAGTCTGAGAAATGACTGAAGGAATTGCATGTGTTTGGCCTGGCGGACCAACAGTGAGAGAAAATACAACAGCAATCTTCAAATGTTGAAGGAACGATCTATGTGAGACCAGGTGGAAAGTACAAGGCAGCAGGAAGAGTTTCTTGCAAGGGAAACTGCTCCACAAAGGTATGGGTAGACCTCCATCCCTAGGGAAGAGATATCCCTTCCTCAGAGATCCTGCGGAAGAAAACTGTGCTGAGACCAGACTAGACTGCCAAGAGACCACACTAGACTCTGAGTTCCATCCACTGTCAAATCAAGAATTCTATAGTTGATCCCCTCATTCATCAGGAGGGCAGGATTTAGGAGTGCGGGCTTTGGATTCAGAAAAAGCTGGATTCGAGTCTTGGATCGGGAAAAGTTACTGCACACTCTAAGCCTCATTCCCTCACTTGCAAAAGAAGGATAGCAATAGTTCTACCTCATCCCCCCTCGCGAGGATTAAGAGAGATGATTTACATAAAGTGCCACTAAGTATAGCGCCTGGCCCTTGGTAAGATATCAATAAATGTTAGCTAATGGTAATATTAAGTGCCCTTCATTTCACCTGACATATTTCAATTGATTTAGATAAATCATTTTGCTGTGAGTCTAATTCTGCAATCTTCCATCTTGCATTCACTAAAGCACGTATTATAGCAATTTAAAACTATAAAGTAGAAGCATTTTAGAGAAATTTGAAATGTTTTATTCTCTAGAGACATTAGAAAAATACTAACAGTAGAAAAGGGGAGGGACCTGCCAATGCAGGGGACACAGGTTTGATCGCTGGTCTGGGAAGATCCCACATGCCGCGGAGCAACTAAGCCTGTACGCCACAACTACTGAGCCCACGTGCCACAACTACTGAAGCCCACGCACCTAAAGCCCGTGCTCCACAACAAGAGAAGCCACCGCAAGGAGAAGCCCACGCACCACAACGAAGAGTAGCCCCCGCTTGCAACTAGAGAAAGCCCGCGCGCATCAACGAAGACCCAACCCAATGAAGCCCAAAAGAAAAAATCTATAGACTATCTAAAATAGTCTATGTCCTATACTAGGTTTAAAAAAAAAAGAAAGAAAAGGGGATCTTTAAGGATGTAATTTAAGGGACTCGTGATTAAATTGAGGTGAAGCTAGGAAGTTACTCATGTATGGAATGGCTGAGCTAGGCTGGGGCAGAGAAACCTCAGAGACCCCCTTTCTCCATAGGAGACCTCCATCAGACCACAGAGGTAAAATTCAATCCAGTAAACTGATTTTATGAGAACTAAATCACACCAGACCAATTTAATTTCCTCCTGTGACAGAGAGACAGGCTTCGATGACACAGAGAAGCAATGGATATCAGATACTGCGGCTTCAGTTAGGTCTTTAATTCCAGCCTACCTAATAGCTAAATCTAAAAATCGAATTCTGCTGGCAAGTGGAGGTGATCCCCAAACACAGAGATCAAAGGCTCAGGATCATGTAAGGATCCTGTAAGTAAGGAGAAGAAGGAAAGAAACTCTCTCCTTTGTGGAACTGGCAGAAAAACATGCCTCCTTCCTGCGGTGAAATGCAGAATTCATTCAACAAATACTGAACACCTGTCATGTGACGTGACCTCAATCTGGACTGGACTAAGAGAAATAGAAATGAGGTTTACAAGCAGATGTGCTTAAATAGGGCTTTTTGGTAGATATGGGTGTGGAGTTGAGGTTGAGGGGTGGTGGCGCTACAGAAGAAATGGTATCTTTGAGCTGGGCCAGGGGTTTCAATGGGGTAGGGCAAAGCTGGGGGCACTTGTTAAAGAAAAGCTGTGGGCTCAGAAAGACACTTGGAGGAATCTAGGTTAAACTCATTCAAGTGGGAAAACATCGGCAGCAAGGGATGCAAGGCAGAGCAAAGGGGGAGGGAATCTAGGAAGAGCTGACAGGGGAGGGGAGGGTTAAACGGAGAGCCTATGCGTTCAAGAAAATCCCAGCTGGGGGTTCCACAGTGTAACTGGCTAAGCACAAGATAGAAAGATGCATGAGTCCACTCCCTGCCCTCAGAGCTCCTGAGGTTGGGAGGGCTAGAAGGAAAGGGGCTTCAATTTGCTACTAAAGGAGAGTAACCAGGGGCCCAGAAAGAAAGGACTCTTGAGGACTGAGGGAGCTGGGGATAAGAACTGTGAAAGGACTGGGAGGCTGTGCAGTGCAGACTGGGGCAACTTAACTGAATCCCATCTGCCTTCAACAGATGACCTTCAGAGAGCCTCTCCAGCTCTAGAGCTCTAGTCATGAAGGCCTTAGTGATGATTTTACAACCTGAATTCCCCTAAATCCAGCTTCTCCTTTTGTCCCCCCATCAGAAAAGAGTTGATGGAAACAGGAAAAAGTGGCATTCTGGCTTCTCATCACCACACAGTCACTGCGGGCCCCACTTCTGGGTGCCCCCCAGAAGACTGGAACTGAATTCACAGGTGGTGCACTGGCAGCAGGTGGGTGAGGCTGGGGGAGCAGGAGGGAAGAATAAAATAAAGGATGCTGGCTAATCTCGCAGGGTGGCTGAAAGCCAGGAGAACTGTCGCTTTCTCCAATGACCCACTCTGACCAAAGATGACAAGTTGCTAGTCTGGAAAATCCACAAGAATCAAGAAGGCATTTTTTCTAAAGGCTCTAAAGGGAATGCCAGTGGATTTCCAGGGACAGCTTGAGTCCATCTTGATCTTCAGACACGTTCCTCTCCTCTGAGGCTGATGGAAATTTCTAGGGAATTGAAATGATCCTGCCCATCTAAGTGTCTTGCCAATTTCAGGGCGCTGTTCTGAGACTGGAGCCGAGCCCTTCCTGTGAATGATTCAGGTCTTCAGCACCACTTGCCTGTCAGGGCTGTCCCATGTTTGGTAGGGTACCATGAATGAGCATGCTTGTCCCGGACCCCACCTGTTGCGGGAACCAGATCTCATGATGCACGATGGGACATGACTCAGGATGGCAGAGTAATAAATGAATAAGCATTGGAAACAAATAAATATGTACATATTTAGTCATCCCATAATAACTCTCTCACACTCATACACATGTACACACACACACTATATAGTTCCAGTCACCAAGGCAACCATTCCCTGAAGCTGTACTTTGTTCTTTTCCACGTTAGATGTTTTTAACCTTATTTCCTTGGAGTGCAGCTCTGGTCTTTTTGAGTGTCTCCTGAGAGGTACCTTACCTCCTCAGGAAATGTTGTTACATCTAACATTTACCAGGTCTATTTTGAAGGCGCGTGTCTTATCCTCATTCTGACACTGAATTCAGCCAACACCATCTGAAAGCCCACTGAAAGCGTCAGCAATACGAAATAACCATTATGATTGCTACTGTGAGTCAGAAAAATTAGAGACAAATGAAGTATTACGCCTTGCACAATTTTCACTGACGGTTCTCGCTTAAAAAAAAAAAATCACAAAGTTCATGTGAAAAAGGACCCAGCTTGGTCCTAAAAGATGGAGACAGAGTCTCAGGATTAAAGTGACAGCTCTTATTTAGGAGGCAGGAATTTAGGGCTACTGATGTGTTCGGAGTAGTTGACATTTCTCTCCTCCTCCTTATAATATATGCTATTCTTCAAATTAACCTCATTTTCTATCTTAGATTTCAATATTAAAAAATGCCAGCAACATAAAGAGAAATAGTTAAAACATCCTTATACAAATATTGATCTGGCTTCTGACAACATCCATGTAATAAGCAGTGAGGTTTTTTCCGTTTAACGTCACTAACAAGTTTATGATTAAAGGTCAGTCTGTGGCAACAGTCTGTTTTCATCTCTACGTTACAATTATTACTGTCTGCTTTAAAAGAAAAAACAAAATATGATTTGCGACAGGTCCAGAAAGTTCTTTGCATATCCTTCTATCAGATTTCTGCCAGAATGGTAAGAGTATTTAATTTATAGTCGTAATCCGCTTTCATGCCCTGCCTCGTATAAAGCATCGAGGCACCGTGGGGTAGAGAGGAAGTCCTTGCTATGAAACAACTGCCTGAAAAGTAAGCTGAAGTGCAGAACTAGTGATGGGGCGGCCGTTGTTTATTTTGCCCTGAACTAGGATTCTGGTTTTCAAAACCCGAGACACGGGAGAAAAGGCGGAAGCCACGAGGAAGAAACCACCCAGGTAATCTGGACCAGTCTATAAAACAAGGGAGAGAGTGTCCAGGCGGCCAGAGGAGGAAACGGGCCAAAATCCAGCGGAGGCGAGTCCAAGCGGGCGAGAAGCCTGGGTGGGCGGCGGGACAGGTGTGCGAGCCGCGCGGGCTGTCCTCCCACCCGACCCGGCCCCGGCCAATGAGCAGGCACGGGCGGAGGCCAAGAGGTGCGGGGTTTCCGCGAGGCCCAGGGGATTAGCTGAGCCTTTTGTAGGGGTCTCTGGTTGGCCCTGCTCCCTGGCCCTGGGTCGGTCAGTCTGTCAGCAGACAGGTGCTGTCTGTTTCCCGCCTCCCTGCTCCTCCCCCGGCCCCAACACCACCAACACCATTCCGCACAGAATTCTCTGGGGGACTGGGCTGCCCCGGCGCCCCGCGTCCCTCCCGCTTCCCCCTCCCGTGCCCAGCCTCCCAGCGCTGGGGGTCTGCGGGAGCCAGGCGCACTCACCTGCGTGCAGGCCGCCCGCCTCGGGGCCGCTGTCCGGGGTGGCGTTGCTGGGCGACGCGTCCGAGTCGGTGTAAGTGAGCCATGTGGACTCCGTCTCGCGAGTCCAGCTCTCGTAGTAGCGGGGCTCGATGGCATCCGCCCGGCTCCCGCCGCAGCCCATCCTCCTGCGCTGCTGGCGCGCCCAGCGGCCGCTCGGTTCGCGGTTCTAGGGCGGCTCAGCCCCGGCGGCGCAGCCCGGGCCGGCGAGGAGGCGGCGGCGGCGGCGGCGGCGGCATCGCGTCCCTCGACCCGCCTGCCCGCCCGCGCCGCAGCCAGGCGCCCAGCTCCCGCGGCGCCAGCCGCCCCCTCCGCCGCGCCGGCTCCCAGCGCGCCCCTCCTCTCCTCCTCCTCCCAGGCCCTCCCCTTCCCCACCTCTCCTCCCCCACCTCCCCCCGCCCTTGCTGCCCTACCCCCAACCCCGTGCCAAGTCAAACGCTTCCCCGCATGCTCCCTCGGTGCGCCCCAGCCGGACGTGGGACGCAAGAGCGGCGGCCTGAGAATAGGAGGAGGGCGGTATGGGAGTGAGTGGATTCCGCGAGGGGTTCAGCCTCGCCGGCTAGGGTTACCCCTTTATTTATCCGTCTCTCCCAACCTCCCTCCCTCCCTCCCTCCCTTCCTTTCTTCCTTCCACCTTCGTTCCATTCATCCATCCTGGGGGCTTTGGAAGGTACCCCAAGCTTTCTGGCCACTTGTTCAAAACCAGTGGAGCTGATGACAGCCCAGAAACAGGGGAGAAACTATTGCTACGAAGAATTAAGGAGCAGTCAGACCCCCTGCCTGTCCTAGTTGGTCTGAGGAGCAGAGAGTAGGGCCTATAATTTCTGAGAGAGCTGGGCTGGACTCTCTGTCACTAACACCCTTTCCAGTTCTGTGACTTCGAACTTTGTTCTCAGGAATCGCAGGGCAGCCGGAACACTCTCTCTGGATGGGGCTGGGAGGTGTGGCAGGCTTCCCTCCAAACCCACTGAGGGCCTTGATATTCCAGGTGCACACTCAGCTCTGCGTGCTCCATGTGCGCACACTTAGAGCTCAGACTTGGGTAAGCCAAAGAATTTGCCTGTCCCAAAGGAGCCAGGACATGTGGTAAAAGAAGGAAACTGCCTTAAAGAGACAGCTAAGAAAGAAGGGTTGAAAGAATAAATCCTCAATGACGAGGCTCTGTCAGAATGCCATAGTGTTGAGTAAGTATTGTTTTCATTCATTCAAGACTATATATACACTTTTAATTGAAATATATTTGATGTACAATACTGTGTTAGTTTCAGGTGTACTACATAGTATTTGACATTAGTATCCATTATGAAATGATCACCATGATAATTCTAGTAACATCTGTCCCTGTAAAGTTATTACAATATTATTGAACATATTCCTTATTCTGTATATTACATCCTCGTGGCTTATTTATTATATAACTGAAAGTTTGTACCCCTTCACCTATCTCACCCACCTTCCCACCTTCCTCCCCTCTGGCAACCATTCTTTTGTTCTCTGTACCTATGAGTCTGTTTTCAGCTTGTTTTGTTTGTTTGGTTTGGTTTTTAGATTCCACATGTAAGTGATCTCATACAGTATTTGTCTTTCTCTGTCTGACTTATTTCACTTACCACAATACTCTCTAGATCCATCCAGGTTGTTGCAAATGGCAAGGTTTCATTTCTTTTATAATGGCTGAGTAATATTCCATTGTCTATATACCACATCTTCTTTATCCATTTATCTGTTGATGGACACTTATGTTGCCTCCATATCTTGGGTATTGTAAATAATGCTGCAACGAACACTGGGGTGCATATATCTTTTCAAATGAGTAGTTTTGTTTTCTTCTGGTAAATACCCAGAAGTAAAATTGCTGGATTATATAGTAGTTCTACTTTTAATTTTTTGAGGAAACTCCATACTGTTTTCCATCGTGGCTATACCAACTTACATTCCACCAACAGTTCCTGAGGGTTCCCTTTTCTCCACATCCTCACCAACACTTGTTATTTGTTGTCTTTCTGATGATAGCTATTCTGGCAGATATGAGGTGGTATCATTGTGGGTTTGATTTGCATTTCCCTGATGATTAGTGATGTTGCGCATCTTTTCATATACCTGTTGGCCATCTGTTTGTCTTCTTTGGAAAAATGTCTATTCAGATCCTCTGCCCATTTTTAAATTTTTCAATTTTTTTTGATGTTAAGTTGTATGAGTCCTCTGCATATCTTGGATATTGGAATTGTTTGCAAATATCTTCTCCTGTTCAGTAGATTGCCTTTTTCTTTTGTTGGTAGTTTCCTTTGCTGTGCAAAAGCTTTTTAATTTTATGTAGTCCCATTTGTTTACTTTTGCTTTTTTTTCCCTTGCTGAGGAGACAGATCCAAAAAAATATTGCTAAGACCAATGTGAAAGAGCATGCTGCCTATGTTTTCTTCTAGGAGTTTTATGGTTTCAGGTCTTACATTTAATTCTTTAATTCATTTCGAGTTTAGTTTTGTATATGGTTTGAGAAAGTAGTCCAGTTTCATTCTTTTGCATCCAGCTGTCCAGTTTTCCCAACACTATTTATTGAAGAAACTGTCTTTTCCCCATTTTCTGTTCCTGGCTTCTTTGTCATAGATTAATTGACCATATAAGCATGGGTTTATTTCTGGGCTATCTAGTCTGTTCCACTGATCTATGGGTCTGCTTTGTGTCAGTACCATACGGTTTTGATTACTATAGCTTTGTAGTATAGTTTGAAATCAGGGAGCATGATACTTCCAGCTTTGTTCTTTCTCAAGATTGTTTTGGCTATTGGGGTCTTTTGTGTTTCCATACAAATTTTAGAATTATTTGTTCTAGCTCTGTGAAAAATGCCATTGGTATTTTGATAGGGATTGCATTGAATCTGTAGATTGCCTTGCAGAGTACGGTCATTTTAACAATATTAATTCTTCCAAACCATGAGTGCAGTATATCTTTCCATTTATTTGTGTCACCTTCAATTTCTTTCATCAATGTCTAGTTTTCCAAGTCTTTTACCTCTTCGATTAGAATCATTCCTAAGTATTTTGTTCTTTTTGATACAATTGTAAATGGGATTATTTTCCTTATTTCTCTTTCTGAAAGTTCATTTTTAGTGAATAGAAGTACAACAGATTTCTGTATATTAATTTTGTATCCTGCAACTTTACTGAATTCATTTATTAGTTCTAATAGTTTTTTGGTGGGGTCTTTAGGATTTTCTATATATATTATCATACCATCTGCAAACAGTGACAATTTTACTTCTTCCTTTCCAATTTGGATTCCTTTTATTTCTTTTTCTTATCTGATTGCTGTGGCTAGGACTTCCACTGCTGTGTTGAATAAAAGTGGTGAGAATGGGCATCCTTGTCTTGTTCCTGATCTTAGAGGAAACGCTTTCAACTTTTCACCACTGAGTATGATACTAGCTGTGGATTTGTCATATATGGCCTTTATTATGTTGAGGTATGTTCCCTCATTCAACATATATTTACTAAATACCTATTATGGCAAAACACTGCTAGTAGATATAATACCCATCTAATACATTTTGTTTATTACCAATTGTATATATACTGTAATGTGTACTGTTATTATATCTTATAAAGTATACAGAATATAGGTATAGTATTCATTATATCCTATATAATGGATAGAATGTAGACTAGGTTACATGGTCTATAGCACTCAGTATGTAGCATCTAGTAGGTAGGCTAAGTCCAGGGCATTCCTGGCACATAGTAGGAATGAGTAATGTGGACTAAAGAAGATCTAGTTTAGCACAGAGCTGCTAGACGTCCCTCCGGCAGGTACTAATCAGGATCCATAATGCAGAAGTGAGCAAAGACTCACTGAGCCAAGATCAGGGGCTCCTCCTCCTCACGCTGAGCCCAGAGCCTGCCAAACCCCAGGGCCCAGGCTGGCCATTCCTCTGCAGCCTTTGCTTCTCCTTTTAAGACGCCCCAGCAGGTCTTCTCAACCTTGTTTCAGCTGCCAGAGCATTGTGAGGAAAGGAAATGAGATGAGCATGAGAGGAGTTGCAGGAGTAGTCTGGGCCAACCCAGGCATGGAAAGGAGTATAGGAAGGGATTTAGACTTCATCCTAAAAGCAATGGGAAACACTGGTAAGCTTGAAGCCACGCACTGCCAGCATCAGATCTGCTTTAGTGAACTGTCACTCGGGAGGTAGGTGGAGAACGGGTGGCAGAGAGGCCAGACTGGGTCCTGGGAGAGCATTAGGAGGCTCGCAGAGAGAGACGATGATGTGGGAGGATGCGAGGAGTTGGGTGGATAGGATTGCCAGTTACTGAGAAGAGGAATCCTAGAGGCAAACTAGTATTGTTATCTGCATGGAGAGGTCTGGAAATGGCAGGTAGATGAGGAATACTGTTTTGGTTGAATTTGCAATGCCTCTGAGACATGAGTTCACATAGGTAAAGCACTTAGCTCAGTTTCCAGCATATAGTACAAGTGGCTTTATAAGTGCTAGTTCTCCTTATCACATGGCTCTAAGTCTAGAACTCAGGAGAGAGGTCTCAGCTAGAAAATTAATTTAGGAGGCGTCAGCATATGAAATATACCTGAAGAAATGTCTCTCTCCCCAAATAGCTTGGCCTTCCCTGTTCTTGTTTTCTAGTGTTCAACCTCCCCAGCCCCTGCTTCCCGCCCCCAACCCCTTGCAGCTCAATCTCTCCTGTCCCCCGTCTTGCTCCCTTTCTTATGAGAAGCAACTTACCTCTGTCCCAGCATCTGACTCCTCGTTTGATATTTCAACCACAGCTTAACACTTTCTTCAGGCGTATCAAAGACTTGAAGGACGAAGATATTGTCCACACTCAGCTTTGAAAGATCCTCCATTACCAGGCAGTGGAGGATCATAAATAACAATCATTTTTTCTTGTCACATATTCAGATTCTAAATAAGGTATCTAACATATGTACCAATTGGGAATAGGGCCAATTGACATTTTGCCAGTGACCGGAGACAGGAATGGAAAACTGCGTGAACCGGCATCATGTTTCTGATCGATTCCAGCAATGTTTCAGTGCCCATGTGGATTAACACCTCAGGAAGGTACTCTGCCAACCCAGCTTCCTGAGGCTCTGGGAGGAGGCTAAGCTGGAGTGGTGAGTGTGAAAAGAGGCAGGAATGGGGATCATCAGAGTCAGATTAGGGAGCAGGTGCAGTGAAATTGTGATCTCGTTGACTTTGAGCTGCCCGGGTGACATGTGTAGGAAGATGTCAAGTTGGCAGTTAGATAAATACAAAGCTGGAGTCCAGAAGAGAGGTCCAGGCTGGGACCATAGGAGTCAGTGAGATCCTAGGGAGGTAGCATGGGAAGAGAAGTCTGGTAGTGAGCACGGAGGATGTTCAACATTTGGAGGGTGAGTGGAGGGAAGGAGCCAGCAAAGGCCGTAGAGGGGAAATCGTAGAGGAGCGTGGCATGTCAGCGATCTTGAGAGAGGAGAGAGTTCTGACTGTGCATCTACAAAAGGCAGATTGCATCACATGGAGACCGAGAAGCGGACCGTGGGATCTAACATCAGGGAGGTCAAGTTCAGTGGAATGTTGGCAGTGGAGGCCAAATTGAAGTGGGTTCAAGAGTAAAGGAGAGGCGAGGGATGAGACAGCAATGTAGCAGCTGGAGGGAAAGTCCACATTAGAATTCTTTTTTTAATTGAAGAAACTAGAGCGTGTTTAGGGCTAGAGGAGGAGGTGAGGATACTGAAACCTGGGGGTAGGAGGGGGAGAGCCACAGAAGTGCGATGGGATTGCCCCCGTGGGAGGAGGGCACCTCTATCTGCACTATTGTAACAGGAGTGCAGGAGGAGGGCTGGGAGGATTTCAGATTTGGAACTAGGATGTTGAGCGTTCTCCAAAGGGATGGGGTTTATCTTCTCTGTGAAGTAAGAAGCAAGGTTAGCCACTGAGAGTGGGTGGAGGAGGATTTCAGAGACTGAGAAAAATAGAGAAGGATTCCATCATTATTACAGAGACTGGAAGACTGAGCTGTAAGTTTTGGGGGGCAGTCCTCAGCCCAGTTGAGGCTGCTGATTGTGGAGATTCCTCAGCAGAGTTCAGCTACCTGGGTGCGAGTTCCAGGTGAGTGAGGGTTCAGCCAAGCCTGGGAAGAGGTAATGTGCAAAGACAGAGGGACCAGGAAGTGGCTGAAATAGTGGCACATGGAACCCACTGTGTGGGAGGGAGCTGATGGGGGAGGAGGACGAGGTGAGGCTCCACGGCGGCCAAGAAGCTTCTACTGTAGGGCCCTTAGGTAGCCGGTTGGGAGAAGAGGGGGTTGACGGTAGACACAGCAGCAGCAGGACTTTGAAACCCCATGTAGAAGGACCCCTAAAAAGTGCTGAGATCAGACAACTGCCCATTCAAAACCTGTGGACAGGCTAAGGGGCCTGAGTAAAAGTATAAATGGAAACCCTCATACCACATATCTACTTTTTAAAGGTTTATAAACCAAGTTAGCACACTTAGGAAAAATATGTTGTATCCTCTTATCTCGACAAGTTATCTTCATAACGACCTGAAAGGCCAGGTTCTAAAGTAGAATTTTCGGAGTCTTTGAAGTTCTGCGCTGAACATGGCAGAGCAGGCCAAGCTGACCCAGTCTGTGACTCCTCTCCCTGCCCCCAAGTCAGTCCTGCTCTGCAAGAGTCCTTGTGGACACACGTCGCTGTAAACCCAGAAGTCCACGTTCCATCTACGCTCTCCCCCTACAGATCGCTGCCTTTGGCCACCCCGCTGGCTGGCTGAGGAGTCTGTGGCTGGGGGATGCAATCTGCCCTCAAGGGGCTTGCTTCCAATGCAGGCTCTGGAAGTAGCGTCAGGGCCTTTGGGGCAGGGAATTGCAAGGTCCCGGATACCCAGAAGGGAGGTTAGAAGGAGCTGGGGCCCAGACTCCAGGTGGATGCAGCCCATGGCCCCTGGATTCCTGGCCCCTAGAGAAAACCAGAGTAGGGCCTCTAGAACAGGGGCCTGGAGCAAGGCTCCCTCTTGCCAGGTACTGTCCACTGATGTGAATGGAATTGCAAACACTTCCAGAAAACAGGGGATAGTTGTAAAGTTCTCGGATTAAGTGTGGTCACTGATTGCACACACATTTCTGAACATCTACCATGTATATTTTAAGCTTCTCAAGGACAAGGATATTGTCTCATTTAGCTTGGAATCCTTAAGAAAGATTAATTCAATGCCTTCATGTAGTCAATGCTCATCAAATATTTGCTTAATGAATGAATGACAAGAGGCAGTATGGGGATGTGGTTAAGAATATAGATTCTAGAGCCCAACTGTCTGAGTGTGGAGCTTGACGCTGCCACTTACCAACTGGATAGCCTTGGACAAGTTACTATCACCTATGCCTCAGTTTTCTCATCTGTAAATGGGGATAATGAATTGTGTGAGTAGGTGTAAAGGCTTGGAAGAGTGCCTGGCACATAGAAAGCACTCATCATTGTTACCTATCACTGCACTTTGGGGGAAAGGAGAAACAATGGCATCTCTCTCCCTTACAGAGGAAATCTCCGAAATTATGTGTTTTCACATGAGATAATGTCTGTGAATTCGCTTAGCACACAGCAAAAGTTTGGTAAATGGTAGCCTTTTTTTCTTTTCTTTCCTTCCCTTTATGATGTTACTACTATCAACCTTCCTGAAAACAAAATTTCTTACCACCATCCCTACCAAATCATTATCGCAGAGGAACAGTCTATTTTTTTCATGGAATCTCTTCTGGCTATTATGTAGTGCCATAAATTCAGAGAAATTTTGAACCCAGAAAAACCTAGAGATCAGCTGATCCAGTCCTTCGATTTTACCAACTAGGAAATCATAGCTCAGAGAGGTTTGTGGAATCACCCAGAGTCACAGAAGAAGGTGCTGTCTCTGGTAGAGCTGAAGTTTCAATAGGGGCTTGGAGCCTCTGCTTGGCTCTGTGCTCCTTTAATTACGACTCTCTAGCTGGTACTGAATTTTCTCCCAAAACTTTCAGAATAAGTGTAATAAATTAAATGTAATATATAAAGTGTAATAAATTGTGTTAAACCATCTGTTCAGAATCTAGAACTCGACTGGCATGGATTAGGCATCTTTTTCCATCAAGCTGAAAAACAAACAAAAGAATGAATTATTTTAAAGTGGGGATGGTTGCAACTTTGGAAAGCCTTAGCCAAAGTCATCCAGAGCAATGAAGTCGATTATGCCTTTCAAAACTATGGCTGAATGCAGTATCTCACATCTGTCAGAATGGCCATCATCAAAAAATCTACAAACAATAAATGCTGGAGAGGGTGCGGAGAAAAGGGAACCCTCATACACTGTTGGTGAGAATGTAAATTGATACAGCCACTATGGAGAACAGTATGGAGGTTCCTTAAAAAACTAAAAATAGAACTACCATACGACCCAGCAATCCCACTACTGGGCATATACCTTGAGAAAACCATAATTCAAAAAGAGTCATGTACCATAATGTTCATTGCAGCTCTATTTACAATAGCCAGGACTTGGAAGCAACCTAAGTGTCCATTGACAGATGAATGGATAAAGAAGATGTGGCACATATATACAATGGAATATTACTCAGCCATAAAAAGAAACGAAATTGAGTTATTTGTAGTGAGGTAGATGGACCTAGAGTCTGTCATACAGAGTGAAGTAAGTCAGAAAGAGAAAAACAAATACCGTACGCTAACACATATATATGGAATCTAAAATAATTGTCATGAAGAACCTAGGGGCAGGACAGGAATAAAGACGCAGACCTACTAGAGAATGGACTTGAGGACACAGGGACGGGGAAGGGGAAGCTGGGACGAAGTGAGAGAGTGGCGTGGACATATATACACTACCAAATGTAAAATAGATAGCTAGTGGGAAGCTGTCGCATAGCACAGGGAGATCAGCTCGGTGCTTTGTGACCAGTTAGAAGGGTGGGATAGGGAGGGTGGGAGGGAGGGAGACGCAAGAGGGAAGAGATATGGGGATATATGTATATGTATAACTGATTCACTTTGTTATAAAGCAGAAACTAACACACCATTGTAAAGCAATTATACTCCAATAAAGATGTTAAAAAAAAATAAAACAGGGATACAAGCTAATATTAAAAATATAAATGTAGATTTAGATTATAGTAGGAAGATGGGAAAAATATATAATAATAATTAATAATGTATTTAAGTCCTTCATTTAAAGAGAAGGCTTTTCAGATTGGATTAACAAATAATATTGGACTACATACTTTTATGAAATACTCACTAATGCCCGGTGATACAGAAAGTTTTTTTAAAAATAAGTATTAGCCACGATATGCCAGATAGATAATGGTCAATATATTAAAATTTTAAAAATACCTGAATATGTGGCAAAAAACATTGTATGGCGTACAGGCTTTTTTTTTTTTTTTTTTTTTTTTTTAAGGAGGAGACAGTACAAAATAAAACTTACACACCTTAAAAAAAAAAAACTATTGCTGAGTAGTATTTGTTACGTGATGGGATTCTCAAAATAACATATCTGAGACTTTAACACCCCTTGTGGTGGGCACCACCACTGACTCATTTCTATGGAAACTGGAGCACTGGGCTTGGCTCTGCCCAAACTTTGGTGAGCCAGGGAAAGGAGACCTTGGGTGAGGCGGTCAGGGTTCAGAACAGAAGCTCCACAGGACCCCAAACCTGCCATCAGGATCAGTCATCTGAAAATGAGTAAAGATAGATTCACTGCCTTATAAGTTTCAATTTTCCAAGTGAAAAAAAGTAATACAGAGGAAGAGCAATAGCAGCAATAGTTCTGGCCTCCAGGGCAGACCCCAGGTAAGTCTCTTTAGGCCAGAATGCCAGCCCTCAGCAAGGACTCCACTGCTCCAGATTCAGCAGAGCAAACCAGAACTGTAGCCCCTACCCTCCCTCTGGAGGATATTAAAGCAGCTTCCACTGAGCACCCCTCCCAGTCCCCAGTCTTGGCTAGCTGACAGGTCCTCATTATTCTACAAACTGTAATTTTTGTCGTGAAGGAAGAGCTTGAGGTTAGCGCCCCAAACGACAAAATCTGATACCATTCTCTGCATCTGGGTAAAAAAAGTCAGCCAGTGCCAGTTGACGGGGGCCCATTCATGCATCTCTCGCCTTTGAAGAATGACTCCATGCCCCGGGGGAAATGTACGATGCACCTGGACTTCAGGTGATGCAGACAGATGGGGTAAACGTGACAACCACGGTGGAAACAAGAAAGGGAAACTGAAATATCATTATTAAAATGGCAAAAGGGGAAATGGGTTTTTGACTTGGTTGAGGAGGTTAGAAAATGTGAAAAAGGGAATTTTGGAAAATAAAAGTAATTAAATATGATACCACAAAACATTTATATAGGAAATGAAATTTAAATGTGAAATGAAACACTAAATTCTCCCTCCACTAATCTTTAAACCAAATAATTCTCATGAGAAGAGAGGTCTGCTCCGTTGGGTTAATTCTAAAGAAATTCAGCAAGTTCTTTCAATAACTTCAAAATCTGTCTCAGTGCCTGAATCAATGTCCCGTGGCACTTTATCATACCCCGAATAAAAACCCGGGACAAAGCAGTTGCGGGTATTTCCGAGTTTCTGATTTCATTATGCTTCCTTCCTGTGTAGCACTGCTCATTAGTAAGATGTAAGGAATAACCAATTTGTTCTCTCACAAAGGAATATGAGCCACAGTCTACTGGAAATGGCCTGGAGAGGAAAATCTGGTGATGATGAGGTGGACGGGTGAGTTTTTTAATTGTCAGAACAACTTCAAATTGTAGATTGTGATAGTTGGAAAAGAGGGGTACTGAATTAGAGGTGAGAATAGATCCAGAAAGGCATACTCACACAGTACTACTTCCAAAGAGAATTCTGAAAACCCAGAGAAGGTCTTGATAAAATATCCACATAGCATTACATATTCTTAAGAGCCTTTAGAGTCATCATGATCTATGTCTTCTAACATTGTACTGGCTGAATTAATAATATCATCCTCTGCACTTCCGGGGCTTGCGTTTCTGAGGCAAAGCTCAAAGATGTGGAACAGAAAGTTCTCCTCACCTCTGACCGTGGCCTGGAAAATGGAGGCAACTTGTTTCTTGGGGCTCTTGAAGGTTCTCAGAAATGTTCACGTAGCACAGAGTAGGCTAGATAATTGAGATTCTTTCTCTGAAAGAAAAGAAAGCACTTTCAGACCATTTTTGTTTGCTGTTTGCTTAATCATATCACAGTTAACCTGGACTTCTGATCACTAAAGAGAGGCGGTGTGTCTTGTTCATTTCCCTTTGCAAAGAGTTGCTTGCCTCTACAGGCAGAGCAAATAAAAATGAGTCCCAGGTTGGGCTTCCCTGGTGGCGCAGTGGTTGAGAGTCCGCCTGCCGATGCAGGAGACGCGGGTTCGTGCCCCGGTCCGGGAAGATCCCACATGCCGCGGAGCGGCTGGGCCCGTGAGCCATGGCCGCTGAGCCTGCGCGTCCGGAGCCTGTGCTCCGCAGCGGGAGAGGCCACAGCAGTGAGAGGCCCGCGTACCACAAAAAAAAAAAAAAAAAAAAATGAGTCCCAGGCAAGTGAAAAAATACAAATTGATTTTCATATTTATTACACTTCTCCTTCGGGCGAGGCAGACCGTTAACTAGACCTGAGTATAAAGTTAGACCACACCCCAGCAGAGCTCAGGGCAGCAGATGGCAACTTTTATTCATCATTTCCCAGGTGAGGGGAAAAGGACCACAGTCATTTACACTGTCAATGCCATTTCGGTGGTGGTTGTTGTGGTTGATGCCTTCATCAGATAAGGAATAGACCTAGAAGAGAGGGGGTGAGACCCTGGAAAGTCAGGCCATCTCTCAATCCTGTCCCCATAAAATTAATGTAGAAAGGAGGCTCAGTTTGCTTTCTGCTAGTCTTCAGTCAGCAGAAAAGTAATTGCCTTACCCTAAATGAAAAACATGACTTCCTGATTATAGTAAATAGGGGAAGGAAAAAAAAGAGCAGGACAGACAATCAGGTCTTTCATTTGTAATAATCCAGTGAAAGCACTGCCTCGGCAGAGAGCTGGCAGCTCACGAGCTGATGAAAAGAAGCCGAGAGAGCCCATGGGGCATTTTGAAGGCGGAATTTGTCCAGATGCTTGAAGCTCCCGGTGCACTGTCCATTCCGGAGGTTCACCCGACTCTGCCTGTGCTGGGGGGTAGGTAAACCAAGGATTTAGAATGTTTTGTGCATTTTCCCCCTCAAACAAACCTGTGTTCAAATTTTGGCTCTGACACTTACTAACTGTGAGACCACAAGCATGTTTCTGTGCCTTGGTCTCATTTATGACATGGAAATAAGCATGGTACCGGCCTTACAGTGTTGTTGGAAAGAGGGCACGGTGCTTGGAAAGTTCTGAACATAAGTCCTAACACAGCAAGTCTTCAAGAGATGGCAGCTATGATTTTAATCCTTAAAAATGTTTTATTCTTGTCACTGTTGTTCCTTGACTGACTGGGACAGCCGGTCTTTCTGTCCAGTTTTTGACATTGCTGGGCTGCCTGGACCTGCTCTCTCACAGTGTCCTTAAAGCCCTGGCATCCTCAGAGCAAGACAAAGAGTGGGGACAAGCTAAGTTAACCCCCAATGGGACTCCGAAAGTACAGAGGCCCCTCTCCCTTTCTTGGTGTCTCCACTTCTGGCCAGACAGGCAGAGAGCTCATAGACAGGTACAAGTTTCTGCCCAGAGGCAGCTGCCTTTTGCACCCAGAGGTGACCATGGAAACTGACCGGGCCTACTGGCTGGTGTCCATCCCCGCAAGAACACCTTTCTGATAGACGGTGGATCAGATGGCCCTTGGCTGCGCACGGACAGCTTCCAGGCTGGAACGGGTATACTTGGGGGAACAGCTCCTGTGACTAATGATAGCCAACACTTACAGAGAACTTATATGTCCCAGTCTCTGTATAATAAGCACTTTGAACATGGATTAGCTCATTTACTCTTCACAGCAACGTTAAGAGGTAGGTGCCATTAAAAGCCCCATTGTCATGATGAGAACACTGAGACCTAGGGGGGCTAAGTGTCTTATCCAATGTCAACCATAACACCAAAGCCAAGAGTTAAACCCAGGTCTTTATGACCCAAAGTCCATGCACTCACTGATCACAATGCTGATCTCACACTTGAGAGCTGTTCACCTGGGCTGGCGACCTGCAAACATCTAAGTAGCTGCGTATGTCATGGCTCCAGGGTGGAGAGCCTGCAAGGTCTTCTCCAAGGGCAACCCCACTGCGGGAAAGCTATGTGTGTTCTCCTACTGTTCACAGGAGAAAAATGAAGATTAAAAAGGCCGTGGGAGAAATTTTCCAGTTCCAAGCAGTGTCTATGCTGTGAGTAATCCTATCTAGGACTGAGAAAAATAGAACAGTTACTGGAAATAGGGTGAAAAATACTCCTTCCACAGTTTAGAACTCCCTCATAAACAACCATGAGACCAAATCCAGGAACAAGCCACAAATATGAGAGCGACGATTTGATTTTGTTTATTATCTGTGTTGCATAGGGTGTGATCCTGGCAGCGCTGGGGAGAAATGAGCTAGCAAAACATTACGTGTGGGCTGGTAGAATGTTTGAATTATCTGCATTAATTGATTTTACCTCCTGTTAGATTCTTTCATAAGGCTGAATGAATTGATGTGAATTTCAGGTTCTCAGCTACCAGCAAGCAACTCACTTCCGAGTCTCAGAGAATTGCTGCTATCACACAGGCCAGAGAGCAGGTGTTTTCACTCTTAACAAAGCAACTCAAATAAGAATAGAACTTCAGGATTTTTTTAGGTGCATTTACTAATAAGCCCCATACAGAAAGAACAGTGTATTTCTTTTGGTCCCTCGAGCATGTATGCAGATATTTTAGGGGGGAAAGGCAGGGCCTGGAGTGATTACAGAGTTTTTGAAAAGCAGGTGATTGTGGTGGGGAACAGTGTAAAGCTAAATTGTTCAAATATATCTAAATCTATCTAGACATAGGCTTGGGTGGCTCTATTTGCTTGAGAGGCTGAGAAGCCTCTTGGGAGGACGATTTGGGGAAAGCAAGCTGGCTCAAAGAGCAAGGTCTTTGCTATCAGAAAGAGGGATGGTTCCTAGTGCGTCCCAGTCCTGTTATTAAAAGTCACCTCTTGCCCTCCTCATGCCCCTGGTCTCCCAAACTCCCCTCCTCTGTGAACTTGTGTCCAAATCCTATAGAAAGGAGGAGGATGTAAGCAAAACTAGACAACAGTTTCACTCAAAAGATGTTTGCTGTTAGGGCATAGAGTTCCCTCCCTTGCACTCAACCAACCAGATGAAACATACACAAAAATAAGAGAGATATGTGCTTTGGCACCTCTAGGGCTCCAATGTCCTGGCAGGAGACTTGGTACCCAGAAGAAGTATATGCACCCAGAGAAATAACAGGTGCCCAGTAGAAAAACCATGGTGTCTGCTGTAGACCATGGTAAGAAGTTTGGATTTTGTTTTAAGAGCAATGCAAAGTATTTTTATCAGAAGAGAGAATAACCTTTGGTTTTTAAAAGATCACCTGTGTGGAGGACAGATTTTAGAGAGCCAAGAGAAAAAGTAGGGAGACCAGTTTGGACATTTTTGCAAGAGTCAAGGCAAGAGATGACAGTCGCTTATAGACTAACGTGGTAGCAATGAGGATGGAGAAAATGGATCAATTTGAGACACATTACGGAGGAAGAGTCAAGAAAGCTGGCTGATGCTTTGGATGTTGGGGTAAGGAAGAGGGAGAAAACAAGAACGACTCTGATTTCTGCTTGCATATTTGGGTAGATGTGGGAGACTATAACAGGAAAGAAACTTTGTATTCTATTACAAGTTAATCGCTAAAGGGATGTTGCCTATGAACTTAAATTATACTTAATAGCCCATCTCTAGGAACCCTGCCTCCCAGATAATGAGCATTAAGCTAAAATACCTTTGTTTAGCTCACAGGAAACACTCTGGCCAGTCCTACCAGGAATGGCTGCATGAAGGAAGAAATTAATACATCCCCTCCGGAGTTTGGCTGGAACCAGGACTTTACTCCCTCCCCTTTTAGTGTGAAAGAAGCCTGAATTCTAACTCGGGGAAGATGGTTCTTTGGGATATTAGTCTACCATCTTCTTGGTCTACTGGCTTTCCAAATAAAGTCGCTATTCCTTGCCCCAACAGCTCATCTCTTAATTTATTGGCCTGTCGTGCAATGAGCAGTATGAGCTTGAACTTGGTAACAAGACTTGATGAGGAATAAGTTTAGAGAAAAATATCAGGAATTCTGCTTTGCAAATCAACAAAATTATCAATGTAAAAGGAGACATTAGGGACTTCCCTGGTGGTCCAGTGGTTAGGGCTCCATGCTCCCAATGCAGGGGACCTGGGTTCGATCCCTGGTCGGGGAACTAGATCCTACATGCTGCAACTAAAATATCCCACATGCTGCAACTAAAGATCCCGCATGCCACAACTAAGACCCGAGCAGCCAAATAAATAAATATTTAAAAATAAATAAATAAAAATAAAAGGAGACATGACAACTGACATCACAGAAAAACAAAGGATCATATGAATAACTATATATCAACAAACTGGATGACCTAGAAGAATTGGAAAAATTCTTAGAACTATACAACCTACCAAGACTGAGTCAGGAAGAAATAGAAAATCTGAATAGACCAATTACTAGTAAATAGATTGAATCAGTAATCAAAAATCTCCCAGTGAAAGAGTTCCGTTTTGGCTCCTTTGAACTTAAACATGCTTGGGAGATAAATAGGCAACTGGATAGAGAAGATGGCAAGTCAAAGGAAGGTGGGTGTCGGAGCCAAGAACAAAAGTGAGAGATTCCCTGAGTGTAGAGGGGAGAAGAGAGGATGCCCTGGGATCAAACCTCGAAGAAACCACTCTGTAGAGGATGGGTAGGGGAAAAGGAACTTGAGAAGAAAGTTGAGAAGAGGAGAGCAGAGAGTGGGAGGGAAACCAAACAGGTGTGGTGTCCCAGAAGCCGAGAGAAGAGAACCTGCAGCACACGGCAAGTGATACTCAAATATTTCTTCTCTGGATATCTCCATGTGGCAATGACCAGCTTGGGGTTGCTGAAGTGAAAGTTCATGTCTGAGGACCTTCAGTTTCTGGACTAAATCTCTCTCATCTCTCTGGGCGGGAAGCGCCTCATCTTCCATGGAGCCCTCACTGGGCAGTGGCGGCAGCTGGCTGGGCTCCTTTAGTTGGCAGTGGTGGTTCATGATGCGGTGTAACCGTGGCTCTGTAAACTGAGTTGTTTGGTTATCATGATCTACAAGATATATTCTCCCGGAAACTGTACTCTGGACTTCCCAACCGGGTGGCAGTGGTCCAAGTTCATCACAGTTCACGCTGTCGAGGTCTCTGGGTATCCTGGGGTCGTGCCGTGTGCTAACTCCAGTCTGCGTGTGCAGGAAGTAAGAGAGTATTCAGGTTTTTTTGTTGTTTTTTGTTTGTTTGTTTTTTGCGGTACGCGGGCCTCTCACTGCTGAGGCCTCTCCCGTTGCGGAGCACAGGCTCCGGACGCGCAGGCTCAGTGGCCATGGCTCACGGGCCCAGCCGCTCCACAGCATGTGGGATCTTCCCGCACCGGGGCACGAACCCGTGTCCCCTGCATTAGCAGGCGGACTCTCAACCACTGCACCACCAGGGAAGCCCGAAAGTATTCAGTTTTGACTAAGGCTGCTGAGAGGCTAGGTCGAGGGTGAAAGACAGCCCACCACATTTGAGAAGGAGAGGTCCCTGGTGAACTTGGTACGAGTGACATCAAGTGGAGGGGTGGAGTCAGAGCCAGAGTAGAGGGTTAATGAGAGAGAGAACACAGACATCTCATTTTACTCCTGGAAACCCAAAAAACAACAATGAAGCAATTGTATTTAACATGAACCTGTAAGGATGGTGAGAAGGGGAGAGGACAAAACCACAAAATTTTGAGAGCTGGAAATCAACTAGATTAGTTTTAACTGATCGAGCAGACTGAAGAAAGCTGAATTTGAAGTCAGCAGTGAGGAAATGTAAAACCAGCACAATTTACACCTTCAAAGTCTCAGTAATTGGTGGCACCAGGAAATTTTAACCGTGGAGGTAAGGCAAGGGGGCTGGGAATTGGCATTAAAACAAGGAGAATTGGTTGAAAGCAGTTTAAAAAGTAAGTACATCTGCAGGATCCCCACCATACCCTGAACAGTCTTTGAACTGCTCTCTCCCCTCCTGGCAGAAGACTGGATTTATTCTCTAGGAAGATGAAACACTGAGTCCCTAGACTGCGGTTCCAAGCGGGAAGACTGAGAGACAGTGAGATTACTGGTGCCAAGACTCCTCAGGGATCTTCCCCTCCTCACCTTCCAGAACACAGACAGGGAGGATTCTCTGGGGAAATGAACCAGTCCAGAGGAAATATACTTACATCAGGGTCACCCAAGGAAACAGCCTAGCCAGACTGCCCTCCTATGAAGCTCACAATTGGTAAGCTCCACTCATGTGAACAAAGCTTCAAATCAGCTATTTGGTCCTCACTGTCAAGTATAAGCAGACAGCAAGTATTACAAAATATCTGAAGAGAGCCTTTAATATGAAAGAGCTACTTGCAGAGAACTGAGACTGTACAAGAGGAAGAAAACTCCCCCCCCCAAGTTATTAATATCCTCCAGATATCAGAGGGATATTGCAACCTCAAAAAAAAAAAAAAAAACCCAGAATGCAAATAAAATAGGAGTTCAGAGAACAAACAACAACTAAAACCCCTAAGGAACAAACTTCCAATTATAAGATAAAGAGGTACTACAGATGTGCAACACGACAAACATAATTAATACTGCTGTATGTGATATACGGAAGTTTTTTTCTTTCTTTTTTCCTTTAACATCTTTATTGGAGTATAATTGCTTTACAATGGTGTGTTAGTTTCTGCTTTATAACAAAGTGAATCAGCAATACATATACATATATCCCCATATCCCCTCCCTCTTGCGCCTCCCTCCCACCCTCCCCTTCCCACGCTCTAGGTGGTCACAAAGCACTGAGCTGATCTCCCTGTGCTATGCAGCTGCTTCCCACTAGCTATCTATTTTACATTTGGTAGTATATATAAGTCCCACTTCGTCCCAGCTTACCCTTCCCCCTCCCCATATCCTCAAGTTCATTCTCTGCATCTGTGTCTTTATTCCTGTCCTGCCCCTAGGTTCATCAGAACCACTTTTTGTTTTTTAGATTCCATATACATGTGTTAGCATACGGTATTCGTTTTTCTCTTTCTAACTTACTTCATTCACTCTTTATGACTGACTCTAGGTCCATCCACCTCACTACAAATAACTCAGTTTCGTTTCTTTTTATGGCTGAGTAATATTCCATTGTATATATGTGCCACATCTTCTTTATCCATTCATCTGTCGATGGACGCTTAGGTTGCTTCCATGTCCTGGCTATTGTAAATAGTGCTGCAATGAACATTGTGGTACATGACTCTTTTTGAATTATGGTTTCCTCAGGGTATATGCCCAGTAGTGGGATTACTGGGTCGTATGGTAGTTCTATTTTTAGTTTTTTAAGGAACCTCCATACTGTTCTCCAATAGTGGCTGTACCAATATACATTCCCACCAACAGTGCAAGAGGCTTCCCTTTTCTCCACACCCTCTCCAGCATTTATTGTTTGTAGATTTATTTATTTTTTCGCAGTACGCGGGCCTCTCACTGTTGTGGCCTCTCCCGTTGCGGAACACAGGCTCCGGACGCGCAGGCTCAGGGGCCATGGCTCACGGGCCCAGCCACTCCGAGGCATGTGGGATCTTCCCGGACCGGGGCACGAACCCACATCCCCTGCATCGGCAGATGTACTCTCAACCACTGCGCCACCTGGGAGCCCTGTTTGTGGATTTTTCGATGATGGCCATTCTGACTGGTGTGAGGTGATACCTCATTGTAGTTTGTTTGCATTTCTCTAATGATTAGTGATGTTGAGCATCTTTTCTTGTCTTTGTTGGCAATCTGTGTATCTTCTTCGGAGAAATGTCTATTTAGGTCTTCTGCCCATTTTTGGATTGGGTTGTTTGTTTTTTTGATATAGAGCTGCATGAGCTGCTTGTATATTTTAGAGATTAATCCTTTCTTAGTTGCTTTGTTTGCAAATATTTTCTCCCATTCTGAGGGTTGTCTTTTCATCTTGTTTACGGTTCCCTTTGCTGTGCAAAAGCTTTTAAGTTTCATTAGGTCCCATTTGTTTATTTTTGTTTTTACTTCCATTTCTCTAGGAGGTGGGTCAAAAAGGATCTTGCTATGATTTATGTCAGAGTGTTCTTCCTATGCTTTCCTCTAAGAGTTTTATAGTGTCTGGCATTACATTTAGGTCTTCAGTCCATTTTGAGTTTATTTTTGTGTATGGTGTTAGCGAGTGTTCTAATATCATTCTTTTACATGTAGCTGTACAGTTTTCCCAGTACCAATTATTGAAAAGGCAGTATTTCCTCCATTGTATACTGTTGCCTCCTTTATCAAAGATAAGGTGACCGTATGTGTGTGGGTTTATCCCTGGGCTTCTATCCTGTTCAGTTGATCTATATTTCTGTTTTTCTGCTGGTACCATACTGCCTTGATTACTTACTGTAGTTTTGTAATATAGTCTGAAGTCCAGGAGCCTGATTCCTCCAGCTCCATTTTTCTTTCTCAAGATTGCTTTGGCTATTCAGGGTCCTCTGTGTTTCCATACAAATTGTGAAATTTTTTGTTCTAGTTCTGTGAAAAATGCCATTGGTAGTTTGATAAGGATTACATTGAATCTGTAGATTGCTTTGGGTAGTAGATTCATTTTCACAATGTTGATTCTTCCAGTCCAAGAACGTGGTATATCTCTCCATCTGTTTGTATCATCTTTAATTTTGTTCATCAGCATCTTATAGTTTTCTGCTTACAGGTCTTTTGTCTCCTTAGGTAGATTTATTCCTAGGTATTTTTTTATTTTTGTTGCAATGGTAAATGGGAGTGTTCCTTAATTTCTGCTTCAGATTTTTCATCATTAGTGTCCAGGAATGCAAGAGATTTCTGTGCATTAATTTTGTATCCTGCTACTCTACCAAATTCATTGATTAGCTCCAGTAGTTTTCTGGTAGCATCTTTAGGATTCTCTATGTATAGTATCATGTCATCTGCAAACAGTGACAGCTTTACATCTTCTTTTCCAATTTGGATTCCTTTTATTTCTTTTTCTTCTCTGATTGCTGTGGCTAAAACTTCCAAACTTATGTTGAATAATAGTGGTGAGAGTGGACAACCTTGTCTTGTTCCTGATCTTAGAGGAAATGGTTTCAGTTTTTCACCACTGAGAATAATGTTGGCTCTGGGTTTGTCATATATGGCCTTTATTATGTTGAGGTAGGTTCCCTCTATGCCCACTTTCTGGAGAGTTTTTGTCATAAATGGATGTTGAATTTTGTCAAAAGCTTTTTCTGCATCTATTGAGATTACCATATGGTTTTTATCCTTCATTTTCTTAATATGGTGTATCACATTGATTGATTTGCATATATTGAAGAATCTTTGCATTCCTGGGATAAACCCCACTTGACCATGGTGTATTATACTTTAAATGTGCTGTTGGATTCTGTTTGCTAGTATTTTGTTAAGGATTTTTGCATCTATGTTCATCAGAAATATTGACCTGTAGTTTTCTTTTTTTGTAGTATCTTTGTCTGGTTTTGGTATCAGGGTGATGGTGGCCATGTTCTTGGATTGGAAGAATCAATATTGTGAAAATGACTGTACTACCCAAAGCAATCTACAGATTCAATCAGAACTAGAACAAAAAATCTTAAAATTTGTATGGAGACACAAAAGACCCCAAATAGCCAAAGCAGTCTTGAGGGCAAAAACTGGAGCTGGAGGAATCAGACTCCCTGACTTCAGACTACACTACAAAGCTACAGTAATCAAGACAATATGGTACTGGCACAAAAACAGAAATATAGATCAATGGAACAGGATAGAAAGCCCAGAGATAAACCCACGCACATATGGTCAACTAATCTATGACAAAGGAGGCAAGGATATACAGTGGAGAAAAGACAGTCTCTTCAGTAAGTGGTGCTGGGAAAACTGGACAGCTACATGTAAAAGAATGAAATTAGAACACTCCCTAACACCATACACAAAAGTAAACTCAAAATGGATTAGAGACCTAAATGTGAGACTGGACACTATAAAACTCTTAGTGGAAAACACAGGAAGAACACTCTTTGACATAAATCACAGCAAGATCTTTTTTGATCCACCTCCTAGAGTAATGGAAATAAAAACAAAAATAAACAAATGGGACCTAGTGACACTTAAAAGCTTTTACAAAGCAAAGGAAACTACAAGCAAGATGAAAAGACAACCCTCAGAATGGGAGAAAATATTTGCAAATGAATCATTGGACAAAGGATTAATCTCCAAAATATATAAACAGCTCATGCAGCTCAATATTAAAAAAAAAAAAAACTCAATCCAAAAATGGGCAGAAGACCTAAATAGAGATTTCTCCAAAGAAAACATACAGAAAGCCAAGAAGCACATGAAAAGCTGCTCAATATCACCAATTATTAGAGAAATGAAAATCAAAACTACAATAAGGTATCACCTCACACCAGTTAGAATGGGCATCATCAGAAAATCTACAAACAGCAAATGCTGGAGAGGGTGTGGAGAAAAGGGAACCCTCTTGCACTGTTGGTGGGAATGTAAATTGATACAGCCACTATGGAGAACAGGATGGAGGTTCTTTAAAAAACTAAAAGTAGGGGCTTCCCTGATGGCGCAGTGGTTGAGAGTCCGCCTGCCAATGCAGGGGACACAGGTTCGTGCCCCGGTCCGGGAAGATCCCACATGCCGCGCAGCGGCTAGGCCCGTGAGCCATGGCCGCTGAGCCTGCGCATCTGGAGCCTGTGCTCCGCAACGGGAGAGGCCACAACAGTGAGAGGCCCGCGTACCGCAAAAACAAAACAAATATTGTATATTAACGCATATATGTGGAACCTAGAAAAATGGTACAGATGAACCGGTTTGCAGGGCAGAAATTGAGACACAGATGTAGAGAACAAACGTATGGAAACCAAGGGGGGGAAGTGGCGGGGGGGGTGTGTGTGGGGTGTGATGAATTGGGAGATTGGGATTGGCATATATACACTAATATGTATAAAATGTATATAACTAATAAGAACCTGCTGTATAAAATAATAAATTAATTAAAGTTTTTAAAAATTAGAAAAATAAAAGATTCATTAGGAAAAATAAAAATATAAAAGAATCAACAACAATGAATCAACGAGATTAAACAGAATCCCAATCTAAAAGAGGTAAAAAAAAAAAAAAAGCCTTGGCTATGGGGGCGGAGTTTAGGTGGGGGTGTGGAACTTTGGCAGGTGCGGGGGGGGGGGGGTTGGGGGGTTGGGGGTGGGACCTAGGCGGGTGGGGAGTGATGTTTGAGTGTGGGGCGGGGCCTAGGCGGGCAACGTTCAAGCGTGGGGCGGGGCCTCTGCTTAGGACCTGCACAGAAGGGGGCAGGCAGCACGTGGAAAGGAGGGCCTCTGGAGTGTGGGGTTCCCGAGTTTGGAGGTAGGGCCCTGAGTGAGGGTGTTTGGGTGGGGTTTAGGCCCATCTCGTTGGAGGGGGTCTCCGAGTGTAGAGGTAGGGCCCTGGGTGGGGTTTAGGGGCGGGGCTCGGGCTCTGCACGGCAAGAGGAAGGCTCCAAGGGCAGAGGGTTAGGCCCAGGAGCCCAACAGGCTTCCCCGTGCCTAAGGGAAAGGGAAAGCACTGGCCTCGTTCCCTTCTGTTTCTTTGTGCTCCTCCCCCACCGTCTCCGCCAGGGTCTCCCCCGTCGCCACTGGACCCCTAACCGTGGGTGGGTCCCGCTGGGTACAGGAACTCCTCCCCTCTCCCAGCCGCCCCTCAGGGGTACCGGTCCCGGAGGTCCAGCCTTTACTTTTGCTCCCCCTTCCCTCCCTCCCACTCCCTCAGGACCCACGCGGCTGGACCTCCTCGGTGGGCTGAGGATCACGCCCGGGATCTCAGCAGGTTCCTGGGGGCCCAAGTGGGCACGGAAAACCTGGCCACACTCCCTTTTGATCCTCTGTCCTCCCAGTGGTTCCCCAATTTCCCCCTTCGGGCGAGGGATCCCTTCCCCTCCCCCAGCCGCCCTTCAGGGGCGCCAGTCCCGTCCCGCCTCCACTTCTCCCCCTTCACTCCCCCCATGCCCCATGTCCTACCCGGTCGCTGGGGGTTCCTCCTGTCCCCTTAGGTGTCCGTGGTCCCCCACCGGTGCCTGGTAGGTGCCCTAGTTTTGAGGAGACGCGAATTCCGCGTCCTCCTAGTACGCCATCTTGACTCCGCCCCTCCAGAAGTTTTTGAGAGAGTAAATCCTGAGTTCTCATCACAAGGAAAAATGTTTTTTTCTATTTCTTAAATGTTGTATCTATATGAGATGATGGATGTTCACTAAACTTATTGTGATAATCGTTTCATGATGTATGTAAGTCAAATCATTATGCTGTACACCTTAACCGTATACAGTGCTGTGTGTCAATTACATCTCAAAATTGGAAGAAAAAAATTCTGAAGAAGTTATTTTTGTCTAGATTTTTAAAATTCCCAACAATCGATTAAATGTTAGAATAAAGGCAGTTTCACTTGCAAGCTCTCGAAATTTTACCTTTCATACACTCTTCTCAAAAAGGAGAAAACAAAAACAGGAAAGATGAAGAGTTTGAATTCAGGCCCCAAGAAAAAGATGAAGAGAATCCGTAGGATGAAGGGAAGGGACCTCCCAGGAGACAGTGCTCCACCAGGTCTGAAGGGTGGACTGGAAAAGATCTAAACTGGCAAAGGTCTGAAGGCTCTGGAAGAGATTTCTTCAAGAGGATAGAATTGATAGCAAAATCTAAACATTTTGAGGAGAGAGTTAAAGAACGACAGTTTGAAGTGAAACTGCTGATAAGTACGTAGAAAACTAAACGAAGAAAGTTATTCCTAAGGAAAATGAAAAGTTGTATAAGAAAAAGTAATCTAGACTTACTACATGGCTCCGTTTTCAATATCACCATGTAATCGATAAACACTGATTATCAAACTAAACAAAATTATGATGTAACTATATGGGCAGGGTCCACGTGTGTGCTGTGGGAAGAGAAAAGAATGGAGTTAAAGTCTCATCTTCTCTAAGGGAAGGTCAGTAGATACTGCTTAAAACTGAGGGATCAAGAAGTAGCAAGATACTAGCATTTTTTGAAAAACCCATTTTTTTGCTGTGCTGGACTCCTGGTCACACTTCAGTGACTGCAGTGCACAAGATAATGTGGTTGAAGATGATGGGAAGCGGGGGGCCATAATAATTACTAATGTTATAATAGTTTAATGTAGACCATGTTCATTGGGAATTTAGAATTTAGTGCTTAAAGAATCCCTGAGGTGGGCTGTCGGGAGACTCTTTGCAGGCGGGACCAAGGAGGGGTGGGAGAAGAACTCACTCTTAAGGAAGAGAGTCAGGCATAAGCTGGGTCCAAAGACAATGAGCCCATTTCACATAGAAGAGTTGATCTGGGTACAGCAGAGGCTGATTCTAATTTACCAGGGCCAGTCTCCAATGGCCCTTATTCTAGAGAGTACCGGAAAAACAAAAGAGCAAAAATGCACACAAAAGTGCCGCTTTGAAGTTTTGTAGCTTAAGAAGCATGGGACAGGCTAAGAGGAAAATGGAAAATCCCTGTGAGGAAATTGGCAATGACACCAATAGCCAGCCAAAGTTGAATGGCTACTATGTGCCCAGCAGGGTGGAGTGTTACAACAGTCCTATCTGGCAGGCATTACTGTTATTATTCTACAGATGAGAAAACCGAGTTCAGAGAGGTTGAATAATTTGTTCAGTATCACACAGCAATAAATTATGGAGCCAAACTCAAACCCAGGACGGCTCGACTTCATAGGCCATATTCTTACATTTCTTTTCTGATATGATTAAGTAGGTGACTTAATTTCATGCGTTAAAGATTTAGAAGAGTTACTAGAATTATTACGCTGAGAATTCCTTCTCTCACCACTACCACCAGTCACCCAGCTCCCCTCCTCATAGACAACCAATGTCATTAGATGATGTGTGATATTCCCAAGATAGTTTATGGATTTCACTTTGCTATATAAACAATAGATTATACATACTGTTCTGAACCTCACACTTTTCCCTTGGGAACATGTCCTGTGGACCCGTCCATGGCGGTACGTAAAGAACTTCCTTGCTCTGTTTCCAGCTGCAGGGTTGACTGCTGTGTGGAGGCACCATGGCTCTGTTTACAGTCTGCAGCAATAGACTTAACCACCTTTCCATTCGTGGAGTAGCCAACCAGCCAATGCACTTTATTCTGAGCAAATTCCACTCCCTCAGGACGCATCTTGAGGCTCTCCCGTGACAGTTAGGCTCCTTTAGCTGCAAGACACATCAGTACTCTCAGGTCGCCTTGACCCGTGGGGATTTATTGTACAGACACTAGCAAGAAAGGAAACGGAAACAGCTGGAGAAGCAGGAGGCAGAGCAGCCCCGCCCAGCACCCTTGCCCCCTCCGCTGGGAGGTGCTCCAGGAGCTACCCTTCCTCTGCCGCTAAGGCTCCCAGCCCTCGGCATCACTGGGCTCCCTCTGGTGCACCTGGGTCCAGACCTCCACACGGGAGAGGTCAGGGTCTCCAGCGCCTGGCCCCCGGACAGGCTCGGGGAGCTGCTGGCCAGTCAGCTGCCCCGGGAGCACAGCGCACCCCCTATCCCCCCCAGGTGTAGCCAGGCTGAAGGGGTCAAGTGGGAGGGCATGAGTAGCCAGTGCATAAGGATCCATTTCCTCAGGATGAGCTTGGGACCCCTTGCTCAGAGCAAAAGAGACTCCTTGGTGGTACCCCCTGCCTGGGAATCCCAGAAGTGCTCAGGAGGAATTTGCGTGGGCTGCAAGTCCTGTTGAGCAAGTGAGGCCAGAGTCACAGAGTCCCTCTTGAAGTTACCTCGTTTTGAGACCCAGGCTGATTCAGTCTACGGGGAAAAAACTGCTCACATGGAACCACTTATCAGCCTTTCTAGCTTAAAAAACAGTTTGACGAACCTTAACTCACCAAAGTCTCCTGAGGTAGGCATTATCGGTAGCGTTCCCATTTTACAAATAAGAAAACTGAGGCTTAGAGAGGTTGCCCGAGATTGCACAGCCAGTAAACGAGACAGAGCTGAGACTCCAACCCAGGTCTTCTGACTCCAGTTTCCCTCCTTCTGATTCCTCATCAAGACAAGCCTTTTTGTCAGCTCCCCTTCCCTCCTGCTCACCTGCTGAATGTCGACACTCCCACGGTTCTCTCTCAGGCCTTCCATTTCTCCCCTTTCGCCATATGCTTTCAGGTTATTCTCATTTACTTCCTTCCCTTGGTCTAATTCCAAAAACTTGATGGCCCCCGGTTTCTCTCTCCAGCCCAGACCTTTCTCCTGAGTTCCATACCTTTATATCTACTATCCTACCAGACACCCACACGTGGCTGCCCAAGTTACCTCCAGTGCAGTGTTTCTAAAATGAAACTCACTGTCTTTCTCTTTCAATGGCTCCTCCTTCTGTGTTCGCTATCTCAGGAGCAGTAGCTTCTACTTCTGAAGCATTGACCATGTGCCAGTCACTTTATACTGCCAAGATAGTATCATCCCACTTCACAGGTGAAGAAACCAAGGCTGAAAGGTATGAGCTTACTTGCACAAACTATAATACGAAGTAGTTGACAGAGCCAGGATGCAAACTGAGCTCTATTCTGCATTGCACCCACTGGGCTAGGCTGTCAGGTAACTGTAGGGCCACAGCTGTTCACTCTGTTAAACAAGCCAGAAGTCATGGGTCATCTTCCCACCTGCCCCAACGCCAGCTTCTCACCCTCACAGCTGCTCCAGAGCCAAGTCCATCCCCAGTTCTACGTCCTAAATATTTCTCAGGTTGTCATGCCTTCCCTCCATTCCTCCATGACCAATCCACTCCCGTAAGTCAACCCTTAAATGATTTCTCCCCCATTTCTGAAATAGCTTGCTAGTTTGTCTAGCTAGTAACTAGTTTGTTTAGCTAGTAACTAGTTTGTCTCTACCAACACCCCCCACTTCAAATCCCGTCTCCCTGAGAATGGGTTTCCTAAAATACACCTGATTATTGCCCCTAAGAGCCTCCAAAGGCTTCCTATTACCTTGAGGATGAAACCCCAACTCCCTGTTCCTGCCACGGCCTGTCCATTCAGGGTCTCTGCAACTGCCCATGGCATCATTAATAGAAATGGCTTTATCTTTTGGAGGTTTCCACTAAGCCAATATGCATACACCCTCATCACACATTGCACTGAACCCAGCCATCTATACTGTATTCCAATGAACTACAGAATAATGCTGCGTGAGAGCCATTTGTATACAAAACAGAGAAAGGCTGAAATGTGCAGGAACTATTGACAAGTCTACAATAATCTATCATGCTATTATTTGCAATAGTGTGTTTATGTTGTCTTGGGTACCATGTAATTTGGTTTTATGACAGTGTAGCCAATTAGGCCCAGGATGGCAGGATGTGAGTGTTGCTGAATGATTTATCCACACGTCAGGGAGAAGTGCACTTCATAAACTATCCAAAACTGTTCAAGAGAGAGCATGATTTGTGCTCTGCAGGCAAAGCATTCTGTTGTATGCACACTAACATATTAAAGGCTCAGAAAAACCCAGCAATGGAGAAAGTAGAGCAATGTTGTTCTCAGGAATTTTGTTCACAGTTTTCTCTCTGCACATCTATCTAGTAATATCTCCTGAAAGCATTTTCCCTCCACAGATGTTTGGGGGAAGCACTGGAATGGAATGCAGACACCCTCAAGGCTTCTGGAATTTCACCTACTCTGATGTCAGGATGCAAGTGCAGACCTGCCAGTCTCTGCAAGCAACAGCTCTGGTTAACTCCTGCTGGTCCTTCAAGGTTTGGTTCGGTGTCACCTCCTCCTAGAAGCCATCAGACACACACACACACACACATTTGTGACATGTAATCATACGTGATCCCGTAACACCCCTCCCTCATAACGCTTCTCTGTATTTTCTATTGGTTGATAGAAAATTCAGCTCAGACTAGAACCTGAGGAGAACGTACAGGCTCAGGCATCCTGACTGCAGCAGCCTCTACCTCAACCTCTTGGGTTCAAGTTCAGCAGGAAAGCAGGCTCCCTCAGCGGGCCCACCTCTTCAGTCACGTGTCCACTCACCGTGTGTGTGGGTAAATTAGTTCAGGATTGTTAATACCTGTGGCCTGGACCACAGGTGCCACCTCTGAAGTTGAGAGGAAGCAGCCTCTCAGGTATGGGATGGTTTCCAAGAGAAAAGGTGGAGAAGGGAGGATATGAGATGGCCCTGGACTACCAGTGCACAGCCCAGAGCAAACACAGCCAGAGTTCTGTTTACTTACCGATCTCCCCTGGCTGACTGAACTCTGGGAAGGTGGTCCAGGTCTCAACTCCATATCCAGCCCCAGCACCTTACCTGGCATATGTTGTTTGGAAAGAATGATAAAATGGGGACACAAAATGTTCAAAGCAAGACTCCTACCTTGAAGGAGTTTATGGTCTAGTCCAAGAGTTAGTATTCGTACAGTAAAAATCAATGAACCGTGACAGGATGACAGGATATTAAGTGCCAAATGAGTGATTGGGGTATTGTCACAGAGGACAGAGGAAGGGTACCACAGAAACCTGCCGCCAAAGCCCTACTCTCACTAGCCCCCAGGCCTCAGGAGGAGATTCAGGCAAGCTACCCCCGCAGGGGCCTGCATCCAGGTGGCTGGCTTGCCCCTGCAGAACTCCTGGGAACGGGGTTTTCCAACCTCAGTCTTTGAAATTCTTGGCTTTGAAATCTGAAACCCTAGGCCTCTCCTATTGCTAACTCAAGATTCAACCTAAATAAAATTAATGAAAGAGAACAATGGTTTCTAGCACCCCGTATTTAATAATTGTTTAAAACATGTCCCTATGTGAATATGTGTTTAGACACAATAAAGAGAGTGGGCTCTGTTGATCCTTTTATTCCCAGGAAAGGAGGTTCTAAGGTTAATTTATCTAACTAGAAGCTCTTTGTTAAGAGGAAAATTCAGTATGGTATGAATAGAAAATCATCTTGATTCTCACCACTGCTTCTTTAAGCAACTGCTGTCAAGTTGTTCTTCCCTCTCCCTGGATAAATTCCAAGAAAAGTCCCATAGGTTTTCCAGTCATTCTATTTATTAATGAATAGTCTCCTTTTTCGAGTATTGGAAAGTCCAGTTCAGTCTGCCTCAAAGCAATAACCCCACATCCAGTTTACAATTCAGGCCTGACTCAGGCTAAGAAACTCAAAATAAAGGAGGAGGAACATGGAGGACTTCTCCCCAGTTCCTCACCTTGCTCAAATCCTCTTCTGATCCCTCCAGACTTGGAGCAGAGAAGGGGGACAGGGAATGCCAGGAGAGTGCTTGATCAGCGCGGGTGTCTGGAACCAGTGCCTGGGTATGTCCTGCCCAGACGCTTACTCGTTCCCATGGGGAGCTTCTGCAGATCCCCCGGAGATCCCGCTGTGAGGACGCACTGCACCCAGGTGCTGCTCCTCAAGCTGCCCACGTACAATGGCTCCCAGCCCTGGCTTCTGCCACCCACCCCACCCTGAGTCGCTCTGCTGGGGTCACCTTGCCTTGCAGATGGTCCTTTGGGGCAGAGTCCCTTTCAAGGCAACTCAGCGCAGCTCTCTTCTGAGGGTCCCCCCGCCACCATGGAAACTCCCTCCTGAGCCCTGCGGTCCTGTGTGTAGCTCACTGCAACTCACCCCTTTCCTCGGCCCGCCACCCTAGGCCACTCCAACCAGTCTCTGTATCAGTGGCTCAAGTATCAGTCCCTTTGTCCCTCCAACTCTGGAGGGTACCTGTCGAGCTCTCCGTGGGCGTTTTGAAGCCTCTGAGTTTCACTAGGCTTCTTGTGGGGACTGGGGGGTGTGAGGGGAGAAGCACCTGCCCCCCCATTCCTGCACAGCTCTCACTCTGGAGAACTCCTCCCTGCCTGTCTCTTGCTGGGTCCCCCAGCCTCATCTTACTTAGTCTCCAGGCAGGTGATGGGCTAGCGGTCTCCACACTGATCTCATAATCTCTTAGTGAGGCCTAGATATGCAGCATCCTATTTTCTTTTCCTTTGGGGGGTCTCTGCTGAAACTCTGAACCAGCAGGACTAGTTAGTTGCATCTGACGCCCTGGTGCAGGATTCACAGCAGGCTTTCAAACACTTCTGCTGCTCCTTGCTAGCACCCCAAGAGACGGACAGGCCAAGCTCGTCATGAACATCCTCGCGTGTTACAGATGAGGAAAGTGGAAATGTGAGTTACACAGCTACAAGCAGAGGGAGTGGGAGGCTGAACCCAGCTCCTGTGACTCAATCTGCATGCTCTTTCCATGGCAAGAGGCCAGCGTGTGGGGCTGGAAGGATCCCCCAGTGGCCACCTGGGGGCAGCCCACAGCCCAGGCAGGGGGGGACTATGGAGGCCCTCTCCTCACTCATCACCTCCGGCCACGTCGGCCTTCTGACCTTCCTCCAGACACACCAAGCTCTTTCTCCTGCTAGGGCTCCTGTATTAGCTTCCTAGGGCTACCGGAGCAAAGTACCACAAACTGGATGCTAAAATAACCGAAATGTATTCTCATGGCTCTGGAGGCTAGAAGTCAGAAATTAGGTGCTGGCAGGATTGGTGTGTTCTGATGCTCTGAGGCTGAACCTGTCGCGTGCCTCCCTCCTCTCCAGTGATGGCCAGAAATCCTTGGTGTTCCTTGGTCTGTAGATGCATCACTCAAATCTCTGCTCCGTTACTTGCTTCCCCCACACCCTCATGCAAGCCCACACTTAGGACAGATGGAAATCTGATGAATGTACAAAGGCCTCTAAAAATCTCTCTAGGCTCCCAATCTGATAATCTGCCAGCTCCATGATGTCTGTTTTGAAACACTGAATTACAATTGCCCATCTTCCTCTGCCTGACCCGTAATTGAGGGTGGTAACCCGGTCAGAGAAGGGCGATGTCCCTGCCTTCGCCTAGCTGGAGCGATGGCTCATGTGACGGAGAGAGAGGCGTGTTTTCTCTCTACATTAAGTAAACACCAACAAGAGTTAGGTGATCTTCCTACCCCCTGCACTGCCTTGTTCGGAGGAAGGATTTGACTTAACCAAATACAAAACCTGACAGGTGTTTCTCCCAAATGAATCAGTGGGGAGGAGCTGAAGTGACTTTTCTTTTTATTTAAAGAAATGTAATATTTAAAGAGAGTTCTATTGCCCCTCCTTGGGGAAGGGAGCCCTTAATTTTCCCATCAACTCTGACACGTGTGAATCACAGCCCTTTCCTTCCTATAAAAGCATCATGATTCCTCACCAGCCCTGCTAGCTGTGGGCTGCGCTTTATTCTTCTGACAGGGCAGGCTTTCCCCCAAAGAACGCTGGGAACACACCACTCCCAGCTGCGTGTTATTACGAGCCAGGCCCCTGTTTACTTCTTCTCAGAGATCGCGGATGGACCAGGATAACCTTAATGCCCGTTTGAGCTTGTGACGTATTCAGAGGGCTCTGCAGAAGGGCTATGCTCCCATCTTCATACGAACCAGGTCACCTGGGATGAGGAAGCAAACTGCATTTTTTTATTTCAAATTTTGTGCGTGAAGAAAAACAGGATTAGTTCTTGAATTAACTTTACTGAAGTATACATTCTATACCATTAACTACACCCATTTTATGTATACAGGTTGTTTTGATAAATGGATATACCTGTGCAACCTCCATCCTAATCAAGACGTAGAACATCTCCACCATCCCCCAAAGTTCCCACGTGCCCATCTGCAGCCTCAGCCACTTCCACCCCAGAAAACCACGGAGCTGCTTTCTATCACCATAGGTTAGTTGGCTTCTTATAGAATTGCATCTAAGTGGAATCACGTAGCATATACTCTTTTGTGTCTGGCTTCTCTAGCTCAGTATAATGTTTTTGAGACTCACTAAGGTTTTTGCATGTATCAACCATTTATTTATTCTAATGGCTGAGTAGTGTTCCACAGTATGGACAGATCACAATTGTCTTATCTACACACCTGTTGACAGGTGTTTGGGTTCTTTCCAGGTTTGGCTATCGTGAATAAAACTGCTATGAACATGAATGTACAAGTCATTCTGTGGAAATATGCACTCATTTCTCTCACACACCTACTTAGAAGTGGATCAAACTGCTTTTCTAAAATTCATCAAATGTGATGAAGCAGACCATGATGAGGAATTTGGGGAAATCTGAACATTGTAAGTGATTTATAAAAGAAATTATAACAGTGTAATACAGTGAAAATCCAAATAATGTGGGCTCCTGTAGGATGGGTGATACGGCAGCAGGTACGGAGAGTCCTGGAGTCCAGGAAGTTAACAATCCCTTGTTTTTCTCCAGGCTGCATGAGCTTGGACAAGTCCCTTACTCTCAGGAACCATCACAAAATGAATATCTGATCCTTCAGTGAGCTGTAAGATCACCTATTGGAAAATGTTGGATCCTTTGAGAGAACTTTAGCTATAAAAAGCCAAGGTGGTGTACACTGTACTTACAAATATGGACTTGATGCAGGAGGTCAGGCACAGAACAGATATATGGTGGGTACTATTGCGAAAATATAACTAAACACAAAATCTTCTCCCAACCCAGAAATTCTCTCCACAAAGGTAGTGGAGAACAAAATCCGTTCTGTTATTGAATAAGCATTAAACCAGAAGCTGATGCACGGCACAGGCAATCCACCACGGATTACAGAGGCAGACAGAAATCTCACCCTTTTAGAGAGCCACACAGATACAACCCATGACATACACGTTCTCAGGATAAACCATCACTGGTCCTCAAGTCAGAGGACTTGACAGCACCATTGGTCATACTCAGTTCATCCTAACTTTACGTGGTAATTGGGGTGACCAGTTAGTTAGCTAACTGACTTTATCCAGAGGAAAAACAAACTTCTCCTCCTTCCTGACAGGAGGTTGTTTTGCAATTTAGAGGGAGGGGGGCACCTGGCCTCCCACCTAAGCTGGAAGACAGGGGCCATCTCCCTTGGTGTCTGCATTTCAAAGAGGTGCCCGAGGAAGCCATCCCTGGGTCATAAAAGGGACAAAATGCTAATCTAGTCTTTAAAAGGATTTATATATCTCTCAAAGAAGGAAGAAAGTACTTACACTGACAAGCTTTCTGAAGTCAGTACTCAAAGAAAAAGGAGGAAAGGGAAATCTCTTCCTTTATTTTCAACAGGGAAGATGGAACCTCTTGTTTTTCATTTGCTTTTGTCCTGACAGTACACAGTGAATGTTCCTTAGTCATGCATCTCCCAATCTGGGGCCTCAGGGTTTGGGGTGAGCCACCCCAAGGCTCCTACCCCTGCAACCCGACTCACACAATAGCCTCTGTGCTTAGTGTTCTCTTCCGATCTCATCTTTTCCATCTCTAACTCATTTTTATTCATGAGCTCTCTTCTCCTAAGAAACCACCCTCCTTTTCCCTCCCACTGCTAGCCCAAGGGTCCCTGCAATCCTTCTGAAGCCCCAGAAAAATCCCTGATCGGCCCCTCACCTCCGGAGGCCCCCGGGGGTCAAGGGGGACATAAGCGTCGCAGGGACCCAGGGGCCAGGCACTGTTTCGGTTCCATGAGTCAATCTCTGTGCTGGTCGCAGAGAAACTCACTAGCTCCAAACCCGGCCATGACCTGCACCCTCTTTCCTGAGCTGATTCCCCTGTTGTTCTGTCTGAAAAGAGACATCTGTGAGCTGCCTGATCCAATTATGGCAGTTGCTTTCTCTCTAAAATGGCACCAATTTCTAAATGGTTTTAACTGAAATTGGGTGGCTTCCCTTTCTAATTAACTCAAGTGGCCTCTTCGCTGACGGTGACGGCTAAAATTACACCCCACTTCACTCTGAAAGGACTGTCCAAATCTGGGGAATGTGCAAGGTGACCTTTTTATCACCCCTTGTTTATCTGGGCTTGGTTGTGGGGAAGAGAAGGAAGGACACTGCTGGGCAGATGTGTAGTTTTACCCCCTTGGCTGTGAGGGCTGCACTGTGACCTACATGCGTAGTTCCATGCATTTCCGACCCACAGAGACTAGCCGACTCGGTGGGTGCAGAGCCAGAGAGTTTGTGTTTGATGGTGTGTGACACTGCGGGAAGAGGAAGACGGTTGATACTGTCATTATTTAAAATCACTTCCACCCACTGGGCTGAGTCACTAGAACGTCACTGCCTGGGATTTTGCATCAGTCTCAAAAATATACCTCTGCAGAGCTTTCCACGCTCAGAAGCATGCCCGTTCCCTCATTCAGGCCCCCTCAAAAGGAAGCCGCGTGGATCTCGCGCACAGCTACTCCCTGTCAAGTGCCTCAACTCTCCCTCTGCATCTTCCTGACGACAGTGATGCTGCATGTCTGTGCACACTTGACGTGCCAACCTGAGCTCTGAGGGAGGTGGTGCTATCCCCCTACTTCCACACGCAAGAAAACGAAGATTCCAGGAGCCAGAGAGCAGCCGGGGCTGGAATCCGGGTTCCCTGCCTCCTGGTCTGATCCTGAACCAATAAGAGAGGTAAAGGGAACTTTGGGTCTGAAAACATGGACCCTCCCCGCAACACGCACACACACACACAAAACAGACCTGCAATGGCCAAATGAAAAGAAACAAAAATCCACTTCGCTGAAATGATTTGAACACTTGACATTTAGTTTCAGATTTCAAAACAAATGAGACCATTTCCTGTTTTTCTTTCTACCCCAAGGTATGATAAATATTCTCTCCCTCCAAGCCCAGAACAAGAGCCTTCCTATAAAGGCTTGGCTGGTTTCCAGGATACTTGTGACTATTCACAAGGAAAAGAAGGATTTCCCAGCAGTAAGTTCTAGTGGTTCAAAGAAAGCAAGCTTGGGGAGAGCCCTGTGTGACTTTGGGCAGTTGACCATGACTCTCTGTCTCTGGTTACCTACAGTTATTATTATCCCAGGGCTGTTATGAGGATTAAATGAGATAATGAATGTAAAGCACTTAGTACAGACACTTATTAAACCTTCTGTAAGTGCTGATGATAATGATACTATAAATTTTCAATAACTATCTCATGCTACATATCTGACAGATACTAGATACTGTGAATAACGGCTCTGGTCTTACTTTTTCTGAGCACCTTCTATAATGACAGCCCTTTAAGATACCCTTTGTAAAAGATATTTAAGCATGTATCTTAAACTCTACTTCCAATAACGCTACCAAAACCAATCTCCTACAATGCAAACATTTATGTTTGTCCTATGGGTAACTGGAGCCCCCTACTGTCAGGGGAGCCCTAACTACCTGGTTTTGGGGTTTTTTTCCCATTCAATTCTCAGTCAAACTCCTAGGAACCTTCTAGGAGTCCTGGAAAGGCTCAGGAGGATTGGTTAACCATGACAACACGTCCCACACTGCTAAGACCATGAGAAAACCAGCCCTCTCCATGGTAACAGGGCATGCTCTCCAAGAGTGCGGTAAGTTGGGATTTCTTCATGCTTCTTGAGTACTCTAGAGCTTCCCCCCCAGATAGAAGCCTCCATCCTCCTCATCTCCTCCCAAAGAGCTGAGCCCCCTCTTGCTGCCGTTCTGTACCTGAGGTGTCTTGGGGGCTCTTCGCTGCATGGATGCCAACCAGAACTACCCGTGGCAGACACCTCATTGTCCCCACTCTGCCCTGCTCTGAGGAAGGGATGGAGCCTGGGAGCCTCCCTCCACCTCCTACCCTTTAGAACAGCCGTCCCCAACCTTTTTGGCACCAGGGACCAGTTTCGTGGAGGACAATTTTTCTATGGACTGGGGCGGGGGGTGGGGGATGGTTTGGGGATGATTCAAGCGCATTACATTTATTGTGCACTTTATTTCTATTATTATTACATTTCAATATATAATGAAATAATTATACAACTCACCATAATGCAGGAATCAGCGGGATCCCTGAGCTCGTTTGTACTTGCCACTCACTGATAGGGTTTTGATATGAGTCTGCAAGCAATTGATTTATTACGGTCTCTATGCAGTCAAACCTCTCTGCTAATGATAATCTGTATTTGCAGCCGCTCCCCAGTGCCAGCATCACTGCTTCAGCTCCACCTCAGATCATCAGGCATTAGATTCTCATAAGGAGTTTGCAACCTAGATCCCTCGCATGTGCAGTTCACAGTGGGGTTCTCGCACCTATGAGAATCTAAATGCCAGGACTTCCCTGGTGGCGCAGTGGATAAGATTCCACACTCCCAATGCAGGGGACCCGGGTTTGATCCCTGGTCAGGGAACTAGATCCCACATGCATGCCACAACTAAGGGTTCACATGCCACAACTAAGGAGCCCGCGAGCTGCAACTAAGGAGCCTGCCTGCCACAACTAAGACCCGGCTCAACCAAATAAATAATGTTTAAGAAAAAAAAGAATCTAATGCCGCTGATGGGGAGCGGCTGTAAATACAGTTGACGCTTTCCTCGATCGCCCACTGCTCACCTCCTGCTGTGCGGCCCTATTTCTATCAGGCCACCGACCAGCACCGGTCTGTGGTCTGGGGCTTGGGGACCCGTGCTTTAGAAAGTGAGGTCTAAAATCGGCAGTGGAGGGATCCAGTCACGTGACATTGGCAAGGGCTGGAGTAGAGACGTGCCATCGGCACAAAATTCAGACCAGCACTCCCACTGCCGATGAGAGGCTACTCAAATGAAAAGTCCAGGTCCATCTGTTTGGTCATCTGAGAACTATAATAATAACCTAACAACAGACAGACAGACGTATACAGCACTCTGTGCCAGGCGTGGTTCCAAGCACATTACGTGTATTAAGTCCTCAGTCCTCTCCTCAGGCCCCAGGATGGGGAGAGTCTGAATTCCTTCCAGGTCCTGGGGTAAGGAAGCATGGCAGGTAAAAGGAGGAAGGAAATGAGCGAGCTTTCTCTTTTCTGGATCATCTGCGGACTTGGAACCCCTCCCTACCTGCTCTGAGATGTTCTGGCTTGACAGCAATTCAGCCGATCTTGTACTTCAGAAATGCAGCATCTCCACGTATTTTCCCCCTGCAATGCCTCGTGCCCGTCCCAGCACCATCACCAGACCACCAGGTGGCCCCGAGGTTGCACTTGCCTTCTCTGAGTCTCAGTTTCCCAGGTCATCGTCAGCACCCTAACCTAAGCAGCTGCCTCCATGTCCTCTGGCCTCAGAAGAATGAAAGGCCCTCTATCCACAAGGAAAGGTCCAAAATGGACCCCTGGGCTGCAAAGTAAATAATATTTTGAGTCCTTTCAACATTGCCAAAGGAAAAAAACAAACAAACCCATGAGTTTTTCCAGAGTCAGAATTTTTTCTTTTGCTTTGTATCTCCTACAGCTAACAGTGACCAACACACAGTAGCCACTCAGCAAATGTCTACCCTGGAAATGAATGAATGATATATTTGTCCCACTGAGCACACTCAGAACTCCATTCAAGACTACCAAGGTTCAGTGCGTAGTTGATGAGGGTGGTGAGCATTTCTAACCAGAACACAGTACCAATACGTGAGTGCAGAGATTGTGGAAAAGAAATACGTTGAGATTGTGGAATTATAAGATCCCTTGTTCACCTGCCAAAAACAGTTTGAGGGCAGATGTGTTGATGATGAGGGCAGAAACAGGCTGTCCTTTAGAAGCCCTGTCAGTTCAAGGATTTCCCACCAGGTCAAAATTTCAGAGAGATTCCTTAAGGGGTCAATAAATGGATGCTGGGAGAAGAAATGAAGCTCTAGCTGCTCTCAGTGCTGTCAAACCTACAGGATTCCCCAGAATGAGCCCCCAGCTGACACCATCATGCCCAAGAGAAAGACCCACGGAGATAAAATGCGAAGGGAGAGATGAACAGGTTGAGAGCTAAATCTGTTCCTGTGAAAGGTGGAGAGAAAAGTTACCCAAAGGGAAACTCATGGAGATCGTGGAGAGGCCTTATGAACGCATAGAGGGTTGAGGGCACTGAAGAGGCCAAGCAAAGAGGTGCACTTTTAAAATAACCGATGATAACTGTATGTCGTTTTGATTAAATATTATTATTTTACCAAGTTTTTTCAAATGCAAATTTTGGTTTCCTGTGTTTTGCAACAGCAAAAAAATATTCACTGTCATATATTCAATGTTACTGTAGCCTTTGAGGAAGAGGAAATGTACCAGAAGCTGCGTTCAAATGAATCCAAAGAAAATTCCATTGCCCAGCATCTGTGGCAATGCCTTTTGAATTTTCAAGATTTTCCGGAAATCCATACACATCGGGTGATTGACGGGCAGGCAGTTAGCTTTAAAAGCAGGCTTCTGCTTCGCTGTCTACCATAGATAGCATCAAACAAGCCAAGAGGCAGGTTGGGACCCCCTACAATCAATTCTACTGGACACAGCATCAGCCAGTCGGGCTTCTGGAAGGGCATCAATGAAAAGGCATTTTTCTAAGCTCCCCTGGTCCAAAGCAGGGCCCTCCCCAGTCTGGCTCCCCACTAGCTCTGGGAACTGGTCTCCTCCTAGTCTGCCCGTTGCTCATTCCATTCCAGCCACACTGACATAAACTGTATTTATCCATGCCCAGCGATCTCCTGCCTCAGGGATATTTGCACTTGCTGTTCCCTCTGCTGGGATGCTCCCACCCCATGTATCTGTATGGCTCCCTCCTTCATCTCCCTTGTTCAAATCTCTCACTTTCTCAGGAACCCTGATATGCCATTTATAACTACACCCTTCCCCCCACATCTCCAGCTTTCTCTGTCTCCATTGCACTTGTCATCTTCTTACATTCTCTGTTTTACTTGATTTGTTGGTTGTCTGTCTTCCCCTTCTAGAAAGTAAAGTCCTCAAGGGCAGGGATTTCTTTCTGCTTTGTACACTGCTATAACCCTAGCACCTAGATCCTGGCACACAGTAGGCTCTGAAAATATTTAAATGGATGAAGCAAATGAAGAGTACTTATTGGATTTGAAAGTGACTTTACCTTTTTCACAGATCACAAAGGCGCAAAGCTTAAAAATTTTTAAATGTTATTTGTGATTTTTACCCGTGTCCTTCTCGAAATATTATGAATGTTTACCACAAGCATCTCTAAAAAGGCTACAGTTTTAAAAATGGATACAAGGCTTAAAATAGTAAATGATACTGTTTTCTTTCCTTCTTCTTCTATCTGCCTCATCCTCTCCACCATCACTATCACCTTCCCCCACCCCACCCCTGCCCTCCACTACAACATAGACATCCTCTTGGATGGTTCCCCACTTAAGCATCTACGACTATTTTGTAAATTGAAAAATACCATGATGGAAGGAGGAAAAAAAAAAAGAGTCTGTTTTTAGTCTTAAAAGCCTAGGCCCTGAGAAAATTCAGAGCACAGAAAAATCATGAGTATGGGCCATATATTTATACCCTCAGACTAGAAAAAGATTGTCCAGGCTATTGGGGGCAGAGACTAGGAGGACAACAGGAATGAGGGGGGAAATGGAGAGGTCAGCAGAGCCCGAGACAAGGGGCCCTTATACATGAAAGGGTCTCTGGCTGAGGAGCTAAGTCAGCATCCTCAGCCTCCATCCACCCTTTTGGTTGCAAGCAACATATCTGTCTAAAGATAGCTTAACAACGAAGACACTTAGTCATCTTATATGAAGTGGTTTTTTTTCTGGCTGCACCGCATGACATGTGGGATCTTACTTCCCTGACTAGGGATCGAACCCACATCCCCTGCAGTGGAAGTGCAGAGTCTTAACCACTGGACTGCCGAGGAAGTACCTGAAGTCTTAAGAAAGAAGTCTTAAGAAAGAAGTCTTAAGGTTGGTTTGGCAGCTTAATGTCATCAAGGACCCAGGCTCTCTCTTCTGCTATCTCAGAGGATTGGGGTTTTTCTTAGGATTGTCAACTCGTGGAGGCAATATGGCTGCCATGGCTCCAGGCATTACATCCTCATATAACTGCATCCAAAGAAGAATGAGAGGAGATGGGAGAGAAGAGCTCTTCTTGTGCATATTTCTTTAGCAGGGAGGAAAATCTTTCCTAGACACTTTTCAGCAGTCTTCTCTTTACATTGATTTTATTGATGAGGACTGGGTCACCTACCCTCCCCAAGCTGCAGTGGAGGCTGGGAATGTCTGGCATATTCAGTCTCCATTGTAGGAGGTGAGTTCTTCCAACAGGGTATGAAGGAAAAAGGAATTTGAACAACTCTATGGAGAGACAACCAACAATGTTAAGCAACAACCTCCCTGATATCAGGTTGTCTGTCATCCACTAGCCATCCTCCACCCCACCATTAGACAGGGGGCACCTGTCTGTGTCCAAGACTTGGTCCTTTTCTCACTTACACTTTCATGTCCCAGGACAGGCATAATGCCTCTTCAAGGAGAGGAGGTCCCTAGACACTTGTCAAGGTGATGGAATTGGAGGAGGGAAATGTTCCACATTTGTACCTGGAGGCTAATGGGAGTACTTGCTCAGGATTCAACTCCTTGCTACCCCTCCAAGTCAGGACACAAAGGCCTCCCCAACCCAGATCACACTAGAACATGGAAGGCTCTTAGCCACTTCAGGCCCTGCTATCAGAATGATCACTAGCAAAATACCATGAGAAAAGTGAATCCAAAATTGAATGTTTTTATTTTGCAACTGGTAGTTTATACCTCTTAATCTCCCTTGTCTATTTCTCCTCCCCCCTCCCTCCTCCCCTCTGGCAACCACCTGTTTTCTGTATCTATGACTCTGTTTACATTTTGTTATATTTATTTATTTTTTTTTTTTTTTTTTTTTGCGGTACGCGGGCCTCTCACTGTTGTGGCCTCTCCCGTTGTGGAGCACAGGCTCCGGACGCGCAGGCTCAGCGGCCATGGCTCACGGGCCCAGCCGCTCCGCGGCATGTGGGATCTTCCCGGACCGGGGCACAAACCCGTGGTCCCCTGCATCGGCAGGCAGACTCTCAACCACTGCACCACCAGGGAAGCCCTTGTTATGTTTTTTGATTCGTTTTGTTTTTTAGATTCCACATGTAAGTGAAATCATACAGTATTTATCTTTCTCTGTCTGACTTATTTCAGTTAGGTCCATCCACCTTATCACAAATGGCAACACTGCATTCTTTTTATGGCTGGGGTGAGGCCGACAACTTGTGGTCTAACAAGCCCTCTGGGTGATTCTGATACACAACCAAGTGTGAGAACCGTTGAAGGAAGGGTTGGGCAGAAAATGGAGGAAAGCAGTGCAAGAAAAGAGAAGAAATGATAGTTTCTGGAGGAAGAAGTGGTCAGTGGTGACAAATGCAATGGAGTCAAGCAGAGCAGAAACTACATCTGATGAAACAGGATGCTCTCAATGACTTTGCCAGGAATAGTTTTTTCATGGATGGGAAAACTGAGGGTTTATCTGGAATTTAAAAAAAAAAGGGGCAGTGAAAGGAAAAGGAGAGATCAATAGTAGCTGTAGAGGGACACAGAGTCAAGGGAGAGTTTTTAGGATGAAAGAACAGAATTATGCTTATATAATACCAAGGGGAAAAATAAACAAGAAAGAAATGAACGTTACAGGAGCAAAGTGCCAGATGCCTGTGACTGGACAGTAAGATCAAGCAGAGTGTTACATGTAGCGGGAGCAGGGAAATACTGGTTGGAACAGGACATACCTTTCCAGAAATGGGAAGGACAAAGGCAGAGAGAAGTCCGGAGGTGTTGGAAAAGCGACGGTGTTTAGCGCTTGGCATGATGCCTCGCACCCAGCACGCTCTTAGGACTAACAAGTCCAATCACTTCAAATTACTGTTAAGTCCCCTACATACGAACCTTCAAGCTGCGACTTTTCAAAGATGCGAACGTGTGTTCACATGTCCAGCCACGAAAGTTAGTTCATGTGTCTGACGTACACTGTCACGTGTGTGCATCCTCTACAAGTGGTTGTGCTTTTGTGTACTTTATTGTACAGTACTGTAGAGAATACAGTAGCACAGTACCTATTTCAAGCCCAGGATGTCCAGAAGCAAGTGTAAAAGCAACGGTGATGTAGCTGGTACTTTTCAAGGTATTGTTCTGTAAGAGTAAAAATGTTTTCTCTATTTTTTGTTTGTTTTTTATGTATTATTTGTGCGAAAAGTATTAAAAACCTATTGCAGTACAGTACTATACAGCCGATTGTGTTAGTTGGGTACCTAGGCTAACTTTGTTGGCCTTATGAACAAACTGGACTTACGAACATGCTCTTGGAACGGAACTCGTTTGTATGTAGGGCTTACTGTAAACCCAGTTTGACGGCTCAGTGGCTGTGTGGCCTTAGGCAAAGCAACTGACCTCTGAGTCTCAGTATCTCCCATCTGTGAAAGAAGAGACCAGATCTTAAGCAGAGATCAAAGGGGCAGGAGTTGGGAAGGGGCCTTGAAAAATAGGAAGATTTGGGGCTTCCCTGGTGGCGCAGTGGTTGAGAGTCCGCCCGCCGATGCAGGGGACGCGGGTTCGTGCCCGGTCTGGGAAGATCCCACATGCCGCGGAGCACCTGGGCCCGTGAGCCATGGCCGCTGAGCCTGCGCGTCCAGAGCCTGTGCTCCGCAACAGGAGAGGCCACAGCAGTGAGAGGCCGTGAACTGCTAAAAATAAAAAAAAAAAAAAAGAAAAATAGTAAGATTTGGAACAATTCCTGTGAGGAATGGGAGACAGAGACCAGTAAAAAGAGCATGTACAAAACATGGGAAAGGGTACATAACCAGGTTGTAAAACCAGAGTGGTTGTAAAACTTAAAAATAATGTTCCAGCTCTGGACTGAGATTCTAGTCCTTATTTTGGTTCAACTTCTGTACATATCAAACAACAAATAACCCTAAGCCCAGGACTGTGTGGTTACTGAGAAAGGAAGAGCTGCTTATAATGGATTAATTTTATGTATCATCTTGACTGGACCACTGGGTGCCCAGATAGTTAGTCAAACATTATTCTGAGTGTTTCTCTGAGGGTGTATTTGGGTGAGATTAATACTTAAATGGGTGGACCTGAATAAAGCAGACTGCTCTCCCTAATGTGGATGGGTCTCATCCAATCAGCTGAAGGCCTGAATAACACAAAAGGCTCACCTCCTACAAGTAAGAGAGAATTCTCCTGCCTCACGGCCTTTGGGCTGGGACATCAGCTCTTCCTCACTCTACAGCAGCTTATGGCCTCAGTACTCAAACTAGGACATCAGCTCTGGAGATCTGGGACTTTCCAGCCTCCATAACTGTGTGAGCCAATTCATTATAATAAATCTCTTCACAGAGTATCTATGTGAGTATCCTGTTGGTTCTGTTTCTCTGGAGAATCCCAACTACTCCATTGCCTCACTGCATGATTTTACCATTCATCCGCCTCAGCTTCAGAGAGGATCTGAAATGGCTGAAGTTTCAGGCAAGTAAGGCTTTCAACTTGCAAACTGCAGTCCTTACAGAAGAATAAAGCAGGTTCATTGGAAAGGGGTACTGAAATGGAGAAAAAAGGAAGACAAAATAAAAAACAGAAGAATCGGGCTTCCCTAGTGGCGCAGTGGTTGAGAATCTGCCTGCTAATGCAAGGGACACGGGTTCGAGCCCTGGTCTGGGAGGATCCCACATGCCACGGAGCAACTAGGCCCGTGAGCCACAGCTACTGAGCCTGCGCGTCTGGAGCCTGTGCTCCGCAACAAGAGAGGCCGTGATAGTGAGAGGCCCGCGCACCGCAATGAAAAGTGGTCCCCGCTTGCCAAAACTAGAGAAAGCCCTCGCACAGAAACGAAGACCCAACACAGCAAAAAAAATAATAATAATTAACTCCTAAAAAAAGAAAAATAAGTAAGAATCACCAAGGTGAAACAGTCAAAAGGGATCCAGAATGTTAAAAGATTGTGACCAAACAAAATAAGGCATGAAAGGCAAGCAAAGGCATCAAAGAAGGAAAAAAGGAGAAGTCTAATAAACGTTACTGTGGCCTTACAATTTCAATGTGGGATTTGAGGAGTTGTGGGAGACTGACTGAACAGGAGAGTTAACTTTCCCAGACAGGAGGAACTGAAGCTGTGTGCCTGAGTGTAAAGATAAGACCTTTCCAAATCATTTATTTCAGAAAAGAAATTCTGACACGAGGGGCAAGCAGCCCATTAAAATCTGTAAAGCTTTGTGGAAAACTTGACACTTCCTTTCAACTTGAGTACCTAATTAGACAGGCCCCATTCCAGAACTAACACTAGCACTTCTCAAGCAATCAATTCATATATCCCAATGGTCACACCTCTCCAAAGTTACAGTACTGCTCCTGAAAGAATGTCAGGAATTCGATAACAGCTGAGCCAAATGAATACCTTAACTGACTTAAGAGGCAGAGGGCAAGAGAGAAGTGAGAGTAGCAACAATCTATATGATAGATTTATCTAATAAATTAATGAGCGGTGATCATAGCTTCTTGTCTCCCAGCAAAAGGCCATAACAGCTTGAAGCAAAAGGACAACTTTCCCCCGTCATGAATGTGGAAATGAGCCATACAGACATACTGGGGAAATGAGAAGAAAACCAGAGGGCCTCCCACTCCCCTCAAGACCCCTGTTGTCATCTATTGGCTGTTGTCAAAGGGCTGCAGAGTGTGCTCCTTATGTATCAAATAGGATTTAAACTGCCAACTAATTTTATAAACACGTGATGACTAGGATTTTGAAGAAATCAGGGCAGCTGTGAGAGACATTAGTCATAAAGTTTACAAATTACTAAATTCTGCCTGGATCTTCGTGGACTTTTGCAGGAGAGCACCGAGTCTCTTTGCAGAGCACTCTTAAAGAGTGACGGGGTGGACAGCTTTGGGGTGCACAGTCTGGCATACTTGCTGGCATAGAATGTTCTCAATAAATGCACGCACTGGATGAACCCAGTGCTGACGATGAATGTGCCAAACACCATGTAAGAAATGGAGGTCACAAACACATGAGTAAGAACACTGCTGGGAGGTTCCTGAAAAATGTAATTCAGAGCCCACAGCGGGTTCCCTCTGTTATTAGAACCAAATCTAAGTTCTCCACCATGGTCTGTAAGGCCCTTCCTGGCTTATAATGGTGGACTGGCCCTCACTCGCTAAGCTATTGGTCAGAAGCTGCACTGACCTTCTGCTACTCAAACCCTCTGAGCTAGTTCCCTGTAGAGGCCTTTGCACCTGCTGTTTCTTCAGCCTGGGATAGTCTTTCCCTAGTTCTTCGGGTGCCTGGCGTCTTCTAGGGCAGGTCACCACCCCATCCAAAGCAGCTCTCCTCACCCCCTCCCAGCCCAGGTCACTATCACCTCACAAGGTCAGAGGTGAGAGATCATACTTGTTTATGATGGTTTTATTGCCTTTCCACCAGAGCAGGTCAGAGCAGGTCAGCTCCAGGCGGGGAGGGTCCTTCTCATTCAACCTCTTTGCCCCAGCCATGTATTCACACCTAGTAAACATTCTGCCTTCAAGGAACTTGTAATGTGTGCCCTCAGTGAATGGTTGCTGAGTGAATGAATGAACTAAGGATGATCTTATCTAGAGGAGTTGTCAGTGACTTATATACTAAACCAAGAGAGAGAGATCATCAGATCAGTCAAGTCTCACACAGTCTACCTTCTCCTCAGAGACTGCTAGGAAGGAGTGCTGACTGTGGTCCTCACAACCGGTGATATCAGAGTTCCCTGAAACAGATGTGTGACAGTCCCGGAAAGGGAGGTGGGGTCTGCTGCCTGCTGCAGCTAAGTGCAACTGGGATGATGAGTGGAACAAAGGAAAGCACAAAAAATAAAGACACTGACCTCAGAATAAATAGCAAGAGTACTGAAAGGAATAAAAACCTGAAGTGCAAAACTCCACATCTTTCATTAAGCGGAATTCAAAGTAAGTTTTTTAAACTACATTGATATAAACATACGAGCAGACAATTCAAAGAATTTGTAGAAAATTTAAGAAATCTTGGCAGGTTTTTTAAATTGAGAAATAATACTTATATCATAAAATGCACCTTTTTAAAATGTATAATTCAGTGGGTTTTGGTATATTCACAAAGCTATGCAACCATCACCACTATCTAATCCAAAAAAGAAACCCAAACAAAGAAACCCTATACCCAATAGCAGACAGTCCCAAACCCCTCCCTAACCCTAAACCCTAACCCCTCCCTCTCCCTGGTCCTTGCCAACCATCAATCTTTCTGTACCTTTGGCTTTGCCTATTCCTGACATTTCATATAAATGGAATCATACAATATATGACCTTTTGTGTCTGCCTTCTTTCATTTAGCATAATGTTTTCAAGTTTCATCCATGTTATGGCTTTTTGTTCCTTTTTATGGCTGAGTAATATTCCATTGGGTAGATATACCACTATTTGTTTATCCACTCATCCATCATAAGTTGAGGGACACTTGGGTTGTGTCCACTTTCTGGCTGTTATAAATAACGCTGCTATGGACCTTCGTGTACAGGTTTTTGTGAGGATGTATGTTTTCAGTGCTCTGGGGATTGTACCTTGGAGTAGAATTGCCAGTCACATGATCCTGGTGGGTTTTTAATGGGGGAATTTGCTTCAAAATAGATGTAGCAGGCTTCCCTGGTGGTGCAGTGGTTAAGAATCTGCCTGTCAATGCAGGGGACACAGGTTCGAGCCCTTATCTGGGAAGATCCCACGTGCTGCGGAGCAACTAAGCCATGTGCCACAACTACTGAGCCTGCGCTCTAGAGCTCGCATGGCACAACTACTGAGCCCGCGTGCCACAACTACTGAAGCCTGCACACCTAGAGCCCGTGCTCGGCAACAAGAGAAGCCACAATGAGAAGCCCACGCACTGCGACGAAGAGTAGCCCCCGTGCACCACAACTAGAGAAAGCCCGCACGCAGGAACAAAGACCCAACACAGCCAAAAATAAATAAATAAAATAAATTTTAAAAAACATAAAAAAAGAGCAATGTACTTTAAAAATAAACAGATGTAGCTAAAGAGAAACTGATTTCAATTCACATTAGAAGAAACAAAAAGGAAACAAACATCAAATACTATTTTTTTTAAGAAAAAGGATAATACTAACAATAAAAAGAGCAGTTAACATGTTGCCATGCGCCCTCCTCTATGCCATGTATCTAGCTAGGAAATTGGTACATACCATGAGGTTTAATCCTCACAATAATCCTACAGTGTTATAATTATCTCTCTCCTACAGATGAAGAAATGGGTTCAGACCCCAGGATGTCAGGCTCCCCAAGATCACGCAAGAAGGGAGCACAGATCTGAACATGGCAGGTGTGTCTGGCTCCGAGGGGCCAGCAGAGACAGCAGACCGCTGGAACATTCCTCACCAGCACCCATGGTCTAAATTCCCCATCAAAGAGACTCGGGTCAAATTAAAAAACAAACATTAAACAATATTCTGCTTTTGGAAAACACGTAGAGAAGCTAAATTAAGAAGAAGGAAAACATCCAATTTGCACAAAGGGACATTATTCTGTGGGTATGTGAGCTCTTCAGGTCTGTGAGCGGTGAGTGGACATTCCTCTGGCAGCGGTGCTCAGGTGGACTGAGTGTGAGCAGGGCTGGGGACAAGGCCAGTTAGGAGGCTGTCAAAGCAGGCTGGGGAAAGGGAGGGCTGGGAGTGGAGGAGGAAGAGGAACTTCGAGAATGCTGGAGTGCCTGGATGCAAAGGATGAGAGAGACAAGGAGCAGAGAGCAGAGGTGTGCGCACGCGGCTGGGGCAGGGAGGAGCTTGGCTCTGGGTGTCACCCCTACCTCCTGCGGCCAGCGGTCCTGTCACTGGGCTCAAGAATGAGGCAAGATCCTTGCCAACACATCACTGATGAAAACCACCCACGCACAGGGTGCCCTCCCGTTCGTACACAACTTGCCTCTTTCCAAGGCTGCTCTGTAAAGTGCTAGACTTCTCGCTGGAGACCTGAACTGTTCACTATTTTATGAACCTCTTAAATTCCTAAAAGAGTCAATAGAGACAGAAAGTGTCATTCAAGAACATGTACTGATCGTCCCCTTGAAGTCTCCCTGCAGAGCGTGGCATGGCGACTGCCCTGCACACAATGAACGCTAAGTGAGCACTGACTGACAGAAGAAATTACATTACCATTAGCACCGCACAGCTGTGTTTTCAATTCCGCTGATTCAATATTTCCCATCAGAAACAGCTTGTGGTGTTTCAATATTGCAACTGGTTTACCCTCGTGCACATAAAGGCACGAAGTATATGTAGTTGTCTTTTGTGATCAAAGAGAAAGCTGTCTGTGCAGCAATCTGAGGCCCATCAACAATGATTCAGAAAGCAACCCTTTCCTCTCCTGGGAAATTAAACCTGGCAATCAAAGTGAAAAGAAGCTAGGCTGGCTCTGCCAGTTAAGAAACAAAGAGAGCCAAAGGATATGCAGCATACTGGAAACTCAAGGGCAGAACAGTTCATTACTCCAATGTGTCCAACCAGACATGCGCTGTCCAGTGTGGTAACCACTAAGCCACCTGTAGCTATCCACGTTAATCAATGTTAAGTAAGATTAAAAATGCAACCCCTTACTCACACCAGCCACATTTCAAGTGATCTATGGCCACGTGTGGCAGAGGCTACACTGGGCGGCAGAGATACAGAATATCCATCACCATAGAAAAATCTCTGACAGTGCTGAGCCAGACCAGCCATGTGGTCAGATCTGAAAAAAACATGGCTCTATTCTGTACCCACTGACTGATATTATAGGTTGACTTTTCTGGACAGATATCCTTAAGTATGTTTTCAGACTCTGGATTTGACAGATCAGTAAAATACTTTTTCTCATTTGGGGTTGCCAAGTTAACATTTTGTCAAGTAAGGCTGCCACCAGATTACTAGCCTGTAAGGCCCATCACGGCACACATCGTGCCTTTTTACTGCCCAGCATCATATCCCCTGTACCTAAAACAATGCCTGGTTCATAGTATGTGCTCAATAATTATTTGCTAGATAAGTGATTATACATGCACACATAGACATACTTATTTTTTTCATTTTATTTTTGGTGAAAACTTTGTCACTGACTGGCACCAGTCACCTGAAAGGTGTTTGGGTTCTACAAACACACACACACACACACACACACACACACACACACACACACACGAGGCTGGAATAAGTTAATAAACACTTGTAACAAAATACTACAAATCACAATGGGCTTCTCTAAATTGTATATTTCATAACCAACCATGGGTGGAGTGAGGGGAAGAAACTGTTTGCTTTTCAAAGGCACCAGAGTGCCCTCTTGTGGTAAAAGAAAGTACCTGTGTGGTCACAATTTTTATTTTAAAAAACAAGTTACTTTACATTTCTAGTAACACATTAAAACCTGTATTGACCTGTAATTACTCTGAGAATCAGCCCAAATATGTATGCCAATAGTTAACTGTAAAATCTGGCAAGTTGTGTTTGTGAAAAAGATAATTAAGAATGATTTATCACAGAACTATCCAACGGGGTCATCCACATACCTAGGAAATAGTGTCATGAGCACTGCTCTTTGGATTTGACATTCTGGAGTTTCTGTTTATCCTCTGGTTTTAAAAAAACCCTACTTTCAAGTTCAAGGCAGTGTTGTACATACAGTTTATTCCTCTTTTGGTCTAACATCAACAATAATCTTTGCCGCATCCAACTGATTTTCCACTTTTATATTAATATCTTTTTCTGTTGTTTCCTCATACAAACCATTCTTTAAAACTCTGTGTTGGACAAAGGATTAATCTCCAAAATATATAAACAGCTCATGCAGCTCAACATCAAAAAAAGAAACAACCCAATCAAAAAATGGGCATAAGACCTAAATAGACATTTCTCCAAAGAAGACATACAGAGGGCCAAGAAGCACATGAAAAGCTGCTCAACATCACTAATTATTAGAGAAATGAAAATCCAAACTACAATGAGGTATCACCTCACACCAGTTAGAATGGGCATCATCAGAAAATCTACAAACAACAAATGCTGGAGAGGGTGTGGAGAAAAGGGAACCCTCTTGCACTGTTGGTGGGAATGTAAAGTGATACAGACACTATGGAGAACAGTACAGAGGTTCCTTAAAAAACTAAAAATAGAATTACCATTTGACCCAGTAATCCCACTACTGGGCATATACCCAGAGAAAACCATAATTCCAAAAGACACATGCATCCCAATGTTCATTGCAGCACTATTTACAATAGCCAGGTCATGGAAACAATCTAAATGCCCAATGACAGACAAACAGATAAAGATGTGGTGCATATATACAATGGAATATTTCTCAGCCATAAAAAGGAACGAAATTGGGTCATTTGTAGACGTGGATGGACCTAGAGACTGTTATACAGAGTGAAGTAAGTCAGAAACAGAAAAACAAATACCATATATTAACGCATATATGTGGAATCTAGAAAAACGGTACAGATGAACCGGTTTGCAAGGCAGAAATAGAGACACAGATGTAGGGAACAAACGTATGGACACCAAGGAGGGAAAGTGGGGGCAGGGGTGGGGGTGGTGGGATGAACTGGGAGATTGGGATTGACATGTATACACTAATATGCATAAAACAGATAATAAAAACCTGAAGAAAAAAAAAAAAACTCTGTTATGGTTGTGCTTTTATACTTTATAGGCAGTGATAAATCACACCCAAAGTGGGTTTTCAATTAAAAGATAAAAATGTGACTTTGATCATTTTAGATGGCTTTTGCAAATTTCAACTTGATATTCTATGGCCTTGCAGGGGTAAAGGACACCTACATTGGTCAGTTCCAGCCAAGGCAGAACTTTCTGGTTCTACTGATCAATGATGTAGGATGCTTCTTTCAGTGACAGGGTAGGAAAAACTGACTTATCCATGATGATCCTATTAAGTGTGGTCCGTGTGAAATAGAGAAGAATCACTATCTGAATAAGACTTCAAGATGCTCACAAATTCTAAGTCAGCAACCCCATATGGGGGCGGGAGGCAGGAGGCAGGATCTTTAAAAGGCAGTCTCAGATTGCAATTGGCTGACACTAGCATCTGAGCCTCCTGGGTGTTTGTTCTTATACGGTATTCCTCAGATGTACTCAAGAATGTAAACCACAGCTCTATACAGTTTAGCAATGAATTTGCATTTTTCTTAAATTCTGCAAGTAAAGAACTACTGTGGATATAATCAATTTCAATACTGAGCAACTGTCAGGAAATGTCCTGTTTGCTGACTGCCTTTTGCTTCAAGCAAACACAAACAGGACTTGCAAACTTTTTTCATCTCCCATTATTTTGACCATTCTTGGTATGAAGCGTGTTGTCCTGTTTCTCCTCAGTTTCATTTTCTTCTCTAGCTAAACAATCCCAGGGGGTATTCTCTACTGCTAATCACTTCCATGGTTTTATTCTGTTTTCTCTTTCTCTCACAAGTCATTGGGCTCGGATCTAAGAATATTCTAAGGATAATCCGCCAGTAAATAAAATAGTTCTGATGTGTCATATTACTTTTAAAAAAAGCTAGAATTACATACATATATTAATCTAAAGCTATTTATGCTAGAAAAATAAAAACCATAAATAAGTTTATATTACAGAAATGGGTAAACTTCAATTTAGAGACAAGAACTAAATTAGGAAAGTTTTCAACACGTTTCCTCTAGAACATAATACTATTACAGACTTTCTAGGACAAACCATCTCTTACTGATGTTAACAGGAAACAATAACCACATTTTTTTCTAAAGGTCAGCAAGGTTTTCATTATAAGCTGTTTCATAATATTTGTGTATATGGTTTTTAACCTTGTGCATGTTACCTTAATTTCGTCTTTTTTTTTTTAAAGAGGCAGCCAAGAATGAAGGAGAATAAGCTCATATCTAGATCAATTTCTTTTATTTCCAACACTTGGGACTATTTAATTTTAAAGTGAGAGCAAGGAAAAGTTCACGTCTGCCGAGTGTTCGTTACATACAAAGTATTACTTTAAAGGTACTACTTGATATGTGCTCATTCAAAAAGCTGCATGGAGTGTGCTCTACCCAGAACACACGGTGCCTGTTTAAGAGCAACTCCAGCACGTAGGAAAATCTTCTAGGTTGAATAACGTAGTCTACAGAAACTAGCACGGAATACCTGGACACATCATCACCGCTCACTAACAAAATGTTCTGGGACAAACAGTGACACAATTCGGTATCTGATGACCCACACCCCATGCCTTTTCTACATCACTGTCTGTCTTGGACTAAGGTTAAGGAATATGTTTGCCTCACTTGTTCAGCGCCTAGTAAAGAAGGGAGGGACGACAGGAAGGAAAGAGCCCAGCAATCGGAAATCTTAGGTTCAAATTCTGACTCCAACTCAAGTTTTAATGAAGAAATCACTTAAACTTCTTTGACCCTAAGCCTCGCCTAGTACCATGGGGACTGCTGGTCCTCCCAGGACCAACACCATGGGGGAGGGAGGAGGTAATGGGTGTGAGAGCACCAGCAGAATGGTCTCTGTCAGACACTCGATAAATGTTTAATGACTCTCAGAGTTACCTGAGCTCCATCCTAGAGGAGAATCAGCAGACTCCAGAGCAAACAAAGCAAGGCAAGCAACAGGAGCAGGCCCTCCCAGAAATGACAGCTGCCATCAACACGGACTGCAGCTCGGAGACTCTCAAACTGCTTTAACCCTGCGCTACAGACACAGACTGTATTCCTTACCCCACCACACACACGCACGCACACACACACACGCGCACACACACACATCACTACTTCTTTCTAACCTTCAGACTCCACAATGACTCATGCCTTGAAATTCCCAGGTTAAACACAAGTGGAAAAGGAGCTACTGGCCCTCTTCTAGGACCGTCCGCCCATGAATCAAGCTCTCCTCGTGCACCACTCCAAGCACTGGATGGGCCGCTGGACACTCAACCCGACAGACTATGAGATGGGCACTCTACCTACCCCATTCTACCAAAGAGGGCGCGAGCGCTGAGACCACAGGGCTAACTGGTAGCAGAGCTGGGGTCTGGCTGCAGAGCTACTCACGCAGCTGCTCTGTGTCCCAGAGAGAAATGATAATCAAAGTCCCATAGTTCCAAACATATGCTGGAATTTTAAACCTGACACAATCCCCACCTACTCCTATCACAATAATACTAAAGACTAAGGAAAACCTTCCAGTCATCGTGTGGGCCTAACAATCTTTTAATCATCAAAACACATCCCCCCATGATAGAGATTATACCCGTTTTACAAACACTAAGACTCAAAGAACACTTGCAAAAGAAGACAAAACCAGAATTTGCTGACATCAAAACCAAAACTTTTCAGCTTCCTCTTATCCAAAGAAAAACTGAAAATAAAACTGCATTCCAATCATGTCTTGAACTGAGAATTCTGACAATAACTTGGCAGTTATGTCAAAACTTTAAATATATATACCCTATGACCTACCAACCCTACTTCCAGGCTCTTTCTTACAGAAATACTACCACGAATAAACAAAGACAAGGATGTTTACCGCATCAGCGGTTTTAAGAGCAAAACCAAAAACAAGGTGAATATCCATCCAGTTAGCTACACTGTGACACAAATACATGATAGAAAACCACTGTAGCCAGTTAAAAGAATGAGGTAGCTCTAGACACACTGACAAGATACCCTGGCTATACTAGTAAGCAAAAAAAGCAAGTGACAGAATATGTGTGATATGATCCTATTTTTATTTAAAAATAAACTGTGTGGATATATATGTTGTAGAGATACAGGAGAAGGCCTGAAAAACTTTGTAACTTCCTTGCGAAGAAAAAACTTAGGGGCTAAGAGGGCTCTTCTCTCATGTTTTACTTCATAGAAGTCTGGATTTGTTTGAAGTTAACAATTACTTTTGACATAACAGTATACAATTTTGAAATAAAACGGATTTGAGAGGCTAATTTTCTAGATGGAATACGGTAGTTTAGAAATGCCCTTAAAACGTAAATTTCTTTCTCCCATTTACAAGACTGGGAGGACACAGGAAGGGGAGCACTGCCACAAAATCCTCTTCTAAAAGCTCACTCGGGATGCTAACCTAGGTCTCATTTCAGAGGTTTGTAAGGTTAGCAATGCCTCTTTTCAGACTACATCAGAAATGACATCAATGTCAAGATGAAGGCAAAATTAACAATCTTAAAAAGGAAACATGTAAAATACTTAGACAAAACAAATGACTAAAACTGCAGAGTTCTACTACACTTTATTCAAAAATTGGCCCTACCTCCTAATTGAGAGACCTGAAAGTCTAGTGTCCAAATGTAAATACCCACCATGTGTTCAAAAATAATCTTCAAACTTGAACCGTAATCTTTGGAAGTTACACACACCACAATCCACCTTTGCACAGGTAATTTTATTCTCTCCTGTGGGTGTCAAGTGCTCACAGATTGTAATTTGAAACATTCAGAAAGCACATACCTGAATATTGTCACATTTCTTTACATCACGATTCAATAACTATTAAACAATTATGTCTACTAAATACAGTGAACAAAATGGTATAACTGTTTACACCATTCCCTTGTACACAAGGCTTCTGTCACAACAGCAACAAATGGAATTAATGCATACCACAATATCGATGAAGTAAGACCTTCTTTTTAAATAAACTATTCTGTTTATAAATAAACTCTGATTTTTTTTTTTTAGTACACATTTACAGACCTGATCAATAAAAAGAAACAAGACATATAGTTTCCTTTTAAAAACAAAATGTTGACAAATGGACCACTACGAGAGAACGCGAATAGGAAAGGGGGTGAGAAGCAAGCAAGGGGTAAGAGAGAGTTAAAAGTACAGCCATACTACAACCTACGTCTGTTAGCAAACACCGACACCGACATGAGGGCAGGGCTATCTGGGGGGCTCATTTTACTTGAATTCCAGCAAGTTGCAATCGATCTTGTAGTACACATAGGGGTAATATTCCTGTTGACTCAGGTTTAAGCCTGGAATATCCATAGGAGCCTATTGAAAAATCAGATGATTATTCAACTAAGTACTTAAAGAAATTAAACAAGAAAAAAAGTATTACCATTCATAGGCATACCTTGGAGATATTGCAGGTTCTGTTCCAGACCACCACAGTAAAGCGAGCGGTTTCCCAGTGCATATAAAAGTTATGTTTACACTATACTACAGTCTATTAAGTGTGCAACAGCATTATGTCTTGAAAAACAATGTACATACACCTTAATTCAAAAATACTTTATTGCTAAAAAATGCAAACCATCATCTGACAATGCAGGGTTGCCACAAACCTTCAATTTGTAAATTGAAAAGTGCATTATCTGTAAATTTCAATAAAGTGAAGCACAGCAAAACAAGGTATGCCTGTACCTTCCTAATGAACATCTACTCTGGGCTAAGTTTATACATTTTTGCTAATTTAATCTGAGTTTGGCATTGCTAACTCCATTTTGCAAATGAGAAAACAATCTCTGAAAGGCTGACTTGAGACCTCCCTGGTGGTCCAGTGGTAAAGAATCCACCTTACAATGCAGAGGATGCGGGTTCGATCCTCGAACTAAGGATCCCACATGCCACGGAGCAACTAAGCCCGTGTGTCACAACTACTGAGCTCACGGGCCCTGGAGCCTTCGCGCCACAACTACAGAAGAGAAAATCCGCGTACCACAACGAAAGATCCTGCATGCCTCAAGGAAGATCCCACATGCCACAACTAAGACCTGATGCAGCCAAAAATAAAATTTTAAAAATAAATAAATAATAAATAAATCTTTAAAAATAAATAAATAAATAAAGGCTGACTTGCCCTAGGAAACAGAGTGAGTAGTAAAGCCAGATTGAAGCACTCTCTGCCCTCAAAGCCTGTGTGTGTTTAAGCATCACCCCACCATCCTTTCTTATGCAGACTGTATAAAATTACTTCTTTAATCTCAGGCTTGGTGTACTGAATTTAGGAGACACATGGCTTATGAAATGCTGGATAAAAATAAACCAAGTGTGATTTTTACAGATACCACTTATTACATATGCATGTTGTAAGAATTTACTGGTAGGAAATTATGTATCGAACAGTTAGACTTCACATATTATCAACTCTACAAAATGCAGAGTCATTTCCTGCATTTTCTTCTATCAAGAAACCCTGATTTTTTTCATGGGTTCTAACTAATGCACATGTGAAATATTGCCGTCCTAAACTAAAGAGAAAAAAATCAGCAAGATATTGGAAATCAAAAACATAAAAGCCTATTACAATTTTAAACAACAGCAACAACGAAAAGCACACATACTATTTGTATCTTTCTGTTTAAAAAGAACACATAAACACATACCATTTTAGAGAAATGATAGTTCCCTTTAAAATGCTCATCTATTGACTCCACTACTTCTACCAAATAAAGTTACAATGACTACTTATTTTCTTGCTCTCTGCAATTTATAACTTTTGTAAATAACTAGTATCACTGGTTGTGTGTGTATTTCTGCAGCTATAAACATCGGATCTGTGAGAGGCCCACGTACAGCCAAAAAAAAAAAAACCAAAACACAAAAAACATCGGATCTACAGCAAGATAACAACTGGCTTTTAGAAATACCAAGAAGCAACTAGTAAAATGGGGTAAACAAGGTAAATTATTTGCTAAGCTATCAGGTAAATTAATTACTAACAAATTGAGAATCTTAAAGCAACTTTCAAAAGGTTAAATAACCTCTTATCTTCTTCCAATAATTTTTTCTGAAATTCATCCAGTTCCTCTTCTACCAGGTTGTCTAATAAATACTTACATCAATAATAGCTGCTGCACTGCTATCTAGATGTTTATACAATTCATATAATACTTCTCTTAGTTTCTTCATTGTTTTCTTATTGGGCTGAAGGAGCATTGCTTGGAAGTTCACTGGCAAGCCATACCTTATAAATAAGCAGAAATACAGGATGTAACACAAGCAAACATATGCAGAGATTTTCTTTTTAAAGCGAATACTCTCATACTCTTCTTTAATCACAGTTAATGGGGAAAGAGTACCTCACTTTAATGACCATGTTTACAAGTTCAACTAATATACACAGAAACTCAAACCTTCTCTGGTCCTCAATGTCCATTAGAAATCTTTCTTTAGGATGAGAGCCAACTGTCTACTAGGAATTACTTTTAATTACTCTTCAATTTTTAAGGTAATCTATGAATACCCTCAGCAGACAGTGGTAATATGTAAACTTAGTACAGTGTCTCTAGGTATCTGCAGGGAATTGGCTCCAGGACCCCTATGGATACCAAAATCCACGGATGCTCAGGTCCCTTAAATAAAATGGTGTAGTGTTTGCATATAACCTACACATATCCTCCAGTATACTTTAAAATCATCTCTAGATTACTTATAATCCAATGTAAATGCTATGTAATTAGTTGTAAGTAAAATGCAAATGCTATGTAAATCGTTGCTAGTGCTCAGTAAATTCAAGTTTTGCCTTTTGGAACTCTCTGGAGTTTCTTTTTCGAATATTTTCAACCCACGGTTGGTTGAATCCATGGATTCGGAACCCAAGAACATGGAGGGCTTTCATGATAATAAACAACATGAGATTACTACCCATATCTACTATGAAAATTCAAAGAAATTTACAAATAGTGAGCATGACTGCAGATAAACATTTTGATATATTTCTAATATGAGCAACATGTACAGAGGATCACAAGATGATTGAGATTTTAAGTACCTCAAGATAAAAAAATATTTTAGGTTAATTGAAATGAGGACTTCAAATAAGGCATCCTTAGGTATACTGCGTACCAAACTACATATAAAATATTTGAATGATCTTCTTTTAACAAACACTGGCTAATATTTCATAATCTACATTTAACTTAAGTACATAATAAGAAAAGAATCAGAGAGCAGAGCAGCGTGATCTCTTTCTTTAAACCCAGTATTAAGGGACAAGACCAACATGCACGTAATAAGCAGTATGACACTGACAATCTCTCCCTCACGACTGGCCCTTTGGTTTCTCCAAATCAATTTCCTATTAGTAGACTGTGTGTTTTAATAAAGAGGTCCAATGTAAAGGGATCTATAAATTCTTTAGTTCCAAGTTTCTCAATTAACTTCCTTTACCTCAAAACAGACTCAACAAAAACCCTCAACGCTTTTACATGAATCCACGCAATAAACGCCTCACTGAAATTCACTTTCAGCCACCGTACAAGTGGTCCCTAGAGAAAGAGAGAAAAAAAAAATCACCAAAAATTTGTCCTGAAAATGGCAGTTAGAAATTAGATAAATCAAGTATTTTTAAAGGAGCAACTATCCAGTAAGAATCTTTAGGAGCATTAAATCACATTATAATTCACTTTTAAAATGTTTCATTATTCTCATTATCTTGGATTCTTTACCTTAAATTAGATGAAAAGATTAAGCCACTACTCTGTAACCTCAGTAGATACAAAAATCCATTGAATCTATTCACTACACAGAAAAAGGTATGTGTATGTGTGTGTGTGTGTGTGTATATATATATATATATATATATATATATAAAATTATTATTATTTTCTTTCTGTTTTTTGGCCACACCACGTGGCTTGTAGGATCTTAGTTCCCTGACCAGGGATCGAACCCACGCCCCTTGCAGTGGAACTGCAGAGTCCTAACCACTGGAGCACCAGGGAAATCCCAAAAAGGCCTATGTTTTAATGAAAGTCATTTAAAGTGACACAGAATATAGAAGTTTCCTTCTACAGGTTTGAAAATATAAAAATCTAAATTTACTATCCAATACTCTTAAACATTTTATACATTTAAAATAGAATTCAATTACACACAACTTCTCAGGAATAACGAAAAATAGCTATGTAGTAAGTCATTTAATATCCCTAGGTGTTAGTTTTCTCATCTGTAAAATCAGGGGGTTGATCTAGATCCCTAAAATCTGTTCATCATGTTCTAAATTTTTAATGGTTCTATTATGTAGTATATATTCTTTCTGAATTTAGTTATTCAGTACTTCTAAATAAAAACACTTCTTTAAAGAAACAAATGACAAATAACTTATTACCACCTCTCCATACTTAAAAGACACACATGATCAGTTCAGCTAATAGTTATTTAGATAACATTATTAGGCTCATTTGGATGTAACAATCAATTTACGAAAAAAGGATAATACAACAAGGTGAAAGTCTTTGGTTAAAATATCTGTTCTTTAAAAGTGATCTGGAACTCCCCAACAAGTTGGTTTTATTTGACATTACTTGGTTAGGGTTAGTTTTCTCCCAACTGAGATGCAATAGTTCATAAAGTACTTGGAAATAACTTTAAATGGAATGTGCTTTTATTTCCTCTTGCATTACAAGAGAAATACATTTTCACTCATCATGTTTCCCCTTCCATACAAGCTTTAGTCTTCACAATAATCCTGCACTTGAGATGGCAAGAAAGTCAACACCATCTTTCACTCACAATTCCATCCCTGTTCTCCACTGTGCCTAGAACATACTAACTCACCAATGGTTTAAATACAAATTCCTCCAATAAAAGACTGCACGCAGCATTAAAAAAATCTGCCTCAAAAAATGAAATTTCTTACTGAAGAGAGAGAACTACTACTTAACTAAAATAACCCCTCACTATATGGGTATTAATTAAAACACTGCATTTAAAATTAATTTCTGATATGGACTTAAGGGGGGTTAATTTTAAGATAATATATTTTAAGATAAGGATTCACAGATCTCAGGTTGCTTAGAGAAAACTTATTTTGATTATTTAGTAGGAAAAAAAGCTAGAATCAAATGTCTCAAAAGCAAAATCAGGAAAGTTTTGTTTTCTTTTAAATTAAAGAAAAGCAGTCCCACTTTTTCTTCTGCTTAACACTGATAGTATTACTAAGTATTAAAAACGCATACAAATTGCTTTTTCTTGTCGGTAGAAAGCCTGTTCATTTCTTCTTTGTCTGCTTTCATCTCCTCTTCATTATACTGGAAGTCACGAACGATGAATCTAAATTGGGGGGGGGGGAAAAAACCAAATTGTCCACACCATGTATAGATGATCTAACAAATTAAAAAATAAAAAATAATAATCTTACTTGTTTTCCCTGGCTTTGTGTCTGAAGTCATCAACTGCCTTCCTAAACAAGGTGACATTACACAGGTAACTGTCTTGGTCCTCTGAGAGAACACTAGAGAGAGAAAGACCAAGTCCACTTAAAGCTTTGTATTTATTGCTCACGTTCATATTGAGGGCAGAATTCAGAAACAGGGGCAGGAAGAGGAGGAACAGACAGTACAGAAGGGTACAGCAGCCCTTCCCAAACCACTTCAGTGCTTTTCATCTGTACTGCCTCCACACTGAAGACACTCAGTGTTTATGATGTTTTTATTTACAGTGCCTTAACAGCCCCCTAGTGCATTCCTTCCTAACCAACAAAATTAAACATTAAATCAAGTAAAGCATCCAAACTCAAGAATCATGCTTTTCAATCTCTATCAGCACTAGGCCAGCTGAGGAAAAATCGTCCAGCACCTGGCTGGTTTCCAGAATCTCCTTACTTCCTTGCTAAGCACCCTCTTCTCTTCTGGTGACTGAAATCTCTCTTCCTCTCTCCAGCCCAGCCCTGACCCATGAGTCCCGGCCCACCCCTTTTAACTTGTGCCCTCTCAAAACTATTATCCTGCGTTCTTGTTCCCAGTGCCCATCAGATCTAAAGCAAGGTAGCTACAAAGTGGACAGAACTCGATAACAAACCTTTAATGATCCTCAGGTTTGCCACAACTGACAGTAATGTGCAAACTGATTGGGATCAAAACAAAGCCAAGGGACTTCTCTGGTGGCCCAGTGGTTAAGAATCCACCTGCCAATGCAGGGGACATGGGTTCGATCCCTGGTCTGGGAAGATCCCACATGCCGTGGAGCAACTAAGCCCATGCGCCACAACTACTGAGCCTGCGTTCTAGAGCCCGTGCTCCGCAACAAGAGAAGCCCACGCACCGCAACGAAGAGTAGCCCCCGTTCGCCGCAACTAGAGAAAGCCCACACACAGCAACGAAGACCCAACACAGCCAAAAATAAATAAATAAATTTGTTAAGAAAACAAAACAAAGCCAAATCCAACTTGACAGGCTATCTCAGATCCTAACAATATTCCACCACTATCATATTCACCTTTTAAACTTATCTTAACCTTAACTGATCTTTTTAACTTTAGTACTTTGCTGTTTTGAAGGTCCATGCAAACAAAGGGGTGGGGACCAGAGATGTGGACAATGTCAAACAGCAGGTTCCGTGACAGTGAAAAAGATGGAAAGAAGGCTCAGGTTCAAGAGTTGGGTTACAGTTTAAGATGCCAGACGTAAAGCCTTTCTAGAGGTTGAGGGTGAGGCCAAGGGAACAGCTACAGAAATCAAGTGGAGATGACAGTCTGTGAGCTGCAGGCTGGGTCTCCAAACTCACTCTCTTCGTTTAGTTCTACTGCTGTGTAGAAACAGTAACACTAGCTCCTCACACACAAAACCAGGCCGAGAGGAAACGAAAGGTCAATGCTTTTCGGCTGCCTCACGGCATTTTAAGTCTCCCATGGGCGTGGCAGTGCTTCTGGAGCCTACTAGCTCTTCCTGCTGCTTCTGACTTCTTACCTCTCTCCTAAGACTCGGTCCTGCCATCTGCTCTGCTCCCCAATCAACCTACCCACTTCATTGCCAAGGCATCTTTCCTGCTTTTCTTCGTAAAAGTTATCTTTGCAACCCCTGCTCCAAAACACAAAAGAAACGTTTCTTTGAACAATGGCTAGTGTTGTTTTTTTCTAGGCCTTCCTCGCTAGGATCCTCTGGTTCATCTGGAACTCTAGCTCCCTGAACAAAAGCTTCTGTGAAGCACCAATCAGTTTGTGGTGCTGTTTTTCCAACAACAGAGAAAAGGCCGAAGTCAACCAGTGATGTAACCCAACCGGATTATCTTAACAAGCAAAAGTAGACAGACAAAAAGCTAAGTGGTAATTCTGAAAGTACAAGTGAGAAGCACCTCTTTCTGAACAGTTTTTCCAACAGAAAGAAGCAGAACTCAGCCTCTCAGCTTCTTTGGCCTTTAACTCTGACTTGGCATTTATACACATCCCTGCACTTAACCACCCAATGACGGCAATATTTCACATGGTCCAATCTTCCAAGATTTATGTAGAATATTTTGCAAATAGCTAGATTTTGTGTGTTTTTTAGGTGAAATTATCTCTTTCAGGTTTAAAGATGTTTTTTTCAATCCATTCTTCTTCCTCAAAAGTCCACTTTCATCTTCACTGCTTCCAAGAGTAACCACTCAGGTATTGTGCCAAAAAGCAACAAGTGACAGTATTACTACTTGTAATTCACTTTAAAATAAAGCACTTAGAACAATGACCAGCACATAGTAATCACTCAAAAATGTTAGTTATTATGATAAGGGAAAAATCCAACATCAAGTCATAGAGATCTTTCCTAAACAGAAGTACAAAATTCCAGACTAACCCACTAAAACCTGTCTGCCCCATGTGAACTAAGCATCCTCTTCAGGTGCTGGCTGAGCTACTGCATTGTTCTCAATGACTAAATTTAAATAACTTTTCAAGTCAATGAATCCAAAAGTCTTTAGACTGATAAATAGGTGAACAGATGTTTTCACTGGGTGAGGAAGGGCTGGGGACTCTCAGGTGGTCAGTGAGCACTCAGGGGTCATTCAGAAGACAGGTATTGCCTATACTGAACTGTTGGCATCTGAAATTTTTTTCCTTTTAACTACCAAAGTGATTTTTCAAAAGATGTAAGTCTGAAGTAATATTTCTAAAGTCCTTCTTTCCGAATAAACCTGGGCCTACACACCACTCCCCTGGACTAGGCTCACACACCACAGGGTGGGAGGACATTCTGTGTGCACTGGGTCCTTACTCTCCTCCTCTCCCTGCCCCCAAACATAAAGACAACCTCTGTGACTTTTACGGTCTCCAGAGCACAAAGGTCTAAGAAGGTGTCATCTGTCAGGATAAATAGCTTCGGAGGAAAACCAGCATTAAGACACAACCTCAATCTTCAGTTTACCACGTGAAGGGCCAGTGTGAATGGAAAGTATTCCCCCCAAATGGGAAAAAAATTCACAATGAGCACAGGTTTGTGGTTTCATTCTCAAAAAATCAACATTTGTGAAACTACAATAATCATATTACCTTCTACTTTATTATCTTATCCAGCCTTAAAAGAGCCTCATAATGTGTACAGGGAAGGTGTGATGCTCATTTTACAAAGAAAATGAGGCCCAGAGAAGTTAAAAGACTTACCGCAGGTCACATAGCAAGTTGGTAGCAGAACCAGCAATAGAACTCAGATCCCTGGGTCCAGGACTCTTTCCATTATACTAAGCTACCTCCCATATGACACAATGAAACTGGAAAAGAAAATATTTCATGGGCCTGGCCTTACTAACACCACTTCTTTACTACCTCCTAGACCTTTCTTTCACCATGCTGACGGTATATATATATACACACTGAGGGATATATATGTATATACAAAACAATTCTTTGGGGGTGCATATACACTGTACTTAATATTTTCTTGAAGAATATCTTGTGTAGAATGGCAGAATGCAGGAAAAAATGACATGCTATGTAGTGTCAAGAGTGTAGGACTTGGAGTTAAAAGACCTGAGTTTTAGTCCTAACTTTGCCACTGCACACTTATACAGCCATATACACTTTAGGCAATGACTTAACTCTTCTGTATTTGTATTTCTTCATCTATGAGAAAAAGTATAACTGCCAAAACTACTTCATGGAATTGCTGTACATATCAAATTAGACAGTGAATATTAATCCATAAGTTTAAAATTGCTTAATAAAAGTTTTTTTTTTTTTTTTAAAGGAAAGTACAGATTCAGTAGAATCTATGCGTACTGGAAAGTGATGGTAAATATTTGCAGATCAACAGAGTACCCTAGTAGCCATCTTGGTACACTTCCTTTGCAAGATAAATGAGGAAATATAGACACACAGTAGGTATACAATAAATATTGAAGGAAGAATTTTGAGAGGGTAGCACAGCAGAAAAAGTACCACACCAGAGATCTGGGTTCTAGTTACAGCTCTGTCACTAGTGAGATGTGTGACTCTGGGCAAACCACGTCACCTCTGTGGCCTCAAACTTCTACATCTATAAACATGAGTGGGTTGATCAGACTATACAAAGGCCCTTCCAGGTCTACAGTAGCTAGAGTTAATATAACTCACTTATTTTTAAGGTGAAAATGATGGCTCCAAAACTGTAAAATTTACCACAAAGGAAAGATAAAGATATCTCCTATTCCAACATCCAAACTACCAAAGGAATTCTACGAAAGAAACAGGCTTTACAAAGACTACTACTTACTTGCTAGACCTTGGAACTACCATTTCAGCTAATGTTTCATACTGCTTAATCCAGTCATTGTGGTTTAACCTGCAGAAAAGATACAATTAAGTTACTGGAAGAGAAAAACAAGTCCTACCTTCCTGCCGAGCCCAGAAAGAGAAAAAATTATGAGACAAATAGGAAATCCAACTATAATAGGTATACCTCAAATCTATTTAACAACAACAACGACAAAATCAAGTTTTGTACAAAGAATGAATTTCAAATACACTGAGTGGTAAAGCAGGAAATACAGCTCACCATCTCTTACATCCAGTAACTACTGCAAAAGAGGCACATTCTAGAACTAAGTTTGGAAAGGAAGCAAAGCAAAATACAGAATCTAAATTACTTTCAAACTTTAGGGTTGATATACATTATTACCTCACCAAAAAAAGAAAAAAACGAAAGAAAGAGAGAGAGAAGCCATGCTGAAATCACTAACATTTCTATTCAGTGACTATTACGAACAGCTGGGTAAAACCACATTTACCAAAAGCACAGAGTACCAGGAAGTGCTGAGTAAACAAAGTGACAGTAAACCAAGCTGCCACAGATCACTGTGCAACAACCTTTCTAGAGACCACTGGCTTTTGTGGGTGTGGCGAGAGATGATTATATATGCAGTACAAAATAAAGAATTGTAGTATCTATAGCCAGGATAGTGAATAATCCATTATACAAGGTATCCTAGGTATCCTAGGTCCTATCCGAGGTTTCAAGTACAGTGCACAGAAAACTATGAAAACTTCTGGTCTTAAACACAAATTTTAAATAAAGGTTGCATGAGACAAATGTTTTATCTGGGCAAAGGTTATTTTCCTGTATAAGTATAAAAACACAAAGACAGAGAAATTTTTTAGAAATACTGTTCTAGTATTCTGCAGTAAGAGGAAAAAGGCAGAAGTCAGGTAATACTGTAGCCACTGAAATTCAATGGAGGTCCTTTCCCACCCCTTTCCAGTAGGCATCATTTTCTAATATTCCCAGTTTCCTAACCAGACAAAAATGGAGAGCACAGCAAAGAAAGATTTTATGAATAATGCTCTGAAGAGTCCCCAAATCTCCCATCCCAGTTTGGATCCCCTGAAGATTCCCTGATAGTGAGATTTTAGTGTAAGTCAGAAGTGAAACCATTAACAGTGTCTCTTTCTCCCTTTCCCTTTCCCTTTCCCTTTCCCTTTCTCTCTCTCTCTCTCTCTCTCTCTCTCTCTCTCTCTCTCTCTCCCCCTCTCTCTCTCTCTCTCTCTCCCTCTCTCTCTCTCTCTCTCTCTCTCTCTCTCTCCCCCTCCCTCCCTCCCTCCCTCCCTCCCTCCCTCTCTCTCTCTCTCTCTCTCTCTCTCTCTCTCACACACACACACACACACACACACACACAGACACAGACACACACACACAGTTCTAATCTTCCAAAGGTTTCATTTTACCAAGATTACCAAATATTAATTAAAACAGAAGGCCTAATCTAAAGGAGATTTCAAAGGATAGTCTAACCCAGAAAACTACACCCATAACCTGTACACCTGTTTTTGTAAATAAATTTCTACTGACACACAGCCATGTTCATTCATGTACATACTGTGTGTCACCGCTTTCAGATACAACCACAAAGTTGAAGTGGCAGAACTGAGTAGTTGTATCAGAGACCATATGCCTTGCAAAGGGTAAAATACTTACTATCTGGCCCTTTGCAGAAAAAATATGCCAAGCTTTTATCTAATCCATCCTTTGCTTCTCAAGAGGGCTTAATTCATCCTAACCAATCATCAAATATTTTTCAGAAAAAGAAATAGCTCCCTGTTTTGAAAAATCTAAGAACAATATTTCTTTTAAGTCCAATAATTTAGCATTATTTAATTTTTTAATGGGCCAACTGTACTAAGCAAATTTTGATCTGGAATATCAATTTATAATTGACAGCTCTATTACCAGGTTATGAACTAAATTCTACTGTATGTGCCATACGAGTACATGTTGGTTGACAGAGCAAATGACAAGGTGATACTCCCTTTACACTTGGGTTTATGGAAAACTTCAAATTACAATATCAGACACTAATATTTTTCTTGTATTTTAACAGGTAAAAACCTTCTGTAATAAAAAGACATACTTGGGAACCACGACCAGTAATGTGACGAGATACTCTGAGTCAAGAACAAAGTCATCCTTCTTCACAATTTCTGCTAGACTTCTAGTTAGCAAACTTCCTCTGAGAAATAAGAAAAAAATCATTAGGCTGATAATTATGTGCTTCCAGAACACAAGTAAAGAAACAGCAGGCTAATTATAGTCACATATACTATATATACATCTCAAGAGAGGGATTAGCCTGAGTTAACATTTTATTTTATAAGAAGTCAAAATTTAGCTAAATATTTCCCACATCCAAACCCGAAGAAATGTAAACATTTTATCAGAACTTGCCTCTAGTGTCTCCCTTTGTATTTGCTTTAATTATTATAACTCAGCTCTTCTCTTGATTACATATACAGTATCTTAACTGAGAAAGTGTTATTCATTAGGTATCAATTAAAGTCTACCTCATCATAATTATGAAATCATATCATCTAAGCACAACCTTTGATTTTCCTCCCTCTTCCTGGGTATCAATTTTGGTTAGTTAACCCAATAATCAACTCTTTTAACACAGTCTTCATTTGGTCTCCTAGTACATTTCACAGTGAAAATGACTTGCCCTGTTTGCACCACTGACAGTATCCAACCAACTTTCTCTCTGGGATATGAATGCATAACTGGAAGAGTTAAGTGCTTAAAGCTACACTTGTAGTAGTCATACTACAGTGATATTAACCAAAACAAAAGTGGTCTATTTTAAGAAAACCTAATATGTAAAAAATCAAAACTTGGAAAACAGAAAAATTAAAGAATGAGTATTACATTACAAAAGGATTCTTCTATAGAATTCTTTTAAGCAGCAGATAATTGCTATGTAATTAAACTATCATTTGATTTAAAACAATTAACTTTAGATAATTTTCAGTGAAAAACCAGATGGATAAAGGGATAAACCAGGACCCAACTCACAAGTATTATGTATGAAACGAGTATAATAAATCAGCCTCACATCTGTTTTGACTAGCCTGAATTAGTGAGCTTTTCTCCATGTAGTGAAAAAAACACCATTTTGATTATAGAAACAGCACAAAGTGGAACTTACTAACCCCTAACAATAGTTCATTCAGTGTATGCTAGAGTACGTCCCCAATTCTTTTTTTTTTTTTTTGGCTGTGCCATGAGGCACACGGAATCTTAGTTCCCCGCCCAGGATTGAACCTGCACCCCCTGCAGTGGAAGCACAGATTCTTAACTACTGGACCTCCAGGGAAGTCCCTCCCAATTTTTAATTATTTACATATACTTGACATGCTTACGCATTCTTTCGTTCCAAATTCTGAAGATTCCCTTTCAGGTTGTTATATGCGGATGCTCGAGATTTCAGGTCATTGTCAATCTGAGTCACTCCCTTTAAAGAGAAAAAGAGAAAAAGGGAAAATTTTCCTAAACCTGCCTCTGCTAATACAATCAAAGTAGCTGTGCTTAAACTTTAAAAAACAAAACACCACTAGTTCCTGATGTAAAAATATTCTATTATTTTAAAAGCATGCCTTTAAAGGTCATTAAAAAACAAACCTACTTCATTTTTAATAACTATGGTAATTTTCATATAATCTTTTCTATTAAGGATAATGTTTTAGTCTACATGTATTTTAATTATTGTTACTATATTACTTCTTAAACCACGTAAATGGAATCTATGCCACTGGTTACAGAGATAACTAATTAAAAGGCTTTAAAATACAAGTTTCAAGGATTAATTTCCAAAGGAACTAAATCACATAGAGTTTTGCTGTTCATAACACCACAACTCTTCCACAAAATATTTTTGCAATAAAATTAAAATTATGTTTGAATTTATTTATACATGTTACACAAGCTGATTTTTCAAAAAGATGAGTAAAACTACTAACAACTTAGGGAGAAAACACAAAGCAGTAGATTTAACGTTTGAGGAACTAATTTCAACTCAGCTCTACCATCACCAGCTGTGTGGCACTGGGGTAAACTACTTCACCTCTCTGAGCCTCTTTCCTCGACTATAATAGTATCAGGAAGACGACGACTAAATCCTTGATAAGGATCAAAAGAAAACAAGGCTCATAGTAAGAGCACCACTTTATATTATCTGACTACTCATTTTCATTAAATTATATGATGACTTGAGTTAAAATCCTTGATATGCTATTCATTTACATTTAACCATAGAGCACAACGTACAAATAAAGCCAGTGGGAGCCAAGGAAGTCTGTCCAGATGATTTAAACCATACTTTTCATCCTAGCCAGGTCATAGAAATGTTGTCACACAATTAATAGGTCCTTGTCTACTGCCTCATTATAGTTTCAGGTAAGACTTTTACATTTTTCTCTCAAGCTCAAGGACTTTGAAACATAAAAGGAGCTCTTAATTCAGTGAATTCATGGATGGGCTTTAACACCTGTGGGCTCCCTGAAACTGTACATAAAATCATGTGGTACAAGAATACGGGCAATTTTTCTGGGTAGAGAATCAATACTGAACATCAGAAGGGAAGGTGTCAGAGAACCCATAAAGTTTAATCTGAATCAGTACTGTACATAAACATACTTAAGTTACCATTATCATACATCTGAATGATTCATAAATCTCTAATCTATTCCAACTTCCTGTTCTATGTGATCTCAATTATGCTTCAAATTTATATAAATAACTATAAAATTTTAAAGTTACTTTTCTTATTCAAACATTGTTGATGCAACATTTAACTTAACTACCTAAATAAACTACACAATTTGGATAATGTACACATGAAAGTGTTATCCTTTTTTGACACCTTTTTTTTTAGTAAAACTGTAGTAAGTCACATATAATTAAGCTGCCCTGTCAAAACCTAAATTAGAGTATTTAATAGCTAAATACTTATAAAATAAATAAAGCCACTATAAATCAATGTGTCCTACCTGTATCATTTTTTATCTTACCTTGGCAATTATTTCAGAAATATTTTTCAGGGACTGCTTGATTGGATATTTAGCCATGTCCCATTGAAACCTTGTTATATAAGTAACCAAGTCAACTGAAATAAGGGAAGAAATTAATTACTGAGGAGAAGCAATAGAATTTTTTATAGTTTGCTACACAGTAATAGGTTTTAGTGCTGAAACTGGCATTAAGAAAATCAGTAAAGATGTCATCATTTGTGAAGAGTCCTGGTTAAGTAAATGTGGAACTGTATTAAGTAACATGGATTAATCAAAATTTTTACCTTGTAATCTGATTGGATCTCTTCTCCTTACTCAAAATTTAATATATATTAAAATGTTCCTTTCTAATCTGATGACTTAATAAATGGAATATGTACATACCCATGATATGCCTCATATGTAGAAGAAAGAGACACAAAAAGATTAAGAATCTACTTCAGGGGATTCCCTGGTGGCACAGTGGTTAAGAATCCACCTGCCAATGCAGGGGACACGGGTTCGAGCCCTGGTCCAGGAAGATCCCACATGCCGTGGAGCCTGTGCTCTAGAGCCTGCATGCCACAACTACGGAGCCCACGCGCCACAACTACTGAGCCCGCGCGCCTAGAGCCCGCGCTCTGCAACCAAAGAATCCACAGCAATGAGAAGCCCACGCACCGCAATGAAGAGTTGCCCCCGCTTGCCGCAACTAGAGAAAGCCCACGCGCAGCAACAAAGACCCAACACAGCCAAAAATAAATAAAATAAAATAATTTAAAAAATAATACATTAAAAAAAAACCCTACTTCAAACTGTCTCCTCAATAAGTAGAATCTGACAAAAGTATGTTCTTTCTCTGCAACTTACCCAAACAAACTGAAAATGAACTTGTCTGTTAAAACTCTGTGATGACTGTTTCTAGGAGTCTATATTTCAGTAATCTTCAAAACATGGACCTTTGCACTTTCAAATGACAAGAATAAGAAATGCAGAGCTTCCCTGGTGGCACAGCGGTTGAGAGTCCGCCTGACGATGCACGGGACGCGGGTTCGTGCCCCGGTCCGGGAAGATCCCACATGCCGCGGAGCGGCTGGGCCCGTGAGCCATGGTCGCTGAGCCTGCACGTCCAGAGCCTGTGCTCCGCAACGGGAGAGACCACAACAGTGAGAGGCCCGCGTACCGCAAAAAAAAAAAAAAAAAAAAAGAAATGCGGAGCCAAAGAGACACTCAACCACTAATTCCCTGGAAGTGTGGTAGTCAAGATGACTTTACTCCTCAAGTCTGATGGGACCAAGGTCAGGGAAACCAAATGTCAATTATGGTTAACTGGCAAAAGTAATTCATACCAAAATATCTTCTCTCCTCAACTTCTCCCTACATAATACCAGCGAGTCAACAACATAGATGGTATCTCCAAAAGCAGTTTTGGATGCAATGCCCCCTAGACTGTCATCCCCCATTCGGCCTCGCAGACTGACCGCCCTAGTTCATCAGGTACCTAGAGACCAGTGAAGGCAACTAAGTTGTTAACACACCTAACTTTCGTCCTGCCCCCAGCCGCACGTTAACAGACACAGTAAGCAGCTCAGGATCGCTATTATTAGCAAAGAGTAAAAATAAACTACTAAAAATTTTTTTTTTTACTGATTAAGTACTTCTGAGCATCTATTATTTGCAAGGAGAAGAAATGAGATTAGAGAGACACTGGATTTAAAATACAGTGACTGCTGAGAGTTTAGCCAAATCCCCATACTGCTGCCTCAGCATCCATTTCTGTGTGGCCAAGTGGCCTACAGGGGCCTAGAAGTTATACTAGATAACAGCCTGCAATCACAAGTAGATGTAAGCTCCTGATATGATTTCTCTGATATGACCCTACGATAAGCGCTCTCTGCTGCTGCCCAGGGCCTCCCCTGCTAGTGTACCCTTTAGATAAGACCCCCTCGAAGTTAACCGAAACCCTCCTTTTTGGTTTGAATCGACCAACCTGGACTTGGCTTGGGAACCCCAAAGCACTCCACCCACGGACCCTAATAAAGGCATGTGCCCCAGGTCCCGCCGCTCTCCCTCTGCCGGCACCCCGTCTTGACCTCCCTGCCTTGCCCCCCTCCTCCAGGACCTGTGAGTAATAAACTTCTCTATTTCTCTTTCCCTTGTGGTTTTTTGTTGAACCGTGGCTCACCAACCCATGACACCCCAGGGCTTTACTTAACAAACGTTAATTTAACCAAGTCACATCAGTGACCTTTATTTATCACAGTAGGCAATATAGGACAGAAAGAAAGGAAAGGGTTTTTTCTTATTATAATGACATATCACTAAAGATCAGCCTAATTAAAAATGAAGCAAGTGCTAAAGTGATATTTCAGGAGAAAACAACAAATCCAAGTATAAATGACAACAATGCAGTTGAAACCATCTTTATAAAGCCATTATTACATAAAGCAAACTCTACGTAAATACTAGTTTCTAGCTATGGAGAGGTCAGTGGTAGACTATTTCTATGGGTACTAAAGAAATGTCACATTCAAATCTGAAGGGAGGAGGCATTACTCTGCAATAAAATTAATAATTTTTATTGTAAGGATTTGGCAGTTGGATGCTATTAAATACAAAAAGCCAGAGAAAACAAGTATTCAACTGGAACAATGCTGAGAGACATAACTTGGAAACACAGTTGTTAATGGGAGTTGACAAATAGATTCTGGAAAGAACTAAGGTAAATCTTTATAATATTGCTTTTGGAAGATCCATATCATAAACTATATTATATATTATGTAGGATTGTCTTATGAGAGGTTGTGTTTCAGAGGAAAGAATGTAACTGGCAATATCACCAAATTCAGTAGTAATCATTCTATTTTAATGGCTTTCTATTGTATTTAATATCCTTACCTATAAACCTTTTTTAAGTCGTTCACTTTATAGAAATAAATTGCAAATCATGAAACATTAGCTTACCTCCATTGGCCAACAAATTCTCCTGAACTTTATCTTTACTATCCTCCAATACGTCGGCCATATACTGAGCCACTTTCTTAACCACCCTTGGGAGGAAAAAAAAAAAAAATCAACAATCACTTTCAGGAAAACAACCTAAATTCCATACTATACAATGAACACATTACATAAAGACACGAATTTGACTCTATTTGTTCCAATTACACTATCTGTATAATATAGAACAAATGGGTCCTAACTTCTAAAATAATGTTTTAAGGACAAAAAGCACGAAGATCTTATTACATATGTCAAACTCAACTGAGTAACTGTAGTTTTAAGGAGACCACATGCAATATGTTTACCAAGTCCAGAAAGAAAGTAGTGGAAAGCTAGCAAGAATAAGCTGAAAAACTGGGCAACAGATCTCACTGCACTGCAAAAACAAAGGGGGAGCAGGAGCTTTCATTCACCAGTTATGTCCTTCCCCTTAGGACAAAAGGGATCCCACAGGCAATAGAATACAAGCAATGGTAACAATGAAGAATGCGGTCCTACACTACTTATTCATTAACTATTTATTGAGCATCTACTATTTGAGAAAAACAATCTAAAGGGGAAACCATGGTGCCAAAACTACTGAGGCATCTGCATATCACCTTCTCAATCCCTTCACTTTATAAATAAAGACACCCCCAGGTATGAAGAGAGTAAGTGACTTAGCCCCAAAAGTCACAAAACCAGTTCCCAGCAGAGCTGTGACTAAAAACGTGGTGTCTTGACTCTGGAGTCTGTTGTTCTTTCCCCCATTCCTTGTCTGCCTCTGGGCCGTGGGTGGGATACAAAAGTATACACCAAAAATCTAGCTTCCCATTGCTTAAAATCAAAATGGAAAGATACCAAAAAAGACGGATGACTAAATACAAAGCCATCTGTGGTGAGCGCCAGCTGAGATGACCAGGCTACAGACAGAAACGCATAAAGGAAAAAGACTTCACTTCCAGCTACTGTAATCAAAAAAGCATAACGGATCAGGCGCAGGGCAATGAAGGACAGGAATGGTTTTGAAAGGCTGATTAGGTGGGAAGAATGTATATTCTTGCCACAGGGCATCATAGGAGTCAAGATCCAGAGAGATAAGAAAAGCAACGAATGATGAGGGGTCCAGACTGCCGGGAGTGTCGTGCTCAGGAGAAAGGAGGTTGTGCTAGGACGGCCGGCTGGGGCCAGACTGCAGGTAGATTGCCTCTGATGTCAGCCTTTAGGAAGAGGTGTAATATGGTCAAAACAGGACTTCGGACAATTACTCCAATGACTTTGTGCTCAACAACAGGGAGTGTAAACTGGAAGACAAATTAAGAAACTCCTGCAACATGAACCAATAAAGGCCGGAAAGAAGCAACAGAAGGACAAAATGTGAATGACAATCCTATGCGGAATGACCTCAAACCTAAGAAAGTGGAACAAATTCAGAAAAAAATGATGTAAGCCGTAAGTCTTCAACATGTTTAACTTGGGATTTGTCCATACACTTGGCTGTGTCTCCAAAATTCACCCATTCCTTCACAGAAGACAAACCATTATTCCTATGTAAGTTGACGAGCATCTTGTAAACAGAACCATCTGCTATGAACATTCCAAAATGTGCATGTTCACAACACTGTAAATCAACTATACTTCAATTTTTTTTAAAAAATGTGCATGTTTACCACAGAAATGGTTCAGAGTGTAGAACTGCCTGGTGTCAAATTTATCAACTTAACATCGCATAACTCAGACCTTGACAATCTCCCTATGCATCTCTACGGGAGTATCCATGACACATGGTCACCTTAAAAAAAAAAAACAAAAAACAAACTGCTCTAATGATCAGATTACTGGAAAAGTATGAACTATAATTTACTCCACCACAATGTTCAGTGTTTAAAAACTGGAACACTCAGTCATTAAGCTAGCATCTGTCAATTCTACCTAAGTCTAACAATCATATGATTTTTAAATTCCTCTTATCTTTCAGGAAGACTGATACAAAGACTAGATTGCGTAACAGTGCAGAAAAGAATAGCTGACAAACTGCATAGGCAACTTGCAATGCTTCTGACCAAATGAACTGCATTTGCCCTAAATACTTACTTCCCTAAAAAATGTGCGCAAACCTTAAACTATACTCAGGACATCCCACTGATGATTTAAAGAAAGATCTAGAGAGCTACTGAGGTGATTTATAAGGATCCAAGTAAGTGTTAATAATTATATTCTCAGGAACCTCCCTTCTCACTGTCCTCTTCGTTGTCATGACCTAACATTGCAATGAGGCTGGTGGGACTGCAGAAAGGACAATCACCTCGGGGGGGGCAACCACGAAAAGTTTACTTAATTAAAAACCTATAATCAAGAAACCAAGAGACAAAAAACTGACTGATGGTAAGAACTGAGACTATCATCAAAAATTATTTTCACATTTGCTCTACTGAATGCATGGAATTATTAACCCTAAAAGCAGTTTGTTACTTTTGCTTTCATCCTCTCTTTTCCATTTTTATTGCCTAGTGCCTGCCCTTAGCTGACGTTTTCAGTATCTCTTGCATAATCTACTGTAAAACTAGCCCCCAACTGGCCTTTTGCCTCATGAGTACATCTTTAGGTCTATTTATTTACTTACCACATGTTGTTATGTCAAAAGATCTCTCTGCAACACCTCAGCCTCTACTACCAGAGTACTGCATTATGGTGGTTCTATCAATTCAGAAAAGCATAACAGCATAAACAAGAAAACCCTTCTGCACAGATTTTGAGATTAAGTTCCCCTCTATTCAGGTCTGTTCCCTTAAAGCTTTAATCAGAGGTACATTTCTAAGATTCTCCAAAATTCTGGTTTTTTACAAATTATACCTATTTACCTAAGCCCTAAGTATTTAGAAAGCTCTGTACGTCAAGAGTCAAAGGGATTGTAGACTGAGTCTGTCAATTAATCAAAATTCAGAAAGTTATTACGGATCCCATACCCATCTTCAGCTAAAATACACAGTAACTGAATTTCAAGTGACTAAACCTGTAGCCTAGAAAAATCTTTTAATGTAACTGAATTTTGAAGACAAAATCATCACCAAATAAATCTTCAAATAAATGGTATAACAGCCCATGTTCATGAATCAAAGACTTAATATGTCAGGATGGCAATACTGCCCCAATTACCTACAGATTCTACATAATCCCCCTCAAAATTCCAGCTGACTTCTAGCAGATATTTGACATGGTATTCCTAAAATTCAAATGGAAATGAAAGGAACCAAACAGCCAAAATAATCTTGAAAAAGACAAAGTTAAGTTGGAGAGCTCACACTTCCTAATTTCAAAACTTACTACAAAGCTGCAGTAAAGAGGGCAATGTGGTACTGGCATAAGGACAGGAATATGGAATACAAATGAGAGTCCAGAAATAAACCCTTACATTTATGTTCCATGGATTTTTGCAAGGGTGTCAGGACAGTTCAATGGAGAGAGAATAGTCTTTTCAACAAATGGACAACTGGATATCCACATGCAAAAGAATGAAGATGGACTTCTCCCTACCACCATATACAAAATTCACTCAAAATGGATCAAAGACCTAAATGTAAAAACTAAAACTATAAAACTCTTAAGAGAAAATACAGACATAAAACTGTGTGACCTTGGATTAGGCAATGTTTTCTTCCATACAACATCAAAAACACAAGCAACAACAAAAAAGAGATAAATTGGACATTAAAATTAAATGTTTTGTGCTTCAAAGGACACTATCTAGAAAGTGAAGACGACCGACAGAATGGGAGAAAATATTTGCAAGTCATATCTGATAAGAGTTGTATCTACAATATATAAAGAACTCTTACAAGTCAATAATCAAATGACCAATAAGCCAATTAAAAAACAGGCAAAGGATCCAAACAGACATTTCCCCAAAGAAGAAACACAAATGGCTAACAAACACATGAAAAGATGTTAAACACATTATTAGCCATCAGGGAAATGCAAATCAAAAACACAATGAAATTCTCTTTAATATCCACTAGGATGGCTATAATCAAAAAGATGGATAGTAACAAGTATTGTCGACAATATGGAGAAATTAGAACCTTCGTACACTGCTGGTGAGACCGTAAAATGGTACAACCACTTTGGAAAACAGTCTGGCAGTTCTTCAAAATGTTAAAAGTACAGTCACATTGACCCAGCAATTCCACTCCTAGGTACATACCCAAGAGAAATGAAAACACATGAGCTCACAAATACTTGTACACAAATATTCATGGTAGCATTATTCATATGAGCCAAAAAATGGAAACAACCTTAATATCCATCAACTGATGAATGGATTAACAAAATGCAGTATATCCTCACAATGTAATATTATTTGGTAATAAAAAGAAATTAAATGTTGACACATGCTACAACACGGATGAACCTTGAAAACATTACACTAAGGAAAAGAAGCCAGTCACAAGAGACGACATATTGTATGATTCCATTTATATGAAATGTCCACAAAAAGCAAACGTGTAGTGTCAGAAAGTAGGTTAGTGGGCAGTGGGGGTTAGGGAGTAACTACTAATGGAAACAGGATGTTTATGATAGTGGCAGGGGGATGAAAATGTACTAAAATTGATTGTGGTGATGGCTGTACAACTCTGTGAATATATGAAAAATCACTGAATTGTACACTTGAAGTAGGTGAACTGCCTAGCATGTAAATTATATCTCAATAAAAATATTAAAAGGAGTCACCATTTTCACACGTCAAACAGCTGTATTTTATTGCACATTAATTATATCTTCATAAAGATTTACAAAGAAAAAAAAGTCATTGTTTTCTAAAACCATTCCAATAAGCAGAATACACATGTGATAATAAACCCAATGCCCCCGTAGCCTAATAGCAACTCTCATTTTGCTCTAGCCTATGTATATAAATACATTACCCTTCTACAAATGCATCCAGTTTAGCCAGTTCATCCGACAAACCAACCAAGACATCCAGTGTGCCAACCTAGAAGGGAAAAACAACATTTCATTACTGAGATTTCATCCTGTTTTTTTTTTAAACAAGGTAATACAACATCTTGATTTGAAGGGCCTGCAAATCTTAAGTTCTCCATATTTTATTTCATAATATGCAAGTGTGGTTAAAAAATGTTTGCTAGACACTGCAAAGCTATTTATATGTACAAGATAATCCTCTAATTCATGGGCACAGCCACCACTTAGATGTGAAGATTCCACAATAGCAGGCCTGTGCCTCTGCTGATCCTGCCCAGTGGCAGTGGATCATTTGAAGTCATGGTTTACAAGAGCAGCTCCTAAGCAGGGGTCCAGGGTTGTGCATCAGAGCATCTGTAACTGAAATTGTGGTGTTTCTTTTTAAAAGAAACTTTATGATTATTATTATTTTGGGCCGTGCCACATGGCACACAGGATTTCAGTTCCCTGACCAGGGACTGAACCCGTGCCCCTGCAGTGAAAGCACGCAGTCCTAACCACTGGACCACCAGGGAATTCCCTGTAATTGAATTTGTACTCAACACTGTGTATATGTAAATGAGCGTGTTTTGGAAGAAATGTCCACAGTCTATATCAGTGTATCAAAGGAATTCGTAAGTCCCAAAATACTAAACCAGTGGTTTTAAGTATTTCTTAAATGAGTGTTGTATGTAACTGCCTCATTTGGTTAACCAGAAAAATATAAGTATCATGATCTTTTCCATTCTTTACAGAAGTTCAGTCAACCGATTACTGGCAGCCTGCTTCACTTAGAGGCTGCTACATTACTGATGTTTGATAAATGTTAAATAGATAAACTAGATTAAATAACTAGGATAGATTTGCCAAGTATAATTAAAGAGGTGCAATGGTAAAACATTTACAACATCAGTGAGTATTACATGAATTTAATAACAGAAAAATGGATTCACTGTGATATTTAAGAATACATAGTCCCAAGATTTTTCACTTCTAAAAATCATATTTAAGTAATACATCGAGTATTTTCGTAAGATTTCTCATTAAAATTTAAATTACAATTTAGAACAGCACAAAAGTCTAGGAAAAATGTTATTTTGTTTTGGTAGTTTCCTTCAAGACATCTCAATTTCCTTATTATCTAAAATTTGAAGATCAGAAAGAACAAGATAAGTTTTAAATTATGCCAATCCCTAGAGATGAGAGTTTTCTTTTGAAGGAACCTGGATATCTCATTTCTACCAAAAGGTAAGCAGAGACAACTGTCCTCTCCTTCATGATGAACGATTTTGCACAGCACAGTTTTACCTTTAAGTCAGGAATGTTGAACTTTGAAGTAGCTGCAAGATTGTTGTTCTTCGTAGTTGCCGCATGCAATTTCTCCCATGTTTGCTGACATGTTTTCTCCCCAGGAGCTGATATAAGCCAGAACTCAGTCATGTTGGTTACCAGATATTTCTTCCAAAATCAAGACAGACTCTGAAATGTAAAACAAAACAAACTAAAAGTACATTCAATATCACTTGTTTCTAAATTATTTCTGAGTGATAAGCATAGCCTGTTGCAAAACTATCAATAATTCAACACTGGCATACAATCCTAAGCAAAGTCAAATCTACTTACCTGGATGTAAATCCATATAAATGGTAAATGGTGATTTATTTATGATACTAGGAGAAAGAGATGATAAAGACCTAATACATGAAGTACATAATTTTTTTAAATTACAAAACATCCTAAAATGGGAATTAGTCAAGAAGTGAGACTACCCAAAATATCAGCCACCAATAGTTTCATTCCACAAAAGAAGGCGGGAGAGTCACAAATTTATAGGTTTATCTTAAATTTTTAAAACATAAAACCAAAATAGGAAGTAAAAAAACATGCATAACTCTTACCTTTGAAAAAGAATTGAATCAATGCATTTGAACAGTAGCCACCAAATAAATTTGCCACATCTGGCTTAGCAAATCCTACAAGGTCAGCCAAATTGGTGGTTAATTTTCATCCATATTCAATCTAAGGGAATCTCCTCAATCTCTAGCATATACTTAGTGGCCATCAAACGCTTACAAATTTGCAAAAAAAAAAAAAAAAACTTGACAATCAACCTTGTAAATCAGTCTCTTATTTAAAATATGACTTGGGGCAGGGAGGGATGCATAATACAGCACTATTGGATCTGAATTAAGAGGCTGTGGATCTCCCTTTCCAGAGTTCCATTAAGACAAAACCAACCCTCTTCCACCATCTTTCTCCCTCTCCCCCTTTCCCTCTCTCCCTGACACACACACACACACACACACACACACGCATACACACGCACGCACACATGCACACACGCGCACAGAGGAAAAGAAAGTCCAAAACCAAATCTACTCAGAATCTAAGTAGGTAAAAAACACAAACACAGAAGAACTCATAATATAATAGTGTCATTATTTCTACTTTAATATGCTTTCATTAGAACCACCATTAACTTTCTACTACCACTGCTTGTTTAACCTTTCCTGAAATTTGGAGTCTTAGGCAGAAAATAACGATCTTACAAAGTTGTCCTGATAATCAATCAAATAATGAATATGAAAGAACTTTGTAAATTTAAATTTCCTTTTAAATGTAAAGTATTATAGTTAATCGCAATGGACTTTCATAATTTCAAAAGACAGCTGAAATTAAAGTAATCCTACCGGGCTTCCCTGGTGGCACAGTGGTTAAGAATCCGCCTGCCAATGCAGGAGACAAGGGTTCGAGCCCTGGTCCGGGAATATCTCACATGCCATGGAGCAACTAAACCTGTGAGCCACAACTACTGAGCCTGCACTCTAGAGCCCGCAAGCCACAGCTACTGAGCCCACGTGCCACAATTACTGAAGCCCGTACTCCTAGAGCCCACGCTCCGCAACAAGAGAAGCCACTGCAATGAGAAGCCTGCGCACCACAACGAAGAACAGCCCCCGCTGGCCACGACAAGAGAAAAGCCCGTGCGTAGCATTGAAGACCCAATGCGCATAGCACTGAAGACCCAATGCAGCCAAATAAATAAATAAAATGTTTAAAAATAAATAAAGTAATCCTACCAGGTCATTACACAATTGAAGGTGACCTGAACATATACGCCATTCAATATTCTTATTTTTTTCTAACTTCCATTTCAAGAGCATCTACCACATACTAGGTACTGCTCTAAACGTTTTATACGTTATTATTTCAATTAATCTTCCTAACACCTCTACGAGATACATATCAATCTCCCCACTTATAGATTTTTTTTTAGTAAATTTGTTTATTTATTTATTTTTGGCTGCATTGGGTCTTCATTGCTGCACGTGGGCTTTCTCTAGTTGCAGCGAGCGGGCTTCTCGTTGTGGTGGCTTCTCATTGCAGAGCACGAGCTCTAGGCGCGTGGGCTTCAGTAGCTGTGGCACATGGTCTCAGTAGCTGTGGTGCATGGGCTTAGTTGCTCCGCGGCATATGGGATCTTCCCGGACCAGGGCTCGAATCCGTGTCCCCTGTATTGGCAGGCGGATTCTTAACCATTGCACCACCAGGGAAGTCCCCCACTTACAGATTTAAAAACCTACTCAGAAAGGTTAAACTGGTGAAAATAAAGATGGTGGTATTAAATGAATCTCGAGAATTGTACTCGGGCTTCCCTGGTGGCGCAGTGGTGGAGAGTCTGCCTGCCAATGCAGGGGACACAGGTTCGAGCCCTGGTCTGGGAGGATCCCACATGCCGCGGAGCAACTGGGCCTGTGAGCCACAACTACTGAGACTGCGCGTCTGGAGCCTGTGCTCTGCAACAAGAGGCCGCGATAGTGAGAGGCCCGCGCACCACGATGAAGAGTGGTCCCCGCTTGCCGCAACTAGAGAAAGCCCTCGCACAGAAACAAAGACCTAACAGCCAAAAATAAATAAATTAATAAACTCCTACCCCCACCATCTTCTTAAAAAAAAAAAAAAAAGAATTGTACTCTAAGATGATTTTTTCCAACATTCCTAAAAAGGCTGCACTAAGAGCTGCACTCTCTCAAATGGCCGACAAACTAAACACAGATTAATAGTGATGGTAAGCCCAGACAAAGCACTCAGCCTGGCCAGAAAAACAGTATCTGATGACCTGCAGGTCACCTCCTCTCCCTGCAAAATGGCAGGTGACAGAATCAATTGTTAAGGTCTTCCTCATGATACTGTTAAATTATCTAAACTGCAGCTTCTTCAAAGACTGTAACCATATGAGCTATTACAGTAGATGTCACTATCATACCACTTAAGAGTTCTAGAAAATCTTTTTCAGCCAGCAGGTTTCCAAAGGATTTCAAGAAATATAGAAAGAGGACCATATTTCCTCATTTATAAATACCTGCCTGACTCTACAGAGCTTTCATCAGGATCCAATGAAATGATGCCATGGTAATTCTAAACAAAACTAGAGTCCCATCCTGCCTCTAAAGGCTGTTCCCAGTGTCCCACGTAGGAAGTATCTTGTTTACTTACTACCTTGTAAATGCCACTATTATGCATTTATCACACTATTCTGCCTCATTTTTTTCACAACATCTTTTCCTCTCCACCTGACTGGGAAATCCTGAAGGGCCAGAATCATACCTTCTTTTCTGATGCTCTAAAAACCCAGCATATACAATTCCTGCCAACAGCAGGGATGTTATGAATAAATAAGAGACTTTATGAATAAGTCCTTGCTCGTTTTATGAATAAATGAAATATAATTATAACAATGGCTCTGAACCAATCAAAAAGTCTGATTAGAGAAAAAAAATAAGGGCCAAGAAAAATATTGAAATGTTTTTTAAAGCTTTTTTTTAAAATTTAGCCTTTCAGAAAACAAATTCTAACCTTAGAGTAGTATATAAATTAAAAATCAGTAAAGCTGCAGATTACTAAGCCTTTGTCTTTCATTATTTTACAGGTGAATATAGAAATATAAAAGAGAGGGATTGAGAAAGAACCTGTTGGTACTTCAGGCAAAGCCATGGCCTCAATTCTTCTATCCTCTGGTCAAAGCAAACTATCTAAGAGGAGTCTGATGCGAAAGACAAGCGACTTAAGTATCTAAGGATAAATGTAAGAACTGCCTATGAGAAGAGCATCAATAAGACTTCGGCAAAATCCCTGTTTTTTGGTCCATTGTTATCCTGTCACTTAAACAAGTCACATAAAAAATTTCTCTTTGAAACTGAAGTACAATTTACGCTCAGTTCCAAAAAATCCCTATCTTTGCAGATGAACATATTTGTCGGGGGGAGGTCAAAAAGTGAAATCCCTGTTGCTAAACACATTTCCCCTTCTGAGCCACACAGACAGTCAAGACTGGTGTCCACTGGTTATCATCTCACCCAAGGTCTGGACACCTCCACTTCCGCTGACTGCTTCAACTGACTTGTTTTCATGCCTAATTATTTCCCTTTGTTTCATCTTGTATATTGGAAGTCAGGCATAAATATAGGCAAATCATATGTTAAGCAAAAGAGAAAATTATTTAAAAGGCATTCCTCAAGACTCAGATCAAGGTTTAAGTCCCTCTGTTATATGTGTGTACAGTTGCTCTCTTGATGATCTTATTTATACTCAAGGCAATTCCAGTCTAGATGCTGAACACTATTCTAAATTGTATCTCCAGCCTAGGCTACTCTGCTGCATCTAGAGCTGTACCCAACAAGTCTCCACAGCTGACTACAAGACATCTCCATCTGGATGTCTCCAAAAAACCCCAACATTTCTAGTCAAACTCCTAATGGCTTCCCCAAAACCTGGTCCTACTCCAGTGTTCCCTGAGTTAGCATAGTTAGTACCCCTGCAACGTTAGACAACTATCAATAGAATTGTCAAATGTCATCAAGATAGCAGCCAACACTTATTGTGCACTTCCTATCTACCAGCACCAGTCAAAACACTTTACAAGGATTAACTCATTTGGTATATCTCATGGATAGTGGTTACAAATGAAGAAACCAAGGCACAGAAAATGCCTCATACATTATATGAAATATATAGTACAATATGTATCATGTCATATATCATATAAGTGCATATATTACATGCTAAGGATGAATGTATTATATGCTCTCACAGCACCTTTTAAGTATTTCCCTGAGCAACACTTTTTATTGATGTCTTTCTACCAAATAAACTGTGCATTAGGGTAGGTGGAAACCATGATAGCTTTTACTCACAACCGTACTCTCAGTACCTGGTACAGACGCTGGTATGTAGAACCTCAAAAAGTATTTGTTGGGCTTCCCTGGTGGCACAGTAGTTGAGAGTCCACCTGCCGATGCAGGGGACACAGGTTCGTGCCCCGGTCCAGGAAGATCCCAAGTGCCAAGGAGCAGCTGGGCCCGTGGGCCATGGCTGCTGAGCCTGCACGTCCGGAGCCTGAGCTCCGATGTGGCTGAGGCCACGGCAGTGAGAGGCCCATGTACCACAAAAAAAAAAAAAAAAAGTATTTGTTGAATATTCTTGAATGAATAAGTAACTGTGAAGATTAAGTACAATAATAAAGTTAAAATACCTGGCTTATAATTGGTTCGCTCCCTTCACTTCCTCCATATTTTTTAAAGTCAATTTCATCGAAATACAATTTATATACAATAAAATGCACCCATTACAAGAGTACAGTTTGATGAGTTTTTGACAAACATACACACCTGTATAACCACCACCAAAATCAAGATTAAGAACACTTCTGTCTTCCCAAAGCCTTCCCTCACACCAAGGCCCAGTCAATTCCTACCCTACTGCTGGCCCTGGGCAGGTGCCAATCTGCTTTCTGTCACACTATAGATTCATTTGGCCCGATGTAGAATTTCATTGTAAATGGAAGTGCACACTGCGTACTCTTTTGTATCTGGCTTCTTTTGCTCAGCATGTCTGAGATATTTGTCTATGGCCTGTGTATCAGTAGCAGTTCATTCTGTTTTATTGCTTAGTGTTCCATGACATGAATGTACAATGGTTTGCTTACCCATTCACCTGTTGATAGACATTTGGACGATTACTGGTTTGGGGCCATTAACAATAAAGGTGCTATGAATATTCCTCTACAAAGCTTTTGTGAAAATACACATTCATTTCTCTTGGATAACCATCTAGAAGTGGAATTTCTGAGTTGAATGATTAGCATATATTTAACTTTATAAGAAGCCACCAAACTGTTTTCCAAAGTAGATGTAATATTTTATATTCTCATTAGCAAGATACACAGTTCCAGTTGTTTCACATGCCCACCAACACTTAGTGCTGTCAGCCTTTTTATTTTCAGCCATTCCAGGGGATTGCAGGGGAATCTCACATTTCCACAATGACTACAAAGTTCAGGATCTTTTCATGTTCTTATCAACCATTTGTATATCTTCTTTTGTGAAGTTTCTATTCAAATCTTTTGTGAAATTTCTATTCAAATCTTGTGCCCAATTTTTTAAAAAGCTGCATTGATCTTACTGAGTTGTAGGAATTTTTTGTATGATCCTGATACAATTTGAGAGGTGTGTGTGTGTGCGTATTTCTTACGTATTTTCTCGTGTCTTGCCCTTTCTTAATGGTGTTTTTGAGTAGAAGTTTTCAATTCTGATGTCCAGTTTACTGACTTCTTCTTTTATAATATGTGAGTTCTGACATAAGAAAAATCTGCCTACCCCAGAGTCACAAGGATTTATCCTGTTTGGAGTTCAGAGAGATTCTTGAATCTGTGTTTATAGTTTTCAACATTCACCCATTATTTTCTTCAAATTTCTTTCCTGCTTCTCTTTTCCTTTTTTTGAGACAAAAACGGCATGTATATTAAACCACCTGATATTGTCCCACAGGTCACTGAGCTTCCATTCACTTTTTAAAATTGTTTTCCTCTCTGGGTTTCAGTTTGGTTACTTTCTTGCTACATCTTCTAGCTGGCTGACTTTTTCTTTAAAGTAATCTATTTGTCTCATGAAGTGAGTTTTTCGCTTTAGATGTATTTTTCACCTTTATAAGTTCCATCTTTTAAAACTTCTCTTTCCTCATTATGTTCATGTTTTCTGTAAATTCTGAGCATATTTACAATTCACAACATTAAATTGCTGATCAATGGATTTTGTTTTCTTCCTTTTAAGAATGTTGTGCTTTGTTCTGGCGGTTACCTTGAGCTTTAGCATGCTTCATTTCAAGGCTTGTTTTTATACTTTGTCAGGCTAAGTCTAAAGCTTTACTCTAGGGCTAATGTAGCCTTTCTACTAAGATCTGACCGTCTGGAGATTCCATGGGATGCCCCAGGGATTCAATAAGGTATTCATACGCCTTCCGGCCCCATGAGCTCTGGCAACTGTCTAAGGTTCTCTAGTCATTCTTTGCCGGGCCTCCTACAGAGAGAGACTCCTTTACAGATGGTGGGTTTTCTGTCTAGCTCCCTCCTGTCAGCCTATCCAACCCGCGAATTCTAGCCAGGTAAGCCTGCCCCAACTCCAAGCCTCCTCAACTCAGCAAGACCAACATGCTCTGCTTGGTCTCCTCTAAACCATGGTCCAGAGAGTGACTCCAGGCAGAAAGCCAGAGGGATTATAGAGCTCATTTCATTTGTTTCCTGTCTCTTGGTTCCTGTATTACCTCTGTTGTCCAATAACTGGAAGCAGTTTTTTCATATATTTTATCCAATTTTCTAGTTGTTTATGGTGGGAAAGCAAGTATGGTACCAGTTATTCCACGGTGGCCAGAAGCGGAAGTCTCCTCTTGTTTTGCTGTATGTATTGTTCCTGAGTTTTTGGTTTTGTTAGGGATTCGACCACAACCTCCCAGTCCCTCAGCCCCATGCTTTACCATTTAATAGAAAACAGGATTAACAACAATGAACGTGAGAAATATAACAAGTCTAGGCTGAAAGACTGTAATAATACTATGTGTGGGAAGAATGGAGCACTGCTTTGGCAGTAAAGTGGAGAAATGTTCATTTCCGTTTAAAAAAAAAAGGACAGATGTAGCTTGAATAAATGTCCCACACATATGTGTCATTAATTTTGCAAATGTATAGCATGCTCTAATGATTGATAAAATATAAATTCATTAAAAAGCATTAATAAAGACATAATAACTTGCCATCATTAATATTTCCTCAATCTAAAATAATTATATATCACAGGATAACCCAAAAAAGTTCTGTAACTTTTTTAAAAAGGGACAATTTCTAGAAGGCAGTTTGTCAATGTTAATCAAAAGCCATAAAAACGTTGACACAGCTTTAAGAAAGAAGGCTATATATAGGTATAAACATTAAATTGTTTAAAAAAAACCCATTAAAGATTATCTCTTGGGAGTGGATTATGAATGTTCATTTTCATTCTTTCTGCGTATTCCTGTTTCCTAATTTTTTATTAATGAATTACTACATGTAAATGCCAGAAAAACCCCAAACACTTCATTAAAAAAAAAAAAAGTGGGGCAATATCCTCACACTTGAAAACACTGAAAAGTTTAGAGACCGTTAAATGGCATGGCAACAAAGAACCCTGGATATAAATACAAAAGATAAAGGCAAAGCTGGTTAGTAAAGCTGGTTAGTAGTAGCTGTGTCTGAAGTATGAGATCAAGGTTGGTAAACAGCCTTTTTATCTCACTGGGAATTTCAGTCAGAAAGAACCTAAATGCCAACTTCAGGAAGCATAGTGTAACGGCCACAGCACTGAACTGAGAATATGAAGACTTGGAATCTAATCCCAATTCTGCATATCACTGTCTGCGTAAATTTCATTTGTAAAATGAGAGGACTGGATTACCATATCCAGGATCCTTTTTTGCTCCTGTATTCCATGAATCTATACTGGCTAAGACCCAGGATTCTTTTTTTTTTTCTATTTTCTTGTTAAGTCCCTCAAGTAAATCAGATGATCGGACAGGTTTCAGAACCACTATAGTAAAACAGGAATTTCCATGATTATATAGTGAGTTACATAGTAAATGTTACAAGAAATGGCAAATATTCCTTAATAAGATGGCTAAATGTCATACCATCATTATCAAGAATCACGCAGTATTGTTAGTTCTATAATACAGGAATGATTTTTGTTCTATGGAGTTCAGAAACCTTAAATACATGAACCCACGTTTTGCATGCTTTCTATGGCAGCTTACAAACTTAAAAAGTGAAAAGCAATATGATATATGAAATCAAGTACAGAACAATACAAAATCTGGGTAAACTACTGCTTTGCTCAAGAAATACACAATTTTATTTCATTTATGAAGGACAGAACATAGAGGATTTTAATGCCCTTCGTACAAATAGGTGGTTTTGTGACCACAGTGTTAGAAACCGGATTCATTCCCAAAACTTCTTGAAAAACTTTTCCAGCACTAAAAACATTGCTCTAGGGCTTCCCTCGTGGCACAGTGGTTGGCAGTCCGCCTGCCGATGCAGGGGACACAGGTTCATGCCCCAGTCCGGGAAGATCCCACGTGCCGCGGAGCAGCTGGGCCCGTGAGCCTTGGCCGCTGAGCCTGCGCGTCCGGAGCCTGTGCTCCGCAACGGGAGAGGCCACAACAGTGAGAGGCCCACATACCGCAAAAAAAAAAAAAAAAAAAAAAAAAACAAAAAAAACCCACATTGCTCTAGGTGATAGGAGGCTGAGTTACTTACAAAAACTTAGGCCCCTAGTCCTGCTTCTGCTCAGAAATAAAATTCAAATCTCCCATTCTTCACAGTCATCACTACTAATGTCCTTTGTCTGAGTTTTTCTGCCTCATCTTCACAATGTTCTGACCTCCCTTCATCCATATTTACCTCAGGCCTGCCTGTAGTCTCTTTCTTACTTGCCTCTGCTCAACAGTCCATTTTGCAGAAAGCAACCTCTTTCCTATTTCAACCAACTCAAAATTCTCTTAACAAAAAGATTTCCGCAACCAAGTCCAACCATGCACCAAATCCGTTCATATAATCCCAAACTATTTCTCCCTCAACCCGCATGTCCACTGAAATCCATGTAATAGACTGCATTAAAGCAGACATCTATTTTACGTTTTTTTCCGCCCAAATATCTGTTTGACTGTAACTGCTTTCAAGTTAGGGTCATATCATTCATCAAATGTTTTAGGTGCTTAAATTCCCAGAACTGTGGTAAGAAGCAAAACAAAATGTACTCCCTGTCTTGAAGGAGCTTACACTTGTGTGTGGGGGTGTGTATGTGTGTGTAGGTCTCTACAAGTAGGTAGGTCTGTGTGTGCAGGGAAAGGTAGGAAAACAATGCAGATGACAAGATAAAAAAAAAAAAATCAAGGCAGAATACACTGGAGGCACAAGAGAAACACTAGTCAAATTTTTAAAACACTTCTATCTTGTCTGACTACAATAAGTATTTTTTTGTTTTTAAAGCAGTAACAACTCTTTTTCAAAATGGAAGGAAGGAAAAGAGAGAAGAAAGGAAATCCTGGGTCCAAATCTCTGAGACTGTTTATTTCATTACTGTATCACCCACTTATGAGAATTTAAAGGCGGTGGATTATTTTCCTACGGCAAGGATTTGAATTTAAAATAAAAAGAGTAAAGTAGTAACTATCATAACAACACAAAAGGTGGGGATAATAAACCCAAACAGCTACTAGCATTTCTTTTGTAAATGAAGGTATCAGCCTGACCCAGGATAGGGGCAACCACAGAAAACAGTAGAGCACCCCTATAAGTGCTCCAATACTTAAGTCCTTTTAATGCTTTCAAGGAACCAATATTTTAGTCTCTGAAATGCAATCACCTTTCACAGTAAACTAAATTTCTCAATAAAGGCTGAACGTGGTCTAAATGCAAAACAACTTCCTTTTTCAGTCCTTGAAAATACCAAGTCGTTTACTTAAGTGACTTATTTCAACAGGCACAAGAAGGTATACCTCAGATATCAGTGAAATATCACATAGCCTTCCAATTGTGACACATCAACTTTTAACAGAATTGATCAGTGCAAAACATTTACCACAATCCATTCATCTTAAAAAGTTGCTACATCCTTCCCCTAGAAATTTTTAACACCATACAAATAAAGAGTAAGAATAACTGTTTCCTCTCTGAATGTTAAAATTCTAGCCTTCAAAACAGAAGCACCTTAACTGGGATTGTGGGAGGGACTTGCTCACAATAAAACTTGTTTTAAAAGTTCCCAACAACGATGGGGGATTTTACCTTCCAAGAGACTTTGTCATTCATACAGAAGGAAATTTTTAAATTATCAGGACACACACCTTCTTTAAAAAATCTTAACTTTTGTGTTGTTTTGTTTTCAACTGAAACAGTACCTATAAATGCTCTATAATCCTTTTAAGAACTACCTGAATTTCATGCCATAAATACACTGAAATATGAAAGGCAATTTAATCTTTGATGTATTTTATAACCAACTGCCATCTTTTTATTTTACAGTTGGCTAGAAATAAATGTGTAAGAACCAAGCCTTACTTAGGCAGAGATGCTGATCATAAAGCCTGAAACCAGCTAGAAAGGTAACAACTCATAACACAATGTTAAAAACCTCTTGCAATTTCTGCTAAAGCAAGCTGAATCGATAGGCAAGGAGGGCACTGTACCCCCATTACTAAAGGAACCATCGGAACCTTCTGAGGGCCCAGAGACTTCCTCTCTGCCACAGGCAACTCAACACTGACCCAGGGAGCAAACAATTCCTTCCATGCCAGGCAACTCCCTGATTTCTACACTCATGGCTCCCAAAACGTTACTTCCCTTCTCTTTCAGGCTGTTATTTTATAACAGTGACTGGACCACAGCACCATGTTTTCCACTAGAAGGTGCTGATATTTCTAAGACAATGTATTCTAGCCTGAAATTCAACAAGCCAAGGATCTAAAACAAGCTTGTCGCCCCCAATTCATCACTCAAGTAAGCTTGAGATCCTGTTTCCTGGTAATGACAACCACTTATTGAATATGTGCTATGTGATTAGCACTTCAATATGCTAAGCAATTTTGTAGTTGATTCCTTCAAAGAAGATGGTATCACCAATCCCACTTGCAGATGACAGAACAGTTAATGAAATTTCTTGCCCAAGGCCACAGAGCTAGTGACTACATACATTTCACTTGCTAGTTTATTAAAACACTGCTCTTAACCTCTATATCCCCAACATCTAGTAGAGGGCCTGTCACTAACAAGCACTCGGATATGTGTCCCATAAGTAAAGGATGGCACCACATGGGGTGTTTCACAACCAAATGGTACCTCTCTCCACCAGGAGGAGCTTGGAAATGTCTGGGAGCATTTTAGGTTGTCCCAACGTGGGGGCCACTACCACCATTTAGCGGATGGGGACCAAACAAGGGACAGTCCTGTCCAAAATGCCAAAAGCACCCACTGAGGAACACTGAACTATAGGCTGGTTCACAAAGAAAACCTTTCATGGTAAAGTCAATCCACATGTTAACCAGCTTAATTTATAAATAACTTCCTATTCATGGATAGTTTGCTTAAAATATCTTAAAAGATACATCAATCTCTTTCTATAAAACACCATTTTTGCATTTACCTGCATTTTATTTTCAAGTACAGAGCTAAGGCTCCATCTTCTATCCTATGATGTAACCAAAGCACATCTCCTCCACTGCCCACAGGGCTCCTCTTGGAACTCTGTAAATGTATAGCAGATTTGCCACACATTTGGAACAGGATTTTGCTTCATTATCAAGAATACAGTTTGAATTTTCTAGTTCCAAGGTTCACTCTTGTCAAAGGGAAATTTTAGACCGCCCTGCTTCACTGCCTGAGCTATCTTTCCAAGGCCACCGTGCTAATGGTTTCTACTATGTCTTCAAAACATCAGTGAAATGTGAACCGAACATGAATTAGTTTATAACTAAAATGGTATAAAATTCCACATCCAAAGGGTGAAAAAGGTTTACTCCAGCACATAGATCAGAATATGTACAAGAATAAAATTTAACTAGGAGGTATTTGGTCAGAACTGCAGCAACGCCTAAGCAGGCTCAAGTGCAAAAGGAAGACTGACCGCTTGGGGACTGGAGCACAAGAAGATCCTTTGGCAAAGGTTTATTTTGGCATACCAGCTTTGCTCTTTAGCCAATGCAACTATGTCGCAAGCTGTGGAAATAATTACAGAATCAAAATTTTGAAGCCCAAACGTTTCTTTTTAGGTAGAGAAAACTAATGTAAATAAGGCTCTTAAGACTAATATGCCAAAAAATAAAAATGATCATTTCCTGCCCAGTTCTAAAAGCAGTATTACACTAACCACCTAGCTCTCAGCATTTACTTTAGTCAGATCCCGAGTACTGTTTCTTTAGATTTTATCTAGTCCCTGCAAGATACACCAAAAGAGTCTGAGACACAAACCCGAGGCTCCGTCTTCAGCACAATTTGAGACTTGCTTGTTGCCAAAGAACCGTGATTGACAAGCTGAGTACCTTTTGCCCACCTTGTTGCTCATTATCTCCTCCAGCTGAACTGTAAACTGAACCGCTTCACCCAAGCCAACAGAAAAGCAGTTTTTAAAGCACTGACCACCACTGCCAAATCCCTTTGAAGCTGTCCTACTCAAAAAGGTTCACCAAAAGTGCTGAATCAGAGATTACAGTGCACTACAAAAAACTCACCCTTCTCTCTAGATGTGATTGTGGTTAAGTACTGTGCAGGTAATCGGCAATCAGAAGACGATGGAAGTTATGCTAGACTTAAACACATCACTTGATGTCCATTTCTAGGTCCAAGGGTCTAGACAGGTCCCTAACTATACAATGAATGGCATTTTCATCTACTTTCTCTCAAAGACCTGTGAGAACAAAATAAACATGAAAGGTAATTCCTGTGACTACTGTTCAATAAAAGATATTCCGGAGTAGATGACAGTACCAAAGGATAAGTTTGGAAGGCCAAAACAGATCTTTGCAGAGGAGTCTCCCCTCAACCCCCAAAGGATCCAGTCTCCCCTGTGTACTTCAGGACTGCTTTGGGGGTAGCTATAACTACCCTCAGTGAAGAGTGCAAACAGAATCTAACCAAACTTTCCTTCCCCTCACTCCTCTGTTTCTCAGGTGATTCAATTTGCCCGTGTGATTCTCCCCTCAAGCTCCTTTTCAGGGGTTTCTTGCCTACCCTTCCCCCATTCTAATAAAAAATGGTTTGAGTTCTCTGGATTCTCGTTCTTTCCCCTGCCCACAAGGACCCTGCGTCCTCTCTGAGGGGCGCCTAGACCCTTTAAACTGCCACCCCCATAGCAAGCGCGTACACCCAGTGGAGGCTCTCGCGGTCGCTGTGACCTCACACACACCACCCCGGATCTTCATCTGGGCCACTCAGCCACCTTTCATCCCCCTCAATCAAGCGGACGAGCATTCACTGGATCCTCACCCCAATCCAAGGAGAAATGTCCCAGACCGGAATTTTTATTTCTGCCTCTGCCACTGAGTACCCCCTGGGGCCCTTTCTCTTTTTCCCTCCTTCCTCTTCCCTAGAGACAGAACCTAGGCCCAAGGCGGCGACGAACCCGCGCCGAGAAACCAGACACAGCCGCCCAACCGGCTCCAACGCCTCAGCCTCGGCCCCCGCGCCCGCCCCCATCCCTCCCCGGCCGCGACCGCAGCGCAAGCTTCGGCCTGGCCGGGGCTCCCCATCCGGTGTAGCCATCGCTCACTGACCCAGGGAAGTGTCAAACGAGGAAGTGGCAGCAGTAACAGGTACAGAGGTGTACAGCCTGGCAGACGTTAACGGCTCAGCGCTCCATCCCTACCCGACCTAATCTCCGGCCTCACAGCTTCCTCGACCCCAGAGCCCACGAAGCAAGTCACGTGCCAGCCGGAGCGGTCAGCTGACCGCGGCGCTCGCCTCTCCGCCTACGCGCGCGCCACTGCGCAGCCGCCGCGGCCGAGCCCTCGAAAGAGGGGCGGGGCGGGGCGGGGCGGGGCGGGGCGGGGCGGGGCGGGCCTGGGAGGCTCTCGGGGGATCCAAGGAGACCCGGGAGTCGCGGCTGGCGGCCGCTGTTCCGCGATTGGGTAGGGTTCCTGCTTCTCCCTGTGTCCGGCCCGAGTCTCGTGCGCCACTTGTGAATTTCACGGCCACCATCCCTAAGGTTATCCCACTTCTTCAGGTTTCTGCAGTTTGGAATTTGTCTCCAGCCCCTACACAGGCTTCTCCACTCGGGGTTTTCTTCGGACAGCCCGGTTTTCTGAGTAATATCCTTAATAGTTCACTTCGGCCGCTGATTCACCTTTTCCTTCCAGTCCACTTCAGGTTAATTCCATAAATGTTCATGGAGCATTTGATAGTCACTGTGCGAATTTTCTTAGGATTATCTGCTGGCGTGAATCACTCCTTGCAGGAGAGAGCCTGTTATCTAGTTCAGGGGTATGTGAGGCGTGTAATAAATATCATAAATAGTTGGCACCACATTAGATAGTGGGAAACCAAGGAAGGTTACACGGCAAAGGCATGGACAGGAGAAATCATGTCCTTTGGGGGGAAAAAAGGTAGCAAGCCGCTCTTTTGAGCCCTGCATATTTCATTGGCTGGGGAAGGTAGGTGGTATTATTCTAATTTAGAACGTAGTTTTAGAAATGGTAAAGAACTTTGTGATTTTCTAATTCAGTGCTTTTATATTTACAAATGGAGAAGGTGAAGAGCCAGAGGTCTCAGAGCTGTTTAGCACAAGAGAATAGACATATCTGGTTTTAAATCCTGGCTCCACTGCTGACCAGCTATGTGACCTCAGGCCTGTAAACTTTAGCTTCTTCACCTGTAAAATGGCGGTAATAATACATCCCTTATAGGGGTGTTGTGAAGATTAAATGACGTGTACATTTGGCATAGTGCCTGGCACATATGAAACACCCAGTAAATGGTTGCTATTATTACTATATATTATAGGACCCAGGTTTTTTGACCTATCTTATGCCTTTTCTGCTGTTGTGTCCCTGCAGAAATTCACCACAGAATTTCTTAGAGACTTAGTAATACATCGGACAAAAAGTAACAACCAACCAACCTATCCCCAACCTGATGCTTTTCACCAGTTTTGGGTGATGTGCAGGCAATTCCAACAACCAGTTCTGTAACACAACTTTGGAAACTTGTCAGGAATTCCAAGGGCTTTATCTGGCATCACAAAACGTAGGCCTAAAGGCAATGTTTTGTTAGATCTGTACTGTCCAATACAACTTTCTTCAGTGGTGGAAATGGTATTCTGTGCTGTCCATATCGTATCCACTAGACTTACATGGCTCTTGAGCAGTTGATGTGTGGCTAGTGTTACTGAAGGACTGAATTTTAAAATTTATTTCACTTTAATTAATAAAAATTTAAATACCCAGAGGAGGCTAGTGACAACTGCTTTGGGCAGTGCAGTATTAGGGTCTGCATTTAAAACCTTTTGGTTTCTTTATGTTTGCATATGGCCCTGAAGCAGAATTCTCATGTCCATTTCTTAATTTTTGAACTCGAGTACATCTACTTCTGATGTCCAGACACTTTCCAATGTTTTAAACACCATGTTATACTTGAGAGGCAGTATAATGTAGTGCTCAATAAATGTTAGCTCTAATTATCATTAGACCTAGCATATCTCATTTAAAAATCTAGCAAATATGTTTAGAATAAGCAGGGCATGATTGCTTTCTAATGGATTCTAATAGTAAGGGAACGTATTTTACAAAGAGTGCGAAGCTTGCTTTTTGATACAATGCATAGGAGCATCCTAGGTATCTAAGTATGTGTAACAGGCATGACACACCTTTTCCTCCATTTCCAAGTATCTAAATATTCCCCATCTGGAAGCATCTTCTAAGGCTTAAAGCACTGAAAAAATGCGTAGAGAAGATATTTTTTTCCTCATAATTTTGTCAAGGGAAAAAGATAAATGTTTTAATGAAACAAAGTGGGGAAAGTATTTGAAACTACTAGGACAATAGGAATCAAAATCATTTTTCACCCCCCTATAATATTAAAAATATCTTGAAAGTTGGTACTGATATTCCTCTTAGAAAAGGAAATGTCCTTGTTTAGGAAAATACTTTGATAAACTAGAGGGCTGGAAGATAAACTGAGAGCTTGGGTAAATGGAGACAAAGACACAAGAGACATAAGTAAGCTAGTTTCCAATAGAGATTGGAAAGGAACAGAAATGGGGTGGGGGCGGTGTTGGAATGTGAGGAAGGCATAAGGTGTAGAGAGCGGAGAAAGAAGAAAGCAACACGATAAAGAACTTGAAAAAACACGACTGTTTAGAACCCCGTTTGAGATCCCTTCAATTGCTATGATGTAAATCCATTGCCATCTGCCCAGACGTTTAATGAACTCAAATGCTTTAATGAACTATTTTTTATTTGGTAGAAATTTATGGTATCCAGGTGACATTATATAAAGATCTCAGACAAATTAATCATAACAATACTAAGACCCCCACATGCAAATGAACAAAAAGCACAAAAAATTGAGAAAAAAAGAAATACCACTGGCTAAAACATATAGGGAAATGTACACTCTTACTAGTGCTCAAAAATATAAATAAGATAGCAAATATAAATATTTATCAAAGTAAATAATATATAAAAATAAATATGAATAAGAACCTGTATTAGCAAAGATAGAAATATGTACATAATAGCCAGTGCTGGTGATGGTGTGATAAGACAGTCTCTTACACTGCTAGTGGAAATGTAAACTGGTACAACTTTTTTTTTTTTTTTTTTGCGGTATGTGGGCCTCTCACTGTTGTGGCCTCTCCCGTTGCGGAGCACAGGCTCCAGACGCGCAGGCTCAATGGCCATGGCTCACGGGCCTAGCTGCTCCGTGGCATGTGGGATCTTCCCGGACTGGGGCACAAACCCGTGTCCCCTGCATTGGCAGGCGGACTGTCAACCACTGCGCCACCAGGGAAGCCCAGTACAACTTTTATGGTCAGCAATTTGACAGTATGGATGAGAAGCCTTAAAAATGCTTATTCCATTTTGATCCATATTAGGATGGAAATAATGGAAAAGGTAGGAAAATATGCAAAATATATTCATTACAATATAATGTCTGTTTTCATCATCAACAACATTAAAGATTTAGTGGAAGAACTAAGCCCCAATGAAGATGAAGCATTGAAAATGATTTGATGTGTATATCTGGAATTTTTAGAGGATAATGTTCAGGGTTAATGAATAGGATACACTGGGGAATTCCCTGGTGCTCCAGTGGTTAAGACTCCATGCTTTCACTGCTGAGGGCCTGGGTTTAATCCCTGGTCAGGGAACTAAGATCCCCCAAGCCATGCGGCACAGCCAAAAAAAAAAAGAGTAGGATACAGTAGGCCAGTGGGTCTCAGCTAGAGGACATTTGGCGATGTCTGGAGACGTTTTTGCTTGTCACAACCTGTGGAGAGGGAGACGCTACTGGTATCTACTGAAATCAGGGTAGAAATCAAGGACGCTGCTAAACATCCTACAATGCACAGGACAGCTCCACAACAAAGAATTATCTGATCCCAAAAGTCAGTAGTGCTGAGGCTGAGAACCCTAGTATAGACCCACAGGTTCTCAGAGTCCCAAATTCTTGACGAACAACATAGTATATAATACTCTCAGTTTTTTATCTGTGAAACTGAGACAATATTAACCTCTGTTTTAAGAATTACGTGGAATCATGTAATAAGTTATGGTCACACTGCTGCTTTGAGATGTCAGCTAGGCTCACTCACTAGCTAGGAGCTTGGCTCCGGTATGCCAGCCTCTCAGTGAATTCCTAACTCATCACAATCACAGATTTCTAGGTATCATGTCCCTTGCTTGGGAAGAATAGAAACAGAAAAATTTTTTTCAATACATGCCAAATATTTACAGAATCACAGCTTTTTAAAACATGTTTTCATTTATTTCTGTTATAACAATGAATACATATTAATTATTTAATAATTAGGTAGCATAGATAAGCAAAAAGACAAAAAACATCACCCATTATTCTATGACTCAAGATCACTAGGGTACATCCTTCGAGAATATTTCTATTCAGTTGCATGCACATATGCCACCTGTGCCACAGGCTCAGGGCAGCAGGTGGAGAGGGTCTGTGTCTAACCTTCCCCAGAGCAGGAGTCAAGGACATCTGTCCTCCTGGTGCCCCAGTTACCTGCCGATGACCAGGGTCACCGCTAATGCCTCCCCATCCATGAAGCCGTTCTGAACCCCAGAATCACACAGGACAACAATAACAACAGCTGGACTTCAAAAGCACTTAGCTTTGCACCCAACACTCTTCTGTGCTTTGCATATAATAACTCATTTAATCCTCACAACAACGCTTTGAGACATGTATTACTATTATCCCCATTTTACATATGAGAAAACTGGGGCACAGAGTGATTATAATTTGACCAGTTAGGAAGCAGCAGATCAGAGTTCTGAACCCAGGAATTATGGTTCCTGGGTCCATGCTCTTAACCTTGTAGCATAAAGCCCCTCTTTGCACTGTTTCTTTTTTTTTTTTTTGCGGTACGCGGGCCTTGCACTGTTGTGACCCCTCCCGTTGCGGAGCACAGGCTCCTGACGCGCAGGCTCAGCGGCCATGGCCCACGGGCCCAGCCGCTCCGCGGCATGTGGGATCTTCCCGGACCAGGGCACGAACCCGTGTCCCCTGCGTCGGCAGGCGGACTCTCAACCACTGCGCCACCAGGGAAGGCCTGCACTGTTTTTTAACCACACTCTTTTTATACTCTGAATTCTCATGGCACTTTTATGGCATTTAGCTAATTTCACTTACATTTTATCAACTTTACCAAGACCACCTTTTGCTCAGAGAGTCTTGAATGTGCATTGTACATAGTAAGCGTGCAATAGGTGATAACGAAATAGATTTCACAACTAAAGGAAAGGACAGATTTTCAAACATTTTATGTCAGAGGGGAGGGGAAGAGGTTGTCTGAGTAATTAAACCTATCAGTTCCTCTCTTCTGTTCTCTGTATTCTTGGTTCCTGAATTAATAGAAATTATCATTTTTGTCATTATCTCCTTGGAAATGTTATGAAAACTTCTTGGGAGCAGGAAATGGTTATAGAAGTAGGAAGATAAAATCTTTTTTAAAGTAGTTCTGCCCTGTCACCTTCATTTCAAGATTTTGCTCCCTTTACTACTACCTTCTAATTTTCTCAACCCAGCTCTAAATGACACAGTGGGAAAGATTTTGAAGAACTACTGTTCTGTACTGAGAAGTAGTTGCCTATGGACTAAATCTATTTAATTTTCATCTTATTTACAAGTAATAGCACAGGAAGTTATTATTCAGTAGTTATAATGAACCAATCGGTTAAGGTTGAAAAAAGGCAAAAAACATGTCCCCATGCAGTGGTTAAGAATCTGCCTGCCAATGCAGGGGACACAGGTTCGAGCCCTGGTCCAGAAAGATCCCACATGCCGCGGAGCAACTAAGCCCACGCGTCACAACTACTGAGCCTGCACTCTAGAGCCCGCAAGCCACAGCTACTGAGCCCATGTGCCACAACTACTGAAGCCCGTGCTCCTAGAGCCCACGCTCCGCAACAAGAGAAGCCACTGCAATGAGAAGCCCGCACACCACAACGAAGAGTAGTCCCCGCTAACTGCAACTAGAGAAAGCCTGTGTGCAGCAACAGAGACCCAGTGCAGCCAAAAAAATAAATTAATTAAATAAATAAATTTATTTTAAAAAATGCCCCCCAAACGGATGTATTTAATAATTATAAAACATTTTACCATTATTCTATTTATTGTTATACCTAGTTCCTCAATTTACATCTTTAAAAATAGTTAATAATACATAGGGCAACTGATTTACTGAGGGGAGAGTATGTTTAAAAAATTATCAACAGAGGGCTTCCCTGGTGGTGCAGTAGTTGAGAGTCCGCCTGCCGATTTAGGGGACACAGGTTCGTGCCCCGGTCCGGGAAGATCCCACATGCCGCGGAGCGGCTCGTCCTGTGAGCCATGGCTGCTGAACCTGCACGTCCGGAGCCTGTGCTCCGCAACAGGAGAGGCCACAGCAGTGAGAGGCCCGCGTACCGCAAAAAAACAAACAAACAAAAAACAAACAAAAAAACAAACCAAAAAAAAACAAACAAACCAAAAAAAAAAAATTATCAACAGAAATAATGAACACATTTTCAGGCCAGGCTAACTTGTCGGGTAAAATCTCAAACCCTTCCAGTTCCTGATAGTGCTGGGACAAGGATGGAATATATCAGAGATATAGTTTTCTGGAAGAGAAAGCATGAGCACGTCATAAGTCAATTAATGGAATTTGCTAGAAGTCCATGGAAATTGATGGTAAGCCAAATTGTATGGTTCCTGGGAATCAGTTTTAGGCTAGATAGTATGGTCTGCCGAGCAATAAATGGTCCTGTGCTTTATTGGCTGTTAATGAGGAAAACGAGAGATGGTTGCAGTCCACATAGTCTCAAAGACTCCAAACAGGGCCATGGTTACTATGCTACTAACTCTCTTCCCACCATTCTGGCAGTCAGCCTCAGGTCTGCCCCTTATAATGACTAGTACTAATACTTGTCCAGGGTAGGCAGAAGGTCCCACAGAGATCATAAGTATAATGACCACTTGGTTGAGCACACTGGTCACCAAGTCTCCCTTCAGTGGCCCATGGGCCAAAGTGGGGACATCATAAGTCACTGTAAGTTTATAAAATGCCTTGTCTCTCGTGCATGACCCTTAGAGATGAAAGGTCTGGGTGAGAGGAGGAAATGATTGGGGAAAGGAGCTACTGGAAAAGGACACACTGAATTTGGGATGATGGAAGGAGAACAACAACCCACCACTTGGGCAAGTAACACCTTAGACCTCAACATGTCATCCAGTGTCGGGGAGCAAGGACCTTAAGGACCTTTGCCCTTTGCAGTTGTCCCTGGAGCCTTCCTCAGGAAGGAAAACATCTTAGCATGATTCTCCTAAACTGTTGCAAACACCGTGATTTAACTCACTGCTGGGTCTGCCATCTCCTGCCAAATGGCTGTGAGCACAGTTTGAGGTTTGATCCCCCTTCCCCTTAAGCTAACCAAGACGTCTATCTGAAATAACAAGGGAGGCCCCAGCTCCTGCACCTCACACACAAAACCCTGTCCATACCTCTGGATGTCTTCCCCACCCCCATTCCTACAGCCATTGCTCAGTCATTCCTTGGGGTGGAAAAATGCCACCCACCTGGTGACACTGACAAACAGGAGAGTTTAGTCTGACTGCGCTAGGCAGCTCCTTCATAAACAAGGACTAGACTTGATTATTCAAAGCAACCTGAGAACCCCAAGATTTAACAGCTGATGGAGAGGCCATGTTGGTGCTACTGCCAACCTGTGTCCACTGAACAGTGTAGGTCTGACTTGAGTGGCGCCGACAATTGTAACACTTTGTTTCCAGGGCTACCATGTGCATTCCCAATGATTCCCATGTATTCTTGCATGGAAGCCAAGCATTATCTTGACTTAGTTATTCCCCCAAACATGGTGACTTGCACCTTATAGGTGATCATAAGAGACCTTCAAGTATTTAAGGAAATGTCACTAATAGATCACATAGCTCTTAAATAACTGTGAGCCCCAAATGAAGCATCCTTTGATTACCTGGAAGAGCTTTCCAAAGAGATAACAGACTCATCATTTATGCACAATCTGTGGCTAGTTATTGCTCCAGTGGAAGCCATCTAATTAGAAAAAAAGAGTACAAAATCTGTCCCTACCTTTAGCTAAAGTGATCAATAACATCACCTTGGCCCTGGAAGGCATTCAGGCCAGCCTCAAATTACTGGTCAGGGATATTATAGATGGTAGAATTGCTTTAAACTTCTTCCTCATGGGCCACAGCAGAGTCTATAGGATTGCTTATAGGATTGCTAATAAATCTTGCTGTGTCTGCATTAATGCCTTGGGCCAAGGGGAAAGATCAATAGAGAATCTTAAGGAGAGAGCCCCATAACTTTTCTTAAGTTAGACCCTGGTAGTTTATGGGGATTTATTCAATGGGTTGGTTCTAAGACCCTGGGAGGCATAGCTGAGGTCATTGCTGCAGGATGGCCTACTCCTGTTGCTAAATTCCTGATCATAGTAGCCTTAATAAGATGATGTATGAGACAAATTGAACAGATTTGATCCTAGCCTCTGTCAGTTAAATTAATCAGAGTAGCCAGTGGAGTGGCATATTTATGGGAAAATTCACCAGAAACAACAGGTGGATATTGCTGAGAGGCAATGCTTCATGAGTTTCTTGCATTTCCGCTATTGTTCTGGATTCTTTTTCCAAGGATGTTTGTATAACAAACAGTGTTGGAAGGTAGAAATAGTACCTCCCTCTAGAGCGAAGGTCAAGTAAGCATTTTTTTAAAACAAATGTTTATTTTAGAATAGTTTCAGATTTACTGAAAGGTTGTGTAGATAGCAGAGAATTCCCATAAGCCCTACATTCAGTTTCCACTATTATCCTCATCTTATATTAGTACGGTACATTTGTCTAGGTAAGCTTTTATGCTGTTTAGTCTGAAAGATGTGGGTTCCCTAAGCTCAGGATCCTCTCCTGTGATGCAACCCACTGTGTGTCCAGGCATCCAGCTCGGTCTGTCCACATCACTCAACGCTGTGGGACTCAGGGGCAAGGGGAGCTGACGTAAATTTGAGTATGCTCATGCTGCCTACACTGTGGGGAGTAATAAAGTCCCTTTTCTCTGACCCAAGAGATTTTTGTCTTATATCAACATCCATTACAATATGGCAGGGTACCTTGTTAGCTTGCAAGCGGGGTAAAATCCCAAACCCCTCACATTTTTGACAATCCCCCTCTCCCTCCACCAACTCAACTCCTTGAAGACATGGAACAAGTTCCTGTTTGATAAATATATATTGAACTGAACTAAAATGAGCTAATGGTTTATTTTAACAATGGTGTAGGATAAATTTGAGGTCAGAGGTCAGGCTGGTATCTGCATAGAACTTGGTCAAATCAGTCAGTCTTTGCCTATTAACTGAAGGACAATGGAAGACACTCTACCGGCCCATGGGAGTAAAGCAATCCTAAGGGTAAGGGGGAGAGAAAGCAGACCGTTGGGAGAATTGGACAGGTAAGAGCTAAGGAGTGAGAGAAGCATAGGCCAATTGATGATACCTGGTGTCTGGAGAAGTCAGGAGCCACCCTCAGGTATTGCTGTCATGGGGTCATGAGGGCACATGAGCAGGGCCGTAATGCTCAGTAAGCCACCTCAGTAGAGCACCATGACAGGTAGCCCCAGCAGACGTCCAGTGAGGCCTATGAGCCTTTGGAAGGACCTTGATCTTTTTTTTCAAATTATTTATTTTTATTGGAGTATAGTTGATTTACAATGTTGTGTTAGTTTCAGGTGTACAGCAAAGTGATTCAGTTATACATACTAATATATTTTTTTCAGATTCTTTTCCCTTATAGGTTATTATAAAATATTGAGTACAGTTCCCTGTGCTATACAGTAGGTCCTTGTTGGTTATCTATTTTATATATAGTAGTGTGTATATGTTAATCCTAACCTCCTAATTTATTGCCCCCCCTTTCCCCTTTGGTAACCATAAGTTTGTTTTCTATGTCTGTCACTCTATTTCTCTTTTGTATATAAGTTCATTTGTATCCTTTTTTTTTTTAGATTCCACATATAAGTGGTATCATATGGTATTTGTCTTTCTCTGATTTACTTCAGTTAGTATGATAATCTCTAGGTCCATCCAACCTAGAGATTTGCAACAATCTCTAGGTTGTTGTAAATGGCATTATTTCATTCTTTTTTATAGCTGAGTAATATTCCATTGTATAAATATATCACATCTTTGGGACTTCCCTGGTGGTCCAGTGGCGAAGACTCCATGCTTCCCCTGCAGGGGGCACAGGTTCAATCCCTGGTTGGGGAACTAAGATCCCGTATGCCGTGTAGCGTGGCCAAAAAAAAAAAAAATCACATCTTCTTTGTCTATTCATCTGTCAGTGGACATTTAGGTTGCTTCCATGTCTTGGCTCTTGGCCTGGAGTTCAGCGGTAGGATTTCAGTCCTGAACTGTATAGCTCCCAAAGGCATGAATGATATGGGATCTGGATTCCAAAATAGGAATCCTCAGACCGAGTGGGGATGGACCTTGAAAAGTACCATTAATATCATAATGTCAGTTTATTGGGGTGGGAGGCACAATGCTTTTAATACGAATTGACATCTGACAAAATATTCTTGACATAACTGATCCTCTGGGGGCCATGAAAGTTCTGTCACTATCAGGAGTGAACGTGGGCTGGATAACGGAAGGAGTGTTGTCAAGCACAATCTTAGAGGGACTGGATATTAGGCAGGGACTCGATGGAACGATGAAGTTGGACCAGGCTCTGCCACTTGCTTCTGTGTATGATTCTGGGTTTTCTCATCTATAAACCCCATGGGCTTATTAGGAGGATTTAATGAGATAATGCATTTAAGCAAGTACCTAGCACTCAGTGACTCCCCTACAATGATCATTATCATTTATGAATAGAATTGGAACATAAGAAAGGGGATTGAGTCTCAAAAAGGCTGTAGCCAAGTTACTGGAACAGTAACCAGTTAGGCACAGGGTGGTGGTCATGAATCTCAGCATGGGGAGCTGGGGGGCCTTGCATCGTTCCCTACGCGTTCGTCTCATAGAAGAGAACAGAGCCTTGAGACTCCAGAAAAAACCTGCCTCAGAAGCTGAACACAAGCAGTGCCTAAAGAAGCAAATGAATGATCATAACCTATTTTCTATACACACACACACTTAAAACTTTTAAAACTTCACTTTTAAAAGTTAAAGTATCAAAAAGAAAGGTTAAAGTATCACTAAACACCAGTTTGAACCAAAACAATCCCTGACATGAATAACACCCCCAAAGCATCAGTTTACTTGCACGGCACCTAGCTGTAGCTAATACTGTATAAATGCATGTGAGGTGATCTTTCAGGTTAAAAAAAAAAATCCTATAAAATTAAATCCAGTTTATATAATACCACCAAATCCACCATGGCATACTAAAAAAAAAAATTTTCCTAGCTCTACTACCTGCATAATCCTGGAAAAAATATCAAATTCCTAACCTGTTAAATGAGATTAATTTTAGCACCTCATAAGTTTTGAGGTTTGAGATAATGAAAGGGAGAGTGCTTTGAAATCAGACTTGCTATATCATTTTTGTTATGATTATGATCATTATATATTTTCCAACTAGGTTTTACAAGTATCCAATCCAATGGTGTATCAATACTACTATTTTCATTGAGAAAATAAGATACATATATGCACACATACACACCCCAAGCAAAGGGAGTGATTACACCTCAGAAGTAAAAGGGTGAATTAACAGAGGGATCTAATGGGATATAAATGGAAATGACATTGGCAACATGAAAGCAAGCATGAGTGAAGCTGCTGGATGGAATTTAGATTCTTTCTTTACTTTAGACAGTTAGATAAGGGCTGTGGCAAACTAAGGTTATTTTTCAATAAACATACATTTTGCAGTCAAGGAGGAAATACTAGTCTCTCCCTACACCTGTAAGTTCGCTGGATACAATAAACTATAAAGAAATCTAGGGTGCAAAAATTGGTGTTAGGGAAGGATAAACATGAGCCAGTGTTTTCCATTCATTATTAAAAAGCAACCTGATAATTTTATGTGATTGTATTCTAAAATAAACAAATATCTTCAAACTTGGAAACCCTGTTTAACTGTTAAGACATAATTCACCTTTTCTTCATCAGTCAGCAAGTTTAGGCCCAGAAGGGAAACTTTACACAAGTTCCCTTTATACATATGGTTCTTTGATATGAACTATAGATCCTAGCAACCACTTTACAAATATCAGAAGGTAAACTGCTAGTTCTTTAATTTGATAATTCATTAAATGATTTTTTTTAAATTTTACCCACTGGGGAGGGGGAAGGGTGAGCTGTGACAAAGCGAGAGAGAAGCATGGACATATATACACTACCAAACGTAAGGTAGATAGCGAGTGGGAAGCAGCCGCATAGCACAGGGATATCAGCTCGGTGCTTTGTGACCGCCTGGAGGGGTGGGATAGGGAGGGTGGGAGGGAGGGAGACGCAAGAGGGAAGAGATATGGGAACATATGTTTATGTATAACTGATTCACTTTGTTATAAAGCAGAAACTAACACACCATTGTAAAGCAATTATACCCCAATAAAGATGTTAAAAAAAAAAAAAATTTTACCCACCTACCTCAACCACGGCCTAGAGCTACACTCCCTAATACCAACAGAGCTTGTCCTGGAGCCCCATGAGATTCTCATGAAAAATGCAAATAACTGGGGCCCATGAAAAACACTCATTCTGAATTCTGGGAGTTGTGGCCTGGGTATCTGCACTTTAGTAGAACCTCACTAAATTTGATCAGTCACTGCACTAGAACCTGTTAGCAATCCTTCTTCTGAACCTCTACGGCATGACGATGTTATTTATTTAGCATTTAGGGTGTATTAGTATGTATTCATTTATCCAACAAATATTTTTAGGTTCCTAGTGTGTGCCCAACACCATACTAAGTAAACACTGCCTTTTAATCCCAGAGGCTGACAACATACCCTCCATTCAAGAGTTGCCCACTCAGCCTCCATTTCCTACTTCTTCCTTTCTAAGAGAATCCAGTTTTGTTTAGGGACCCATTCATATAGCCAAATATTTCAGAGGAAATTGTGAAAAATGGGTCTGATGCCTCTGAAGGCAATGCCATTCCACTCGCCAATGACTGCATCATGTACTTGCATGTGACCTAATTCTGGCCAGTGAGGCATGAGGAGAAGTCGGCTGGGGGCTTCTGTGAGGTTTCCTCACTCTTAGGAGAAAGTGACAGGAAAAGGTGGTCTCTCTTTTCCTCCAAATAGTTACATGTACTTCTGTTGTGATATCTAGAACTGCTACAGCCATTTGTTACTTCCCTGAAGAAGAGGCCTCCACTGGGGATGGGGATAGCAGGGAAAAGAAATGGAAAAAACCTGGGTCCTTAGTAAATTTGTTGAGCCACTAATCAACCAGTTGCAACGCTCACTCTGCCTCGGGACTTCCAATGTATTGTTAACACCAGTTTGAGTCTGTGTTTCTGTACTCACAGCCAAAACATCCTCACTGATGCTCAGTAAATGTCAGTTCACGATGATGTTGACAATGATGTGAAAAAACAAAATGGTAGACTTGCCGTATTCCAAGGTGGTGCTACCAGCCATGGCTGAGATTTATCTGTGAATAAAAATAAGGGTGCAAGTCCTACAATCTTTTTTTTGTGGGGGGGGGCATGCAGGATCTTAGTTCCCTGACCAGGGATTGAACCCACGCCCTCTGCAGTGGAAGTGCAGTGCGGTGCAGTGGAAGGGCAGTGGAAGTGGAACTATTGGACCACCAAGGAAGTTAAGACCTACAATCTTTACTCCACAGAGCTACCCTCTTTCTCCTAAGCCCCGATGGTCTCCTTATGTGCCATCCGGAAGCAGGAAGGTCAGGAGAAGGTGAGTGACCCCCACAAATGTCTGGCGGCCGTCACTGTCCGTTCCCTTTTTTGACCACCCCGAATTTCCTGGTGTCAGTCTGTCTCCTCTCTTTGTTTACCTGACACTCGCTTATCATGTCAACTTTCTTCTTGCCTGACCAACCTGTCCTCCCTCTCCTTCAATGCCTCCCTCCTTCCTCTACCCGAAAGGATGAGTCTTTCCAAAGAATGAATTCTTCAAACTCTGTTTCTTCCATTCAACTAGAGTTTAAGCCATTTACTCATCCCACATTTGCAATTGCTTAGTGGACAGTTTCACCTAGATGTTTCACTCTAATCAAAAGCAGTGTGTTCAAAGCCAGACCTACCAATTCACCTCTGAAAACCATCTTCTTTTTCTGGAAATGATACTATAATTTTATAAAGGTGAAGACCTTGAGATTCTCTTTGATTTTCTCCATATTTCTTGTGATTTTCACCCAGGTCCAAGTCCTAACAAGTCCTCTTGCATAATTTCTCTCGCACACACTGCCTTTCTTTCTGTTCTTACAGCCACTATCCTGGTTCCGACTCTGACTTTATCACTTTAAACCTGGAACACTGCAATATCTCTAAAATACACTCCTATCTGTGCTCTCTCCCTGCCCTGCCCCCCGACACTTCCTACACATCCCTGAACAGATCCGTAGTCAGAAACCTTCACTGAGTTTCCACTGCCTTTAAATTCGTACCCAAACTCCCTAGCCTAGCAAGGCTCCAAAATTAGACTCAAAGTTATCCTTTTAGGCAGAGTTTCAAATATGCCTCTCTACAAATTCTTCAACTCAAAAAAGCTAGTTTGCAGCTCATTACCCACATACTCCTTATAGCTGCCTTCCTTGAGCCTTGGGTTTGTTAGACAGCTCTTTCCCTCCTCCCTGTCTACATCTACCAAAACTAAACCCTTCTTCCAAGGCCCGATTAAGAGTCTGAATGTGTCCTGATCACCTCATATGGAAGTTATTCATAAAAGTAATAACAATGATTTAAAACAATAGCTACCATTCATTTGTGCTTACTCTATCCCGGCCACTGTAAAATCCCATTCTTGTAAAATGTGGTTGATAAAAACTACCTAATGGAGTTGCCATAAGGAGCCAATGAGTCAATGTACATACGGGATTGAGCCCAGACCCTGAGATATGTGGAAGATGCCCAATAAGAATTGGCTGAATTGTCGCTAATTACGCCATTGAAATGCCACTGTGGGGTTTTGCTCCCAGTCAAAAGGCCATGTCTTGGTCACTCAAAAGAGAATGAGCTCCAAGGAAATGGCTAAGATGCAACATTGGGATCAGGGAAGGACAGACTCAGTTCTGGTTCCTCACAGTATCCCAGCATGCCTTTCTGAGCCTTAGGCAAACAAAAATGTCTTTGTTGCAAGTTGCATATATTGGCTGGCGATATGCTTGTTCTTTACATTTCTATTACGTGTGTGTGTCTTACATATCCCTTCACTTCCTTGTTCTGGGCACCAAAATGCAGAACTCAGACAGCATTAGGAAAGAAAGAACTTTCCGACGCGACCAGAGGTACAAAATCATGTGGGACACTAAAGAGAGAAAGCTCTTTTCCGGTGAGCAGAAGCTCTTCATCTCCTTTAAAAGAAGCAACAAAATTTCCCCCTCATGGTGAATTTGTTCTTGCTGCTTCTCAAACCAAAACGCAATTTAAGAGACAGTTACTACAGAGGAATGTTAAATACGTGGCTTTCAGGCTAAATCTGTGACAATCCTTACATTCCAACGCTGGGAAATTAGCAATGTAAATCTCTCTTTGAAACCTACTGTGGATTTACTCCTCAGCACTTGCCCAAAAAAACCCCAAGTTGCATTCAATTACACTAAGGTTAGGACATAAGTATGATTTACATAAGTATCTGTTATAATTTACATAAGTATCTGTTAATAAGTAAATATTTCACTGAGACGGAAAGTGTAGTTAGAACTCAGACCTACTTAAAATGGTTCTTCTAGTCCAAGGAAAGGCTAACCTGGTGCTTTGAAAAGTATGGCATCATACATTTATGAATGACACAGGATTTAAAATTCCTAGAGATGGAGTCATGTCCCCCAACCCTACCCCCCCCACACCACCCTGCCTGCCCCAGCAGGGGACTGGATTATAACCCCCAGGGAATGCAATCTCCGTTTCTCAGGGAATTCCAGTATAAATTAGCTTCGCAAGGACAGACAAGCTTTCCTGGAAAGTCACAGCATTTTCTTCTATCCCAGCATTTTTATATAGGCAAGACCCCCTACTTATGTTTTATCCCCAGATCACCTGGGATGCTTGTTAAAAGTACAGATCCCCATTATCAAGCCAAGGCCTGGGAATCTGTATTTTTAACAAACACCCACGTTTTGGTTGACTCATCCCTCAATCCAAAATCACTTGCAGCAAGAAGGCTGTTGTCATTTCTTTGTTTGTTTGTCGTGGTAACAGATCCTCTGGTTTTCTCTTTTTGAAGCCTGTCCTTCCAGGGTGCTGAAGACTGCCAACCCCCAGCTCTGTCCTCTGCAGCAGATCTTTCTCTTCTCTTTTGCTCATCAATATTCACTTTTTCTGTTGTACCATTTCTTCACTGGGGGGATGAAGCTCATCTGATGAGTGTTAAAGGAAAACTGCAACCATCACTCACATGAGCTTTTATCTGTGCCTTTCAATACCTTAATTCCTTTTTTTTTCTTCTTCCATGGGCCCCTCTTCAGAATAGTGGTTTTAAATGCATAAAATAAAATAAGGAAAGGAAATCAATCATATTGAAATACCATTCTTAAAATATGTTTTAAAATGTGAAATAGTAATACATACATGTTCTTCATTAATACATTAGAAAACAAGATCTAGAGGCAGGTCTAGTAGTTTTCTTAATTTCAAAGTATGATGAGTATAAATGATGTTTTGAAATAGTCACAGCAACTGTAATGTTATATGAAAATATCTGTGATTTTTATTGGTGACAAAGTCTTAGGTACTAAGTTTTGTTCTGTACATTCATAATTAAAATTTTGGTTAGATGAGAGTGAAAGTAAAAATACAATGTTTTCCTCATCCAAGTTCACGGGCTCGCTGAATTCAAGGTCCTTGGGCTGTGGGTCCAGGTTAAAAAATCTTGCCTTAATCAAATGGCTTGATTAATCATAGCAATTCCAGTCACTGCAGCTGGCCAGTGCAAACTCTTCCTATGCAAACAGGATGTGATGTGAATTTTTTAGCCATAAGTCTCTACCTGTATTGCCTGGCAGTTAGTAAGTGATTAGAAATTTTTTGGAAGCTTCTCTACCTTGGGTGTTTATCTGTGCTGTGTCCCCATCCAGTTCCATCTATTCTAATGATGCCCCCAGGGCTTCCTGCTCCCATCCCATCCTCCTCTGGAATCTTCAGCTGCTGGTCCAGGCCCCCTTTTCTCCTCTCCATCAGGCTTGATGCTCCATCTTGTGCCTGTTCCACTCCCTCCCCTTCAGCTTCTTCTGCTTTTCACTGTGTCCCCTACAAATCCCCCATCCCCTCTGGGAGCTAACCTGGCTGTGTTCCCCAGTCTGTCAACAGGTGCTTACAAACTCTTCAAGGCTCTAGTCCCATGAGGGACACAGAAAAATACCATTCCTCTGGCCCCACTGATCAGCCAGGTTTGGAAATAATTTTTTTCACTCTGTGGTCCCAGGCATCAGTGACAGACACTTCGGCAAGTCATTTGGCTGCAGCCTTACTGGATACCAAAGCACTGATCTGACCCACTTCTCTAGTTGAGTGCCAAGCCTGAAACACACATCCATATAAAAAGAGGCACTTCATATCCTTGAGAGAGAGAGAGATTACTATCCATGTTTTACAAAGGAGGAAACTTAGATACGAGAGGCTCAATAACGTCTAAAATCAAACAACGAGTCCGTAGTGGATCCAGGATTTTAACTGCTGTTGTCTGATGCTCATCTGTAAACAGTAGGTGGTCAAAAAAGGGTGATTGTAATAATAATAATAATAATAAATAATGATTATTATTATTACAGAGTTGGTGGCTTTACATTTGTATTCCCTGGAAGCAGATTCTGAGACAAGGAATATCCATAGGAAAACGATGCATTAGGGAGTGCTCCCAGGAAAAACCCTAGGAGAATTAGGAAGTGGGGCCGGAAAGAAATGAGGACCAAGTAAGGGAGTGACATGAAGCAGAGGTGATTTGGAGAGGGTCTGGGTCACATCTCACAGTTGTCCCATCAGAGGAAAGGGATGGGACCATTTATATGCACATATCTGTCAGTCATTGATTAAGGGCTGCTCTTGGGGGTTGTAGAGGGGGGCGGGGAATCACCAGGGAAATCTGGCTGTCTTAGGAGCACAGGTAAAGTGGGCTATGGCAGAGAAATTGTGGCCGGTGGTGGAAACCACTCCCAGAGCCACACTGACAGCATCTGCCAGGGTGATCTTGAAAATGGAGCAGCGTCATAAAAGGAAACAACATACAGCTCTGATTTTGCTATGTTTTCTTTCCATACAGATACCCAGCGTACCCTCAGCCTCCCCTCAGAACCATGTGCAACCTTAGAGGCAACACTGAAGATTCTAAGTAAACGCTTGTTGGTTGACTGAAATCATTTTATTATTTCAGCACCGTAGGAATTTAGGTGGTGGCTAGCCTCCAAGCCCCCTTCCTGCTGGGTCTCTAACAGCAAGACTTCCTCTCATTTTCCATGTTTTTGTTATTCTTCTGGGGGGGGGTTGCTTTTGTATATATGATTCAGCTCTTCAGAGGGAACCCATGACAGTCATGTGAGATGTGTTTAATTTTGTACAGTTTAACTGTATATTAGTAACAGGGTTTACTGGATGACTCTGCTTTTCCAACAAAACTGGAAAGGAAAAATCATTCCAGATTTGTTTTTCTAGGAGAATTTAAAATTGGGAGACATAAATGACTATTCTCTTTTTAAGTATCCATGCTGTAATGAAGTAATAGCAAAGAGTGGGCTCTTTCCCCAAAACGTATGAATAAGTGACTCTTTTTTTTTCCAGTCTCAGATGAGATTGATGCCGTTAGGCCTGTACTCTAGTCTTATGGTATTCTTCAATTAGTTTGCAGCTGGAATGAACTTTTGTCAATGCTGTTATTTGAGGCAGTTGGGTGTGAGGAACGTGACCCCGATGACATGGTTGACACAGAGACGTGCTGCCCAGGTTCCCCTCAAGGAAGGATGTGCTGCCCAGCCGTGGGACTGTGGTCCAGCAAACGACATCCAGCTGTCAGCTCCTTCAAGGTGGGCCTCAGCTGCCTCACCCCAGGTCCTGCCCTTCCCAAGACAGCCTGAATCCAATGACTGCAGAAAGTAGGGATAGAAAGGCATAACCATTTTGGCCTAACGGGGGAAACCCTGACAAGCGGGACTGCTTCAGATTTTCCTGTTGGGTTGCCAAAGATTTTGCTGCACCGACGTCACAGTTAACTTCTTCCTCAACGCAATCCTGCTTCCTCTCACATCCTTTTACGGGAGTGGATCACTAATAACATCTTGCACCGCAAACTTCCAGAGACTCTAACCTGCAGCAGTGGTTGCAGGACTGGTCTCAGAAAGCAGGCAATAAAGTGAGGGTTTGGAAGTGGATCACACAACATCTGGCTAGCCATGAGGATCCCACAGCTGGTAGCAAATAGAGTCCAGATGCCAGTAGCACAGTGGCCACTGAACTGTTAAATCTTCTATGGGGAGTGATCTGGGCGTGTGTACCAGTAAGAGCAAATACACTAGCAGGTACAGTGTATCAGGTATCTGCAACTCTGAAGGAAAAGGTAGATGTAAGGATGACAAGATTGAGTAGCTATGGCTAAGTGCCACTGATGTGCTACAGACAGATAAGAAGCAGCTGGGGGTGAAAGCCACGTATGGAACCAATTGTGAAAGCCAGGAGGCTCATAGGATATACAAACATGCTCCTTTGGCCCTGCAATAGCAGGACAAAAAAAGGTTTGGACTTGCCCAGCCAAGATACTGAACTTCATAAAAAATCAAGGCAGCTTTGTGTCAAGGTCAGGGCCTAGGTTAGAAAAATCTTTAATCCTCACAGATGGAATGAAGACATCTTGGTGGATGTCCCCAGGTATTTCCACATCACAGGCTCTGAACTTCCTAAGCCAACAGCCACCCTCAGACTGGCATGCTGGGCACATGAATGGAGCGGCCATGGTGACAAGATGGACACTGCAGATACTTCCAACGGCACACGAGGGCAGTTCTTGCCTTGCACAGTAGAACAGGATGGTAAAAATGACCATGCACGCTGGGACCAGGTAAAGCAATCTTAGTAATCAGTGGGGAAAATTACAATTGCTCTGTGACTTTAAAAAAGTTTTGTCAAAATATTAAAAACAGTTTTAGTATAGGGAAATGAAAAACAGTTGTGCAACTGGTATTTGTTAGTACTTAAAATATTAGAAACACTGAAAATTAAAGTGGTTGATTTCTATCTAAGCACACTTAGCAAGAATAGTTTGGGCAGGGACTTCCCTGGTGGTGCAGTGGGTAAGATTCCGCCCTCCCAATGCAGGGGGCCCTGGTTCGATCCCTGGTCAGGGAACTAGATTTCACATGCATACCACAACTAAGAGTTCGCATGCCACAACTAAGGAGCCTGCGAGCCTTAGACCCTGTGCAACCAAATAAATAAATAAAAAGAATTGTTTGGACAGTGCTTATCTTCGTCTTGTTATTTATTTTTCATATGGAGAGAGCATCTTTTCTATGCCTCTAAGGAGAATTGTATACCTTACTAAGTCTGGATCAGCTTCCAGCATTTTATCCTTTGTACTTTCAATGTCATGAAAAATTTCCAAGAGTTGCTTCAACGTGAGATTTTTGCCAGATCCACCTCCTCTGGAACATCTTCATCTTTTTGCTACAACAATTTCTCAGTTACGTCGCTAAGTCTGCCTTCACTGAGTTCCTCTGCTGCCCATGTAGGGTCTCCCAAAGGGCGGCCATGTCCAAGTTCCCACAGTCAGCTGCTTTTTCTACTACTTTATTCCATTCAAATTTCACTTCCAGGTTGTTATCACTTTTTGGATTTTTTGCTGCACTTTCATCTTTGTTGGCCAATTCCTCTTTCTAATATTCATTCTTATAAACTGTGACATGGGTTTATTCATAGAGAAAGAGGCAACACAACTAGATGCTTGGCTGTGTGTGAGCTGAGCAAAGATGTGCTGTGACCAATCACCACCCGACTTTGAAAGAAGTGATGTGATTGGTTACTGATCATGACAGGATCTTCTATTTACATAGTGACTTGTGAACTAAAGAGCTAGCAATGAGGTTTGTACCCTATGCAGTTATGCATGGTTAATACAAGGTTGTAGCTGAAATTTGAACCACACTGTTAGGGGACTGGTATGATTTAACTAAATAATAGTAACTGAAGTTTGTGCATATTGGAACCGTGCAAAGCCAGGACTAAATGTTCTTTCAACACTTACCAAGACTGATCTAGCTACTGCTACTGTCCAATGTCCAATCTGTCTGCAACAGAGGCAATACCAGCCCCCGATGTGACACCGTTCCTCACCGAGACCAAGCAGCCCTTGATGGCAAGTTTGCCCCTTCCATTTTGGAAGGGTGAGCAGTTTGCTCCCACGTGTTTTGGGTAGAAGCTTTCTTTTCCTGCCTGTAGAGCCTCATCCAGCACCACTCTCTGAGGACTTAGAGGATGTGACTCAGCAGCACCAGATCCCATGTAACGTTGTGTCAGACCAGGGGGTTGACTAAACAGGAAAGGAGGTGTGGAAATGGACCATGACCACGGATTCCACGGATCACACTGCCCAGAAACTGCCAGCCTTATGGGCTTGGAACCACCTGCCGAAGACAGGCCTGGAGTGCCAACTCAGAGACTTTTCTCTGTGAGGATGTGGCCTCCGGAGTACAGCGTGTGCATTGAAACTAAGTCTTTAGATGGCTTTGTGTCCCCACTAGGAAGAATAAAGAAGCCCATATGACTTCACTTACTATTATTGTCAATGACCACTTCTGAGGGACTTTGTGTTTCCTGTCCCCACACTCCTGAGCTTTGTAGGCTTAGAAGTCCTTGACCTCAAAGAGGACTCGCTTTTGCCAGGGGACCCAGCAGGAGTGCATCAAATTATAAGCCTCAGTGGCTGCCCAAGCACTTCGGGCTTCTTGTGTTCAGGGACCAGCAGGCAAGAAGAGAAGTCACCATTTTGGCAGAGGTAATCGACCCTGGTCATCAGGAGGGGATAAGGCTATTATTGCACAATGGGCAGGAGAAATAGGTATAGAACTCAGGTGATCTCCTTGGGTATATCTCGGCATTCCTTTGCCCAATTATGACTGTAAATGGACAGGTACTAGAGCCTGGCCTGAGAAAGGGATAGTGACCAGGGCTCAGGCCCCTCAGTGACAAGAGTCTCGGTCAAGCCACCAGGTAAGACTCCAAGGCCAGAGGAGGTGGTAACCAAAGGAGAGGAGGATCTAGAATACATAGTGAAGGAGGGAAATTTATGTGGGTCAGTTGTAGGTGGAGACCAACGCCAGAGATGGGGGCAGAATTTGTCCCTCAAAAAGTATACCTTAAGAAGAGAGGCCACCAGAATCCCGGAGAAGCTACGTTCTCAATGCGCTTGGAGAATGAATCCAAGCAGCACAAGGGGTGGACTATGGCAGACATGACGGCACACAGCCCAGGACCTCCCTTTGAGAAAGGATGGACATGCTGCCCAGCTGCAGGGAGGGGGTCAACAAATAGCCTCTAGTTGTCAGGGTCGGTACAGCTGCAGAGAGACTCCTCACCTGAGTTCACACCTTTCTCTGGTGACCTAGTAAGGCAGGCGTATAAAGGCCAGCCCTATCAACCTGACGTGGAACACTGATGGGCAATATGCACTTTAGGGCTCCCGACACGGTTGAAGGCTTTGTGGTACTACATCAGATTTCATCTCCTTCTGCCCAATCTGCTTCCTCCCTTATGTTCTGATACCTGATAAATATCTTATACCCCAAATTCCATCTCAGTGTCTATTTCTGGAGAACCCGACCTCCAACAATATATGTCCACATCCTGAGACTTTGTTGAACTAAACCTATGTGTAGTCACCATATTTCAATTTTATTTTAGAAGTAGTTTAAAAAATTTTCATCCTGTGATGGTGAAGATGTTATCATTGCAAGAAAGCTGATAGTCCTCTAAATATAAGAACTCCAGTAACCCAGATTGCAAACATCACTATACTAAGTTGTGAAAGATAATGCTGTATATTTGTACAATGTGTCACAATTTACAAAGCACTTTTATATTTATGGGGTTACTCGTTCCAAACAGCTATTCCATGCACTAGGAAGATATTTGAATTCTCTCGTTAGAGAAAAGAAGTTAAGATGGACTGCAAAATATCTAGGCATAAATCCCAGAGAAAATTTCCCCCTTGTGCTCAAGGAGAAAATACAAAGTTATAAATACAAGACTTTTAATAGTGAAAAATTGCAATAGTGAAAAGTTGGAACAGCCTAATGCCCCTCAGTAGGGGATAAATAAAATGTGGTATAATAATAGATTACAATAGCATACAGTTAGTTAAGACAGATGCAATATAATGTAAAGTTTATAAAATATACCAAATCTCAATATAAATCTCTAAATATAATATCGAGTCACTGAATAGAAAGTTTCAGAATATATATACTGTGATATCACTTAGGTAAATTTTAAAATATTGAAATATAATTGACATACAATATTATGTTAGTTTCAGGTATACTACATAATGATTTAACATTTGCATACATTATGAGCTGATCACCACGATAAGTCTAGTAACCATCTGTCCCCATACAAAGTTATTACAATATTATTGACCATATTCCTTATGCTGTAAATTATATCCCTGTGACTTATTATATAGCTAAAGGTCTGTACCTCTTAAACTCTTTTACCAATTTCGCCCACCCCCTGACTCCCCTCCCTTCCGGCAACCACTCTTTTGTTCTCTGTATCTGTGAGTCTGTTTTTTTTTTTTTGGTTTTTGGTTTTTAAAGGCAGACTGCCACGTGCAGCGCCTCATTTGGATGTGTCTGGAGTCTTGGAAGCTTGACTACCCTACGTTCTTCTACAAATGGACCTTGAGAGCTTGTTTCGAGGTTCTAGCAGGGGAGCGCAGCTACTGGTATACCCTTGACCGAAGAACAGTCCTCCTTTATCGGGGAAGGTCGTCCTCTTTGACGGAGCGCGCAGCTTCGGGAGGGACGCACATGGGGTGGTGAGGGAGGAAGGGGACACCCGCCTAGCCAGCCAGATCACCTGAATCAATCCCGGTGATCAATGGGGTGACAGATGTCGCAGCCAGATCGCCCTCACATCCTATGAGTCTGTTTCAGTTTGGGTTTTTTTTGTTGTTTTGTCTTATTTTTTAGATTCCACGTATAAATGTAGTATTTATCTCTCTCTGCCTGACTTGTTTCACTAACCATAATATTCTCTAGATCCATCCATGTTGTTGCAAATGGCAAGATTTCAATTTTTTTATGGCTGAGTAACTTTACATACTTCTTTACCCATTCATATATCTATAGACACTTAGGTTGCTTCTGTATCTTGGCTATCATACATAGTGCTGAATGGGGCTTCCCTGGTGATGCAGTGGTTAAGAATCTGCTTGCCAGTTCAGGGGACATGGGTTCGAGCGCTGGTCCAGGAAGATCCCACATGCTGCGGAGCAGCTAAGCTTGTGCACCACAACTACGGAAGCCTGTGGGCCTAGAGCCTACGAGCCACAACTACTGAGCCTGTGCTCCACAACAAGAGAAGCCACCGCAATGAGAAGCCTGCACAACGCAACGAAGACCCAACACAGCCAAAATAAATAAATACATTTTATTAAAAAAAATAATAATGCTGCAATGAACATTGGAGGGCATATATCTTTTTGAATTAGTGTTTTTGTTTTCTTCAGGTTAAGTACCCAGAAGTGATACTGCTGGATCGTATAGTAGTTCTATTTTAAATTTTTTGAGGGACATCCATACTGTTTTCTATAGTAGCTGTGCCAATTTACATTCCCACCAACAGTGCACAAGAACTCCATTTTCTCTACATCCTCACCAGCATTTGTTATTTGTTGTCTTTTTTTAAAAATATTTACTTATTTATTAATTAATTTATTTTGGCTGTGCCGGGTCTTAGTTACGGCACGTGGGATCTGTACTCGCAGCATGAGAACTCTTAGTTGTAGCATGTGGGATCTAGTTCCCAATCAGGGATGGAACCCGGGCCCCCTGCATTGGGAGTTCGGAGTCCTACCCACTGGACCACCAGGGAAGTCCCTATTGTCTTTTTGATGATAGCCATTCAGACAGGTATGATGTGATAGCACGCTGGATTCTGATTTGCACTTCCCTGATGATTAGTGATGTTGAGCATCTTTTCATGTGTCTGTGGCCATCTATATGTCTTCATGGGGAAAATGTCTATTCAGGACCTCTGCTCATCTTTTAAATGGGTTGTTTGTTTTGCTGATGTTGAGTTGTATGAGTTTTTGTATATTTTGGATATTAATCCCTTATCAGATATATCATTTGCAAATATCTCTTCCATTCAAGAGGCTGCCTTTTCACTTTGTTGATAGTTTCCTCCACTGTGCAAAAGCTTTTTAGTTTGATGTAGTCCCATTTCTTTAGTTTTGCTTTTGTTTCCCTTGCCTGAAGAGACAGATCAAAAAAATATATTGCCAGGACAAATTGTCAAAGAGCATACTGCCTATATTTACTGTTAGGAATTTTGTGGTTTCAGGACTTATATTTAAGTCTTTAATACATTTTGAGTTTATTTTTGTATATGGTGTGAGAAAGTAGTCCAGTTTGACTCGTTTGCATGTAGTCGTCCAGTTTTCCCAACACCGTTTATTGAAAAGACTGTCTTTTCCCCATTGTATATTCTTGCCTCCTTTGTCATAGATTAATTGACCATACAAGTATGGGTTTATTTCTGGGCTCTCTATTCTGTTCCATTGATCTGTCTTTGTGCCAGTACCATACTGTTTTGATTACTGTAGCTTTGGGATATAGTTTGAAATCAGGCAGTGTGATGCCTCCAGCTTGGTCCTTTCTCAAGATTGTTTTGGCTATTTGGGGTCTTTTGTGTTCCCATAAAAATTTTAGAATTATTTGTTCTAGTTCTGTAAAAATTGCCATTGGTATTTTGATAGGAATTGTATTGAATCTATAGATTGCCTTGGATAGTATGGTCATCTTAACAATATTAATTATCTCAATCCATGAGCATGTATATATTTCCAACTGTTTCTGTCATCTTCAATTTCTTTCATCAATGTCTTGTAGTTTTCTAAGTACAGGTCATTTACCTCATTGGTTGGATTTGTTCCTAGGTATTTTATTCTTTTTGATGCAATTATAAATGGGATAATTTTCTTAATTTCTCTTTCTGATAGATTTCTGTATATTAATTTTAGATCCCATAATTAACGTAAAAACAATACTAAATATTTATACTTATATAGAACTTTTAAAGCATTTTAAACAGACTGATTAGTTACACCCTACAGTCCCTGCAACGATTTAGGTGAGAGTAAAGGCAGGGACGATCCCTTGCTTTGTAGACATTTTTCTTGGATTTAAGATATTTTAAGACTGTATTGGGAGCTGGCAAAGAAAGATCCCATTGAATCATGGTTGGTAAGTAAGCACAGCCTGATTTTTTAGCTTCCAGCTCTTTGCAGAGACCCGTGATCTTCATTTCCCTTTTTCCAGAGCTAACCCATTCTTCCCACGCTCAGATTTCTGATTCTGGAATACAACATGTGCTCTGTGAAAGTCTGGGGGAAAGGAATGCCCCTCACAGCCCTACCCTCCTAGCCCCTCTGCACCTCCCCATCCTCATCACAATGAGGTTTAGTCCTGAGGTTAAGCCCAGTGGCAGTGAGCACTGGGGCTCAGCCTGCCTCTCGGCACCTGGGGCAGGGATGCTCTGTCTGCCACCCCAGGACGGTATGAAGTGAACAGCTTAGTGGAAATCCACAGAATCTTTCTTATTGAATGGAGTTTAGTCAGAAAGGGAGGTCCACTGAAAACCAACCTGGTGAGGGAGGCTCGCGCAGGTTCGTGGCTCTCCATAGCACCTGACACCTGAGTTACTGCAGATATTCCTCCTTCCCTGTTCAGTGTGGGCAGAGTGCTGAGCTCAGGGAGGAGGAAGAAGGTACAAGAACCTCATCTTTTCCAGTTTGGGAAGGAAAGGAAAGACAGTCTCAGTGCCTCCTTAGGCATAAACTGCTGAGGCATGCTGCACTGTGGGAGTATCCAGAATCCATCCCAAACTCTCTAAGATTTGGCTTGATCTGATTTATCATTCCCAAATTCCACTTAACAGTATGTATTTCTTGATAATTTTATTAATTTTTTCACCCCTATCCTAACCGGAGTGCTTTTGAATTGCTTCTCTTCTCATAGGTTGAAACTATCAAGGCATCTAAGATCATCCCAGCTGTTAGAGTTTGCAGCCCAGGGAACAAAGAGAACAAAGGAATATTATGTCAAAATATTTTACATATTGAATTTTTTAAGCAATTATTTGAAGCTTTTGAGACACTAATGTATTCTTTACACCCAAAGGGGTCACAGAGAGCAGAAAAGATTTTTTTATTATTGAGAATAAAGATCAACTCTATTTCACAAGACTGAGACATCTGAGAATTAAGTGAGACAGGGTTTGCAAAGCCCTTGGTAGATGGCCTGGCTCTCAGCAGGTGTTTAATAAACTCAGTTGCCATTCTGTTTTGTGTGGGCCATATTAACTCTTCAGTCCAGTTTAGAAAGGTTCCCGCTCTCTTTAAAACAGTCCTTCTCACAGGTTATGTGCAAATAAATGACCTGAGGGTTTTGTTAAATTGCAGATTCAGACCCAGTGGGTCTGGGGAGAGGCATGACAGTTCAAATTTCCAACCAGCTCCCAGGTGTTGCTGATGCTGCTGGAATGAGATCCACACTTGGGGTATCAAGGTTCTGCCTCATGGATTGAAATTATCATTCCTACTCATTTCTACTCCTACAGTTGTGAGTATGTTGCTTTATCCCATGAATCTTCACCTGTTCACCCCCAATCACCTATTCAGATCCTACATAACTTTCAAAGTGTAGTTGGAGCCGCATTTTTTTATGAAACCTTCTTCCCCAATTTTTGCATTTCTAAAGGATTAATATCACCTGATACCCTGAATCAAATTTAGTTGAATCTTTTTTATTGATATTAATACTGGTGAGAGATTGGTTAGTTCACCTAAAAAGTTGGTGAAAGTGGGAATAACATAATTTAAACATACCTACTTTAAATGTTTAATAAAAACCTTTAAATGCACATTTGTTGCCCAATTTTTTGATGTGAGGCCTACTCCTTTTGTTCGAGTAGGTCTCCTTTGAGATGTGTTCTGCTTCTTCTTTCTTACACAAACCATCCCTATTCATATTGTTTAATTCATTTTTTCTGAAACTTTCACAGATTTCCTGGCCACCTAATCTGACCACATTTTTTTTTTGATTTTTTGGTATAAATTTATTTATTTTATTTTTGGCTGCATTGTGTCTTCGTTGCTGCAAACGGGCTTTCTCTAGTTGTGGCGAACGGTGGCTTCTCTTGTTGCAGAGCACGGGCTCTAGGCGCATGGGCTTCAGTAACTGTGGCTCGCGGGCTCTAGAGCTCAGGCTCAGTAGTTGTGGCGCACGGGCTTAGTTGCTCTGCGGCATGTGGGATCTTCCCGGACCAGGGCTTGAACCTGTATCCCCTCCATTGGCAGACGGATTCTTAACCACTGTGCCCCAGGGAAGCCCCTTGACCACATTTTTAAAATGACTTACCTTAGGTTATTTAACGTGTTTTCCACGGACACTGCAACTCTTTCTTTTTGCTCTCAAATTTCATTGGTTTCATAATTTTTAAATTGAATTAGGTAGTTAGAAGGACAAGCACAAAGACAGGTCTGGAAACAAACACAACCAACTGTTGGTAAGTGTACAGTTCACCTGTGGGAGGAGAAGTTGAGGGATGGGGCCGGGGGCAGGCAGAATAATGGCTCCCCAAAGATGTTCACGTCCTAGTCCAGAAACCTGTGAATATTACCCTATATGGCAAAAAGGATTTTGCAGGTGTGATTAAGGTAAGGACTTTTATTTATTTTTCAAGTTTTAAAAAAATTTTACTTATTTATTTTTGGCTGCGTTGGGTCTTCATTGCTGCACCTGGGCTTTCTCTAGTTGCGGCGAGCGGGGGCTACTCTTCTTTGCGGTGCGCGGGCTTCTCATTGCGGTGGCTTCTCTTGTTGTGGAGCACGGGCTCTAGGCATGCAGGCTTCAGTAGTTGTGGCACTCGGGCTCAGTAGTTGTGGCTTGCAGGCTCTAGAGCACAGGCTCAGTACTTGTGGTGCATGGGCTTAGTTGCTCCGCGGCATGTGGAATCTTCCCGGACCAGCGCTCGAACCCGTGTCCCCTGCACTGGCAGGCGGATTCTTAACCACTGTGCCACCAGGGAAGCACTTTTAGGATTAACTTTAATCCTAAAAGTTAAGAATTAACTTTAATCCTAAAAGTTAAGGATTTTTAGATGAGGGATTATCTGGATGAACTCAACATAATCACAAGTATCCTTACAAGAGAGACAAGAGAATCAGAGTCAGTAGTATATGTGACTATTGAAGCAAGAGGTCAGCGTGATGTGAACAAGGGGCCATGAATCAAGGAATATAGACAGCTTCTAGAAGCTGAAAAAGGCAAGAGAACAGATTCTCCCCTCAGAGCCTCCAGAAGGAACCAGCCTGGCCAATACCTTGACCTTGGCCCAGTGAGACTGATTTTGGACTTCTGACATCCAGAGCTGTAAGATAATAAATGTGTTGTTTTAAGCCATACGTTTGTGGTAATTTATTGCATTGGCCATAGGGAACTAACACAGGGCACAAGTGTACTGCTCTGAAGAGGTACTCAGAGTGCTGTGGGCAGAGTGGTACTGAGGGGATGTGTTGGCTTGTCTGGCAGGTGCAGTAAGTAAAGAGTAATCAAAAGCATTTCTACTGACATGAAAAGCTGCTCAACATCACTAATTATTAGAGAAATGCAAATCAAAACTACAATGAGGTATCACCTCATACCAGTCAGAATGGCCATCATTAAAAAGTCTACAAATAACAAATGCTGGAGAGGGTGTGGAGAAAAGGGAACCTTCCTACACCGTTGGTAGGAATGTAAGTTGGTGCAGCCACTATGGAAAACAGTATGGAGGTTCCTCAAAAAACTAAAAATAGAGTTGCAGTATGATCCAGCAATCCTACTCCTGGGCATATATCCAGACAAAACTGTAATTAAAAGAGAAACATTTACCCCTATGTTCATAGCAGCACTATTCACAATATCCAAGACATGGAAACAACCTAAATGTCCATCAACAGATGAGTGGATAAGGATGTGGTACATATATACAATGGAATATTACTCAGCCATAAAAAAGAATGAAATAATGCCATTTGCAGCAACATGGATGGACCTAGAGATTATCATACTAAGTGAAGTAAGTCAGAAAGAGAAGGACAAATACCATATAATGTCACTTACATGTGGAATCTAAAATATGACACAAATGAACTTATTTATCTATGAGACAGAAACAGACTCACAGACATATAGAATAGACTTGTGGTTGCCAAGGGGGGTTGGGGGAGGAATGGATTGGGAGTTTGGGGTTAGCAGATGCAAACTAGTATATATAGAATGGATAAACAACAAGGTCCTATTGTATAGCACAGGGAACTGTACTCACTATCCTATGATAAACCCTAATGGAAAAGAATATAAAAAAGAATGCATATATATGTATAACTGAATCACTTTGCTGTACAGCAGAAGTTAACACAACATTGTATATCAACTATACTTCAATTAAAAAAACCACTTCTATTGTAATTAATTTGGAATTGTACTTTGTTCACTAAATCTTTCATATGTCTTACCAGATGAATGGTGAGTTTTTTGAGGGCATCAACATGTTCTTTTGCTGGCTTTGCATCTTGAGAGATAGCATTTTAAATCAGCAGCTAATCACTTTAGTTATTTGTAATTTAAAAATTGTCTGGGGCTTCCCTGGTGGCGCAGTGGTTGAGAGTCCGCCTGCCGATGCAGGGGACACGGGTTCGTGCCTCCGTCCGGGAAGATCCCACATGCCGCGGAGCAGCTGGGCCCGTGAGCCATGGCCGCTGAGCCTGCGCGTCCGGAGCCTGTGCTCCACAACAGGAGAGGCCACAGCAGTGAGAGGCCCGTGTACCTCAAAAAAAAAAAAAAAAAAAAAATTGTCTGTGTGGCGTTTTTGTGGCTTAATGTTTAGACTAGTATACTTAAGATTTATTTTCCTGTCAAAAATATTGTATCCTCAAAAAAAAAATTGTATCCTCTACTGTGCTAAAAACCTGTAATCTAGGAGACAGGAGCTGAAGAAAACATAGCAAAGGTTTTGGAGTCTTAGCCTGTTTTCTGCTATTGCCAACACTGTGGCCTTGGACCTGTTAGGGAACCTCTCTTACCTTAGTTTCTTCTTACGTAAAATGGTGATTATAATACTTTCCACCTAACAGTCTTGTTGGGAGGAATGAATAAAGTACCAAAAAATGCTTGGTCCATAGATACACAACAGTGGTAGTGATTCTTACCACTGTATTGTTGCTAGAGATCATACTCTAGGAATGTGTGAAGGAGTGAAAGGACACTGAGAGCAGCAGTGCAGATCAGCAGACCTTTTATATTCTAAAGCCAGAAGGACTCTCTAAGACCACCTAGAACAGGGGTTGACAAACTATGGCTCATAGGCCAAAACCGCCTGCTTCCTGTTTTCATAAGTAGAGTTTTATTGGAATACAGCCACGCCCATCCATGTACCTATCAGCCATGGCTGCTTTTGCACTACAATGTCAGAGTCCAGTAGTTGTGACAGAGACTTTACGACCTGCAGAGTTTAAAATACTTACTTTCTGGCCTTTTACAGGAAAAGTTCAACCACCTTGATCTAGAACACCTTATTTACAGATAAGGGAAAAGGGCTAAATGACTTTGTCCCCAGTCACATTGCTAGCTAGAGACAGAATCAGGACTCAAATGTAGATGCCTTGACTCCTAGTTCAAAGCCTGAATGAGGGAGAGAAAATGACAGTTCTCTGAATCCAGCCCAGAATGGGGTCCTTCGGTGGAGTTTGGCTCTGATCTAGGCTTCTAGGGAAAAGACTGACAAGTGCCTCTCCAGACACTCCCAGGCTGGTTCACACCTCCACATCCTGATATGTGCAACTTATAGAACCACCCTGTAAGAAATGCTAACAGGAGTCCTTCAAGTAGAAAGGAAAAGATACTAGAGTAACCTGAAGTCATACGAAGAAATAAAGAGCACCGGGCTTCCCTGGTGGCGCAGTGGTTGGGAGTCTGCCTGCCGATGCAGGGGACACGGGTTCGTGCCCCGGTCCGGGAAGATCCCACATGCCGCAGAGCGGCTGGGCCCGTGAGCCATGGCCGCTGAGCCTGCGCGTCCGGAGGCTGTGCTCCGCAACGGGAGAGGCCACAACAGTGAGAGGCCCGCGTACCACAAAAAAAAAAAAAAAAGAAAGAAAGAAAGAAAGAAAGAGCACCAGTAAATATAACTACATAGGTAAATACAAAGCCAGTATTATCAAACTTTTCACTTGTAACTCATTTTCCCCCTACATGACTTAAGATACAAATGCAAAAACAGTAAGCATAGATCTAGGTTAATGGGCACATAATGTATAAAGATTTAATTTGTGATGACAATAACAACATAAAAAGGGGCTGGAGTTGTACAGAAGCAGGGTTTTCGTATACTATTGAAGCCAAAGTGGTATTCATTCAAAATAGATTGTTATGTATACACACTACTTATAGCACAGGGAACTGTACTCAGTATTTTGTAATAACCTATAACGGAAAAGAATCTGAAAAAGAAAGATGAAGTCTCTTCCCGAGACAGCAGAAGTCCTGGGATTCATTCTGATTGGACTGGTGATGGGTCCTGGGGGATTTGGAGCCCTGATGTCCAGTCCTGTTCTGGAGTCTGGGTCAGAGCCCCACCTTTAGGGTGGCCGCCCTAAAGGAAGGAGAGTGCTAATACCTGTAGAAGGGGGCCTCTCCACCCTGTCCTCATGTAGGATGCCAGATGGTGAGAACACAACCAAGGTCCACACATTCTTCACTCAGATGTTCCCGAGGGGGGATATTGGTCAAGAAGGGAGTCAGAGTCCAAGATGTTAGACGTAGCTGCATCCTCAGGGAGCCTCTAATCCAACCCCCTTCATTGTGCAACTCAAGAAACTGAATCCAGAGAAATGAATGACTCCCACAGGGTTACAACTTCTTTGTAGCACTGTGCCGGGGAAAGTCCAGGTATTCTGACCCCTTATACAGACTGCTCCACTAAGTAACACTAGCAGAAGGGGTTAATTAGTAGAACTTTCTGAATACCTTAGGACAAAATCTTTCTCAGAAACGGACAAAGATCATAACTTACACTTTCTCTACCTCCCCATATACCCAATAAGATGTTGAAATAGATATATGTGTGTGTACATATATATAGATTATATGTACATGTATGCGTATAGATACAGGTGTATATGTAATTGTATGTATATAAATGGTGAGAGAGAGATCGCATTTTAGACTCATGCCTGTGTAGAAACACTTTAAAAAGCTTTTGGTTTTTTCCTTTAAAACGTATAGAGTTACAGGATAATTATTGTTCATGTCCCCTGCACTGGCAGGTGGATTCTTAACCACTGCACCACCAGGGAAGTCCTCCCTTCTACATTTTAAAGAAAACGTTTTATTTTCAAAAGTCACACTTAAGGTCAAGGGTATTATCTTGAAAATTGCATGAAGTTGACAGTTTTGGATGGCAGATTTGGGCAATCTGACCCAAGTGATTTTCAGTCCCTGCTCTAGTAAATTATCTGAAGGCTGCTTCTTCTGAAATTCACTCTTCATCATTGCTAGGACTTGATCAGGTCACCTTGCCAAAATTGCCAGTTTATTTATTTAAAGAAGAAAACTGTTCAAACTCTTTATCCATTTGAAACCACTCTTCTCTGTTCTGGAGCCCCAGTCTCAAGGTCACCTAGGCCACCAAACTTAGTGTCCATTAGTGGAGGAATGGATGAGTAAAGTGAGTGGACTGCACACTGTGGCATTTTGTGCAGCAGATAAAAACAACAAATGTGATGAATGGACCACAACAAACTTAGCTCTGTAAAACATAGCACTGGATGAGAAAAAAATTAGCAAGAAAAAATAAAATTTATAGCACATACACACAAAGCAATATACTTTATTTTATAAGATAAAGATATATTTAAGGAAATATATGAAACACGAAAGTAGGTACTTAGCGTGGGGAGTTGGGGTAGGGGATGAAGGGGAAGAATAAAACAAGAGAAGCTTTGCTGCAAATGCGATCATGAGGTAGCATGAACAGAGGAGTAAGATGAACTCTTTTGAGGCCTCAAGAGAGGCGCAAATAAATACTAATTCAGAAAGATAATCCTGTAGATTAATGCTTCCCAACAAGGTTCTGCGGAACTTGAACATTCTGAAAGATGTTAATGGGTATTTCCCCAAAGCAGATTCCACAGTCAAGCACATCTGGGAAACTTAGGTTAAACGAAGCTAATCAGGCCTCTTCACTTTAAGTGTTCTCGGAGCATATAATAAACAGTCTAACGTAAGATGGTATGCGCAGCATTCCCCAAACATCTTTGGTCTTGAACTGCTCTTTGCCAAATGCCATTTTGCAAAACACAGAGCTCTGAACATTGACGACAGTTACTTTCTTCTCTCAGGACATCCTTCATAATCCATCCCTACCTGTGCTCCAGGTCTCAACTCTTCCATGAAGCCCCTCTGCAGACCACAATAATCTCTATTCTGATCTTATTGCTGCAACTCTCTGGCCTTTGGACAAAGGCCAATAAGCAATAAGATCAGAATACTTTACTGTTGCTGCAAAATGCTTATTACTACAGCAGTCAGATCAGATACAGCAGGCAAACTTTACTGCTGCTTCTGCACAGACTGCTTTCTTATGGACGGGTGTGACATTTTATTTTATCTATATCTAGATATTGGTTAAGTTGAATAAATTACATGAACGTTCCTTTCAGCCAATCATTTCACAGCATCTAGTCAAATCGGGTTAATCTTTACAGTCTGCCTCTCTTACTGAGAGGTGAAGGTGGATGAGTCCTATTTACAAAGCATCCCAACAGTCATAGAAAAAAAGCTTTCTTCACAAAGTTTTGATGCTTTACAGGGAAGCATCCTGTCCTGTCTTGAAGGATAAGAAGAATCTTGCAGGCAAAGAGTAGGAGATGATCATGACGTATTGGTAAATGTGTAAAACCGGCACTCCAGGTAGGGGAAGAGCACTGATGTGAAGCATTTGCTAATTTCCATGGTGTAAATTCTCCTGCTGCAGCAGAATTCAAGGTTCCAACGTGATGTCACTGAACAGAGTTGGGACTAGATGTGCATGAGCTAGTAAGAGCCAGATCCAGCCAGCACACCACTGGAGGCACCAGATGAAAGCAATAGCACAGGCAAAGGCATGGAGTCTGGAAATGTCTGGTGATTAGGTGGCTGTTGTGTGGAGTGTGAGACAGTAAAATCGAGCAGGACCCTGTGAGGTCTTCCTGAGGACAGACCCTCCCCCCACCCCCCACCCACTCTTCCCCCTCTACCTCTTGTTTGTAGAAAAGCTTTAGCCTCCCAGGCCTTCCCTGAGTTCCAAAAGGAAAAATTTGATCAGAGAAGTAAAAAAAGATACAGAAACAAAAGAAAACTGTCAAGCAAGACAAAATAATAATAGTTTAGCCATAAAATAGTCAAGGACCTTTAGTTCCTTTTCAGGGGCTATAGATAATATCCTGAGCCATATCCTTGAGTTGTTCGGCAAATTCTAAACTCCCCACCAGGTGGAAGAAGTTAACTGCATGCTGACCACCAGTGCGAGACCCCAGACTGGTTGGAACCAGAAGGTTGGTGATTGAGATTCCTGAAACATCACCCTGTTACTTCACCATCAACCAGAGAACTGTCCACGAGCTGATCACATACCCTGTGACCCTCTCCCTCACACTGTCTTTTAAAACCTTTCCCTGAAATCCACTGGGGAGTTTGGGTCTTTTGAACATGAGCTGCCTGTTTTCCTGCTTGGCCCTGCAATAAACACTGTACTTCCCTTCACCACGACCCCAGTGTCAGTAGATTGGCTTTTCTGCGCATCAGGTGAGTGGACCCAAGTTTGGTTCGGTAAAAATAAGGGCTGGAATATAGATGGAAATGGAGAAGCTTGCACAATCTAAACCAGGTAATTCCCAAAGAGAAGACAGGTGTAGCCTGGGATAGGAAAAACAGATCATGAAAGAAGAATTTGGAAAACAGTTTAGGAAGAGATTGCAAATAGCATTGAAAACTTTTGCAATTTTCTCTTTTATACAGTTGATAGTGATCTAAACCATCCAGATTTTAGAAGAATAACTCTAGTGGCAGTATGGAGGAATTACTGTAGGACAGGGATACTGGGAGTAAGGCAACTGGTCGACAAAATTTCAAAATAATCTTGAAAAGAGATCTAAACTGCCAATGCTTGGCATCTTTGAGCCACAACGCAGCCATTTCAGTACTACTCATGTATATTCTACCTGAGGGGTTCTTTAACTCAGGTCTCTGGAAAACAACAAAAGGAAATAAAATAATTTTTAAAACTACTAAATATAAACTATACAAATGCATAGCTTAATCAAATGCAACTGTGTGTATATGTTTTTACATACTACGAATTCTTTTATGAATATCCTGTTCTTCCACAGCAGGGAATACACTGTAGTTTATCTGCTTCTGCTTATCTTCTTATGGCTAATTCTTATTGCCACTTCCTGAGTATCACACTGGTCCCATTAAGCTCTCAAATTTGTTCTATATTTGCTTGATGTTCAATTATACAAGAACTCACCCCCTTTAACTACAGCAAAGTTTGTTTCTGCAGCTGCAGCGCCCCTGCTGCTTGTTATGCTGAGCCAGGTTTCCTTGGCATTAGTGCTGGAGCTGAACTCAACACCTACCCTGGAGATGTCACACTTTCTCAGGCCTCCTGGACTAAGCCACATGGCCCGGGAGCTGATGGCCCTGGGTCTATGTCAGCTGACTGGTTGGAAGGCTCCCTGATGAGTTCTAGTTCCCTTGTCAATAGTGGTCCATGAGATGGTGACGTAACTGCAGCGTCTGTGCTTTTGCCACAGGCTTTAATGATTGTTTTCTAGGCACAAATATTTACCCCCACGGGTGGTCCTGTGATCTATAAAGGGAGGTGTGAGTGTGACAATGTCTGCAGAATCTCATACCAACTCTCTGTCTCTGTCTCTCTCGCGCTCTTATTCTTTCCTGTTCCTCCTATATCTGGCATCAGAACAAAGCATTTGTTACCAGGGCTGGGACCACCATTGCCCAGCTCCTTTAACTCTTGTACCACCAGCAGGTGGGGACAGCAGCAGCGGCAGGAGAGCACGGGAGGTGAGGGAGGGGTGGGAAAGTCCGCTGCTGCTTCTCATACCTGCTCAACCGAATCCTTGGAGCCAAGAAGGCAATCTGCTCACTTCCTCCCAAACATGCTGGTATTAATGCCGACACACGTCTCTGGCCACACTGGAATGTGCTGGTTAAGAGTGTGGGCCCTAGAGTCCCACTACCTGATTCAAACCTTGCTCTATCACCTGCCAACAGGATAACCTCAGTAGGCTTGCCAGATTTAGCAAGAACAAACAAATGCAAACAGGACACGTAATTTAACTTGTCAGGTAAATGATGAATAACTTTCAGTATAGGTATGTCCCATGCAATATATATACTAACCTATTTTTTTTATTTATGAAATTTAACTGTATTTTATCTGGCAACCCTAGACTTCAGGCAAGTTACTTAACTTCTCTGTGCTCAAATTCTCTTACCCGGAACTTGAGAATAATGGAACTGTCCACCAGAAAGCATTGTCTTGAGGATTAAATGAGATAATATATGTAAAATGTTAGGAACTTGCTTGTTGGCACACACTAATAAATGTTATGTGGCTGGGACTTCCCTGGTGGCGCAGTGGTTAAGACTCTGCCTGCCAATACAGGGGACACGGGTTCAAGCCCTGGTCTGGGAAGATCCCACATGCCGCGGAGCAACTAAGCCCGTGTGCCACAACTACTGAGCCTGCGCTCTAGAGCCCGTGAGGCCACAATTACTGAGCCCGCGTGCCACAACTACTGAAGCCTGCATGCCTAGAGCCCGTGCTCTGCAACCAGAGAAGCCACCGCAAAGAGAAGCCCGCACACCACAACGAAGAGTAGCCCCTGGTCGCCGCGACTAGAGAAAGCCCACGTGCAGCAGTGAAGACACAACACAGCCCCCAAAATAAATAAATTTATAAAAAAAAATGTTATGTGGCTATTAGTCAATATATTATGATGGAGTGCATGGACTTGGGAGCCATACAGACCAAGTTCAAGGTGAACTTGGGCAAGTTATATAACTTCTTTGTGTCTCAGTCTCATCATCTACAGAATGGGGATAATTATGGTTCTTACCTTACGCTGTTGAGAGGAGTAAATAAGACAGTACATGGCAATCATTTAGCACAATTCCTGGCTCACAGCAAATATAACAAATAGTAGTCTCTGTAATAAATAGTCATAAGAACACCCTCCCCCGTCAATCTGTGAGCCCTCTTTGCTGTGCAGTGTCTCCATCCTATTCCAGTGGGCACTGATTTCTCTTCCTCTGAATTTCTGTAGTCCTTGCTGATTTTACCCCAAACAGAACCCTCAACTATACCCTGCCTTGCACTGTTTGCTAACTATTCCATTTATGGATGCCATATTTCATTGGTCAGATCCTGGAAGCCTTTTCTTCCAGCCCCTCCCTTGGGTGCTGGGCACCATTTTTAGTACATATCTGTTTTTTGTTTATTTTTGTTGTTGTTTTTGTTTTTGTTTTAGCCGCACCGCATGACATGCAGGATCTTGATTCCCTGACCAGGGATCAACACTGTGCCCCCTGCAGTGGAAGCTTGGAGTCTTAACCACTGGACCACCAGGGAAATCCCCAGTACATATCTGTTGACTGATTAACTTTTTAGTGCCATCATCATGGATGTGAGGCCCAAGAGGAAGAGTCACATCTGCATTATCCAATGACCTACTTCCTAAAATCGACAGGCAGAGAGGGGAAGTCCTGTTTGAAATGTCAGTGTACTTTCCCCGCCCACGGAACCCTGGAGAAGGATGCCAAGTGGCAGGGCTGCCATTGTCCTGAGCATGCTCAAGCAAGGGGCTGAGGTGCTTACCTTCTCTGAGTGTCTGTCTAGGTCTCTGGATCCTTCTCTCAAATCCTGCAGATGGGGCCTGAGACATGAAGATGTTCAGCATGTGGTTACTGAATAAATCAACCATTATGCGTTGGAAACACAGCCCTAGACCTTAGTAAGGTACAAAGTCAGGAGTTTTCCATACATCCCAAACAGGATAACAATAGTAAACCCTGTATACCAGTGATTCTCAGCTTTGACTGAATATTATAATCACCTGGGGAGATTTAAAAGCTGCCAAGGTTCTGGCTTAGTTGATCTGGATGGGGTGGGGCTGGATGTCTGGAGTTTTAAAAGCTCCCCAAGTGATTCTAATGCACAGCTGTGGCCAAGAAACTCTGCTTATACTGCTTTAAATGGAAACTAATGACTTGCCTGATACGTGATTTTTGCAAAGTACAGAATATTTCTAAATTGCCTACAGGTTGACACCTAAACACATACTTTGTTTTTGCTTCTGGACAGTAGATAAAACAACTCTAAAATGACTTGATGTTCTTCCAAATTACTGTGTAATTAGTTATCACTGAACGAAGTTCTTGTAAAGCTTTGCCAGTAGCCTATTCCTATATCCTGTTTGGCGAGCAAACTGGGAGCCAATTTTCCATTGTGGGGTAAACTCTGGTTTGTGGGAACTGATTACTAAAATCACTTGGTGGCCCATGAAGGCAGGAGCAGGGATCACGAAACTACAGACTGTTAGAGCTGGAGGGGACATGGGAACAGAGCTTTCCTAACTTCAACGTGCACAAAAATCAACTGGGGTCTTGTTAACGCCCAGATGCTGACTCAGTGGGGGCACCTGGGATCTGCGGTGCTAACAAGCCCTCAGCTGGTCCCAGGACCACATTTTGATAGCAAGACCTTGGAGTAAATCTGCCTTACAGAGCTTTTAAAAATTTCCAGTGCCTAAGTCCCACCCCAGATCTAGTGAATTAGAGGCCCAGGGTTGGGGTGTGGGGCTGAGCATCTGCATTTTTCCAAAGTTCCCTAACTGATTCTTTCTTTCTTTCTTTCTTTCTTTCTTCTTTTTTTTTTTGATGTCCCTGAATTTTTTTTAAGTGTTTTTTTAAATTGAAGAATAGTTGATTTACAATGTTGTGTTAGTTTCAGGAATACAGCAAAGTGATTCAGTTATACATACGTATATATCTCTTTTTTTCAGATTCTTTTACCTTATAGGTTATTACAATATATTGAGTATTTTTCCCTCCCCAACTGATTCGACGTGCAGTTAAGGGGAGCACGATACCTGACTCCAAAATATTCCACTTTGGCATGTGGATTATTTTGAGCTGAAGGGATTCAAGACCAAGCTGACTCAAGAAAAACTTTTCTCTCTCCCTTAACTTCCTAAAAGTATTCAGATAGGAGTCCTGGCTCAGAGAGAGCTATTACCAGAGATAACTTTTATCTAAATGACTGACCTAGCTGTATGGCAGGCAAACATCTAATTACCAAATATCTGCTCTTCTTATCATCCTGTGAATTCATCCTCCTCCCCTTTGAAGACACAGGCCCCATCCCATTCCTTAGCTCAAGATGGCATACAAACCTCAACTGTCCGGCTTGTCTTTGGGTCTCACACTCTTATAGGGCTCCCCTACATATGTAATTACATTTGTTTTTCTCCTTTTAACCTATCATATGTCAATTTAATTAATATAGACCAGCCAAGAGAACCTAGAGGGGTAGAGGAAAATTTTTCCTCCCTACAGCAGCCAAGACTGAGAACCACCCATCTGGCAGCTGAGGAAACTGAGGTCCAGAGAGATGGAGTGAAAGAGGCAGTTGAAAGTCCCACCTTTTAAAACAGCACCCAGGATTCTGCCTATAAAAACCTTCTTCCTCAATTCTACAGAGACAGGAAGTAGATTAGTGGTTGCCAGGGGCGAGAGAGAGAAGGGAAATGAGGGGTGACTGCTAATGGACACAAGGTTTCTTTTGGGGGTGATAAAAATGTCATAAAGTTGTACAGTAGTGATGGTTGCACAACTCTGTAAATATATGAAATGCCACTGGGTGGTACACTCTAAAGCGTGAATTTTATGGTATGTGAATTATATCTCAATAAAGCTATATAAAATTTTTTTAACTTCTGCTTCTCCTCACCCTATCATTTTCCTTCATCTGACTAAAGAGATTCTAAGAGCAGTTGATGGGGGTGGGGGAAGGAGAGGGTGCACAGGTGTGTATAAATCAACTCCTGATCGGTCGCCAGCTAACTCAGGGGTGTTTCCAGCTGAGCTTCCTTACCCCTTAAAAGCCACCTTCCTTCCCATATTCCATTAACTGCCATAGTTTCATGGCATCCTGGGGTCTCTGTTCTGTACGGGCTTTCAGTTGCAGGGTGAAATTTGGGGTTAAGTCATAAATGGTTCAATCACTGTTAGGTCACCTGCAGCTCAAAGGTGACCCCCTACACTTAGGGACAGAAGATTTTTCTCCTATGCAAATTGGGACTATAATAAAATAATTTCCTTGAGATGGCTTTTCTCTTCAGAGACAAGGAAATAGGAAGTGAAACTTTTTTCCATAGAACCCATCACTATCATTGTAATATATTTAAGGTTCACACATATTTATGTTTCAGAAGATTAAGTAGATCTCAATAATAAATAGGTTTAAGGTGATAAACGCTCAGCAACCTGTAGGTAATTGGCAGGCAAAAGTGTTTAAAAGGATATATCCGGGCTTCCCTGGTGGCGCAGTGGTTGAGAGTCCGCCTGCTGATGCAGGGGACACGGGTTCGTGCCCCGGTCCGGGAAGATCCCACATGCCGCAGAGTGGCTGGGCCCGTGAGCCATGGCCGCTGAGCCTGTGCATCCAGAGCCTGTGCTCCGCAACGGGAGAGGCCACAATAGTGAGAGGCCTGCATACCACAAAAAAAAAAAAAAAGAATGAATTATATTGACTTGGAAAGACTTTCATATTGGTTGTTGCTGAATGAGATCTAGAGAGGTGAATATAATTTCATTTAAAAAATATCATGAACATTTTCCAGTACAAATATGTAAATATATCTATATCAGATTTTATGAGCACTGAGAAATAAGTGATAACACAAAGCTGTTAACATTGATTTGTGGGGAAATAGGGAGGGGATAAACTTGATTCTTATATCCAAAATGAAGCAAGAGTCATAATGGAATTTTTTGAAAATAGATGTTATTTTTTTAAATGGTAGATTACAAAAAATCTTTACTTTTTTTTTTTTGGCCATGCCATGGCATGCGGGATCTTAGCTCCCCGACCAGGGATCGAACCCATGCCCACCCCCCAACAGTGGAAGTGCAGAGTCTTAACCACTGGACCACCAGGAGAGTCCCGAAAGGCACTTTTTTCCTGCATTGGAAAGTCACATTTGTGTTTGGGTAAAGGATCTACATAATTAGATTCATTACTGCTCCTGGAGTTTTTAGAGTTACTCACTGCTATTTACATTTATATGTGAGAAAATCAGATCTTCTGTGATTATACATGGTTTTCTCTCCCACGTCTCATGATCGCATTCCTTGGGGCTAGTGGAAGAGGATTAATCCAAACCATGAGGTGCTCTTGAGACACTGCCAGCTCCTAATGTGGGCCCTAGCACCAGGCCCCGATATACCCTTTCTATTTTTTAGGAGAATCCTCAATTTGTGAAAGACTAGATGGGAAGCAGGACACCTCCTGCCACTACAGAAGCTGGAGGGTGGACATGTGACCCAAATCAGCCAATCAGATGCTTATTTCAGGACGCCATCTCAAAGGACTGACACAACAGTGCAGGGACATTATTCAATATGGCAGCAGCAGGGTTGAGAGTCCACTGGGTGGTGAAAATAGGTTTTGGTATCTGCAGCAGCAACCCAGCACTTCAGGTTTTTCCTGTGGTGTGGCCTCAGCATGTTTTTCCTGCTGCTCGGCTCTCATGGCTATTTCCTGAGCCTGATTCTCTAGCCCTCCAGTTGATTATGCGAACACAATATTCTTCCAGTACATTCCAGTAAAGAGGTTATCGAGAGTCTGTTTCTGTCGTAGACACTGTGATGGGCTCTCTAATTTCCCTTTCAAGTCTGAAGGATTTATTTTGTCAGCTGTTGAGTGGGTTGCTGGCAGGCCGTGCTCAGCTGTCAGCCTGCCTCAGAACTGCCTCAGCTGAAGAGAGGCTCATAACCCAAGGTCACACCCCTTGCACTGGGGCAGTCTGAATCCAGAGATTGGTCAACATAGGGCAGAAAGACCTGGCCCCTCGTCCCAACTCAAGTGGGATTGCCAGATAAAATACACAACGCTCAGATAATTTCAGATAAACAGTGAATAATTTTTTCAGTATAAGTATGTTGCAAGTACTGTAGGAGCCACACTTAATATTAAAAAAATATAGTCACTGTTTATCTGAAATTCAAGTTTAACTAGCCATCCTCTATTATTATATGCTAAATATGGCAACACTAAACTCAGGGCAAGTCTGAAGGACCATCCCAGCCTCAGAGCACTCTGTGGGGTTGGCTGAGGATCACACTGAGACTGCATTTCAGCCCAGCTCCTCCCCCTGCCCCCTCCTGCTTCCATCTCTTCTCTTCCTTAGGTGGTGATCCCAAGACCACTTCCTGATACAGCTGCTGCAAGATGATCTCTGTCTCAGAGTCTCCCCTCAGGCAACCCAAGCTGTCACAGTTTCTCTTCCTTGCAGTAGGGTGACCAACTGTCCTGGTTTGCCCAGGACTGAGGGAGGTCCTGAGATGAGTTGATCACCCTAGGTTTGGAATTCTAACAGATATAACTGTCAATAGCTTGGGCGACCAGAAAGTGTCACTGCTCCTTCCCCTTTGAGGTGCCTAACAGTCTATGGGCCTGGGCTTTTGCCTTATTGTCTGAGCCCAGTGCTCCCATGCCCTGTCAGGACCAAACGTTTGTTCTGAATCCAAGCCTGTTCCACCGAGGCCCTGAGGTCCTGCATGAGATCATATCCTGTGCTGCTAGAACCCGAAGCTGTTACTTCCTGACTTGGGCAATTGTCTGGCAGCTAGGCTTTCCTTGTTCTAACTGCAGGATTGGTCCATCCATCCCCTGCCACACCACTATTACACGCCTCCAACTACACTTGAGATTTCTATTATTAATAGCTCAGATGTTCAGACTTCCCTGGTGGTGCACTGGTTAAGAATCTGCCTGCTAATGCAGGGGACAAGGGTTCGATCCCTGGTCTGGGAAGATCCCACATGCCACGGAGCAGCTAAGCCCATGTGCCACAACTACTGAGCCCACGTGCCTAGAGCCCATGAGCCACAACTACTGAGCCTGCATGCTGCAACTACTGAAGCCTGCACGTCTAGAGCCTGTGCTCCGCAACTAGAGAAGCCACCACAATGAGGATCCCACACAACGCAAGGAAGAGAAGTCCCCACTCACCACAACTAGAGAAAGCCTGTGCGCAGCAAGGAAGACCCAATGCAGCCAATAAATAAATAAATCTTAAAAAAAAATAGCTCAGATGTTTTCTCCAGGGCCAGTCTCTCTCTTTCCAGAGCTGACTTTTTTCTCTCTTTTGATAGCCCATGTTTCTGAAGCCATATGCCTAAGCATCCCTCTCTATTGATCGGAAACCTAAGAGCAAGCTGAAAAAGCATATAGATTCATGTTGTTTCCAATAATATTAATTGAACATTCCCTCTATGCCACACTGTACCAGGAACTTCATTCATTCATTCACTCATTTGAAAAATGTAATGATTATCAGCTATGTGGCAGGTACTATGCAAATGACATTAGGGATATAACAGTAAACAGGAAGATGAGGTATCTGCTCTGGGGCTTCCTTTCTAGCGTGGGATGCAGTCAATAAGCAAGTGCAGCCAGTACTATCCCAGCCTTGCTCCCTGGGATCCCTTACAGTATTTCTGGGTGCCTCTGCCCTGGCTCCCGTGTGCATTCGCTGTGATGGTCACGCCTGCCAGTCTCCAGCAGCCTGCTCTTGGGCAACTGGAGGGAGTTAAACGTGATTGGGAGTTGACCCCTCCCCTAGTCACCCTTAGCCAATGACTGATTGGAGCAGGAATGTGAACATGCTGCTCATTTGCTTCAAGGTGGGATAAGCTCAGAGGCAGGATTTGCACTGCAGAACTCCCCTATAGGACAAGGTTGAGGCTGGAACTGTCCCTTATTTGAAATTTTTGGGACTTTACCTTATGGAATCTCATCTTTATTTGCCTTCTTCCCCATCCCCATTCTGCTTCCCCCACACCCTTACTCATTTCCCCTGAGAGAATTTCCTTAATAAATCACTGCACTTGAATCCTCTTCTCAGGATCTATTCCAAGTGAGCCTGATCTATGAAAGCAAGTAAGTAAATAAGTAATGATAAGCTGTGATCAGTCTATGAGGAAAGGAGTACTGTTATAGAGAAAAATGGAGGGACTTATTCTAGACAAGAAGACAGGACAGGCCACCCAAAGAGGGGACATTTCAGCCAAGAAGGAGCCAGATACATGAAAAACCAGGGAATGTGTATTTCAGGCAAGAACAAAGTTCTTAAGGTGTGAAAGAACTTGGCACTGACCACGTTCTAGGAATTGTCCAAAGACTAGTGGGGATGGATGGCAAGGAGCAAGGGGGACGGGGCACAGGAAGGCAGAGGCCAACTCACATGCTGCCTTGTAGGCCATGATAAGCACTTTGGAGTTTACTGTAAGTGAGATGGATACCGCTGGAGAGTCTTCAGCTGCGGTGTGATACATCTGATTACCTTTTAACTTTTTTTTTTTGTGGCTTGTGGGATCTTAGTCCCAACCAGGGATCGAACCCGTGCCCCCTACCCTGGAAGCATGGAGTCCTAACCACTGGACCGCCAGGGAATTAACCTGAATAACATATTAAAACAATTGCTCTGGCTATCTGGTATAGATGATGGGTGGAAGTAAGAAAAGCAGTTGGGAGACTATAGCAACAGTCCAGTACTCAAATGAGAGCTGCTGTCGACTGGGACTAAGGAGGAGGTAGAAGTGGAGACAGAAAGGGTATATTTTGGAGGCAGAATTCTTTAAGATTTTTTTTTTTGACATGGACCAATTTTAAAGTCTTTATTGAATTTGTTACAATATTGCTTCTGCTTTATGTTTTGTTTTTTTGGCCTCGAGGCATGTGGGATCTTAGCTTCCTGACCAGGGATCGAACCCACACCCCCTGCATTGGAAGGCAAAGGCTTAACCACTGGACCGCCAGGGAAGTCCTTTGGAAGCAGAATTGACAGGGCCTGTTGATGGGTATTAGCGAGAAGGATTATTTAAGAACAACCCTCAGGTTTCTGTCTTAGTAATTGAGTGAATGGTGATGTCTTTCATTAAGATAAGGATCACTGGGAAAGAATCAGGATGTGGGGACAGAGAATCCCACACATGATCTAATTCTCGCAAAAGCCCTTTAACCAATGTGAAAACTGAGGCAGGGAGAAGTAGCTGTCTCCAGTTTACAGCTAGTACATAGTAGTGGAAACCCTGATCTGAACACTGGCCATGGCAACTCTGGGCTGTCACAGCAGGCCACCAGAGTCTTATTTGCATCAGAGGCCCTCTGTCCCCAGAGAGTAAGACTACAGGAGGGCTCATGCTAGATGCTGAGGTTACGAGATGCAGGAGGGACTCCCCTGGTTGTCTAGTGGTTAAGATGCCACTCTCCCAATGCAGGGGGCCTGGATTCCATCCCTGGTCAGGGAACTAGATCCCACATGCTGCAACTGAAAACCATACACGTGGCAACAAAGGTCCCACATGCCGCAACTAAGACCCAGCACAGCCATATAAATAAATACATACATAAATAAATATATATTTTTTAAAAATAAAAGAGATGGGGGAGATGAATCTACCCTAATGCCTCAAAAGACTGATCAGGGAGCTCACCTTGAAAGGTTTTTTAACTCCTATCAAAGGCTTGGCTGAAAGAGCATCAAATAAAATCACCTATTATTTGGGACAGAAAAGTGATGCCTCTTCCCAGTGTCAGGGGCAGCTATGGGGCTGGAGGGGTTGCAGGCAGGCCTGGCCGGGACTCCAGTGGACCTCTCCTCGGCCATCAGCTTTAGCGTTACAAAGTCCTTCCTCGCCCCGCCCCATGCAGCTCTCGCTCCAGCCAGGATCAGCTACCTACTGCTTTCTGAAGGCAGCAAGCTCCTTCGTGCCTTTGTCAAATGGATCACTGGTCCCTCTGTGGGGTGCTGGGAATGCGGTTCCTTCCCAACCCTATACCTGGTGGTAACACCTCCTTCACCTCTAGGATTTAGCTCTAAAATTAGCTTCCTTGTGAAGTTGTCTCCACTTCCCCAGGCTGTGTTAGTCACCTGTCTGTGTTCCCGCAGTGTCCTGTCGAGGCCTGTGCTATGGATTTAACTATCCGCATTTTGCAGGCGGGGAAAATCTGAGCCTATATAACAACTGAACAGAGGGGAGAGGGGTGGGGCTGGAGGTGGGCACTAGAAAATTCTGTATCACTTGAGCCACGTGGGGAAAGAGAGTTTCCAGATGACCCCAACAGGCCTGGCTGGGCGAGGATGGGGATCCAGGAATGATGGCAGAGAAAGTGGAATTAGGGAAGGCCTGTTGGAGAGGCTGTGACATGGGTTATTTTATGCTCTTTCCAAAACCTTTTCCCACAGCGGTCCACAAATTGAAATTATTCCTTGTTGTGTCTTTTCTCTGGAACTTCTAAGAGGACTGTGGACGTGAGCACTTCACTTTGTCTGCCTTACTCAGGAAGACCCTAAGTGTGGCTCTTCACCAAAGTGACCCCAATTCATCCTGTCTGCGCACAGCACTGTGCAAAGTAAATTAAAGAGAACTATCCCCTGCTTTATATGTCGTGAGTTCTTGCCAATATTTGCATTAATAGAATCTCCCATTTATGCAGCACCTTGCAATTCACAAGCTGCCAAATTGTTTCATTTCCATTTTCACAAGAAGTCAGGGTAATTCTGCTGTAAACTCATGTTACACGTGAGGAAATTGAGGCTCCCATAGTTCAGGTACCCCAACAGGAGGTCACAGACCCAGGACTAGAACCCAGGTGCCACCAATTGTAAGTCCAGGACTTACCTAAAGCATGACTAATAGATGCTCCCTGGGCTTCCCTGGTGGCACAGTGGTTGAGAATCTGCCTGCCAATGCAGGGGACACGGGTTCGAGACCTGGTCTGGGAGGATCCCACATGCCACGGAGCAACTGGGCCCGTAAGCCATAACTACTGAGCCTGCGCGTCTGGAGCCTGTGCTCCGCAACAAGAGAGGCCGCGATAGTGAGAGGCCCACGCACCGCAATGAAGAGTGGCCCCCGCTCGCCGCAACTAGAGAAAGCCCTCGCACAGAAACGAAGACCCAACACAGCCAAAAATAAATTACTTAATTAATTAATAATAATAATAATAATAAACCATATGCTCCCTGAGGAAAGGTCTTGCTTCCACTCTTCCAAAAGCCTGAGAAAATTCTAACTGCTTGACCTTCAGAACTCAGGAAGACCTTTTTGACTGTGGTTTGTGTCCTGGCCAAAAAAAGCATTATTACAGGGCTTTGTGATGACAGGGGCAGTTTGCAGCAGGCCCTAACCAAACCAGGAAGAGCTCCATCATAGGTTGATAAATAACCCTGCTTCCATAAAAGAGAGATGATTCCAGAGAAAATAAACACTCAGCAAATTGCTCCTTGTAGTAGGAATGTTCCAGTGTGTGGGTATAATAAGGAGCATTTCATAAGGAAGGAAGAGAATGCTGTTGGGGGATAGGAATAGGAGATATTGTGAAAAAGAACCGAGAAGAAATACCAAAGAGCAAAAAACGGGATTGAACCATTGGCAAAAAGAAAAGGATGTAGAATGTGGTCCAACAGAAAGGCCTTGAAATGTCAAAGATAAACATTTATTTAACAATCTGAAAGTAAAAATGAAAGAAATGTGAGGTTCTGGATTGAATCAATATGTACTGAATCCCACAGGGTGATTGTGCCATGACAAGAGAGAAAATGACAAGAGAGAAAAAAGACCATTATAGTTATATTTACTGAGTTCTTTGTGATATGTCAGGTGCTGGCCTAAGGCTTTAAAGATATAACCTCATTTTAAAAAGATATGATCCCATTTAAGGGCACAATGACCCTTTAATTTTGCAATTGTACAGATGAGAAGCTAAGGCACAGACAATTTATCTACCTTACCCAAAGTCACTTAGCTGGTTGATGCTGAAGTCAGGATATGAACGTGAGGCTCCTGAGCTGATGCTCTTAACTCTGTGCTGTATCATTTGGTATAGGTGGCCTGCCTTGACAACTCAAGGTTTACAAGGTTAGTATTCAGATTAATCTTTAAATCCAATGAATTCTACAAATTGATCCTAGCAAATGTGTGTGGGGAGAGGGGGTGGAGAGAACTCTCTGGAGAAGGAAGTGATAAAACACAACTTAAACTAGGTTAAGCTAAAAGGGAGATTTTTGGCAGCCAACTGAGATGGCTTCCAGAATGAAGGATGAATTTGACAACTAAGCTGTGGGGCTCAGGAAACAGAGAGTCTCTGAGATTTTAGGTCCTGGAATCAAGGATTTGAAAGGTCTCAGGATTCTTCACCTTTCACCCTGTTTCTCTCCTTGGGTTGATATCATTTCTCCCATTGCAGGAAGTTTCCTTTATGGGGTTGAGGTTGGCCTCTAGTAGCCCTGTGCTCCCAGCCTAGCAAGAAACTCCACAAGTGGAGAAGAAAAAGCCCTCTTCTTTACCTCTTGTTCCCAAGGTAAAAAAAGTTCCCAGGGAAGAACCATGATTGGCCCAGCTTGGGTCATGCATTCAACCCTGGGCCAATCGCTGTGGCCTAGGGGCAGGGTTCTATGATTGTCAGCTCCCACCCACTAGGGTCAGATGGGGCTTTGGTGGAGCTTTTCTCAGAAGAAGGGAGCTGCTATTCTGGAGAGTTAAAACAATAAATGTCCATGTGAAATTGGACTACTGCTAAGAAAATTACAAACATCAGAAGAGATGCAAAAACAGCCAAGATCAAACATATGATATAGCAAGGATAAAATACTCAGTAAACTTTGGAAACACTATATAATGAAAGCAGGATTTAGGCATGACGAGCAGAGATTTATCTAACAAAGTAGAGGGTCTAAAAAGCAATTTAAGAGATGAATTAAGATGCCAGCTCTGAGGAATTCCCTGGTGGCACAGTGGTTAAGAATCTGCCTGCCAATGCAGGGGACACGGGTTTGAGCCCTGGTTCAGGAAGATCCCACATGCTGCAGAGCAACTAAGCCCATGCACCACAACTACTGAGCCTGCACGCCACAACTACTGAGCCTGCATGCCACAATTACTGAAGCCCACGTGCCTAGAGCCCGTGCTCCACAAGAGAAGCCACCGCAGTGAGAAGCCTGCACACCGCAACAAACAGTAGCCCCCACTCACCGCAACTAGAGAAAGCCCGTGTGCAGCAACAAAGACCCAGCGCAGCCAAAAATAAAATGAATAAATAAATAAAAGCAATCATTAAAAAAAAAAGGGAACAATTCTTTTTTTAAAAATTTATTTATTTATTTTTGGTTGTGTTGGGTCTTCATTGCTGCACGCGGGCTTTCTCTAGCTGAGGCGAGCAGGGGCTACTCTTTGTTGCGGTGCGTGGGCTTCTCGTTGCGGTGGCTTCTCTTGTTGTGGAGCACGGGCTCTAGGCACGAGGGCTTCAGTAGTTGTGGCACATGGGCTCAGTAGTTGTGGCTCGTGGATTCTAGAGCACAGGCTCAGTAGTTGTGGCACATGGGCTTAGCTGCTCCATGGCACGTGGGATCTTCCCGGACCAGGGCTCGAACCCGTGTCCCCTGCATTGGCAGGCAGAGTCTTAACCACTGCGCCACCAGGGAAGCCTGAGAACAACTCTTTAAAAAAAAAAAAAAAAGATGCCAGCTCTGAAACCTTTAAATAGTTCTATTATTAAGGTAAATGCATTCTGGGAAAGTTGACTAATGCAGGATCATGCTCCTAGTTTGTGCCCACTAAATTATTAATTCATTTTGATGACAGGTTTTATTAGAAATTATTGCCTGCAACACTTACATATTTATAACATATTTTTAGCAGAATAATTTGCATATGTAAAGTTATGCATAAGTGCAACCAATAACAGTTTATTACAGAGTCATTGGGCTTATATTTACTCATTCATGTATGCATTTATTCATTCATCTGCTAGTGACTAATTGAGTGGATACTTTATTTCAAGGACCCTGTTGGGCACACCTGGTTTCTGTCTTCAAGGTGCTTAGAGTACAGGGGAGGAGACAGAGCTGTAGGTAAATTGTGCCTGGATAGGTGTAGAGTGGACACTGGTGCACTGGCAGGTCCCCCCTTCAAGACTGAGACACTTTGCTCCCATGTATAGGGAGTGTGTTAATGTTAAAGGCTCATAGATGAGTCCACCCTTGGGAATTGCCCTTGACCGTTGGGAGCTGCTTCCTCCAAGATTATGTCCTCTAAGGCTGGGACAGTCCACATCCCATGACTGGGCAATGACTGGTCATTGAGAGGGTACAATGGCCAGCCTCCTTGCCGCCACTGGTGCTGGCACTGAAGGGTTGCCCCAGCCCTCAGGTCCTGGTGGGATCAGCTGAGGCCTCTGCTGCAATTGCATCACAGTGCAACTCCTTACTTTGCCCAGTCTTGCTTTGCTCACTTCCCTATAGGCATTGTTCCTGAGAACACTCTGTAAAAAACTCTACGTGCAGGTTTCAATTTCTGATCTCTTTTACAGGGAATCCACCTAAGACAAGGTGTAACTTAGAAAACTCTAATCAGGAAAAGTCATGTTCACAAAGTTGCCAGAGCCTGCTTTCCAGTTAGAAGACACCAGTCACCTTGGAGCAAGTCTTTGTTTGGAGAAGAATCACCTGGATCGTTTCCCCACTTTGTGTAAATGTAGGAAAGAAGGTACCCTTTGCTCCGGAGAAAGAAAGTTATAGAATATTCTTTGTAGCATGAGAAAGCCTGGCCCTCTCAAGTGTCATGATGTATAGGGCCGGTTTGCTGGGGAGAAAGGGTATTTTGCATAGGAGACCAGGAGCCTCCTGGGAAGGGAGGCATAGAGAATTGGACCCTCTCCCTTGTGAGGTTCAATGTTATTATAACCTCTCTGATAAATGGGATGGTCCCTACTGAGGTCCCCTGGTGAGAGAGGAGGAAAAGGCTTCAGCGAGGAACTTACCAGGAGCAAAGGGGGAGTCCCTGGGAAGCCCCTCATGTCCCAGCCAGCCTGGTGGGGAGGGTAAGCTTTGAGAGAAAGAGAGAACACAAGATTGTAAGTTAAAGAGCCAGAGAAACATTTTAACTGAGGACAACACTGAAGGAATGAAGTCATCTTTTCTCAGAGGACTGCTTGGCCAATGAGGAATATTAACTTGCAAGACCATCATCTCAAACACCGTTTTACAAAGCCAACTTTCACTAGCAACCCTGTAGGGTAGTAACAGAATCAGCCACATGGAAAATAGGGGCATACCAGGACACTGATGAGGATTTCCTGTTGCCTTTTTCAAATGTGGGTGACCGGAGTTCCCAGTAACTGGCTAAGGGAGGCTGTGAGCAATTTAACACTCAGAAGAGACGTGATTGTATTGGTACTTTAATCTGGTGAAAGGGGCCGTGCAGGGCACAAAAAATTCCCAAACATTATGAGTTGTACTTTAAGGAGGAATGACTACTGTCAGGGAGGAAGCCTTCCCAGAGATGAGCTAAGCGAGGTCTTGCAGGCTGAGTGAGAGTCTGAGGGTAGATGATGAGATGCGGACATTGGTCAGAAGAGCATCTGAGACTTCCCAGGACAAAAGCACCAAGGAGAGAAGGCACACCGTCTCCTGTAAACAACCTGCGTAGATCTGGAGCCCAGGAGGCACTGAAGGAGGAACTGCAGGTTGGGTGAGACAGTCAAAGGCCCTAGAAGCCAGGATAAGACATTGAAACATGCCCAGGTTACCAAATCTTGTCGAGAAGGGCTGGAATTCCTGATTTTTATCAGACAGACCCAGAGTTTTTTCAGTTGGCAATTTTTCCAAATTGAAAAAAAAAACAAACAACCATTGTGGGAGCTAAAACAAAACATCCTTAGAGGAGGCCACGGGCCTCTAGTTTGTAACTTCTGCTAAACTGAAGGGAGCTTTTAGACAGAAAAGTGGAGAGATCAGACTGGCATATTAAAAGTTCACTCTTGGCACTATGATTAGAGAGAGTAAGAGACTTGACAGGAAGACTGGTTAACCCAACAACAAATATTTTGAGACTCCTGTGTATGGCGAGAGCTAGAGTCACAACAGTGGGTTGTGGACCTGAGCTTGGTGTGGGAGACAAATCTCAGCAGCAAATACACAAACGTGTAATTAGGCACAGTTACAAATGTGTGATTATTCCAGGGAAGAAAAGGAGAGGGCCTAAATCGTGGGGAAATATGGAAGAGAACACATCAAAGAGATATTTGGAAAGTTTGGTAACAACTTTAGACAGGGAAAAGAGAAAAAGGGAGTTTCAAGGTCTTACTTGGGTGAGTGGGTAGATGCTATTTTAGAAAGAAGCATAAAAACGATCACGGGGAACTTTGCCACTACTGAGAGTTCTATAAACAGAGTAAGTATGGTTTAGACAGACGGGGCAAAAGAATGAGAGCTAAGACCTATATTTTCATTTTTATCCTGAGGCTTCCAAAATGTCATATTTGCTTCTTTCTGAAGATAATACCTGCCCTGCTTATCTCACAAAGCACTTGGATTAGTCAGGGTTCTCCAGAGAAACAAAACCAGCAAGAGTAGAGAGAGAGAGAGGAGAGATTCATTGATTTAGTTAGTATAAGGAACTGGCTCATTCAGTTATGGAGGCTGACCAGTCCTCAGGTCTGCAGTCGGCAAGCTGAGGACCCAGGACAGCGGATGGTGTATTTCTAGTCCCAAAGCCAGCAGGTTCAAAGCCCAAGAAGAGGTGATGTTCAAGTCCAAATGCAGGGGAAAAACTGGCGTTCCATGTCCAAGGCAGTCAGGGAGAGGAGTTCCCTCTTAGTTGAGGGAGAGTCAGCCTTTTTGTTCTATTCAGGCCTTCAAGTGTTAATTTCATCCAGAGACACCCCCATAGAAGCACCCAGAATAACGTTTGACTACATGTCTAGGCACCCTCTGACCTAGTCAAGTTGACACATAAATTAACCGTCACAGAACCTTTGAGTATAAAATGAAATAATTGAAAGGAAACTACCTTAGGTAAGTCAAGGGCCATACATATATAATGTAGTAAGTAGAAAAAAAATTCATTGTCTATAATGTATATGTTGTATATTCTCTGTTTGCCCCTCCTGCCCTATGCCTGGCAGGCTGGTCTCCGTCTACTGTAGTATCTGGACTCCCTGACGCTCTGGTTTCTGGTTGGGAGGTACAGCAATAGGTTGAGAGTAAGAGGAAAGAAAGACTGGGTGGGCAGGGCATTTGTTTCCGCATTCCCTCTTTGTCCCACCTGTGACTTAGCCCCCGCTGGCATCTCCTCTTCCTTTGACTGCAGCTTCCTCCCCTACCCCATCAGGCCTAGGGGTGCTAACAGCTTCTCTCCGCTTGAATCTCTGGGTGCTTCTCCATCCCTTATGGGGCTCTTACCCCTGCCAAAGAGCAAGCGTCTAGGGGCTGTATTGATAATGTTAACATTAAATTCATATCTAAGCTCTCAGAGGAAATTCTTGTCAATTCTATTTCTAATCTCAAATCAATTTCTTGCCATCTTTTTTCATTTAACTTAATAATGACGGCTTTAACATGAATATGTGTTTGACTCTCAAGAAACCGTCATATGTACAGGGAAGAGTGAGCTGCCCACTGAAGGGAATGCATGATGCTTAGGGATGGAGGGAGAGCTGTTTCTGGATCCAGGTGATATTCAAAGACAGCAAAGCAACTGAGAACTGTACTCATTTGAATAATCAGAACTTCTTCAACTACTGGGTCACTTCTTCCTTGGGGTAGGGGCTGAGTACAGGCCCTACCCCAAGGAAGGGCCTTTCCTTCCTTGATGGTGACATTCTTGGGCTGCTCCAGCCATAGCATGTGGTCAGGGTCTCAGCTGGCTCCTTTAGGGCCTTGAGGACCACCTTGCACATGCGCGCCTGATCCCGAGGACAGGCAGCTGCGTGCGGGAGGTGGCAGGAGGTGTGACAAGCCTGAGCTACCGAGCCGCCCACTGGCCAGGAGAACTGAGCCTGTGACAGATCGGTAGATCCGTCTGTGACACCAAGTATGGCACCAGGAACTGCAGCTCTGCACCGAAGGGTGCTGTCTTCTTGCCCTGTTTCTTGCCACCTTCACTGCCAATGCCCTAGCTCATGCCACCATCTTCTCCCCACTGGGTGACTGCAGTGGCCTCCTAACTGGACTTGATGCTCCTGTGCTGGGTATTTCCCTTGGTCTTCGGGATACCCTTCTAAGCTCTTCTCTATGATATGGGGTTGGGATAATGCAAACGAAATCTCCCCACCTCCCAGCTAGCTGGCTTCCTGTTAGGTTCTGCAAATGTGAGGCATTAAAAGGAGAAAGAAAAGTGGAGGGGAAGGAGAAGGGACTTCTTCTTTCCTGATTTTCACTTCCTGCTTTTCGGCATTGCTCCGGTAGCAGCATATAACTGGCCCCAGCTTCCAGAGACTTTGAGTGCTCCCAGCATGCCCCAGCTGCCAACAGTCAACAGTCAGGCCCCACTGCCTCACCTGTGGAGCTGTTGCCCCGGCAGGGCGGGCGGGGAGGTCCCCTTGGTGGAAGCCCGATAGCCAGCACTTCCTCCTCAGAGGTCTGAGCAGGGCAAGCCTTCCTTCAGAGATCCAAGCACCAGCCCCCTGGGCCCCTCTGCCAAGCTCCTAGTACAGGTAATACCACCTGTTCTCCAGCCTTAGGAGGCAGGAGTTTCTTCTTGCAAGTATTAATCCCTGGGTTACTACCTTCTTCCTTTTTTTATTTTCCTTTTCCTCTTTCAGCCTTCTAATGCCTGTGAAAGCAATTCTTTATAGTAAAGCCCCTCTATTTGAAGTAACGTGTTTGATTTCTGTTTCTGGCTGGTCGCTGGCTGATACCCCTTCTTATCTATTTTCCACTTAGCAGCCAGTTATCTTTTGAAAATGTGCTTCAGATTGCATCACACCCCTGCTGTACTAGTCAAGATGCTTGCTTCCAAACCACAGAAACCAGCACTGGTTGCCATTTAAACAGAAGAAGAATTTACTGAAAGTGACTGTGGAACTCAGAGCATCAAGAACAAGGCTTGCACAGTGAAGCTCCTGGAACGGTTTGTTGAGGATGTGGCCCCTGATTCCTTTTCACAGGACACTTACGGGCATCCAGGTGCCAGTAGACATTGGTCACCATATGCTGGACTCTGCTGCCCTTGCACACTCATCCCCATGCACTCCTGACTGTACCACTGTCACCTTAATAATTTCTAATTGACCTTGCATCTTTGAGACACGCCCTCACGCTTCAAAGTCCCAGGTAGGAGCATCAGCTGGCCTTGTGTATGCCACAGAAGAGGAGAGAAAATACTTTCTCTTGCCTTCGATTTCTATAAGCCTTGGAACTAGGACCCTGCCTCCCATTAGTTTTGTGATTCCCCAAAATAAGAAGGGCTTTTGAATGCTGGCCAGCCAGTGACAAATGTCTGCCATACTGCCTAAAACCCTCCAATAGCTTCCCCTATCTCTTAGAGTAAAATCCCCAAATCTGGCTTTCACGCCATCAAACTTTCTGACCTCACCTCATGTCACTCTCCTTTGCTTCATGTACCAGTCCCATGGAGTTTCTGTCTGTCCCTAGAACATGCCACACTCATTCCGACCCCAAGGAATCACTGTTCCCTCAGCCTGGAAGACCCTTTCCTGCTCTTCTCAAGGAACTTCATTCTCACTTCCGAGTCTCAGCTCAAATATCTCTTCCTCAGTGAAACCTTCCTAAAAGAGCCTCCACCGCACACGTCTTTCCTTTGTAGCGTTTGTTTGTACCTGATATTTTCTTGTGTGTTTAATTATCTGCCTCCTCTCTCCTTGTCTATCAATTGCTGCAGTATCCCAGCACCTGGGAGAGCATCTGGCTCAGAGCAGGTGCTGAATGTTTGTTGAATGAATGGATGGACGGATGGCCCGATTTTGTTTATTATAGAATTCTACCTGATTAAAAAAAAAGCGAAACAATTTTGTGATGGAAGAAACAGCAAATAGGATTACATGAAAGCTTTTTAAAATAATTAACTTTTTGACATTTCTTATGGAAGTTTTACTAAGGAGTTAGGGCTCTGAGGTGAGCCCTAAGAGGCTGTTTTGACCTTCTGGAGAAGCTGTAGGTTTCCTTCTAATGGCTGCCAGCTGGGAGTCCTCCATTTTGTGACTTAAAGCAGAAGGTAAAGTTTAGGTAAGGAAAACCACAAAGCACACCACATCTTACTGAGTATGAAAGAAGCCATATAGTATAATTGTTATAGTCTTGGGTGTATGATAGACCTGAGTTTTACTCTCATGTCTGATTCCTATTAGCTGTGTGTTTGCTGGCTCTGCCACTTCTAGCTGTGTGACCTTGGGCAAGTCAGTGAACTTCTCTTTGCTTCAACCCTATATCATAGGGTTGTTGTGAGGATTGAAATGGGTCAATATATACAAACCACTTAGAAGAGTGTCTGGCATTTAGTTAGCTTTGATAGAGCATACTATAAGCATAAGCTGTTATTATAGTTAGAATCGTGTTTGTCTGTGATAAAAGAAATTTTAACACGATAAAAGTTTATTTATCTTTCATATAAGTCAGAGATAGGCAGCCCAGGGTGGGTACAGCAGTTCTGCGGTCATCAGAGAACAAAGTTCCTTCTTTCTCCACCACCATCTAATACATGCCTTATATCTTCAAAGTCCAAGATGGCTATTGAAGCTCCTGTCACCACATCTGCATTTCAGGCATCAGGAAGAAGGAATGGAGAAGGACCTTATGGCAGAGTCAATACTCTTTACAGAATCTTCCCCAAAGGCCCACATAGTACTCCATTTGCGTCTCATTGACCAGAATGTAGGCACATGATCACACCTAGCTGCAAGGGGCACTGGGAAGTGCAGCTTTTTCACTGGATGCATGACCACCCCAAATAAAGTTGGCATTGTGTTACTAAAGAAAGGGAAAATGGATATTGCACCTTGTGCAAGTTATTTAACTTCTCCAAATTTTAGTTTTGTCATTTGTAAAATGGGAACAATGGTTCATACCTCATACAACTCTCTGGAAGTTTATATGAAATAAAGTCGAAAAACTACTAGCACAGTGCCCAACGCATACTAAATAAAGATTAGCTGTTATGAGAAGGAAAAAATATATCTCTGAATACTTTTAAAAATAAGCTAGATAAAACCAAATGGCACAAAAAGAAGAAAAAAATATCCCTGCCAAAAAAGTACTGATTAACTTCAGAAAGAAACCTACCCCACCTGCAGGTTTCTTCCACCTTTTCATGGCTTTGGCCCTCTTTTTCTCAACTGATTCTCAGCTGACAAAGTTCCAGTTTTAAATATCGCATCACACTGCTTTGCTACTAACAAAGGGCCACTGTGTCTGGGTGGGGACATCCCAAACTCACTCTCCTAAATCTTTCTGGTTTCACCCACCGTCCAACTTCTGTCCATCTGCGTCCAGTATTATAGACCAGTGGATTACGAACCTGGCTGATCCTAAAAATCACTCACTTGCAGAGTTCTGTAAAAATACAGACTCTCGGTCCCCACCCCAGCACTCAATCCAAAAAACTTCTATATCTGCCTTACCTGTGTCAAACTGACCCCGGGTTTTTTTGGACTAAATGACTCAGCAACTTGAACATTTACGTAATACAAGGGAATGTAGTTTGAAACATAAACATGGTTTGAATGCTACTAGGAGCCAGGCACTGTTCTAAGCACTTTGCATGGACTAACTCATGTAGGTACTATTATTCCCCTTTATACAATCAGGAAACAGTCACAGAGAGGATAAGCAACTTGCTCAAGGTCACACAGCTAATAAATGGGGGAACTGGGAGTGGGGATTCAAGCCCAAGCACTCTGGCTTCTGAGAGTCTGTGCACTTAACCTTTATCCTCCACCACCCTCCCATCTCCCAGGTTCGTATTAAACAGTCATGGCACTTCAATACATATTATGTAAAAATTTGAACAGACTTCCTCCTAGCGTCTATCAGTAAATTGCAAGAAATTCTAATTCATGATCATTTATCCTCCCAAGCACGTGGGTCACAGATAAGCCTGATATAACAGTATTTCAAGGCAGCCATCCATCAAAAATGGTGTTGACAGGGCTTCCCTGGTGGCGCAGTGGTTAAGAATCCGCCTGCCAATGCAGGGGACACAGGTTCCAGCCCTGGTCCAGGAAGATCCCACATGCTGTGGAGCAGCTGAGCCTGTGCGCCACAACTACTGAGCCTGCACTCTAGGGCCTGCAAGCCACAACTACTGACGCCCGTGCACCTAGAGCCCGTGCTCCGCAACAAGAGAAACTACCACAATGAGAAACCCGCGCACTGCAACGAAGAGTAGCCCCTGCTCGCCACAACTAGAGAAAGCCCACGCACAGCAACAAAGACCCAACACAGCCAAAAATAAATAAATAAAATTTTTAAAAAATGGCCTTGACAATGTTCACTGCAGCTCTATTTACAATAGCCAGGACTTGGAAGCAAGCTAAATGTCCATTGACAGATGAATGGATAAAGAAGATGTGGCACATATATACAATGGAATATTACTCAGCCATAAAAAGAAACGAAATTGAGTTATTTGTAGTAAGGTGGATGGACCTAGAGGCTGTCATACAGAGTGAAGTAAGTCAGAAAGAGAAAAACAAATACCCATGCTAACACGTATATATGGAATCTAAAAAAAAAAAGTTCTGAAGAACCTAGGGGCAGGACAGGAATAAAGACGCAGATGTAGAGAATGGACTTGAGGATACAGGGAGGGGGAAGGGTAAGCTGGGACGAAGTGAGAGAGTGGCATGGACAAATATACACTACCAAACGTAAAATAGATAGCTAGTGGGAAGCAGCCGCATAGCACAGGGAGATCAGCTCAGTGCTTTGTGTCCACCTAGAGGGGTGGTACAGGGAGGGTGGGAGGGAGACGCAAGAGGGAGGGGATATGGGGATAGATGTATACATATAGCTGATTCACTTTGTTATACAGCAGAAACTAACACACCATTGTAAAGCAATTATACTCCAATAAAGATGTTTTTTTAAAAATGGTGTTGAAACTATATTTTTATATGGTATATGTTCACTATGACCGATACTCTTTATGTGAAGAAATATATCCACACACATATATATACACATACTGCGTATGACTATAGAAAGTCTGGGAGAAAACACAGCCAGGTGTGACAGTTAATTCTGCGTGGTAACATCACTCTTTAATTTATCTGAAATAAGCATTTGAATTTTATTTAATAGAAAAATTGTGAAAATTTACATATTTTGAAGCAAAAGCAATGGAAGACAATGACTATATCCCGTCTGTTTTCTCAGAGAGTCTTACGAGCTCTTCATTTTAACATTCCTCCTATAAGACCCTTTAAAAGGAAATCTGATGGAAGTATGGGATTACAGGTGTGTTTGCATGGTGGCGGAGCTATTGGTTTCAGAGTCTAGCAGATACAGGTTTAAATCCCAGCTGTAAAGCTTCCTGGCGGAGACACAGATATAAGACAGGTCACCGATTGGTCCATCCTCACTCAGGCATCTGTGTAAAGGTCCAGGGGCCGAGGCATTTCGCAGAGCTGAGCACATATATACAGTGGGTGATATAAGGTAGCAGCTGTGCCGAGCAAGCGGCTGTCATCATCAGAACATAACTCGGAATTGTTAAATGCCAATCACAAACCCAGCACCTTTTTTGGCTCATAATAAAGATTGTAAATAAATTACTACTTAGAGTTGAGAATCCACTTTTGTGAAGAGATCCGAGGAAAAGGAAAGGTCAGGCTGCCCTCGGGAATCCAGCTGAAGTTGGTTTAAGGTATTGTTTCTAGTTCAATGCATGTATGTTACGCGGGACAGGCAATCCCTCTAAGCCTTGGCCTACCAGCTTCTGAACTTTCTGTTTTCCAAAACACAGATTTCTGTGTGGTCATACCCTGTTGTTCCTTTCTGCTGCCTCTGTGGTCGGCTGCTTCCATCGTACCCCTGGCCGCGCCCACCTCTTGTGCATCGCTGGAGACTCCTAAGCCCTTCCCTCCTCACTCTGCTTCCATCTGGCTGCCTTCCCTCCAGCACTGCTAAACCTGCTGTCTCAGAGGTTAGGGTGACATCCTTATTGCCATATCCAGGGTTCAGCCTAATCTTTCTGGACCTTCTTGATTCATTGTCACTCTCGCCATGGGTCCAGGTACCTTCCTTTCAGTCTACAAACATGCCCCAATCTCCGGTAGCCTTAAAAAAGAATAAGAAAATGGGGCTATCCTGGTGGCACAGTGGTTGAGAGTCCGCCTGCCGATGCAGGGGACACAGGCTCGTGCCCCAGTCCAGGAAGATCCCACATGCCGCGGAGCGGCTGGGCCCGTGAGCCATGGCCACTGATCCTGCGCGTCTGGAGCCTGTGCTCCGCAACAGGAGAGGCCACAACAGTGAGAGGCCCGCGTACTGCAAAAAAAAAAAAAAAAAAAAACAAAGAAAAAAAAACATATTACTAAAAATCTTCCAGATACATGTTAACTATTTTTTAAAAACATATTTATTTATTTATTTGGCTGCGCCGGGTCTTAGTTGTGGCATCTTTTAGTTGTGGCATGCGGGATCTAGTTCCCTGACCAGAGATCGAACCCTGGCCCCCTGCATTGGGAACATGGACGGAGTCTTAGCCACTGGACCATCAGGGAAGTCCCAACTATTTGCTTTTATGCTAGAAAAATGAGAAAGAAAAAATGTGTTTTCAAAACCTTAGGAGAAATTCAGAACATTCTCTGCAGGCTGATATAGATTCCCACAGGCACCGTTTATTATCTACTTGTGGGCATCTCCTTTGCAAGCTATTACTTGCAAGCACAGAACCCAAAGAATGTTTGCATTTTTGGTATCTTTGTGATCATTGCTTTTGCCTCTGACATTAGTAATTATTAAGAGAGATTCACCATTCCTAGAACCAGTTATTGCCTAAAAAGAGGCACTGAGCAGTAGTACCAATAATTAAGTTTTAAAGAATCAGAATCTTCTTTCTTTTTAAATAGATAATGTATTCATACAGTCCAACATTCAAAAGATCAAAGAGTGTACAATAAAAATTTTTCTTCTGCTTTGTCCTTTAAGAGATCCTCTGTTTATACAAAAGAATACGTGCACATATGCATCTTTTCCTACTGCCTGCTTTTTTCTAGATCCCACTATACACCCTATCTTGCACCTAGCTTTTTTCACCTAACAATCTATTTTCACCTAACAATCAATACATAAAGAAAATTTCTCACTTTATTTGTTACATTATATAGATACACCACAATTTATTTAACCACTTCCCTACTCATGGACATATAGGTTGCTTCCAATATTTTGAAATTCAAACAGTGTTGTAAGGAATAACCTTACTTACATCATTTTGCACATGTGCCAGAATATCTGTAGCATAAATTCCTAGAAGTGGATTAGCTGAGCCAAAGGGTATGTTCACTTGTGATTTTGTTAGCTATGGCCAATGTTCTTTCTAGGGAGGTTGTTGTAGCAATTTGCCCTCCCACCAGCTTCCTTGCGTCTCCACCAACAGTGTCAGCTGACTTTCTAGGCTTTGCCAATTTGGAAGGTGACGAATAACATCTCCATGGATTCAAGCTTGCATTTTTCTTATCATGAGTACAGTTGCACTTTTTTTTTTTTAAGTCCTCAGTGCTATTTATACATTCCTCTCTCTCCGTATAAAATAATGATAACAACAACAATAATGATAGCAAACACTTATGGAGTGGCTTACATCTCCCACGTATATTACAGACAGCTCATTCATGCCTCTCAGCAGTTCTGTGTTGTAGGGACTGTTACGATCCCCAAATTACAAATGGGGAGACTGAGGCTTGGAGAGTGGAAGGGGCTGGCCCCAGAGTCTCATAGCAGCAAGCAGCAGGGCCAGGGCTTGAACCCAGGCTTCTCTGACCACAAAGCCCCTGTTCTTAAACACAAGGCAGCTTCACCTACTACCCAACAAACACAACAAAAGTAGAGACCTTGGGGCACTGACTCTCAGATTACCTCCCTGAGATTCCAAAGAAGTCAGAGATGAGGCACTGACTGGAGCCTCCCGGAAATGCAGCCACGAGAGCTGAGTAAGTGGGCAACTGCGTGGACACTAGTTCACAAATGGCAACCTCAGGCCTACAGGTAAGGAAGAAGTGAAGTTCATCCAGTCAGCAAATACTTACTGAACATCTACTGTGTGCCTGGCAGTGTTCCAGGCACTCAGACACAGCAGCGAACAAAACAAACCAGGTCCCTGTTCTCATAAAACTTACGTCAGACAATAAATAAACAAGAAAAAAAAAAAGGATAGTAATAAGTACTATGCGGCGAGTTAAAACCGTGTGATCTGGTAAAGAGGGGCTATCTTGGATCGGTCAGTGGGCGAAGGCTTCTCTAAAGGAAGTGCCAGTTACACTGAGAAATAAATGGTATATGGGGGAAGCAGCTATTGAAGTTCGGGGGAAGAGCATTTCAGACAGAGGAACAGCCAGTGCAAAGGTGCCAGGTTGGGAGCAAGCTGGTGTATCTGCAGACGGGAGAGCCTAGAGGCAGGGGGAGGCGAGGCTCTGGCAGAGGCGGGGGTGACAGGTGTGACCAGATCTCACCTCAGGGCTCTCTGGATCAGGAAAGAAAACTTGGCTTATACTGTGTCCAGTGGGAAGCTATGAGAGGTTTAAACTGGTGGGTGGGTGGGGGCTGGGGAGAGGAGGGTGTGTATGTGTGTGACATAATCTGATTTAATTGTTTTTGAAAACAATCACTCTGGCTGCTAGGAGGAGAGCAGATTATGGTGCAGCGAGAGAGTAAGGACGGAGACCAGTTGGAGGCTATTGAGGGAGCTTGGACCAGAGATCACAAAGCCTTAGACCACATTAGTGCTACTCAAACTTATTTTTTTTTAAAAATGGTTAAGATGGTACATTTATTTTATTTTAATTAATTTTGGGGGGCGCACCGTGCAGCTTGTGGGATCTTAGTTCCCAGACCAGGGATTGAACCAGGGGCCACGTCAGTGAAAGCACTGAGCCCTAACCACCGGACCACCAAGGAAGTCCCAGTACCACTCAAATTTTAGAAGGCATCAGAATTCTCTGGAGGGTCCCATCCTCAGAGTTTCTGATTCCGGAGAAGGCTCCAAGATTTTTGCATTTCTAACAAGCTCCCAGGTGACACTGATGCTGCTGGTCTGCCAATGGCACATTGAGTAGCATTGGACTAGACTGGAGATGGAAGAAGTGGATAGATTTCAATATATTTTGGAAGCAGAGTCAACAGGATTTACTGATGGATTGATTGCGTCTGGGGGACAAGTGAAAGAGAAGAATCAAGATGACTTGGGGTTTTGGTTAAGCAATGGAGGAAACAATTACAGGCATATACTGAGAGTAGAAAATAGAAGGAGGGGCAGATGGAAGGGGAGAAAAACAAGAGTTCTGTTTTCGGCATGTGAAGTTTGAGAGGCCTGTGAGGCATCCAAACGTTTCCACCGGGTGGTGAGTTCTGGTGTTGGAGCGAAAGGTGAGGACTGGGTAGACCTCAGCATAAAGATGAAATTTAAAGTGATGGGACTGGATGAGATGGGCCAGGGAGAGATCGGACTTGGGGAAGAGAAGGAGCAGGGAACTTAGCTCTGGGCATCCAACACCTAGAGATCAGGAAAAGCAGAGGGATCAGTGGGCAGGAGGACAACCCAGAGACTTAACGTCGTTCATGCCAGGGGCAGAAAGCCTTTTAGGAATAACGGAATGGTCAGCAATGGGGCTGGAAGCAAGGTGTGGTATGAGAGATCCAGAGAACAGAGGAGAGCACCCTCTGGGCAAAGAAAAGAACCAGCAAAAGTGACTGAGGGGAGTGAGTGTGAGTGCGGGCTAGGGTGGTGGCCGTTAAAAAAAAAAAAAAAAAAAAAAGTGACTGAGGAACTTCAGAATCTGTAGCTCTTTGTATCCTCAGATGGATCCTTCGAGAGTTGTGATTAACAATCAACTCAAAGCAAAAGGCCCCATGCTTTTATTTTTGGGAAAGTAGAGAAGTGAAGAAACGTCAGATATATTACAGCTGTCTCTCCAGCCAGCCTCCTGTCCTGGAGGGGTGGTGCCTTTGAGGAGGGAAAGAAACAGACTGAGTTCCGGGAACTGGGCCTGGAAAGGAGAATATAAGTAGGAAGATGTCTTGGGATTCCAATATGACCATAGATGGCTTCTCAAACAGACAGGCTGTACCATTCTGGAAACTTCTCTACTTCCACCTCAAAGAAACAAGCATCCCTTCTCCCATCCGAGAGAGGTTCTTCAGCCAGTGTTTGCGAGCCCTGGCTCCAGTGGCTGTCTCCTCCCTCGTCTGTATTTTGATGGCTTCCTCTAGCCTGGCTCCTTCCCCTCAGACTACAATAATGCCACTCCAACCTAAAAGAAAGCTCTGTTCCTCCACCCTTCCTCCCCTGCAGCTACTGCTTTCATTGCTTTTACCCCAAACTTCCTACACCAATGCTCATGCTTCCTCACTTTCTTTCTCGTCTGCACCCACTGGAATTTGGCTTGGGTCCCTGCCACTCTCTCCAAAGCCATGGCCACGTCCTAGTCATCCAACCTAGGGCCTGCTCCCCCAGGCCCTTACCTCAGGCCATCTCCCTGCTGCATTCGCACAATGGCCACACACTCCTTCTGGAAACTCTGGCATCCTCCTCTCGCCAGCCCACACAGTGCTCTCCCTTCCCTCAGTGTGGCCTCGGGGGGCCACTACTCTGCGTTCTGTAACTGGTGGTCGCATCTCCTTCTCTGCCCTCTCCCGGATGATCTCCTCCAGACCCTTCCACCGTCTCCTGGCTGTGATCTGATGACTGATGACAACTTACACTGGTATTTCCAGCTGCCCATGTGAGATTTTCTTCAGGCATGTCAAAGATGTCCAAAACAAAACCTAGATCCACAGTTTGCACTTAATAAATGGATATTAAGTACATGTTTACTGAACGAACTGTTTTCTCCTTGCCCACTCCTGCCTCCTACATGTTAAAGAGAAAACAATAAATAACAAACCAAACAAAGATACGTCTTCCCCTTCTGTCTGAACTAGTGGAATCACCTCACACCCTCCTCTCTCATACATCTAATTGCTCACATGATCTTGATTCTATCTCCAAAATGTTTCTGGGATCATTCCTCTTTTCTCCTTTCCGTTCCTACTATGTTGCAATTATCCTCTTCCCAGCTGCCTAACAGTAGCCTAACTCAGTGGTTCTCAAAGCTGGCTACACGTTAGAATCACCTGGGAGATTTTGAAAATCCTCATACCCAGCCTCCACCCCAGATTAATCCAATCGGAATGTCTGAAGGTGAAGCTGGAGCACTGGTATTTCTAAAAAGCTCTACAGATAATCATAACATGCAGTCAGGTAAGAGAACCACAGATAGTTTCCTTCGCCAGTATCCAGTATTTCCCTCCCTACCACCACCCCCCAATCAGATCTGATCTTAACATTCTTCTGCTGTAAAACTTCAGATGACTTCCTATGTCTTACAGCAGGATTCTTAACTTGGAATCCAGTTTTAAAGGATCTGTAAACCCCATTAAATTGTATGCAAAATCTAGTATGTATGGAGAAGACTCCTCCGTTCTCAAAGGAGTGTGATTCAAGAAAGGTAAAGGACTATTAGCTGGGTAGTAGTTAATAGTGATTCAACACTTACTGTGTGCCAGGCACTGTGCTAAGCACTTTACATATACCAGCTTGTTAACATTCAAAACTAACCCGTCAGTATGAGCATTACCCCCATTTTACAGATGATGGTTAAGTAACGTCCCCAAGTCAACAAACCCTTGGAGTCTGGACTTACTTGCAACTGGAGCTACTCTTTACCACCTCCCTGGTTTGCGGGACCAACCCACACCCTTTAGTGGAGCAAAAAAGACCTCCTCTATCTGCCTAATTAGAGGCATCCCTTGTCCCCCAGCAGGCTCCAGCCGCCCACTCCTCTCCACTCTCTCGGTCATGCCTCTGTCCCCCTTCAGGCTGTAACCACTCCCTGGAATGTCCTCCCTGCACTTCCCTGCCATGTAGAATCCTAGTTACACTTCAGGGCACAGTACAAATGTCCCCTGCAATTCTCTGAAACCCTCTCTCCTCTCTGACACTTTCCTAGAAGACACTGATTACGGTGCTTTCAGCATCGGATGATAGATAGTGGTGTTGACGTCTCTCCCCTGCCAGGCAGTTCTTTGAGGGAAAGGACTGCTTCTTGTTCACCTGCAGCTCCCCAACATCTTGCAGTGCCCTGGCCTACGGGGGGGGCGGGCTCAATGAACATTTGCTGAAAAATAACACAATTTAAGTGTCCTTTCTACTTACTAGGGAGTACCCAGGTTCTAAATACAGGGAGTAGGGCTTTGTCTTGTGAGAATGACGTTGGGGAGGTTCTTATGTTGCCAGGATGTCCCTACCGATCTCATCGGGTTATTGTTAAGATTAGATGAAATAATTCTTTAGAAGCACTTGCATTGTTAAACACACTATGAAAAAGAAGGCCTGATTATTAACTAATTCTCTGCTCACGTCCAGTGGCTAACGGACCATTATGAATGCCAGGAAATACAGATTTAACAGCCACCAGCTATATGCCTTAAAAAAAATGTCTGTCATCACATTGGCATCTCCTGCTCCGAAAAAAACAATTTCCTCATTGCTGTGGCATTCTGCACAGCTGAAAGAGCCACACCAGTAATGCCCGATTGAATTAATACTTACTATAAATTAGTTTTATAAAACATGTCTCAAGTGTCTTGAGAGGTTCAAAGAAAATTGCTTTTTACAGGGGTGAGGGAAAAAGGCATCAGAAGTGCAGTTCTGCATATGTGGACTATTATGAAGCTTCCTGATTTTGGTGGTATCCTACTGAGGGAACCCTAAAATAGAGCACTTGGGAATGAATGAGATAAAATTGGTCTTTTAATGAAAATTATCAAATTGTGTCAAATTCATGAGGTTTGATCCTAATTTTGAATGTTCTCATACTTTCTAAGCACTCTTAAAGGTTACCCTAGCTTGCCCCGCTTGCTAATGAAAGACTGGGATATTTCATTTGTGGGGAGTGATTTCCAAGCCCAGTTCTACAGGCTGGTGGCAGAGAAAATTGTTAAACTGATGTTAGCATAATATACCAAGCATAATAAAGTGTGAGTCATTTGGCAACTCACCAAAAAAAGAAAGAAAGAAAGAAGAAAGAAAATTTAAAATTTTAAAGTCTACAAGGAAAGGATGAAAGGAGACCTCACCTGAGTCCCAATCAGTGGACAGCTATATCTAAAAACTTTATACTGTGTCTATAAGTCTGTGCTCACATGCACGTACTCAATGTAGAATATTAAAAGAAAGCCTCAAATTGTAGGCAAGGATTGGAAAGACCCTACCAACTCCTGACCTCATCTAATTCTTCTTAGACAAGAGTATGATGAATGTAATAGTTAAGAGTTCTGGCTTGGATGAACCAGTTTGCAGGGCAGAAATAGAGACACAGATGTAGAGAACAAACGTATGGACACCAAGGGGGGAAGCGGGGGGAGGGGTGGTGGTGGTGGTGGGATGAACTGGGAGATTGGGATTGACATGTATACACTGATGTGTATAAAATTAATGACTAATAAGGACCTGCTGTATAAAAAAATTAAATTAAATAAAATTCAAAAATTCAAAAAAATAAAATTAAAAAGATCATTATTACTGGAAAAAAAAAAGAGTTCTGGCTTGGAAGTCAAACTGTTGGGTTTCAGTCCCACTTCTTTTTTTTTTTTTAATAAATTTATTTATTTTATTTATTTATCTTTGGCTGTGTTGGGTCTTCATTGCTACACGTGGGCTTTCTCTAGTTGTGGCGAGCGGGGGCTTCTCTTGTTGCGGAGCACGGGCTCTAGGCATGTGAGCTTCAGTAGTTGTGGCACGTGGGCTCAGTAGTTGTGGTGCACAGGCTTAGTTGCTCCGTGGCATGTGGGATCTATCCCGGACCGGGTCTCGAACCTGTGTCCCCTGCATTGGCAGGCAGATTCTTAACCACTGCGCCACCAGGGAAGCCCTCCACTTCTACTTCTGATGGTAGTAGAGATCTCTATTTGTCCTGTAGTAACCATTCTCCCTTTCTTCCCTGAATTTTTAATGGACATGTGGCCAAGGTGAAGACTACATTTCCTAGCGTCCTTTGCAGTAAGGTATAGCTATGTGACCACATTCTGGCCAATGGACTGTGAACATAACTTCCAAATCATCCCCTTAAAAGGGGCAGGTTTCCCCTCCATTTACTTTCTTCCTCTGTTGAAATACAGAAGTAACATTGCTCCTTGCTCCATCTTTGACATGGAGGAATAGGGTACCCCCTCTGATAAGGCAGAGCAACATGAAAGAGGCCTGGTCCCCAACAAGGTTGAGCTACCTTATCAGCCCCAGCCAGCTCAGGATGAGACTGACATGAGAGAAAATTAAATGTCTCTCTTGTCTAAGTCATTGTTACTTTGGGCCTTGTTAGTAGCAAAATTGATATCCTACTAGAGTAACTGTGATTAAAAAGCAAGTTACTTGGGGCTTCCCTGATGGCACAGTGGTTAGGAATCCACCTGCTGGTGCAGGGGACACGGGTTTGAGCCCTGGTCCGGGAAGATCCCACATGCTGCGGAGCAACTAAGCCCATGCACCACAACTGCTGAGCCTGTGCTCTAGAGCCCGCGAGCCACAACTACTGAGCCCGTGCACCACAACTACTGAAGCCCACGTGCCTAGAGCCCATGCTCTGCAACAAACGAGGCCACTGCAATGAGAGGGCTGCACGCACCACAGCAAAGAGCAGCCCCTGCTCCCTGCAACTAGAGAATGCCCGCGGGCAGCAACGAAGACCCAATGCAGCCAATAAATTAATTAATTAATTAATTAAGTTTTTTTAAAAAAGCAAGTTACTTAACCTCTATGGACTTCAGTTTTCTCATCTGTAAAATACGGAAAATACAATGACAACAAGAAAAACAATAATAAAAATACCTTCCTCATAGGGATAGGGCATGTCAATTGATTAGATGAGTTTCTGGCTCATGGCGAGTACTCATAAGTGTTAGCTATTATTACTAAAGTAAAATTATCGAATGCCTATTATATGTACGGCATGATTGTAGCCTCTAGTAGTTGTAAGTTCATCCTCTATACAGCCTTCCTCTTCTCATTGGTATATGAATATCTTTGTTCAACTATTAAACACTATTATAATTATATTTGGTGTGTATCAGTTGTATCCCCTGAGTATCGCATGGTATATTTTTTTAAACAGCTATCCTGTGTAGATTTCAGAGTATGACTTTCATTAGTTACGATCCAGAAGAAGCTTAAAGTTAATCATGAAGGGTGGTATGTATAGACTCGAGGGAATTCAGTGATAGGCAGCTTTGAGATTCCATTAAAATCAGGATTTATGTTTATAATAGGAAGCTGAGAGGTCACACGGATAAGCTCAATATATTCAGAGCTGATTTCCTCTCCCAGGCCCTCCCCAAACTCAATCCTCCTCCTTTATTATTACAATCCACTTTAACCACCAAAAAGAACTCAGCCCTAAGCACTGAAATCAAAAACCTGTATGTGTCCCCAAGCCCTCGGGGCTGAGCTGCTTCTGGTGTGTGAAGCGATGCAATGCTCCTCCCAAAGGCACTCATGTTTGCAACCTGCAAAGTACTTTCTGGAAGGAAACAGTGAGACCTAGGGCCTCTCTTTATAATATAAAAGTTAATATAATATCCCGGCTGGACTTGGGCTGAGGTTGGCTGGCGGGAAAGAACAGAAATGTCCCCCAGGGGACTCAGGGTCAGAGTGGGGTTCTGTTCTGGACAGCTGACTCTGGGAGCAGTACCAGAGCTGGTGCCCTGTGGTCCAGCCACTTGACTCCATGGGTGAGCCCAGGGAAAATGGCTAAGAGTGTGGGGTCCTCTTGGCTGTGGAGTGGTCACATCTAAGCATCGCACAGGGCATCGCCCTCCTCAGCCTGAGACTGGGAGCCTCAGCGATGCCTCATTTTCTACTGTGTTCAGGGTCTGGCCTAGACTGCTGTGGCTGGCTGGCATTCGTGCCTCAGTTTCTGCAGTAGGTCCAGGGATGAATGGAGCCTCCTGAGGAGATGAGGCCTCCGCACTAGATGACTTTCTGCTTGGGGCCCTTATACCTTTAGCCACTGCAGAGGAGAAGGGCTTATCAGTAGACATAATGGTAACCAGGACTGACTCCTTAAGACCCAATGAGCTCCCCTGGGGTTTTGTAAACGTATTCTAAGAAGGAACCCCAAAAAGAAAAGGAAATAAAAGGAGGAAGGGAAGAATGTATCATCATATTTGCTTGAATGCACATTTTTAAATATCTCTGGAAGGATACATAAGAAACTAGAAACAGTGGTTACCCTTTGCAGGTCCGGGTGGGAATTGAGCAGATGGGAGAGAAGTGAGAGGAACACTCTTCACTGTCTTCCTATCCTGTCTTGAATTTTGAAGCATCTGTGAAACTGAAGTCAAAAAATAAAATAGAATAAATTAAAATAATAGTAAAGTAAAATGATGTCTTCAGATAATGTAGGGAGGCTGAGCAAGGATGCCTAGAGAAGAGAAAGGAGGAGGGAAGCAGCTACAGACCCCATTCCCATTGCAAGTCTGGGGTTCCCACAGCTTTGTCACAAGAAGGGGGCGTGGGAGGACCGGCTGTCTTTCAGCTCTGCAGAGCCAAAAAGAGAGGTGACCTCATTTTGGACCTCGAGCTAGTAAAATAGCTACAATTATTATCTTGTCTCTGCTGCCTCTGAAATGGCCCTTGCGTCTGGGCTTTCTTCATCTCTCACCTTGGTTTCTCTGACAACCTTCCAGCTGGCTTCCTTGTGCCAAGCTTCTAATCCCTCAAATCCAACCACCAATCTTTAAATTTTTTTGCGGAAACGGAAACCTGATTGTGCCCCTCCAGGAGCCCTCCGTGGTTAACGTCCTCCCGCAGTTGCCCATGGAGCACATGATAACACCTAAATTCCTTCTATATTCTTGCAGGATCTTGCCACTCTCGCACTCACCCTGCTCTACCCACACCTGGCTGCTTGTGGATTTCTGGATGGCCCATCATGTCATGCTTTGTGGCTTTCCATATTCCATCCCTTCCCCCTGAAGTCCCTCTTTGTGTTTTGTCGCCCTGGAAAACTCCATTCTTCTGTCAGGATTTGGTTGAAATGTCATCCTGTCTCTGTGACCCATGATGGCCCCTCTTCTTGCCCCCAATCCTGACCCCGGTCACCCCAGAACACATTGAACACATGACTATTAACATTTACTTTAATCTATTTGTATTATTTCTACATTTTTATCAGACTCTCAGCCTCCTGAGAGCAGGAGTTATGCCTTATTCTTCTTTGTATTTCCAGTAGATGGAAGAAACTGGGGTTATAAATGGATGAAAATTTTGTTCTGAATTAAATCCTCAGGATTGGCCACAGAGAAGAACTGTTAAGGTACCCTGAGGTTAAGCTTGCCTTCCAGAATTCTGTAAAGTTGGCTCTGTCCCTGTCTAAATGATGAAGCTTAAACACTGCAATTGGCTCCGTCCCTGACTAAACAATGATTGGAGTTTAAACTCTAACCAAATAAATCCTTAGCTCACTTTTTTTTTAATGCTTAAGTATTGAAGGAGATGTGGCCTTATATCAAGGAACAGAGTGGTTTTATGTACTGTGTGAATGCTCTGAAAGTCAGGACATGTCTCATTCCTTAGTAACAGCACAGTGATACTGTAGCAACAGGTAGGGTCCAATAGCAACCATGTGTGGACAGATTCACTTTGGGGGAACTCCAAGGAGTAGACTAGTGGTGTTTTCAGTTCCAGCTTGGAGAGCCAAGTGTGGTTCTCACATGGTACGCCTCTCTGTAGCGTAGTTATGGTGACTGTCAATGGAATTATAAACTGCTGAGATGAAACCCCACAGAACTTTTTATATACTTTTTTTTTGGTGATTTTTTTAAATGGTACTAAAATATACATAACAAAATTTATCATTTTAACCATTTAAAAGGTATAGTTCAATGGCGTTAAGTACATTTGCAATGTTGTGTAACCACTATCCATTTCCAGAACTTGTTCATCACCCCAAACAGAAACTCTGTCCTCATTGAACTTTCCATTCATCTCCCCCTCCAGCTCCCAATAACCTTCATTATACTTTCTGTCTCTATGAATTGGCCGATGCTAGGTACCTCATACAGGTAGAATCATATAATATTTGTCCTTTTGTGTTTGACTTATTTCACTTAGCATAATGTTTCCAATGTTCATCCATGTTTTAGCATGTGTCAGAACTTCATTCCTTTTTATGGCTGAATAATATTCCATCATATGGGTATACCACAATTTGTTCATCCATTCCTGCATTGATAGACATTGTTTCCACGTTTTAGCTATTGTGAATAATGCTGCTATGAAAATGGTGTACAAGTATTTGAGTCCTTGCTGTCAATTCTTTGGGGTATATACCTAGACGTGCAATTGCTGTACAATATGGTAATTCTATGTTTACCTTTTTGAGGAGCTGCCAAACTATTTTCCACAGCAGCTGCACCAGTTTACATTCCCACAAACAATGCACAAGTGTTCTTTCTTTCTTTCTTTCTTTTTTTTTGCGGTACACGGGCCTCTCACTGTTGTGGCCTCTCCTGTTGCGGAGCACAGGCTCTGGACGCGCAGGCTCAGCGGCCATGGCTCACGGGCCCAGCCACTCTGCAGCATGTGGGATCTTCCCAGACCACGACACGAACCCTTGTCCCCTGCATTGGCAGGCGGACTCTCAACCACTGCGCCACCAGGGAAGCCCAAGTGTTCTTTCTTTATATCCTTGCCAAGGCTTGTTATTTCCCTTTTTTTTTTTTTTTTTTGGTTATAGCCATCCTAATGGGTTTGGTAGTTTTGATTTGCATTTCCCTAATGACGAGTGATGCTGAGCACCTTTTCATGTGCTCATTGGCTCCTTGCATATCTTTTTTGAAGAAATATCTATTCAAATCCTTTGCTCATTTTTTTAATTGGGTGTTTATTTTTTTCTTGTTGAGTTGTAAGAGTCCCTTATACATTCTGGATATTAATCCCTTTCAGATATATGATTTGCAAATATCTTTGCAAAATTTTAAGATTTCATCCAAAAGAAAGTAGTAATGTTATACTTAGTAGCCATCAAAGTGGTGATGCCCAGGCTTTCCAATGCTAAAATGAAAGCTCTGTTACCAGCCGGGCAATACATTTCCCTCCCGTCAGCACCTCAGAAATGGGGGCAAGCAACCAACAGCAACAGGTGGCAAGAATGAGAGCTCAGCAAGGTCAGGGTGGGAGGGGAAGGATGACCAGAGCTGGAGTCTTGTTTTAGGAACTCAGAGGGTCAAGGGAACAACCTGGGTTCTCCCTACCTGTGCCCCCTGCTGCCACGGATGTTGACTGGGAAGTCTCTTCTGACTCCTTCTAGAGCCTAGTCAGAAACATCCCTTACTGAATTTGCCACCCGGAGGCACCCCCCTCCCCTGCCTCACCTCCCCACCTTGTTCCCCAGCCAGGAGTCATGCAGTTATTTTAGGCCAAGCTTTCTTTTCACTTTGCTTCTGGGGCCTCATTCATTCAAGGCTGACAATGGAGCTGGTAATGAGACAGCTGAAAGTCCCTGTCTCTCCCAAATAGAGTTGCAGTTAAGAACAAGGGCTCAGGTGTCAGGTGTAGTATCATTTTTTTTTTGGCTGCACTGTGTGGATTGCAGAATCTTAGTTCCCCCGACCAGGGATTGAACCCCAGGTCATGGCAGTGAAAGTGCCAAGTCATAACCACTGAAATGCCAGGGAATTCCCAGTAGCGGCATGTTTGAGCTCAGTTTTTGAAGAAACTGGCTGCATTCGAATCCTGGATCCTCCGTTTACGAGCCCTGTGATCTTGGGAAATCACATCTCTGTGCCTCATTTTTTTCATCTGCCAAAGGGGGATAATAATAGGATCTACATCAGAGGGCCAAGGTGAGGATTAAATGACAAAGTTCCTGGAATGTGCTTAGACCAGGGATGGCACATTGTGAGGGCTTAATAAGCATTAGTTATTATTATCTTCACTCCCTCCAACGTTCCTCTTAAGCTCTGGAATTGGCACTTTCCTGTGAGTGACACTAAATGTTGTTCCTCCTGTGAATTTCTGCTCTGCACCTGTCCTGGATGGCTGACTGCATGTTCTACGAATAGGTGATGATGCTGCCAAAGGGGTCCGGGACTCACCACCGATGACATTAGAAACTGAGTCACAGTGCCCAGGTACAAAGCGAGAGAAGAGGGTGTCCCAGGGAAGGTGAATCACTCAACGCCACCCTCTGCAGAGCATCCACAACACTGTGACATTTTCCTTGACCACCGACAATAACATCGTCCTCACCTGGGAACTTGATATAATTTCAGTGTTCTAGCCCAGAGCCAGTTATGGCAGCAGCAACCCAGCCACGAATAGGTCTGGCGTGCCCGGGAAGAGATATTTGAATGGATACCCTGACTCAGCCCAGAATCACTATGGCAGAGCAGCTAAGAGTGTGGGTACTGGGCTCAGGCGGCCTAGATTCTTACCTGGGCTCTGCTATTCATCAGCTGTGTAACGTGGGCAAGTAGCTTAACCTCTCTGGACCCCAAGTGTTATAATCTGTAAAATGGAGATTAGGGTACTAATCACTTCATGTTCTTTTATGAGGATAAAAAGAGTCAATACATGTACAGGACTTAGAACAGTGTCTGGTGTAGAGTAAGCAGTCTCTTAAAAACGTATGTGATGCTCTGAATTCATCAACCACTAAATGCACAGTAATGGAGGAAAAATGGAACTATCAAAGAGAGACAGATGGAGAGGGTGACCCCAGATCCACCAGGCAGCATGTCTGGCTGTGCGGTGAGGGAGAAGATAGCGCGGGGCCACGCCTCAGTGCTGGCACTCAGTGGAGAGGTTGGCCCTCACTCTTCCAGGGAGACACCTGCACAGCTGGGTACGGGGAGGAAGCCGAGGTTAGGAAGGATAGAGAAGCCTCACAGGGGCTCTTTAGGGGCTAGGTATTGGGAGGTACCCCCGGATGGGGCATTCATTCCATTCAAAACATCTTGGAAGAAGACCAGTTTATATTTGCATATGACTTAAGCAACATCAACTTCATTGTTTCCACCAGCCTTTAGCTGGGAGATGACATTAACACAAATTCAGAAACTCTTCCCTGGCTCTCTACACCTCTGCCACTTCCAAACTGGGTTAGCATAAGGCAGTAGCCAAGGGTGCTGCCTTTTATGCTCCTCAACAGGCGCACGGGGTCTGCTCTTCTTGCCTCCACTTGGTGTCCCAGGAACACCTCCGCTTGGCCCCGTGCTTTCCAGCTACTGGACTGCCACTTCTCAGGTCTCAGACCCCTTCTGGTTTTGACACTTTGGCAATGACTGCCTTCCTGGCTCAACTGGCATCTCCTGGCACCCACTCTTGTTAAATCTATCGGCCTGAAGCAGCAGTACACCCTGATGCTGCAAAGCTCAGGGCTTGAGAATCAGGTGAGAGTTCAAAGTTGCTTTCAGTTCCTACTGGCCATGTGAGTTCCTACTGGCCACGTGGCAAACGACTCCATTTCTCAGAGCCTTAGTTTCCCCATCAGCAAAATGGGAATCACCGGCACCTTCCAGCACTGTGGTGAGGTTTACAGGAAATAAAGAAGTGTTTAGTGCATACCTGGCAGAGTGAGTGCTGAATAAATGCGAGCTCTTCTTAGCAGGCCTTGGATGGCACATCTAGGCCCTGTTTTGTTGTTGTTGTTGTTGTTTTGCAGTACGCGGGCCTCTCACTGTTGTGGCCTCTCCCGTTGCAGAGCACAGGCTCCGGACGCGCAGGCTCAGCGGCCATGGCTCACGGGCCCAGCCGCTCCGCGGCATGTGGGATCTCCCCGGACCGGGGCACGCACCCGCGTCCCCTGCATCGGCAGGTGGACTCTCAACCACTGCGCCACCAGGGAAGCCCTGCAGCTGCTCTTTTGAATCCCCACTCCTCCTCCTTCCTTTCTGCCAGGCACCAGGTTTTAGGATTAGGGTAATTACTAAGGTGTTGACAACTGGGTGGGGCACAGGTACATTTGGAATTACAAATCAGTTTGTGACAGACTACTTCAGCAATGCAGATTGTGGGGAGCCATTGGCCCCAGGCAACTAATTGCTGCTGTCTTGTGAAGTAATTTGAGTTGGCGCCCCAAACACCGGTCTCTGTTTCTGGCAGCGGAAGTGCGCTGACCTGGGCAAGAACTCTAAAGGAACCCACCCACAGGAAGGGGCGGATCCGGTCCCTTTCTGTTCTCCACGTTGCAGCTGGATTACTTGCGAGGGCTGGGGACAACTGAGCCAGAAGCCGGAGGTACTAGGATATGTTTTTTGGCACCAGGGTAACCAGACCTTAACTGACTGTTGTACCCACTCTTGCAGGGCAAAACAAAACAAAATCCACCACCACCAACCCAGGTGTCTTTGGCCCACACTGAGCACGGCTACTCTGACGAGGGATGCTGGTATTTGGTGACCTTTGACATCACTGGAATGAGCTCTACTTGTCTTCCAGGCAGAAACAAAATAGAGCTTGGGTCCTCTAGCCCAAAGGAAAACAGTCTGTATCTCTTTGAGGTCAACCTCCTCCCTTTTTGCCGAGCACAAAAGGGTCAAAGGTGCCCACGCTTATCGCTCAGCCAAATCCAGCTTTTCTTTTCCGAAAGCAAGCTTTCAGAACTGGCCACTCTCCACTTGTTACAGGTGAACCAGATTATTCTTCCTGGAGTCCCCTGGGGCTACTGCCCTTGGGGCCCAAGAGCCCCCAGAGGTCCTTCCCACCAGGAAGTATCAAGCTCTGGCTTCCCGGTTTCCTGAAAGTTGGTGTAACGCGGCTGTGTGCACTACATCACACTTCCTGTGTGAAATCCAAACTGGAGCTTTCTGTTGCATGGGAGGAGACAGAGGAAAAGGAAAATTCCCTGTAGCATTTCTAAGTGGGGCTGTAATTATATACACAGATGTATTATATCCTCTAAAAACAAAACTTGTGACTTTTTTTTTTTTTTTGCTTCCAGTTAACCTTCCCTGAAAAATCTCCTAAGAGAGTCCTTGATATTGGTTTCCCCTCTTTCCCTTTCCCTCATCTTTCCTTAGAGCCTTCTCCTTTGCTCCCCTCCACAGACAGTTTTGGAGGCTGGCAAATCATCCCTATCAGGCAATTGCAGAGATCGGATATGGAAGTAAAGATGGTTGGACATACAAACATTGCCACAGCTTCAAATTTCGCATGGTATTTTCTATCAGCCAATGCCTCTCTATGGGAACAGCAAGAGAAATCTGAGCCACTGGCTTATGACTCTTTTCAGGTCTTTAATCCTCAAGCCCACCAGCTCTCTGCAGGTCTCTTGGGGCAATCTCAGAAGCAGCCCATTTGACCCAGGCCTCTCTGCTCTGTCCCTCCCACAGTGGTCCAGCAGGACCTGGAGTGACCTAGAGTGCTGACATCAGGACTGGAGCAGTTAAAAAACTATGGATAAGCATGAGTATACAAGGGCCCTGGGCTGGCAGGTCCCTAATGACCAGGCAGCACACAGCTGAGCCCAAGAGAACTGGAAAAGGAACAAACAAACGAATCCAGAATCTCCCCATCCACAAGTCCTTAGGCATGTGGAATAAAATTTATATTTTAAGGCAAGACAAGAAAAATCTAAACATAAAAATTCTTCTCTGGGGAATTTCCTGTCGGTCCAGTGGATAGGACTCTGTGAGTCCACTGCAGGGGCCATGGGTTCAATCCCTGGTGGGGGAACTGCGATCCCGCATGCCACGTGGTGAGGCAAAAAAAAAAAATTCATCTCTGCCCTTTGGCCTCCCCTCTCCCCTCACTGTGCATTGTGTATCTGCATTATACTTCAACCAGACCTCCCCCGTGAGCAGCAATACCTACTCAGCCATAAAGAGCAACAACAAGACAACTCCTTAAAAGATAACATTCTTTCTTGATCTTATGAGGGGTCACATGACCCACCATGATGACGTGACGCTTAGATCTGGATTATGTAAACCGTCAATAATACGTCATTTATGTACAGCCCTCTGTCTCAAAAAACGTATATAACTGTGCCTTGACTTCTAACTGGCGGAACAGTTCTCAGAGTTTTCTGATGTGCTCTTCCCGCATTATAATCCTCAAATTTGCCTCCAATAAAGTTTTCCATTTCTTTCTTAGATCGACTGATTAATTTTTCATCGACAGGTACCTTCTTTAAGAGGTGGGTGAGTAGAAACTTCTCTCCATAGAGGGGCTGGGCTGCATCTGAGGGGCTCCCTGCCTTGAGGGGAGACTCAAGAATCCCCTTGGCATGCAGGGAAGCAAGACCTAGAATTTCCCTGGGGCTTCTCCTGAGTCACTCATTCTGCCTCAGCTTTGGCATTGGAGCGGAGGCACCAGAATGGTGTGAAACCCCTCCCTCATCTGCCCCTACCCAAGAAGGAGAAAGCTTTCCTTCTCTTACCTATGGGAACCTTGGACATAAGTGGTTTTAATTTATCTGTTTTCTTTTTCTGTGAGTGCTGGGAGCCACAAAAAGCAAAACCAAACCAGGAGGTTTGTTGTTATTACTATGGAGAATTTTTTTTTTTTTCACAGTTAAACAAAGGCAGAGAAGAACCTCTCTAAACTTTTTGCTCAGAGGACTAAACTTGAACTTCCATCCTTGAAGGATTCTTGGAATACTGTTCAGGTAAGCACAGAATCCCCACTTACACCACAGGGTTTTTAAACTTTGCTGCCCAGCCCCTCCACGCATGCCAAATAGACACTGTGTCCCAACCCAAGAGGCTGAAATGCTCATGAAGCTTAATCAAAAAATTATCTGAGGGCTTCCCTGGTGGCGCAGTGGTTGGGAGTCCGCCTGCTGATGCAGGGGACACGGGTTCGTGCCCTGGTCCGGGAAGATCCCGCATGCCGCAGAGCGGCTGGGCCCGTGAGCCATGGCCACTGAGCCTGCGCGTCCGGAGCCTGTGCTCCGCAACGGGAGAGGCCACAGCAGTGAGAGGCCTGCGTACCGCAAAAACAAAAGTTATCTGAGAAGAAACAGAAAGAGTAGCAAGGCCGCAGAGGGCTGTGATAAATCACACCAACAGCAGCTCACACTGTTTTGCATGCAGGCACTGTGCCCACGCTGCTATCCAGGTTATCCCACTTGACTATCACCACACACTAGGAAGGAAGCATTCTGTTTAGCCCATTTTACAATTCTGGAGAATCAGAGGCAGGGTAAGAAAGCGGCCCAACGCTCTGTTCCTAGAGTCACACAGCCAGGTTCAAATCCTGACTCCATCAGTACCTGGCACTGTGACCTTGGGCAAACTACCTAACTATCCCTTGCCTCAGTCTCCTCATCTGCAGAAGAGGGATAATAATAGTACCCAGAGTTGCTTCGAAGAGTAAGTGAGGGGGGCTTCCCTGGCGGCACAGTGGTTAAGAATCTGCCTGCCAATGCAGGGGACACAGGTTCAAGCCCTGGTCTGGGAAGATTCCCACATGCTGTGGAGCAACTAAGCCCGTGCACCACAACTACTGAGCCTGCACACCACAACTACTGAGCCCGTGTGCCACAACTACTGAGCCTGCACTCTAGAGCCTGCGAGCCACGACTACTGAAGCCTGAGCACCTAGAGCCCGTGCTCCGCAACAAGAGAAGCCACCACAATGAGAAGCCTGCGCACCACAACAAAGAGTAGCCCCTGCTCCCCGCAACTAGAGAAAACCCGCGTGCAGCAACAAAGAACCAAAGCAGCCAAAACTAAATAAATAAATTTTATTTTTTAAAAAAAAGAAGAGTAAGTGAGGTAAGAGACACAAAGTGCTTAGGGCAGTGTTTGCACACAGTAAATAAAGTTTTATCATCGTGGCCTTGTTCGTTCAGCTGGCAGGCCAGAATTAGACCCAACTTATCTGGCCACCAAGGCCTCTCGCTCCTGACCGTGCAGGTAGCTTCTAGGAAGCAAGAAGCCAGGGCCCGCTGACAAAGCCCCAGGGCATAGCCTGACTTGTCTAGCTTCAGGTGCCTCCTGCTCAGGCAGGTCCAGGTCTCCCCTTTCACGCGAAGGTGGAGCCACAGCTCAGACACATCTGATGTCAGCGGTGAACCTCAACACACAGGCAAAACCTGCGAGTGCCCATCTTTCCCCTCAGTGGCCAGCTTGTGACGCAAAACCCTGCTCCAAGAACTGATTTTGGGAGTCCTTCGCTGTACCTTTCACCCTGGTGTCCTGCCAAGCCCTGTGCTTGAGGCGGCCTCATTCTCCAGCTCTGGCCTCTCAGGCACCACTCTTTTCCATGAACAATTCAATGAGTTCTTTCTTCAGCCCAGCCATGCGTCAGCGAGGCCCGACACGGGCTTGGCTCACCACCTCCAATCAGTGGGATTGCTGGACTTCAATCACCAGTAAGGGTGGCCCCCTCCCTGCTGGGGCTGCTCTTTCCAGGGTGTTCCCTTGGCTGGTACCCTCACCCTGGTAACTATTCTTTTTTTTTTTTTTGCGGTACGCGGGCCTCTCACTGTGTGGCCTCTCCCGTTTTGGAGCACAGGCTCCGGACGCACAGGCTCAGCGGCCATGGCTCACGGGCCCAGCCGCTCCACAGCATGCGGGATCCTCCCGGACCGTCCGCATCGTCAGGCGGACTCTCAACCACTGCGCCACCAGGGAAGCCCTGGTAACTATTCTTGAGGGATTTCTGTGATTGTTATTAAAGCAATCTCTCCTTCCCCTCCTCCATCCCCACACCCCACTGTCAGGTTGGGCTTCCCTGATCTCAGGGAAATAGACCTAGAATTCAAGCTCATGTTGCTGCTTCATGGAGAGGCTCAAGGGACACCAAGGAAAACCCAGCCTTTCATGGTGGTTGTGAGGCCTGGAGATATTTATGCAAACTGTTTAGCACATGCCCAGCAAATTATAGACTTTCATTAAATAACCTAGATGCTATTGTTATTATTTGCTGTGCAATCAACCTAAAAGCAGTCCCACTAAAACGGAGCGGGAAGACTGCAACTGCACCTCCCAGAGTGTTGCCCTCTTACTGCGATGGACTTTTCCTTCTCTAGGCTGCCTCTGAAGTTCAATGCCAGTTGGGTTCCCCTACAGGAACTTCTCGTCATGGGAGGGGAAACACACAGGTGATTTGTTCCACAACTTGCTTAGGGTCATCCTTTCTTAGAAAATAAGGCAAAAAAATTGAATGGGTGAGAGGAAGCACTACGTGTTTGGGAAGCGTCTATAACATTGTTGGTTGCAGAAAGTAGGGGTGAGGTAGAAAGGGGGCAGAGCAAATATGAAAAATGGGAAGGGTGTTCCAAGGGCACCTTCATCTGCTTTGCAGTACTGTGTAGGACCAAGATGACAGCTCCATTCCCTCTTTCATCCTCGGAAAGTCCTATGAGGTGGGATATTATTACCCCATTTTCACTTGAGAACACTGAGGGGAGTGGTCAGATAACTTACCTGAGGTTCAACAGCTGTTGAGAAGCAGCATTGAGCACTGAGATTCACCCCAGGTCAGCCTGAGCCAGAGCTTACGTGCATCCTTCCCAGATTGCTGTCTTCTCCATAGTGGTCCTGGGGTAGGGAAAGCAAGAAAGATCTGGAGTGAAGTAGCCTGATTTCCATTTCCTGACCCAAGCTACAAGAGGTGGGACAGCACTGCACTCACCCCCAGCACAGGGCCTGGCTACGGTAGGCTCCCAGCAAACACTGAGTGGGGCAAACAATGAGAACCGAGTCCAGGTGAACTCTAGCCAGGCCATGGAAGAAGGGCAGACAAATACCCACACTAGAAGTGCCATTTGCATCTTTTCTAAATGCTCTTTATTTGCTTCTCCCACAAGGATCTTGAATCAGGAACCCAGAGAAAAATGCAATTATATAGTTTGTTTGGGAACCATTACTTTTTATTTATTTATTTATTTAAAATAGACAAAATAACAGTGCCCATGAGATGCCTATAAAAACGGCGTTGACCTAAATAATGTATATGTAATTTACAATGATTTCTCTTTCTTTCTAAGATTCTTAGAATTAATACTTACATTTGGGGGCTGGAAAGGATCTTGGCATTTTTCTGATCAAAAAACCCCATTTCTCAGATGGGAAAGTTGACACAATATCATGCGGCTTGTCTAAGGCCAGCCTCCATGGAGCAACAGAGCTGGTTAAAAGGCCAGGGCACTTCCTACAGGTCACAAGTTTTTAAATTGTGGAGAAGAAGCCACCAGCAGGTAGTAAAATTAGTTTTATAAATTGCAACCAACTTTTATCTTTATTTTTAAGATATTTTTTAATAGATTTCATTTTTTAGAGCAGTTTTAGGTTAACACAAAAATTGCACAGAAGGGACATTTTTAATTGATGAGCTGATATTGATACACGATTATTAACTAAAGTCCATTGTTTCTGTTAGGGTTCGCTGTTCGTGATACTCTATGGGTTTTGACAGATGCATACTGTCATGTGTCCATCATTACCATATCATACAGAATATCCTTGCTGCCCTAGAAATGTCCTGTGCTCCGCCTAGTCATCTCTCCCCCACTCCTCCTGGACCTGTAATTCAATTTTTTATACACAAGATAGAATAGAATAAAAAAATCATAGTGCATACCTCATGGTATGGATATTAGTTCATGAAACTTTTAGATATTTGTAAATACATGTGTATTTGGGTTAAAATGTAAAATATATTTCTTACTATGGATTGAAGAGAAAAAGTGTTTGAGAAACACTGCTCTAAGCTATCTTTTACTTAAAATTCTGGGGAATAAATCCAGAAAATGAATACACAGATGGAACATTTCTTATATGAAACCGAAGCAAGAAAAACACATAACCAAGGGACATTACCAAAATAAACAAGCATAAAAAATGCTCTGAAGAGTGAGTACAAAGAGGTCAGAAAATTACTGTTTTTCCCCAAATCAGTTTTGATTTTAGTTTTCACTGGGCCTGCAAATCATTCAGATTTGAAGACTTTAAAGTTCTCAGAATATAAGCTACAGTTAGTGTGTAGGGGGGAAGGGGTAGGAGCAAGGGCTGCCTCCTTGCAAACCGATTCTGTTCAAAGTTTCCAAAACTGTTAGGTCCGTATGGTAATCAACAAAGAGAAAAATTTCTTTTCCGGAGGGTTTTTGAGGTTTGTTTGGCTGTACAGCTTCACATTTCTTCCTTTTTCATCAGAAAAATCACAGAACAGGGATGCCGTTGTATTTAACTTCATGTCATATCAGGTGTCTGAAGATTTCTAAAAAATTTGAATTTATGCTTGAGTTAGATTCCTCTATTTTTAAAAATCTCCTTTCCATGTATATCGATGCTTCATGTGTCCAGGAGACATGTGGAATCTAGATATACCAGGGTGTCTAAGAGAAAATCCTGATTTCAAAATCAGAATCGCATTGGCTCATTATGTGGCCTGCAGGTAGACTAGGGTTTGAGTCCCAGGTTCTACTAGTGATCCCTGCGTGACCTTGAAAAGGAATTCTCTCCTAGGGTTCTTTTTTTTAAATTTATATATATATATTTATTTATTTATTTGGCTGTGCCGGGTCTTAGTTGTGGTATGCAGGATCTTTTTAGTTGTGGCATGTGGGATCTAGTTCCCTGACCAGGGATTGAACCCAGGCCCCTTGCCTTGGGAGCACAGAGTCTTAACCACTGGACCACCAGGGAAATCCCAGGATTCTTTTTTAAGAGTGACATATAAAAATTCCATATTAAATGATGCTAAGATTATATTAAGTGCTTCTCCTTGTATGAGTAATGTGCTGGGCTAAGCCCTTTGCATGTGCTTCTAATCCCATCAAGAATCCTATGACATAGAAATTATTGTACTCATTTAACAGTTGAATAAACTTAATCTCAGAAAGCTTAAGGAGCATGCCCAACACCACCCAGAAAGATAGTGGTTAAGCTAGATTGGAACCCATGCCTGAAAGAGCATGGGCCTATCCTTCTGTGCCCCCAGGGCCTAATACAGTGCTCCGTATGTAGAACATGCTCAGTAGATGTTTCCTGAAGGGATGACTGATGGATAAGCAAAAGCTCAGCAAAGATTTGGGGGTGGGATAAGTAAGATACTACTACTAGTACTGCAATAATAATATATTATGCAATATAATAACATAATATACTACCACTACTCTGTATCTGTCATTCATTGAACACTTATTTGTGACAGGCACTATGTTAAAGGCTTTACATGCATTCTATTATGTACAGAATGTACATACAGGAATTAACATAGCATATGATGTCAATGTTACTAACATTATTACATATGACTATAATGGGAGCTATCAGCATTATAGCAAAAGAGATGAAAGTTATGATCTCTTCCAACACACACACTTGGTGCTTCTCTTGGAGCGGTATTAAACAGGTCCAACTGAGGGTCAGCTCTTTCAGCAGTGAACCAGCCCCAAACCTGGTTTCTCCTTCCGTCTCTTTTTCAGGTGGGTGCAATTATAACACATTAAAGAAACGAGACATGGAGTGAGCAAAAATTTTGCTGAAAGTCATCATTAGCTAGTAAAGGAGGGACAAAGATGAGGTATAAATTCAGGTGACTGGACACATTACATGCTGGAGTTGATTCAGCGAAACAGTTTCCGGGCTTCCCTGGTGGCGCAGTGGTTGAGAGTCTGCCTGCCGATGCGGGGCACGCGGGTTCGTGCCCCGGTCCGGGAGGGTCCCGCGTGCCGCGGAGCGGCTGGGCCCGTGGGCCGTAGCCGCTGGGCCTGTGCGTCCGGAGCCTGTGCCCCGCGGCAGGAGAGGCCGCAGCGGTGGGGGGCCCGCGTACCGCAAAAAACAAACAAACAAAAACAGATTCCTTTTTGTAGCCAGGATGTGCGTGACTGTAAGAAACATCAGTCCAACTGAGGTAAAACGGGGTACTTACTGAGAGTACACAGAGATCTCACAGGATCCAAGGACAGAAAACGAAGTGTTGCTGGGCTCCATTCAAATTGGCCAGAGAACTGGGGAGCCCTCAGGAGCAGGGTGACTCTTCCCTGTGTCTCTCTGTCTCTGCTTCTGCGCCAGCTTCCGCCTTTCCTCCATTTTGCCTTCCTTTCTCTGCTCCTTCACCCTGCCAGAGGCACAGCTTGGCCGTTCCTCCTGGACTTACACCATGGCTGGTAAGCTCCAGGACCCACCCTCAATTGACTACACACACTGAAGTCCTTCAGAGAGGAAGGAATAGCCTGGCTCTTCTGAGAAAACCTGGGCCACTCAGGTCGTTTCTGAGCAAATGATTGGTTCTTGCTGGGTCAGGTGTGTGCTCACCCCTGGTCCAATCAGCTGTGCGTTTCCCCACCCCCATCACCTCCACCGCCCATCCCTAGAAGTCACATTATCTTACACTGTCTTGTGTAGCTATATCTTCCAGAGAGCTGTGGCTGGCAAGGGTGCTAAATTGCCAGGCTGGATGTTATCACATAAAGAGAGAAGCTATTTATAGGGAGACTGTACTTGGAAAGCCTTTATGATGTATTTCATTTATGAAATCTAAGCCCCAAATTTCCTGGTCAAAAAAATTCAATTCAAGGGAACTCCCTGGCAGTCCAGTGGTTAGGACTCCATGCTTCCACTGCTGAGGGCCCAGGGCTCAATCCCTGGTCAGGGAACTAATATCCCACAAGCCTTGAAGCACGGCCAAAAAAAAAAAAAAATCAATTCAATTTAATAAATATTGTGTTGGGCTCTGAAGATAAGACATATATGCCCATAAGATATGTCCACAAATAATTATAATACAAGACAATTCTATGAAAGTTTCTTAGAAAACTTTTAAGAAACTGGGGCTTCCCTGCTGGCGCAGTGGTTAAGAATCTGCCTGCCAATGCAGGGGACAGGGCTTCGAGCCCTGGTCCGGGAAGATCCCACATGCCGTGGAGCAACTAAACCCGTGAGCCACAGCTACTGAGCCTGAGCTCTAGAGCCCACGAGCCACAACTACTGAGACCACACTCCACAACTACTGAAGCCTGCATGCCTAGAGCCCGTGCTCGGCAACAAGAGAAGCCACTGCAACGAGAAGCCTGCGCACCGCAACAAAGAGTAGCCCCCGCTCGCTGCAACTAGAGAAAGCCTGCGCTCAGCAACGCAGACCCGATGCAGCCAAAAATAAATAAATAAATGAATAAATTTTTTTAAAAAAGAAAACTTTTAAGAAACTTACAAAATTACATGAAAGCTTTATAAAGGATTATAAGGGTTAAGAACAGGCCTCCCTAAGGTGTGCTAATTTGGCATGTGGATTAGTTTGTGCTAAAGGCAATGGAGACCCTGTAGGCTCAAGAGAAACTACTGCCCCTCCCTTAACTACCTGGAAGAATTAAAATTGGGATTTTTCCCAGAAAAAGTTATTACCAGAAATAAATTTTACCTAAGCAGCGCCATCTATATGGCAGAGTAAACATCTAATTCCCAGCCATCTGCTCTTCTTATCATTCTGAAATTGCCTTCCTGTCCTTGGAAATTCCAGGCCCCGATCCCATTCCTTAGCTCAGGATGGCATATATGCCTCATTTTATCTTTCTGTCTCTGAACCTCTCATGTATGTAGGGTTTCCATATGCACAGATGAAAATTTGATTTTCTCCTGTTCATCAGTCTTACAACAATTTCATTCTTAGACCAGCCAGAAGAACCTAGAAGGGTAGAGGTAAGCTTTTCTTCCTCCCAGACAGCTTTTTTTTTAAATACATAAATTTATTTTATTTATTTATTTACTGGCTGCGTTGGGTCTTCGTTGCTGTGCATGGTCTTTCTCTACTTGCGGCGAGCAGGGGCCACTCTTCATTGAGGTGCGCCAGCTTCTCATTGCCGTGGCTTCTCTTGTTGCAGAGCATGGGCTCTAGGCACGCGGGCTTCAGTAGTTGTGGCACACAGGCTCAGTAGTTGTGGCGCACAGGCTTAGTTGCTCCGCGGCATGTGAGATCCTCCCGGACCAGGGCTTGAACCGATATCGCCTGCATTGGCAGGCAGACTCTTAACCACTGTGCCACCAGGGAAGCCCCCAGACAATTTTAAATCTCCTGGGGGAGTCAGAAAACTTTCACTGAGTAAATGCACTTTGAGATATGTCTTGAAGTGTTCATTAAATTTTTATAGAGTGACCAGGAGGACATATGTGAAGCAGTGGGAAAAGGATAAGCAAAAACTTGGAGAAGGGAAACTATGTGTGTGCTCTGAGACAGCAAAAACTACAATGTGGCTGAAGAGCAGGGTGCAGGAGGGAGAAAAAGAAACCAGCACGAATTGACTGGTCTCAAGTATATGCTGGACATTTTCAGATGTCACCTCATTTAATCGTTTCAGCAATCCTTGAGGTGGTATCTATTGCCCCTATTTTACCAAGTGCACAAAGGCCAAAGCCATTCCCTCCATTGTACCGTGGTGAGGATGAGGTGGAGAGGATGCAGAGAGCAGAGGGAGGGAGGTTGCCTGCCAGGTAATGAGCCCACACTCGACTCCGGAGGCACTGGGAGGGAAGTCATGCAAGAATTCGGAGCCAAAAATGGCCTGATTGCCTCTGAATTTTAGAAAAATAATGCTGGTGGTAATGGAAGAATTAAACAGAGTATTCTTTCTCTCTCCTTCATTCATTTAATTCAAAATATATATTGAAAACTTCCTTTGGGACAAGACTGCGGTGTACCAGACCTGTGGGAAAAAATGTCTGGGGCAAGATACAGCTCCACATCTCACGAAGTTTACAGTTTCTGTGTGTGTGCATATAATGCATAGCTCATACATACTATTTTATTTCATTTTATTTTATTTGGCTGCGCCACGTGGCTTGCAGGATCTTAGTTCCCTGACCAGGGGTTGAACCTGGGACCCTGCAGTGAAAGCACTGTGTCCTAACCACTGGACCTCTGGGGAATTCCCATTTGAGCTAATTTTTCTTTGTTTGTTTGGGTTTATTTTTGGCCAAAGAATTTTTATTACTTTTATGTACAGAAAACTCAATAGTGTACACTCACCTGGCCAGTTTGGTAGGCAGCTCCTTGGCCTTTGCCTTTTCCAGCTTGGCAATGTGAGCCCCTGATTTTGGATCAAGGATGTTGCTTCCCCAGTGAAGGCAGAGGTTGTCATATCATCATCGTAATCAGTCCTGATGGCTTCCGCTAGCTTAGCCAGAGCCCCTTTGTCTTCCGAGTTGACTTGTGTGAAGGCAATGGTGGTGCAGGTCTTCCTGTGGACCACATGTCCCAGCCTGGCCATCCCCTTGATGATGCAGTAGGGATCCCCCATCTTACAGCACAGGGCAGGCAGGAAGACCACCAGCTCAATGGGATCCATGTCATGTACAATCACCACCAGCTGAGCCTTCTTGTTCTCCACCAAGGTGGGGACAGTATTAACCCCTGCTTGAAGGACAGGTGGCCTCTTGGTGGGGACATCCCCTTTGCCCTCAGCTTTCTTCTCAGCTCAGGCCAGCAACCTCTGCTTCTTCTCTTGCTTCATGTCTGGTCTGTACTTGTGGGCCAGCTTATGCAGGTGAGTAGCTGTTTGGCGGTCCAAGGCCTGGGTGAACTGGTTAAAAGCAGGAGGCACTTTCAGCTGCTTATAGAGGATTTGCCACTGCAGCTGGATATAGCGGGGCCGTTTGACAAAGTGGGTGAGGTCCCTTTTGGGCTGGATGTCCTGTCCAATGCCAAAATTCTTGGGCCTTTTTTCAAACAGGAGATTGATCACCTTCTTGGCCTGCTGCTTCTTCACGGCAGCAGGGGCCGGGGCCACCTTCTTCCCCTGGGCCTTCTTTCCCTTCAGCATCTTGAATGGCTGGCAGAGAGAACTTGAGCTGATTTTTGTATATGATGTAAAGTAAGGTCCAACTTCATTCTTTTGCATGTGGATATACAGTTTTCCCAGCACTGTTTGTTAAAAAGACTGTCTTTTCCTCATTGAATGGTCTTAGCACCTTTGTTAAAAAGCGTTTGACCGTATATTCAGGGTTTATTTCTGGGCTCTCTATTAGCTTCCATTGGTCTATATGTCTGTCCTATGACAGTACCATATTGTTTTGATTATTACACCTTTGTAGTAAGTTTTGAAATTAAGAAGTGTGAGTCTTCCGATTTTGTTCTTTTTCAAGGTTGTTTTGGCTATTCTCTTGAGATTCCATTTGAATTTTAGGATGGGTTTTTCTATTTCTGCAAAAAAAAGCCATTGAGATTTTGATAGCAATCACGTTTGAATCTGCAGATTGGGTAGTATTTACACAGCATTTTGAATGCACTAAATGTCACACAATTTATACTTTAAAATGGTTAATTGTACATTTTGTTAATTTCAGCTTGATTTTAAAAAAAAAATTGGGCAATTTTACCTGAAGAGCAGGTATGAGGCTGCTGGAAGGTAAAGGAGGTTGCGATCAGAGGGAGGAATGTTGGGATTGAAGACCCCAATACTGAATAGTTTAGGGCAGGTGAGGGCCCCTGGAGTTGAGCAGTAAAAATGGCTAAGGTGACCCAAACCTTATCTCCAAAGATACTGACTTCACAAGGAGATTCAAGACTGCAACTTCAGAAGGATACATGTCCAGTTAGGGATGGTGGCCATCACTGGAGTGGGGTGGGGATAGCTGAGATTATAGGGGAATTTTATTACTATAGTATCTTTTTAAGGAGAAAGAATAATGAAAATTGTTTTAAAGCTATAATACAGGAACTTTACTTTAGGAAAGGAGGACAATGACCTAAGTGCCTTTTTTTTTAATCGTCGTGGGAGTGGCAGCAAGGTGTCAGATGATACAGGCATGGATAGAGCGTGGGCAGGCCAGCTGACTTAATCTCCTATTTATTTTCAGAGTAATGGTCTGGCAGTAATATTGTGGAGCTGGGAAATGGCCAATCCTGCCTTCCAGCCCTGAAGTATGTGAGGCTTGTGAGAGTAAACATCCCTCAATTCAAGACGATAGCCAGGTTTCAGTTAAGGCAAGGAATGGGAGACAGACTGGGGATGTGGAAGGATTTGTTCACCATGAAATGGGGGTTCCAGAGAAAACAGAAAAGTGTGAGAAGGAAAGGAGCAGCTGGGGAATGCGTGTGGGAAGGCACAGGGCAGTTTGGGGACCAGTGCACAGGATAAGGTGGATGACCAGAGGCATTCACATTTTGGCACTTATATGGAATGGGAATAGGGTAGTTCAGTGAGTCACAGTGGCCTTAAAGGCCCAGAAAGACCTGTGATGTCAAGTTTAGTAACAGTGGGACAGGCCTCCTGGGATTCAAACAGGATACTGGACTTCAGCTGGGACTTCGGACAGTAGACTTTGGGTAGACAATAAAACAACTGTACAAAGTCCCTGAGGCAGACACAATCATGGATAACTCGAGGGCCCATGAGCAAACCAGACAAACCGAAGCTGAAGGTTTGTATGGGGGTTTAGAAGGCTGGCTCCCAAGGGTGGGGCTGGGGTCTGAAGAGCCTTATAAGCCAGCAGAGGAGTCAAGACATGATTTGTGGGCGGACTCTGGGAGGCTTCACGCCAAGGAGTACTTCCCAGAACTTCTGCTGCCAGTGTCCTTGTCCCCACAGTGAGCCACAGCCACCCCCCGCCTCTGCAGGAGACCCTCCAACACTAGCAGCCGTGTGGCTGACAGGGTCTTGGTGCTCCGGCCGGGTGTCAGGCCTGTGCCTCTGAGGTGGGAGAGCCGAGTGCAGGACATTGGTCCACCAGAGACCTCCCGGCTCCACGTAATATCAAATGGCGAAAGCTCTCCCATAGATCTCCATCTCAGTGCTAAGACCCAGCTCCACTCAACAACCAGCAAGCTACAGTGCTGGACACCCTATGCCAAACAACTATCAAGACAGGAACACAACCCCACCCATTAGCAGAGAGGCTGCCTAAAATCATAATAAGGTCACAGACAGCCCAAAACACACCACTGGGCGCGGTACTGCCCACCAGAAAGACAAGATCCAGCCTCATCCTCCAGAACACAGGCACCAGTGCCCTCCACCAGGAAGCCTACACAACCCACTGAATCAGCTTTAGCCACTGGGGGCAGACACCAAAAACAACGGGAACTACGAACCTGCAGCCTGCAGAAAGGAGACCCCAAACACAGTAAGTTAAGGAAAATGAGAAGACAGAGAAACACACAGCAGATGAAGGAGCAAGGTAAAAACGTACCAGACCAAACAAATGAAGAGGAAATAGTCAGTCTACTTTGGACCACCTAGAGGGGTGGGGTAGGGAGGGTGGGAGGGAGACACAAGAGGGAGGGGATATGGGGATATATGTATATGTATAGCTGATTCACTTTGTTATAAAGCAGAAACTAACACACCACTGTAAAGCAAGTATACTCCAATAAAGATGTTAAAAAAAAAAGATATGATTTGTAAGTAACAAAGCTTCATTATGGATTTTTACCAGTGGAAGGACATGAAAACAGCATTTAAGGAAGATTAGTATGAGAAACATCCATGCTAAGTGGATTGGGGCAGGAAAAATTGGGCTTGCCACAGATTTTGCAACTATCCAAACATGATGTGGTATAGGATTGGACTAGGGAGGAGAAAAAATGATAATTTCAAAATAAAAACAAACAGAACTCGGTTTATATGTGGGAGAGATAAAGAAAAGAAGGGATTAAAATTTTTCAAAAATTTGAACCTGGCTGAGAGTTATATCAAGCATGGGCAGGGGAGACCTGAAAGAGAAGGATCAGTTTAGGGGGAAGGAGTGGACAGTGATGAATTTAGTTTGGGACCTAGATTCATTTGAATCTTACAGCTAAGTGAGACTTTGCATCTAACCATGTGGAACAACTAAGTATCATGTTATATAGATAAAGAAATCTTGAATTTGAGATAACACAGAACATCCTAGAAGAGATGTCCTAGAGGCAGTTGGCCATTCAGAGCTGTACTTTAACGACAGATCAAAACTAGTGATATCCATTTTGGAGTCATAGGAATCGTCTTGTCAAATAACTGTAGGAATGGATGAATTATCCAAGGGAGAGGAAACAGTGAGAAGAGGAGAAAAGCCATAGGAGGAGACAGCAGAGAATTGAATCAAGAGGCAGAAAAGAGACAGGAATTTTGGCTTTGCTATTTGTTAGCTATAGGAACTTGACAATTTATTGACCTTCTCTGGGTCTCAGACTGCAGTCATATCAAGGCTTTCCAGAGTCGGGGTGGGGTGTGGTTGGGGAATCTGCTTCCAAGCTTTGAGTGAGCTTGGAAGCAGCCTCCGCTCCCTGGCTGTTGGCTGGAGACATTGGTATCTAACCATGTAAGCTTCTCCATAAGGGCACTTAGAACACGGCAGCTGTCTTCTCTCTGAAAGTGAGTGAATGAGAGAGGGCCCGGTCTCATACAACCAAATCTCAGAGGTAACATCTCATCACTTTTGCCAAATTCTATTCATTAGAAACAAGTCAAGGGGAAAGGGTTACATAAGGGTGTGAATACTAGGGGGCAGGATTATTGGAGGCCATTTTAGCAACTGCCTGCCATAATATCTAACAGTTATATTCTTAGACACTCATACTCATTACTTTTGTAGCTAGTTCACTTAAATTGGCAATTTAATAAATATTGAATCCACTGAGGTGGGCACAGGCACAGGTGGGGCACAAAGAAGGCAATTTTACCTAGAGTGAAATTATGCTTGCACTGATTCTTTTTTTTTTTTTTTTTTGGCTGTGTTGGTCTTAATTGCCTCACGTGGGATCTTTCCTTTCGGTGCTGGGCTCCAGAGCGGGTGGGCTCTGTAGTTGCGGTGCGTGGGCTCAGTAGCCCTGTGGCACGTGGGATCTTAGTTCCCTGACCAGGGATGGAACCCGAGTCCCCTGCATTGGAAGGCAGATTCTTAACCACTGGACCACCAGGGAAGTCCCGCTTGCACTGATTCTTAACGGATAAACAGGAGTTTATCAGGAGACAAGATGGCCAAGTTAAAAGTTTATCCAACGATTATAATTTGGACTGTGGAGTTCTTAGGAACTGATTTTAAAGTTGAGTGGAAATATGGCAGGCATGAAGAAAATATTTCCTAATTTGAGAAGTCTCCAATCTTATCAAAATGTGAAACATTGAGCGAGTCACAGGATTTTATCATTTGGTTTCAAATATATCTTTAGAAATCCTAATAGTTTAACACAATCTACAAGATCTTGAAACCCATTTTACTAAATTAGCACTCCTAAGTTTCATCTGTTTTCTAAAAATATTTTATGAGCACACTGATCAACTAAAAACTTGCATGAAATAATTCAGAAATTTAAGATTACAATTTAGAATGTACTTAGGAAAAACACAAAGGCTATTCTCCCATTTTCAGTGCTATTACTCTAGTACGATAAAGCTGAAATTCTAGTTTTATTTTTCATTGTTGATTTTACTAATTCTGTGAGCTTTGTAGGCCCCCATAGTTGACACACATTCTAGTACCTTCTTGCTTTCCTCACCCATACATTCAGTACTCTGGATGCGTAGGATTATGAGTATGGCTGAACTTCAAGTAAGCTGGTTTGGCAGTTTCCCAAAGTGTCAAAAATGACAGAACAGGGCTTCCCTGGTGGCGCAGTGGTTGAGAGTCCGCCTGCCAATGCAGGGGACACGAGTTCATGCCCCGGTCTGGGAGGATCCCACATGCCACGGAGCGGCTGGGCCCATGAGCCATGGCCGCTGAGCCTGCGCGTCCGGAGCCTGTGCTCCGCAATGGGAGAGGCCACGACAGTGAGAGGCCCGCGTACCGCAAAAATAAATAAATAAATAAATAAATAAATAAATAAATGACAGAACATTAGGGAGCTTCTCTAAGGGCTTCTCTCCTCATGACTAGGGCTATCACTGTAGAATGGGTAGTCCCATTTCTTCCCTGTAAGTCTGAATTACTCTTTGGGGCTGTCAGATCACTCAGGCTTTGGCCCAGTCTAATCTAATTCTCCCAGATCTAAGCAACCAGAAGGCATAACAAGAAGTGACGGGAGGCCCTGAGTAATGCCAGCTCATCACATTTGGAAGAATATTGATTTTGATTTTCTGACCATTGTTCTCTAACAACTAAAAGGTTTGGTTCATCATTTTACTGTGGTATTAGCAACCAAATGTTGGATCCCAGTACTTGATGGTCATGTAACTCTGCTGCCAGTGGGTACGGTGCCTGGGAAGTAAGAGGCATGCCACAACACAGACCCTCTGTGTTAAATCATCTCCCACTCAAGGGCTGCTGCTGGCAGCTGGAAATTTGACTTAGGAATCAAATATGTTGTTAAGCACCATTGTTTTTGTGTACAAAGAACAATGACTGAGACTTTTTTCTTGTAAAGCATTCTTAATGTTATACTATTATAGTGTCCCTCATTTTCTATTTCTTCACTTTCTTTGAAAAGCAAACACTCTTTTCTTGGTAATTAGGCACACAAGTAAACATAAAACACCCCAGTTTTTCTTGGATAGCTTATCTCCATTTTTATGACTACCATTTAAAATTAAAACAAACAAACAAGCACTATTCAGTTCTCTCAAATTAGAGGCATTTTCTTTTCTTGCTTTTTCTTTTTCCTTTTTTTTTTTTTCCTACTGTAGGCTATTGATTTCCTTGGGGAGGAGGAGGAATCAATAATAGCTAATGACAGATAAAATGCATTCTAATTTTAGTATGAGTAAATAATGCATTATAAAGAAACAGAACTTCACATGTTAATATGCAATCATCACATTTAAAGTTAAAATAATGCTAAAATTTGCTGGTTTTTAAAAAATAATATTTAATGAGTAGTAATGAATATGTTTCACCTTTACTTTGTGACTAAGTAAGGAAAGTGTCTAAGAGGTCCCTCTTCTCCAACATCCTCCCAGGGCAGAAATCCCCTCTGTATCTCTGAGTAAGTCCAGTGACAAGATATTGATAGCTTTCTGCTCCACAAGACATCCTAGGGCACTGCCAGTTACTATGCTGTTAGGAAGTAATCAGAGGGCACTGTGCTGAGTGTTCCATCAGATTAAAAAAATAAGAATAAAATCCTTGCCATAAAGAAGCTTCATGAACTTTTCACAAAGTTCAGACAATAATTACAATAACATAAGACAAGAAATTAAAGGGGCTATAGGAAGGCACAAACCAAACCTTATGGAAACTCAAGGGGAGGAATGAGATAGCACATCTAGCCAAGGAAACCCACTGGTCCTAGCTCTGCTGTCTGGACTGACACTGTAGTTTCTCTTGTCCACCTGTAGAGCTTGACATAGTCTATAGACGAGTCCAAAGAGGCAATATAGTTGAGGGGCTTGAAGCTGGGTCTTGGGCATTAGACATCTTTGGACATGAATCTGGACCTTTTCTTTTTTAGCTGGGTGACCTTGAGCAAGTTACATAACTTCACTGTACTTCTGTTTTTTCATTTGTAAAATGGGCATAGTAAGACCTACCTGAGAAGCTTACTGAAGAATTAAATAATAATATAAGGGGCTTTAGCATTAGTGCCTGGCACTTGGTGTATAAAAACTCGTAGCTTTTGCTTTTACCTCTTTTTCATTTTCCCTGTTTTTTTCTCCCCAATTTATCTCTAATATTTTTATCACTCCTAATAATATGTTGTTTCTAGATCTCCTCACCTTTATGGCTATCCTCCTCCAAACTATCTCATTTTCATTCTCCTGTACAATGTGTTACCTAGAACTTTACAACAATAAAAATTTCTCCCCAAAATGTTAACTTTTCCTGTTGGTTGGTTTCTGACTAAAACAGTAAACCAAACCACTACTTCCCTTCTAACCTGTACTTCTATTAATGCATTAATTTATTGAATGTTCAAAATTATTGCATTCAAGTTTTTTTTGTTTTTGTTTTGTTTTTTAGCAATTCCACACATGCCTTATCAGTTCATGGCAAGCTTGTGGCCAACTACCTTCTCTAGGTACTATTTAGATAATTAATGAACAATAGGTCTCTCCTGTCTTGTACTTGTGCTATTGATTTTTTTTTTTTTTTTTGGCTGGTCAGACGGTTTGTGGGGTCTTAGTTCCCCTAACAGGGATTGAACAGGCCATGGCAGTGAAAGCACTAACCACTAGACCGCCCGGGAATTCCCGTGCAATTGATTTTTTTAACCTAAGTGAAGGTCTTTTCCTTTCACTCTCTTGTGTAGGCTTTGATTCTTAGTAGCAAGTAACAGAAAGCTAGTTGGAACTAAAAACTTAAGAAAGACAAATTTTTCTGTTGGCATAACTGAAGAGCAAGAAAAATGGGACAACTAGAATGCTGACTATCCCTTCTTCATCATGAGCAGTGGCTTCATTTTCTCACATTGCTTTCTACTGGGACCCTTATGGCAGCGGCTCCTGGCTCATACTGTCATGACTTGAGCCATAGAAAAAATGATTCCCTCGAGAAAAAATGATTCCCTCGTCCATTCCTCCTCCCTCCAACCAAGGTCTGAATCAAATATATGCCAATCGTTATTGAGCTGCCTCTGCCCCCAAGAGAGGGTGAGAAGTTGTCAACCCTTCAACTGGTTACTTTGTCCCAGCAAGGCAGAAGGTTGAGAAGGTAGCAGTTCCTAGCAGAACTCAGGGTATGGCAGGGGAGATGTTCTCCCAAAGGGATAAGGAGTACATTTTCTAAAAGCAATGGAGGGGAATTCCCTGGCGGTCTACTGGTTAGGACTCTGAGCTTCCACTGCAGGGGTCACAGTTTCGATCCCTGGTCAGGGAACTACTATCCTGCATGCTGCGTGGCCAAAATAAATAAATAAATAAATAAATAAAAACAATGGAGGTGGCTTAGAATTAAGTGATTTAGACAAGTAGGACCTAGATGAAATGAAGATTCTCAAACTACTGTTGTTACAGACGGTTGAATGACCCAAAAATATTACTTTTGTGAAATCAAGTCATTTATGTTTCTTCTCCCTATTTAAGTAAAGAAGGAACTAATCTTTTATTGTCTTATACTGCATGGTCTTTCCTCCTTTTAGTTAGTATTAGGTAAAGCAAATTTAGATTGATATAAATGTTTATCCAAGAACTTGCAAAACTTCAAGTTAAATGACAAAGTAACAAAAAATTCTCATTAAATAAAATGTAGCCCGCAGTTACTTATTAATAATCATTTAGGTGCTCAGGTGACAGCACCTAGGCTAGGTTATTTATTTTAAAAAATAGAGTAAATCATAATTCAGACTGGACAAGAACAGATTTCAGAGCTCCGATCTTCTATATGCCCTGAACCAAAAAGTTTAGGATGTCTGCCAGGAAGTTGTTTTGAGACAGAGAGATACAAGCTTATCTTGCTATGTACTACCCAACAAACAAAACACTTATCAGATAATGCCTGACAGCAAAGTGAAAATGAGATTAATTTTCCAAGGATTTCCTAACTTCCAAGGATTAGAGAAAGATATGAGGGAGTAAACTCATGGGTCACGTCCATTGATTATTCTAGTCATGTATGTTACATTTCTTTTTAAAATTTTTATTTATTTATTTAATTATTGGCCAAGCTGTGTGGCATGTGGGATCTTAGTTCCCTGACCAGGGATCGAACTCATGCCCCCTGCAGTGGAAGCTTGGAGTCCTAATCACTGGAGCACCAGGGAATACTTGTATGTTACATTTAATTTGTAAAACTGGATTATTGCTTTGCCCTTTTACAGAGGTTTCAAAAACAGTCCTCTTAAATTAACAGTGAGTAATTTGTTATTTCTTGAAGTAATAAAAGACATCAGTGTATTGCTTATGACGTGCTTATCTTAGAAACCATCCAAATCACTTGGGAGATATGCTGACCCATAGCTAAAGACATACGCAACAACTACAATGAAAATAGAAAAAAATTCTTTTCCCTCAAACTGGGTTTGTATCTGGGCTCTCTCACCCTTTGCCTGCCAGGCATACCATTCTATAGTTCAAATTGTCCTGTGGACAAAGATATGGGTGATGGACATGAGCGATTTCAAATCAGTGCTGGGATATGCAGGACACCTGGACTGGAATGCCACATAACCCCTGCTGACCTGATCCCTACATCTTGTGAGAAAAAAAAATTAAATATGACAATAAAAAGTCTCCTTCCAAATTAAGTGATTCCTCATCTGAGGTGAAAATCAACCTAGGTAAAGGAATTACGACTCTAAAAGATTATAACAACAGATTCTTAGCAAATAAAGAATAGCACCTTATATCAATTCTGTTCAAAGAGAGAATGGTGTATAATCTGAACTCTGTGCTCAGCAAAGTAATTTACAGAGCAAGTGAGTAATAACTCATTTTTACCTGTCCGTAAAAGACATAGCACCAGATTCTTGATAAGCAAGTTAGCTTTTTCGAATATTATCAGTGCACAAAAAGATGTGGTAGACAACTGAAATATCATAACATATTAAAGTGTGAATGTTTTAACTATTCGAAATCTATATATTTTGCTTTTCTACATGATAAGGCGTACTCTAAGAATGTACCTTAGCAATAGAAATTCTTATTAAGCTCTCTTTAAACATTCCCATTAAATTAGGATTTTCACTCTCAGTTATCACTGGACTCTTTATTTTGTCACATTTATATATGTGACTACAAGATATTTCTATTACAGGCTAGTAATTTTAGGTTTACCTATTGTTTTTTGAGTGACTTGTCATTATCAACAATCTAATTCATTCAGTCTTTTATATCTACTGGCACAAAGGCAAACAACTTTGAATCAACAGACCAGTATGATCTAAGTGTGAATGGTATTATATCATTTTATCTTAAGGCTCTCTACTTAATGATAATACTTTCTCTGGCACAACCTGTGTTTTTGTGTATGTGTAACCTGACTTGGCAAAAAAAACCCAAACCTCAAACCCGAAACACAATTAAATATGCTGTTCTCATTAGGCAGCTATCATTCTGTTAAAGTTACATACTATGTTGTCTAGTTCATTGAAATACAGTTTTTAAGGCTCTATTGTATTCATTAAAAGCTAGCATTATTTAGATTTGAATACACAAATACTAATTGTGAGGGCACATAGTTTGAATGATAAATTGTTCGGTTGCTTCATTGTATAAATGATGATGGATTAGGGTCTAATCCAGTTGAAAGGGTGGACATTCACTGACTTCACTTCAGCTGCTCCCCACTGGAACCTCTGCCATGTGTCTGTGCCTCCCACTCCACTGAAATTCAGTTAAAGGTCACACATAACTTGTTTTCAGGCCCTTATCATTCTCCTTACTGGATCCTTATAATAGCTTTCCAAGTGTTCTCCCTGCCACACATGTATAGTCCTTTTTCTTCTCACCCCTACACTCTCCCCTTTTCTAAAATTCAAATCATTCCCATGATTGAAACGTTTTTGTGTTAAAAATCCAGACTTCTTAACCTGAGTTTGGAGTTTACCAATGACTTGCCATTTTCCTAAATCAGAACCCCTTTTCAGCCGTTTCAGGGATATGACATCCTGATCATTCGTTCCATCTTGAAACACCTTCCTTGAATGGCTTGACATCGTACTACTGTGATTCTTCTCCAACTCCTCTGGCTGGTCCTCTTTACTGGCCTATCTTCTCTCTGGCATTTCTCTAAGTCCTGTGCTTATATCCCTTTTCCTGTAGACCTTAACATTTCTTTAATTATCATGTCTGTAGGAGAGGCTCCTCAATTCACAGCCAAAAGGGCTCCAGATCTCCCTATTTCCAGGGGCTTTTGGACCTTTTTTTTTGCGGTACGCGGGCCTCTCACTGCCGTGGCCTCTCCCGCCGCGGTGCACAGGCTCCGGACGCGCAGGCCCAGCGGCCATGGCCCATGGGCCCAGCCGCTCCGCAGCATGTGGGATCTTCCCGGACCGGGGCACGAACCCGTGTCCCCTGCATCGGCAGGCGGACTCTCTACCACTGCGCCACCAGGGAAGCCCTGGACCATTTTTACACGGATATCTCATCAACAGCTCAAACTATGCTCAAGGAAGGCTCATAGTCTTCCCTCTGAACTAGGTCATTCTATTTCTATCTCTGTTCATGATTCCAGAATTCTCCCTGTTGATTAGTTTCATATCTCCAAATCATTTGACAACTTCTCCTTTCCCTTGACATTCAAGATTACCTCTACACTTTCTTTGACTTTTCCCTCCCATCTATTCTGAACCTCCTGGTACTCTTCTTAACTGCTATAAGAGTATCCTTCACTGTTTCCCTCTTCCACATTTTCTGTTTTCAATTCCACTGATGCCAGAGTAATCTTTTAAAAATATCTTTGAGTATATCATGCCCCTGATTAAATGGTTCCAGAATGAAGTCCAAGCTCTGATCCCTTCTTGATCTCACCCTAACCCACCTTTTCCATCTCATTTGCAACACGATGCCCTAAGTTGGAGTCACAAAGGTCACTCACAGTTCTCTGAACTGGCCCATTTCTGTGCCTTCTCTCACATAGTTCCCTTGCCTGGAATATCTGTTCTCAAAATCACTTATTTCCCATGTCTGGAATGTCTGCTCTCAAAATCTATCTCTACCTTTCCCCACCAGCCTTTCTCTCACTTAGCTGCAATCATTTCCCACTTCCACTAGGTTCCATGCAACATTTTATCTGTCAACAATTTAGTTATTTTGTGTTGTTGTTTTATTTCCCCTGCTAGATTGTAAGCAAGATTTCAAGTGGGGTATTCATTTCTAGCCCTCCTCCCTCCACCAGGGAGGGGGTCTAGTAAAGTGCTGTGCTTATAAATGTTCTGAAGCGAAAAGAATTTTTATGGAATGAAAGAGAAAATCAAGAGGCAGCAGAGTGAAATACGGAGACATGAAATCAGGAAGAGTCCACAGCTCCTGATTTCTACCTAATACTTTCATCCCAGAGCCTACATTTCAGCGTTGCTACCGTTCTACTCAGGAATGTTCTCTCTCTTACTTTCGTATCTCATGATTTAGTAATCAACCACAGTGCAGCTCACAAAGTAAACAGACGGTCGGCAAGTACCAGAGGAAAAAAGTCTGGGTCTTTATCTCAAAGATTTTGGAGGGGTGTATCAGTACATATTGAGTCTCAGTTGCAAGGCAATAGCACGGGAGGAGTCAGGGTTTCTGATGAGTAGCGCGAAGACATGTTAAAAAGATGAGAATAAACTAAAAGGCATGCAGGTCGTCCTAGGTTCGCCAGTAAAAATAAGTTTGTTATGGAGTAGTAAAATTCAAATGACCGCGCAACGAGACGTAGGGGGTTAAAGTAATGTGCCCTTGTAACGTCGGTAATGCCCTCTCCGACACTGGTCCTTCATTAATAAGGACTGGGTCTGACTGCACCAACTCTTTTAAAAAGGAAGACATAAATGCCACTCCTTAAAAAAAAAAAAAATTCCTACTGCACCACACTGCAACGTGCGAGCACGGGGACATTTCCACGCGGTCACGAGCCTCTGCAACCACCCGAACACTGGGCCGAGCCTTCCTGGCCATTAGGAACTCGCTTCCAAAAAGGAGCGCTGCATCCCGCGGGGACTGGAGCTTCACCCTGGGAGGGCAGTCCCCAGGCGCAGCCTACAGAGCCCTCCAAAGCGGAGGCTCTCGAGGGGGGTAGTCTCCGGGGTGGCTGGCACGGACCTCCCTTTCACCCTCTCCAGGCAGTGCTCGCGTCGCGCAGCCCATGGCCCCGGACTGCGCTCGGCGCTGCGGCCGCCCTGCCCAGTTCCTAAAGCGCCCGGGCCCGCCTCGGGCGTGAGCGCAGGCGCCCAGGCGGCAGGGGCGCGGGCGATGCAGCGTTCTGCCGGAGCCACCTCCCTTATCCCCCGCCCGCCCACGTCCGCGCGACGGTCTTCCACGGGCGGGGAAGCTGCCGAGGGCGGGAAGCTACCGGACGACCGGCACCTGCATCGCGGGGTCGCCCGGCCCCACCCCCTTTCTCTCCCTCCGCGCCGTACCCCTTTCTCTTCCGCCCCCTCCCTTCTCTCCGGGCCGCAGCCCCGCTCCACCCGGCTCCCGCGGCGACCCTGCCGGAGCGACGTCACTAGACCCCGCCCCCTTTGTATAAATACTGGCGTCTCTGGTGCCGCCTTCTCACACTCTCTGGCTCTTCGCTCGGTTGCAGTGTTTGGTTTCTTCGCCTTCTCTGCCTCTTCTCATCCTTTCTCGCTCTCTGCTCTGCGGTGTGACGAGGCTGAATCCTCTCCGCACCCAGCCCTCGCCTTTCTTCTTCTGACCGCGCTGTTGTTCTATTTCTCTCCTTCGGCCGCCGCCGCCACTGCTGCACAGCTGGTGTCGGTGCCGCGCTTTTCCCCCCACGTCGTCCCCGCAGCCTATGGCCCAGGCCGCCTTGGGTATTTCTGCTCAAGGTAACCACATCCCTCTTTAAAAATTCCGCCTAAAAAGAGAAGACGCTTTACCCGACTCTTTGGGCCGTTATCTCACGTGAGTACCGACCCGAGGGGCGCGGCCGGGGCCGGGGCGCGGGGCGGCCTTGGGGTGCTGCCGGGTGCCTCCGGCTGGGCCCCGCCGCCCGGCCGGCGTCCCCGCAGCGCCCCGCGGCCGGCCGCCTCGAACATGGCGGATGGCGGCGTGTGTGGCGGCTGCCGGTGCTTCCGCGGTGGCGGCGGCGCGGCGGACTGGGGCGGCGGGAGGTCGCTGGCCGCCGGGCCGAGCCCGAGCAGCTGCTGTTGGGGCGAGGGGGCGTGTGTGTGTGGGCGCGCGCGGGGGTCTCGCCGCTGGGGGTCGGCGGCGCCTCCGGGCGGCGTGCGGCCCCCACCCCGCTCCCGTGGTGCATTGCTGTTTCCGGGGAGGGGGACTGGTTGCAGCCCTGAGGGGCCTTGGTCCCGCCGCCCGACCCTGAGCGGCGCCGTGCCTTAGCCTCGGGAGCCTGGCGGGAGCGCGACCGGTTGCAACCGCCGCGGCCTTAGGTTATGAATGGAGCGGGGCGGGCCCGGCGCCGGCCTCCTGTGACAGCTGCCGGAGGAGGACGGGTGCTCGAGGGTGCGGGGAGTGCGGCCCCCCTCTGCTGGAGGAAAGTTGACGCCGCAAGGGGCCAGGCGGCGGGGAAGCCCCGGTGTCAGGTAGCGAGCGAGAGGCCTTTGGCCTCTTCTGGAAGCCTCGGGGCTGCTGCTCCGCCCCCTGCGGCGCTCCTGATTGGGTCGAGTCGCCTTCACTCACCCCAGCCACCTCCTGGAGCCCGAGGATTAGTCACCATGGCTTCGTTTTCCCGGCCGCGCCACGATTCCAGGGCAGAGAGAGGGAGAGCGGTAGGCTTGGGTGGCTTATCAAGCACTGTTTTGGCAGTTAATGGTGCTGTTTTAACCCTTCCCCAGTGTATATCCTGAACGTGTGTTTCTTAGGCTAAGCTGCTGGTTCGGCGACCTGAAACGGTCGGGAACACAGTTTACGGCCCCATGATGTTTCAGCAGATTTAACTGGCTTTTGTGATTGCCTCGTGGATACATTAAGATGTTTTGTGTCCCGTCTGGTTTCCACTGTTGATCCCCCTGCTTGGATGGGAACCGGAGAACACTTAAGGATGTGTGATCAAGGAAAGGTTGATGTGGACGAGCCTGGCAGAAATACAGCTAATGATTATAGGGCAAGGCTCTAACAATCCTTTGATTTCTTTTGCAACCATAGGAGAGTACAGATGCTGGTTATGAAGGCAAATAAGCCCAGAAGAGTTAGAAGGAAAGATAGGCTCCTGATGATTATAGGTGACATGGTAGGTGCTGGAATCAAGTAATAATCAGTGCTGTCCCTCCTACCACCCAGGTTTAACTTATAAATTGTCAAACATACAGAGGGAGTGAAAGAATTGTACCCTCACCTACGTTCAGTAAACACTTAACATTTTCCTTTATTTGCCATTCCACTGTGCATTCATCAGTCTTATTTTTCTTTGTATTTCAAAGTAAGTTGGAGACGCCAGAACACTTCACCACCCCTCCAACTTCAGTATGCACATATCATTAAGTAGAGTTTAATAGGGTAAAATTCACAAAACAGCAGAATGCACAAATCTTAAGTATATCATTTGACGAGTTTTGACAGAAATACAGCTGTGTAATCCAAACCTTTAACAAAGATGAGAACATTGCCATCAAACCCAGAAAATTCTCTTTGCCCCTTCAAACTCCATCCCTCACTACTCACAGAGGCAACCACTGTTCTGACTTTTTACTAACCATATAGATTAGTTATTATGTAAACCTATTCTAGAACTTCCATAGGCATATATAATGTATGCATTGTATTTTGTGAAAGCCTTCTTTAACTCAGAATGTTTTTGATATTCATCCATTCATCAGTAAATTGTTACTTTTAACTGCCGAGTAGTAGTCCATTATATGAATACCTTGCCTGATTTTTTTTAAAACAACTTTATTTTGGAATAATTTTAGATTTATGGAAAAGTTACAAAGATAACATGGAGTAACTTTGTATTTCTCACCTAGTTTACCTTATTATAAGAGGTATCCATAGTACATTTGTCAAAATTAAGAAACTACTTTGATACATTACTGCCACTTAAACTCCAGACTTTCTTTGGATTTCACCAGTTTTTAATGTGCTTTCTGTCCAGGGGCCAATCCAAGATACCACACTACATTTAGTTGTCATGTCTTCCCCAGTCGTCTCTGATTTGTGACAGTTTCTCATGTCTTTGACAGTCTAGAGAAGTACTGGCCAGATACCCAGTAAAGTGTCCCCAATTTGGGTTTGTTTGATATTTTTCTCATGATTGGACTAGGGTTTGGGGTTTTTGGAAAGAATACCCAGAACAACTTGAAAAGTCATTGGTAAAGGCAACGTAAGTTGTTCAAAGAAATACTGATAGTTTGGGGGATACTAAGTTTCTGGGTAGTTACTGTCAAAGTGATGGGAGGTTTTTGGTGATTTATTGGCCAGCTGCTGACTCGGTTAACTCTAGTTTTCCCTGTGCTGTCTGCCAAGATAGTGTAGAAACGGACATTCTCTTCAAACAGTTAAGGAATTTGATTGCAGTGTTGTACACGATCCAACTGATAGAAACACCATTCTAAATGAGAAAAATTTATCTTTCCCTATACCTTCTATTTTTCCATATCTTTATTTTTTTATAAATTTATTTATTTTTGGCTGTGTTGGGTCGTCGTCGCTGCGCACGGGCTTCTCATTGCGGTGGCTTCTCTTCTTGTGGAGCACGGGCTCTAGGCGTGCAGGCTTCAGTAGTTGTGGCAGGCGGGCTCAGTAGTTGTGGCTCACAGGCTCTAGAGCGCAGGCTCAGTAGTTACTGTGCACGGGCCTAGTTGCTCTGCGGCAGGTGGGATCTTCCCGGGCCAAACTCACGTCCCCTGCGCTGGTAGGCAGACTCCCAACCACTGAGCCACCAGGGAAACCCTCCATATTTTTATTTAACCTCCTCTTATGGTTTATCTTGACTGTACAGATGAACATTCAGTTCATCCTGTATGTAAATGGCCCTGTACCCCTTTTATTTATATTAAAGGGTACCTTTCAAAGTTTAGAGTCTTCATTTCCTACTAGTATCTTTTTCATTAGGTGGAAATATTTTAGAGATCCTGCTGAAGAACATTCTTGAATGTCTGAAGTGTAATGTTCTCAATATTTCACAGTACTGCTCCTGGGTTGCATTAAGCAGCAAAATAGCTATTGATCTATAGTGGGTCGGGGTGGGGGGGATGGATGAAAATGTCTCAGCCAGGATAATTATCCTATTCCTTAGAACAGTTTAGAGTAAACTCTGTCTCTGTCTCTAGCGTGAGTCGGCTTTTAATTTACTTTTAAAATTACCTTGGTTTGGGAAGAATTGGAACGTTTGTTTTGGAGTACTTAGTTGGAATCTAACATGATGATATAGTCACTGTTGCATATTCGTATGGATTTTTGCCTCATTGTCCATAAGTGTCATTGAGCATGTGAGCAGGATACCCCTAGTAGATTGAAAGAACATTTTACCTCCCCTAAGGGTGCCTCTATCCTGGTTGAGATGAGATATGCTTAAGATTGTCTAGAGTGCTTCTGAAATCTCAGATTCTTCTAATTCCTAAATTTCATTATTTTTCTGGTTCCCTTCTTACCACCCATCTTCTAGCAGATATTGTCAGGTTGTATTACTTTAAGGTAGCAATCACCGAGTTACAAATAGAAGTATAAATGTAGCTGTTTAGGTTAGAGGTGATAAGTCTATCCTGTCAAATCATAATAGGTAAAAACCATTTCTAAAACTTATTTAGCATTTTGTAGCGTGCCAAGCACGTTCACATTCATATGTTGTTCCTAGTGATAGTAGAGTGACTTAGGTTGGGAATGAGGAGGAGGTAAACCTTAAGAGGTTACTTGTCGGATACGTAAGGCAGGTCTCAAAAGTTATTTCACATGTGTACTTAGTGTATTAGCTAAGTCACAAAATGTTTTTCTTTTGGATGTGTAGTAGGATTTTACACTTAAGCAAAGAAGAACTTAGAATTTGGAGAGTAGAAGAAGGCTTGTGGGTAGTTTCACACTATTAGATATACATATAAAATCTTGCACACACACCAGGTTAGTGAGGGCACTTGGACATCTTAAAATTTGAGGCCACTTAGAAGTTTGGGTTTTGGAGGACAAATAAAAGCAAAACTGAAATTCGGTGAAGGCTGGAAACTGAGTAGGTAGATAGAGTAACTTGGTAAGATGACCATGACCTCAAATTCTGTCAGTTCTGTACTCTAGCAGCTTGGAAATGCTTACTACATAAAAAAGTACTTGGTACTGTGATAAACCCTTTGGAAACATCATTTTGTGTAATGTGCTTTAATGAAACACTTCAAACTAAAACTTCTTCCCGCACTTAATCTTTACATCAATTTAACCTTCTTGAAGCGCCACCTAACATTTTTTACCACTGGACTTATATATTTTTATTTTCTTCTTTAGGGCGAACTTTCTGACCAAGTATACAACTACCCAGAGGGCCTAGGAGAAGTGCTGTATAGAGAGCAGTTCGACTTCAACGCTGAGCCACCTTGGGAACCTAGCTGATGATAGGGGGGTTCCATCTCCTAACTTGTCCATGTAAGTATTTTCACATCTGCAGAGTGTGAGGGAGGGTCTTGTAAAGTAGAAGTAAAGGAGAGTTCTTGTTGCTCAGTCTTTTTCAAAACTTGAAATTGTATTTACCACTTACACCCCGCCCCCCACCTTTTTTTTTGGCCCAACTGAGTGGCTTGAGGGATCTCAGCTCCCCCACCAGGGCTTGAACCCAGGCCATGGCAGTGAGAGAGCCTGAAATCATAACCACTAGGCCACCAGGGAACTCCCCCACTTCCTTAAAGTTGATTCAGTTGTATGCATTGTTTACTAGTGGCTGGATCCTTATTTACTATATCTAAGTACATACTGCAGGGTAAGTTTTAGGAAATCTTACTATGCCAGATTTTAATATAAGTTGGAGAGGTGGTTTTTTGTTTGTGTTTTAATGAGGTGTGGGTAGTAGTTTAGCACGCCATTCAATCATTTAACTTGTTAGATTCAAGTATTTGGAGTATTCAAGTATTCAATACTTGAATTCAAGTATTCAGGCAAAAAATTCTGCTCTCCATTCATTCCACTCAAACCTCTACCACAGAGCATGAGATATAAGAGGTGAATCTTAGTTCTTATTTTTCTAGTTATGAGCATCTTGCCAAATACAATGTAATTTCTAAGAGTTTATGTTCTTTTTCACAAAATGACTTTGTATAATACTCACCTGGTAGAAAAACTGGTTGTTTTTAGAGGTATTACTGAGAGATGATACATGTTTATCTCTCAACCGGCTACCGTCCTAAGATATTTTCAGGGATAGTTTTTGACTATACTTGATTTTCTGTGTATGGATTTAACTTTGAATTTAAACCTCTGTGCCCAATGCAGTTCCACAGTAAACTGTTGTTCGAACTTGTGCTGCTAGATTTGTGTGGTTCATTTAAAATTTTTTATTATTTGTAGATTTCTTGCAATTGAAATTTAGGTTTTGGTGTTGAGGTTTGGATGTCTTTAAGTGGGCTAGAGACTTGGAGGGAGTAACGTCAGAAAATTTCAGGAAAGAGATCTAATTGGAGGGTGTATGTTAAAGCAGACCTTTTCAACACATTTACTGTTAACCTCAAATTACAATTTTAGACTTCTTTTTTTAAGTCTAAAGAGAAAGGGGAGAAAGAGTTTAAATAATACGAATTCTTGAAAGTTCTACTGACTTGGAACCCAGGCTGGAGGGTTTCCTGTACTCCCATACTGGCTTTCTCCTAGCTGTGTGAATTTGAGCATATTGCTTATTTTTTAAATCACAGCTGTAAAATAAAGTTGAACTAGAACAGTTCCTTTAACTGTAAATTGATACAATGATTTATCTTTTTTTGAGGGTTTTAATCGCCCTTTGTTAATGCAGTGTGTGGTCTTTGGAACAGTAGTATTAGCATAACCTAGAATAGAACTGCAGACTCTCAGCTCCACCCAAACCTGAATCAGAAATCAGCATTTTAACCAAGTGGCTTGTATGCATATTAAAGAGAAGTACAGTTGCCACCAGTTCACTGCCAAGCCAGTTATCTCTTTAATTTTTGTTAGTCATCTATTCTCCTTCCAGCATATCTGATGTTTTCTCCCAAGTTGGCTTAGAGATATAAAACTTTTTTGAGTGGGGTGTAGTTGACTCCATAGTTGAGAGGGGAATAGATTCTAAGTTGGAAGTTTCATAACAAGCTTCATGTTTTAAGCACGACCATATTAAAGGATAAGATTTTTATTTCGTCTCTCTCTTTTTTTTTTTTTTTTTTGCGGCGCGCGGGCCTCTCACTGTTGTGGCCTCTCCTGTTGCGGAGCACAGGCTCCGGATGCGCAGGCTCAGCGGCCATGGCTCACGGGCCCAGGCGCTCCGCGGCATGTGGGATCTTCCCAAACTGGGGCACAAACCCACGTCCCCTGCATCGGCAGGCGGACTCTCAACCACTGCGCCACCAGGGAAGCCCCAAGTCTCTTTAATGGAAACCTAACTTTGCATTATATTTTATATTTCTACTGGTGTTTCCTCTTAGACTTGAGAAACATATTAGTGAGCTCATACATTTATAAATGATTCTGCCAACTCAGGGAAAAGTCTTTAAGGTAATTAATATTGTAGAACTCAAAAAGTCTATAATTTCCGCGTCTTTTTTTGTTTGTGGAGGCGTAGTGTATATAGGCACAGGTAGAAAATGCTAACACTACATTCTGAAGGTTCCGGCAGCCAAAGTGACTGACTTATTTATTATGCCCAGGTACAGTGTATATTATGTTAAGTGAAACTTTAGTTCTTGGTGCTTTGCTATAAAGCTACAGCCACAATCCCTTATTCATGTAATTCCAAAATCCAAAAGTTAAAAAAAATTATATAGCTTCCTTGATGTGACCTAACCTGATTTGGGAACAAAAAGTTGACCTGAATCTGAGCTAATTTGAGGCTATTTTTATTTTGACTTATCCCGTTTAGTGCTAATATTCCTAATTCTGCTGCCTCCTGGAGAGCGTTAAATAATATATTAAACGTATATGTACTAAATTGCCATTCTAAAATCTGAGAAATTTTGAATCCAAAAAGATATCTTGCCCTAAAGGTTTCTTGACTAGAATTAGTAAAGGTGGCAAGAGAAATTGTACATTCCAGAAATGTCCTTAGATATCAATAGCTGTTTGCAATACTAGACATTGAAATCCTGATATTTCCTGTGGAGCAACAATTCTGTTTGGAAAATTAGAAGTCAAAGGATTTAACACACTGGCCTTCATGGAAAACACTTAGCACATAGCACTGCAAAATGTATAATTCCATGACCCATGTTATGCTTCCAGCACTCCAGTAGGATTTCTGTGCAGGTGGTCTAAGCTCTAGGATTTGGCTTCAGAGTTAGGTTTTCAAATCCAGGTAACCATCTGAATTTTTAGATAGTTCATTTCATTAAGTATATGGAAACTATAAGCTGCTTGCATAGTAAAATTTTTTCTTTTGGATATGTGTGTGGTGTAATGTGTGAGCACTGTAAAGATATCATAACAAATGCTTAAGCTTAATAATATCTCAGATTACTGAAGGGCTCTAATTGTGGAAAAGTTTTTGTGTACGTTTTAATTTTCTTAGGCTCTGTGCTGCAGTAGTTTTTTCAGTGGGCTATATTTTCAAGTTATTTTAGCTAGAGCTCCAATTATAATTAATAGATCAGCCTAATGGAAAAATTTTAAAGGCTGTTTCAGAAAACTAAATTCTCTTGTAACCAGCTGCTTTTATTAGCAGATCTAGTGATGACGTCAGATTGAGTTAATTATTAACATATAACTTTTAATGTTTTGTTTCTAAGAATAGAAAAGGGATTCAATTAATTGATTTGTCTAAATGGACAAATTTTGTCTAAAATTTTAAATATTTAAATTACCAATATTTGGTAATTTAAAGATTCTGTGATGTAAGCAAATTCACAGAACTTTTATTAATGGTTTTTGGTGCTCTTTGACTACGAAGACGAATAAAACTATCATTGAAAATACACAGATTTAGGGACCAGTTTTTAAAGTATGTGTATCCCCTTGGCATGCAAAAAGTAGTATTCAGTGGTGCCTCATTGCTTGTGTAAAATAGCAAAAAAGCATTCTGTAGAAGCCCAATGGGAGTAATAGGATGTTAATGGGTAAAACGGTTTGGGGGACATGGTATTCTTTCTTCAGGCAAATTTAGGCTTTTCTGGGGGGGCCAAATAGATTAGAAAGCAGTGTAGACCATTTTTAAAGGGAATAAAATTGTTCTTGCATTTATTACAGAAGATAGTGAGCTGAGAAAGTTAATAGTCACTACCAATCTGTGTATTCCATTACACTCCCTTTGGTCTTAAATTCAGAGTTTTTGAGTTTGGGGTTTTTCTTCTCTGCCCTCAAAAAAGCATTTAGAGACACTTAATTCTTCTGATTAGGAGTAAATAAGGTATTGTGTAAACTGTACGTCATAAGCTATAAAATCTAGGTAAGTGGTAGGCTGCAGGTTTATTATTCAGACCGGCCTAAGGAGGCCGTTGCAAGTGCAATGCCGTTGTGTTGGTAAGGCCTAGAAGACACAGATGATTTTGTCCTTCACCTCCATTCCAGGGCCATCCGTGCACACTGAAGCAGTTTGTCACAACTTAACTGAAACAAAGATTTGGCCATCCTTTTTTCTAATCTAGGGAATAATGTGAAGAATATTATGGCATAAGTAGAAAATATTTGTGCAGCGTACTGTGTTGCAAGGATTAGGCTGATGAAGTTCAGCCTGCCAAAACCATACCCAGCCACCATGAGGTCTTAAATGCCTGTAACTGAGTGAGTTGCAGCAGGAGTCAAGATGATAAAACCCTTTTGGGATGCTCTGCTCTAAACTTTTCCACCTTTCTTCATTATCTTATGTAAGCACACATTTCATTTCTCTAGGATTTACTTGGTGTGGAGTTTTGACCTTTCTTTCCTTTACTGTCTAGTTTTGTAAACTTGTGAATTGATCTTTGTTACCTTGAGCAAAATTATTTGGGGGTACCATGGTTTTTGTTCTTGTTTTTTTTATCTGTGATGTGTGTGGACTTGATCCTTAGAAGTTTAAAATTTTTTATGAAGACAGCATTCTCTAGAACTGCTCTGTTAGTACAGTAGCCACTAGCGAGGTAGCTATATAAATTTAAAGAATTCAAATCAAATAACATTAAAAGTTCAGCTCTTCAGTTACTTGGGCACATTTTGAATGCTTGGGAATTATATGTGGCTAATGGCTATTGTTTTGGACAGTGACAGAATGTTTCAATCATCATAGAAAGTTCTGTTGGACAGCATCACTCTAGGATAATTGTTACTGTGAATGTGAGTGGTATTAGCCATATTAATCTTAAAATATCTATTAATAAGAATCATAAGAATTACACATTCTCTTCTTTCTCCTTAGGTTTGTCTAATAAACTGTTCTTGACAGTAGGGGCTTTTCAGTTTTATATTCTAGTTGAATTCTTTAGTTGCCCAGCATGTTCTTAAGATCCAGCTCCCTGCTATACTTCATGTGCTCATACAGACTGAACTTAATATTAGGTTTATGTTGAATATATGATTTCAGATTATTTTTGATCTGTTTCTTTCTTTTGGTGGGGGGTGGCTTGTAGGATCTTTGTTCCCCAACCAGGAACGAACCCTGGCCCCCTGCAGTGGAGGCATGGAGTCCTAACCACCGGACCGCCCGGGAATTCCCTATTTTTTGTTTTTTACTGCAAAGATACTGTGGTGCCCAGTTTATAAAGAGCTCCTAAATAAGTATAGTCTCTCCTTAGTTCATCATCTAGGTTCAGCATGGTTGGCATGTTATATTTGGCATGACCAAGAGTAGGATGGGATATCCTAGTATGTTGAACATGGATACTATAGCAAAATAAATAAAACTCAAAATGAGAAATATTTGCTATCCCGAATTCATGAAGAGCTCTTATAGGTCAATAAGAAAAAGCAAAAAACATGTAGGGAAATGAGCAAAAGGCTTAAAAACAATTTTTTTTTTTTGCGGTACACGGGCCTCTCACTGTTGTGGCCTCTACCATTGCGGAGCACAGGCTCCGGACGCGCAGGCTCAGCGGCCATGGCCCACGGGCCCAACCGCTCCGCGGCACGTGGGATCCTCCCGGACCGGGGCACGAACCCGTGTCCCCTGCATCGGCAGGCGGACTCCCAACCACTGCGCCACCAGGGAAGCCCTTAAAAACAATTTTTCACTAATAACAGCAGTTTCTACTCCCAGGTATGTGGCCCTAGACTGTAGCACACTGCTTGGTTCTTCATTTGTGGATCAGCTAGTTTGCAGACCACAACTTGAGCAGTGTTCCCCTTGGGTACATAAATAACAGCAAGAAATTATATTATGGTGTTTATAAACAATATAGCAAAAAAATGGGACAACCTATAGGTCCTCTTTGGATAAATAAATGTTGTACATCTACAAAGAATAGTACACAGCAATGAAAATTAATAGATGGGACTCCAGTCCCATCTATCTGTGTGAAGGAATTGAAATTATAAAGTTGAGCAAAAGACGTCATAGTAGCTTCCTGGAACTGCCTTCCTGGAGGCCTGCTCCAGACCTCATGTTTGTAGTACCAGTGTCATCCCTTCTGGCCGATTATTTCCAAAGGTATTCTCTGTGGTAAGTAACATTTTTCTGTGGGATGTAGAATGCAGAGGTGACTTTGACAGCATTGTGTCTATTTTTTTTCCCCATTGTGTCTATTTTTAAAGCTGTGAGCTGAGTGCTAAGTCATCAAATGCCTATGTAAAAGTAATAATAAAGGTAGATTAGAAAACTACAGGTGGAACTACCATGTGGCCCAGCAGTCCCACTGCTGGGCATGTACCCTGGGAAAGCCATAATTCAGGGAGAGTCATGTACCAAAGTGTTCATTGCAGCTCTATTTACAATAGCCCAGAGATGGAAACAAGCTAAGTGTCCATCATCGGATGAATGGATAAAGAAGATGTGGCGTATATATACAATGGAATATTACTCAGCCATAAAAAGAAACGAAATTGAGCTATTTGTAATGAGGTGGATAGACCTAGAGTCTGTCATACAGAGTGAAGTAAGTCAGAAAGAGAAAGACAAATACCATATGCTAACACATATATATGGAATTTAAGGGAAAAAATGTCACGAGGAACCTAGGGGTAAGACAGGAATAAAGACACAGACCTACTAGGGAATGGACTTGAGGATATGGGGAGGGGGAAGGGTAAGCTGTGACAAAGCGAGAGAGAGGCATGGACATATATACACTACCAAACGTAAGGTAGATAGCTAGTGGGAAGCAGCCGCATAGCACAGGGAGATCAGCTCGGTGCTTTGTGACCGCCTGGAGGGGGGTGGGATAGGGAGGGTGGGAGGGAGGGAGACGTAAGAGGGAAGAGATATGGGAACATATGTATAACTGATTCACTTTGTTATAAAGCAGAAACTAACACACTATTGTAAAGCAATTATACTCCAATAAATATGTAAAAAAATAATAATAATAATAAAGGTAGAAATACCCTTAGGCTTCTTCAGAATAATAGTAGTAGTGTAAATTTCAAAATATCTTAAGTTCTCATTTTTAATGAGTAAAAGTCCTTTTAGAAAACTGGTCATGTGTTAAGGTTGGGTTTCCTGCTTAGATGTCTCTGAAACAGTACTCTCAAACTTTCAGCTCTCCCTGTTCTACTTCCAGGGAGGTCTTCACTTCAGAAATCCAAGACTCATATTCATCCAGCTTGGTGTCAAGTGGGCTGTTGCTGCCAGAATTATCTTGTGATTATTTGAGAGATGTATCAGTTTCTTCTGAAGTACAATCAACTGTAGAAGCCTTTGTAGCAGGTGTGTAACAAGGCAAGTGCCCAGCTGCTGCAACCACTCCTCTTGGAGCTACCCTCTCGATGACATGAGGACTCACGACCTCATGAAAGACTCCAGGGAGCAGTGTGTGGTTCTTGGGAGCCTTTTCTTTCCTTGGCAGCTCTTCCTGAAAAATGTATTATCCAAAAACACCAATATGAAGGTGTAAATAAGGAATGTTAAACATGCTCTTTTCTTCCCAGCTATGATGTCCAAGAGGAAATTATTTCGTTTATAAACATAGTATTGTGATTGCAGCAGTTGTATTAGTGTAAAATAAGCTGAGCTTTCTTTCACCATATATTTAGGTGTTTGGTTGTGAAAATAGCTCAAAGGCTCTTGTGAGTAGAGAACACATTTTAGTGTCTATTGATAAAAATAAACTTGAGAGCTTTTATTAAAAATGGATTTGCTCTTTTAAGTTTAATTTAAATAAGTCAATGTCCAGCAACACTAGACTGTAGTATGTAGTGGTCTATAACATGTTGGAACCAATAAATCAGTCCTGTTTCTGATTTATACACCTTTAAAAAAAAAAATGGTGCAGTGTCCGTTGGGAATTATAACCAGGATTAGATTGGAACATGGGGGAAGTTTGGCATCATTTGGGTTTGAGTCTGCTGCATTCCTTTTTTTGGCCGGAGCACTTTGCAGGATCTTAGTTCCCCAGCCAGGGATTGAACATGGGCCCCCTACAGTGGAAGTGCAGAGTCCTAACCACTGGACCACCAGGTGAATTCCCTGAGTCTGCATTCTTAATGGAGAGATCCCTGGAAATTCCCTGTGATGTGGATTAACTTGGTGGATCTGGCATACAGTATAAACTCTGCTCACCCCCAACACATGCACACTTATTTTCATTCTGACTCCCTAGGACATGCTGTGTGTCAGATTTTTGGTTTAACATTACCACCAAGTAACTTTAGATGCCTCTTGAAAACATTTTACTCAAATATTTCTTTACTTTAGTGCCTTGTAAAGCAGAAATGTAGAACATGAACCTTTTTGCAACAGTGAAACTTTAAAGTATTTTTGCTCACATGTTAAGAAAATTGCAAGCATAGGCTTCTGAGGGTATGGTTATGAACTGCTTTTAGGACTCTTTCAGTGAGATCGGGTGTAGGAAAGACTTAAGAATAGTCTATGCTTAGCCACCAACTTAAGCCTTTTCAATTGTTGGAAATACTGGGCTTCCAAGTGAACATTTCATTTGAGCACAGGGTTTGTGGCTCAAAATGTGTTAGAAACCCTCTTTCCTGAAGGTCTTTGTGTTTTGTGGATTCTTTTGAGGAATTAGTTTTTCCTGGGCATAGCTTTTAGTTTTTAACTGACAGTTGAGCTTTGCATTTACATGTGGGTCACTTGTATATCAAGGTTTGGGGCTCCTTTTAAGGATGTGAAAGATGGACCTCTTTTTCAACACACTTCAGGGAGTTCTTTCCTGTCATCACCACAACGCTTAAGTTTCAGAACTCCCCATTCTTAGAATTGTCCTTTGTCCATCTTTTCTCAGCACCTACTCTGGGCTAGGAAATTATGGAAATCTTAAGACCTTCCTAGGGAGCATCTGAGAAGATAAGCCGAGATAGAGCTCACTTATCTCAACATTTACCATCTTTTATGTATAGACGTTATTAGTATTGGTTTTAATCAACTATTATTGCAGTGCTGGTATAATTACGGAAGTAAAAAAATACTACGTTTACATCTGTCTTAGTTGTTTCAGGTGTGTTGGTCCCAAAATCCTTTTTGTCAGGTCCTGCCAATATAGCAGATTTTATTTTATTTTTTCTGTCACAGTCCTTTTGTGAGTAAGCTAAGGATTGGTAAACTAACCCTATGGTTACTTCAGAAGTCAGAGTTCCATTTCAGTGATGGTAATATATCCACTCTAATGTACTCTCAATCTTTCCTTTAGAGCAGGGCATGCTTTAACATACCTTTATTCATGTTGGTAGTACATTTATTTGTCAGCTGTTTTAGTTTGGCCTTTACTGTTTAAAATTATTCCACTTCACAAAAGTCTGTAGTGACAGAAAGCAGATAAAAATGGTTGCCTGAGGTGGACAAAAGGGACATGAAGAAATTTATCTTTATGGTAGTGCTGGTTACAATGGTGTATACATTAGTCAAAGCGTGGGTGTACATTATTGCATGTAAACTGTTAAGATGGATGGAAAAGAAAGAAAAATTCAAATTTAGAGTTTACCTGAGAGCTTTAGACAAAAGATATAGAAGGAGCAAGGTTGAAATGTAGAAACTAGTCATAAAGAAAGGTTTGAAAGGCTATGAGAAGGCATGATAGGATGTTTTGGTACCACATGTGAATAAACTTTATTATACAGAGGTTTAGGAACTATGGGAATTTATATGTCTGAGAAATGGTTAATTGATTATGGGGGTGTCATTTAGTCTATCAAAGAGACTGAGAGTTGTGTTTGGTTTCCAAAAGAGGGATCCCGTGTTTTCTAGGAACGGGACTGCTGGGGAGACAGAGTTTTCCTTTTAACAGACAGGCGTACCTCGTTTTATTGCGCTTGGCAAATACGGCATTTTTCACAGACTAAAGGTTTGTGGTGACCTTGCTTTGAGCAAGTCTATTGGTGCCATTTTTCCAACAGCATTATTTTTTAGTTAAGGTATATACATTGTTCGTGTTATTTCTGTGTGTGGGGGGTTTTTGGGTTTTTTTTCACACCTAATAGACTAGAGGATAGTGTAAGCATAACTTTTATAGGAACTGGGAAACTGAAAAGTTTGTGTGACTCGCGTTAATGCAATACTCACTTTATTACAGTGGTTTGGAACTGAACCTCCAAGGTATGCCTATTAATTTGATCATTAGCATCTCTAGAGCTAGCCTAATTAGTTCTGTGCCTCAGTGTCTTCATCTGTAAAACAGAATAATACTGTCATAGTGGGTTTTTTTTAATATTTATTCATTTATTTATTTTTGGCTGCATTGGGTCTTCGTTGCTATGCGCAGGCTTTGCGCAGGCTTTCTCGAGAGTTGCGAGTTGCGGCGAGCCGGGGGCTTCTCAGTGGGGGTGGCTTCTCTCGCTGCGGGGCACGAGCTCTAGGTGTGTGGGCTTAGTTGCTCCGCGGCGTGTGGGATCTTCCCGGACCACGCTTTGAACCCGTGTCCCCTGCATGGGCAGGCGGATTCTTAACCACTGCGCCACCAGGTAAGTCCCTGTCATAGTGGTTTTAAAGGTTAAGAGAATATTGTATAAGTACTTGGCACACTTACAAAAAGTGTCTGCTTTTAGATTTAAGCTGGTTTAGCAGGCAGTGAGAGTTGAATCTGTAGATTTTATAGTTTGAAAATAGTTGGAGCGGCCGCCCGCTCCATCTCCAGAGCGCCCTTCAACTGTCCCCTGACCTGCTTCTGAGTGCCAGTGCAGCTCGAGCCCGCCGACCATGCCCGCGGGCGTGTCCTGGACGTCCTACCTGAAAATGTTCCCTGCCAGCTTCCTGGCCATGTGCGCCGGCGCAGAGGTGGTGCACCGGTACTACTGGCCAGACCTGACAATACCTGAAATTCCACCAAAGCCTGGAGAACTCAAAACAGCTTTGGGGACTGAAAGAGAGACAACATGAACCTCAAAATTCATCTCTGCCAAGAACTCTGTGAATAATATTATGAGAATTAAATATGTATTTTTAGGAAAAAAAGAAAACGAAAAAATAGTTGGAAAAAATTTCCTATCCCTATCACCATAACCTTACTTAACCTAGAAAAATTTCTGAAGAATGTGGGCATTCAGCAGGTAAGACTGGATTGAATGGGCCTGATGTTTGTGCAGCTGTTTAGGATCCTGATGTTAGAGGAAAATTAGCCTTCTTGTAAACACTAGATGTAGGAAATTGAGGTTCATCTTGTCCTGGCTTTAAAAGCTAGACTTTACATTTGGTAGCAGTTGCCTGTGATGGTCAGTAATTGATAACTCAAGGTTCCCAGGTAAATACTGCATAGAGTCTCATGAGTGGAAATACTAGGCTAAAGATCTTGATTAAGTATTTTTCATCATTAATAGAATAATTGATCTTTTTGAATGAGTAGGTTTTATCTGTTCTGTTGCTTTAGTGCATAGTTGAATATCCCTCTAAAATTGATGTTCCAGCTGGTCTTACATTGCTTAAAATAAACATGTATCCTCAAGCCTAAAATGTGTACTTTCTGGGTACAGATTTAAATCATTTCTGGTATCATAATCTAAGAGATTTGCTCAGCTAAACTGAATGTAGTTGAGTTCTTGGAAATAAAATTGTCATTTTAAAAATACTGCTTGTATTTTATGAAATTTGACTAATGCTCTGGCTTATTGATGAGTTTGTTTTGGTACAACCAAAAAGCCGACACTTTTTTAAAAAATTTATTTATTTAATTTATTTATTTTGGGCTGCATTGGGTCTTTGTTGCTGCACGTGAGCTTTTCTCTAGTGCGGTGAGCGGGAGCTACTCTGTTGTGATGCGCGGGCTTCTCATTGCGGTGGCTTCTCTTGTTGTGGAGCATGGGCTTTAGGCACATGGGCTTCAGTAGTTGTAGTTCGTGGGCTCTAGAGCGCAGGCTCAGTAGTTGTGGCGCACGGGCTTAGTTGCTCCGTGAAAGCCGACACTTTTGAGAACCATTGAAATGGAGTATATTTTTAGGACAAGGGCCGTCACCCATGGTGAACTCTTGCATAGAGCAGGGAGAGGGGAAAGGAAAGGGGGCAATCAAGGATGTAGGAAAAGCTGTGCAGGTTTTAAAATAGGTTGCCAAGAGCTGGTCTATGTCCGTTATAGTTAATGTGGCAACCAGAAATCAGTCCCAGGCAATGAGTAGCATCCTGTCTAGAGGACTTGTTTTGTTTATGGACTTTATATTAAAATAAATCTTTGCCTAAAGTAATGAAAGGATCAGTGAGTTCAGCAAAGAACATAAACTTATTGTGTGTGCCGCTCCAGAGGACAGTGGGTGATTTGGAGAAAGAGGGAAAACTTTATTTGATTGGTGAGGGGTTGGATTTAGTCTGATGCCCTTTTAAAAATCAGAGTTCTTAGTAAATAAATGGTTTAGGATGTATAATAGGTTCCTAGCTTATGCCTAGTTTCAAATTATGATGGCATTTTTGTATTTCTGGCAGTTGGTGACTTAATTTTAGCTCTTCCGAGTCAACACTTAAACAAGCGATTTTAATTTTGTTTTTTACAACCATCTTTTGAGGAAGTAGTTAAGGTAGTTAACTGAAGTTGACCTCAGATTGCGCAGCTATTAAATGACACAGCCAGGACTAGGTCTTCTGACTTGTAGTCCAGTAACATTTTCACCAATCAGCTCACCTCATAAGAGACTTAACATTGTTAACTTGATTTAACTAGTCCATTTTAGCTTGTGGTGGGATCTAGATAGTGTGTATCAAAACTACGGATTGTCCCCTAAAGTTGGCCTCCACTTTCACTCATTCCTATTGTTGATATTTACACATCACCTACTCTAGAATTTTACTTAGAAGACGTTTATCTGCAGTTACCTGGTAGCACACTGTTATGTGGCTGGCAGTGTATTGAAGTTCAGACTATTTTGATTTCTTAGCTGCAGACATTTATTCCGCTAGCTTTCTTTACTTAAAATGAGTAAAATTGTGTGTGTGATGGAGGAATCACGAAACAAGATGAATAAAACAGACTGGCTCTGCAACTCTGTATGTAAGGTGACCATGTTTACTTGTAATATTTTGTGCATATGTGTCAATTACCTTCTCAAGAAATTGTCATATTAAGCTTATTTTTTTAATGTATAAATTCACATTTATTTGCTTTAAAATGGGCACTAAAGGAAAGGATATTAGTGATCTAGTATTTCTGAAAGTGTTAAGTGATCACAGATTCTTCACTGAATTGGGTACTTCTTATTAACACACTCTCATTGACAACTCATACATTAGGTTTGACTAATAATACAGACTTGGAAATAACTTCTATTTTGACAGTTTGTTGCATATTCTAAGGACCCAGACGTAAGGCTTGGTGGCCCGTCTCTTGTTTTTCCTGGTTTATGACTTTCGGCTTTGTGGAATACGGCTGAGATGAAAGGATTTATTGACGATGCAAACTACTCCGTTGGCCTGTTGGATGAAGGAACAAACCTTGGAAATGTTATTGATAACTATGTTTATGAACATACCCTGGTAAGTGTCATCTCACATTTCTGAAAACAGTGTTATAAATTTCTGAAATCTGAAGCATCAGTGCTTTGTTTCCAAGGTCTTAATATAATAAAAGTACTTTGTTCCAGGTTGTCTTGACTTGACAACCCCAGTTCCCCTTGAGAAGTGATGAGATTTTCTTTCTAGCTCACATTAAAAAAAAAATGCTTCTGGACAGCCTTTTCTCTTCTGTGCTTTATAGCACCTGTTTTGTTTTTTGTGTGTGTGGTACACGGTCCTCTCCCATTGCGGAGCACAGGCTCCGGACGCGCAGGCTCAGCGGCCATGGCTCACGGGCCCAGCCGCTCCGCGGCATGTGGAATCTTCCCCCTGCATCGGCAGGCGGACTCTCAACCACTGTGCCACCAGGGAAGACCTGTATGTTCTTTTATTTTCTTGATATGTTGCCAGCTATCCACTTAATCAGTACATGGCTTCTTACCCATTTTTCTCAACTGTGTACTTCCGTAGATTTTAATTTATATTTCAGATAATCTTGGTTGTGTATGTTGAATGAGAATTTATACTGAATGCTTACTCTCCACTGCCCAAGTGTCAATTTCTATAGAATCATATTTGTTGCTACTTAAGATCATTTTTGTTTTGTACTTACTGATAGAAAAATTTTGTTTACTGCCTTACTGATAGAATTTTTGTTGAAGCTAATTTCCCATATTCCCCAAATTCGAAGAATTGTTTTTGTGTTACTGGTGTTCAGTAATAGGATATCCAAAAAACTTTCTTCTTCTCTTGACCTTTACAAACGTGCTTAAGTCTTCTCACACACCAGCAAAATCCTGTTATTTCTCTCTTCTGCCATCAGAATTCTTTTTGGGGGGTGAGGAAGAGTGACGCTTGTCCTACCGTTCAGTCTGTTCTATAGCTAAGTCATTCTACAGTTAATTCTCTGATGTCACTAGTCTTAGTTACTTTTACAACACACTTCCTGGGGATGGCAGCATGTTTTTTAAGGATGGGGTAACTTCAGTACAACTGTCCTATATGTGCCACCCATAACCCATAATTTCTGTTCGTGTCTGTTTCTTGGTCCATATGTTCCAGTAATGTATATCTTCAAATAATGTGGACTATAGAAAACAGTAATAGCTTCATGGCTTTTCAAACAATATTTGGATGTTGTATGTTTTTAATAAGATTATTTTGTCTGCCATCTAACATTGGGTAATTTATGCTCTGGATGACATGCATAGTCATCTCTCTACCCCTAGAGTAGCCCCAACTTCGAAATCATTACACATCTCTCCCAATCCCTAATTAAAATCTGTTTGTTTGTTTGTGTCACGCTATGTGGTTTGTGGGATCTTAGTTCTCCAACCAGGGATTGAACCCAGGCCACAACAGTGAAAGCGCAAGTCCGAACCACTGGACCTCCCGGGAAATCCCCCAGTTTTCTTTCTTTGAGGGAAGAATATCCTTACTCAGATTTATCTGACATTTAGTGTACTTCTGTATTTTTAAATTCAAGTTTGCCACCTATATGCACACAAACTACCAACTTTATCTCCTTAAAAATTGGTTTCTTTTGTTTCCTTGTTTTACTGTCTTTAAGTGAAATTCATAATGGAGATACAGCTTTTTGTTTAGGTTTCCTCATTCTACTCACCGTATTAGGAAATTAGATTGTATACTGCTAAAGTAGGTTTATTTTAAACGGTTAAGGAAAGCATGGAAGGAAATAGGTAGTCTCCTTCCCCTCCACTCCCCAAAAGTAAAATTGAGTCAGTTCTGAAGTAGAAAGTCACTATAATTGATATATATTTTTTTTATCGAAGAGAATATTTTCTATACCAGCATAGCATAGCACAGCACAGAGTCAAATTTAAAAAGAAACAAGCCTTAAGTGTGGTAGTATAAATGTTTATTTTGGCTCATTTGTGGAGGAAAAGGGAGTTATTTCCTATTTATGATACTCTGTTTTCTATAGTTTTTTATGTTTTTCTTTTTCATAACCATAATAGACAGGGAAAAATGCATTTTTTGTGGGAGATCTTGGAAAGATTGTGAAGAAACACAGTCAGTGGCAGAACATAGTGGCTCAGATAAAGCCATTCTACACAGTAAAGTGCAACTCCACTCCAGCTGTACTTGAGATTCTGGCAGCTCTTGGAACTGGATTTGCTTGTTCCAATAAAGTAAGTCATTTTCATTACTTTATTACTAAACTGCAACATTTTAAAATTGACTAATTTTTGGTGACCCACAGCAGTAGGAGAACAGTTGCAAGGAAGTTTTGACTTTTGAATGTGTTTCCTAACTCTTGTTTAAATTTGCAGTTTAATATTGGAAATTTACAAACTTTCAAGTGTACCTTTCAAGGAACGTTTCAGTGAGATGAGATTTTATAAGCTTTATTTTTCTTTAATCAAAAACTGTTATTCCTCATTTTTAGCCTAGAGCTAGCTTGACCAAATTACTTCTTATGACAGCAAGATAATATCCTAAACTATGAGATTTCTCTGATGGTAATTACAGGCGTACCTCAGAGGTACTGCAGATTGTATTCTAGACCACTGCAATAAAGTGAGTCACATGAATATTTTGGTTTCTCAGTCCATATAAAAGTTATGTTTATACTATATTGTGGTCTATTAAGTGTGCAATAGCATTATGTCTAAAATATAATGTACATACATCAAATAAAATAATGCTGTTGAAAAATGGTGCCAGTAGACTTGCTCAACACAAGGTTGCCACAAATCTTCAATTGTAAAAATGCAGTATTTGCAAAGTGCAATAAAATGAGATATGCCTGTATACCTTTTTTTAAAAAAATAGGATCAGTATTTAATTTTAATTTTATTTTTTGGCTGCTTTGGGTCTTTGTTGCTGCGTGTGGGCTTTCTCTAGTGCAAGCAGGGGCTGCTCTTTGTTGTGGTGTGCAGGCTTCTCATTGTGGTGGCTTCTGTTCATTGCGGAGCATGGGCCTAGGCGCACAGGCTTCAGTAGTTGTAGTTGTGGCTTGCGGGCTCTAGGGTGCAGGCTCAGTAGTTGTGGCGCACAGGCTTAGTTGCTCCGCAGCTTTGTGGGATCTTCCCGGACCAAGGCTCGAACCTGTGTCCCCTGCATTGGCAGGTGGATTCTTAACCGCTGCACCACCAGGGAAGTCCCTGTATACCTTCTTAAAAGGTTTTTAACAGAGTACAGTATGGTAAGCATTACCGGAATCTGAACTATGACATACATAATCCTAATTTAACCTTATATAATTTGAATTTAACCAAAAAATAAAGGTATGGGGTAGTGATTGAAAAGTAATAGAAAGCTTGCCTTTTAGATGACACTGTTTAACATCTGTTTTTAGACTGAAATGGCTTTAGTGCAAGAATTGGGTGTATCTCCAGAAAACATCATTTACATAAGTCCTTGCAAGCAAGTGTCTCAAATAAAGTATGCAGCAAAAGTTGGAGTGAATATCATGACATGTGACAATGAAGTCGAATTGAAGAAAATTGCACGTAATCACCCAAATGCCAAGTAAGTGTAAAACTAGGTACATGGGAATATTATTACCTAGGGTTTGGGGTTGTCTTTAGCCTGGGAAAAGGGGGCATTTATGTAGAGCAGTGGTATATGTTGTGATTACTGTGACTTATTTCAAGTTCCTTTATGGAAAATTCTACTAGCATTTTATTGGCTACTTCTGATCCTTCCTGTGGAGCTGGAATGAGATAAGGGCATTTTGGGATATGAATTTATAATCTTTAATTCAAGGAAGAGAATCTGGTTGGTAGGATAATCAAATTAGAGCCACAGCTATATTCTCACAATTACATTAACCATGCTAGTTATTTGTCATATTGGGAACAGGATGTGTTTTGGTCAGCTTTTTTTCCTGGTTAGCTGAGGGTTTAATCTGCCCTTAGATGTGGTTTCTTGAATGGTTGTCCTTTGTGTCAGTGTCTTAGGAGCCTAGTCCATAGATTCCTGGGATTTCTTGAAGGCCCTTCTCCTCAAACAGGAAGTTTAATGTTTTTACTTGTACCCATATGCATCCCAAGAGTTACTTTTTTAACTAAAAACTTCACTTTTTAAAAGCAAAAAAATTTAAGGCAAAATTAATATTGCCATGAATTGGTATATCAAGAGGATTTTACAATATACTGAAAGTATATTAGTACAAAATTGTTTCCTTTTTAATAAGTTATTGTGTATGTTATATGTTGCCGAAAATGTGTATCATATCCATATTTCCCTTGTATTCATAATTTTCTTATTGACTTTAATGGTATTCTTAGAAAGGTATCCTGACAGGATTTATTACTCTGAAAACCTTTGTTTTGATAAAGGCCAGTTTTTTGATAAAGTGGTTCTAGGGAACCGCTTGTCTCTCTTAAAAGTCTTCTGGGGGTGGTGGTGGGGGAGTCTTCCTTTTCTGTGACCTGATTTGGGGTGTTTACTGTATTAGATTATAAATGGAATGGTATATTCTTGATAGAGCTGGTTCTACTTGTAGGTAGAATAATTTTGCTTTTACAAACAGCATTTTTGTATAATTGCATTTTTTTAGTGGTTTGTAATTACTTGGAGATTGCCTGATAGTCATGATCATTTTGCCTTGGTTGGCGTGGTTTGGAAGGAGATACCAAATAGATTTGAATCAGCAGTCTAAAAGGCTGCTGTTGAGATACGTAAAATAACTTAGGACTTCCTGATTTTTTTGTTAGTTGTACAAAATTAATGGGAGGAATGTTCAGAATAAGTGGTAGAAGGTTCGCTAACTAGAACAATTTAGGAAATTTGGAACATTTAAAGCCCTGATCGTTTTTACTGAAAGACAACGATGGCATTGCTATTCAATTTAGTCTTTCTAGGTGGATTTATGGACTGATGGACTTGATTTGAAAGTAATGTCTTTCATTACAGAGCCCAACCGACTCTTGATGCTACAACAGAGTCTTAACTTCCTGCATTTTCCAAATTCCCATCCTTGTAAGCTTCATGCTTTAGGCCCTAATTGCTAGTTTTTTCTCTATACAGGATTGTTTTTCATTAGGTTCACTTGATTCATCCGACGCTGGATTTTGGAGCGCTGACAACATAATCAACACACTTCCTACAATCTTCAGGCTTCACATGTGCTGATGATGATGTAAACCAACTCTGCCCCAATCATCTTCCCCTTCTCTTAGGGTCTTACTACATATTGCAACAGAAGATAATATTGGAGGTGAAGAGGGTAACATGAAGTTTGGCACTACCCTGAAGAACTGTAGGCATCTTTTGGAATGTGCTAAGGAACTTGATGTCCAAATTATTGGGGTTAAGTGAGTATTTGTTTTAAACTTCATTTTGTGATGATAATCTTTGTCTTTATGTTACTGATTTAGAATTTCATTTGCATGAACTCTAATAGATTCAACTTTGGGTTTAATATACACATTTCCCTTAGTTCAGGAAAGCAACTAAATATGCTTATCCTTCATACTGTTTTGTACCTGTACCTTCCCCTCACCCAGTAAAGATAGAAAATAGTAAATAACAATTCCGCTAGTAATGTAAATCACCTCTTTTTAAATTGAATGGAGGGATTTACTAGAATTCTAATGAATACCAAAATGGCATTCAGCTTCTAAGTTGTTGGAGATGTCATTTCATTTTTTCTTTTTCCTATCCTAAGACTTTTTCTCTTCTTTTTAATTCCTCAGGAGCACTTCAAAAAATCAGTAGACTTTGTTTTACCCTCTCAGCTGACTGTGTGAGGAAACTAAGACCCAGAGAGTTAATGATTTTGATCATAGTTTCAGAACCATGATCTGAATCAAATTTGGAGCAGCTTAATGCTCCAAATTTTAAAATTGCTCATAAAGATGGATAAAGAATCACCACTGTTAAGCTTAAATCTACCATACTTGATAATATTAACAGTATTGGAGAGTTTTCATAGTTCAGCTAAATTTTATTGTTAACACACGGGAAAATTGATTTGGGGTATATTCTTCTATGAATTTTAACATATTTTTGTAACCACTGCCACAGTCAGGGTACAGAAAGAACCATATTTCAATTCATTTTATTTTATTTTATTTTTTGGCTGCACCATGCAGTTTGTGGGATCTTTGTTCCTCAACCAGGGATTGAACCCGGGCCGCCTGCAGTGGAAGCATGGAGTCCTAACCACTGGACCGCTAGGGAATTCCCTATTTAAATTTAAATAGTCTGAATCATTGATAAGTATCACTGTTAATGAATACTAACCAGTATCAGTACTACTCAGCTGAATTAATGTTCACTTGTATTTATTTCACAGTAGATACATTTTTATATTTTTAGATAAAATTGTGTTCAAATTAAAGGTTTTGTAGGGTGATGCTTGTTACTTTACCATATATGCATAAAAAGCATGTCCCTATCTGATAGTCATGAAGCATAACTGATAACTTATAAAAAATTGTTTATAAAATTACAGTATTATCCTAATATTGGATAATACTTTTCTAAAAGGCTGGTATTGTAACTTGGATGATTAGAGGCTCGTGCTTCTAATGCTTTAAATATTTGGTAAGGTTAATGTGAGTATTTTTTGTGTCAGTATGGTGAATGAGAAAGGACTTACAGGAAAGGCCTCTAAAACTTGCAGCAGCTTCAAATTTATTACTCTTCTTTCTTTCAGATTTCATGTTTCAAGTGCTTGCAAAGAATCTCAAGTATATGTACATGCTTTATCTGATGCTCGATGTGTATTTGACATGGCTGTAAGTTTTTCCCTTAAATTATTTTGATATTTTAAGCCAGGATGTTATCTAAGATTCAGTGGTTTTCTACCTCTGAAGTACGCTCATTCATTCTTTTTTATGACATGCACATTTTAAAAAATGGGTGTGAAGGGATTAAATAGTAATTTACTTGCATATGTCTAAAGATAATACAGAAACATCAGGAAGACAATATATATAACATTGAATGAATCTGCTTCTGTTAGTAGAAAGCAAGAAATTTACTAAAGGTCAGAACAGAGATTATTTACCTCCCTTTTTTTTTTTGAAATGTCCCTATATGCATTACAATTTGGAAAAGCATTTAAAGATTTTCCCCCCTCCACATCTCTAGGGAGAATTTGGCTTCACAATGAACATGTTAGACATTGGTGGAGGCTTCACAGGAACCGAATTTCAATTGGAAGAGGTAAACCTTGTTCAGTGGGTGGACATACTGGAATAATCTCTCATTCTTTACTACTTACCTGGTAGATTTGTAGACGAGAGTTTTTACAGCAGCAACTAAAGGTGTAACATTGTTTAAAATTTTATTCTAAGAAAATGAATAGGCAATGAGAAGATAGCTTAACTTTGAAAAGTTTAAACTCTATAGCATAATTTTATCACAGAAAGTTTCTATTTTCAGTACTTGATGGCACAGATGAATTCATAACTTGGAGAGCTTGAGCTATTTTATCCAGATACACACCACTCCTCACCTTCCTAATATATAGAAACTGATTTGAAATTTTGTTCCTTCATTGATAGTGATTGAATATAGAGACATGACTTTAAACAATCACCAGTAGCCATTTGCCATTGGAGTTAAGAAAATTTTTTTTTTAATGCCATTATGATAGTTAGAAAATAAACTTTGATGACTTGAAAGCCTGCTTTATCACAAAGCTTCATGGTCTATAATTCAAATACTTAATTTTCCTAGAAAATTTAATAGCTATCAGTCTCTTAATATTGTGAATTATCTAATCCAATATTAAAACCATAATGTGGGGTTTTAAATCCATAGGTTAATCATGTTATCAGCCCTTTGTTGGATGTCTACTTTCCTGAAGGATCTGGCATTAAGATAATTTCTGAACCCGGAAGCTACTATGTGTCTTCTGCATTTACACTTGCAGTTAATATCATTGCAAAGAAAGTTGTTGAAAATAAGTTTTCCTCTGGAGGTAAGTTAAAAAGTTTATAGTTTTGTTTCTGTTAGTAGGTAATTCCAGTTAGTTCGAAGATGAGTTTATCAGATACTACTCAGGTACAAATTTACTGTAGGACATTTCATGGATTATAAAGTTGTGGGTGGTCTTCATCCATCAGTAGGCAGCAGCTAGGGAGCTTTTCAAAATGCCCTAGCCAAGGTCCCATTCCATAATAAGACTTTCTGAATCCAACTCTCCTTGATACTGATGTTGAGATAGGCTTATTTTAGATAAACTTACCCACGTGATTGATTCCCCTTAGGAACCAGTACAGTCTTAAATGTATGATTTGACAAGTTAATGAAGGCTTACACTGTCATCTCTATCAAGCTACAAATAATTTTCGTATCTTAAAGTTTTTTCTCAGTTTTGTTCCTTTGCCAGATAATCACCCTGATTATTTTTCCACCATAGATTAGTTTGGGCTGCTCTTGAACTTCATATAAATGAGGTCATATAACATATATTCTTCTGTTTAAGACAGCTCAGTATAATGTCTGAACCATTTTGTTTTACATTTATTGCCAATTAATATTCCATTTTCTGAATGAATATACATTGTATATTCATTGTATCCATTCTCTTGCTGATGATTATTTGATTATTCCCAGTTTTGGGCTATTAAAAATAAAACTAGGGCTTCCCTGGTGGCGCAGTGGTTAAGAGTCCGCCTGCCGATGCAGGGGATACAGGTTCGTGCCCCGGTCTGGGAAGATCCCACATGCCGCGGAGCGGCTGGGCCCGTGAGCCATGGCCGCTGAGCCTGCGCATCCGGAGCCTGTGCTCCGCAACGGGAGAGGCCACAACAGTGAGAGGCCGGCGTACCACACACACACAAAAAAGAATAAAACTATTACTACATTCTTGTACTACTGGAATTGTGGACATTTTTCATTTCTCTTAGGTAAATGATTAAGAATAGAATTGCTGGGTCACAGAGTAGGTGTCTGCAAAGATTTCAGAATGGTGTTACTATTTTGCCCCTCCAATGACAATGTATATATGCAAGTTCTGGTTGCTCCCCACCTTTACTGACTTTTTGTGGGGGGGGGGTGTCAGTGTTTTAAATTTTATCCATTCAGTAGGCGTATGGTGGTGGTATTTCAGTGTGTAGTTTTAATTTGCATTTACCTGGTGACAAATGATGTAGAGCACTTTTTTCATGTCTTCATTGGTTATTCTCCTTTGTGAAGTGTGTTCAGTATTTTAGGCTAACAGTTTTAAGGTATGTCAGTATATATATATCGGTGTTTATGTTTTGAGGAATGTGAAACCTACAAGTCAGTTCTGTAAATACTAATTCAGACTTTAATACACCTTTTAGATGTTTTACTCTAAACTCATCTTTACTTTTCCTGTTTCATTTCAGTAGGAAAAACCGGAAGTGATGAACCAACCTTCATGTATTATATGAACGATGGTGTTTATGGTTCTTTTGCAAGTAAACTGTCTGAGGACTTAAATACCATTCCAGAGGTTCACAAGGCAAGTTTTATTACATATAATATAAAAACTGCTTATATGGCAGTTTATGAACGAGCTGTTATTTTTAAGATACATCCCAATTTTTGGAGAAATATTTTAGGATGGGGGAAGGTTGCCCCTTTTTTGAGGATTTGCATATCTCTGGCTGAGTTCCTTTAGTTGCTTCCTTAGATAGAGTTAAGGAGCATCACTGCTGCTGGTTCTAGGCCTTTCTTCCAGGGGCACATTTGATCTGAGATAGTGAAAAAATGCTCTTATCCACCTTCAAATTCAGTGCCTGCCTGAGTAAAAACCTAACAAAACAACAACCTTTTTTTCTCCTACAGAAATACAAGGAAGATGAGCCTCTGTTTACAAGCAGCCTTTGGGGTCCATCCTGTGATGAGCTTGATCAAATTGTGGAAAACTGTCTTCTTCCTGAGCTGAATGTGGGAGATTGGCTTATCTTTGATAATATGGGAGCAGATTCTTTCCATGAACCATCTGCTTTTAATGATTTTCAGAGGCCAGCTATTTATTATATGATGTCATACAGTGATTGGTAAGATGTTGTTTTTGTTTTAAAGCAGATTGGGTATTCGAGGTGACAGAACGTTTGCTAATTTTAATTCTGTAATGAACGCACAACTTAAAAGTAATAGCAAAATGATCTTTTAAGAGTAATTGGGGGACTTGCCTGGTGACGCAGTGGTTAAGAGTCCGCCTGCCAATGCAGGGGACACGGGTTTGAGCCCTGGTCCAGGAAGATCCCACATGCTGCAGAGCTACTGAGCCCGTGAGCCACAACTGCTGAGCCCATGTGCCACAACTACTGAAGCCCGCACGCCTAAAGCCTGAGCTCCGCAACAAGAGAAACCACTGCAATGAAGCCCGCGCACCGCAATGAAGAGTAGCCCCTGCTTGATGTAATTAGAGAAAGCCTGCGTGCGGCAATGAAGACCCAACACAACCAAATAAATAAATGAAAATTTAAAAAAAAAAAGAGTAATTGGAAGACCACTTATTTTACAGTCCTATTTCATTGTCCATTTGTTATGTGGTTGTGTGCTCTTTATCCTTAAATTCAAATTTTTTTTTCTTATGTAGGTATGAGATGCAAGATGCTGGAATTACTTCAGACACAATGATGAAGAACTTCTTCTTTGTGCCTTCTTGCATTCAGTTGAGCCAGGAAGACAACTTTTCCACTGAAGCTTAAGCAGGCATTAACGCTTTTTTAGATATGAAGTTGCAGGTTAAGCTTGTCTGGTCTACATTCCAGTGTGGAAAAAATTTGAACAATCTTATTCTGTTAATTCTCTTGGAAACAAAAACTACTAGTAATAGCTGTTTGGGACCAGACAAAATTAGCTCTCACCTATAATTCACTGGGGGTAATTGGGAGATTAAGATAATGTATCCACATTTAAACTTACCAGTTTGCCCCACCCCTTAAGCGTTTAAAATAAAATATGCAACAAAATGGATGACTTAGTGGAGATGGAAGCCCATTAATTGGGTTCCCCATTAAACCGTTTACATACAAGTACACAGTTTTTATACTAAGGATTCGTGTTTAAAAAGTCTTGTAAAGTTAATGTCTTTCACCCAGATATATCAAATGTCAGTGGAAGACGAGTGTGATTTCATTAGATACGTTTAGTGTATTTAGAATGTGTAAATTTGTGCTTTGAACTGTAGTTTAATAAATGTACAATTGCATCATAGTATTTGTTGTATTTGACCTAATGTAACCCTTGTATGATTGCAATAAAATTTTGTGTAGATTTTACTGTTTTTTCAGGCTAAAACTTTGGGAAAGGGGCTAGCTAGCAAAGGTAGTTTTGAAATAGATGTGTATATGGACTGTTTAGAAGGTTATTTTCCTTTATAGCCCATTTAAGTTTAGTTTGGCTCAGTACATTTTTCAGTTATTTAATTAGTAATTTAAGTAAAATGTTTGGTAAATCATTGTGAAGTTGAGATTCATTATGGAGAGTTGATGTGCAGTAAGCATGTTGTTTAACAATTTTAACACCAAAAATGTTAATCCTTCATAAACCAATTGTAATAATTAATAGGTGTTTCTGTACAGATAGAATGCATAGAGTACCTTAGTAAATCTTTGAATCACAAATCTTTTGACTGAAATGGAAGATTCTCTTAAGTACCTTGAAAAAACTTTGGGGGAGGGAAATAAAATTGCAGAAAACTGCAGCGCACTAAATCTTAAAGAAGGGCTACATCTATATCCAGAAACCTGATGCTCCTTTGCACGGAATATTATTTAAATTGAAAATTGTGAGGTGGGGTGGGGAGAAGCACACCTATTTTCAGTTTCTCAATTGCAGTGATTTCAGACTTAGGGTTTGTTTTGTTTTAGCTGTTCACTTAGCTTCTTGTTATTTCCCATTTGTTCAGCTTAGTGTAGTTTTAATTCTTTTCATACTAAAGTTTTATGGTGATTGGGGGAAGTGAGTTAGAGTCACTAACATGACAGTTGTTGCCAGGAATTTGCGTTGTTCACAGCTAGTATATTAGTTATCCTAGATCTCAGAATCACAATAGTAATAAGCAACAGGGGTCATTTTTTCCTAACTTACTCTATGTTCAGATGTGGAATTTCTGTCTACCAAGAGGAAATGTGACTTCACTTTGGTGCCAATGGACAGAAAATTCTACCTGTGCTACATAGGAGAAGTTTGGAATGCACTTAATAGCTGGTTTTTACACCTTGATTTCAAGGTGGAAGGAAATTGATCATGAATCTCTAATAAATTTCAATCTCTTAAACCAGTAGGTGCTTAATATTTTTGATTTGATTAATTCCCATTTGAATTTTGTGGGTCCTATTAATTAAAAAAGACCCCAATCTGTTGTCATCTAAATTACCTTTGGGCTTTTCCAAGATGTAATGTGGGGTTTTATGCAAAATTCCAAGCTACCATGCAACTTTTTTTAACTGTAATGAGGAGGAATTGTTCCTAACCTTCTTTACTTGTGCTTTTTGGTCCAGAAATGCCAAATCTTTTAAGAGATGGTACAACTTTGAGTCATTGGCCTGACTATACAACTTTGAGTTTCATGGCGTGTCGATTTTGCCATATTTATAGGAGAGCTATTCTGTGTATAACAGCTCAGAGTTGCAAGTAAGACATGAATGATACGGTAACTTTAAGAAATATCTGTGTTGTATTTGAAGACTGTTTGCCATAAATCTGAAGTTTGAACTTATGTATTTCAATTTGGTTTGCTTAAAATAATTAATGTTAACAATTTTTTTTAAACTATTGTAATCTCAGTTCAGAATTTAACTGAAACTATAAAACCCAAATGATTTCTATATAGTAAATTGAACTGTAAAGGTAACTTGTGTGTGATTCTGAATACACAGATAAAATGTTTTTATTCCTCCTTACATTTTAGTTTTGCTTTGCTTTGGCTTCTGTCGTGAAAGACTTGTAATTTTACATATCAGCTTTGTGTGTTAACTTGTAAGCATTCTTTCAGAATCTTGCTTTATCACATAGTAACAAATTGAATCTGGTAAAATGATTCTGGATATTACATACGGAATACTGAAGGCTTTGATAAAGTCCAATATATATGTGAGCCCAAAGATTTTTCTCTGGGTCACATATTCACCAGCTTCCTAACAGGTTTAAACTTACACTTAAATAGTTCTGTATAAATTAAGCTAGATATTCCTTCCAAGTAAATGTGGGCGCTGATACTGAATGCAAATTTGGGTTGAAAAAGCCACACCAGTTTTTTTGGGGTTTTTTTGTCTCTTTTTGGGGAGTTACTCTTGATTTCCTCACAGTAGTTATTAGCAACTTGAGCAGTAATATAGTAAAGGATGCTTGCTTAATTGACTTGAAAGTATGAAATCAGAAAAAAAAAATCTTAATCTTGCATATTCAAGTTGTGAATAAATCTTACAAATACTTTAATCCCTGCCTCATCCATCCTGAAGTAGGGATAGAAGTATGGTATAAAGTGTTTGCAGATGCAGGCTTTCAGGGGAAGAAACCTGGCCTAGGGGTAAGAAACAAAAACTAGTTCTAGTCTAGCTTTTGCTGGAGGCTGATCTTTACCTATTTAAAGGGATAAGCTACCAGCTTTTGTGTGTTGTCTTGGAGCAGGTAAGCACCATCTTTCTTACTCCTGAATTCCATGACCTATATTGGCTTCAGTTTCAAAAGCAGTTCCATTTTAATCTTTGAAATCCTGATTCTACCATAATACCGCTTATGCCTGTCAAAACCCTTTGTAGTTGATGGATTAGGAAGAAATTTAGCACTGGGTCAATTATGGGAAAGTGCAAAGTTAATCCACAGCTGGCTAACAGACGAAGTGATCATGTATTGGCAATAGAAAAAAGGGGTTGGGGCTTCCCTGGTGGCGCAGTGGTTGAGAGTCCGCCTGCCGATGCAGGGGACACAGGTTCGTGCCCTGGTCCGGGAAGATCCCACATGCCGCGGAGCGGCTGGGCCCGTGAGCCGTGGCCACTGAGCCTGCGCGTCCGGAGCCTGTGCTCCGCAACGGGAGAGGCCACAACAGTGAGAGGCCCGTGTACCGCAAAAAAAAAAAAAGGGGGGGGTTGCATGAGAGTGCAAGAGAAGAAAGATCCTTTGGTAAACCAGCAGGATCTTATTGTGATTAGATTCAGCCCCAGATTCCAGTTAGAGTTTTTCCTAAATGACGGTGCGAGACTTCATCCTGTTCGCCTGTGCTTACAATTCTGTCACCACTCTTTTTTTTTGTCACCACCACTCAACCTGAGTGGCCCCTCTTTATTGTCAACACTTTAACCTCTCTCTTCCCGCAACTCAGCCCCCAGACGGCCATCACCCACTTTGCTGGGACAGCAGTAAACAAAATACCCTAAATCCCGGCCCACGTGGCACTTCCATCTCAGGAGGCCTCCTAGAGGCTTTCAGCTCACTTCTGGATTCTGAGGGATGGACCTGCCGCCACTTTATCTTTCGGCCTGCTACAGTAAGTGGTCTGACCTTTCAGGGTCCCCCGCATCCCTCATCCAGGATGCTGGGCTGGGCAAGAGTCAGCAACTGTGTAATATCCACACAACCTCAATTACACACCAACAACTGCAGGTGGTTCTGTGCCACACAGCTCAGCTTGTGAGTTCCTCTTTCAGTCTGCGACCCTGAAACAAAGCTTCTTTTCCCCATTCTGGCCTCGGCTGCTGCCTGACTCAGAGTTCATGAAGCAGCAGTAGAGCCTAGTGGTGAAGAAGGTGGACTTGGGGTATCGTAACTCCATTTCTACCACTTACTAGCTGTGTGACCTTGGACAAGTTATTTAACTTCTCTGATCCTCAGTTACCTCTTCCATGTATTGATGTATAACAAATTGCCCCCAAACTTTGAGCTTCTTTTCTTCATCTACAAAAAACAGGATTGTAAGAATTCAATGAGTTTTTACATTTAAAGTGCTTAGAAAAGTGCTCAGCATGTAGTAAAATTTCAGTATGTGTTTGCCATTATATCTCCTGGGTTCCTGCTCATTGAATCTCCCTGGGGCTTAGAACCCTCTTGCTCCTGATGACTCCTGAATAAGATGCTTTGGTAATGGAGACTGTGTGAAATTACTGGTGACTCTACCTTCTTCCAAAAATTCTTTGAAATATCCTTCATATAAGATAGAAACTAGAGGGGACCTCCCTGGTAGTCCAGTGGTTAAGAATCCACCTTGTAATGCAGGGGACATAGATTCGATCCCTGGTGGGGGAACTAAGATCCCACATGCTGACGAGCAACTAAGCCCACAACTACTGAGCCTGTGTGTTCTAGAGCCCGTGCACCACAACCAGAGAGAAGCCTGTGCACCACAAGGAAAGATCCCATGTGCTGCAACTAAGATCCAATGCAGCCAAAAAAAAAAAGAAAGAAACTAGGTAAGAATATGGCAGTTGGGCTTCCCTGGTGGCGCAGTGGTTGAGAGTCCGCCTGCCGATGCAGGGGACGCGGGTTCGTGCCCCGGTCTGGGAAGATCCCACATGCCGCGGAGCGGCTGGGCCCGTGAGCCATGGCCGCTGAGCCTGCGTGTCCGGAGCCTGTGCTCCGAAACGGGAGAGGCCACAACAGTGAGAGACCCATGTACCACAAAAAAAAAAAAATTAAAAAAATAAAAAATACGGCAGTAAAGTGGAAAACAACTTTAAATATTAGATAAAACTGAGGCAAGGTTAGTCCAAAAGTCATCATCACAAGGTGCTGCTGACGTCTGACCACGCTTTGTCTCTGAGGTTCCTAGCAGCCAGAGTTAAAAGGGAAACACTTTAAATTCAAATTTTAAAAATGTTAACAAAATTCAAAGCATCCATAGGATATGAGTGAAGCTTTCTTTCCACAGTGCAGAGCACAGTGCCAGGGGCAATTAAGCTCAAAATGCTCTTTCTAGCAAGGGCCCAGATGCAGATGGCTGGCCTTCCCTGTTGGTGGAAACATAGAAGACATCGCTGCCACTCAAGAAGGGCTCAGGGATTGGGCGGCAATGGCTGATCTTCCCACTAGATGGCGCTCGTGGATTATCTTTGCTCATAGTGCCTCCTCGAAGTTGCAGCAAGCAATTTCGGTTTTCTTAGTTGATTTCACGTAGTATTAAATTCTTATGTTCTAGCATGTTTCTGAACGTCACACAAGCCTCTGCCTCTCTGTCCCAATCCATTGTTACAGTGGGTTTCGAGGTGGGTCGGAGCCAGGAGGAAGAGAGGATTCTGCCTCACCTTCCTTCCCCTTCTCCATTCACCGCCCCCCCCCATTAGCAACAGCTTTTGCCACTGCAAATCCCAGAGTACAGGTTTGCAGTGACCATGACAACTGCTGGAGCTGAGCCCACTGACAAGTTACCGTGACAACTCTGAGCCCAAGGGGGACCCTTGTTCCTGGGTGTGAGACAATATAACCAAAGGCTAGAAGACCTGGGCACTCAAGGAATGTGGTGGTTAAACTTTGTGGCTTTTTCCAGGTGCATTTTGAACTCCAAGTTGGGATGTCAGGTCCACCAATGACATACCTATGGCCACACAAAACCAAGTTTACATAGCTTGATGCATCCAAGGAACCCAAACACCAGGCAAGCCTTTGGACCCTCTCAGTCTGAAGGTCAGGTTGGGCTTTTTGTAGGATCAAGTGGTTGAGGCCAGCTCGAAAAGCAGGGAATGATTAGGGCTGGTGGGTTGGGAGAAAAGGGACTCTTGCTGATTGGATCTGTGGGGAATGTTTTCTATGTGACTATGGCTTTGCTAGTCATAGTCATGAATCAGTTTTTGCGATTTAGAAGTTAAGATCTTGAAGGCAGTCAGTCAACTGGTTTCTCAGTCTGCCATCTTCCAGTAGCTCTTGAGGTCATGGCTGTATCTTTTTCATATCCCCAAAGCCCGGCACATAACAGATGCTCTTTGTTGGGTGGGTGAATGAACTCACAAACACCGCCTCCTTTCCGGGGTTGTCCCAAGATGGGCGAGCAGACAAGATAGCAGATTCATGGAATACATATTCAAGAAGTACTGACTTTATGCCAGGCACTGGGCCAGGTGCTGGGAACACCATGATGGGCAAACCAGACAGGACCATGTCCTGAGGGAATCAACAAATACATGCAAGACTACAAAAGAGTCTCAGCTTTGAAGGAACAGCACTGGTGCTAAAGAGCAGATGATGGGGCACTTGGCTTGGTCAGGAAGATTTCCCGGTGAAATGATAGTTGCCCTGAGATGTGAATGAAGAGTGGAGTTAAGTAGGTGAAGAGATGGAGGGAGAATGTTCCAGGCAAGGAGTACGGCCAGTGCAAAGGCCAGGAGATGGAAATTCAAGGGCCTGAGGAAGAAGGTCAGTGCTCCTGGAGGATGGAGACTCATAGCACAAGCATTGTGTAGGATGCCCCAGCCCAGGCAGGGCTCTACCAGCCTTTTGATGGATTTCTATTTTTATCCTAAGAAAGATGGGGGTGGCGTTACTCCTTTTATAGCTCGAGGTGGGCTGTGTTTCAGAGCTGTCAAACGATTCTGCAGAAATCCTAGGTGAAGCCATAAACATTGGAGCCTCTCCTGGTGGTCCTGCAGTGTATGTGAAGTAATTGAGCTTGTGTTTGAAGGGATTTGTCTGGCTTCATTGTGGAGAAAGGACCTGAGGAGGGCAAGAATTGGGCGTGGCAGCCTGGTTAGGCTCTGGCATTGGGACCAGATGGTGGTGGTGCAGTGAAGGGCTGCTTCAGAGGTAAATGGGCAAGACGTGGTGAGTTGGATATAAGGATGGAGGAGACGAAGGGGGAGGATGCCTCTGAGTTTCTAGCTTGTGTAACTGGATAATGGGCTCGGTCACTGACACGTTGGTCACAAGAGAAGAGGACCAGGTTTTGAGGGGAGGCTTGTGAGTGTGGTCTTGGACATGTTTGCATTTGAGGTGACTTTGGAGTGGGGATATCAGTGGGAGGCTGGGTACTCAGTCTGGAGTTCAGAGAGAGGCCCAGCCCAGAGGCTGCGTATGGTTCTGTGCGTGTGGTAACAGCACAACCAAAGAATGTCAGCCGAATGACATGCCCTTTTGGAGAAGTTACTGTCGTGCCCCTTTGGTCATAGGTGGGTGCGGGTGTTTTGGGGGACTTCGGCTCTCTTCCAAAATCCCCAGGTGGGGTCCACTGGGACAAGCGTAGCCCTAGAAGTGAATCCAGGAAGAAACAAAGGCAACCACACAAGTGGTGACGTCCATTGGTTTGAAGGTGGCAGCCTGGAGTAGAGAAGGAGGTGTGGCCACATCCAAAAGTCTAATCCAACCATATCCTACCCTTTCACAGGGCACCCCACATTCACTCACATCTCATCAGCTGGCACCTCAATTACCTGTGATTACCGAGCACAGACTGAGGCAAATGGGAAAACAAGCGCACACAGCAGAGACTCACGTCTTCAGACCCTTGTACCTGAGGTTAGTGCAGTCTCTTCAAATTCAAAATGTTCTGGAAACTCAAAAGTTTTTTGTTTAGTTCGGTGCAAACTCATTTGGCATCAAAACCTGCCTGAAGGGACATGAAGCTGTTTATAGTGTTTGTTTATCCTAGTTGGTGCGAATAGTCACACATTTTGCTGCAGGAATGTGGTGTGTTTGATTACAGGGTGTTGTGCTGTTCCAGAGCCCGCAGCTGGTGGTGGTGGCGTGTGGGGGGTGGTCACCTTATACAGATACTGTGAATAATTCTAAATTCCAAACACATTCCTTCAAATTCTAGAAGGGGGCTAGTGGACCATTTTATCATCAATCTTTTACTACTCAGGGGAGCATACAAGAAAATTTAAGCATGCTAAAAATGATGGTCTTGAAAGTGTGAAAAGCATGATCCCATGTTGGTAGAAACAATTGGTTTTTGAGCACTCAGAACACTGCTAAACAGTGTTCTCGACACTGAGGATGGTGCAGTGAACAAAACAAGGCCTATGAGTTCACAAAGCTGACAAAATTGTACTTTTAAAATTCTATAAAAGATGCACACACAGATTTGCAGATATGAAGTACTTGAAGGGCAGACAGTAAAATTCTAAAACAGGCATTATGAGTAATTTGTTTTCTTTTTTTCTTCTCCACATTTCCAAATTTTCCTCTAATGCTCAGCACTCGTTTTGGAATTTTTTTTTTTTTTTTTTTTCAGTACGCGGGCTTCTCACTGCTGTGGCCTCTCCCGTTGCAGAGCACAGGCTCCGGACGCTCAGGCTCAGCGGCCATGGCTCACGGGCCCAGCTGCTCCGCGGCATGTGGGATCCTCCCGGACCGGGGCACGAACCTGTGTCCCCTGCATCGGCAGGCGGACTCTCAACCACCGCGCCACCAGCGAAGCCCTATTATTATTATTTTTAAAAGAGAATGGAGATCTTTAATTAACTAGGAATTTCTACGAACCTACAGCAGGACCGGAGCCCTCCTCTGCCTCTGCAGTCGGGTAGTCGCTGTAGATGCGGGGGGAGTCTCCGTGCACTTCTGAGGCCGCACCAGCAGAGGGCGCCGCGCTCACGGGGCTCGGGGCGGGGCCGCGGCCGCGCTTTTCTCCCCAGCAACACCCGCCCGCGCGCCGCTCCGGAGGCGCGGCCTCCCGGCTTTCCCCGCCGGGCCTCCCCACCCGCCCCGCCCCCCGCCCGCAGAGCACCCAGCCGGGGCGGCGGCCGCGCTGCTCGGACCTAGCCAGCGCCTCGCCCCTAGGTCCGGGCCGACCCTGGCGCGGTGGGCGGTACCCGGCTCCTCGCAGACCCGCCCGCGCAGCGCGGCAGGGAGGAGGGGGGTGCAGCGCGCGGCCCCGCCCGCCCGGGCCGTCTGCCCCCACTCCGCACCCGGCGCCGCCCTCCCTCTCCCTGCCTCCGCCCTTCCGCGGGGTTGGCCGGGCCGTGGCTGACTCGTACTTTGGAGCCGGATGGGGAGACGTGACTGCCGAGATACGGGCTGCGCCGGGAACAGGCGCGGGGGGAGGGGGCGGAGGCCGAGTTTCTGGGCACCTGGCGGCCGGGGCGGATGGGGAGGGCAGAGGCTGCCCCCTCCCCCCGCTCCGGGTTCCCAGGGGAGCGGGAAGGGAAATGCGCTCCTCCCTGGCGCTCGGGGGCCCCCGCCCTGGGCCTCGGCGTGTGCGCGTCGCGCCGGTTCCGTTCCTTTTGCTCCTCTGCTCCGCCGCGCCCCGGGCCGCCCTGCAGCGGGGAGAGTCTGGCCTGGGAGGGCGGCCAGGTTAGCAGTCGTGTCCGCCGTAGGTGGTCAGTCCTCTCTCAGGAACGAGGGAAGGAATTTATGCAGTCAGATCCAACCAATATTGAATCCCAGCCTCGGTCCAGCTTAGTTTCCTAATCTGTGAAATGGGAAAAGGAATACCTAACCTCCCAGTAGGCCCGCAGGTTTCACACCAGGAACCTTGTGACGCCAGGAGATGTGCCGGGGAGAATTCTAAGGGAGGGAAGAATTATCCATTCCTAAATCCAAGAAAGGGCCATCTCGTGGCGTCTCTACTGCATTTCCCAAGGCCTTCGACAATCTCTTGTTCGCCCTCATTTTGCCCAGGAAAGACCTTCCAATACACACTAGTTACCCTTCATAGAGTTTCCTCCTCCGTAATGGGGATTCAAAGGGAGAGGAGTGCACAAGCACTTCAGTGACACACTTTCTCTTTGGGTTAAATGCGTCAGCCCTAGGATTAAGTTTGGCTTTTCTAGGGCTCTGATTGCAAACAAGGCTTGAGATGAAAAACTCAAAATCCCAAGATCTTAGAGTCAAAAAGCGGGGTGGGGGGAGGTCTTGCCCCACTATGCTTAACTGCTGGTCTGTCACATTTCAGTCACTGCTCTGCCACTTGCTGGTTGTGCCTGCTTCACCAAGGTACTGAATGTCGCTGTCTCAGTTTTCTCAGCTGTCAAATGGCAACACAACACTGCTTGGTGGTGACAGGCTCAGGTATCCAGGATGGATCTCTGACTTTCACAAACTCTCATGAGTCCTTTAGGCAGCATTGCCATTTGTCAGGAAATTCTTCCTAGTTGTAGATCCTCCCCAGGTTCAAGGCCATATTTCTGCTTCTCAGTCCTGGGAGAGGGCCGTTGGTTCCCCCCTTGTTAATGTCATTTCCCTTGCAGCAGACAGGCCACTGCCAAGCTCCTCAGCCTGACCTTCCTTTACCCCTGGCTTCAGATATGGTTTCGGGGTCCTCCCCAAATCCTGTAGATTGGGGAGGTGCGGGTGGACAAATGCTGAGAGAGCTGAGAGGCCCAGACATGGACATTTTCCCTAAATTTGTGACTTACTAGCAAAACAGGAAGAAAAGAATGCTTACTGAAAATTACCTCCACGCTGGGGTGATTTATCTCAGGGCCCTCACAAGAACCTTTGAGGCAGGAAGCATCACCTCCTTTTTGCCCATAAGAAAGCAGAGGACCTGTTGCCCAGGTCCCCAATCTGTCCTTAGCTGGGTCCTCCTCCACCTCTGAGGACAGAGTGTCACAGGTGGTGCCACCTCCACCTAGGGCCCCTTCCAGGTATGCCTTGTCGACAGGAAATGGCTGCAGTTCCTACTGATGCCTGGTTCTCCTGCCAGTGAGGTTCATGGTTGTTATCACTGGCTTGAAAGGCCAGTTGGCTCTTGGGAAACAAACAGAAGCCTCACCCTCCCTTCCTGTTGGAAACTTTGGCCTCAGCTGCAGAGTGGATGCCTGGGAAACACGTTTCAACTCCAGCCTTGGGGAGCCCAACTGCTCCTGGAGATCTGCCAAGGCCGCTCTCGGGGGAGGTGGGGGGTTGTTGGAGTTGGGAAGTCTGAAGGCCAGGGGGCCCCCGCTCTGGGAGTGTGGGCCTCATCTGGACACTCTTGACGGTGACCATCTGCATCAGTGGTTCTCATTCCTGCTGCCCAGTGAAAGAATGCTGATGCCTGGGCTCCACCCCAGACCAGTGAAATCACCTTTCTGGGAGGGAGCCCATGTGTCAACATTTGTGATTTCTAAAGCACCCCCAGGTAATTCCAGAGTGCTGTCGCGGTTGAGAAACACTGAGGGAGATCAATACAAACAGACAGTGGTCAAAGGACAGAATGGGAAAGCATTCGATATCTGAACAAAGGAGGATCTGCGTTAGAGACCAACTAATAAAAGCTGTCCGAGGCAGGAAGGCTCCTTCGGCTGTGGCTGAGCAGGACTGTGGAACACTTGGAAAGAGTCCACCCGTCTGGGAACTGGCATGACTCGGTGCCCAGGGACAGAGGGAGGAACCCAGCGTGACTCCAGGTCCCTCTGGGCCACTTGTGCCTGCTTCTGAGATCCACGTTCGTGCTGCCGGGCGAGGCCCCTGATGCTCCTGTGCGCCTCAGTTCTTCCAGTCCAACTGGATTGCTTGCCGTTCCCAGAACTCCCCCTGATCTTTCCCCTTCTAGGTTTTGGTTCCCGGCATTTGATTCCATCTGGAATGTCCTTTCCCCATCTGTTGAAATCCTTCCTCTTCAAGGTCCCTGCCCTAATGCCAGCTCCACCAGGAAGCCTCCACCTTCTGGAAGCGCCTTCTGGAAGCGCCTGTACCCCCTTCCCAGACTGTCACTGCCCTGGTGTGCGCAGGGTTGTCTCCCTGGCCAGGCTGTAGATGCAGGAAGGGCGGGGACGATCACACTCCTCTGTGCCTCTTCCTCCCCAGCCTGTCTCTGGGGGCGGGGTGGAGGCGTCTTGCGTGGAGGAGCCCCACGCTTTTCCTGAATGCTACAGAATTTGTCCCTGTTCCAGGACAGGGTGGACAGCCACAAAGATAAATCCTCTCTGCTCATGCCCCTTCCTGATAGTTCTCTGGCCCGTCCGCTCCATTTCCGGAGTGTCAGGGGGGCTTGTGGTTAGCAGGCAGCGACAGGAAAGAGCTGAGGCCAGGCCTTGACCCAGCACGTGGTGTCCGCAGCACCAGAGCAGCTTCCCCTGGGGAGGGACGGGTAGAAAGACTGAGGCAGGGGATGAGAGCGTCGAGTCCCTGGATGCCGGCGCAGTCTCTTCCCACAGACAGACCCAAAGTCTTAAAGGGAGGGGTAGGACCCCGTGACCTCGGGCGCCGCCGAGGCCAGTGCTGGAGCCACGGAACCGCCTCCTCCCGACAGCGGGGCGTCCGCCAGCCCGCGCCGCAGGTGGCCCCGGTCGCTGCCAGTCGTCCCCGCTCCCCGCCGAGCACCCCCAGCGCCCCCGCCGCAGCCGCCTTCTTGGGGTTTTCCGCCTCGGAGCGCCTCAAACGACCTCGGCAGCCGCCGGCCCGGGCCGCGCCGCCGGCCCGGGCCGCTCCCCCGCCCCGCCCCCCGCCTCCCTGGCCGCGGAGCAGGGCTTTCTGATGAGTCAGCGGGAGCCGGGGAGCCTCCAGCCTCCCCGGGCATCTGCTCCGGTGACGCACCGTGACTCACGGGCGCCTGGGCAGCCGCAGCCGCCGAGCGCGCAGCGCGGAGCCGGGACGCCGAGCGCAGACCCCCGCCGCGGCCGAGCGGCCCCCGGGAGGGCCCGGCTCCGCGCCCCGCGACCGGCGTCTGGCTCCTCCCGCGCGCCCAGCGCTTCCAGCCTCCCGCCTCCCGCGCCTCCCGCGCCTCCCGCGCCTCCCGCTCCCGCCCGCCTCCGGCACCCTCCTCCCCCGGCCCCTCGGCTCCCCTGGCCCCAATCCAAGCTGACATCAGACGCTGGCCGCCCGGCCACCCTCTGAGTCAACAGTTTCCGAAGCGGAGCCCGCTGCCAGGGGCAGGGAGAGAGCGCTACCTCCGGGGGAGGCGGTACGGGGCTGGCCGGGGCTGGCCGGGGCTGGCAGCCGCGGGAGGGTGGAGGTGGGTGGGGACCAGCGGAGCTTTTTACAAGAAGTCACGGGAGGTAGGGGAAACGAGAGGGTGAAAAACGCCCTGCGGAGCTGCCTGGGCGGGGAGGGAATCTGCGCCCGGAGCCACGTGCTGGAGCCGGCGCTGGGTGGGTGGCTTGGGGAGGCGTGGGGGAGGGAGAGGCCTTTGCTGGGAAAGGCCCCAGGCCACGTTTCTGGGGGAGGAGAAGAACCGCGGGTGGACACGCTCGGCCTCAGGCCACCAGGGAATGTTCGTGTCTGGAGAACGCGGCCCAGATCCCTTTGATGGGAGCAGCTCTGGCCAAGCCTGGAGGGCTGGCCCTGCCTGCTTAGGGTTGGACCTGAAGAAATGCACTGGCCTGACCCAATGGCCTCCGCTGACCTCGGTGGGATGGGGTTAGGGCTGGAGGCACCTCCACCTCCCACCCCTCAAAGAGGATGTCTGTCCAAGGGTCAAAGAATTGGAGAGGCTGAGTAAGTTGATGGTGGGTGGCTGCCCAGTGAAGGCGGGGGAGAGTAGTAGGAAGAAGGAAGGAGGCGTAAAAAGAAGGAAGAAGAATTTTAAGAACATGCCAAGGACATAACTGCAGTCCTTGGAAAGGTGAGTTTCCTACTACCTGAGGAATCAGGCCAGAATCCTCAGAGGAAAGAAAATGGATTCGCTGCAGGAAGGAATGTGGAGCCTGGGCTTCTTCCTCTGAGTAAGAGGCTGGAGCCTCTGGGTGCTCTGGTCTGCCACTGTCTGTGTTGAGCACCCACTTTGAGAGGCTGCCTCCTGTGGCTCTAGGATGCTCAAGAAGGGCAAAAGACCCTTTAAAAAGTACCCACCTGCAGTGGCCTAAGCGGCACCTAGAAGCTTCCTTAACCCTGACAGTTTTCTCTGCCCTTGTCAGAAGGGAGAGGAGCCAGGAAGACAGAAAGGCAGCAAAGCTCCACAGGCACCTGGGTTTCCTCCTCTCCCACTCCATCCCACCTCACCCCACCCTCCCTTGACCCCCAGGATGAGCAAGACACAACTGCCGTTAGTGGGCCTCCAGCTGCAATTTATTCTTAGTCTCTTTCCGGGATTTGACTTGCCGTTCTTTCCAAAGCCACGGCTCGACAAGTGATGCCAGCCCATGGAGGGGGTGTTGTGTCTCATCTTGCAGGCAGAAGTAGCACAACAGCTGGGTGAACCAAACCCATCCGGATCTGTCCAGAGCTGTTTGTCAGTATGGCCTCACAGGACCACGTGAGCTGCCTCTTGCCCCATGTGACCCCCATTCAAACCCAGGCAGAGCAAGAGCTCCCGGCCCCCTTCTCCTTGGGCAGCCTTCTCCCAAGTGTGTGGATGGGTGGCTCATTCCTGCCAGGTCAAAATAGCATTGAGCCAGACTTCTGGGAAGCTCTGTATTCCAGGCCTCTGTAGAAGAGTTAAAAATAACAGCTCTTGGGAAGCCAGGGGGTCTAGTTTGCTGAGGTGGGACAAGATGCAGAGCCCTGTGACATCAAAGGGCAGAAATACTGGCTGGGGATCTGTATGGAAAGTGTTAGTAGCAGGAGGTCCCGGGCCCTGTGTGGTTGCCCTTCGGGGAAGTTGGTGGGCTGGACCAGTGGGGGTTATCCTAGGAGGCTAAGGCCAGGTGCAGAATGGGGGCTGTGGCCGGATACTTAAGCCACAAACACTGCAACCCCCAACTTCCACTTTTTTTTCATGCTGAGAACTCTCTTGGTAGAGGCTGCTTCCTCCAGTGTTTTAAATTCTGATTTCTCATGTATCTGTCAGAGAGACAGTTATCACGATCTGGGTGAAGCTCTTTTCTGCCATTCCACAATCTGTGGACTTGTAGCCCTCCGCACCTGCACGTAACCCTTACCATGCTTTGCCTGGCCTGAGAGGTTTTACTGTCTTCAACTTCCCTCTCTACTCAGAGGCCTACTGGGAGGCCCAGAGTTTCATCTTTGCAACTCCCTCTTGGTGGAACTCATGGGGAAGTGAAGTAGCGTCACCTCTGCCCTCCTCTGCCCCACGCTTGGCCTGATAGCCTCCTTTGTGTCTGAGGGCACTTCCTGTTTGCTGTGTCTGCTGCTTCCACAAGAGCTTCATCCTGGGTTTTGACCCAAGCTGCTCTTTGCCTGACAGTTCCGCCCAGCTTTTGGGACCCTGGCTTGTTATCCTGATTGACACCTGGCAGCTGTTCAGCAGGGAGAGCTTGTGCATCTTCCCTCAGCAGTTGGAACTGGGGCAAAGGGTCGATGGAGCCTAAGTGTACTTCACTAAAGCCAGCCAGCCCGTTGCGTGTGCCTGCACATCCAGGAATGCAGGTGGACCTAACTGAAGCTAACATGTCATGTGTAAATCCACAGTCATACAAAAAATAAGGGCTGCAACCCTTCACAAAACTTTTTTCAAAGCACACCATTAAATATGAGATTCCTGGTATGTAGTTAGAGGGCTCATTTTCCTTGCAGCTTCTGAGGAATAGATATATTGAAAGTGAGATACAAAATTAGGAGATGAATTAGCAGAGATTAGACTATTTTCAGGGGTCGTGTAACAAAGTCCTGTATTACTGCACATGCCAGAAAAGTTGGAGATGAAACTGAGCCGAATGAGGAATATCTTGCCTCGAAAGATTGGGCGTAACTCCTCAAAACATCTGGCATCCCTTGGTAGCGTTTATCACTCCACTGAAAAGTTGACCTTCTTCAGCCATCCTTGACCACGTAATGGAGCAGAGAGTGGGGCACTGTGTGTCAGAAAATCTGGTTCCGTCTCTGGCTCTGCCGTGTCTGAGCTCTGCTACCTTGGGCCACCTGCTGATCTGTCTGTGCCTTGGTTTCTTCTCCTGTAAAATAGAGATCCTTATACCTACCTCTTAGGGCTCTTGTGGGGACCAGAGGAGGTAATTGACACTTGGTGGGTGCTCAGTAAAGGGTAGCTTAAAATGTTTTAGACTTTCTAACTGTTGGGATAACAACTTCCTCAAGTGTATAATCTTCTCCATTGGGATTCTTTAGGTTTAGGGTCAAGAAGAATTGGGATTCTTCTGTCCAAGGTCAAGAAGGTCAAACAGAGAGCATTGAGCTCTTTTTCAGAAGCCACTGGAGCAAAGACCAACATCTCTAGGAGAGGTAAGGAATTTAAGAGCAGCACAATCTGCTAACCAATCGTGGATTTCAGGCCTGAGAGAAACCTGATAATGAATCATTCTGAGGCCTAATCAGTGACAAAGATGACCTTTGCCCAGACACTGGCATGTCTGAGCTGCTGAATGAGCCTTTAGTGCAGGAGGTGTTGAAAGAGCCTAATAAATACTTATTCATTGAGTCAAATCCAAGAGTTTGAAGACAAATGCAAAGTTTATATTTTGTGTGCCCCTTGACCGTGTGAGATGTTACCCTGAGGGAAAACACTAAATCAGACCCTGCTCTAGTGTGTGATGGGTCCCAGAGCCACATATCGGGGCCCTGGACTCTTGCTTCTGTGAATGGGAGCAGGTAATGTTCCCAGGAAGGACAGATTAATGGGCTGCATTGGACATCCTTTGGAGAGGGAGTAAGAACTGTCCTTTGCACCTCACCTCAGCTCTTTTTGGCCCATCTGACACCAATCCAGGGAACATATGGTATATTAGTCTCCTAGGACTGCATAACCGAGCACCACAAACTGGGTATCTCGAAACAACAGAAATGTATTTGCTCAGAGTCCTGGAGGCTGGAGGTTTGAAATCAAGGTATCAGCAGGGCCCTGCTCCCTCCGAGACTCTGGGTGGACTCCTTCCTTGGCTCTTCTTCCTAGCTTCAGATAGCTGGCAGTCCTTGGCATTCCTTGGCCTGCAGCTACATCACTCCAATCTCTGCCTCTGTTAGCCTGTGGTGTTCCGTGTGCGTCTTCATATGGCAATCTCCTCTTTATTAGAACCCCAGTCATACTGGGTAAGGGCCCACCCTAATAGCCTCTTCTTAACTTGTTACACCTGCAAAGACCCTGTTTCCAAATAAGGTCACATCCACAGGTACTGGGGGATTAGGATTTTACAATATCTTTTTTAGGGAAAACAATTCAACCCATAACATATGGTAAGAGCCATACCTTTGATAAACAGGCTGCCGCACAGGCTGAGAAGGTCGTCAACATGGGCATTCTGCCCTGTGCCAGCAAGGGGGCAAATTGGGACAGTAAGTTGGCAGTCCATCTATCAGGAGCCTCAGAAACATTCATATCCTTTAATCCAGTGATTCACAACTGGGAATTCAGCTGTAGGAAGTCATCAAAAATGTTGATAAAGGGCTTCCCTGGTGGCGCAGTGGTTGAGAGTCCGCCTGCCGATGCAGGGGACACGGGTTCGTGCCCCGGTCCGGGAAGATCCTACATGCCGCGGAGCGGCTGGGCCCGTGAGTCATGGCCACTGAGCCTGCGCATCCGGAGCCTGTGCTCCGCAACGGAAGAGGCCACAACAGTGAGAGGCCCGCATATCGCAAAAAAAAAAAAAAAAAAAAAAAAGTTGATAAAACCTTATGCACTGAGGTATTCATCTCAGTGTTGTTTATAATAATTATTAGAAACAACTTCAATGTCCAGTAGTTAGGGATGGTTATTAAAATAAGCCACATCTACATGAGGGGGGTGTTATATGGCCTTTAGAAATGATATTTCCAGAAAAAAATTTGTAACATGGGAAAAAATGAAATAAAATGATATATTCTATATGTTGTCAACTTTATAAAAAATATACAAGGAAGAAAAACATCAACATAATGTTAGAAATCTCCCCCCTTCTTGTGAGAGATTATGAGTGGTTTTTGAAAATTATTATTATGGCATTATATATATTCTCTGCATTAGCTTTATAACCAAGGAAAAAAAACCCTAATGTTATTTTTAAAATAGACATATAACTAGTTTCCTGGAATATACATTCCAGGGAAGTTCTGGCTGGGAGGAGAGTAGCAGCTGCTGGGTGTCCAGCTGATTTCTGTGTTTATAAGCCATAGCCGTAACCCTCTAGAGTTTCTCAACATGTAGTTGGATGGCTCCTTGCCTCAGAATTACCCATGATGCTTATTTAAAAATGCAGAATTCTAGGCCCAACCCTAGGCCTACTAAATCAGGATCTCTGGGCGCAGGGCCCAGGAATTTGCATTCTTATAGGCTCTGCACACTTGAGTTTGAATTCCCCTTGCCTTAGAGGCTGTAGACAACGCACTCATCAGTAATCCAGCATGGTTTCTCACATCAGTCACTTTTGCTTTGAAGAGAAATTATTCTTTTTATAAAGTTCATTCTTGGTTGTGCCTAAGACAGGAAGCTGCAAAACATATTCAAAAGAATAGAAAATTCATAATTGTATTTTATTTTGGAACTCAGTAACAGCAAGTTGTGTTTCCTAATTTACATTAGGCTAATAATTAAAACGAATTAACATTCCCAGACTCTACCCTAGGTTGGAATTGAGTAGCTGCAGGAGGACATCAGCCCACAGGGAAAGCTTTACCCTACTAACAAGTGGGTATTCCACATGCCGTTAGTTGAGAATCGTAGTTATAGACATGATTACTTTTAACTCACAACCTGAGGTGTCCTTTATTGATTTGTTTAGGGGAGCGCTATCAGAGGACAGTAGAAAGTTCTCCACTTTGAGGTGTGTGCTGGCTCAGGGCAGGTGCTGGCTGAGAAAGCCCTACCAGCCCTCTGGGGCTGTGACTTGTCCAGACCCAGGGGAGCTGTAACTGCTGGGCTGGGGGAGGGACAGCAGCTGTGCAATTTCAGCCATCTCGTCAGTAGGTGAAACTCAACACCGCAAAGAGGCAATAATTCAGGGTATTAGTCCACACTTGTTGCTTCCGGAGTTGGTCACAGCCTCCTAGGAGAAAAGATGAGCCATCCTGAGAATGAAGACAGCTCCAGGTGGGAGCTGTAAGAAAAAAGGGCATCTTGCCTCCTGGCAGGGACCATATCCCCCGTCTGTGCCCTCTCGCCCTCTCGTAGAACAGATGGCTTCAGGCTGCAGGACCCTGCACCTGATCCGCGCTTTTTGGGGCGGGAAGAGGGCCACAGGAGGTGGGTGAAGTACGTGGCCCCTTTTAATAACACCTTCCATTTGTGCTGTGTCATAATCCCCAGCGCTCTGGCAGTACTGGATCGCCCCGCGGTGGGAAATGAGACCTGGATGGGCAGGGCTGTCGTCAGCTCACCAACTCAGGGAGGCCCCGAGCAGTGGGGCTGAGAGCCGGGCTCTGGGGAGCACAGGGCAGGAGGTCAGGCCAGTTGTGCCTTCTTCCCTGCGGCATGGGGAGGGAGGGAGCAGAGGAAGGCAGCCAAAAGGGTTAGGACCCATCAAGGAGGAAAAACTGTAAAAGGAAGCCCTGTAACTTTCATACAACATGTAATTAACTCTCAGCAGAAGATGCCATGGATTCATAATGGGAGCCGACAGCGGGGGAGGAAGGCTCTGACAAGCATGAGATTTCTTGGGGGTTTTTTTAAATTTAATTTTTAAAGGAACACGAACAGTTGCAATTATAATCGTGGACCTTCCGTGATAGTGTCTCCCCAGCAGCAAGCCAGCTCATGCTGTCCCCCACCCTACCCAGGCAGGATGAGCAGGAAGGGCTTTTCTGCCTGGAGCTCTCTCCGGGCTCCTGGTGCCCCAGGGTGGGTCTGTCAGCAGCCCCTGCTCTGTCAGCCTGCCGGGCATGTGAGTCCATCCCAGAGCCCTCTCTTCTCCGTGACAGCTGTCCTTGGAGTCACCCTGGTCTCCAGCCAGGGGCTCCCAAGGTCGCCCTTCTGGCAAAGCCCAGGCCTCCTCCCTAGTGCCCTGCCCTCAGTAGGGTGGCCGCACCCCATGAGGAAGGGAAGTGCAGCTGGAGAGGAAAGGCAGGGAGCCCCGGGGTGGGGTGGCTGCAGGTGGGCAGTGCCTGGACATCCGCCAGACAAAACGGGGCCAACGTTCTCCCAGGCACAAAGGGCACTCTGTGCGGGACACACCCAGCCCCGTGTACAATCTAGGAGGCTCACGTTTCCTAACACAAAGGAGGCCCATTCCCAGACAGTCCTGGGTGTGGCCCGTAGGCTGAACCCTGCTGGGCAGGGCCCCGTGACCCATCTGGATGGGTGACTTCAGTCCTCATTATGCTCTGGTCTGCACATGAGGATGGAGAGAGGCCGCTTAACTCCACAGGACATTGGGCAACTGCCTTTTCTTCCTCTGGGAAAGAGGCTGTGAACTATGAAGAGGACATTCATTTTTTTTTTCCTTAAAATTTATTTATTTATTTAATTTATTTATTTTTGGCTGCGTTGGGTCTTCGTTGCCGTGCGCGGGCTTTCTCTAGTTGGGGCGAGTGGGAGCTACTCTTCGTTGCAGTGCACGGGCTTCTCATTGCAGTGGCTTCTCTTGTTGCGGAGCACGGGCTCTAGGTGCGCAGGCGTCAGTAGTTGCGGCATGCAGGCTCTAGAGCGCAGGCTCAGTAGTTGTGGCGCACAGGCTTAGTGGCTCCGCGGCATGTGGGACCTTCCTGGACCAGGGCTCGAACCCGTGTCCCCTGCATTGGCAGGCAGATTCTTAACCATTGCACCACCAGGGAAGTCCCGAGGACATTCATTTATTGAACATATATTTCTTGGGCACCATCTAGGTGCCAGCAAGTAAAACAGACAAACTTTCCTGCTCTTAAGAGCTTACGTTTGACACAGAAGCATAGGCGCTTCTCCTCTGCATTCGTTTCCTAGGGCTGCTGTAACAAAGTACCAGAGATTGGGTGGCTTAAGCAACAGAAATGTATTTTCTCACAGTTCTAGAGATTAGAAATCCAGGATCGAGGTCTGGGCAGGGTTGGTTCCCTCTGAGAGGCTGTGAGGCCTGTAAGGGCAAGTCTGTTCCAGGCCTTTCCCCTCACTTCTGGTGGGTGCTGGCAATCTTTGGTGTTCCTTGGTGTACAGCTGCAGCACCCCAACTTCTGCCTGCATCTTCACATGATGTTCTCCCTGTGTGTCTCTTTATCCAAATTTCCCCTTTTTATAAAGACACCAATGGTGCTAAATTAGAGCCCACCCTAATGGCCTCATTAACTTGATCATCTTTGGAAAGACTTTATCTTCAACAAAGGTCACATTCTGAGCTACTAAGGGTTAGGACTCCGACATGTCTTCTTTTTTTGAGGGTGGACATAATTCAAGCCATAACAGCCTCTATGGAGAAGTGCAGGAAAGTATGGAGGACAGTCATTGGCCTTTGAGGTGCCTGCAGGCTCCTGCTTCCTCAAAGTCTCTCATGAATACATCTGATTGGTGGAACCTGGGTCATGAATCTGTGCCCCACTGCAAGGCAGGCTGGGAAATCGAGTTTCTGGCTTCTTACCTTGGGGAGGATGGACATCTAATGTAGGATCTTACCCAAACACGGGAAGCACATTCAAAGGATTCATGCAAAGGTGGCCACAAAGCACAAGAGAAATCTACTATGCAGGTGCTTTCAGATTTTCTCCAAGGGGACCCAAAACATAGAATGACAACAACAGCATCGATGTCTCGTCTGCCCTTTAATGCCTGGTATTGTGTGCTGCCCACTGCAGGGACCAAATGTGGGTGACCACAGAGGACATCTGGCCAGTCTACATAATAGTGAACAACTAACATTTAGTAAGCATTTACTATGTGCTAGGAAATTTTCTAAGCTCCTTACATGCATTGCCTCATTTAATCCTCACAACAGCCTTATGAAATAGCGATGATGATTAGCCCCTTTCACAGATGAGAGAACTGAGGTACAGAGAAGTTAAGTAACTTAGCCTACTAGGTGAGAGGGCCAGTATTAGAGCCCAGCCATTTCAGTCTGAAACTGAGAGCTTAGCCACTGTGCTCTCTAAGAGCGCAGTGATGGAAGAAGTTGATGAGAGATGGAAGATAGGCTTTAGGGCAGGTGGGTGAGTGCTATTAAGCCATTGCCCAGATGTCAACCTGGGAGCTCACTGGAGCCACCCCTGGATGGCATATACATTGTCTCACACTGTCTGAGCCAAGGTGGGTGTGATGTTGGCCTGAGGCACCCTGACAAAGTCCTCAGGAATCCTGGGAGAGAGGCGTGGGGAGAGGCAGGAGGGAGGGGGAGGGGGGAGCCTGCAGCTGGGGTGCTGCAGGACCGGCCCAGGAGGCCCTGCCTGACGTGGCTGAGGATGGCCTACGTCCAGGATGCAGGGGGCTGGGCAGGGGCTGGCTCTCCTGAGAGGCAGGGAGAGCCCAAACTGGGCCCTTGCCAAGGTACTGCCTGGAGAGGGCCAGATGTTCCCAAAGGTTCTTCCCCAGTGACCTGGAGGAACAGCTGGGCCTTGGAGGGGCCGGGTGGCTGCCAGGGCCGACCCTCCGTGTTGAGGTGCATTTGGAAAGTGGTTCAGGTCCCTGACACACAGCCAGAGGCAGAGACCTAGGACCTCTGTGCCTGCCCTGGGGGAAGCCTTGGCCACGCCCTACTCCTGTGACTCTGGATGTTGGAACATTGCTGTTTCTAATACTTTGGGGGGGAAATGTGGGAAAGGGGGCAGCAGGAGACAAAAGTGAACGGGACATATTTCCGCAGCCCCAAGCATGTTCAGCTGGTGACCTTCTGAGGCCCTGGCCCTTAGGATTGGGCCTTGAACCTCATACACTCCAATCCAGAGTAGAATTTCAAGGGTGTCCATACACCAGGGGTGTCTGTCATTCACCAGTCAACCCTCCTCTCGAGAAAGCTGGGACCAGCCTAGCAGCTTCCCTTTCCAAAGGGAAATAGGGGACAAGGTGGTAGCTGGGCTTTTCTTAAAAGGAACAGAAGACAAAGGTAGAGTATTTTCCTCAACAAACGTGAAGGAAAAGAAATTTTCCACTAGAGGTTTTTATTTTCATTTTTTTTTTTGGAGGTTTTCATTACAGTAGGTCACTGTGAAATACAGAGTTAATAAGATAGTTCAGCTTCAGAAATGTATGCAAACATCAGTAGTGTTCCAGAGTTTTAAAACCAGGTTAATATCTACAATAACATGAAAAATACCAGTGCCTCGCATGTGCCCTGATGTTCAGTTATCTTCCCATAGATAAGAAGCAGAGAAGAGGGACATTCTTAGAATTTAAAGAATGAAGTGAGGCCAGGGTTGCCAGATAAAATACAAGATGGCCTGTTACATTTGAATTCCAGATAAAACAACTAATATTTTGTTAGTATAAAACCATGTTCTGAATATTGCATGGGACATGCCTCTACTAAAAAATTATTTGTCATTTATCTGAGATTCCAATTGAACTGTCCATCATGTATTTTCATTGGCTCAATCTGGCAACCTTGTGTGGGCCTCCATCCACCCCAGTAGGGGAAGGCTGAGAAGTGACTTCTGGGAGAGTCTGGCAGGCATACGCCTCGTGTCGGGGACTCCAGGGAGACCAGGCCTACAGCTCCAGGGCTACCGTGTAGGGCCCTGGGAAAAGGCCCTGAGCCTCTTCTCAGAGATCTCCCTGGAGGGAACAGGCAGGGCCCAACAGCTGCAGAAGGAAGCCTTGAAAACAACCTGGAAACAATTCAGCCTCCTCCTGGCAGCTGCCAACACATCTACAAGTGCACCAGGGCTCCCAGACCACACGCCGGGCCACCTCTCGTCACCCTGACCCCCCTGGGGTATAGTAACACTGAGCCACACCTGAGCTGACCCTGTGAACGCCCCAGCCTGCACTGACCTCTCCTTCAGGTCTGCCTGTGTCAGCCCTGCTCACGCTGGCTGAATTTCCCCACATTCTCTGGGGTTGAGGTCATCGAATACCCATGGGCCTTTCCTGCAAGGCTGAAGTGCCAATCCCTGGGCATTAGCTGGGTGACTAGTTATTTGTGTGCTGTCCACAGGTAACCTAGGGAGGGGAAGTGTGGGCACCTGCTGCCCAGGAGCCCTGGGAAATCACTGGGTGAGAGAGTCCAGCAGTCTCTCCCCAGAAGGTGAGTGGAGCCTGCCTGCCTGAGGGCTCTGGGCGAGCTGCAGACCCTCCAGCCTCGCAGGCCCCCTGCTATGCTAGCTCTGCTGAGGGGCAGGTCTCCTCGTGGCTTTCCTCCCAGGGCTGTGTGGCAGCTGTTCTCCAGTCCTTTCCCAGAGAACAGGGAGGGAAGAGGGAAGGAGAAAAAGGGGCAGGCCTGTCCTGGGAAGTTTCAGCTTGAATGTTGGACCAGAGCACTCACTGGAGTGCTGAGAAAGGAAGGAAGGAAGGACAGCTTGTGAGCAGAGCATGGCTTTGATAAGCATCTCTTGTGAGGTGCGTTTAGTCCCGTTTTCACAGAATATGAAACTGAGGCCCAGGGAGTTTGTGGAACTTTCCTCAGGTCACACAGAAAATGCTAGAGTCAGAACTCACAGCCAGACCACTGATTCTTTTTTTAAAAAATAGTTATGTATTTATTTATTTGGCTGTATCGGGTCTTAGTTGCGGCACGCGGGATCTTTCGTTGAGCAGTGTGGCTTCTCTCTATTTGTGGTGTGTGGGATCTAGAGCGCGCAGGCTTAGTTGCCCCGCGGCATGTGGGATCTTAGTTCCCTGACCGGGGATTGAACCTGCGTTCCCTGCATTGGAAGGCAGATTCTTAACCATTGGACTGCCAGGTAAGTCCCCAGACCACTCTGATTCTTAAACCTGGGCCCATTCTATTGCTTTTTGCTACCCAGGAGAGTCCTGATCTAGCTCAGGGGGAAACAGCTACTGTCAACTCTGTTATTCTACTATGTCAGGTTCCAGCCCCCTCCACTACCCCCAAGCTTGGCTCATGACTGTGAAATTTCCACTAGAAAATGCTGAAAGGAAACAGCTGCACTTCTCTGTGACACGCCAGGACCCCCATCTCCTGGGCTCGTAACCCTCCTGTCACAGAGCTGAGTGAACGCGCTGGGTGAGGCTGTGGTGCTCTCGGCAGCACGTTGGGAATTGCCCCCAGTCCCCACTCTCGTGGGGCTCATTTGGTAATTCGTGACAGGCTGAAAACCAGCCTCTTAAACCCAGCCTGTGTGCTTGGTTGAGCCTGGTGAAACTGGAACATATAGGTCCCCATGATGCTCCCACCCTCATCCCCAGGGGTTAGTCTGAGTTGTCCCTGCCCCCTTAACCCTCCTCTGATGTCTCCCACAGAGGGCTCAAGCCTTCCTTATCTTGGGCATTTCTCATGTCTCTGGCACTCCTGCCACCTTGGGTCACTATTCCTCCCCCTCAACACTTCACAGAAGTAGGATGAAAAGAAACGTCTGCGTGTGGTAGGGAGAGAGCGGGGGCTGGGAGGAAAGAGAGAGAGAGCTCTGTTTCTTCTGATCATGAACTTCCTTTTTTTATAATTTAATTTTATTTTTTAATAAATTTATTTATTTATTTTTGGCTGCTGTTGGGTGTTCATTGCTGCGCACAGGCTTTCTCTAGTTGGGGCGAGCGGGGGCTAGTCTTCGTCGCGGTGCGCGGGCTTCTCATTGCGGTGGCTTCTCTTGTTGCGGAGCACGGACTCTAGGTGCGCAGGCGTCAGTCGTTGCGGCACGCGGGCACCAGAGCGCAGGCATCACTAGTTGCGGCACGCGGGCTCCAGAGCGCAGGCGTCAGTTGTTGCGGCACGCGGGCTCCAGAGCGCAGGCATCACTAGTTGCGGCACGCGGGCTCTAGAGCGCAGGCTCTAGTCGTGGCTCGCGGGCTCCAGAGCGCAGGCTCAGTAGTTGGCTCAGTAGCTGGTTCAGTAGCGCACGGGCTTAGTTGCTCCGCGGCCTGTGGGATCTTCCCGGCAGGGCTCGAACCCGTGTTCCCTGCATTGGCAGGCGGATTATTAACCACTGCGCCACCAGGGAAGTCCCGAACTTCTTCACTGACTCATGCGTGTGTACTGGCTGGATGCGGAAACACAGGAGGAGATGGAGACTGGATGTGGTAGTACCGGCCGGGTCCCCACACGGCCCAGGCTCTTGGCTCAAAGCCTGTTCCCAGACATTTGTTAACCAAATGACGTTAAAAAGGACTTCCAAGCTCTACTTGCACCTCCTCTGCTGAGGACTGACTCAGTAGCATTTCTCAGAAGCACCTTTCTTCTGTCACATCTTGCAGCTTCTCTAAGACTCCAGAAACGTCCAGCCTACGCAGTGTCTTCTCTTGTTGGAGTGTGTCTCTTGGAGCCCGACTGCCTGGGTTCACGTCCTGGCTTTGAACCGGCTCATACTTGGGCGCATTCCTTAATCTCTCTCTGCCTCAGATCCCTCACCTCTGATGTGCGGATTAGAACATCTACAGCCTAGAGTTGTTGGGATTACAATGTCAACAGCCATAAAAGACTTAAAATAGTAGTTGGTACATGATAAGTACTATATAAGTGTTAGCAGCCATCATTATTTTTACTATTATGATGATGATTCATCTCTTCCCTTTCCTTCATCTCCAGTCCCATCTTTATCAATTCACTCTCCTCCTGAAACCTCGGTGGCTGAACAGAGCCATCCTTATAGGATAGTGTGAGAGGACTTGGAAGGCTGCAGACTCTCACATGGAGATGAACCTGTGCCTGATGTCTGAGAAGGTGTAGGGACCCCTACAGATTGTTCTGAGGTGGGAAGGAGCAAGTCGCCCTCCACTGTACTGAACGAAGGGGGACCCACCCGCTTGCAGCAGGGGGCGTATCTCCTGGTGGTGACGGAGCTTTGGCTTTGGGTCCAAACAGTTTAACTCAGGGGAAAACTCGTCAGTCAGGAGTGCTGAACATGTCCAGATGGAGGTGAAACCGCACAACTGGTCTGAGATGGGATGAAACCTCACAACTCATATGGGACTTGAACCCAGCTAAAATTCTGATTGGGACTTGAACCCACTGTCTTTTAATTGAAATCACACACATGGTCTCAGGACTTAATGAAGCTCAGGTTGTGTCTCATCTCACAAGGAATACAGCTAGAGGCAAAGTGAAAGGTAAGTAGATTTATTGAGAGAGATACACATTCCATAGACAGAATGCAGTCTGTCTCAAAAGGCGAAAGTGGCCCTGAAATATGGTGTGGATAGTTTTTATGGGCTGGGTAATTTCATAGGCTAATGAGTGGGAGAATTATTCCAACTATTTTGGAGAAGGGATGTGGATTTCCAGGAACTGGGCACTGCCCAGTTTTTGGCCTTTTATGGTCGGCCTCAGAGCTGTCATGGTGCCGGTGGGTGTGTCGTTGATCATGCTAATGTATTGCAATGAGCGTATAATGAGGCTCAAGGTCCACTGGGAGTCACATCTTCCACCACCTTGGACCTAGTTGGTTCTAACCAGTTTATGTTGTATCTTCAACCTGCTATGTCCTTCTTTTTTTTCTTCTTCTTCTTTTTTTTTGGTATCTTACTGTAGTTTGTTTATTTTTAACATCTTTATTGGAGTATAATTGCTTTACAATGGTGTGTTAGTTTCTGCTGTATAACAAAGTGAATCAGCTATACATACACATATATCCCCGTATCTCCTCCCTCTTGCGTCTCCCTCCCACCCTCCCTATCCCACCCCTCTAGGTGCTCACAAAGCACGGAGCTGATCTCCCTGTGCTATGTGGCTGCTTCCCACTAGGTATCTATTTTACATGTGGCAGTGTATATATGTCCATGCAACCGGCTGTGTCATTCTTTTAAAGGTTGTGCCCTGCCCCCTTCCCTCCTGTTTCAGAGGTTGCAATTAAGACACTCATACAGAGGACTCTAGTGGGTTGATGGGTGGCTCCCCCAAAAGATATGTCCATGTCCTAGCCCCAAAAACCTGTGAATGTGACCTTGTTTTGAAAAAGGGTCTTTGCAGATATAATTAAGAATCCCGAGATGAGGTCATCCTGGATTATCCAGGTGTGTCCCAAATCCAATGACAAGTGTCCTTATAAAGAGCAGAAGAAGAGAATTCACAAATACAGAGGAGAAGGTCATGTGAAGACAGAGGCAGAGATTGAAGTTATAAAGCCAAAGAAAGCCTGGAGCCACCAGAAGCTGGAAGGGAAACTTTGGAGAGAGTGCAGCCCTGAGGACACCTTGACCTTGGATTTTTCGCTCCCAGAACTACGGAAGAATTAATTTCTGTTGTTTTAAGCCACCAGTTTGTGGTAATTTGTTTCAGCAGCTACAGGAAATTAATAACAAGGACCAATTGCAAACCACAGCCCATCCCCACCCTGAAAGGAAAAGATAAGGGGCCATAGTCTGAAGTGGTGAAGGCAGAGAGAAGTGAAACTCAAAGGATCAATGAAGGACTTTCATAGTTTGCTGCATACAATGGAGTGGGTTGTGCACTGCACAACGGTGGGCGCCATATACAGCATGGTTGTAGATCTGAATATTTATTGCTTGTTTTCTTTCTGCAGGGGTCAATAAGGTATCTTGAGGAAGGGATGCCTCTTCCTAAAACACACAAAACTACCCTATGACCTTGTTGGTTTTTGGTGAGAAACATCTAGATAGCCCTGTCCAATAGAACTTTCTGCAAGTATGGAAATGTTATAATTGCGCTGTCCAATAGAGTAGCCATGAGTCACATGTGACTCTTGAGCACTTAGAATGTGGCTTGTGCAACTGAGGAGCTGAATTTTTGGCTGTGTTGGGTCTTCGTTGCAGCACCCGGGCTTTCGTTGGCGGCGAGCGGGGGCTACTCTTCTTTGCAGTGCGCGGGCATCTCATTGCAGTGGCTTCTCTTGTTGCGGAGCACGGGCTCTAGGCCCGTGGGCTTCAGTAGTTGTGGCTCGCGGGCTCTAAAGCACAGGCTCAGTAGTTGTGGTACACGGGTTTAGTTGCTCCGCGGCATGTGGGACCTTCCCGGACCAGGGCTCGAACCAGTGTCCCCTAGCGTTGGCAGGCGGATTCTTAACCACTGTGCCACCAGGGAAGCCCCGAATTTTATTTTAATTAATGTAAATTTAAAAAGCCACATGTGGCTGGTGGCTACCATATTGGACACACAGCTCTAGATCAAGAAAATGGAAGCTCAGGACTGCTTGGTGTAGAATTTAGTCACCAGAAGCCTGGCCACTGTTCACTAGATATTGTTCATGGGCCCCTCTGCAACTGTAGTCCTTATTGAGTTGAGGGGGTCAGTCAGGGACCAAGGTGGAGGTAGAGGTGGTGGCAGGGAGTGAGGAGTGCCCGGAAGTATGAGAAATGCCCAGCTGGACTGGAGCAAGGGTCCAACAGCAGAAGGAGGAAGAGAGAAAGGCTTGCCCAAGGAGGTAAGAGCTTTCTCTCCAAATTGCTGGCTTTCCCTACTCTTAGTAAACTTTCATGAATCTGTCAATCATGAAGTTAGCTATACTCTTTAGGAACCCTCCCCCCCTTTTTTTCTGGCTGCACTGTGCTACTTGCAGGATCTTAGTTCCCTGACTAGGTATTGAACCTGGGCCCTGTCAGTGAAAGAGTCGCGTCCTAACCACTGGACCACCAGGGAATTCCATCTTTTAGAACCTATTTTTGCTTTCAGCTTTCAATTTGGAATAATGAGTTTTTTTTGGTTTTTTTTTTTGTGGTACGCGGGCCTCTCACTGCTGCGGCCTCTCCCGTTGCGGAGCACAGGCTCCGGACATGCAGGCCCAGCGGCCATGGCTCACAGGCCCAGCCGCTCCATGGCATGTGGGATCTTCCCGGACGGGGGCACAAACCCGTGTCCCCTGCATCGGCAGGCGGACTCTCAACCACTGCGCCACCAGGGAAGCCCTGGAATAATGAATTTTTATTTGGAGATAATCATAGAGATGGGCAGGGGGTGCCAGTCTGGGGGCTGCTGGGCCTCGGGGTCATTTACTTCTTGAAAGGGGGCTCTTTGGGAGCAGGTCTGTTTAAGCTCCCAATCAAGCCTGCTATGGGAAGGTGGGAGCTCTCCCTGTCTATGCCACCCCACATCGCCCAGGTATAGAGTCCAAACTCCTGTCTGGAGAGCAAGACATTTGCCCAGCTGCACCTTCATCCCTTGAAGGGACCTGAAGACTCCTCCAAGGTGGGAAGAAAGGTCTAATATGTCTTTTGGTGATCATCACACTCTCCCCGCATGTTGGTAAGCAATGAGTGTGAATTTACCGAAGTCTTTTAGGGGTAAGTGCCAGCCAGACAGTGAGGGCCTGGCTATTCCGGCAGCATCAGCATCACCTGGGAGCTTGTTAGTGATGCAGACTCTCAGACCCACCTGATGGAATCAAGACTAGGTTGTAAGGCTCCCCATGTGATTGGGGATGCACAGTAAAGTTTGAAACACTGCTCTAGAACAAGGCCCATTCCCTGACATTGATTTAATGGACTTGTTTTGAATTAATTAATGGAGCCGAACTGACCTTGCTGTTTCAGAATTTTGTTGATTTCACCACCCTGGAGAACCTTCCAGTAAAACATAAATCTGCCAAAATAGTTTCCAAGCTCGATTATCCCAGACGGAATCCTCTCCAAGGGCGTGGATGTTCTGAAAGCTCAGGATAAAATGTATTCCACATCCCTGATCTTTGCGAGGGAGACACTTTGGGAGTGTGGTGGAGAGCGAGAACCTCCTTTCAGGGCCAGCTCTGAAGCTCGGCTCTGCATTGGTGGCAACTTTTCCTGCCACACCTGAGAGGACCTGGGCTCTGCCCCCATGGAGAACAGTTACAGTATCTCCATCCTCACCTGTGGTTTCCCTTCACCAAAGTCTGGCAAAGAGGTGACCCTTCTCAGGATTTTCTGAACAGAGCCAGCGGCCCATGGCTATCAAAAGAGTACATGAGCCTACTATCAAAGGGCTTAAAGAGACAGAGAATCACCCAATTAGAAAGCACTATTAAGCAACCTATTTTTCCATCGACAGATGAATGGATAAAGAAGATGTGGTACATATATACAATGGAATATTACTCAGCCATAAAAAGGAACAAAATTGGGTCATTTTAGCAATGTGGTTGGACCTAGAGTCTGTCACACAGAGTGAAGTAAGTCAGAAAGAGAAAAACAAATACCATATATTAATGCATATATACAGAATCTAGAAAAATGGTACTGATGAACCTATTTTCAGGGCAGGAGTAGAGACAGAGACGTAGACAATGCACTTGTGGACACGGCAAGGGGGGGCAAGGGGAGGGTGGGACAAATTGAGAGAGTAGCATTGACATATATACCCTACCATGTGTAAAACAGATAGCTAGTGGGAAGCTATCTGATCTCCCTGCTGTATAGCACAGGGATATCAGCTTGGTGCTCTGTGATGACCTAGAGGGGTGGGATAGGGAGGAGATATGGGGATATATGTATACATATATCTGATTCACTTTGTTGTACAGCAGAAACTAACACAACATTATTAAGCAATTATACTCCAATAAAAAAAAAGAAAGTGGTATTAGCAAGTCTACAACATCCCATACAGCAGGAGATGCAGCTGTTGAAAATAATTTTTTTAAGAGGTTGTTAATTTTACAAAAAGCAGATCGTAAAATAGAATTATAGTCTTTTCATTTTCATTTTATTATATTATTATTTGGCTGCACCATGCGGCTGGCAGGATCTTAGCTGCCTGATCAGGGATCGAACCTGGGGCCCTGGCAGTGAAAGCGTTAGTCTAACCACTGGACCTCCAGGGAATTCCCCTTTTCATTCTTAAATAAAAATATATCTCTAGTCAGAGAAAAAAATGCCTGGAAGGATATATTCCAAAATCTATGGTGTCAATGCTCATTAGCCACAGGACACCAAGAACAGATGTGTAGTAGGGCTTATGGGCAGTGCGGGGCATCTGGGTAAGAAGATGCTACAAAGGAGTTAGTATCAGGTTTGAGCTTGTGGTCGGTGCTTTGGGGGTGGTTCAAGCAAGCAGGGCTCTGCTTTGAATTGGATGCTGCTGGGAAGCAGGGTAATTTTATGATTGGATATCTTAATAATTCACATGAAGATGAATGGAATGAGGCTATAATTGGTAATAACTAAACAAAAACAAGTTACCCAGTAGCCAGAATAGGGAGATGTCTGGTTAGTTTTGTGGTTTGGACGATCCTCTTGTTATTGTCTTGTGTAGACGCGATTACAGAATGGTCGTGTCTTTGTCTTGATCTCCACGATGGCAGTGGCCTTGGCTGATGTGGGGGTTCTGTGGAGCTGGTTATGCTCAATGGGAGAATGGCAGGCAACATGCTTTGTCCACAAGACCAAGGCCCGGCTGTGAGTGTTGCCAGCTCTGGCCATTAGGGGCTGTTTTGCTCTTTCTTAGTGGGAGCACCTCTGTGTGTTGGGATTAAGAGTGATTTTCACTTTCTACTTCATATTCTGGGAAAAAAAATTGTTTTTACAGTCAGGTATTACATTTATCTTTAGAAAAATAGCTATTTCCTTTCTGAGGAAAAAAAGGAAAAGAACACCTATATAAGAAAATGCTAAACTGGATAAACCATATGCCAGTGCATTTGGTTTGGTGGGAGGGGCAGACAGCCCAGCTGAGTGCCCCGAACAAGAGTCACAAACGGTGTCAGCTCCACATCCTGCAGAGCAGCTCCACTCAAACACTTCCCCAGGAGGCAGGCTGGGCGTGCCAGCGTTCGAGTGTAGACTGGATGGAAATTGGGGTTGCTCAAGACCTCACTCCAGGGTCCAGGTGTTTAGAAACATGGCTGGCTTGTCAACACTGGGCGGAGGCCACCTGGACACCTTGGACACCCGCTTGGTGGGGCTGCCAGGTAAGAGGCAGGGACATGGCCTAGAGCTGTGGCTCTCAGCTTGGCCTGCCCATTAGAATCAGCTGGGTCGGTTGTCACCCTCCCACACCTCCAGGGCTCAGCAACCCTGACCAATTCCATCAGGATCCCTGGGGGGCAGGGCCCAAGCATGAGCATTTCTTGGCACCCCAGGAGATTCCTCCAACTAAACCCTGCTCCTCCGGCCCTTGTTCATTCTACTTCTGTAATCGCTACCCTCGTCTTTTCCACTCCCGTCACCTCTAGTGCAGGTAAGAGCTTCACTTCTCTCAATCATCCCTGTCCTCCACACTCCCTGACTGATCTTGGTAAAAAAATAATCGAGGTTACTGGTTCTCAGCTCTGGCAAGGTATTTGAATCTCCAGGGGAGACTGAAAAAGCATTCCCAGTGCCTGGCTCCACCCTTCGAGTTTCTGATTCCATTGGTCTGGGGTGGAGCCCAGGCGCTGGTATTTTTTTAAAGTTTCGCAAGGGATTCTGTTGGGCAGCCAGGGTTGAGAACCACTGCTTTAGGCTTTTACTGCCCAGCCCAGCAGGGAACAAGCAAAGGAGCTAACCCTGGAAACCGAGGCTCGGGAGTTCTTCAGGGCTCCTCTAGGGGAGCATGTCACAAAGGGGAGGGGCCCTTCTCCCCCACTTTGCCAGAGAAGACCACAGAGCTCTGTCTGTTCATGTCCGGGCAGCCAGGAGGGGTGGCGGGGGAGAAATTCAGCAGCTACAGTGATAGTACCTGGTGATGAGATGGTCCCTGGCAGAGGAGGACTGGAGAAGGAGAGGGGTTAAAAGATGGGAATTATGTCCTAGCTGATGTCCTGAATCACTTGAGGGGAACTTCGCGGAGGGCTGGCTCTCACAGCAGCACATGGGGGCAGGAGCTGGGGAAACAGCATGCATCTCAGTGAACACTTGGTTGTGAAGAGCTCTGAGCCTGGGAGGCCCACAGTGGATGCTGTGGGGTCCTGCCCCGATCCCCTTTCAGGGCCCAGGCGCTCCACCCCCCGCGGCGGGGAGCTTGCCTGCTGACTGCTCACAGCCCAGTCCTCCCCCAGGCATTGCACTCTGATGAAGGGAGCTGCCAGCTTCAAGGCAGTGCCCCCTCCCCAGGGGCAGCCTGCATACAATGACTAGTGGATGAGGGGGACGAAGACCCAGGGCCCATGCCTTCTTTGAGGACATCCCAGCTTCAGAGCTCCCCACAGGATCAGCTGAGGTATCTGGAGGAAGTGCATCCCAGTGCTTCCTCTGCTCTGCCCTAATCCTGCTTCCCTCACTCCCCTGCAGGTGCTGCTCTGGCTTTCTCCCCAGTAAGCCTCCCCACGTGCAAATCTCTGCCCCAGGTCTGTTTCCAGGGTGCCCGACCTATGAGAAAGGCCCTTAATTTATGTGTGTGGGTGAAGGATGAACAGGGCTAGAGGGGTATGAAGCAGGGCTGCATTACAGCTGCTTTGGGGGCCTCATGGAACATTTGTAGGTTCAAAGGACATGAAAACTGCAAATCTGATCATATACCTTCCCTGCTTAGAATTCCTCGGTGCCTCCCTACCACCTCTGGGATAACTTCTGAGCCCCTCAGCATGGCTTCTGAGCTCTCTCGTAAGCTAGCATGACCACCAGCTCCCCCTCGCCCTTGCTCTCCAGGCAGTCAAAACTGTCTGCAGTTTTCCAAACCACCTCTGCCTCTACACAAGCTGCTCACTGTTTCTAGAAGCCCTTCTTCACCTGGGTCACCTGCATTCCCTCTGCACTGAAATCATCTGTCTCCTTGCTCCCCTTCTGGCCTGGATATTCTGTGAGGCGCAGGCCAGCTCTTAGCTGACTGCCTCTCTAGGGCCCAGCACAGTGGTACATCAGGCTGCACAATAATACCATGGCAGAGGCCCATTCATTCATTCAACATTTTTTTTATTGTAAAATGCATGTAAGATAAAATTTGAAAGTGTACAATTCAGTGGCATTTAGTATATTCACAGTATTTTGTAATGATCACTCCATCTACTTCCAGAACATTTTCATCACTCCCAAAAAAAAACCCCTATCCATTAAGCAGTCACTCTTCATTACCCTCCCCTCCCAGCCCCTGGCAACCATTAATTTACTTTCTGTCTCTACGGATTTGCCTATTCTGGATATTTTATATAAATGGCATCATACAATGTGTGGCCTTTTGTGTCTGGCTTCTTTCACTTATAATGTTCATCCATGTTATAGCATGGATCAGTACTTCATCCCTTTCTATGATGGAATAATATTCCATTGTATGGATATATCACGTTTTGTTTATCCATTCATCAATCGATGGACACTGGAGTTGTTTCCACCTTTTGGCTATAGTGCTGCTATGAACATTTGTGTACAAGTTTTTGTTTGAACACCTGTATTCAATTCTCTTGGATATATATCTATATATATATTGGAATTGCTGGGTTATATGGTAACTGTTTAACTTTTTGAGGAACTGCTAGACTTTTCCACAGTGGCTGCCCCATTTTACATTCCCACCAGCAATGTATGAGGGTTCCAGTTTCTCCACATTCTTGCCAACCCTTGTTGCTTTCTGTTTTTTTGGATTATAGCCATCCTAGTGGGTGTGAAGTGGTATCTCGTGGTGGTTTTGATTTGCTCAATACGTGTTTTTGACCCCCTACTGTGTGCCAGGCACTGGGCTAGGCACTGGGGATCCTACAGAGAACAAAACTGACAAAGGCTCTGCTTTGGTGGAATTTCCATCCTAGTGGGGGGATGACACAGGAGAATGAAGTTAGGAGACTTAACAGCGTTAATTAGCAGGCACTTTAGTACCACTGGGCTGCAGCTGGGAGAGCAGAGAAGCGAGCTCTTTGGGCCTCTTCTACCTCTCCTCGCCCTGGCGGGTGGAGCAGAGTTTGCAAACTCAAAGGCTTACCGGGCACCGGGCACCACCAGAGGAGAGAGCTAGAGGGTGAGTGCACATGCACGTGTGTGTGTATCTTGGGGGGTTGGCGCTATGGCAAACTAGGGGGCACCAGCCCTGCTTCTAGGGGCAGATTCCACTTAGCACTAGTTTCTTACTGCCAAGTGGTAGATAGACCTGGGTCTGGCCACGCTCTGGATTGAAATAAGATTTTTATGGGAAATCTTCCAACTTTTACATGATGGCACAGACACTTTTTTTTTTTTTTTTTTTTGCTGTACGCGGGCCTCTCACTGTTGTGGCCTCTCTGTTGCGGAGCACAGGCTCCGGACGCGCAGGCTCAGTGGCCATGGCTCACGGGCCCAGCCGCTCCGCGGCATGAGGGATCTTCCCAGACCGGGACCCGAACCCATGTCCCCTGCATTGGCAGGCAGACTCTCAACCACTGCGCCACCAGGGAAGCCCGGCACATACACTTTTAAAACATTGTCTGGGGCCCATTTTGGTGAACTGTGTACCAGTTTGTGATTCTGTCATGGATATGTTTCTCAGAGGCAGAGCCTCATTCATAGAGGCAGCATCTCTATTCCCGGGTGGACCTGGGAATCTGCCTTCTTAACAAGCCTCCTCTCTGCCCGCCTCCTTCCCCAGGCAGTCTGATGCCGCTGGAGCTGGAGAAGCACCAGACAGGTGTTGTAGGGAAGGCAGTCTCCCACGCAGCAGAGGGCTGGGAGGGCGGGATCACGTTCCCTGGTTGTGCAGGCACTGGAGCGCGCGTGGCCTGGTCCCAGTTTCTCAGGGCCAGCAGCCATCCAGAGTACATACCTCCGTGTGCCAGGAACAGGGGAGGGGTGGAGAGGGCCCTGCAGGGAGAGCATGCCCCTCCCCAGCCTCCCTCTGGCTCGCCACAGCCCCACGTGGTTAGATGCCTGTGCCGGTGGCTTTTACCCTAGTGGGCAGTGCTGCCGCCCCATGCCTGTGGCTTCCTGGTGCACTTTCTCTGGATTGAAAGCCTTTGGGGAGATGGCCCAAATAGAGGTGTCAAGTTCTAAGAGAAGGCAGCTGCAGGCCTACGGACAGATGGGTATTAAGCAATATGTTTGTCAGTCTCTTGCTTAATTGTCACAACTGCAGTTAAAACTAGCAGTTCTCTGACAGGGGTGTTGGTTCCACAGGCTCCTCTTTAATAGCTGTGAACTACCTGGCCTCTGTAAGGTGTTTATTCTGAAGCTGCCATGACACTTCACGGGGTCTATCTGGTGACTTGGGGTGCTCTGTGGGGTTAGTATTCTAATCCAATATTTATAGGTTCAAGAACTACAGAAGCGTTCTCTCCCCCTCTGTGTTCCCCGTCAGCTCACTAGTGATGAGGCGTATGGAAGGAGCAGATATGTTTGTTGGCAAAGAGAGACATGGAAGAAGAGATAAATCTGGGGTTCGCCTGTTATGGGGATAATCATCAAAGGGACCCATTCCACTCACCCCACCAACCCCCAACCACTTGTTTACATATTGTAGCTACAGAAGGAACTTTGGTTGATTTCCCCAACAGGAAATAGCAAAGAATAAATTAATAAGCTATGTTTCTATGTACATTTCTATCCCTAAAGGGTCCATTTAAACAGCATCTTCTACCTAGATTACTCTGAGTAAATAATTTTAGTTGTTAAGAACCATAATCAACATAAAATATAACTGCTGTAAAACGGTATAGTAGTCTTTATACCTGTAATAAAATATCACACTTAGTAGAGATTACGGGTGATAAGAACTGAGAGCTAATGTTTACGGAGCTCTTACCGCAGACTGGGCTCAGTACTACATGATTTACTTGGATTATCTCACTTAATCTTTACAACCCTGTGAGATTTAATCCTCAGAACCACTCAGCCAGGGAGGTAATATCACCATTTTACAGATGGGGAAACTGAGTCTTAGAGGTTGAATGTGTTAGGTGCTTAACATGGTTCCTATCATGTAATCCTTAGGCTGATCCTGTGAGATTCCCCTCCCAACAGCCCTATGGAAAAGTATTATACCTTTTCAGTGGATGAGGGAACTGAAGTGTCAAGGCGTTAAGTATGTGCATGGTTGCATAGCGGGTATATTAGGTAGAGGAGATTGGATTTGAACCCAGGGATGTAGCTCCAGAACCCGCCCTTTAACCTCTAAGTTACATCAGCCAGTGAAACACAGTTTAGACAGCCAGACACATGTGAATGTGTTCATTGTGTCAGTGTTTGTAATGGGGAAAAAGCTGGAAACCACCTAAATGTCCCTCAGCGGGGGAAGGTCACACCACACATCCTGGTCACACCAGGATGCACACATTCTAGATGGTACAGGTAGATATTAAAAGGAGCAAGTGGCTTTTGTATGTGCTGATGTGGAACGGTATACATGATTTATTAAGTGAAAAAGGCTAGTTGCTAAATAATATGCATAGCATAATACCACTGAAAAATATGGGGGTGTGTTATATTGCATCAATCAGGGGCACACTCATATTGGATAATGTGAGGAGAATTCAATAAAAGGAAACCTTATAGAGCTGTGGGCAGGATACAGGGAGACCACCAGGCATGGCACTGCAGTACCCTGGGGAGTATAACACTGGGGGCTCTACTGACTGCTGGAACCCAGAGATAGAACGGTGTGGAGGGGTCACTCCACAGGAATTGAGACCCTCCTCCGTAGAGGGATGCAGTCACCCCACTGTGACAGCCAGGGAGGGAGATGGGAAATCAGTCCCCTGACCTCAGTCTCTTCCTGCCAGTCTCCAGCTGGTGTGGCAAATGTGGAAACCAGAAGGTGAAGGAGATCATTACTGGGGGTCAGCCTCCTAGGGTGCGTGAGGATGCATGTGCAGAAGCGTGGAGAGTGGACCTGGAGTGGCCAGTGAAAAGTTCCCGGCACATTAAGACTTGTGTACATATTTGAAAATGCTAAGAAAAAGGACCTGAGAGGATGAATACCAAATTGTTTAGGGAGGTTTCCTCTGGGTAGCAGGATAAGGATTTCTACCTTTTGCTTTATGGTCTCTATTGTTTGAGTTACAACAAAAGAGGCACAGCTTGGGTGAAACAACAGCATCAGCCCTGGTTCTTTTCCTGTTTCTGAATCATGCCACTGCTGAGCACTGGTGGGTGGAATGTAATTTCCAAAGACGGTTGCGCCGTTATGTATCCCATCCCATGAGCTCATCTTACACCGTGACACTGACCCTTCTCCATGGATAGGTGGGATATGTTTCATCCCCATGGACCTGGGTAGACCTTTGAAATTGTCTTGACCAACTGAGTGTTGAAGAGGTGATGCTCTGTGACCTCCGAGACTAGATCATAGAAGGTGATACGGCTTCTCGGAATGTGTACCCGAGAGCCCTGAGCCAGCGTGGAAGAAGTCCGGGTGCCCTGCCGCTGCCAGGCTGGGGAGGCCACGTGGAGAGGCACAGAGCAGTGCCGAGGGGCCCCAGGTGTGGCAGCCCCTGCCCAGGCAGTAGACTTGTGAGCGTGAAGGCCTTAGAGGTGACCCAGCCCCAGCCGTGGTGGGACCGCAAGCCCCTGAAAGACCCCCAAGTCAGAATCACCGGGTCCAGCAGCCCCCAAATTCCTGACTCTTATAAACTGAGAGAGGGAGAATAAACAAATACCATTGTTTTAAGCTAAGTTTTGGGGTGATTTTTCGTTCAGGAATAGGTCCCATGCAAGCTGGGAGGAAGCGTGAGGACTAATTTCCAGCAGGCCTCCTGACATCGTGGAGCCTGTCAGGGAAGAATAAACAGCAGAGCAAAAGGATCCCCACTGGCTGCTCACCCTTGACTCGGGAACCTGAGCCTTTATAGCTTCATGCTCACATGTCTTCTCCAGCCTGTCTCAGGCACCTTGTCCAGTGTCCATTCTTGACCTCCCCTTCCCTTCTCTGTTCCCCTTCATTTCCTTCCAGAGCAACCAGTCTAAGTCTTCGGAGCTCCTCTCTGCCCCACCCTGCTGCCCTGGGAGCCCCCAGAGGAGCCTGGCCCATGGTATTTTGGGGGCCGGATTAGGAGACCTTTCTCACTCCCATCGACTGGGCTGTGGATGTGGCGCACTTAGGTCCAGAAAGGACTCTACCCCCTTCTTCGTAGAACTGGCACCTCCCACGCCTCTGACCACGAACTGGAATGGGAGTGACCACCTTCTTACAGATCGCCCCCCGGCCCCTTGCCTGGAGCAAGCACTGACCAACAGACCAGTGAGAACCCTTTCTGGAAGTTTCCAGCTTGGGAGCGCAGAGAGAGGACACTGAAGGTAGCTCTCCTTTGTGTGTGTGGGAAACCGGACTGCAGTAGATGAGAGTCAGTCCAGCCCACAGGAAAAGAGGGACTAAAGACCAAGAAGGGTAGTCTGAAGGCACCCTTGTTCCTGTCACCTGTCTTCTGAGACCCACCTGCGTCCCACCTCTGTATGACAGACGGGTGGGGCGGGTGACACAAGGTAGCACAGACCTCTTTTTGCCCGTGTGATCCGAAGAGGCAGGAAAAGTATAGAGGAGGAACCACATCACTGAGGGTTTTTTTTTTTTTCTTTTCTTCACATCATTGAGTTTTAATCCTGGCTTGCCAAGCTCTATGACTCTGGGCAGGTTATTCAGTAACTTTGTGTGTAAAGTGGGGACAATAATAATTCCTTCCTCATAGAGTTGTTGAGAGGAATAGCAGCTAAGGTATACAGGGCTTAGACACGGCCTGATGACAGTAAATGCTGTACAATATTACCTATTATTACTTTTACTTGAGTTGGATTTTCTGTCACTTAGCTGGAAGAGTCTTGATCAAGACAAAACCTTCCCTACTTGCCTCTGGGTTAAAATGTTCCCAAGCACCCGTATGTCTCAGGAACAGGAAATTACCAAGCCACATGGGTGTGCCAGGAAATGCCAATCAAGCGTTTGCCCTCTGCCTTGCTGTGCTACCTACCGTCCATCGCTGCACTGTCCTGTTCCCACATCTGGAGAGGGTGAAGTCGGCATAGCTCTTCTTCCTGCCCTATGGCCTATTCAGACTGTTTACAGACTTCTTCCCTCTGATTTGGGCTGCATTCTGGTCCTGCCTGGGTGTAGGTACCCACAGGAAACCAGATGTGAAGCTGGCTTATGGAGGAGTGAACAGAAAACACAATCTCAGGATGTTTGTTCCAGTTTCTTTCTAACTCTGTCAGCTTATCCGGTTGCTTGTCTCTGTTAAATACTTGTGCTTGCCACCACTCAGGTAACTGGGTTACAGGAAGGAGGGGACATCTGGGAAGAGAGAAAATGAAAGGAAATTCAATTCAGTGGGGATTTGCTAGGCACCTACTGTGTGCACATCATTGCATGGAGAGGTTGGAACTGAAGGAGGCCCTCATAAGGGCAGTGACTAATCAACAACTCCCCATAGGATGACCTTCCTCTACTCCCGGCCTCACCTCTGCCGCCCCCTCTGACTTCTGGGAGGGGCTGGGGGTTCTCCGCTGGGCTTGGGCACGCTGGGAGCAAAAATGAGGGGCAAACACCGAGGCCCAAGTGGCGAACCAGGAGAAGGGCTGGACGATTTTGCTCAAATCCGAATTGTGGCCTGGAGCTCTGGGCCAGCTCCAGGAGAAGGTCTGAATTGAAAGAGCAGAACAGGGTCTGAGCTTTCAATGTGTGGTGTAGAGATGGTGCAAGTGCTAGCAGGCTAACCTAGGGGCCAGGCCCAAGGGACCCTAGCAGAAGAGGCTGTCCAGGCAGCCTGGCCTCTCCTTGAAATATTCTGGAATGTCTAGAATACAGAGAGACTCATGACTCTCGAGAAACAATAGCCCCTGGGAATCTCGTGTCAAAAGCCAATCTTCAAACCCCATTAGACAGTGGAAAGAGGAAGACTCATGCTCGGCTTTGCTGTTTCAGTGATGCCGGGGATGGGTAGGGCTGTCTGTAGGGATCTGAGCACTCTTGTGGGCTACAGGGCTGGGCTGGGGCAAGGTTTGATATTTGCTTAGCACACTCCAAAATCTGGCTCATAACCAAAAGGAGGGTGAAATGAGTAAAGGCCACTTTGCTTACTTACTTCGCTGAACACATACTTCGCTGCTGTCTTCAGTCAAATATTTGGTTTGGGCTAGTTTATCTTGCAGGTCCCTTTCATCATTCATTTATTCATCATGAATCATGAAAACTCAATTATCATTTATTCAACTGTCAGTTAATTTCTATAAGGTAGGGATGCAATTCTGCTCTGACAATCTGTGCGTCTATGTGATCACTTATTTTTCAAAAAAAGGCTTCTTGTGTGCCCACTACGTGCCAGGCACTGTTCTAGGTGCTGAGAAGAGGACTAAGTCCCTGTTCCTGTGGTGCTTGCTCACCGGAGAGGGATGAAATTAGCAGGAAACCAAGACATAAGTGAAATCATTTCAAGTAGTGCTAAGTGCTCTGAAGAAAGTCTCAGGGGATGTGCCGGGGGGTGGGTGGGTAGTGGCTGATGACAGCCATATCTCCTGTACCTCTACCCGTCTTCCTGGATGAGTAAGAAGGAGGCTAGAACACCCAGGCCTCTGCTAAGTGGAACTTTCAGGCTAGTCAAAGTGTGAACTGGGCCAGGAGATGCGAGAATCCATTTGCGCCGCTCCACCAGGGTGGTGACAGGTTATTATTTATCACAATAAATCCCCGAAGCATGAAGCGCTTGGCTGGTTCTGGAGGCTGGCAGGTGTCACAAGGGCTTGTGCTACAAAAAGCGTGTATTGTGGGTGAGTTTGGGGTCATAACCCCTTCTGAATATATTTGGGTAACTTTTTAAAAAACATCCGTTTTACTTTTAAAAAGGCAAGATATACACACAATACTAGATTTGAAGGACATAAAGCAGTACACACTGCAAAGTAAGTCTCCCTCTGGCCCCAGGCCCGGCCCCCTAAGTACGCCACCCAGCCTAGGTTCAGGTAACCCCGAAGGGTCTGTGTGCCTCCCGTGCTGGTCCATGGGCTTCTTACACACTTGCTTGTGGATTGATACTCCTCAAAATTTACAGCCCTTGACCTTCTCCTTCTGCCAAAATATATGCTGTACTTGGGGAGAAGGTCCAGAGGAGATTCCCAGAGGTCTTTGTGAGGCTCTTAGAGGGGGAAATAGAAGCAGGTCCTGTCTAATGGGGGCAGACCCCAGTGTGGCTGGGTTTGGAGCCAGTAGACCTGGGCACAAACCCTGGCTCTGCCTCTTTCTTGCTGAATGACTTGGGCAGGTGAAGGAATCTCCCCAAGCCCAGGCTCCTCCTTCATAAGCTGGAGATAATCATTACTCCACTGAGACGTTTTGAGGATTACATGAGCTAAGGCAGATAGGCATTTGGCCCCATACTTGGCACATAGCTGAGCATTAAAAAAGTGGCTGCTATAATTATCATGGAGTGGGTTCCAGGCACCCCTTGAGCCCACATTTGTATGCAGACAGACTCAGGTTGAGGTACTCTCTTTACGGTGTGGAAGTCACAGAAGGGTCACCTGCAGTGTGCGTGCGTGCGTGTGTGTGTGTTGGGGGTGGAAGTTGAAGACCAGTTCTACTGGTTTTGCTTTGGTGGGTCCCAGGTTCTAACCCTAGTCCTGCCGCCCACTCACTGTCTGATTTTGTGCGTGTCATTTGGCATCTCTGGGCCTGCCTATTAGATGACGGGATTGGTCTTGGGCATCTTTTTTTTATTTTTTATTTTTTAAAATTTATTTATTTATTTATTTTTGGCTGCGTTGGGTCTTCGTTTCTGTGCGAGGGCTTTCTCCAGTTGTGGCAAGCGGGGGCCACTCTTCATCGCGGTGCGCAGGCCTCTCACTGTCGCGGCCTCTGTTGTTGCAGAGCACAGGCTCCAGACGCGCGGGCCCAGTAGTTGTAGCTCACGGGCCTAGTTGCTCCGCGGCATGTGGGATCTTCCCAGACCAGGGCTCGAACCCGTGTCCCCTGCATTGGCAGGCAGATTCTCAACCACTGCGCCACCAGGGAAGCCCGGTCTTGGGCATCTTTAGGTAGCTCCATGCCAGGACTCTTTGCTCAGGAGGGTAAGCTGGGTAAGTGCCCTCCTCACAGCTCTGGCCTTCAGGGACAGAACCCAAACTGGTTGGAGCCTTGCCCACTGGCGTGAGGAAGGTCGGCTCTGACAGCTTTCTCAACGGTCTCTCTCTTCCCCTGTGTTTTCTGTAACCCCTTCTCTTCCCTGACTCAGTTCCTGGGGACCGGCCTACATTCCCCAGCCCCTTGCTTAGCGAGGGGAAGGTTCTGGAAGTTCAGGCAAGGCTGGACTCTGAAGAAAGTGGAGTCGGGGGTGTGGTGATCCACCGGATTCCAACTCACGAGGGGCCAGGAACAAACATAACTGGCTGGCACCCGTGGGCAAATAATCGACCGGAGCTGGGCCCCAGGCTGCCGTTATCAAGAATGGGGAGGGCTGCTAGGAAAACAAACCCTCTGCAGCTGGCAGCTGTGTGCCACCGGCCCAGCTGTGCTCACAGGCAGGCAGCGTGCAGACCTGAACTCTTGTTTGACAGAGTTCGCGCACAGCAGGGCGGTGAAGAGGAAACTTCCTGGCAGGCACGAAGAGCTCCGCACGTACTGCTTCCGGGAGAAGGAGTACCCTGGGGAATACCTGTTTCAGCTGGTGTGACAGGAAGCCTCTGGAAAGAGCTTTATTGGGACTGCTCCTGCAGGATGAGATTCACGGGGGGATCGGGGGACGCGCTCTGCACAGAGCAACCAACTTCATTGTTCTTCGTGATTTCCACGTAAAAGTGAGAGTCCTCAGTGGCCTGTCGTACGTGCTGTGGCCGTTCTGTGTTCACGCCTTGTCTCCTCGCATAGACTGGGAAGCCACAGAGGGCAGGACACAGAAAAACGTATCTCTTGGTAGCAACATTCGCCCCACCCTCATCCCAGCCCACGTGCCTTACTCATGGTCCCAGGCCTCATGTAAGAGATCTGGATAAACGTTTGTTGTTAGGGACTCTGGGGATGCTGGAGCGTGACCCATGGCCATGCCAAGGCTGAGCTTCTCCAGGGGAGAGGCAGCAGGAGCCCCCCGTCTGCCCCTCTGCACCCCAACTCTCCACCCACTGACCGGACCATGCTGACCACGCATCTGCCAAGACTCCCTCAGCCCACTCCCCAAACCCTCAAGGAAGACACAGTGAAGCTGCGCCCGCCCAGGCTCTCGTGGCAGGTTTTCCCTGCACCCCCTTCCCTGGACCACACGGTGCATCCCGCGGCTGCTGAAATCTGAGGGACCCTCCTGAGAGATGCAAAGCCCGCCTGGATGTCTTCAGAGCTTTCACTTTCACTAGTTCTTGTTTTGGGGCCGCTGTCCCTCCCTAAATTTCCTTGTGGGAAACAAGGCTCTCCTGGAAAGGCCCCTCAAAGCTGGCCCCACCAAGTCGAGCCAAGGGCAGGGGCACTCTGGGAGACTGGCTGCTGTGCCCCTCAGGACCTGCTCCCCTTCTCTGCTCAGAGCCCAGGAGTTCACCAGCTCCGCCAGCTACAAGTGGGAAGGAGTTAGGGAAGGGCTTAGGCCTTCAAAGGATGACCTCTGCCGCCTCCCATTCGTACGATGGACTCATTGTGTTAGTAGAGGTCTCTTTCGCCTTTTCCAGGGGTAGGATCTCTTTATGACATTACAGTAGTGTGAATAATGTCCCCTCAAAGATAGTGATGTCCAGATCTCTGGAACCTGGGAATATGTAATCTCACATGGTCAAAAGGACTTTACAGAGATGATTTAGTCAAGGATCTTGGGATGGGAAGCTTCTCCTGGATTACCTGGTGGGCCCAATGTAATCCCAAAGGTTCTTAGAAGAGGGAGGCAGGAGGACAGAGAGCAGAGAAGACACTATATTCCTGGCTTTGAAGATGGAAGAACGGCCATGATCGAAGGAATGCAAGCGACCTCTGGAACCTGGAAAAGGCAAAGAAACAGATTCTCCCCTAGAGGTTCCAGGAGAGATGCATCTGTGTTGATTTTACATTTCTGACCTCCAGAGCTGTGAAAGAGTACATTTGTGTTGTTTAAAACTGCTAAATTTGTGGTAATTTTTAGAAAAATATTTATTTATGTATTTGGCTGTGCTGGATCTTAGTTGCGGTATGTGGGCTCTTAGTTGCAGCATGTGTATAGGATCTAGTTCCCTGACCAGGGATCGAACCTGGGCCCTCTGTGTTGGGAGTGTGGAGTCTTAACCACTGGACCGCCAGGGAGGTCCCAAATTTGTGGTAATTTGTTACAGCAGCAACTGGAAACGAATACAAACATGAAAAAAATGCCATGGCTCCTCCTGTAATTGTTTTTTATTTAGCATCTATTGATGAATAAAATATATAATGACAAAAAGCCACCTTGAATTCAGTAATGCACTTATAGCTTGTTAACCACACAGCAGCTACAAACATTCAAGAAGCAGTATAGCTCACACCCAGCTCATACCATGGGGTGGATTCATTCACTCATTCATTTGTTCTGAACGTGACCTCTGACCCAGACTGCCTGGGTTCAGATCTCTGCTCTATCACATAAAGCTGTGTGACCTTGGGTACATATATTATTGGGGGGATTGACCTTATATTATTGGGAGGATTAAACGATTTAATGTGCAGAAAGCATTTAGAAAAATGCTTGGCACACTGTAAATGCTATGAAAGTGATTATTATTTTTTTAATTAAAACATAGGATAGCTGTGAGAGACATTATTCAGTCTTTCAATGAATAACATATGAATAATTTTCAGTTCTGTTTTATTTCTCTGTACTTTTATTTTTTAATATGTCCCAAGAATGCCTAGCCTTGCAGAGAAGAAAATATAAATGCTCACCTCAAATCAATACAAACACATTGATTCTTTTTTAATGGGTTCTCAGCTTGATCGTGAAGCCCAGTTCCTTAGACATTCGTTACTACCATCAGCCAGACCTGAAAGATAAACCCCACTCCCAGTCCAACTTTCTTATTAGGACCTTCCAAATAAGACTGGGGTCTCCAAAACACCGAGGAGCAGAAACTACAGGTGCCTGCACAGTAGCCCTGTACCTCTTCCTTGTTGAGGTGTGAGGCAGCAATATGCCCAGCCCTGGAGAGGGTGGAGGAGGGGTGACTCATGACTGGGTTAGGCCTGTTATGGTAATCCTTTGCTAACTGGCTGGGGTTTATGACCACTTCCAGCCAATTAGACATGAGTAAAAGTCTGATGGTGGATTTCTGGGAAAGTTTTTCTTTCCTAATAAAAAGGAAATGTTTAGTTATGGTTCAGTCAGGGAGACAGACACCACTCAGGTTTTTCAAGCAGGAAGGGGCTTAATACAGGGACTTAAATGGAACATAACTGCTGAAAGGGCTGGAGGAACAAAAGTAAAGGCAAACCAGCCCTAAAGATCAGCTGTTAGCTTTCAGATAGTCAGGAAGCTATAAGAATCATAGGAGACTGCAGTGATAATAACAGCTCTCTGCAGACCATAGTAGGTGAGTTTCAGGCAAATTCCTAGAGGCCACTACAAAATCTCATGTTAGCTCTTCTCTTCCTCCTTCCAGATCTTGCACAGGTACCTCTCATTAGTGCCATCTAACCCAAATCCCTGCTAGCAAGGGATTCTGGGATCTGTAGTTCCCAGGCTCTTAGACTCCATGGTGAAGAGGATGCAAAGAAGGTGGGAAATGGTGCAAAGATGCTCTGGTACAGAGAGAACCTTTCTCTTCCTACTTTTGCACTTAAAAAAATCAGGATCAGAAACATGGAACTGATATAGGTAATCTTATGACTATAAGGTAAAGGATTAATTCACCCACTCACTCCTTCATTCACTTGTTCAACACACATGTATAGACGAACATCCTGGGCAGAAGCTCTGGCCATTTGACTGGCTACACTGCTGCACTGATGAGGACAACGATTGGCATTTTTTGAAAACTTTTTTTGCTGAATACCATACTAAGTATTTTATATGCGTTATCTTATTTCATCCCCATCCATACCGAGTGGTTATAAACATACACATCTCACACTTGGAGCACTAATAGGAGGACATGTACTTTGTATTCATTATGTGCTAGGCATCGTTCTGAGCTCTTTATACATTTTAACTCTTCCAACAATCCTGGAAGTAGGTCCTATTGTCATCACCCTCTTCATGTGATTGAGGAAACTAAGGTACAGCCAAGTTAAGCTGCTTGCCCAAGGTGACCATCTAGCAAGTGGTGGAGCTGAGATCTGAAGCCAGGCAGGTTGGTACCACAATCTGTGAATTTCATCACTGTTCTGTGCTAGAAACTAATGATTGTGGCTGCTTTTTCAGGAGGAGGGCACTGCGGGCCAACTTGTATTGGAGAATTAGTGCATGTCCCTTTGTACTGCTTGACTTTTTTGTATGTGTTTCTAGAGATAAATAAAAGCTTTTTTATTTTTGGCTGTGTTGGGTCTTTCTTGCTGCGTGTGGGCTTTCTCTAGTTGCAGCGAGCGGGGGCTACTCTTTGCTGTGGTGCTTGGGCTTCTCATTGCGGTGGCTTCTCTTGTGGCAGAGCACAGGCTCTAGGCACGAGGGCTTCAGTAGTTGCGGCATGCGGGCTCAGTAGTTGGCGGCACGCGGGCTCAGTAGTTGCGGCACGTGGGTTCTAAGGCCCGCGGGCTTCAGTAGTTGTGGCACATGGGCTTAGTTGCTCCGCGGCATGTGGGATCTTGCCGGACCAGGGATCGAACCAGTGTCCCCTGCATTAGCAGGCGGCTTCTTAACCACTGAACCACCAGAGAAGGCTCAAGAAAGGCATTTTTAAGCAGTCAAGAGTTTAAGTGGCAAATTCCATTTATCCCGCAAAACCCAGCTTCCCTGGAAAGCCTTTCTTAATTCTTCTCTCAGATCTTTGTTCTTCTCTTCATCTCTGTGGCTATACCTAGTATCTGGTATGTACTTGGTTCCCAGGAAATGTTTGCTAAATGAACATCCCCAAAAAGCCACCTCTGTACTTTCCAGCTTTCTGTCTCTCCTACCTGGCATTGACAATTCCTCCCAGAATGCCACCTTCTCAGTGCTATTCCTTTGCTCATAAACCTTCAAGGATCCCTGCTTCTGATCCCTGTTAGGTCTGAATGTGGCCTGAGTTTCCAGGTTGTCCTCAGGCTGGCCTCGCCCTACCTCACTAATCTTGCTCCCAGTGCTTCAGATCCTACTCAGCCTTTAGAAGGCTACTCATGATTACTCCAAGTCTCAGTGAGAGCTTTCTCCTCTGGTTCCAATCCATGGGGTCTGGACCACCACAATTTAGGCCTGTCTGGGACTGCCCGTTACTATTCCCTGTACGAGGAGTGAGCAGGTACCATGGTGGCTCTCTTTCCTCTCCTGGCCCCCTTTCCTCAGGACAGCATAATAAACTCAGCCAGCCTGCAGCAGTGAGACAAAAGCTTTACAACAAAGGTTGGCAATCATATGAGTACTCACCTTTTATAGATTGTCATTGGTGAGTCAGCTGATGGATTTCCTTACTTCATCTAAAAATCCTTACTTCTTGGTAATACATATTTGGCTGCTTCGTAAGGATTCAGTCTCCCTGTTCTATTCCCCAGCAATTAATGGTCCTTTTTTTCCTTTCAAATTTATTTTTCTGATTCCCTCCTTCCCTTTTGGCCTGCCCCTTTTTTACCACTTCACCTTTCCTCAGGAAAGAGCTTATGCTGACCTCCAGGCCTGTGTATCTAACTACTTACTGGGGAACTCAACAAGCTCCTCCAATCCAAAGAGAACTCGTCGTTCACCCCCCGCCAACCTGTTTCTCCTGATTTGCCCTGTCAAGATGGAGACAGCACCTCCACCCCACAAGTTGCTCAAGCCAGAAACCTGGGAGTCAGCCTCAGCACCTCGTTCTCTCGTCCTCCCCACGACCACCCATCACTACTCATGCTCTGTCTCTTCTCCTGAACTCCAGTTCTGGAAATTTTCATCTGGTACTCCTCCACTGGGTACCACCTCCACTGTGATATGCAGTATCCCAAACTCTACTCATCATCACATTCAGCATCTTTCCTCTTAAAACCAGCTTAAAATATCAACTTTCCGAACTTTCAGTCCAGCATGACTGCTGGGTTCACTGCTGAAGTGACCTTCCCTTTTCCCTCCAGCCAGTCATTGAATTTTGTTAAACTTTCCTTGCCCCCTCTGTGAGAGGCAGGTTATGCTGAATACAGTATAGACTTGGTTTCCAAACCTGGGTTCAATTGCTAGCTCCCTATGCAACTTCAAACAAGTTACGTAATCTCTTTGAGATTCTGTTTTCTTACTTGTGAAATGGAGATAAAATACATCCAATTTTAGTGTATGAAAAAGTTGGTATTTAAAACCAAATGAGGAGAATGGACAGTTCACTAGATATTATTGGGACAGCTAGATAGCCAATTGAATAAATAAACATTTATTCCTACCTCAGTCCAAATATAAAATTACAGATGGATCAAAGCTTAAATGTGAAATGTGAAACTTTTAAAGTATTAGAAGAAAATATCGATGAGCATTGTTATTATTTGGAAATTGGGAAAGACTTTCTAAGCCTGATATTCATATGAAACCCAGCTCCCATAAAGGAAATGATTGATAAATCTTATTACATGAAGAGTTAAGTTCCTAAATAATAAAAGAAAAAGAGAAATATACATACGCGCGTGCGCGCGCGCGCGCGCACACACACACACACACACACACACACGGGGGTGGGGGAGGGACAATGAGTCAACTTGGGAAAAAATGTTTGCAATATATATGACAGTCAAAGGTGCTAGTTTCTATAATGTGTGAAGGGCTTATAGAATTCAATAACAGAAAAGACTGCTAGGACTTCCCTGGTGGTCCCATGGTTAAGACTCCATGCTCCCAATGCAGGGGGCCTGGATTTGATCCCTGGTCAGGGAGCTAGATCCCGCATGCCGCAACTAAAAGATCCCACGTGCCGCAACTAAGACCCACGCAGCCAAATAAATAAATATTTTTTTAGAAGACTGCTATTAGAAAAATAGATAAAGAATATGCATGGACAATTTTTTTTCTTTTCTTTTGTTTGTTTCTTTTTTTTTTTTAAACCAGGGATCGAACCCATGCCCCCTGAAGTGGAAGTGTTGAGTCTTAACCACTGGACCTCCAGGGAAGTCCCAACAATTTTCAAAAGAAAAAATGTAAATGTTCAATAAACAGATGAAAAGATGGTCAACCTCACTAATAGTTAAAGGAATGACAAAGAAATAGCATAGTGACAAGGATTTTAGATGGTTTTTGATACCCAGTGTTGGTAAGAAAACAGGCACTTTCATATACTGTTGTTAGGACTATGAATTAGTACATCCTTTCTGGAGAGGAATTAGGCAATATCTACTATACCAAAATGTGCAAACCATTTGACAATTACTAGAATAGAACTTGCATACGTTCTGGCATATATATTCAAGTACCTGTGTTCCAGAATGCTTATTGAAGCATAATTTTTAATAGGAAAAATTAGAAATAATTCAAGGAATAATTAGATAAATTAGGCAAAATCCATTGGAAAATATTATATAGCTATTAAAAATGATGCAATAAATGTATATATACCAAAAATGAAAAGATATTTAAGAAATGTTTTTAAAAAGGTCAGTTACAATACAGTAAGTAGAGGTTAATAAATAATGAATGTTAGTATATGCATGGAAGCATCCAGAAGCACATACACCACACTCATACTGGTGATTATACCTCAAGGGTGGCATTCCCAGGGACTTTACTTTATTTTATTTTATTTTTTTTTGCGGTACACAGGCCTCTCACTGCTGTGGCCTCTCCCGTTGCGGAGCACAGGCTCCGGATGCGCAGGCCCAGCGGCCACGGCTCATGGGCCCAGCCGCTGCGCGGCATGTGGGATCTTCCCGAACCGGGGCACAAACCCGTGTCCCCTGCATCGGCAGGTGGACTGTCAACCACTGTGCCACCAGGGAAGCCCCCCAGGGACTTTAAATTTCTGTGTTATGTATCTGTATCATTTAATTTATTTTTAATAAGTGTGTTTACTTCTTTGGTAATAAGGAGAAACAAAGATTGATCAGTTAATTTTTTTAAGAAATTAATTCTATAAGTATTTAATGGAGTAATTTTGTAAATATCTAGCCCAGTGCCACACACATAGAACATAATAAACACTCATTTCCATTCATTCTCCCCTCATTCTGCTCCAGGACCCACCCTGGGTGATTTTTAACACTCCCCTGGTTGTTCTCTCTCTCTTCCCTCTTTTCTCCACCTGGCCTTCTTCTCTTTCACTCTCTTCCCTTCACTCCATGACCCTACTTTTTACTCTCTGCTTCTCCTGGCCTTCTACCTCCTTCTCAGACCAAGTTTTCTCTGTCTCTTTCCCTTGATCCTCTTCCTCCCTCCTCCCATTTTGAAAATTTTTATCCTCCCAACATTTTCATCCTTGATCTTTTACCCATTTATTACCTTTACTGTCCTTGGACAAGATATATCCATAATGCCATCCTGCATCAAATTGCATTGATGACACCCAGTTATACCTCCCCCCCACGCCTTTCTTGTGAGTTCCATGCTCATGCTTCCTGATGCCCACGGGACATCTCCATTTGACTGTTCTGCAGCACCTCAAACTCAACCTGTCCAAATGCGGCTCATTATTTCACTTCCCAAATCAGCTCTTGCTCCAGGTTCCCTGACTCAGTAAATGGCATCACCATTTGGTCAGTACCCAAGTCAGAAACCTCAGTCAACTTGATTCTTTTTCTCAGATATCGAGCCCTTTCTAGGAGATTTCCTTTATAACTTTGCGGTAGAGAAGCCTTTCTAACTATAATCCCCCAATCTGAAAGTCATAAAAGAAAAGATTGATAAATTCAACTACCTAAAAATAAAAAAGTTCTGTTAGGGCATGAAACCAAAACAAACAAGCAAACAAACAAATAAAGCATCATTAGCAAACAACTAACTGGGAAAAGCCAACTACAACTTATATCACAGACATAGAACAGGTCTCCCTAATATACAGACTGGTGATGATCTCTGGAAACATGAATTATATTATTTTACTTTTTATAGATTGAACATCTTTGATTACTACTTTTTTGTTAAATAAGCGTCTTTTATATTCGCTCACATATCTACTATTTCCTGTGCTTTTTATTCTGTGTAGATCCAAATTTCCATCTGGTTATCATTATTCTTCTGCTCAAGGACTTTTTTTTTTTTTTTAATTTCTTGCAGTGCAGGTCTGCTGGTAGTGAATTCTTTCAGCTCTTGTATATCTGAAAAAGTCTATTTCATTTTTGTTTTTGAAGTAGATTTTCTCTGAGTATAGGTTGACAGTTATTTTCCCTTTCACTGTCTTCCCCATCCTCAGCTGCTCTTGACTTGTTCTTTATTTCAAGTATGTTGTTCCTTGGTGTTTCTTCACGCTTCTTCTGATTGGGGTTTGTGAAGCTTCTTGAATCTTTAGGTTTATAGTTTTCATCAAATCCAGAAAAATATAGGCCATTATTCCTTCAGATATTTTCTGCCCCAATTTTTTCTCTACTCTCCTTTTGGGACTCCAATTATACATATATTAGTTTGCTAGTTGTTGCCTCACAGGTCACTGAGATGCCCTGTTCATTTTTTTTTTTTCTGTAGTTTTTTTCTCTGCCTTCTATTTTCATTAGTTTCTATTGCTATACTTTCAAGTTCACTGATTATTTTCCTGCAGTATCTAAATGCTGTTAACTGTATCCCGTGTATTTTTCATTTTAGATTTTATATTTTTCATCTCTAGGAGTTTGATTTGGATCTTTTTTATAGATTCCCTATTTCTCTTTGATATGCTCATGCTTTCTTCTACCTTCTTGAACATATGACATGTATGTATAATAGCTGTTTTACCATGCTGTCTGTTGATTCTGTCATCTCTGTCATTTCCAGGTCTGTTGATTTTCTTCCCCCTGCATATTTTGGATCACGTTCTCCTGCTTCCTTGCATGTATAGGATTTTTCTTTTAGATGCTAGACATTGTAAATTTTACATTGCTGGGTGCTAGAGCTTTTAAATATTCCTTTAAGTAATTTTAGATTTTGTTTTGGGATGTAGTCAAGTTCCTTGAAAATATTTGATCCTCTTGATGCTTGATTTTAAGCTGTGTTAGATGGACCTAGAAGAGCCTTAAGTCTAGGGCTGACTTTGCCCACTGCTAAGGAAATACCCTTCTGAGGACTCTACTTAATGCCTTTGGTATTAGGAAGGCTTTCCACTCTGGCTGTTTGGAAATGGCTGGCTAGTGGGAACATGAACTATTCCTGGTCCTGTGTGAGCTCTGCAATTGTTCTGACTGATCCATTTTAGTGGTTTTTCCCTGACCTTAGTTTTCATACCTGCCTGCACGGATCAGTACTCAGCTAAAGACTTGAGGGGAACCCTCCTCAGAGCTCCAGAGTGTTCGCTCTGTGTAAAGCTCTCTTTTCCAGTATTCTGCCCCACAAATTCCAGACACATTGGCCTCCCCTAACCTGAACTCTGTTTTCTAAGCTCAGAAAGACTCCCAGGCTCTGTTTGGGTACCTGCTCTGTGTTTTGTAGACTGAAAATTCTCTTTAGTCAGTAAGCTAAGAAAGTCACAGGGCTCATCTTGTTTGTTTCCTTTCTCTATGCTAGCTGTTGTCCAGTGTCTTAATACCATTGTTTCATATGTTTTGTTCAGGTGTTTAGTTGTTTAAGGCAGGAGGATAAATCTGCCCATTACTCCATCACAGCTGGAAGTGGAAGTCCTTGATATGTTTCTTTGGAGTGTGCTAGAGGTATAGATTTATTCTGTGAAAATAAGAGATGCAAAAAATCTGTGGTAGTGCATCAGAGAGGCATGTGCCTATGTGGAATTGATAGAGATGTGACATTTATATACAACAGCCATTGCCATTTTGCACAGCAGTTGCTAATGAGGGATAACACACGGAACATATCACGAAATGTCACTGAATATAATATGTATTGTAATATATTAATAAACTATTTATAATGTATATTCACTTTTGTTTCCACATCTTATGGCCACCCTGGTTCAAAAACTCCTAGAAATTGATTGTAGAAGAAAAAGGCCACAACCCAAATGAAAACTAGGCAAAGAATATGAACAAATAGTTCACAGAAAGGAAATGCAAATGACTCATAAATATATGAAAACATTTCTCAATCACATTCGTAATAAGAGAATGCAGTTGAAAATTATGAAATACCATTTTCACCCATTACACTGGCAAAAATCCAAAGTCTGATAATATACTTTACTAACAAGTCTGGCGAAACAGGCATTCTCACATACTGCTATTGGTTGTATACATTTGTACAACCCCTATAGAGGGTAATTTGCAACTTTATCAAAATTATCAAAGCATATGTCCTCTGATGCAGCCATCCCACCTTCAGAGTCTATCCTACAGAAATCTCTGCACACATGGGAAATAATGAAGGCTATTCTTTGGGATGGTGTCTGTGATAGAAATAGATTGGGAAAAACTCAAGTGTCCATCAACAGGGGATTGGTTAAATAAATTCTGCTTTATTCACACAAGGAAATATTACACAAATGCTGTTTTCTGTGTATTATAAAGATCTCAAAGATATTAAGTGGGAAAAAAAGCAAAGTGTAAAACAGTGTTTATAGAATTGAGTAAAAAAAGAAGTAATAATAGATACTCATTTTGTTTATTTATGTTGTTAAAAAAAACTGGGAAAACACGCCAAATCTAATAATAAAGGTTAGCTGTCAGGGTGGGAACCAGGCTTTCCCCTGAATACTTTCTAATATTTTTTATTTTTAACCGTGAGAACGTATTTTCTATTAAAATTTAAATTAAAACATGCTTCTGGGCTATCTCCTCCCCTTTATACCTACCACCACTGTCCTAGATCCTTATCAACTCTTGCCTAAACTAGGAAAAGAGCCTCCTGCTGTTTACTCTGCTTCTGTCCAGTTCAGGCCCCTTTAAGTGGACCTGGGGGCTCCTGCAATTCCCTCTGAGAGGGCATGAAGAGCCAGAGGGAGCCCACCCTAGCTCCAGAATTTTTTCTCACTTCCTATTTGCCAGCTCTGCCACTCCTTGCTTTTGGCTTTTCCTTCTTTCCAACCTCTACTCCCTTCCCAACTTCCCCTTTGTGCCTCCACTCCTTGACAACTAGCCCTCTGGACTGATGACCCAGTTTGGGAGCTGCTGGCCTGACCCTCAGCACATCTCCAGACACTGCCCATGGCGTCAGCCCTCTGGCTGCCGAGTCCCCTTGGCCCCCGAGCTCGCATTAGCTCTGGGGTTCTCCTCCTGCCCACCTGACAGGGGAGGGGGCTTGATCACCAGAGCACGGTTTCTCCCCAACACTGTACGCACCTCCACATCACTGCTGCGTGCTGTTCATAAAGCACAGCTCCCTACCTGGCTCTCCATTCCTCCCCACGTCTAAGAATGAAGTCCAAACCTGAACGATGCGAGTGACACTCGCCTCCTCTCTGGCTGCTTCCTGTCATGTACGCTATACTCCGGTCACGCTGGACTAAATCCTCCAAAACTGACAAGTCCTTTCCTACTTCCACTCTTTGCTCAAGCTATTCTCTCTCCTGGAATGCCCTTCTTCTGCTATGAAGTTTCATGTTTCCAGTACCTTTGTACACGAATGCATGTATATGACTTGTAAGTATTTACCTGTGTGCTCACTGTGCAAGTCTATGGGATAGGCATATTTACGTTGTTTTCTAGCTACGTTTCTAATTGTTGTCTCTCTTGCTTTATTTTGAGCTCCCTGAGAGCAGGAACTGTGCAAAAGATAGGACCCTAAATCTAGGCAACTACCAGGGGCAGAAATCTAATTCAAACTCCCTTAGAGACCTACTAGGAAGGATTTGGGGTGAAGGGCTGATTACCGTGGTTGGCTCAAGCGGGGTCTGCTGCCAGCCCCGACTGATCCACTAGGATGGGATGTCACATAGCCTTCCACGGGAACCACGGAGATGTGCGTGGCGGCAGGGAAGGGGAGAGAAAGTTCTCAGAAGGAGGGGAGGGGTGTGAGGTGTGGCTTCTGGGCCAACGAAAGGATAGGTGTCCACTACTCCTACACTGGCACTGGGCTCCCACCAGGTGTGTCTCCTCCCTGCCTGAGTCTCATCCGTGACTCATTCCAACTCTTTCCTTCGTCATTCAACCTCCTGAATTTCAAGCCCTTTCCTCTCCTGCACAGGGTGTTAGCTGTCTTGCCTGCCTAGAATCCCTTGCTTTTCCACCTGGTTCTGGTGAATTGTCCCCTCTTCTTTTCCTTTGGGGAACTAGTGCCTTTGACCTGAGCTGCCCATCACAGGCCCCGCCCCCAGGGGGGTAAGCCCATGGCCCAAGCTAAGCCAATCAGTTCTCTCCTGAGAATTGGCGTCCTGGGGGAGACAATCAGAGATGCCACATCGATGGCCACCCTCTAGAGACTTCCAGAGTTCCCACTCCACTCCCCAGAGCTGCCCGTTCTTGTCCTTCGTGAGGGCAGCCATTCCTTCCATTCGGGAGCATCCCTCCGGAGACAGTTCTGGATACCTCCAACAGATGTGGTCACATCCTGCCTTGTAGCATTTTGTTCAGATCTTTCTTTTAGTATTTGTCACTGACTTGCATATAATTATTTGCCAACTCATCTCCATTCATTCAACCTTTATTTGCCATTATTCACACACTGATTATATATGCCCAATAAATGCCTCTTTTTGCTCAAGTTAGAATTGTATTTTGTAGCTTGGAACCCTAAAAGACCTGAGCCCCTGAGCTGATGAGCCACCCCAGGCCCAAACGAGCCAGCAGGAGGGCTGCTGCTGCCATGCACCCCGCTCTGCTCTAGCCGTAGTCATGCGCTACTCTCTCCCAATGCTGGATCACCGGGAGGCCATACTTGAGCTGTGCTGCTCACCACTGTCCCTGCATGTTTGTCCTGCCCCTCAGCTCCACTGTAAGCAGTGAAGTGCAGACACAGTAACTTTTACTCACAGCACCTGCTTGAGAGCTGTGCCCATGCTGTGCAATCCATTAATAGCTTCCTTCAGCCTGTTTCCATGCTGGCTACCACTGACCTTTCCACCTAGAGAATCCTCTACTCTCATCAGGGTAGAACACACCGGCAAATATCCAAAGGCGGCCATTCCTTCCCAGAAGCCGTCACTGACTTCCCACTGGCTGCCAAGGACCAAACCCCCGGCTGGCCAGGGGAGACCCTCCCCAGCTGTACTAGTCGCCCAGGGCTGCCGCAGCAAAGCACCACAAACTGGGAGGCTTAACAGAGATGTATTCTCTTACAGTTCTAGAGGCTAGAAGTCAGAGATCAAGGTGTGCGCAGGGTGGTTCCTTCTGGGGGCTGTGAGGGAGAATCTGTTCCAGGACTCACACCTTGCTTCTGGCAGTTTGCAGTCAAGCTTCGGTGTTCCTCGGCTTGTGGATGCATCACTCCAATCTCTGCCTTCCTCTTCACATGGTGCTCTTCCGGTGTGCCAGTCTATCTCTGTCCAAATCTCCCTTTTTTTCGTGAAAGGACACCAATCACATTGGACAGACCTCATCTTAACTTGATCTCCTGCACAGATCCTATTTCCAAATAAGGTCACATTCACAGATACTGGGGGTTAGGACTTCAACATCTTTGGGGGGACACAATTCAACCCATAACACCAGCATATTCCACTTACCCTCTTCTCCCACTGCTGCCCAGCATGCTGCTGTGTTCCCCCTAACCCCCAGCTGTGAGCACGCCCTGTACTTGGGCCCTAGGCCTTTGCTTGTCTGTTCCCTCATCTGACTCCCTCCCTCTCTTCTCACTATGCTGAAACCCAACCAGGCCTAAGGTTCAGATCAAGCACCACCTCCCCTTCCCTCAGAAAAGCTTTCCTGATTCCCCACCCAGATGTGACCACTTCCTGCTCCAAACTCTTCATGTTTTTGTTCAGATCCCTCTTCTAGTATTTGTCATAATCTGTCTACTGTTATTTGCCTATTTATCTTTATTCATTCACTCAACATTTATTCAATATTAGTCAACATTTTTTTGAGTATGTTATGCATACCAGGCACTCTGCTAGGCTCTGGAAATTCAAAGATCAAACAGAACACTGACTCTGCAGAGGTTCCTACACGGGGCAACAGTCATGAACAGTAGTTACACCAGAATGAGGTATGGACCAGCACTACTGTATGTGCAAAGGGCAGAGGGAACTCTGAGTTTGAGTCCATTCATTACTTGCATCTTGGGGTGTAGTGAGCCTTTCACTTCCCTGGGTGATATTAGGGGCTGTTTGGCTGGGTTTTGAACCTAGCCCTGCCACCTGTAACTACCTGTAACTAGTTGTGCCAGCTTCCATGACCTCACCCTTAAAATGGGGTGCTAACAATACCAACCTCACAGGGTTGCTTTGAGCACTCAGAGGATGATGGACATAAAATGCTTAGAATAGTGCCTGGTCCTTAGTAGGTCCTCAATAAATATGAATTATTCATGATGTTCAGTGTTGAAGGTTGGGTACTTTGGAGGTAGGGGTGGGGATGGAGGAAGAACATCTAAGCAGCTGGAACAGCATGTGCAAAGGCATCAGGGCAGGCAGTAGTGTGGCATCCTCAGTGGCAGGGGGTGGCGTAGGGAACACATGGAGAAGAAGATGGAAAGAGGGCGGGGCAAAGTAGAGACCCTGGTCTCCCTCAGTGCAAAGGTGGAGGCTTTCTCACGCTGTACCCTGTACCCTGAGCAAGCTTATAACCCCTCAATCAATCTCTCAGTGTTTATTAAAATGAATTCAGTGGCTGGATCCAACCCTCTCCAGGGCCACACTCACTTGTAAACTGGGAAAATGTGAGCCAGCAAAAAAAAATCTTCAACAAGTTTAGATCAGAGAGATGCATACAGAGGCAACATCCAAGGACTACCCTCCAGGACTGGGCGAGACTGGGCATCTGGGTCCCCTGGCTGCCTAGACCCTCCACCTGCCCTCATGTCCCTGCTCCTGCCCTCATGGGATCCAAGCAGCTTCGGCTAGGAATGGGAAGCTGCATTAGAAACCAGCTGTGCCACTGGACCCTCTTCTAGAATTCAGGCTCCTACTCTGGCTGGGTCAGCTGAGGACATGGGAATCTGTCTCCTGGTTTTCAAACTCTGTGCTCTTTACATTTCCTCCTTCTCAGGCCTCTTAACAGTGCCATTTAGCCAAGACAGGTGAGTCAAAAGTCCCCAGGACCTGTGGCAAACAGCAATTATCCTCCGAGTCATGTGCTGCTGACACCCGCAAACGCAGAGCTCTCACCTGTAACACCCAAGCTGGTTTCTAACCCCACCCCTTCCAACAGGACAGACTCACCTCTGCCAAGGTCACAGGATTTGCCAGAGGTCAGAGAAGCACATCCTCCACCAGGCAGGAAGGCTCTGAGATCAAGCCATTCGGGCCCTGCCCTTGGTGGCCTGGTGACCTTTGAGAGGCTTGCTTCACAACAAAGATACATACAGGCCTCCAATTCAATCCTGATATTAAAAAGAAAAAAGTTCCGACTAAAACTTGAACTTGCCAGATAGTGTTTCTTGGTTTTTGAGTCAACACGGCCCAGAACACTTTTGTGCCACATAATAATAATAACTAACACTTTTCGTAAGTACATAGATGCCAGCACTTTTCTGAGTGCCATTCTCTAGGCCATTCAAGGGCAGCTCTGTGCCCCTGACCGCGCTAAGCTGGGCTGCCTGCTCTGTTACCAATTGTGCTTTCCTCTAGCAAAGCCAGTTTGTCCAAACCCCGACTCAGGAATAAGGTAGGGAAAAAAACTCTGCTCTTAGAGGAGCTGGATTCAAGTCTCCCCTGGGCCAATTAATAAGCTCTGTGACCTTGGCCAAATCGTTTAGCTGCTCAGAACTTTAGTTCCTTCTACTCTAGAGTGGACTTAATGATCACTCCTGCTGGGCTCACCTCGTGGTGTAGGTATGAGGACTAAACTGGATAATGTGTGGGAAAAGCGCTGTGAATGGGAAGAGCTTACAAATGGCAGCTTTGTCATTAGTAGCGCGAACTCTCGCCAGCCACCCTGGCTAAGGAGGTGGGTGCACCGTAGACCCGAGAGTGAGCTGGGGGACTCGAAGCCAAGGCGGCAGCCTTCTAAAACGAAACCCAGGGCAATCCCAGTCAGGGCCCATCCCAAATGGATGGGCTTTTGTGTGCTGGATGGGGAAGCTGGCGTTTTGAGGTCGGATCTGAATTCCCATCACACCTCTGCCCTTTAGCAGTGACAACTGCGAGGCCCTTAATCTCACAGAAACTCGGTTTGTCACCTGTAGTAGGGGCATAAGGATGCCTACCTTGTCGGGCAGTGGGCAGCGCCTCGTAGGGGGCAGTTGTACATGGTACATTGGGCTTGCAATGGTTCTCAATTCCAGCTACACACTGGAGCCACCTGGGGGACTTTTAATAAATTCTGCTGTCTGGGACCCAACCCAGACCAATTAACACAGACCTCTGGGGATGGAGCCCAAGATGCTGTTGTTTTCACAGCTCCCCGGGTGATTCCTGAGGGCAGCCAGTGGGGAGAGCCCGTGGGCTGGAGGGTAGAATGTACCCACTGCTATTGCCGGGTCTAGTGCCCCAGGCTGGCCCCTACTCAACTCTGCCTCCCTCCCTCCCTCCCTCCCACGCAGTCCCTGCCAGGCTCTGCGGAAGAGCTGAGCAGTGCAAGAGAAAACCTGCAGCGGAGGCCGCAGTTTTGCCCACCCAGCCAGGTGGCGGCACAAGCATAGCCCCGTAGTAATGGGGCTCCTGCCTGGGTCAGCTCTGCTGTTCTGTCCTTCCCTCCCCATCTTAGCAGCAGTGCAGTAGCTCTCCCCTCTCCACCTGCCCCCCATCCTCTCTTCTCTCATTCATTGCACATTTCTTGAGGACCTGCTGCCTCTCAGGCGCCGTAGGAAGCATTAAGAGTTTCTGGGTACCAGAAGCAATCTGGTACCCATTTAAGGTACCAGGATGCAATCTGGATCCACTGTGTAGCCTTGTCCACGTCACGAAGCCTCTCTAGGAGCCTTAGCTATTTCATCTACAAAATCGGGCTAATCTTACTCCCCTTCCAGGTTTGTTGTGAAAGTCAAAATAAGTGATGGAAGTAAAGAGCCTGCACACAGTAGGTGCTCTGTTATTACAAGAAAGGAGGCCAGTGCATGGTGCCCCAGGTACGAGCAAAGCCCAGCCGGCTTCCTCCGTGTTCTGATTTTGTCTCATCTCACTGCCACCCCGTCTTTCCCCTCTTCTTTGCTTTTTCTCCCCTTGAATCCTCTCTTCCCTTTCCTTGAACTATGTGGGACATGACCGCCGCCTCTATTCTGCTAACACTTGTATCGTGCAATTGGCAAACCTTTATTGAATAGCTATTGTGTCTCTGCTTTCTCTTTTTAAAGCACACGACTAGAAGGTACTACCCTCAACTCAGTCTCTGGCGTGCGCGCGTGTGACTGCGCGCTTGCGTATGCAAACACACAGGGGTTCGCCCTCTCCTAGTGCTGCGGCCTGATGAGAGATCATGGTTTTCTCCCCTGGGGGCGGAGCAGCTGCTGGGCATCCGGAGTCGGAGCCAATGAGTCTCTTGGTTGCTGGGCCCCTGGGGAGGCCAGGCGGGTGGTGTCATCCTGAGAACGGAGGACAGAGGGGCTGGTCAGGGCGAAGGCCAGAGGCGCGGGATTTGGAGCTCTGACTCAGCTCGCTGTCCCCCCTCTAGGCCTCTGCTTCTCTGTTCCTGGAGTGAGGCCATCAGGCCTGGCGCTGGCTCCCATCTGAGGGCCCACCAGCCCATTTTCCCTGATCACAAGGGAGCTTGTCCTTGGGGCTGAAGGCTGGAGTCTGCTTGCCAGTGACTCTGTATGGAGTATAGACGGTTACTTGGGACGCTCCCAAGTGGGCCTCACTCTACGTCGTTCCCACAGTCACTGTCCCTTCCCAGCTTCCTGACTTTGCTCCCTCCTGGCCCTACGATACCACCCACACAGGCCCGGAAAGGCCTGCTTGCTCTGCACACACCCCTGCCCCCTGCCCCACCCCACTGGAGGCCCAGATTTCTGTGGAGGAGAAGAAGTAGCAGTGCTCACTCACCAAGAAACCATAAGGGGAGCCTTACCTGCAGCCTCCCAGGCCCCAGTATAAATCCAATCTGGGTGGAAGCTGATCCCTATATAGAGGTTCAAACCCAAGGGCCGGACTGAGAATTATTAGACATAAAAAGTCCCCTGCATCTGGCAGCTCAATCCTGAACTGCTAACTGGACGAACAGATCTGTGCTCATTTACTCTTTAAGCTGCTAATCCTTCCATAAAATACACCCCCCGCCACCTTGTCTACTCCCTTGATAAATTGGAGGACTGCAAAAACACATAGAGTAACCCCAGGAAATGACAACTTGCCAGGCCTCGGGACTTAGGTGTATTGGTGGGAGACTCCCAGGCAAATCCATCCCTAAATGGTAAAGCAGACATGCTTCCAGAAACTTCTCAGCCTGGCACAGGCACAAAGAGAAAGGGGTCCAGCTCACAGTTCTGGCTCTTTTAACTGCTTGTCAAATGGGTTCTGAGTTCTTCAACCACAAAAAGCTACCTTTTTAGTAAGAAGGTGTTGGAATTTTTTATTGCTGTTGTTAGTAGCTGAAGAGCTCTTTCTTTTTAAGACACATTTTGAAAATAATTATCTTGAGTAAAACCAAGGAGGTATGAGGGAGCCTTTATCTCAGATTTTTAGGACCCAGGAAACAGATTATTAGGACTGTTCTGTGCAGAGGTTCCATGCTTATAGGTTGGCATGATAAACATGCAGACGGCCTTCTTGTATCGGTGGGACGCCTGAGTGCCCATGTTGGGGAAATCAATTCATTTGCTATCTATCCAAGCTCCCAGAGGTCCAGCCCGCATCCTAGTTACTGTGTCTTCCATGCCTGGCTCCTTATGCCCTGCCTGAAACTTCTCGGTGACCTTGGCCCAGTAGCCTTTCCCTTCCTCACCTTCATGCCCACTGTAATTACTTATCTCTTGCATGATTTTCTGTTTAGCCTGGGTCTCGCCCACAGGGGCAGCAAGCTTCAGGAGGGCAGGTGCTAGTCGACTTGCTCACCGCTGTGCCTCTAGTGCCCAGCTCAGAGCCTGGCAAACAGTCGGCACACGATAGTTAGCTGCTGAATGAGTGAGTTGAATGGCCTTCGCTCTGCATCCCAATTCCAGTTTTCTATGGATGTTCTGCCCCACAGCCACCCTGCTTCCAGGTGCTTTTGATTTGGTTCCCCATCAGAGAAAGGGTAGAACTTGGGAGAAGCTCAGGGAATGGGTAACAGGCCCTCCCCGTCTCAGAGGGTTATTGTGAGGATTGTTTCTGGCGTATTAGTATTTAAAGGATGTTGGAAGATTGTATTTATTTATTGTATTGTATTTAGAAGTCAGAAACCCACTGAGATCTATTGCCACTGCTCATTTCAGTGGTAGGATCCAGGCTAGGCTTCTGTGAAAAAAACAACCTCTAGATACAATGGCTTAGACAAAATAGTTTATTCGCCTGCAGGTCAGCAATCCAGAACTTTTAGGGAGACTCTACCATTCTCCTTGCACAGATTCCATCTCTGGCTCCTAAGCTGCTTTAGTTCTTGCGATCTTCCAGCTGATGGGAAGGAGTAAAGGAGACAGGGGAGCACTCACCCCATCAAAAGGACAGAAGTCATTTCTGCTTATATCCCATTGCCCAAAACTCAGCCACATGACTACACCTAGCTGCAAGGGAAGTGGGGAAAACATAGTCTTTAGCTGAGCAACCATGTTCCCATGTAAAACTTTATTATTACGGAAGGAGGGAAGAATGGATATTGGAGAACACCTAGGAGACTCTGCCACTGCAAGGTTATAAACCTGGTGAAGTCAGAGATTCCGTGTGTCTTCTGCAGCTGCTCATGATATCCTGGGTAGGGGTGATGCTGAACCTCCCTGGCCTCATACACAGCTGTTTCCACCATTCAGTCAACAAGCTCAGTTCGTGGTCCAGTGAAACCTGAAATTGCATGAGGGGGAAGAGGAAAGTCAGTTTTCAAATTGTAATCACATGAACAAAAGTGGACTATGGAAAAGTCCACAACCATTTGTGGGGAGTCCCGTAAATCAGTGCTACTCAAAGTGTGGTCCAGGGAATCATACTGGTCTGGGAAATGTTTGTTACCAGTTTGCACATGAGAGAAGTACAGAGATTGAGACTTTAGAAACTTTTATAGCTATGTGACAGAATAATTTCATATTGGTTGAATATAATAGAAAAAAATTGGAGGTTGTATATCTTTTTAAAGTTAACTTTCCTAGTAATTCGTTTTTATTATATTTTACACAAATACTGGTCCACTACAGATAGTCTGAGAAGCACTGGTTTAAGCCCCAGGAACTCTGTTAAACTTTCACATTATTTCATTTAGCTCTGAGGGAGGTGTTACTAACCCCATTTCGTAGATGAGAAGATGGAGGCTCAGAGCTTAGTGACTAGTCCCACAGCTAGAGATGGCAGCACTGGCCTGTGCAGTCCTGCTGGCTGAAGGCCAGGAGCCCCTCAGAGCTCTTGATGACTGAGGGACTGGCTTTCAGGCCACTTGGGACCCAGGCTGCCCATGCAGTGGCAGCCAGACCCAGTGCTCTCTGGAGCACGCCCTGGGAACACAGCAGTGCCAGGCATAGAACTAGGTTCACGTGTGATGTTATAAAGTGCTGCCCATCTGCACACACGGAGCCCCTCAGAGAACAGGCTGCAGCTGAGGGCATTGCCAGCAGGAACCTGCATGTGGGTAGGGAAGGGACAATGAACTATAGCCCTCACCTTGCCTCTGGCCTTGGCTTCCCGAACAGAGGAAAGCACAGTTCAGGACCACCGAGGGGGTTCACGAGAAGCAGTTGCTTCAATGGGAAGCAATGGCCTCATTGCCCTTTTTCTGGCACGTGCAACGATTTTGCTATGGGGGTGAGATCCGGGCTTTGGTTTCCCCGCTGCATGATTTGTTCAGGGAGGAGCAAATGACCCAGTCCAAGCCAGGGAGACACAGTGAAGGTGGAGCTGAGGTTTTCCCCCTGCGTTTAACACCGGGAGGGTGTCACGCTGGAGCTGGTGTGGCCAGCTTGCCAACCCAGGAGAGGAGCTCTTTGAGAGTGTAAGGAACCCTGAGGAAGGCAGCTAAGAGCAGGAAAAAGGGATGCTAGGCCTTGATGATATCATTTGAAACCCTAGATCCAGGATGAGAAAAAGTGAGTGGAAGAATGAAATGAGATGTGGCCTATAGTCTTTTCTGTGCTTCCATGGGGTTGGGTTTCCTGTAATTTACAACCAAAAAACTTCAGGCTGACACCAGCCCCCCATATGTCCTTCTTCTCATTCCTGGCCTAGCCAAGGCTATACATCAAGCCTTGACAAGAAAAGGGACGTGTGGTGAGCCGATAGGCTGGTGGGATTTGGAGATCTGAGTTCTCCCCTCCTCCCTTCCAGGACCCCTCCAAATGCATGCCAGAAAGCTTTCGTGTTGAGGGCTGCAGCCCAACTGTTCACCCATGCAAGGATACCCATCATACTTATGCATAGCCCCTTAGGCAACAGTTTCAAACACACCCCACCTAATCTTCACCATGTGCCCAAGAAGGCAGGTATTATAACCCCTGTACTACAGATGGGGAAACTGAGGCCAAGGGAATCCAAGATCTTGGCCCAAGCAAACGAAGCAGGACTCCTCATCTACTGCTCCTCCTCCCACGTCCCTGCCATCTCTGTGACTTCCTGATGAGCTTATCATGCTAAGCATGGGTCCCTCCCCCCCACCCCCCACCCCCGCCCTGTCAATTCATTCATCATAGAAGCCAATCGCAGCAAGGCACTGCCCTGCTGAAATCCACTGCCCGCAAGCTAAAGCCCAGCCTCCCTGTCCCAGCTGCACAGGACCACTCTTAGTCTCCCAGGTGTGGACATGAATATGCCGTCCCTTCCACCTGCTCTTTCCCCCAAGGGGCTCCCCTTTCTCTTGAGCCTCCCAGCCTGGATGCTTCGCTCCACCTATGTGCTGCCTCAGGCCCCTTCCCCAGGCAGGCTCTTAAACTCCAGGCTCTTGTGTATACCTACCCCCTGGGTCGTCTCCACTTGGGGGTCCCACAGGCACCTTAAATCCAAGTCCCAAGTGGGCTCATCACTTCTGCCCAAGCCTGCTCGCCTCCTGGACCCCTGAGACTAAACGCCCTGCCCACCCCGCATCCATCCACCCAGCAGCCCGAGGCAGAAGCCTGGGCGTCACTTTCTCTCCTCCCTCTCCCTCAATCCCACACCCTCTCAACCATCCAGTCCCACGCTTAGCACCAACACCTTGGCCCCAGCCACCACCGCCAGCGCCTGGACTCCTGCAGCAGCCCCCCAGCTGGGTCCCAGTCTTGTCCTCCCCATCCGTCCTTCACACTGCAGGTGGATGTTGGTTCTGAAACATGGGTTCAACCAGTTTCTTCCCTTGTGAAACCCTTCAGCGGTTCCCCCTTGGCCTGGTTCCTGCTTTCCCGTCGACCTTCATCTCTCCTTGCTGGTCTTTATAAAGTGATGCCAGGCTCCCTTTAACAATCTTCTCGTGTCGTTCTGTGCTTCGCCCCAGGGTATTGGGCTGGCCAAAAGAAGCTTGTTCGGTTTTAAGTAAAAATAAAAGACATTTTTCATTTTCATGAAGAACTTTATCGAACAATGAACTCGCTAACTGAACGAACTTTTTGGCCACCCCAATCCCTCCCATGTTTGCCTGGCCAAGCTCTGGGGCTTGGCTCTGGGCCTTCCCTGAGCTCCCAGAGGAGGGCAGACCCCCACTCGCACACCCCACTGTGTTCTCTGCCCTGCGACTGTGGGAAGCGGATGACTGTGTGTTTACTTGTCCATCTCTTCTTAGTTTAAACAGGGGGCTCCTTAAGGGCTGGATTATTCACTGGTGGTGTGTTCTGCTCCTAGCTCAGGGTCCAATTCCTAGAAGATGTGCTCCACAAACACTCTGTTGAATGAATGAATCTCCCTGCTGCTGGGGTTCCCAAGCTGCCTGGCCACCTGAGGGTGCTGTGGGTGGGGGAGATTTGGGGACCTCCACCCTGATTCCTTCACTGCTTTTCTTCACGGCTCTGGGCTGCCTCACCTTAGGACCGGCTTGTGCCACGGGATAGCAGGACCCTGCTTAGGGAGAGGCCTTGGTCGGGGAGGGCTGTGGGCAGACCTGGGCAGCAGTGGGGAGAGCAGTGGACAGTAGGACACTGCAGCTCGTGGAGGAGACGGCAGGTTCAGAGCAGGCTTGGGGGGACCCGGTAGAGGGGAAGCGAGGTAAAGAGGGGGCGTCCAGCTCACACGCTCCTGGGGGCTTCATTCCTTGAACACACGCGCAAGGCATAGCCTTAGAGGTGGGGAAGAAGCCCTGGGGAGTGGGCGCAGGGCCAGAGCAGGCCTCTCTGTGTTGCTTGTCCTGGAGCCACATGGGTCCGCAGCCTGGTTGGAGCGGCCCCGCCCTGGAGCTCAGTGGCGGCACTTAGGTCTGCGTGCCAGGGAGCCAGGCAGCTCCATCTGGCGGTCAGCTTCCCGCCTTCCCCCTGAGCCTTCCCCCACTTCTCAGGACACGTGGCTGCCACACTGCGACCTGTCTTCACCCAGAGCTTCAGGACAGAAATTAGGGCGACCATGTAGTGGACGCTGTGTGCCAAGCAATCTCCTCAGCGTCTGGGTGTTTTATAACAGAGTTCGTGTGATCTCAATCATCGAGCTCCCACAGAGGCTGTGAATGTCCTTCGTAGGTGAAGAAACGTGCTCATCCAAGGCCACGTGTCTGGGACGGGTGGGGTCTGACCCCACAGCGCATGCTCTTTCTCTGGCCTAGGGCTGCTCCTCTAGCTCTACCCTTCCCCAGAGATCAGGGCCCTCTACAAAATCTGGGGCCAGCCTGTTCCCTTCCTCAGGCCCTTGGAATTCCACAGCCCACCCTCTGTGGCTTTTTGCCAAGACAGAGCCCCTGTCCAGCCTGTCCTGTACAGGGCATGAATGGACAGACTGGCTATCCTATAGCTCGACGTGGCTACCATGTGCTGTCCCTACCACCCCAGGACACAGAGCAGTTTCCCTAGAGATTCCAGCTTTGCCTTTTTCTGTGAAGACCACATATTTTCCCAGAACAGCAGGAATTTCTGAACTGAGGGCTGGACCTCCTTTTTCCTACGAAAGAAGGAGGCCCCTTATGTTTAGTTCCGGTCCTTGTTGTTAAGAAGAGGTTTGAATCCTTATGAGTTTGAGGGCTGTGTGACCCCAGGCAGGTGGCTCAAACTCTCTGAGCCTCAGTTTTCAGAGTTGTAAAGATGTAAAATTGTCAAGATGTAAAGTTGTAAAAATGCAACTCGGGGCTCTTAATGAGGGTTAAAAGAGGCTGTGTGTGGATAGCACCTAACAGCCCTGGCTGTTAGTAGGTGCTTAATCCATGGCGGCCCTCATCGTTCTGATTGTTGGCTTCATTTCCTCTGCCTACCTCTTGAGAGTTACATGCTCCTGGCACAGGCATTAGTTCTCTCCTTGGCATCTCTCCTTTCCCTTTTTAAGGGCATTTCTGCTGCTGCCGGCTGTGCAGGCAACTCCCGTTCAGACCTCTCGGAGTCCTGAGATCCTGCCAGCCATCATGGCCCCAACCAACCCGAGTTCTCTGCTAACATTCCTGTGAACTGTAGTCAGGGATCTGCCCAAGGTCTGTCTGGGTGTGTCTGCGCCTGGGAGGGAGGGGGTGGAGGGAGGGGAGCGGCAGCTGCTCTTTTGTTAGCCAGCCACCACGCGGTGAGGCCAGGGCACAGCCTGTCCAGGCCAAGAACAGGAAACAGGTGGACTTTGCTGAGGCCCAGACGGGGGGTGGGACGTGAGGAGGCCCACGTCCGGGCAGCAGGAGGTGCATGGCGGCGGAAAGAAAAGGGCTTACTTCTGAGTTCCCAGGCTGCGGAATCTCGAGGCCCTCAGCTGGGTTTCAGGTTGCTGTGGGGCAAGGCAATCAGCTGACTCATGCAGTTGTATCTTAAAAATTGTTTAGTCACTGTCTGCCTCTCTGTTAGGGTACAGGATAAGTTGCTATAACAAAAAGACCCTAAAAGACAATAGTATATATAAGGCAGGATTGTAATGCTCCCTCACGGGACAGTTTAGCCGCTCCACAAGGTGGCTTTGCCACCTTTGTGGTTATTGGGGGAATGCAGTTTTCTTCCATCTTGTGGTTCTATCATCTCCAAAAAACAGATGTTCTAAACCTGGGATCTGAACAGGGCTGGTTAGAATTCAGGGGCTCTCTGCACCTGCATGGGATAAAAACTACAGCCTGATTTACAGCAAGATCTACTTGAAAATTAGCATTCCCTCCCATTCTGACAGGAAGCCTAATGGGGGTATTGGCAGGTATAGTATCTGCAACAACTAATGTGACAGGAAAATATCTGTGATTTCTGTTGTGAAATACTGTGTATGCTCATGACTATCATGACTGTTACTTTGAGAGCACAGTAGTTATTAGATCCATTGTTAGATTGTGCTTTAATGCGTTAATAAGAAGTATATACATACTACTGGAGTGTAAAATTTTCATATTTTTGTAATAGTTCAGCCTAGTTGTTTTCCTTGGTAATCCTCTGATTTTATTGCATGAATTTAAGAACACTATTCAGAGAAGGGTCCACAGGCTTCACCAGATAGTGAAAGGGGGTCCAAGGCACACACAAAACCAAGAAGCCCTGTCCCACGTGTCGCTCCCTGCGCTGGTTGAGGCTGAATTGCTGCATGTCGACATTCCAGAAGGGGGAAAGGGTATAGGTGCAGGGCAGACAAATTCCTTCCAGGCCAGTGATGTGGAACTTGCACACCTCACTTCTGTCACCTGCCACTGCCAGAACTCAGTCACGTGGCTGCCCCTAGCTGCTAGGGGGGCTGAGACATGGGGTGTTGTCCGGGCAAGGATGTACCCAGCCAGACTCTATAGTTATGGAAGAAGGAGAGGATGGATTTGGGGGGTCAATTAGTGGTCCGCCACAATCTCCAACAATTCTTCTTCCCTACCAGGACTGAGAACCCTTGAACCCAGCGCCTTCCCATTGTCCCTCCTTCCGCCTCACAGCTCCACCTCTTACCAGCCCTCGTCAGCTTCTTCCTGCTTCCTCGACTCCCCTATCTCCTCTCACTTTGTATAAGGCCCAGGACCTCATCCTTCTTTGCCGCTGTTATGGGTGCTCCTGCCTGAGGCTCATGCTGCTGTGTGCCCCAGATCCTAACCCCTCTCACTGACTCAAGCCCACCGCTTCCCCGATTCTCTTGTTTCCCTCCTGCATCATGGATTCCCCCTCTCTGTTGAATCATTCCCACCAACATGGAAACATGCTGTATTTCCCCATCATCAGAACCCTTGTCTTGACCCAAATTCCCTCACCAGCCCTTGCCTCTTTCTTGTTTCCCCCTCAAACGCCTCAGGACAGTGGTCTGTGCTTGCTGTCCACAGTTCCTCTCTTCTGCTGCCCTCTTAGACCAGTCCAGGCAGCCTTCCAGGAAACTGTTATGGGCAAGGCCACCGAAGATCTTCATGTCAGTAACCCAGTCATCACTGCTCTCATCTACCTGACCCACCGGCAGCTTCGGACCCAGAGGATCACTCCCTCCTCCTGGAAACACCAGCTCTCCTGGGTCCCCTCGGCCTCCCTGGTTGCTCCTACTCAGTTCTATCTCCTCCACCTAAGCACGGGCAGGCCCCCTGAGGTCATGCCTTGGCCATCCTGTCTGCAGTCTCTTGGTGAGCCCATTCAGTCTCATGACCTTGACTACCAGCCACGTATGGACGACTCCCAATTTTTCTCCTCCAGCCTGGATCTTTCCCCTGACTCCAGTCTCCTGCATCCAACCACCTACTCAACTTCAAGAAACATCTCAAACTTAACATGTCCAAACCCCAAATCCAGAACTTACCCCCCAAAGCTTCTCCTCCCCTAGGCTTTCCCATCTTTCCAGGTACCTAGACCAGAGACCTTGGAATCATTCCTACTCTAGACTTCCCCTCACATCCTCCTTCTCATTGTCTTTGCCTTCAGAATCACTTGGAAATGGGCCACTTCTCACCCCTCCACAGCCACCAACCTAGTCCACATTGTAGCCACCTCCCACTGGATTCTTGAAATAGTCTCTAACTGGTCTCCCTGATTCCGGTCTTGCCTTCTACAGTTTATTCTCAACCTGGCAGATGGCAGGATCCTTCTAAAATGAAAGTCAGATCCGATCACTCTGCTCGCCACCCTCCAGTGGCTTGGCTCCTTTTTCTCTGTGAGGAAAGTCCACATTCTTCACAACGGCCCCCCAGAGCCTGTCTCTCTGGCCCCTGTCACTTCGCTGACCCCCTCTCCTGCCATTCTCTCCTCACTTGGAGTAAGCAAGAGTTGCCGTCCCTCCCACCTCAGGGCCTTTGCATTCTTCTACCTCAGGGCCTTTGCACTTGCAGTTTCTTCTGCCTGGAAGGCCCTTCCGCAGATGGCCACATGGCTCACTCTCTCACCTCCTTCTGGGCTTTCTCAAATGTCACCTTCTCCATGGGGCCCTCCCACACACCACACTTCCCCCAGCAAACCTGATTTCCCTTTCCTGCTTTATTTTTCTCCACAGCAGTTATCACCCTCTGACAGGCTATGATATTATTTATTTTGTCACGGTCTATTTCCCCTCAGTAGTATGCAGGCTCCTTGGGGGCAGGGCTGTCTGTTTTGTTCACTTCTGTCTCCTCATACAGAAGTACCTCACAAACAGTTGTTGGATGTCTGAATTGACTATCCTCTTCTGCAGCCCTGTTTAGGTCTTATAGGAAGGTTTCTTTTTTCCCCTCCTCTGCTCCCTAGAAACCTTCTCCAAAACATTAAGCTACAGCTGGGAACCCCTGAGCAGGAGCGTGAAATATCAATAGATTCGTTGGTGGAGACCTAGGGCACAAAACAGAGAAGGTGAGGGTGTACATTTCCTCAACATGTGTTTATTCAGTGCCTTCTGTGGGCCACCCCAGATGCAGAGATGAATGAAATCAGCCTCTGAGCTTGAGAGAAGCTGATATTGCAGTAGAGACAGATGGGCGGCTGGTGATTACAGCGCCGTGCTTTCACAGGGGATGCCCCAAAGTACAGGGCTCAGCCCACACATGGTCTCTACCCATCAGGGACAGCAGGAAGGCCAGTGCAATGCAGTGGTCAAGGGCACCATCTTGGGCAAATGACTTCTTGTCTCTGAGTCTCGCTCTGCCTGTCTGTACATGGAGACGCTTATGGGGACAGTATTTACCAACTACGACGGCGACCTTGGGGATTCCATGAGACCAGAGATGTGTTTGCTGTGAAGTTGATGAAGCTTAAGTACCAATCACGGCCCCTCACTGGCTCAGGCTCCTTCCAAGGCTCTAGCTATGTGCTCACAAGGCCATTTTTGTTTTACAAATGTTATAAAACCAGATAGTTTGTTTGTTTTTTAAAAGAAGTCCTCCTAAATTGTAAAAGTCTCTGAGGCCCCACGAAAGCTGAATCTGCCCCTGCATGAGATAAAATGTGAAGGACTCAGCACAGATCCTGGCATAAGGCGTTCAGTTAATAATCAGTAACATGAAAAAACAACTTCACAGGGGAGCTGTCATTTGAGCTGGGTCTTTATGGAGTAGAAGTTCACTAGGTTCCAAACAGACATCAGATATTGCAGGTACGTCTCCATGGGCCTCATTAGAGACTGCAGGGGATGCTCCTGATGGGATAATAAGAACGGCCATTTTTCATGCACTTGTGATGTACTGCTGTGGTATAATAACAAATCTATTTGGTCTTTGTCCCTGGTGTCTGGCACAAAATTCCTCAAATCCTCGTAGTTTCCCAAGTGATAGGGGTGATAGGAGTCTCTTACAAAGAGCTTCTAAGTCCCTTGGAATTGCCTGGGTGATAAGAGTGTCTTTTGGTGGGGAGGGGTGGTGGTGGTGGGATGAATTGAGAGATTGGGATTGACGTATATACACTAATAAGTATAAAATAGGTAACTAATAAGAACTTGCTGTATAAAAAATAAATAAAATTAAATTTAAAAAAAGGAAAAAAAAGAAGTGTCTTTTGGGGAATTCCCTGGTGGTTCAGTGGTTAGGACTCCGAGTTTTCACTGCTGAGGGCACGGGTTCAGTCGGCCCTCGTGGGCTCCTGGGTGAGGGCTGGTTACCAGAAGATCAAGCATGAATAAAAGCTTGGAACTTTCAGCCCCACTGCCCATGCTCTGGGGGTAGGGCAGGGGCTGGAGACTGAGTTAACTGATCATGCCTGTGTGATGAAGGCTCCATAAAAATCCCTAAAGTATGGGGTTTGGAGAGTTTCTGGGTTGGTGAACACACCCCTTTCCCCATACCTCACCCTGTGCTATGCTCATACGTCTTCATCTGACTGTTCATCTGTATCCTTTGTTATATAATAAACTGGGAAATGTCAATAAGTGTTTCCCTGCGTTCTCTGAGCCAGTATAGCAAGTTATCGAACCCGAGGAGGGGGTTGTAGGAGTCCCCACTTTATAGGCAGTTGGTCAGAAGTACAGATGACAACTTGGGTCTTGGGACTGGCATCTGAAGTAGGGGGCAGTCTTGTGGGCCTGAGGCCACAACCTGTGTCGTCTGTGCTAACGCCGGGCAGTAAGTGTCGGGACAGGATTGTAGGATACGCAGTTGGCGTCCGGACAGTTGGAGAATCGCCAGACCTTTGGAAAACCCCCAGGCGTTGGTGTCAGAAGTATTCTGTGATGGAAGAAACATTCTGTGTAGAAGAAACATTGTTTTTTCCTTTGAGCTGTTCTAAAAGCTTTCCCCGTGTCAACTTCGCAATAAAGCACAAGGCAGATAGATACTCAGAGGTACAGAGAGATCTCAGTATCAGCTGAAAGGACACAGCTGGGACTCCAACCCAGCAGCCCTGCTTCTGAACGTGGGCCCTCAGCCTCTACTGATCTGCCTCTGTGTATGACTCTTGGAAGTTTCATTTGCCAACACAGATCCTGGTTTTCCTCTGTGCACCCAGGATGAATTTTTCCCCTGGGGCTCCCACTTCCCCGTGGCCCTAATTCATTCTCAGGCCGCCTGAGGAGGGAGGTTGGAGCTCCCGCACCCGTGTCCCCGGCAGCCCGCCCACTCAGCTGATTGCAGGGAAGGAGGCGGTCACCACCCCCCAGTCGCAGCGCCTGCCACAGCCCGGCTCACAGAGGGCGGGGGCGAGGCAATTACCCGGAAAACGCAGGCAAAACTCCCACGGAGCCACGGGGAGTTAAAAAAAAAAAAAAAGAAAGAGCTCTGATGTGACAGTGTGGTGGCAGGAATCTTATCCAGTCACATTTCCCAGCTCCCATAACAACCCACCCCTGAGAACCTGCTGCCGGGCAGCTGAGAGCACGGTTTGCACCATGTGAAGATGAGAATGAACCCCCCCCCGGGGGGGGGGGAGGGGCGGGGCGGCCTAACCACGGTGTGTGCAAAATGAAAGCAACTGCCCGGGAGGCCTGCAGCGTTCCTCCCTTCCCCTCTAAAATCTGCAAAACACCAGATTTCATTGCCGCCTGAAAAAAAAAAACGGAGGTCACTGTCCAGTCCCTGGACCCTTCCAAGGTGATCATTTGAATGAGTCACGGTTGCCTTGCACAGCCTCTTGCATTTTACAGATGTTGTCCAGGATGTGGCATCTGGGGACAAACATGGTTTCCCTTGTGTCTTAAACCCTCACCCCACAGGGACCCAGCTGACCAGACCAGAGGACAAAAAGAAACCAGGTGGAAATAATCAGAACTCCTTGCATGTGGACGGCATCCTGCAACTTACAAGTCCCATTATCCCATTAAACCATTTTTGTAGACAGCCCCTATAGGGGGTGAGAGAGAGTCATGACTTCTCAAGGTCACTGGGCTGATAAGTGGCATAGCTAAGACTGAAACTCAGGGCTTCTGGCTCCAGATCCAGCTCCCTTCACAGAGTAATGCACGTGAGACATAGCCCTTATCCCATCAGCCCCCTGGGCAGCCGGTAGTTGCGGGGTAAGGAAGCAGAGCCCCGTGAGGTGGCATAGTTGACAATTGCTAGGTTTGATGTGGTAATTTACTGTGGATTGGGATTATTGCCTAGTACATTTTTAGCCTGGAGCTGTGGGTTACGTGTGATCCAACAGGCCTCTCTGTGGAAAGACTGGAGACCTGGAGGGTGATGCCCACACCCCACTAAGGACCCAATCCAGCAGGAATCCCAAGTCTGGTGTTTCCAGGCTGCATCTGGCCAGCATGTGTGTAATGTTTGGCCCCAGAGTACCCTTTAAAATGTAAAATTTGGGCTAACATTTAAAATTAGGAGAATTCACATATGAATTGGTGTTTCTGGCATCTCTTAAAAAGGTGAAGATTAGGCAGTATTAGGCTTACTGTCCCAGGCAGTGCTGCCACCCCTAGAAGAGGTGTGTGCTCTCCAGGGCACCAGGCCTACAGCCATGCCCTGCTTCTCACCTCCGTGATGCCGGACTGCAGGGTGTTTTGACTCTTGCTACAGAACTGAAGCTCTTAACATTTTGAAGGTCATGGATATAATTCAGGGGACCCAAGGACTTGGATGGGTAAAAATTACATCTTGATTTTCACTAACCCCTGCCTAATGCTGAGCATTTCCTTCCATTATAACTGTAGGCAGAGACCATGGTAGTGTTGGGATCTGTGACTTTGTCACCAGAAGAAATCACAGACATTTTCATATCCCATTAGAGTTTCATAGATATCTCCAAATGTCATTTATGCTTATCACTACTCTAAAATCATGACTTATTGCCAGATGCTTTTCTTTACCACATTTGGTAAAGAAGCATATATATTATGATATTAGAGGTTTGGTTTTAAATATATATTTTGGTAACTTCTTTTCAATATAATTGGTTTCACTGGTATTTTATTTTATGCATTTATTCTGAGAAAAGGTCCATAGGCTTCACCAGCTTACCAAAGGGCTCCAAAGCACAAAATTGGACTCACATCTTAAAAAGATGATTGTCAGGTCCCTTGGGGTTGGGAAGGCAGTTCTACAACCATTTGGAGAAGTGGGGCAGGAGGGGGACTAAGCTCCTCCATCCAGTCCCTCCAGGGTGGCTTCACACTGGACTCCCCCACCCAGGGCAGGGGGCCCTCTGAGGTCTCCCAGAGTTCCGGGAGCACTTGGCCTCCAGGCAGGAGGCTGTGCTGTGGTTCTGCATTCAGTGGCCTGAGCCCCGGGTCTCCAGGGTCCCCTCCAAAACAATCCCGGGAGGGAACTTGGAGGGAGAAAGCTTAGCTCCCAGGCCCTAGTGGCCATGCCAGCGTGAGGAGGGCCCAGAGCCAGGAGCTACGTGGGAGCTGACTCATCCTCGGTCTCTCCCTGTCCAGGGGTGCACGCCCACGACGTGCCCTCCCCCTGGCTTCTCCACGCTACCTCCCAGGCTCTGCCCAGGTGTCTGTAAACCCACGCGGGCTCGCCTTGTCCGCATCGCCGCTCCTAGCAACCACCCTCCGCTCTCTCTGCCAGATCCGGAAATGTGTGGTCTCGGCCGTTTCCTCCTGAATCCTTGAAGCGCCCACTCACCCTCCGCCCGGTGCTCCAGCATCCATGCAGTTTGCTGAAGTCACCCTGCTGAAGGGCGTCAAGAGCTGGAGGACAGGTGGCCCTGGGCCTCCCACTCCCGCTCCCACCCTGTGGCGGCACCTGATGCTTCGACAGCCGCCTCTTCCAGAACCAACGGACACGCTCGCTCCCCCCCCACCCCCCCACCCCGGTTTCCATGACACTGCACTTTCCCACGTCTCCTCCGGATTTCTGACAGCTCGTTTCCTCGCTGGCTGGCGTCGCCTCCTCCTGGCTTCTCCCCATGGGCATGACAGAGGCGCTGCCCTCGGCTCTTCCCCCAGCGGGTGCCCACCATCTCACCACCTCCCTCCACTGCTGCTCCTCCGCCCTTGACCACCCACGTTCCCTAATCCTACGTGGCCAAGTTATACAGAGCTTCTTGCCCCACCCCATAAAAAACAAGTTCTAAATCAGACTGTCAGCCTGGCAGGGCCTGGAGAGGTTCCTGTGTGGGCTGGGAAGCCCACCACGCACCTGGTGGGATGTTGCTGGGGAGACTTAACAATACCCCCTGAGCCTGGGCTACTATAGGTCTGTGAGAGGCAAGCCAGTGTAAGGCTAAGGGTATAGGACTCTGTGAGCCGACTGCCCAAGTTCAAACCCTGCCTCTGCTACTTGCTGCTTCTATCTCAGGCAAGTTCATTTATTCGTTCATCGATTTATGTAACAAATGTTAATTGAGCCCCAGTCTGTGTGCCAGACTGCTGAAAATACAAACGGAAATGCAAAGTGACTCCCCACACTTGTGATGTTTAGGAAGAGTCACGGCATTAATCAAATAATACCCAAACAGATGCTCAGCTGTGACTGTGACAATGTGAGGGAGAGGTCCAGGGTGCTATGAGAACCCAGCACAAGATGGTCTTATCAGGGAGGTCAGCGACAGCTTCCTCGAGGACATGACCTTTAAGCTCAGATCAGAAGGATGAGTGGGGTTATGAGGTGTGACAGGCTGAATAATGGCCCTGAAGATGTCCACATTCTGATCCCCAGAATCTATGAATATGTTACCTTACATGGCAAAAAAGATGTGATTCAGTTAAGGATTTTTTTTTTTTTTTGGCCGTGCTGCATGGCTTGTGGGATCTTAGTTCCCCTACCAGGGGTTGAACCCAGGCCCTGGCAGTGAAAGCCCACAGTCCTAACCACTGGACCACCAGGGAATTCCACCCAGTTAAGGATCTTGAGATGGGAGATTCTCCCGGATTATCTGAGTGGACCCAGTGTAATCACAGGTGTCCTTATAAGAAAGAGGCAGAGGGTCAGAGAAGATATGATAATAAAAGCAGAGGTGGGAGGGATGGCATTGCTGGAAGGGGGGCCATGAGCCAAGGAAGCCTCTAGAAGCTGGAAAAGGAAAGGCAATGGATTCTACCCTAGAGCCTCTAGAAGGAAGGAAGCCTGGCCGACCCATTTTGGACTTCTAACCCCAGAACCGTAAGATAATAACTTTGTGTTGCTTTAAGTCACTAGTTTGTGATAATTTGATACGACAGCACTAGGGAACTAACACCATAGGAGAAGAATGGAAAAGCGTGTGTGAAGGCCAGGGATGAGAAGTGGGTACCTATGATCTAAAAAACGAAAATGTGTATGTGTGGGCGTGTATGGGGTTTCAGGGCCGGGAGCCATGAGGCTGGACATCTGGGCAAGAGCCAGACCATGATCAACAAGCAGCCATTTCAAGCAGCTCCTGATTGATTGGTTCACACTGTTAACCCCTCTAAGCCTCAGATTCCTCACTGGTAAAATGACGACTTCACAGGTCTGTTGAGAGGATTACATGAGATTGCGTACGTGTTGAGTGTACCTCTTACTTAGTAAGCGCCTGTTTACTGTCAAGCATGATTATGGTCCTGTGGTTTTCCAGCTGGGCTCCATGGAGCCCTGGGAATTCTGTGAGACTCCTCTGGGGCTGCTGAGGATCGGGAGGGAAAGAGGGCCAAGGTGGGGCAGGGCAGTTCTGCCCGCAGTCAGAGCAGCTGACCTTGTATTTGTTTGCACGTTGGACTTGGCTCCTGCTTAAGATGATGTTCGCTTATTTTTTTAAATTAATTAATTAATTTTTGGCTGTGTTGGGTCTTCGTTGCCACGCGTGGGCTTTCTCTAGTTGCGGCAGCTGCTCTTCATTGTGGTGCGTGGGCTTCTTGCAGTGGCTTCTCTTGTTGCGGAGCATGGGCCCTAGGTGTGCAGGCTTCAGTAGTTGCGGCACACGGGCTCAGTAGTCGTGGCTCGCGGGCTCTAGAGTGCAGGCTCAGTAGTTGTGGCGCACAGGTTTAGTTGCTCCATGGCACGTGGGATCTTCCCGGACCAGGGCTTGAACCTGTGTCCCCTGCATCGGCAGGTGGATTCTTAACCACTGCACCACCAGGGAAGTTCTTAAGATGATGTTTGAATAAGAGGTTCTTCAGCTAAGACACGGTTTGAACGCCACTGCTCTAGCCTGCCTCTGCTTCTTCCAGTGAGGAAACCCTGGCCTGGAGGTGCCACCACGGCTTGTGCTGCCTTGGAGCCAGCTGGAGAACCCAGCCCCCAATCTCTGATGCCTTGATCAACCCTTTGTGGTCCAGGGTTCTGGGCCGTGGGGTCAGGCCGGGGGCTTTGTTACTTGGAGTCCGTTTTCCTTCCTGGCCCTTCCTGTGGTCTGCATTCTATGTTTACTTGCATCTTCTTTGTTTCATGTCAGCCTTCCTCAAAGGACGCTAGAGTCCATGGGGGCAGGTTCTGTTAACCACAGTATCTTCAGGGCCTGACGCTGTGTCTGACACGTGATAATGACAGGAAACACTTGGAAAGTGCTCACTCTGTCCCAAGCACTGTCCCATGTCGTCTACACACATTCACGGTTCATAGTTACCCCTAACTCACACAGTCAGCTCTCAAGACGTGTTGGCTTAATGTTTCACATCACTTGTGCACCTGGGTGAGTTTCTTAGCCTCATCTGTAAAATGGGGGTCAACAACATGGACAGTGGTGATGGTGAGGATGAAGCGGCTTCATGACGTCTGCCTGTCGCCTGGCTTGGGGCCTGGCTGCACAGCCACTCAGGAAGGGTAGCCATTAAAATGACCTCATTGCACTGGGTGCCAGATTGCTCTGGTTCCAGCCACCCAGTCTTGATAGGGTCACTGCTGCAATCTGGTCCCCTGAGCTGCAAAGGATTGCTTCCGTCCATCGGGCAAGTCACTTCCTGCAAAGTTTTTCTTACTCACTCCTCCTCTGGGCCCAGACCAGCACATCTGCCTTTCTGGGCTCCAGCTCCCTCCCATTGCAATCAACTCTGCAGGCGGCTGCTTTCTCCTACACTCTGCTCTGCTGCTTCCTTCTCTCTCAGGGCCCCAAGAAGATCCATACAACCTGTATCATCAAAAATGACCCTCCTGGGATCCTGAGGACAGTGTAAATCCGTGCCGTGCCCCATGGCTCCCAGGCCACCACTAATACCCCCAGCAGGAGCCTCTACCTGTGGCCTGGCTTGAATGAAGGCTTGAATGGACTGGGTTCTCCAGGTGGTGAAAGGTTCTTCCTTCTGCCTGAGACACTCCCCTTCCTCTCCCCTCCACCCCTTCTACCCATTGGCTAATTCCTGCTCACACCCAGATCTCAGCTGAGATGCACCTCCCAGGAAAGGGCTCTCGGGCTACCTGCAGCCTTGGCCTCTTCCGTGAGCCTAGAGCATGGTACACATTCCCTGCTTTCTTGTAATTGCCTGTTTATTGCTCATAGCCCCACTTGCCTGTCTGCACTCTTGAGGGCAGGGCCCCCGTCTCCACCGCCTTGAGCCAAGCACAGTGCCTGGCACATAGTAGGTACTTAATAAACATTAGTTCAATTGAACTGAACTACTCCCAAAGCTCGACCAGGCTCCTCAACCTTTCCATCTCTCCAAATCCTACCGGCCCCTTCAGATAACAACAACAACAGCTGACATTTTTTTTTTTTTTTGCAGTATGCGGGCCTCTCACTGTTGTGGCCTCTCCCGTTGCGGAGCACAGGCTCCGGACACGCAGGCTCAGCGGCCATGACTCATGGGCCCAGCCGCTCCGCGGCATGTGGGATCTTCCCGGACCGGGGCACGAACCCGCGTTCCCTGCATCGGCAGGCGGACTCTCAGCCACTGCGCCACCAGGGAAGCCCCTAGCTGACATTTTTTGAGTGCTTGTTATGAGCCTGGCACTCATGCATATCGCCTCTGTTTACTCTTCAATAACCTTGTGAGGTAGGAACTATTTTACAGAAGCCCAGGCTTAGAGAGGCAAACTAACTAGCCTAAGGTCACACAGCTAGAAAGGGGTAGGGCTGGATTGGCACCCAGCTTGCTGACTTCTCGAGTCTTCCTTCTCGACACTGCCGATGTACCCACTTGTTCTCCCACCTTCTCCACAAAGCCCTCTTCTTCCTCTGACCCCTCAGGGTCTCTGCCTTCCCAGATCCTCCCCACCACATCATCTATACCTGTAGCTTCCTGACTGCATGCTGCCTTCAGCGGCTCTCTAGTACAGAGGTATTTAACCAGTTCATCTCTCTAACTAGTGAGAAGCTCCCCGAGGTCGAGGACTATGATCTCTGTTTTCTAAGAGGCCCCAGGATACCCAGCCCAGTGGTGGGCACCCAGTGAATATCCTCCAATTCATCAGTAAAACAAAGGCCGTGTCCTCAGGCTGCATGCATCTGAGGAGGTGGCTCAGGAGGGTCTGTGCTCTCTTCTCTCCGTGATTCCGGTTAAATAATGAAGTGTTGATGGAGAACTCTGGCTACTTTCTAATCCCTGATGTTTTGGGACATTATGAATTGCAGAGACCCATGGAATTCAGGGGAAGGGAGTGCCAAGATTCCTTGAGGCCAGATCTGTGATCTGCATCTTTGACTTCATTTTTCTGTCCAAGGAGTCCCATTTTTTTATCATAATATGTTTCTGGAAACTATGTCATAAATCAGATTATCAAAAACGAGATTGTATTTAGTCAGCACAAATATAGTGTACTGAGCACTTACGAATATGCCAGGCCATGAGCTAGGTGAAGGGGGCTAAACTTAAATGTGACAGGGTTCTGCTCTCAGGGGTCTCACTGTCTTGCTAGAGTCATGAAACAACTCATCACAGTAAAAGGCCCCTGAGTTTCACATGTTCTGGCTCCCATCTGCCTCTGCAAGGTCTCCCCAGGTGTTTCTAGAAGTTTCCCATGGTGTCTCACGTGGGCTCATGCCTAAGTCCAGGCATTGCCCCTAACACGTGATTTCCATGGTTGTTTTCCTCCTCTTCCCTGCTCCGGTCCGTGCCCTGTGGACTACACCCCCGCAGGGCACCCATGGCAGATGGTGAAGCAGGTCGTGGACCGGGGTAACGTCGCAGGACACTCCTCTCCCCGTCGGTGTCACACTCTGTCAGGGCTGGCTGAGCCCCGGTCTTACAGCGCTTTTAGTGAAATGGCTCTGCAGTGTCTGACGTGGCTGCCTAGGACGATCTGTCTACACACACACACACACACACACACACACACACACACACACACACACACACACACACACACACACACACACACACACACACACACACACACACACACACACACACACACACACACACACACACACACACACACACACACACACACACACACACACACACACACACACACACACACGATTCCACAGGTTCTGAGCTCAGGTGCATCCCCTTTCCAATAACAAAGCTCTCTCACGGCCTGATGGGCTTCCCCCTGGGATTTACTCTCCTGCAGAAGGTTCCTCACTCCCTCTGCAGCATCAGCTCCTGGCAGGCTGCCTCACCATTTCCCTACACAAGCCTAGGCATGTCCCAGTTTTGCCACAGCACAGCACTCTAGTCCCACCTGTTTCTCTTACATGTGTGCTACTTACTCATGCTCAGATGTAGAAAAAAGACAAGAAAGAAATACTCTAAGAGGTGTTGATGCTGGGAGGTTTTATTTTCTTTTTCATACTCTGCTGTCTTTTCCAAAATTTAGACAATAAGCATGCCTCCCTCTTACAATCTCCTCACCCCACCGCACTCCCCAATAAAAGCTTTTATTATGGTGGATGTTTTTGTTAAAATACAAAATTAACAACACAAACTGTAGAAGCAAAGAGGAAAAAAAAGATGAACTCTAGGGTGTCAAGGGGAAGTAGAAAATCTTCCCAAAGGAATACTGTTACAACTGGAAGTTCTTAAACAAATGAATCATAGATACAGCGAAGCATATACCATAAGACCAACGCCATAGTAACTGTAAGTCTCCCCAGTCATTCAAAGAAGTAAAATTAATTTCCAAGCCCTACAAAAAATACATATCACATTGATTATATAAGGGACTGCAGTGAACTTTTAAGTGTACGTATCGCATATTAAAACGCACACACAACTTTTATAACATACCAAGGCATAGTAGGTTGGCTACAGTAAATACTACACAACAAATTGACAACAGTATTGTTCACCTTTGACTTCAGAAGTGCACGATGCTTGATCTTCATGCCTTCCTTTTCTCTGAAGCACACCAGGATGTTCAGAATCACTCCTTGGAGCTCCATGCTGGGGTAGTTGAGGATGAGGCATAGGATTTAGGTGTCTATTGCTGATGATAATGACGCTGTGTCTTTGACTGCAAATTGTTTTAAATATCCGGAAGGGCTGACGCAGCATCCTCTTCTTCCTCCACATCTGTGTTTAAAAGCTACTAGGCAGGGGGCTTCCCTGGTGGCGGAGTGGTTGAGAGTCCGCCTGCCGATGCAGGGGACGCGGGTTTGTGCCCCGGTCCGGGAGGATCCCACGTGCCACGGAGCGGCTGGGCCCGTGAGCCATGGCCGCTCAGCCTGCGCCCCCGGAGCCTGTGCTCCGCGACGGGAGGGGCCGCAGCAGTGTGAGGCCCGCGTACCGCAAAAAAAAAAAAAAAAAAAAAAAGCTACTAGGCAGGGATTCAGGGTCAGGGTTAACACAGGCTCCAGGAAGGCTTCTGCAGGCTCTGAAGACAGCCCTCCCCATCCTTCCCTCCGCATGGACCACTGAACAGCTGTAACTTTAACTGACAGCCCTCAGAATACAAAACTGCTGTTGGATGGTTCTCTTCATCTGGGACAACAGTGGTGAGAAACAGATGGGTGGGGATTGAGGTGCAGGAACTCGTCAAACTCCATCTGTGGATCACAGAATTAAAGTGCGTGCAGGATGGAAAAGACCTCTGCTATGTGCTTCTCCAAACTCTAAGAGCCACCACCACTGACCTGAGAAGGCACATGCTCTGTGCCTGAAATTACTACAGAGATGGTTTAATTTCATGTAACTGACACAATTCTGTGAAGTAAATAATATCGCCCCCATTTTACAGATGAGAAAACAGAGGCTCAGTGAACTTAAGAAACTTAGCAGTGTATTAGTTTGCTAGGGCTGCAGTAACAAAGTGCTGCAAACTGGGTGCCTAAAACAACAGAAATTTATTGCCTCACAGTTCTGGAGGCTAGAAGTCCAAAGTCACAGCATCAGAAGGGTTGGTTCTAGGGACCAGGAGGAAGAATCTATTCCATGCATGCCTTTCTCCTTGCGTCTTGTGGTTGCCAGCAACCTTTGGCATTCTTCAGCTTGTAGATATACCTCGCCCCAATCTCTCCCTTCATCTTTACATGCCATTCTCCATGTGTGTGTCTGTGTCTCCAAATTTTCCGTTTTTTAAGGACAGCAGTCAGAGTAGGGCCCACTCTAACGAGCTCATTTTAACTTGATTATCTCTATGAAGACTCTTATTTACAAATAAGGCCACATTCTGAGGTACTGGGGGTCAGGACTTCAAATATTTTGGGAGGAACTTTGGGGACTTCAGCGATTCAGTCTATACTATAAAGATATCACTTCTGGTAAGTGATGGAGCCAATATTCAAAACCTAGACAATCTGATACCAGCTCTTAACCAAACCCTATCCTGTCTCCTATCTGGTTCTTCCTGGCCACCTGGCTGTCTCCTGTAGAACATATCTGTGGCAAGGAGATTGGCGACCACAGAGGCTGGAGCCCACCTACCACGTCAGAAGACTTCCTAAATATAATCTCTTATTTTCTATGCTTTCCTCTGGAGGGATATACTAATAGTTCAAGTCTTTTCTCCATGCAGATGTTGACAGACGTTTGCTCTGATAAGGGAATGTTCCCATCTTCATTGACCGCTTTTGCAGGAACCACAAGTTCCTGGGCCAGTGCCCCGCCGACCCGTACAACCTTTTCTCCAGAGAAGAAAAAGGGCATCTCTGTTTTCGTGCTAATGAGCGTGAGATCCCTTACTTTCTGGTTCTCACAGTGACATCGGACACCCGTCATTCCGTGTGCCAAGGGGGAGAGACCTGCAGATGCCACAGAGACGTGGGAGGAGATGCTGGAGGAGGGAAGGTCGGCAAATGCTCAACAATTCATCGTGATTTGAGTCCTGCACCTTCATGGTCCCCCCACCCCTTTTTTTTAAAATTTAAAAAGCGCCGTTTGTATGACTCTAAATTAGTCAGGCTTTGTCTTGGTTCTCTCACTGGGAGCTGGTCATCTCTGAACGAGTGTGTTGAACCTGACCTGGGTAACCCCAGGATCCAGTTCCTCCCTTCCTGGGTCTCAGGGACCCCATGGGTGGATCAGGCTGTCACTGGATAAGGGAGACCCACCGAGGGTCTTGTGGTAGTGTGGCCGAGAACCCCCGAAAAAGCACTTGCTACCCCAGCTGTGGGAGGGTGCCTCACTTCACCCCACCCAAGGGCCGGCCCCCAGCCAGTGAGGCTTGAGGCCGGGATGTCAAGGCCCGCAGTTCAGCCTCGTGTGGGCAGTTCTGAGGGGCCGCTTCAGCTCCAAAGCGCTCCAGTGGGCTCAGCCGAGGTTGTCCTTGGGCGTAAACTGCAGCTTGACGTCCACCCCTGCCCCTGCCCTCCTTTCCTCAGTGTTGCTCCTAAGAGACCTCGCACAGCCCTCCTCCACTCTCCACTCAGCTCAGAGTCTGCCTCCCAGGAACCCACCCTGACTGGCTTCTCCAGAGACTCAAGTCAACACTTGGTCCTGAAGCCACAGAAGAGGCATCAGAGGTCAAAGGCCACTTCTGTCTGGAAGGGGCCCCAAACTTCAGCTTTCCCAAGGCCTGGCCAGGATGCTTACAGGCCTGCCCACACACTCACTCCCTTCTGTTTGGCACCATCTGAAATTAGCTGACCAACATCTTCCTCCCTCCCTCCCACAAAGATTTATTGAGCATCTGCTATGTGCAAAGTACTATTCTAGACTCTAGAAATACAGCAGTGAAAAAGACAAAAAAAAAAAACCCCCAAAACACACAGAAAAATCTTTATCCTCATGAAGCTTGCATTCTACCAGGGGGAGGAGACGATTACCTAATAAAACAGTAAAATACTATCACTCGGTGATAGTACTCTGGGGAGGCCAAAAAGCAGGGAGTGGAGAGGGTTTGGGAGCAGGATGGAAGGAATAAAGGAAACAGGGGAAGACTCACTGAAAAGGTGACATTTGAGCAAAACCTGAAGGAGATAAGGGACTGAGTCATGAAGCTATTGGGGGAAGAGCCTTTCAGACAGCAGGGACAGCAAGTGCAAAGACCCTGAGGCAGCAGCTTGCTGCGTGTTTTCAAGGACTAGCAAGGAGACCAGTGTAACTGGGTCAGAGTGGGAGAACAGTAAGAAGTGAACTCAGAGATCACAGTGGGAGGTGGGAGGGAGGACAATAGGATTGCGGGTGTGGAGGGCCTCTTGGGCCAATGTAGGGACTTTGGCTTTAACTCTGGGTGAGATGGGAGCCACAGAGGGCTCTGAGCACAGTAGAGCGAGGATCAGATGAGCTGTTTTAAAGGACCACTCGAGCTGCTGTGTGGAGAGAGGGCAGAAGCAGGAGACCTCCTAGACTCTTTCAGTAAATCCAGTTGGAAGACAGTGCTGGCTCAGTCAAGGGGCTGCAGCAGAAGTGGTCAGATTCTGGAGATATTTGGAAGGTAGAGTTAATGGGATTTGTTGTTGATCCTTCCGGGAGAGCCAGCACTGTGGCTGGCAGGATCACACACGTGGGTGCAGCCAGCAGCATTTCTCAATGCAGCAAATACCATGTGGTGGCTTTGGAGCCAGACACACCTGGGTCTGGATCCAGACTCCATCCATAGGAGCTGCTCATCGTGAGCAGGTTACACCAACTCTCTAAGACTCTTGTCTCTTCATCTGTCAACTGGGGATAACAGTCTTTATATCATGGGATTATTATGAAGATTAAGTGAGATAAGGTAAAAGAAGAGCTGATAAAGAGTGATGCGATTATTTTAAATAATGCAGTGTCCTGTGAATCTTGGTGCAGAGGCCCGTGGAGGGGAGGGCCAGAATCTGAGGGTGGAGGGAACATGCAGGAGGGGTTGGCCAAAGCTGGGGGGCAGCCAAGATTGCCCAGGAACACTGCTGTGGAAAGAGAACAAGACTCTTGGGCACACACTGTCCTTCCCAAGGGAGTCTGGGGCATTCCAAAGCTCAGACAGGTTGGGGTGGGGTGGCCTTCAGAGAAAAGATGGCCAGAAGGGAACTCCTTGGATGAAGGTGGAGCCATGGAAAATGGGAACATCCCCCAATTCTAGAGAGGATTAGGTCATCCCAGCTGAAGCCAATCAAAACTCTCCCTTGGGGAGGCAAAAAAAGGTTTTACTAGGCCAAAACTGCAGCGATCTCTAGCAGCTGCCAGGAAAGGAGGCGAGGCAAGGCGAGCCTTGGGCCCGAGTCCATGAGCCCTGGAGGTCCCACCCTGGCTAGAAAAGGAGACTAGGGGAGAGCTGGGGGGGCAGCCCAGAAGCTGGGGGAGGGCGGAGCTGTCTGAGTTGTATGGTGGTGGTGGGATGCCCTTCTGGAAAAACAATTAGGTCCTCATCAGAGGCAGCCAACAAAGCTTCGCACACTGGG